>NC_135194.1:1326466-2652932 GCF_050948175.1 Xylocopa sonorina | reverse complement strand
TGGCGATTTAAGAAGCATTATATAACTCTATTGCTTCGATACGCAGACATCTGCAAACGCTATTTCAAAGCAAGGAAGTGTCGCATTATAAGTCTTTTGAAGTGAATACGAGGTATACATAATACTCCGCAATGAATATTATATCTTATCATGAAACATAGATATGAGATGCGATATGGCGATCTATGAAGCATTAGATGTCCATTGCTTGGATACGGAGACATCTGCAAACGCTACTTCCTAACAAGGAAGTGTCGCGTTTACATTCTTTTGAAGTGAATACGAGGTATACATAACACACCGCAATGAATATTATATCTTATCATGAAACATAGAAATGAGATGCAATATGGCGAATTAAGAAGCATTAGAACTCTATTGCTTCGATACGTAGACATCTGCAAACGCTATTTCCAAGCAAGGAAGTGTCGCATTTACATTCTTTGGAAGTGAGTACGAGGTATACGTGGCACTTCGCAATGAATATTATACCTTATCATGAATCATAGAAATGGGATGCGATATTTCGATTTAAGAAGTATTAGAACTGTATTGTTTCGATACATAGACATTTGCACACGCTATTTCCTAGCAAGGAAGTGTCGCATTTACATTCATTTGAAGTATAGACGAGATATGCATAACACTGCACAATGAATATTATATCTTATCATGAAACACAGAAATGAATCCGATATGGCGATTTAAGAAGCATTAGAAATCTATTGCTTCGATCGTAGACATCTGCAAACTCTATTTCCTAGGAGGGAAGTGTCGCGTTTACATTCATTTGATGTTTAGACGAGATATACATAACACTGCACAAGGAATATTATATCTTAACATGAAGCATGGAAATGAGATGCGATATAGCGATTTAAGAATCATTAGATCCCAATTGTCGATACGTAGACATCTGCAAACGCTATTTCCTAGGAGGGAAGTGTCGCATTTACATTCATTTGATGTTTAGACGAGATATACATAACACTGCACAAAGAATATTATATCTTAACATGAAGCATGGAAATGAGATGCGATATAGCGATTTAAGAATCATTAGATCCCAATTGCGTCGATACGTAGACATCTGCAAACGCTATTTCCTAGCAAGGAAGCGTCGCATTTACATTCATTTGAAGTATAGACGAGATATACACAAGACATCACAATGAATATTATATCTTATCATGAAACATAGGAATGAGATGCGAAATGGCGATTTAAGAAGCTTTAGAACTCTATTGCCTCGATACGTAGATATCTGCAGATACTGTTTCCTAGCAAGGAACTGTCGCATTCACATTCATTTAAAGTGTATGCGAGGTATACATGACACTTCGCAATGAATATTATATATTATCATGAAACATAGATGTGAGATGCGGTATCGCTAATTAGCAAGCTTTAGAAATCTATTGCTTCGATACGTAGACACCTGCAAACGCTATTCCCAAGCAAGGAAGTGTCGCATTTACATTCTTTGGAAGTGAATACGAGGTACACACAGCACTCCACAACGAATATTATATATTATCATGAAGCACAGTAATGAGTAGCGATATCGCGTTTTGAGAAGCATTAGAACACTAATGCTACCATACGTAGACATCTGCAAACGCTACTTCCTAGCAAGGAAGTGTCGCGTTTACATGCTTTTGAAATGAATACGAGGTATACATAACACTCCACAATGAATATTATATCTTATCATTAAACATAGAAATGAGATGCGATATGACGATTTAAGAAGCTTTAGAACTCTATTGCTTCGATACGTAGATATCTGCAAACACTATTTCCTAGCAAGGAACTGTCGCATTCACATTCATTTGAAGTGTATGCGAGGTACACATAACACTCCACAACGAATATTATATATTATCATGAAGCACAGTAATGAGTAGCGATATCGCGTTTTGAGAAGCATTAGAACACTAATGCTACCATACGTAGACATCTGCAAACGCTACTTCCTAGCAAGGAAGTGCCGCGTTTACATGCTTTTGAAGTAAATACGAGGTATACATAACACACCACAATGAATATTATATCTTATCATTAAACATAGAAATGAGATGCGATATGACGATTTAAGAAGCTTTAGAACTCTATTGCTTCGATACGTAGATATCTGCAAACACTATTTTCTAGCAAGGAACTGTCGCATTCACATTCATTTGAAGTATATGCGAGGTATACATGACACTTCACAATGAATATTATATATTATCATGAAACATATATATGAGATGCGATATCGCGAATTTGCAAGCTTTAGAAATCTATTGCTTCGATACGTAGACATCTGCAAACGTTATTTCCTAGCAAGGAAGTGTCGCATTTACATTCTTTTGAAGTGAATACGAGGTACACATAACACTGCACAATGAATATTATATATTATCATGAAACATAGTAATGAGCAGCGATATCACGTTTTGAGAAGAATTAGAACCCTTATGCTACTATACGTAGACATCTGCAAACGCTATTTCCTGGCAAGGTAGTGTCGCGCTTACAATCTTTTGAAGTGAATACGAGGTATAAATAGCACTCCACAATGAATACTATATCTTATCAAGGAAATATAGAAATGAGATGTAATATGGCGATTTAAGAAGCATTATAACTCTATTGCTTCGATACGCAGACATCTGCAAACGCTATTTCAAAGCAAGGAAGTGTCGCATTATAAGTCTTTTGAAGTGAATACGAGGTATACATAATACTCCGCAATGAATATTATATCTTATCATGAAACATAGATATGAGATGCGATATGGCGATCTATGAAGCATTAGATGTCCATTGCTTGGATACGGAGACATCTGCAAACGCTACTTCCTAACAAGGAAGTGTCGCGTTTACATTCTTTTGAAGTGAATACGAGGTATACATAACACACCGCAATGAATATTATATCTTATCATGAAACATAGAAATGAGATGCAATATGGCGAATTAAGAAGCATTAGAACTCTATTGCTTCGATACGTAGACATCTGCAAACGCTATTTCCAAGCAAGGAAGTGTCGCATTTACATTCTTTGGAAGTGAGTACGAGGTATACGTGGCACTTCGCAATGAATATTATACCTTATCATGAATCATAGAAATGGGATGCGATATTTCGATTTAAGAAGTATTAGAACTGTATTGTTTCGATACATAGACATTTGCACACGCTATTTCCTAGCAAGGAAGTGTCGCATTTACATTCATTTGAAGTATAGACGAGATATGCATAACACTGCACAATGAATATTATATCTTATCATGAAACACAGAAATGAATCCGATATGGCGATTTAAGAAGCATTAGAAATCTATTGCTTCGATCGTAGACATCTGCAAACTCTATTTCCTAGGAGGGAAGTGTCGCGTTTACATTCATTTGATGTTTAGACGAGATATACATAACACTGCACAAGGAATATTATATCTTAACATGAAGCATGGAAATGAGATGCGATATAGCGATTTAAGAATCATTAGATCCCAATTGTCGATACGTAGACATCTGCAAACGCTATTTCCTAGGAGGGAAGTGTCGCATTTACATTCATTTGATGTTTAGACGAGATATACATAACACTGCACAAAGAATATTATATCTTAACATGAAGCATGGAAATGAGATGCGATATAGCGATTTAAGAATCATTAGATCCCAATTGCGTCGATACGTAGACATCTGCAAACGCTATTTCCTAGCAAGGAAGCGTCGCATTTACATTCATTTGAAGTATAGACGAGATATACACAAGACATCACAATGAATATTATATCTTATCATGAAACATAGGAATGAGATGCGAAATGGCGATTTAAGAAGCTTTAGAACTCTATTGCCTCGATACGTAGATATCTGCAGATACTGTTTCCTAGCAAGGAACTGTCGCATTCACATTCATTTAAAGTGTATGCGAGGTATACATGACACTTCGCAATGAATATTATATATTATCATGAAACATAGATGTGAGATGCGGTATCGTGAACTAGCAAGCTTTAGAAATCTATTGCTTCGATACGTAGACATCTGCAAACGCTACTTCCTAGCAAGGAAGTGTCGCATTTACATTCTTGTGAAGTGAATATGAGGTATACATAACACTGCACATTGAATATTATATCTTATCATGAAACATGGAAATGATATGCGATATCGCAAATTAAGTAGCATTAGAACACTATTGCTTCGATACGTAGACATTTGCAAACGTTATTTCCTAGCATGGAAGTGTCGCATTTACATTTATTTGAAGTGTATGCGAGGTACACATGACACTTCGCAGTGAATATATATATTCTCATGAAACATAGAAATGAGATGCGATATAGCTATTTAAGAATCATTAGATCCCAATTGCGTCGATACGTAGACATCTGCAAACGCTACTTCCTAGCAAGGAAGTGTCGCAATTACATTCTTTTGAGGTGAATACGAGGTATACATAACACTGCACAATGAATATTATATCTTATCATGAAACATAGAAATGAGATGCGATATAGCTATTTAAGAATCATTAGATCCCAACTGCGTCGATACGTAGACATCTGCAATCGCTACTTCCTAGCAAAGAAGTGTCTCATTTACATTCTTTTGAAGTGAATACGAGGTACTCATAACACTGCACAATGAATATTATATCTCATCATGAAACATAGAAATGAGAAGCGATATCGCGATTTAAGATGCACCAGAACTGTAATGCTTCGATACGTGGACATCTGCAAACGCTACTTCCCAGCAAGGAAGTGTCGCATTTACATTCTTTGGAAGTGAGTACGAGGTATACGTGGCACTTCGCAATGAATATTATACCTTATCATGAATCATCGAAATGGGATGCGATATCGCGTTGTAAGAAGCATTAGAACCCTATTGTTTCGATACATAGGCGTCTGGAAACGTTATTTCCCAGAAACGAAGTGTCGCATTTACATTCATTTGATGTGTATGCGAAGTATACATGACACTTCGCAATGAACATTATATCTTATCATGAAACATAGATATGAGATACGATATTTCGATTTAAGAAGTATTAGAACTGTATTATTTCGATACATAGACATCTGCACACGCTATTTCCTAGCAAGGAAGTGTCTCATTTACATTCATTTGAAGTACAGACGAGATATGCATAACACTGCATAATGATTATTATATCTTATCATGAAACATAGAAATGAATCCGATATGGCGATTTAAGAAGCATTAGAAATCTATTGCTTCGATACGTAGACATCTGCAAACTCTATTTCCTAGCAAGGAAGTATCGCATTTACATTCATTTGATGTTTAGACGAGATATACATAACACTGCACAAAGAATATTATATCTTAACATGAAGCATAGAAATGAGATGCGATATAGCGATTTAAGAATCATTAGATCCCAATTGCGTGGATACGTAGACATCTGCAAACGCTATTTCCTAGCAAGGAAGTGTTGCATTTACATTCATTTGAAGTATAGACGAGATATACACAAGACATCACAATGAATATTATAGCTTATTATGAAACATAGAAATGAGATGCGAAATGGCGATTTAAGAAGCTTTAGAACTCTATTGCCTCGATACGTAGATATCTGCAAATACTGTTTCCTAGCAAGGAACTGTCGCATTCACATTCATTTAAAGTGTATGCGAGGTTTACATGAAACTTCGCAATGAATATTATATATTATCATGAAACATATATATGAGATGCGATATCGCGTATTAGCAAGCTTTAGAAATCTATTGCTTCGATACGTAGGCATCTGCAAACGCTATTTCCAAGCAAGGAAGTGTCGCATTTACATTCTTTGGAAGTGAATACGAGGTATACATAACACTTCGCAATGAATATTATATCTTATCATGAAACATAGAAGTGAGATGCGATATCGCGATTTAAGAATCATTAGAACACTGTTGCTTCGATACGTTGACATCTGCAAACGCTATTTCCAAGCATGGAAGTGTCGCATTTGCAATCTTTGGAATTGAATACGAGGTATACATAACACTCCACAATGAATATTATATCTCATCATGAAACATAGAAATGAGGTGCGATTTGACGATCTAAGAAGCTTTAGAAATCTGTTGCTTCGATACGTAGATATCTGCAAACACTATTTCCTAGAAAGGAACTGTCGCATTCACATTCATTTGTAGTGTATGCGAGGTATACATGACACTTCGCAATGAATATTATATATTATCATGAAACATATATATAAGATGCGATATCGCGAATTAGCAAGCTTTAGAAATCTATTGCTTCGATACGTAGACATCTACAAACGCTATTTCCTAGCAAGGAAGTGTCGCATTTACATTCTCTTGAAGTGAATACGAGGTATACATGACACTTCGCAATGAATGTTATATATTATCATGAAACATATATATGAGATGCGATATCGCGAATTAGCAAGCTTTAGAAATCTATTGCTTCGATACGTAGACATCTGCAAACGCTATTTCCAAGCAAGGAAGTGTCGCATTTACATTCTTTGGAAGTGAATACGAGGTATACATAACACTCCACAATGAGTATTATATATTATCATGAAACACAGTAATGAGTAGCGATATCGCGTTTTGAGAAGCATTAGAACTCTAATGCTACCATACGTAGACATCTGCAAACGATATTTCCTGGCAAGGAAGTGTCGCGTTTACAATCTCTTGAAGTGAATACGAGGTATACATAACACTCCACATTGAATATTATATCTTATCATGAAACATAGAAATGTGATGCAATATGGCGATTTAAGAAGCATTAGAACTCTATTGCTTCGATACGTAGACATCTGCAAACGCTATTTCCAAGCAAGGAAGTGTCGCATTTACATTCTTTGGAAGTGAATACGAGGTATACATAACACTTCGCAATGAATATTATATATTATCATGAAACATAGAAATGAGAAGCGATATCGCGTCTTGAGAAGCATTAGAACCCTTATGCTACTATACGTAGACATCTGTAAACGCTATTTCCTGGCAAGGAAGTGTCCCGTTTACATTCTTTTGAAGTGAATATGAGGTATACATAACACTCAACAATGAATATTATATCTTATCGTGAAACATAGAAATGAGATGCGATATGACGATCTAAGAAGCTTTAGAAATCTATTGCTTCGATACGTAGATATCTGCAAACACTATTTCCTAGAATGGAACTGTCGCATTCACATTCATTTGTAGTGTCCGCGAGGTATACATGACACTTCGCAATGAATATTATATATTGTCATGAAACATATATATGAGATGCGATATCGCGAATTAGCAAGCTTTAGAAATCTATTGCCTCGATACGTAGACATCTGCAAACGCTATTTCCTAGCAAGGATGTGTCGCATTTACATTCTCTTGAGGTGAATACGAGGTATACATAACACTGCACAATGAATATTATATCTTATCATGAAACATAGAAATGAGATGCGATATCGCGATTTAAGAAGCATTAGAACACTATTGCTTCGATACGTAGACATCTGCAAGCGCTATTTCCTAGCAAGGAAGTGTCGCATTTACTTTCTTTTGAAGTGAATACGAGGTACACATAACACTTCACAATGAATATTATATATTATCATGAAACATAGTAATGAGTAGCGATATCACGTTTTGAGAAGCATTAGAACCCTTATGCTACTATACGTAGACATCTGTAAACGCTATTTCCTGGCAAGGAAGTGTCGCGTTTACATTCTTTTGAAGTGAATACGAGGTATACATAACACTCCACAATGAATATTATATCTTATCATGAGACATAGAAATGAGATGCGATATGACGGTCTAAGAAGCTTTAGAAATCTATTGCTTCAATACGTAGATACCTGCAAACACTATTTCCTAGAAAGCAAGTGTCGCATTCACATTCATTTGTAGTGTATGCGAGGTATACATGACACTTCGCAATGAATAATATATATTATCATGAAACATATATATGAGATGCGATATCGCGAATTAGCAAGCTTAAGAAATCTATTGCCTCGATACGTGGACATCTACAAAGTCTATGTCCTAGCAAGGAAGTGTCGCAAGTACATTCAATTGAAGTGTATGCGAGGTATACATGGCACTTCGCAATGAATATTATATATTATCATGAAACACAGAAATGAGAAGCGATATCTCGTTTTGAGAAGCATTAGAACTCTAATGTCACGATACGCAGACATCTGCAAACGCTATTTCCTAGCAAGGTAGTGTCGGATTTACATTCATTTGTAGTGTATGCGAGGTATACATGACACTCCACATTGAATATTATATATTATCATGAAACATAGAAATGAGATGCAATACGGCGATTTAAGAAGCATTAGAGCTCTATTGCTTCGAAACGTAGACATCTGCAAACGCTACATCCTAGCAGGGAAGTGTCGCATTTACATTCTTTTAAAGTGATATCGAGGTATACATAACACTCCACAATGAATATTATATATTATCATGAAACATAGTAATGGGTTGCGATATCGCGTTTTGAGAAGCATTAGAACTCTAATGCTACCATACGTAGACATCCGCAAACGCTACTTCCTAGCAAGGAAGTGTTGCGTTTACATACTTCTGAAGTGAATACGAGGTATGCATAACACTACACAATGAATATTATATCTTATCATGAAACACAGGATTGAGATGCAATATTGCGATTTAAGATGCATTAGAACTCTATTGCTGCGAATCGTAGACATCTGCAAACGCTATTTCCGAGAAAGGAAGTGTTGCATTTACATTCTTTTGAAGTGAGTACGAGGCATACGTGGCACTTCGCAATGACTATTATACCTTATCATGAATCATAGAAATGGGATGCGATATCGCGTTGTAAGAAGCATTAGAACCCTATTGTTTCGATACATAGGCGTCTGGAAACGTTATTTCCCAGAAACGAAGTGTCGCATTTACATTCATTTGAAGTGTATGCGAGGTATACATGACACTTCGCAATGAACATTATATCTTATCATGAAACATAGATATGAGATACGATATTTCGATTTAAGAAGTATTAGAACTGTATTGTTTCGATACATAGACATCTGCACACGCTATTTCCTAGCAAGGAAGTGTCGCATTTACATTCTCTTGAAAGGAATACGACGTATACATGACACTTCGCATCGAATATTATATCTTATCATGAAACATAGAAATGAGATGCGATATCGCCATTTAAGAAGCATTAGATCCATATTGCTTCGATACGTAGACATCTGCAAACGCTACTTCCTAGCAAGGAAGAGTCGCATTTACATTCTTTTGAAGTGAATACGAGGAATACATGACACTTCGCAATGAATATTATATCTTATCAGGAAACGTAGATATGAGATGCGATATGACGATTTAAGAAGCATTAGAACTCTATTGCTTCGATACGTAGACATCTGCAAACGCTACTTCCTAGCAAGGAAGTGTCGCATTTACATTCTCTTGAAAGGAATGCGAGGTATACATGACACTTCGCAATGAATATTATATATTATCATGAAACATAGAAATGAGGAGCGATATCGCGTTTTCAGAAGCATTAGTACTCTAATGCCACGAAACATAGACATCTGCACACGCTATTTCCTAGCAAGGAAGTGTCGCATTTACATTCATTTGATGTATAGACGAGATATACATAACACTGCACAATGAATATTATATCTTATCATGAAACACAGAAATGAGATGCGATATGGCGGTTTAAGAAGCATTAGAAGTCTATTGTTTCGATACGTAGACATCTGCAAACGCTACTTCCTTGAAAGGAAGTGTCGCATTTACATTCTTTTGAAAGGAATACGAGGTATACAAGACACTCCGCAATAAATATTATATCTTATCATGAAACATATAAGTGAAATGCGATATGACGATTTAAGAAGCATTAGAACTCTATTGCTTCGATACGTGGACATCTGCAAACGCTATTTCCTAGCAAGGAAGTGTCGCATTTACATCCATTTGAAGTATAGACGAGATATACATAACACTGCACAATGAATATTATATCTAATCATGAAACATAGAAATGAGATGCGATATGGCGATTTAAGAAGCATTAGAAATCTATTGGTTCGATACGTAGACATCTGCAAACGCTACTTCCTAGCAAGGAAGTGTCGCATTTACATTCTTTTGAAAGGAATACGAGGTATACATGACACTTCGCAATGAATATTATATCTTATCAGAAACCGTAGATATGAGATGCGATATGACGATTTAAGAAGCATTAGAACCGTATTGCTTCGATACGTGGACATCTGCAAACGCTACTTCCTAGCAAAGAAGAGTCGCATTTACATTCTCTTGAAAGGAATACGAGGTATACATGACACTTCGCAATGAATATTATATATTATCATGAAACATAGAAATGAGAAGCGATATCGCGTTTTGAGAAGCATTAGAACTCTAATGCCACGAAACGTAGACATCTGCAAACGCTATTTCCTAGCAAGGAAGTGTAGCATTCACATTCGTTTGAAGTATAGACGAGATGTACATAACACTGCACAATGAATATTATATCTTATCATGAAACATAGAAATGAGATGCGATATGGCGATTTAAGAAGCATTAGAAATCTATTGCTTCGATACGTAGACATCTGCAAACGCTATTTCCTAGCAAGGAAGTGTCGCATTTACATTCATTTGATGTATAGACGAGATATACATAACACTGCACAATGAATATTATATCTTATCATGAAACATAGAAATGAGATGCGATATGGCGATTTAAGAAGCATTAGAAATCTATTGGTTCGATACGTAGACATCTGCAAACGCTACTTCCTAGCTAGGAAGTGTCGCATTTACATTCTTTTGAAAGGAATACGAGGTACACATGACACTTCGCAATGAATATTATATCTTATCAGGAAACGTAGACATGAGATGCGATATGGCGATTTAAGAAGCATTAGAACTCTATTGTTCGATACGTAGACATCTGCAAACGCAAATTTCCTAGCAAGGAAGTGTCGCATTTACATTCTTTTGAAAGTAATACGAGGTATACATGACACTTCGCAATGAATATTATATCTTATCATGAAACATAAAAATGAGATGCGACATCGCGATTTAAGAAGATTTGGAACTCTATTGCTTCGATACGTAGATATCTGCAAACACTATTTCCTAGCAAGGAACTGTCGCATTCACATTCTTTTGAAAGGAATACGAGGTACACATGACACTTCGCAATGAATATTATATCTTATCAGGAAACGTAGACATGAGATGCGATATGGCGATTTAAGAAGCATTAGAACTCTATTGTTCGATACGTAGACATCTGCAAACGCAAATTTCCTAGCAAGGAAGTGTCGCATTTACATTCTTTTGAAAGTAATACGAGGTATACATGACACTTCGCAATGAATATTATATCTTATCATGAAACATAGAAATGAGAAGCGATATGGCGATTTAAGAAGCATTAGATCCATATTGCTTCGATACGTAGACATCTGCAAACACTATTTCCTAGCAAGGAACTGTCGCATTCACATTCGTTTGAATTGTATGCGAGGTATACATGATACTTCGCAATGAATATTATATATTATCATGAAACATAAATATGAGATGCGATATCGCGAATTAGCATGCTTTAGAAATCTATTGTTTCGATACGTAGGCATCTGCAAACGCTATTTCCTAGCAAGGAAGTGTCGCATTTACATTCATTTTAAGTGTATGCGAGGTATACATGGCACTTCGCAATGAATATTATATATTATCATGAAACATAGAAATGCGAAGCGATATTGCGTTTTGAGAAGCATTAGACCTCTAATGCCACGATACGTAGACATCTGCAAATGCTATTTCCTGGCAAGGAAGTGTCGCATTTACATTCATTTCAAGTATAGACGATATATACATAACACTGCACAATGAATATTATATCGTATCATGAAACATAGAAATGAGATGCGATATGGCGATTTAAGTAGCATTAGAAGTCTACTGGTTCGATACGTAGACATCTGCAAACGCTATTTCCAAGCAGGGTAGTGTCGCATTTACATTCTTTTCAAGTGAATACGAGGTATTCATAACAGTGCACAATGAATATTATATCTTATCATGAAACATAGAAATGAGATGCGATATTGCGATCTAAGAAGTATTAGAACACTATTGCTTCGATACGTAGACATCTGCAAACGCTATTTCCTGGCAAGGAGGTGTCGCATTTACATTCATTTGAAGTGTATGCGTGGTATACATGACACTTCGCAGTGAATATTATATATTATCATGATACATAGAAATGAGAAGCGATATGGCGATTTAAGAAGTATTACATAGCTACTGCTTCGATGCGTAGACATCTGCAAACGCTATTTCCTAGCAAGGATGTGTCGCATTTACATTCATTTTAAGTCTATGCGAGGTATACATAACACTGCACAATGAATATTATATCTTATCATAAAACATAGAAATGAGATGCGATATGGAGATTTAAGGAGCATTAGAAATCTATTGGTTCGATACGTAGACATCTGCAAACGCTACTTCCTAGCAAGGAAGTGTCGCATTTACATTCTTTTGAGGTGAATAGGAGGTATACATAACACTGCACAATGAATATTATACCTTATCATGAAACATAGAAATGAGAAGCGATATGGCGATTTATGAAGCATTAGATCCCTATTGCTTCGATATGTAGACATCTGCAAACGCTACTTCCTAGCAAGGAAGTGTCGCATTTACATTCATTTGAAGTATAGACGAGATATACATAACACTGCACAATGAATATTACATGTTATCATGAAACATAGAAATGAGATGCGATATCGCGATTTAAAAATCATTAGAACTCCATTGCTTCGATACGTAGACATCTGCAAACGCTACTTCCTAGCAAGGAAGTGTCGCATTTACATTCATTTGAAAGGAATACGAGGTATACATGACACTTCGCAATGAATATTATATCTTATCATGAAACGTAGATATGAGATGCGATATGACGATTTAAGAAGCATTAGAAAACTATTGCTTCGATACGTAGACATCTGCAAACGCTACTTCCTAGCAAGGAAGTGTCGCATTTACATTCTTTTGAAAGGAATACGAGGTATACATGACACTTCGCATCGAATATTATATCTTATCATGAAACATAGAAATGAGATGCGATATCGCGATTTAAGAAGCATTAGAACTATATTGCTTCGATACGTAGACGTCTGCAAACGCTATTTCCTAGCAAGGAAGTGTCGCATTTACATTGTTCTGATGTGAATACGAGGTATACATGACACTTCGCAATGAGTATTATATCTTATCATGAAACGTAGAAGTGAGATGCGATGTCGCGTTTTGAGAAGCATTGGAACTATATTGCTACGATACGTAGACATCTGGAAACGCTATATCCTAGCAAGTATGTGTCTCATTTACATTCTTTAGAAGTGAATACGAGGTATACGTAACACTCCCAATGAATATTATATCTTATCATGAAACAGAGAAATGGGATGCGATATCCCGTCTTAAGAAGCATTAGAATTCTATTGCTTCGATACGCAGACATCTGCAAAGGCAATTTGCTAGCAAGGAAGAGTCGTATTTACATTCACTTGAAGTGTATGCGACGTATACATAACACTTCGCAATGAATATTATATATTATCATGAAACATAGAAATGACATGCGATATCTCATTTTAAGAAGCATTAGAACTCCACTGTTCCGATATATAGACATCTTCAAAAGCAATTTCCTGGAAAGGTAGTGTTGCATTTACATTCAATTGAAGTGTAAACAAGGAATACATATAACTTCTCGATTAATATTATGTCTTATCATGAGGAATAGAAATGAGATGCGATATCGCGATTTAAGAAGCATTTGAACACTATTGCTCCTATACGTAGATATCCGGAAGCGCTATTTCCTAGCAAGGAAGAGTCGCATTTACATTCTTTTCAAGTGAATACGAGGTATACATGACACTTCTCAATGAATATTATATCTTATTATGAAACATATGAATGAGATGCGATATCGCGATTTTAGAAGCTTTAGAACTCTATTGCTTCGATACGTAGATATCTGCAAACACTACTTCCTAGCAAGGTACTGCCGCATTCACATACTTTTGAAAGGAATACGAGGTATACATGACACTTCGCAATGAATACTATAACTTATCAGGAAACGTAGATATGAGATGCGATATGACGATTTAAGAAGCATTAGAACCCTATTGCTTCGATACGTAGACATCTGCAAACGGTATTTCCTAGCAAGGAAGTGTGGTATTTTCATTCTTTTGAAAGGAATACGAGGTATAAATGACACTGCACAATGAATACTATATCTTATCATGAAACATAGAAATGAGATGCGATATCGCGATTTAAGAAGCATTAGAACCCTATTGCTTCGATACGTAGATATCTGCAAATACTATTTCCTAGCAAGGAACTGTCGCATTCACATCCATTTGAAGTGTATGCGAGGTATACATGACACTTCGCAATGAATATTATAGATTATCATGAAACATAGATATGAGATGCGATATCGCGAGTTTGCATGCTTTAGAAATCTATTGCTTCGATACGGAGACATCTGCAAACGCTACATCCTAGCAAGGAAGTGTCGCATTTACATTCTTTTGAAAGGAATACGAGGTATACATGACACTTCGCAATGAATATTATATCTTATCATGAAACGTAGATATGAGATGCGATATGACGATTTAAGAAGCATTAGAAAACCATTGCTTCGATACGTAGACATCTGCAAACGCTATTTCCAAAGAAGGAAATGTCGCATTTACATTCATTTGAAGTGTATGCGAGGTATACAAAACACTTCGCAATGAATATTATATCTTATCGTAAAACATAGAAATTAGATGCGCTATCTCGTTCTAAGAAGTATTAGAACTCTATTGCTACGATACTTAGACATCTGCAAACGCTGTTTCCTAGCAAGGAAGTTTCGCATTTACATTCTTTTGAAGTGAATGCGAGGTGTACATAACACTCCACAATGATTATCATATCTTATCAATAGATATAGAAATGGGATGCGATATCACGATATAAGAAGCATTAGAACTCTATTTCTTCGATACGGAGACATTTGCAGGTGCTGTTTCCTAGGAAGGAAGTTTCTCATTTACATTATTTTGAAGCGTATACGAAGTATACATAACACTCCACAATGAATATTACATCTTATCATGAAACACAGAAATGAGATGCGATATCGCGTTTTGAGAAGCATTAGAACTCCATTGCTTGGATACGTAGATATCTGCAACCGCTACTTCATAGAAGGGAAGTGTCGCATTTTCATTCTTTTGAAGTGAATACGAGGTATACATAATACTGCACAATGAATATTATATCTTATCATGAAACATAGAAATGGGTAGCGATATCGCGATTTGAGAAGCATTATAACTCTAATGCTACAATATGTAGACATCTGCAAGCGCTAGTTCCTAGCAAGAAAGTGTTTCAATTACATTCATTTGAAGTGTATGCGAGGTATAAGTCACATTTCGCAATGAATAGTATATCTTATCATGAAACATAGAAATGAGATGCGATATGACAATTTAAGAAGCATTAGAATTTTGTTGCTTCGATACGTGGACATCTGCAAACGCTATTTCCTAGCAAGGAAGTGTCGCATTTACATTCCTTTGAAGTGAATACTAGGTAGACATAACACTGCACAATGAATATCATATTTTATCATGAAACATAGATACGAGATGCGATATACCGAATTAGCAAGCTTTAGAAATCTATTGCTATGATACGTAGACACCTACAAACGCTACTTCCTAGCATGGAAGTGACGCATTTACATTCATTTGAAGTGTATGCGAGGTATACATGACACTTCGCAGTGAATATTATATCTTATCATGAAACATAAAAATGAGATGCGATATGACGATTTAAGAAGCATTAGAATTCTATTGCTTCGATACGTAGATATCTGCAAACGCTATTTCCTAGCAAAGGACTGTCGTATTCACATTCATTTGAAGTGTATGAGAGGTATACATGACACTTCACAATGAATATTATATATTATCATGAAACATGGAAATGAGATGCGGTATCGCGAATTAGCAAGCTTTAGAACTCTATTTCTTCGATACGTAGACATCTGCAAACGCTGTTTCCTAGCTTGGAAGTGTCACATTGACATTCTTTTGAAGTGAATACGAGGTATACGTAACACTGCACAATGAATATTATATCTTATCATGAAACATAGAAATGAGATGCGACATCGCGTTTTGATAAGCATTAGAACACTACTGCTTCGATATGTAGACATCTGCAAACGCTATTTCCTGGCAAGGCAGTGTCGCGTTTACATTCTTTTGAAGTGAATACGAGGTATACATAACACTCCACAATGAATATTATATCTTATCATGAAACATAGAAATGAGATGTAATATGGCGATTTAAGAAGCATTAGAACTCTATTGCTTCGATAAGTAGACATCTGCAAACGCTACTTTCTGGCATGGAAGTGTCGCATTTACATTCTTTTGAAAGGAATACGAGGCATAAATGTCACTTCGCAATGAATATTATATCTTATCATGAAACATAGAAATTAGATACGATATGACGATTTAAGAAGCATTAGAATTCTATTGCTTCGATACGTAGACATCTGCAAACGATATTTCCTAGCAAGGAAGTGTCGCAATTACATTCTTTTGAGGAGTATACGAGGTATACATAACACTGCACAATGAATATTATATCTTATCATGTAACATAGATATGAGATGCGATATCCCGAATTAGCAAGCTTTAGAAATCTATTGCTTCGATATGTAGACATCTGCAAACGCTATTTCCTAGGAAGGAAGTGTCGCATTTACATTCATTTTAAGCGTATGCGAGGTACACATGACATTTCGCAAAGATTATTATATATTATCATGAAACATAGAAATCAGAAGCGATATCGCGTTTTGAGAAGCATTAGAACTCTAATGCTACGATACGTAAATATCTGCAAACGCTATTTCCTAGGAAGGAAGTGTCGCAGTTACATTCATTTCAAGTGTATGCGAGGTATAAGTCACATGTCGCAATGAATATTATACCTTGTCACGAAACATAGGAATGAGATGCGATATCGCGATTTAAGAAACATTAGAACACTATTGCTTCGATACGTAGACATCTGCAAACTCTACTTCCTAGCAAGGAAGTGTCGTATTTACATTCCTTTCAAGTGAATACGAGGTATACATAACACTGCACAATGAATATTATATATTATCTTGAAACATAGAAATGAGATGCGATATCGCGATTTAAGAAGCATTAGAACACTATTGCTTCGATACGTGGACATCTGCAATCACTACTTCCTAGCAAGGAACTGTCGCATTCACATTCTTTTGAAGTGTACGCGAGGTATACATGACACTTCGCCGTGAATATTATATATTATCATGAGACATAGGAATGAGATGCGATACCGCGTTTTCATTTGCACTAGAATTCTATTGCTTCGATACGTAGACATCTCGAAACGCTATTTCCTAGAAAGGAAGTGTCGCATGTACATTCAATTGAAGTGTATGCGAGATATACATGACACTTCGCAATGAATATTATATCTTATCATGAATCATAGACATGAGATGCTATATGGCGATTTATGAAGCATTAGATGCCTATTGCTTCGATACGTAGACATCTGCAAACGCTATTTCCTAGCAAGGAAGTGTCGCATTTACATTCTTTTGAAAGGAATACGAGGTATACATGACACTTCGCAATGAATATTACATCTTATCGTGAAACATAGAAATGGGATGCAATATGGCGGTTTAGGAAGCATTAGGATTCTATTGCTTCGATACGTAGATATCTGCAAACGCTATTTCCTAGCAAGGAACTGTCGCATTCACATTCATTTGAAGTGTATGCGAGATATACATGACACTTCGTAATGAATATTATATCTTATCCTGAAACATAGAGATGAGATGCGATATGGCGATTTATGAAGCATTAGAATTCTATTGCTTCGATACGTAGACATCTGCAAACGCTATTTCCTAACAAGGAAGTGACGCAGTTACATTCTTCTGAAGTGAGTACGAGGTATACATAACACTGCACAGTGAATATTATATCTTATCATAAAAGATAGAAATGAGATGCGATATGGCGATTTAAGAAGCATTAGAACACTATTGCTTCGATACGTAGACATCTGCAAACGCTATTTCCTAGCAAGGAAGTGTCGCATTTACATTCTTTAGAAAGGAATACGAGGTATACATGTCACTTCGCAATGAATATTATATCTTATCATGAAACGTAGATATGAGATGCGCTAGGACGATTTAAGAAGCATTAGATCTCTATTCCTTCGATACGTAGACATCTGCAAACGCTATTTCCTAGCAAGGAAGTATCGCATTTACATTCTTTTGAGGTGAATACGAGGTATACATAACACTGCACAATGGATATTATATCTTATCATGAAACATAGAAATGAGATGCGATATCACGATTTAAGAAGCATTAGAAGTCTATTGCTTCGTTACGTTGACATCTGCAAACGCTATTTCCTAGCAAGGAAGTGTCGCATGCACATTCGATTGAAGTATATGCGAGATATACATGACACTTCGCAATGAATATTATATCTTATCCTGAAACATAGAGATGAGATGCGATATGGCGATCTATGAAGCATTAGAATTCTATTGCTTCGATACGTAGACATCCCGAAACGCTATTTCCTAACAAGGAAGTGAAGCAGTTACATTCTTCTGAAGTGAGTACGAGGTATACATAACACTGCACAGTGAATATTATATCTTATCATAAAACATAGAAATGAGATGCGATATGGCGATTTAAGAAGCACTAGAACACTATTGCTTCGATACGTGGACATCTGCAAACGCTGTTTCCTAGCAAGGAAGTGTCGCATTTACATTCTTTTGAAAGGAATACGAGGTATACATGACACTTCGCAATGAATATTATATCTTATCATGAAACGTAGATATGAGATGCGCTAGGACGATTTAAGAAGCATTAGATCTCTATTCCTTCGATACGTAGACATCTGCAAACGCTATTTCCTAGCAAGGAAGTGTAGCATTTACATTCTTTTGAGGTGAACATGAGGTATACATAACACTGCACAATGGATATTATATCTTATCATGAATCATAGAAATGAGATGCGATATCGCGATTTCAGAAGCATTAGAAAACTATTGCTTCGATACGTAGACATCTGCAAACGCTATTTGCTAGCAAGGAACTGTAGCATTCACATTCATTTGAAGTGTATGCGAGGTATACATCACACTTCGCAGTGAATATTATATATTATAATGAAACATAGAAGTGAGAAGCGATATCGCGATTTAAGGAGCATTAGATCCCTATTGCTTCGATACATAGACATCTGCAAACGCTGCTTCCTAGCAAGGAAGTGTCGCATTTACATTCTTTTGAAAGGAATACGAGATATACATGACACTTCGCAATGAATATTACATCTTATCGTGAAACATAGAAATGGGATGCAATATGGCGATTTAAGAAGCATTAGAATTCTATTGCTTCGATACGTAGATATCTGCAAACGCTATTTCCTAGCAAGGAACTGTCGCATTCACATTCATTTGAAGTGTATGCGAGGTATACATGACACTTCGCAATGAATATTAAATATTATCATGAAACATAGAAAGGAGATGCGATATCGCGAATTAGCAAGCTTTAGAACTCAATTGCTTCGATACGTAGACATCTGCAAACGCTGTTTCCTAGCAAGGAAGTGTCGCATTTACATTCTTTTGAAGTGAATACGAGGTATACATAACACCCCACAATGAATATTATATATTATCATGAGACATAGTAATGAGTAGCGATATCGTGTTTTGAGAAGCATTAGAACTCTAATGCTACGAGACGTAGACATCTGAAAACGCTATTTCCTGGCACGGAAGTGTCGCATTTACGTTCTTTTGAATTGAATACGAGGTATACATATCACTTCACAATGAATATTATAAATTATCATGAAACATAGTAATGAGTAGTGATATTGCGTTTTGAGAAGCATTAGAACTCTAATGCTACGATACGTAGACATCTGCAAACGCTTTTCCTAGCAGGGAAGTGTCGCATTTACAATCAATTGATGTATAGACGAGATATACATAACACTGCACAATGAATATTATATCTTATCTTGAAACATAGAAATGAGATGCGATATGGCGATTTAAGAAGCATTAGGACTCTATTGCTTCGATACGTAGACATCTGCAAACGCTACTTCCTAGCAAGGAAGTGTAGCATTTACATTTTTTTGAAAGGAATACGAGGTACATATGACACTTCGCAATGAATATTATGTCTTATCAGGAAACGTAGATATGAGATGCGATATGACGATTTAAGAAGCATTGGAACACTATTGCTTCGATACGTAGACATCTGCAAACGCTATTTCCTAGCAAGGAAGTGTCGCATGTACATTCAATTGAAGTGTATGCGAGATATACATGACACTTCGCAATGAATATTATATCTTATCATGAATCATAGACATGAGATGCTATATGGCGATTTATGAAGCATTAGATGCCTATTGCTTCGATACGTAGACATCTGCAAACGCTATTTCCTAGCAAGGAAGTGTCGCATTTACATTCTTTTGAAAGGAATACGAGGTATACATGACACTTCGCAATGAATATTACATCTTATCGTGAAACATAGAAATGGGATGCAATATGGCGATTTAAGAAGCATTAGGATTCTATTGCTTCGATACGTAGATATCTGCAAACGCTATTTCCTAGCAAGTAACTGTCGCATTCACATTCATTTGAAGTGTATGCGAGGTATACATGACACTTCGCAATGAATATTAAATATTATCATGAAACATAGAAAGGAGATGCGATATCGCGAATTAGCAAGCTTTAGAACTCAATTGCTTCGATACGTAGGCATCAGCAAACGCTATTTCCTAGCAAGGAAGTGTCGCATTTACATTCGTTTGAAGTGTAAGCGAGGTATACGTGACACTTCGCAATGAATATTATATATTATCATGAAACAAAGAAATTAGATGTAATATGGCGATTTAAGAAGCATTAGAAATCTATTGCTTCGATACGTAGACATCCGCAAACGCTATTTCCTAACAAGGAAGTGTCGCATTTACATTCTTTTGAAGTGAACTCGAGGAATACATAACACTCCACAATGAATATTATATATTATCATGAAACATAGAAATGAGAAGCGATGTGGCGATTTAAGAAGTATTAGATACCTATTGCTTCGATACGTAGACACCTGCAAACGCTATTTCCTAGCAAGGTTGTATTGCATTTACATTCTTTTGAAGTGAATACGAGGTATACATAACACTGCACAATGAATATTGTATGTAATCATGAAACACAGAAATGAGATGCGACATCGCGATTTGAGGAGAATTAGAACTCTATGGATACGATTCGTAGGTATCTGCAAACGCTATTTCCTAGCAAGGAAGCGTCGCATTTACATTCTTTTGAAAGGAATACGGGGTATACATAACACTGCACAATGAATATTATATCTTACCATGAAACATAGAAATGAGATGCGATATCGCGACTTAAGAAGCATTAGAACACTATTGCTTCGATATGTAGACATCTGCAAACGCTATTTCCTAGCAAGGAAGTGTCGCATGTACAACCAATTGAAGTGTATGCGAGGTATACATGGCACTTCGCAATCAATATTATATCTTATCGTGAAACATAGAAATGAGATGCTATATGGCGATTTGTGAAGCATTAGATGTCTATTGCTTCGATACGTAGACATCTGCAAACGCTATTTCCTAGCAAGGAAGTGTCGCATTTACATTCATTTGAAGTATAGACTAGATACACATAATACTGCACAATGAATATTATGTCTTATCATGAAACATAGAAATGAGATGCGATATGGCGATTTATGAAGCATTAGAACTCTATTACTTCGATACGTAGACATCTGCAAACGCTACTTCCTAGCAAGTAAGTGTCGCATTTACATTCTTTTGAAGTGAATACGAGGTATACATAACACTTCGCAATGAATATTACATCATATCGTGAAACATAGAAATGGGATGCAATATGGCGATTTAAGAAGCATTAGGATTCTATTGCTTCGATACGTAGATATCTGCAAACGCTATTTCCTAGCAAGGAACTGTCGCATTCACATTCATTTGAAGTGTATGCGAGGTATACATGACACTTCGCAATGAATATTAAATATTATCATGAAACATAGAAAGGAGATGCGATATCGCGAATTAGCAAGCTTTAGAACTCAATTGCTTCGATACGTAGGCATCTGCAAACGCTGTTTCCTAGCAAGGAAGTGTCGCATTTACATTCTTTTGAAGTGAATACGAGGTATACATAACACCCCACAATGAATATTATATATTATCATGAGACATAGTAATGAGTAGCGATATCGTGTTTTGAGAAGCATTAGAACTCTAATGCTACGAGACGTAGACATCTGAAAACGCTATTTCCTGGCACGGAAGTGTCGCATTTACGTTCTTTTGAATTGAATACGAGGTATACATATCACTTCACAATGAATATTATAAATTATCATGAAACATAGTAATGAGTAGTGATATTGCGTTTTGAGAAGCATTAGAACTCTAATGCTACGATACGTAGACATCTGCAAACGCTTTTCCTAGCAGGGAAGTGTCGCATTTACAATCAATTGATGTATAGACGAGATATACATAACACTGCACAATGAATATTATATCTTATCTTGAAACATAGAAATGAGATGCGATATGGCGATTTAAGAAGCATTAGGACTCTATTGCTTCGATACGTAGACATCTGCAAACGCTACTTCCTAGCAAGGAAGTGTAGCATTTACATTTTTTTGAAAGGAATACGAGGTACATATGACACTTCGCAATGAATATTATGTCTTATCAGGAAACGTAGATATGAGATGCGATATGACGATTTAAGAAGCATTGGAACACTATTGCTTCGATACGTAGACATCTGCAAACGCTATTTCCTAGCAAGGAAGTGTCGCATGTACATTCAATTGAAGTGTATGCGAGATATACATGACACTTCGCAATGAATATTATATCTTATCATGAATCATAGACATGAGATGCTATATGGCGATTTATGAAGCATTAGATGCCTATTGCTTCGATACGTAGACATCTGCAAACGCTATTTCCTAGCAAGGAAGTGTCGCATTTACATTCTTTTGAAAGGAATACGAGGTATACATGACACTTCGCAATGAATATTACATCTTATCGTGAAACATAGAAATGGGATGCAATATGGCGATTTAAGAAGCATTAGGATTCTATTGCTTCGATACGTAGATATCTGCAAACGCTATTTCCTAGCAAGTAACTGTCGCATTCACATTCATTTGAAGTGTATGCGAGGTATACATGACACTTCGCAATGAATATTAAATATTATCATGAAACATAGAAAGGAGATGCGATATCGCGAATTAGCAAGCTTTAGAACTCAATTGCTTCGATACGTAGGCATCAGCAAACGCTATTTCCTAGCAAGGAAGTGTCGCATTTACATTCGTTTGAAGTGTAAGCGAGGTATACGTGACACTTCGCAATGAATATTATATATTATCATGAAACAAAGAAATTAGATGTAATATGGCGATTTAAGAAGCATTAGAAATCTATTGCTTCGATACGTAGACATCCGCAAACGCTATTTCCTAACAAGGAAGTGTCGCATTTACATTCTTTTGAAGTGAACTCGAGGAATACATAACACTCCACAATGAATATTATATATTATCATGAAACATAGAAATGAGAAGCGATGTGGCGATTTAAGAAGTATTAGATACCTATTGCTTCGATACGTAGACACCTGCAAACGCTATTTCCTAGCAAGGTTGTATTGCATTTACATTCTTTTGAAGTGAATACGAGGTATACATAACACTGCACAATGAATATTGTATGTAATCATGAAACACAGAAATGAGATGCGACATCGCGATTTGAGGAGAATTAGAACTCTATGGATACGATTCGTAGGTATCTGCAAACGCTATTTCCTAGCAAGGAAGCGTCGCATTTACATTCTTTTGAAAGGAATACGGGGTATACATAACACTGCACAATGAATATTATATCTTACCATGAAACATAGAAATGAGATGCGATATCGCGACTTAAGAAGCATTAGAACACTATTGCTTCGATATGTAGACATCTGCAAACGCTATTTCCTAGCAAGGAAGTGTCGCATGTACAACCAATTGAAGTGTATGCGAGGTATACATGGCACTTCGCAATCAATATTATATCTTATCGTGAAACATAGAAATGAGATGCTATATGGCGATTTGTGAAGCATTAGATGTCTATTGCTTCGATACGTAGACATCTGCAAACGCTATTTCCTAGCAAGGAAGTGTCGCATTTACATTCATTTGAAGTATAGACTAGATACACATAATACTGCACAATGAATATTATGTCTTATCATGAAACATAGAAATGAGATGCGATATGGCGATTTATGAAGCATTAGAACTCTATTACTTCGATACGTAGACATCTGCAAACGCTACTTCCTAGCAAGTAAGTGTCGCATTTACATTCTTTTGAAGTGAATACGAGGTATACATAACACTTCGCAATGAATATTACATCATATCGTGAAACATAGAAATGGGATGCAATATGGCGATTTAAGAAGCATTAGGATTCTATTGCTTCGATACGTAGATATCTGCAAACGCTATTTCCTAGCAAGGAACTGTCGCATTCACATTCATTTGAAGTGTATGCGAGGTATACATGACACTTCGCAATGAATATTAAATATTATCATGAAACATAGAAAGGAGATGCGATATCGCGAATTAGCAAGCTTTAGAACTCAATTGCTTCGATACGTAGGCATCTGCAAACGCTGTTTCCTAGCAAGGAAGTGTCGCATTTACATTCTTTTGAAGTGAATACGAGGTACATATGACACTTCGCAATGAATATTATGTCTTATCAGGAAACGTAGATATGAGATGCGATATGACGATTTAAGAAGCATTGGAACACTATTGCTTCGATACGTAGACATCTGCAAACGCTACTTCCTAGCAAGGAAGTGTAGCATTTACATTTTTTTGAAAGGAATACGAGGTACATATGACACTTCGCAATGAATATTATGTCTTATCAGGAAACGTAGATATGAGATGCGATATGACGATTTAAGAAGCATTGGAACACTATTTCTACGTTACGTATACATCTGCAAACGCTATTTCCTAGCAAGGAAGTGTCGCATTTACATTCTTCTGATGTGAATACGAGGTATACATAACACTGCACAATTAATACTATATGTAACCATGAAACACAGAAATGAGATGCGACAACGCGATTCGAGAAGTATTAGAACTCTGTTGCTACGATACGTAGATATCTGTAAACGCTATTTCCTAGCAAGGAAGTGTCGCATTTACATTCTTTTGAAAGGAATACGAGGTATACATGACACTACACAATGAATATTATATCTTATCATGAAACGTAGATATGAGATGCGATATGACGATTTAAGAAGCACTAGAAAACTATTTCTGCGATACGTAGACATCTGCAAACGCTATTTCCTAGCAAGGAAGTGTCACATTTACATTTCTTTGAGGTGAATACGAGGTATACATAACACTGCACAATGAATATTATATCTGATCATGAAACATAGAAATGAGATGCGATATGGCGATTTTTGAAGCATTAGATGTCTATTGCTTCGATACGTAGACATCTGCAAACGCTACTTCCTAGCAAGGAAGTGTCGCATTTTCTTTCTCTTGAAAGGAATACGAGGTATACATGACACTTCGCCATGAATATTATATCTTATCAGGAAACGTAGATATGAGATGCGATATGACGATTTAAGAAGCATTAGAACACTACTTCTTCGATACGTAGACATCTGCAAACGCTATTTCCAAGCAAGGAAGTGTCGCATTTACATTCTTTTGAAGTGAATACGAGGTATTCATAACACTGCACAATGAATATTATATCTTATCATGAAACATAGAAATCAGATGCGATTTCGCGATTTAAGAAGCATTAGAGCTCTATTGCTTCGATACGTAGATATCTGCAAATACTATTTCCTAGCAAGGAACTGTCGCATTCACATCCATTTGAAGTGTATGCGAGGTATACATGACACTTCGCAATGAATATTATATATTATCATGAAACACAGATATGAGATGCGATATCGCGAATTTGCAAGCTTTAGAAATCTATTGCTTCGATACGGAGACATCTGCAAACGCTATTTCCTAGCAAGGAAGAGTCGCATGTACATTCTTTTAAAGTGAATACGAGGTATACATAACACTCCACAATGAATATTATATATTATTATGAAACATGGTAATGAGTAGCGATAACGCGTTTTGAGAAGCATTAGAACTCTAATGCTACGATACGTAGACATCTGAAAACGCTATTTCCTGGCAAGGAAGTGTCGCATTTACATTCTTTTGAAAGGAATACGAGGTATACATGACACTTCGCAATGAATATTGCATCCCATCATGAAACAAAGAAATGAGATGCGATATGGCGATTTATGAAGCATTAGATGCCTATTGCTTCGATACGTAGACAACTGCAAACGCTATTTCCTAGCAAGGAAGTGTCGCATTTACGTTCTTTTGAAGTGAATACGAGGTATACATAACACTTCACAATGAATATTATAAATTATCATGAAACATAGTAATGAATAGTGATATTGCGTTTTGAGAAGCATTAGAACTCTAGTGCTACGATACGTAGACATCTGCAAACGCTTTTCCTAGCAGGGAAGTGTCGCATTTACAATCATTTGTTGTATAGACGAGATATACATAACACTGCACAATGAATATTATATCTTATCTTGAAACATAGAAATGAGACGCGATATGGCGATATAAGAATCTTTAGAACTCTATTGCTTCGATACGTAGATATCTGCAAACGCTATTTCCTAGCAAGGAACTGTCGCATTCACATTCATTTGAAGTGCATGCGAGGTACACATGACACTTGGCAGTGAATATTGTATATTATCTTTGAAACATAGTAATGAGTAGCGATATCGCGTTTTGAGAAGCATTAGAACTCTATTGCTTCGATACGTAGACATCTGCAAACGCTACTTCCTAGCAAGGAAGTGTCGCATTTACATTCCTTTGAAAGGAATACGAGCTATACATGACACTTCGCAATGAATATTGCATCCTATCATGAAACATAGAAATGAGATGCGATATGGCGATTTATGAAGCATTAGATGCCTATTGCTTCGATACGTAGACATCTGCAAACGCTATTTCCTAGCAAGGAAGTGTCGCATTTACATTCTTTTGAAAGGAATACGAGGTATACATGACACTTCGCAATGAATATTACATCTTATCATGAAAGATAGAAATGAGATGCTATAAGGCGATTTATGCAGCATTAGAATTCTATTGCTTCGATACGTAGACATCTGCAAACGCTACTTCCTAGCAAGGAAGTGTCGCATTTACATTCTTTTGAAAGGAATACGAGGTATACATGACACTTCGCAATGAATATTATATCTTATCATGAAACATAGGGATGAGATGCGATATGGCGATTTATGAAGCATTAGATGTCTATTGCTTCGATACGTAGACATCTGCAAACGCTATTTCCTAGCAAGGAAGTGTCGCATTTACATTCTTTTGAAAGGAATACGAGGTATTCATGACACTTCGCAATGAATATTACATCTTATAATGAAACATAGAAATGAGATGCGATATGGCGATTTATGAAGCATTAGAATTCTATTGCTTCGATACGTAGACATCTGCAAACGCTATTTCCTAGCAAGGAAGTGTCGCATTTACATTCTTTTGAAGTGAATACGAGGTATACATAACACTGCTCAGTTAATATTATATCTTATCATGAAACATAGAAATGAGATGCGATATGGCGATTTAAGAAGCATTAGAACTCTATTGCTTCGATACGTAGACATCTGCAAACGCTACTTCCTAGCAAGGAAGTGTCACATTTACATTCTTTTGAAGTGAATACGAGGTATACATAAAACTCCACAATGAATATTATATCTTATCAAGAAACGTAGATATGAGATGCGATATAACGATTTAAGAAGCACTAGAATTCTATTGCTTCGATACGTAGACATCTGCAAGCTCTAATTCCTAGCAAGGAAGTGTCGCATTTACATTCTTTTGAAAGCCATACGAGGTATACATGACACATCGCAATGAATATTATATCTTATCATGAAACATAGAATTGAGATGCGATATATAGTTTTAAGATGCATTAGAACCTTATTGCTACGATACGTAGACATCTGCAAACGCTATTTCGTAGTAGGGAAGTGTCGCATTTACATTCTTTTGAAGTGAATACGAGGTATACATGACACGTCGCAATGAATATTATATCTTGTCATGAAACATTGAAATGAGATGCGATATCGCGTTTTGAGATGCTTTTGAACCCTAATGCTACGATACGTAGACATCTGCAAACGCTATTTCCTGGAAAGGAAGTATCTCAATTACATTCTCTTGAGGTGATAACGAGATATACATAACACTCCACAATGAATATTACATCTTATCATGAAACATAGAAATGAGATGCGATATCGCGTTTTGGGAAGCATTAGAACTCTGCTGCTTCGATACGTAGACATCTGCCATCACCATGTCAAAGCAAGGAGGTGTCGCATTTACATCCATTGGAAGTGTATGCGAGGAATACATAACACTTCGGAATGAATATTATATCCTATCATGAGACATAAAAATGAGATGCCATATCGCGTTTTAAGAAGCACTAGAACTCCATTGCTTCGATACGTAGAAATCTGTCAACGCTATTTCCTAGCGAGGAAGTGTCGCATTTACATTCATTTGAAGTGCAGACGAGGAATACATAACACTTCGCAATGAATATTATATCTTATCTTGAGACAAAGAACTGAGATGCGATATCGCGTTTTAAGATGCATAAGAAATCTATTGCTACAATACGTAGACATCTGCAAACGCTATTCCCTAGCAAGGAAGAGTCGCATTTGCAATCATTTGAAGCGTATGCGAGGTATACATGACTCTTCGCAATGTATACAATATCTTATCGTGAAACATAGAAATGAGATACGATATCTCGTTTCAAGAAGCATTAGAAATACATTGCTTCGATACGCAGACATCTGCAATCGCTACTTCGTAGCAAGGAAGTGTCGCATTTACATTCATTTGAAGTGAATACGAGGTATACGTGACGCTACGCAATGAATATTTTGTCTTACCGTGAAACATGAGAGTGACATGCTATATGGCGATCTAAGAAGCATTAGAAAACTATTGCTTCGATACGTAGACATCTGCAAACACTATTTCCTAGCAAGGAACTGTCGCATTTACATTCTTTTGAAGTGAATACGAGGTATACACAACACTCCACAATGAATATTGTATATTATCTTTGAAACATAGTAATGAGTAGCGATATCGCGTTTTGAGAAGCATTAGAACTCTATTGCTTCGATACGTAGACATCTGCAAACGCTTCTTCCTAGCAAGGAAGTGTAGCATTTACATTATTTTGAAGTGAATACGAGGTGCACATAACACTGCACAGAGAATATTAATTCTTATCATGAAACATAGAAATGAGTTTCGATATGGCGATTTAAGAAGCATTAGAACTCTATTGCTTCGATACGTAGACATCTGCAAACGCTATTTCCTAGCAAGGAAGTGTCGCATTTACATTCATTTGAAGTGTATGCGAGGTATAAATGACACTACGCAATTAATATTATATACTATCATGAACCATAGAAATGAAATGCAATATGGCGATTTAAGAAGCATTAGAATTCTATTGCTTCGATACGTAGATATCTGCAAACGCTATTTCCTAACAAGGAACTGTCGCATTCACATTCATTTGCAGTGTATGCGAGCTATACATGCCACTTCGCAATGAATAATATATATTATCATGAAACATAGAAAGGAGATGCGATATCGGGAATTAGCAAGATTTAGAAATCTATTGCTTCGACACGTAGACATCTGCAAACGCTGTTTCCTTGCAAGGAAGTGTCGTATTTACTTTCTTTTGAAGTGAATACGTGGTATACATAACACTCCACAATGAATATTATATATTATCATGAAACATAGTAATGAGTAGCGATATCGTGTTTTGAGAAGCATTAGAACTCTAATGCTACGATACGTTGACATCTGAAAACGCTATTTCCCGGCAGGGAAGTGTCGCATTTACATTCTTTTGAAGTGAATACGAGGTATACATGACACTTCGCAATGAATATTATATCTTATCATGAAACATAGTAATGTGTAGTGATATCGGGTTTTGAGAAGCATTAGAACTCTAATGCTACGATACGTAGACATCTGAAAACGCTATTTCCTGGCAAGGAAGTGTCGCATTTACATTCTTCTGAAAGGAATACGAGGTATACATGACACTTCGCAATGAATATTGCATCCTATCATGAAACAAAGAAATGAGATGCGACATGGCGATTTATGAATCATTAGAATTCTAATGCTTCGATACGTAGACATCTGCAAACGCTACTTCCTACCAAGGAAGTGTCGCATTTACATTCTTCTGAAAGGAATACGAGGTATTCATGACACTTCGCAATGAATATTACATCTTATCATGAAACATAGAAATGAAATGCGATATGGTGATTTATGAAGCATTAGAATTCTATTGCTTCGATACGTAGACATCAGGCAAACGCTATTTCCTAGCAAGGAAGTGTCGCATTTACATTCTTTTGAAAGGAATACCAGGTATACATGACACTCCGCAATGAATATTACATCCTATCATGAAAGATAGATATGAGATGCGATATGGCGATTTATGAAGCATTTTATGTCTATTGCTTCGATACGTAGACATCTGCAAACGGTATTTCCTAGCAAGGAAGTGTCGCATTTACATTCTTTTGAAAGGAATACGAGGTATTCATGACACTTCGCAATGAATATTACATCTTATAATGAAACATAGAAATGAGATGCGATATGGCGATTTATGAAGCATTAGAATTCTATTGCTTCGATACGTAGACATCTGCAAACGCTATTTCCTAGCAAGGAAGTGTCGCATTTACATTCTTTTCAAGTGAATACGAGGTATACATAACACTGCTCAGTTAATATTATATCTTATCATGAAACATAGAAATGAGATGCGATATGGCGATTTAAGAAGCATTAGAACTCTATTGCTTCGATACGTAGACATCTGCAAACGCTACTTCCTAGCAAGGAAGTGTCACATTTACATTCTTTTGAAGTGAATACGAGGTATACATAAAACTCCACAATGAATATTATATCATATCAAGAAACGTAGATATGAGATGCGATATAACGATTTAAGAAGCACTAGAATTCTATTGCTTCGATACGTAGACATCTGCAAACGCTATTTCCTAGCAAGGAAGTGTCGCATTTACTTTCATTTGAAGTGTATGCGAGGTATACATGACACTTCGCAATGAATATTATATCTTATCAAGAAACGTAGATATGAGATGCGATATAACGATTTAAGAAGCACTAGAATTCTATTGCTTCGATACGTAGACATCTGCAAACGCTATTTCCTAGCAGGGAAGTGTCGCATTTACAATCATTTGATGTATAGACGAGATATACATAACACTGCACAATGAATATTATATCTTAAATTGAAACATAGAAATGAGACGCGATATGGCGATATAAGAATCTTTAGAACTCTATTGCTTCGATACGTAGATATCTGCAAACGCTATTTCCTAGCAAGGAACTGTCGCATTCACATTCATTTGAAGTGCATGCGAGGTACACATGACACTTGGCAGTGAATATTATATATTATCATGAAACATAGAAATGAGATGCGATATCGCGAGTTAGCAAAATTTAGAACTCTACTGCTTCGATACGTAGACATCTGCAAACGCTGTTTTCTAGCAAGGAAGTGCCGCATTTACATTCTTTTGAAGTGAATACGAGGTATACGTGACGCTACGCAATGAATATTGTATATTATCTTTGAAACATAGTAATGAGTAGCGATATCGCGTTTTGAGAAGCATTAGAACTCTATTGCTTCGATACGTAGACATCTGCAAACGCTACTTCCTAGCAAGGAAGTGTAGCATTTACATTCTTTTGAAGTGAATACGAGGTATACATAACACTGCACAGAGAATATTAATTCTTATCATGAAACATAGAAATGAGATTCGAAATGGCGATTTAAGAAGCATTAGAACTCTATTGCTTCGATACGTAGACATCTGCAAACGCTATTTCCTGGCAGGGAAGTGTCGCATGTACATTCAATTGAAGTGAATGCGAGATATACATGACACTTCGCAATGAATATTATATCTTATCATGAAACATAGACATGAGATGCGATATGGCGATTTATGAAGCATTAGATGCCTATTGCTTCGATACGTAGACATCTGCAAACGCTATTTCCTAGCATGGAAGTGTCGCATTTACATTCTTTTGAAAGGAATACGAGGTGTACATGACACATTTTTTTGAAAGGAATACGAGGTACATATGACACCTCGCAATGAATATTACATCTTATCATGAAAGATAGAAATGAGATGCGATATGGCGATTTATGATGCATTAGAATTCTATTGCTTCGATACGTAGACATCTGCAAACGCTATTTCCTAGCAAGGAAGTGTCGCATTTACATTCATTTGAAGTGTATGCGAGGTATAAATGACACTACGCAATTAATATTATATACTATCATGAACCATAGAAATGAAATGCAATATGGCGATTTAAGAAGCATTAGAATTCTATTGCTTCGATGCGTAGATATCTGCAAACGCTATTTCCTAACAAGGAACTGTCGCATTCACATTCATTTGCAGTGTATGCGAGCTATACATGCCACTTCGCAATGAATAATATATATTATCATGAAACATAGAAAGGAGATGCGATATCGGGAATTAGCAAGATTTAGAAATCTATTGCTTCGACACGTAGACATCTGCAAACGCTGTTTCCTTGCAAGGAAGTGTCGTATTTACATTCTTTTGAAGTGAATACGTGGTATACATAACACTCCACAATGAATATTATATATTATCATGAAACATAGTAATGAGTAGCGATATCGTGTTTTGAGAAGCATTAGAACTCTAATGCTACGATACGTTGACATCTGAAAACGCTATTTCCTGGCAGGGAAGTGTCGCATTTACATTCTTTTGAAGTGAATACGAGGTATACATGACACTTCGCAATGAATATTATATCTTATCATGAAACATAGTAATGTGTAGTGATATCGGGTTTTGAGAAGCATTAGAACTCTAATGCTACGATACGTAGACATCTGAAAACGCTATTTCCTGGCAAGGAAGTGTCGCATTTACATTCTTCTGAAAGGAATACGAGGTATACATGACACTTCGCAATGAATATTGCATCCTATCATGAAACAAAGAAATGAGATGCGATATGGCGATTTATGAAGCATTAGATGCCTATTGCTTCGATACGTAGACATCTGCAAACGCGATTTCCTAGCAAGGAAGTGTCGCATTTACATTCTTTTGAAAGGAATACGAGGTATACATGACACCTCGCAATGAATATTACATCTTATCATTAAAGATAGAAATGAGATGCGACATGGCGATTTATGAATCATTAGAATTCTAATGCTTCGATACGTAGACATCTGCAAACGCTATTTCCTACCAAGGAAGTGTCGCATTTACATTCTTCTGAAAGGAATACGAGGTATTCATGACACTTCGCAATGAATATTACATCTTATCATGAAACATAGAAATGAAATGCGATATGGTGATTTATGAAGCATTAGAATTCTATTGCTTCGATACGTAGACATCAGGCAAACGCTATTTCCTAGCAAGGAAGTGTCGCATTTACATTCTTTTGAAAGGAATACCAGGTATACATGACACTCCGCTATGAATATTACATCCTATCATGAAAGATAGATATGAGATGCGATATGGCGATTTATGAAGCATTTTATGTCTATTGCTTCGATACGTAGACATCTGCAAACGCTATTTCCTAGCAAGGAAGTGTCGCATTTACATTCTTTTGAAAGGAATACGAGGTATTCATGACACTTCGCAATGAATATTACATCTTATAATGAAACATAGAAATGAGATGCGATATGGCGATTTATGAAGCATTAGAATTCTATTGCTTCGATACGTAGACATCTGCAAACGCTATTTCCTAGCAAGGAAGTGTCGCATTTACATTCTTTTCAAGTGAATACGAGGTATACATAACACTGCTCAGTTAATATTATATCTTATCATGAAACATAGAAATGAGATGCGATATGGCGATTTAAGAAGCATTAGAACTCTATTGCTTCGATACGTAGACATCTGCAAACGCTACTTCCTAGCAAGGAAGTGTCACATTTACATTCTTTTGTAGTGAATACGAGGTATACATAAAACTCCACAATGAATATTATATCTTATCAAGAAACGTATATATGAGATGCGATATAACGATTTAAGAAGCACTAGAATTCTATTGCTTCGATACGTAGACATCTGCAAACGCTATTTCCTAGCAAGGAAGTGTCGCATTTACTTTCATTTGAAGTGTATGCGAGGTATACATGACACTTCGCAATGAATATTATATCTTATCAAGAAACGTAGATATGAGATGCGATATAACGATTTAAGAAGCACTAGAATTCTATTGCTTCGATACGTAGACATCTGCAAACGCTATTTCCTAGCAGGCAAGTGTCGCATTTACAATCATTTGATGTATAGACGAGATATACATAACACTGCACAATGAATATTATATCTTAAATTGAAACATAGAAATGAGACGCGATATGGCGATATAAGAATCTTTAGAACTCTATTGCTTCGATACGTAGATATCTGCAAACGCTATTTCCTAGCAAGGAACTGTCGCATTCACATTCATTTGAAGTGCATGCGAGGTACACATGACACTTGGCAGTGAATATTATATATTATCATGAAACATAGAAATGAGATGCGATATCGCGAGTTAGCAAGATTTAGAACTCTACTGCTTCGATACGTAGACATCTGCAAACGCTGTTTTCTAGCAAGGAAGTGCCGCATTTACATTCTTTTGAAGTGAATGCGAGGTATACGTGACGCTACGCAATGAATATTGTATATTATCTTTGAAACATAGTAATGAGTAGCGATATCGCGTTTTGAGAAGCATTAGAACTCTATTGCTTCGATACGTAGACATCTGCAAACGCTTCTTCCTAGCAAGGAAGTGTAGCATTTACATTATTTTGAAGTGAATACGAGGTGTACATAACACTGCACAGAGAATATTAATTCTTATCATGAAACATAGAAATGAGTTTCGATATGGCGATTTAAGAAGCATTAGAACTCTATTGCTTCGATACGTAGACATCTGCAAACGCTATTTCCTAGCAAGGAAGTGTCGCATTTACATTCATTTGAAGTGTATGCGAGGTATAAATGACACTACGCAATTAATATTATATACTATCATGAACCATAGAAATGAAATGCAATATGGCGATTTAAGAAGCATTAGAATTCTATTGCTTCGATACGTAGATATCTGCAAACGCTATTTCCTAACAAGGAACTGTCGCATTCACATTCATTTGCAGTGTATGCGAGCTATACATGCCACTTCGCAATGAATAATATATATTATCATGAAACATAGAAAGGAGATGCGATATCGGGAATTAGCAAGATTTAGAAATCTATTGCTTCGACACGTAGACATCTGCAAACGCTGTTTCCTTGCAAGGAAGTGTCGTATTTACTTTCTTTTGAAGTGAATACGTGGTATACATAACACTCCACAATGAATATTATATATTATCATGAAACATAGTAATGAGTAGCGATATCGTGTTTTGAGAAGCATTAGAACTCTAATGCTACGATACGTTGACATCTGAAAACGCTATTTCCCGGCAGGGAAGTGTCGCATTTACATTCTTTTGAAGTGAATACGAGGTATACATGACACTTCGCAATGAATATTATATCTTATCATGAAACAAAGAAATGAGATGCGACATGGCGATTTATGAATCATTAGAATTCTAATGCTTCGATACGTAGACATCTGCAAACGCTACTTCCTACCAAGGAAGTGTCGCATTTACATTCTTCTGAAAGGAATACGAGGTATTCATGACACTTCGCAATGAATATTACATCTTATCATGAAACATAGAAATGAAATGCGATATGGTGATTTATGAAGCATTAGAATTCTATTGCTTCGATACGTAGACATCAGGCAAACGCTATTTCCTAGCAAGGAAGTGTCGCATTTACATTCTTTTGAAAGGAATACCAGGTATACATGACACTCCGCAATGAATATTACATCCTATCATGAAAGATAGATATGAGATGCGATATGGCGATTTATGAAGCATTTTATGTCTATTGCTTCGATACGTAGACATCTGCAAACGGTATTTCCTAGCAAGGAAGTGTCGCATTTACATTCTTTTGAAAGGAATACGAGGTATTCATGACACTTCGCAATGAATATTACATCTTATAATGAAACATAGAAATGAGATGCGATATGGCGATTTATGAAGCATTAGAATTCTATTGCTTCGATACGTAGACATCTGCAAACGCTATTTCCTAGCAAGGAAGTGTCGCATTTACATTCTTTTCAAGTGAATACGAGGTATACATAACACTGCTCAGTTAATATTATATCTTATCATGAAACATAGAAATGAGATGCGATATGGCGATTTAAGAAGCATTAGAACTCTATTGCTTCGATACGTAGACATCTGCAAACGCTACTTCCTAGCAAGGAAGTGTCACATTTACATTCTTTTGAAGTGAATACGAGGTATACATAAAACTCCACAATGAATATTATATCATATCAAGAAACGTAGATATGAGATGCGATATAACGATTTAAGAAGCACTAGAATTCTATTGCTTCGATACGTAGACATCTGCAAACGCTATTTCCTAGCAAGGAAGTGTCGCATTTACTTTCATTTGAAGTGTATGCGAGGTATACATGACACTTCGCAATGAATATTATATCTTATCAAGAAACGTAGATATGAGATGCGATATAACGATTTAAGAAGCACTAGAATTCTATTGCTTCGATACGTAGACATCTGCAAACGCTATTTCCTAGCAGGGAAGTGTCGCATTTACAATCATTTGATGTATAGACGAGATATACATAACACTGCACAATGAATATTATATCTTAAATTGAAACATAGAAATGAGACGCGATATGGCGATATAAGAATCTTTAGAACTCTATTGCTTCGATACGTAGATATCTGCAAACGCTATTTCCTAGCAAGGAACTGTCGCATTCACATTCATTTGAAGTGCATGCGAGGTACACATGACACTTGGCAGTGAATATTATATATTATCATGAAACATAGAAATGAGATGCGATATCGCGAGTTAGCAAGATTTAGAACTCTACTGCTTCGATACGTAGACATCTGCAAACGCTGTTTTCTAGCAAGGAAGTGCCGCATTTACATTCTTTTGAAGTGAATACGAGGTATACGTGACGCTACGCAATGAATATTGTATATTATCTTTGAAACATAGTAATGAGTAGCGATATCGCGTTTTGAGAAGCATTAGAACTCTATTGCTTCGATACGTAGACATCTGCAAACGCTACTTCCTAGCAAGGAAGTGTAGCATTTACATTCTTTTGAAGTGAATACGAGGTATACATAACACTGCACAGAGAATATTAATTCTTATCATGAAACATAGAAATGAGATTCGAAATGGCGATTTAAGAAGCATTAGAACTCTATTGCTTCGATACGTAGACATCTGCAAACGCTACTTCCTAGCAAGGAAGTGTCACATTTACATTCTTTTGAAGTGAATACGAGGTATACATAAAACTCCACAATGAATATTATATCATATCAAGAAACGTAGATATGAGATGCGATATAACGATTTAAGAAGCACTAGAATTCTATTGCTTCGATACGTAGACATCTGCAAACGCTATTTCCTAGCAAGGAAGTGTCGCATTTACTTTCATTTGAAGTGTATGCGAGGTATACATGACACTTCGCAATGAATATTATATCTTATCAAGAAACGTAGATATGAGATGCGATATAACGATTTAAGAAGCACTAGAATTCTATTGCTTCGATACGTAGACATCTGCAAACGCTATTTCCTAGCAGGGAAGTGTCGCATTTACAATCATTTGATGTATAGACGAGATATACATAACACTGCACAATGAATATTATATCTTAAATTGAAACATAGAAATGAGACGCGATATGGCGATATAAGAATCTTTAGAACTCTATTGCTTCGATACGTAGATATCTGCAAACGCTATTTCCTAGCAAGGAACTGTCGCATTCACATTCATTTGAAGTGCATGCGAGGTACACATGACACTTGGCAGTGAATATTATATATTATCATGAAACATAGAAATGAGATGCGATATCGCGAGTTAGCAAGATTTAGAACTCTACTGCTTCGATACGTAGACATCTGCAAACGCTGTTTTCTAGCAAGGAAGTGCCGCATTTACATTCTTTTGAAGTGAATACGAGGTATACGTGACGCTACGCAATGAATATTGTATATTATCTTTGAAACATAGTAATGAGTAGCGATATCGCGTTTTGAGAAGCATTAGAACTCTATTGCTTCGATACGTAGACATCTGCAAACGCTACTTCCTAGCAAGGAAGTGTAGCATTTACATTCTTTTGAAGTGAATACGAGGTATACATAACACTGCACAGAGAATATTAATTCTTATCATGAAACATAGAAATGAGATTCGAAATGGCGATTTAAGAAGCATTAGAACTCTATTGCTTCGATACGTAGACATCTGCAAACGCTATTTCCTGGCAAGGAAGTGTCGCATGTACATTCAATTGAAGTGAATGCGAGATATACATGACACTTCGCAATGAATATTATATCTTATCATGAAACATAGACATGAGATGCGATATGGCGATTTATGAAGCATTAGATGCCTATTGCTTCGATACGTAGACATCTGCAAACGCTATTTCCTAGCATGGAAGTGTCGCATTTACATTCTTTTGAAAGGAATACGAGGTGTACATGACACATTTTTTTGAAAGGAATACGAGGTACATATGACACCTCGCAATGAATATTACATCTTATCATGAAAGATAGAAATGAGATGCGATATGGCGATTTATGAAGCATTAGAATTCTATTGCTTCGATTCGTAGACATCTGCAAACGCTATTTCCTAGCAAGGAACTGTCGCACTCACATTCATTTGATGTGTATGCGAGGTATACATGGCACTGCACAATGGATATTATATCGTATCATGAAACAGAAATGCCATGCGATATGGCGATTTAAGAAGCATTAGAACTGTACTGCTTTGATACGTAGACGTCTGCAAAGCAAGGAAGTGTCGCATTTACATTCTTTTGAAAGGAGTACGAGGTATACATGACACTTCGCAATGAATATTATATCTTATCAGGAAACGTAGATATGAGATGCGATATGACGATTTAAGAAGCATTCGAACTCTATTGCTTCGATACGTAGACATCTGCATACGCTATTTCCTAGCAAGGAAGTGTCGCATTTACATTCTTTTGAAAGGAATACGAGGTATACTAGACACTTCGCAATGAATATTATATCTTTTCATGAAACGTAGATATGAGATGCGATATGACGTTTTAGGAAGCATTAGAAAACTATTGCTGCGATACGTAGACATCTGCAAACGCTATTTCCTAGCAAGGAATTGTCGCATTTACATTTCTTTGAGGCGAATACGAGGTATACATAACACTGCACAATGAATATTATATCTGATCATGAAACATAGAAATGAGATGCGATATGGCGATTTTTGAAGCATTAGATGTCTATTGCTTCGATACGTAGACATCTGCAAACGCTATTTCCATGCAAGGAAGTGTCGCATTTACATTCTTTTGAGGTGAATAAGAGGTATACATAACACTGCACAATGGATATTATATCTTATCATGAAACGTAGAAATGAGATGCGATATCGCCATTTAAGAAGCATTAGAATTCTATTGCTTCGATACGTAGACATCTGCAAACGCTATTTCCTACAAAGGAAGTGTCGCATGTACATTCAATTGAAGTGTATGCGAGATATACATGACACTTCGCAATGAATATTATATCTTATCAAGAAACGTAGATATGAGATGCGATATAACGATTTAAGAAGCACTGCAATTCTATTGCTTCGGTACGTAGACATCTGCAAACGCTATTTCCTAGCAAGGAAGTGTCGCATGTACATTCAATTGAAGTGTATGCGAGATATACATGACACTTCGCAATGAATATTAAATCTTATCATGAAACATAGAGATGAGATGCGATATGGCGATTTATGAAGCGTTAGATATCTATTGCTTCGATACGTAGACATCTGCCAACGCTATTTCCTAGCAAGGAAGTGTCGCATTTACATTCATTTGAAGTGTCTGCGAGGTATACATAACACTACGCAATGAATATTACATACTATTATGAGACATAGAAATGAGAATCGATGTCGCGTTTTGAGAAGCATTAGAGCACTAATGCTACGATACGTAGACATCTGCAATCGATATATCCTAGCAAGGAAGTGTCGCATTTACATTCATTTGAAGTGAGTACGATGTATATATAACACTCCACAAGGAATATTATATCTTGTCATGAAACAGAAATGAGATGCGATATGACGATTTAGGAAGCATTAGAATTCTATTGCTACGATACGTAGATATCTGCAAACGCTATTTCCAAGCAGGGAAGTGTCGCATTTACATTCTTTTGAAGTGAATACGAGGTATACATGCCACTTCGCAATGAATATTATATATTATCATGAAACATGGTAGTGTGTAGCGATATCGCGTTTTGAGAAGCATTAGAACTCTAGTGCTACGATACGTAGACATCTGCAAACGCAATTCCCTGGCAAGGAAGTGTCGCGTTTACATTCTTTTGAAGTGAATACGAAGTATACATGACACTCCACAATGAATATTATATATTATCTTGAAACATAGTAATGAGTAGCGATATCGCGTTTCGAGAAGCATTAGAACTCTATTGCTTCGATACGTAGACATCTGCAAATGCTATTTCCAAGCAAGGAAGTGTCGCATTTACATTCATTTGAAGTGTGTGCGACGTATACATGACACTTCGCAGTGAATATTATATATTATCATGAAACATAGATATGAGATGCGATATCGCAAATTAGCAAGCTTTGGAAATCTATTGCTTCGATGCGTAGACGTGTGCAAACGCTATTTCCTAGCAAGGAATTGTAGCATTTACATTCTTTTGATGTGAATACGAGGTATACATAACACTGCACAATGAATATTATATCTTATCATGAAACATAGAAATGAGATGCGATATCGCCATTTAGGAAGCTTTAGAACTCTATTGCTTCGATACGGAGATATCTGCAAACACTATTTCCTAGCAAGGAACTGTCGCATTCACATTCATTTGAAGTGTATGCGAGGTATAGATAACCCTGCACAATGAATATTATTTCTTATCATGAAACATAGAAATGAGTAGCGATATCGCGTTTTGAGAAACATTAGAACACTATTGCTTCGTTACGTAGACATATGCAAACGGTTCTTCCTAGCAAGAAAGTGTTTCATTTACATTGTTTTCAAAGGAATACGAGGTTTACATGACACTTGGCATTGAATATTATATCTCATCATGAAACATAGAAATGAGTTGCGATATGACGATTTAAGAAGCATTGGAATTCTACTGCTTCGATACGTAGATATCTGCAAACGCTACTTCCTAGCACGGAACTGTCGCATTCACATTCATTTGAAGTGTACGCGAGGTATACATAACACTGCACAATGAATATTATATCTTATCATGAAACATAGAAATGAGATGCGATATCGCCATTTAAGAAGCCTTCGAGCTCTATTGCTTCGATACGTAGATATCTTTAAACACTATTTCCTAGCAAGGAACTGTCGCATTCACATTCATTTGACGTGTATGCGAGGCTTACATAAAACTGCACAATGAATATTATATCTTATCATGAAACATAGAAATGAGATGCGATATCGCAAATTAGCAAGCTTTAGAACTCTATTTCTTCGATACGTAGACATCTGCAAACGCTATTTAATAGCAAGGAAGTGTCGCATTTACATTTATTTGTGGTGAATACGAGGTATACATGGCACTTCGCAATGAATATTATATCTTTGCATGGAACATAGAAATGAGATGCGATATCGCGAATTAGCAAGCTTTAGAACTCTATTGCTTCGATACGTAGACATCTGCAAGCGCTATTTCCTAGCAAGGAAGTGTCGCATTTACATTCGTTTGAAGTGTAAACGAGGAATACATGACACTTCGCAATGAATATTATATCTTATCATGAGACATAGAAATGATGTGCCATACCGCGTTTTAAGAAGCATTAGAACACTATTGCTTCGATATATAGACATCTGCGAACGCTATGTCCTAGCAAGGAAGTGTCGCATTTACATTCCTTTGAAGTGAATACGAGGTATACATGACACTTCCCAATGAATATTATATCTTATCATGAAACATAGAAATGAGTTGGGATATCACGTTTTAAGAAGCATAAGAACTCTATTGCTTCGATACGTAGACATCTGCAAACGCTGTTTCCTAGCAAGGAAGTGTCGCATTTACATTCTTTTGAAGCGAATGCGCGGTATACATAGCACTCCACAATGAATATTATATCTTATCATGGAACATGGGAATGAGGTGCGATATCGCGATTTAAAAAATATTAGAACCCTATTGCTACGATACGTAGACATCTGCAAACTCTATTTCCTAGCAAGGAAGTGTCGCATTTACATTCTTTTGAAGCGAATAAAAGGTATACATGACACTTCGCAATGAATATTATATTTTATCATGAAACATACAAATGAGTTGCGATATCTCGTTTCGAGAAGCATCAGAACGCTATTGCTTCAATACGTAGACATCTGCCAACGCTATCTGCTAGAAAGGAAGTGTAGCTTATACATAAATTTGAAATGTAGACGAGCAATACATAACACATCGCAATGAGTATTATATCATATCATGAGCCATAGAAATGAGATGCGATATCGCGATTTAAGAAGCAATAGAAATCTATTGCTTCGATACGTAGACATCTGCAAACGCCATTTCCTAGCACGGAAGTGTCGCATTTAGATTCTTTTGAAAGGAATAGGAGGTAAACACGATACTTCGCAATGAATATTATACCTTATCATGAAACATAGAAACGAGATTCGATATCTCGATTTAAAAAGCATTAGAACTCTATTGCTACTATACGCAGACATCTACAAAAGCTATTTCCTAGCAAGGAAGTGTCGCATTTACATTCAGTTGAAGCGTATGCGAGGTATACTTGACTCTTTGGAATGAATATTATATCTTTTAATGAAACATAGGAATGAGATGCTATATCGCGCATTAAGAAGCTCTAGAACTCTATTGCTACGATACGTTGACATCTGCATACGCTACTTCCTAGCAAGGAAGTGTCGCATTTACATTTCTTTGAAAGGAATACGAGGTATACATGACACTTCGCAATGAATATTATATATTATCATGAAACATGGATATGAGATGCGATATCGCCAATTAGCAAGCTTTAGAAATCTATTGCTTCTATACGTAGACATCTGCAAACGCTATTTCCTAGCAAGCAAGTGTCGCATTTACATCCTTTTGAAAGGAATACGAGGTATACATGACACTTCGCAACGAATGTTATATCTTATCATGAAACATAGAAATGAGATGCAATATGACGATTTAAGAAGCATTAGAACTCTATAGCTTCGATACGTAGACATCTGCAAACGCTACTTCCTAGCAAGGAAGTGTCGCATTTACATTCATTTGAAGTGTATGTGAGGTATACATGACACTTCGCAATGAATATTATAAATAATCATGAAACATAGAAATGAGATGCAGTATGGCGGTTTAAGAAGCATTAGAAATCTATTGCTTCGATACGTAGTCATTTGCAAACGCTACTTCCTAGCAAGGAAGTGTCGCATTTACATTCTTCTGAAAAGAATACGAGGTATACCTGACACTTCGCTATGAATACTATATCTTATCATGAAACATAGAAATGAGATGCGATATGACGGTTTAAGAAGCATTGGAACACTATTGCTTCGATGCGTAGACAACTGCAAACGCTACTTCCTAGCAAGGAAGTGTCGCATTTACATTTTTTTGAAAGGAATACGAGGTATACATGACACTTCGCTATGAATATTATATCTTATCATGAAACACAGAAGTGAGATGCGATATGACGATTTAAGAAGGATTAGAATTCTATTCCTTCGATACGTAGACATCTGCAAACGCTACATCCTAGGAGGGAAGTGTCGCATTTACATTCATTTGATGTATAGACGATATATACATAACACTGCACTAGGAATATTATATCTTATCATGAAACATAGTAATGGGATGCAATATGGCGTTTTAAGAAGCATTGGAAATCTATTGCTTCGATACGTAGACATGTGCAAACGCTACTTCCTAGCAAGGAAGTGTCGCATTTACATTCACTTGAAGTGAATGCGAGGTATACATAACACTGCACAATGAATATTATATCTTATCTGGAAACGTAGATATGAGATGCGATATGGCGATTTAAGAAGAATTAGATCTCTATTGCTACGATACGTAGACATCTACAAACGCTATTTCCTAGCAAGCAAGTGTCGCATTTACATTCATTTGAAGTATAGACGAGATATACATAACACTGCACAATGAATAATATATCTTATCATGAAACATAGAAATGAGATGCAATATGGCGTTTTAAGAAGCATTAGAAATCTATTACTTCGATACGTAGACATGTGCAAACGCTACTTCCTAGCAAGGAAGTATCGCATTTACATTCTTTTGAAAGGAATACGAGGTATACATGACACTTCACAATGAATATTATATCTTATCATGAAACATAGAAATGAGATGCGATATGACGTTTTAAGAAGCACTAGAAATCACTTGCTTCGACACATAGACATCTGCAAACGCTATTCTCTAGCAAGGAAGTGTCGCATGCACATTCAGTTAAAGTGTATGCGAGGTATACATGACACTTCCCAATGAATATTATATCTTATCGAGGAACGTAAATATGAGAAGCGGTATGACGATATAAGAAGCATTAGAACACTATTGCTTCGATACGTAGACATCTGCAAACGCTATTTCCTAGCAAGGAAGTGTCTCATTTACATTCTTTTGAAAGGAATAAGAGGTATACATGACACTTCGCAACGAATATTATATCTTATCATGAAGCATAGGAATGAGATGCGATATGGCGATTTAAGAAGAATTAGAACTCTATTGCTACGATACGTAGACATCTGCAAACGCAATTTCCTAGCAAGCAAGTGTCGCATTTACATTCATTTGAAGTATAGACGAGATATACATAACACTGCACAATGAATAATATATCTTATCATGAAACATAGAAATGAGATGCAATATGGCGTTTTAAGAAGCATTAGAAATCTATTGCTTCGATACGTAGACATGTGCAAACGCTATTTCCTAGCAAGGAAGTGTCTCATTTACATTCTTTTGAAAGGAATAAGAGGTATACATGACACTTCGCAACGAATATTATATCTTATCATGAAGCATAGAAATGAGATGCGATATGGCGATTTAAGAAGAATTAGAACTCTATTGCTACGATACGTAGACATCTGCAAACGCAATTTCCTAGCAAGCAAGTGTCGCATTCACATCCATTTGAAGTATATGCGAGGTATACATGACACTTCGCAATGAATATTATATATTATCATGAAACATAGATATGAGATGCGATATCGCGAATTTGCAAGCTTTAGAAATCTATTGCTTCGATAGGGAGACATCTGCAAACGCTATTTCCTAGCAAGGAAGTGTCGCATGTACATCCTTTTAAAGTGAATACGAGGTATACATAACACTACACAATGAATATTACATATTATAATGAAACATGGTAATGAGTATCGATATCGCGTTTTGAGAAGCATTAGAACTCTAATGGTACGATACGTAGATATCTGCTAACGCTTTTTCCTAGCAAGGAAGTGTCGTATTTACATTCCTTTGAGGTGAATACGAGGTATACATAACACTGCACAATGAATGTTATATCTTATCATGAAACATAGAGATGAGATGCGATATGGCGATTTATGATGCATTAGATGTCTATTGCTTCGATACGTAGACATCTGCAAACGCTATTTCCTAGCAAGGAAGTGTCGCATTTACATTCTTTTGAAAGGAATACGAGGTATACTAGACACTTCGCAATGAATATTATATCTTTTCATGAAACGTAGATATGAGATGCGATATGACGTTTTAGGAAGCATTAGAAAACTATTGCTGCGATACGTAGACATCTGCAAACGCTATTTCCTAGCAAGGAATTGTCGCATTTACATTTCTTTGAGGCGAATACGAGGTATACATAACACTGCACAATGAATATTATATCTGATCATGAAACATAGAAATGAGATGCGATATGGCGATTTTTGAAGCATTAGATGTCTATTGCTTCGATACGTAGACATCTGCAAACGCTATTTCCATGCAAGGAAGTGTCGCATTTACATTCTTTTGAGGTGAATACGAGGTATACATAACACTGCACAATGGATATTATATCTTATCATGAAACGTAGAAATGAGATGCGATATCGCCATTTAAGAAGCATTAGAATTCTATTGCTTCGATACGTAGACATCTGCAAACGCTATTTCCTACAAAGGAAGTGTCGCATGTACATTCAATTGAAGTGTATGCGAGATATACATGACACTTCGCAATGAATATTATATCTTATCAAGAAACGTAGATATGAGATGCGATATAACGATTTAAGAAGCACTGCAATTCTATTGCTTCGGTACGTAGACATCTGCAAACGCTATTTCCTAGCAAGGAAGTGTCGCATGTACATTCAATTGAAGTGTATGCGAGATATACATGACACTTCGCAATGAATATTAAATCTTATCATGAAACATAGAGATGAGATGCGATATGGCGATTTATGAAGCGTTAGATATCTATTGCTTCGATACGTAGACATCTGCCAACGCTATTTCCTAGCAAGGAAGTGTCGCATTTACATTCATTTGAAGTGTCTGCGAGGTATACATAACACTACGCAATGAATATTACATACTATTATGAGACATAGAAATGAGAATCGATGTCGCGTTTTGAGAAGCATTAGAGCACTAATGCTACGATACGTAGACATCTGCAATCGATATATCCTAGCAAGGAAGTGTCGCATTTACATTCATTTGAAGTGAGTACGATGTATATATAACACTCCACAAGGAATATTATATCTTGTCATGAAACAGAAATGAGATGCGATATGACGATTTAGGAAGCATTAGAATTCTATTGCTACGATACGTAGATATCTGCAAACGCTATTTCCAAGCAGGGAAGTGTCGCATTTACATTCTTTTGAAGTGAATACGAGGTATACATGCCACTTCGCAATGAATATTATATATTATCATGAAACATGGTAGTGTGTAGCGATATCGCGTTTTGAGAAGCATTAGAACTCTAGTGCTACGATACGTAGACATCTGCAAACGCAATTCCCTGGCAAGGAAGTGTCGCGTTTACATTCTTTTGAAGTGAATACGAAGTATACATGACACTCCACAATGAATATTATATATTATCTTGAAACATAGTAATGAGTAGCGATATCGCGTTTCGAGAAGCATTAGAACTCTATTGCTTCGATACGTAGACATCTGCAAATGCTATTTCCAAGCAAGGAAGTGTCGCATTTACATTCATTTGAAGTGTATGCGACGTATACATGACACTTCGCAGTGAATATTATATATTATCATGAAACATAGATATGAGATGCGATATCGCAAATTAGCAAGCTTTGGAAATCTATTGCTTCGATGCGTAGACGTGTGCAAACGCTATTTCCTAGCAAGGAATTGTAGCATTTACATTCTTTTGATGTGAATACGAGGTATACATAACACTGCACAATGAATACTATATCTTATCATGAAACATAGAAATGAGATGCGATATCGCCATTTAGGAAGCTTTAGAACTCTATTGCTTCGATACGGAGATATCTGCAAACACTATTTCCTAGCAAGGAACTGTCGCATTCACATTCATTTGAAGTGTATGCGAGGTATAGATAACCCTGCACAATGAATATTATTTCTTATCATGAAACATAGTAATGAGTAGCGATATCGCGTTTTGAGAAACATTAGAACACTATTGCTTCGTTACGTAGACATATGCAAACGGTTCTTCCTAGCAAGAAAGTGTTGCATTTACATTGTTTTCAAAGGAATACGAGGTTTACATGACACTTGGCATTGAATATTATATCTCATCATGAAACATAGAAATGAGTTGCGATATGACGATTTAAGAAGCATTGGAATTCTATTGCTTCGATACGTAGATATCTGCAAACGCTACTTCCTAGCACGGAACTGTCGCATTCACATTCATTTGAAGTGTACGCGAGGTATACATAACACTGCACAATGAATATTATATCTTATCATGAAACATAGAAATGAGATGCGATATCGCCATTTAAGAAGCTTTCGAGCTCTATTGCTTCGATACGTAGATATCTGCAAACACTATTTCCTAGCAAGGAACTGTCGCATTCACATTCATTTGACGTGTATGCGAGGCTTACATAAAACTGCACAATGAATATTATATCTTATCATGAAACATAGAAATGAGATGCGATATCGCAAATTAGCAAGCTTTAGAACTCTATTTCTTCGATACGTAGACATCTGCAAACGCTATTTAATAGCAAGGAAGTGTCGCATTTACATTTATTTGTGGTGAATACGAGGTATACATGGCACTTCGCAATGAATATTATATCTTTGCATGGAACATAGAAATGAGATGCGATATCGCGAATTAGCAAGCTTTAGAACTCTATTGCTTCGATACGTAGACATCTGCAAGCGCTATTTCCTAGCAAGGAAGTGTCGCATTTACATTCGTTTGAAGTGTAAACGAGGAATACATGACACTTCGCAATGAATATTATATCTTATCATGAGACATAGAAATGATGTGCCATACCGCGTTTTAAGAAGCATTAGAACACTATTGCTTCGATATATAGACATCTGCGAACGCTATGTCCTAGCAAGGAAGTGTCGCATTTACATTCCTTTGAAGTGAATACGAGGTATACATGACACTTCCCAATGAATATTATATCTTATCATGAAACATAGAAATGAGTTGGGATATCACGTTTTAAGAAGCATAAGAACTCTATTGCTTCGATACGTAGACATCTGCAAACGCTGTTTCCTAGCAAGGAAGTGTCGCATTTACATTCTTTTGAAGCGAATGCGCGGTATACATAGCACTCCACAATGAATATTATATCTTATCATGGAACATGGGAATGAGGTGCGATATCGCGATTTAAAAAATATTAGAACCCTATTGCTACGATACGTAGACATCTGCAAACTCTATTTCCTAGCAAGGAAGTGTCGCATTTACATTCTTTTGAAGCGAATAAAAGGTATACATGACACTTCGCAATGAATATTATATTTTATCATGAAACATACAAATGAGTTGCGATATCTCGTTTCGAGAAGCATCAGAACGCTATTGCTTCAATACGTAGACATCTGCCAACGCTATCTGCTAGAAAGGAAGTGTAGCTTATACATAAATTTGAAATGTAGACGAGCAATACATAACACATCGCAATGAGTATTATATCATATCATGAGCCATAGAAATGAGATGCGATATCGCGATTTAAGAAGCAATAGAAATCTATTGCTTCGATACGTAGACATCTGCAAACGCCATTTCCTAGCACGGAAGTGTCGGATTTAGATTCTTTTGAAAGGAATAGGAGGTAAACACGATACTTCGCAATGAATATTATACCTTATCATGAAACATAGAAACGAGATTCGATATCTCGATTTAAAAAGCATTAGAACTCTATTGCTACTATACGCAGACATCTACAAAAGCTATTTCCTAGCAAGGAAGTGTCGCATTTACATTCAGTTGAAGCGTATGCGAGGTATACTTGACTCTTTGGAATGAATATTATATCTTTTAATGAAACATAGGAATGAGATGCTATATCGCGCATTAAGAAGCTCTAGAACTCTATTGCTACGATACGTTGACATCTGCATACGCTACTTCCTAGCAAGGAAGTGTCGCATTTACATTTCTTTGAAAGGAATACGAGGTATACATGACACTTCGCAATGAATATTATATATTATCATGAAACATGGATATGAGATGCGATATCGCCAATTAGCAAGCTTTAGAAATCTATTGCTTCTATACGTAGACATCTGCAAACGCTATTTCCTAGCAAGCAAGTGTCGCATTTACATCCTTTTGAAAGGAATACGAGGTATACATGACACTTCGCAACGAATGTTATATCTTATCATGAAACATAGAAATGAGATGCAATATGACGATTTAAGAAGCATTAGAACTCTATAGCTTCGATACGTAGACATCTGCAAACGCTACTTCCTAGCAAGGAAGTGTCGCATTTACATTCATTTGAAGTGTATGTGAGGTATACATGACACTTCGCAATGAATATTATAAATAATCATGAAACATAGAAATGAGATGCAGTATGGCGGTTTAAGAAGCATTAGAAATCTATTGCTTCGATACGTAGTCATTTGCAAACGCTACTTCCTAGCAAGGAAGTGTCGCATTTACATTCTTCTGAAAAGAATACGAGGTATACCTGACACTTCGCTATGAATACTATATCTTATCATGAAACATAGAAATGAGATGCGATATGACGGTTTAAGAAGCATTGGAACACTATTGCTTCGATGCGTAGACAACTGCAAACGCTACTTCCTAGCAAGGAAGTGTCGCATTTACATTTTTTTGAAAGGAATACGAGGTATACATGACACTTCGCTATGAATATTATATCTTATCATGAAACACAGAAGTGAGATGCGATATGACGATTTAAGAAGGATTAGAATTCTATTCCTTCGATACGTAGACATCTGCAAACGCTACATCCTAGGAGGGAAGTGTCGCATTTACATTCATTTGATGTATAGACGATATATACATAACACTGCACTAGGAATATTATATCTTATCATGAAACATAGTAATGGGATGCAATATGGCGTTTTAAGAAGCATTGGAAATCTATTGCTTCGATACGTAGACATGTGCAAACGCTACTTCCTAGCAAGGAAGTGTCGCATTTACATTCACTTGAAGTGAATGCGAGGTATACATAACACTGCACAATGAATATTATATCTTATCTGGAAACGTAGATATGAGATGCGATATGGCGATTTAAGAAGAATTAGATCTCTATTGCTACGATACGTAGACATCTACAAACGCTATTTCCTAGCAAGCAAGTGTCGCATTTACATTCATTTGAAGTATAGACGAGATATACATAACACTGCACAATGAATAATATATCTTATCATGAAACATAGAAATGAGATGCAATATGGCGTTTTAAGAAGCATTAGAAATCTATTACTTCGATACGTAGACATGTGCAAACGCTACTTCCTAGCAAGGAAGTATCGCATTTACATTCTTTTGAAAGGAATACGAGGTATACATGACACTTCACAATGAATATTATATCTTATCATGAAACATAGAAATGAGATGCGATATGACGTTTTAAGAAGCACTAGAAATCACTTGCTTCGACACATAGACATCTGCAAACGCTATTCTCTAGCAAGGAAGTGTCGCATGCACATTCAGTTAAAGTGTATGCGAGGTATACATGACACTTCCCAATGAATATTATATCTTATCGAGGAACGTAAATATGAGAAGCGGTATGACGATATAAGAAGCATTAGAACACTATTGCTTCGATACGTAGACATCTGCAAACGCTATTTCCTAGCAAGGAAGTGTCTCATTTACATTCTTTTGAAAGGAATAAGAGGTATACATGACACTTCGCAACGAATATTATATCTTATCATGAAGCATAGGAATGAGATGCGATATGGCGATTTAAGAAGAATTAGAACTCTATTGCTACGATACGTAGACATCTGCAAACGCAATTTCCTAGCAAGCAAGTGTCGCATTTACATTCATTTGAAGTATAGACGAGATATACATAACACTGCACAATGAATAATATATCTTATCGTGAAACATAGAAATGAGATGCAATATGGCGTTTTAAGAAGCATTAGAAATCTATTGCTTCGATACGTAGACATGTGCAAACGCTATTTCCTAGCAAGGAAGTGTCTCATTTACATTCTTTTGAAAGGAATAAGAGGTATACATGACACTTCGCAACGAATATTATTTCTTATCATGAAGCATAGAAATGAGATGCGATATGGCGATTTAAGAAGAATTAGAACTCTATTGCTACGATACGTAGACATCTGCAAACGCAATTTCCTAGCAAGCAAGTGTCGCATTCACATCCATTTGAAGTATATGCGAGGTATACATGACACTTCGCAATGAATATTATATATTATCATGAAACATAGATATGAGATGCGATATCGCGAATTTGCAAGCTTTAGAAATCTATTGCTTCGATAGGGAGACATCTGCAAACGCTATTTCCTAGCAAGGAAGTGTCGCATGTACATCCTTTTAAAGTGAATACGAGGTATACATAACACTACACAATGAATATTACATATTATAATGAAACATGGTAATGAGTATCGATATCGCGTTTTGAGAAGCATTAGAACTCTAATGGTACGATACGTAGATATCTGCTAACGCTTTTTCCTAGCAAGGAAGTGTCGTATTTACATTCCTTTGAGGTGAATACGAGGTATACATAACACTGCACAATGAATGTTATATCTTATCATGAAACATAGAGATGAGATGCGATATGGCGATTTATGATGCATTAGATGTCTATTGCTTCGATACGTAGACATCTGCAAACGCTATTTCCTAGCAAGGAAGTGTCGCATTTACATTCTTTTGAGAGGAATACGAGGTATACATGACACTTCGCAATGAATATTATATCTTATCATGAAACGTAGATATGGGATGCGATATGACGATTTAAGAAGCATTACAAATCTATTGCTTCGATAAGAAGACATCTGCAAGCGCTATTTCCTAGCAAGCAAGTGACGCATTTACATTATTTTGAAGTGAGTACGAGGTATACATGGCACATCGCAATGAATATTATATCTTAACATGAAGCATAGAAATGAGATGCGATATCGCGATTTAAGAAGCATTGGAACACTATTGCTTCGATACATAGACATCTGCAAACGCTATTTCCTAGCAAGGAAGTGTCGCATTTACATTCTTTTGAAATGAATACGAGGTATACATAACACTCCACAGTGAATATTATATAATATTATGAAACATAGATATGAGATGCGATATCGCGAATTAGCAAGCTTTAGAAACCTATTGCTTCGATACGTAGACACATGCAAACGCTATTTCCTAGCAAGGAATTGTAGCATTTACATTCTTCTGATGTGAATACGAGGTATACATAACACTGCACAGTGAATGTTATATGTAATCATGAAACACAGAAATGAAATGCGACACCGCGTTTTGATAAGCATTAGAACACTATTGCTTCGATACGGAGACATCTACAATCGCTATTTCCTAGCAAGGAAGTGTCGCATTTACATTCTTTTGAAGTGAATACGAGGTATACATGACACTTCGCAATGAATATTATATCTTACCATGAAACATAGAAATGAGATGCGGTATGATGATTTAAGAAGCATTAGAACACTCTTGCTTCGATACGGAGACATCTGCAAACGCTATTTCCTAGCAAAGAAGTGTCACATTTACATTCTTTTGAAGTGAACACGAGGTATACATAGCACACCATAATGAATATTATATATTATCATGAAACATAGCATTGAGTAGCGATATCGCGTTTTGAGAAGCATTAGAACTCTAATGCCACGAAACGTAGACATCTGCAAACGCTACTTCCTAGCAAGGAAGTGTCGTACTTACGTTCTTTTGAATGGAAGACGAGGTATACATGACACTTCGCGATGAATACTATATCTTATCATGAAACGTAGATATGAGATGCGATATGACGATTTAAGAAGCATTAGAAAACTATTGCTTCGATACGTAGGCATCTGCAAATGCGATTTCCTAGCAAGGAAGTGTCGCATTTTCGTTCGTTTGAAGTGTATGCGAGGTATACATGACACTTCGCAGTGAATATTATATATTATTATGAAGCATAGAAATGAGAAGCGATATGGCGATTTAAGAAGCATTAAATCCCTATTGCTTCGATACGTAGACATCTGCAAACGCTACTTCCTAGCAAGGAAGTGTCGCATTTACATCCATTTGAGGTATAGACGAGATATACATAACACTGCACAATGAATATTATATCTTATCATGAAGCATAGAAATGGGATGCGATATGGCGATTAAAGAAGCATTTGAACTCTATTGCTTCGATACATAGACATCTGTAAACGCTACTTCCTAGCAAAGAAGTGTCGCATTTACATTCATTTGAAGTGTATGCGAGGTATACATGACACTACGCAATGAATATTATATACTATGATGAAACATAGAGAGGATAAATGATGTCGCGTTCCGAGTAGCATTAGAGCACTAATGCTACGATGCGTAGACATCTGCGATCGCTATTTCCTAGCAAGGAAGTGTCGCATTTACATTCTTTTGAAGTGAATACGAGGTATACATAACACTGCACAGTGAATATTATATCTTATCATGAAACATAGAAATGAGATGCGACATGACGGTTTAAGAAGCACTAGAAATCTATCGGTTCGATACGTAGATATATGCAATCGATACTTCCTAGCAAGGAAGTGTCGCATTTACATTCTTTTGAAGTGAATACGAGGTATATATAACACTGCACAATGAATATTATATCTTATCATGAAACATGGAAATGGCATGCGATATCGCGTTTTAAGAAGCGTTAGAACTCTATTGCTACGAAACGTAGACATCTGCAAACGCTACTTGCTAGCAAGGAAGTGTCGCATTTACATTCATTTTAAGTGTATGCGAGGTATACATGTCACTTCGCAATGAATATTACATATTATCATGAAACACAGAAATGAGATGTGACCTCGCGTTCTGTGAAGCATTAGAACTCTATTGCTACGATACGTAGATATCTGTAAACGCTATTTCCTAGCAACGAACTGTCGCATTTACATTCTTTTGAAATGAATACCAGGTAAGCACGACACTTCCCAATGAATATTATATATTATCATGAAACATGGAAATGAGATGCGATATCATGTTTTACGAGGATTTAGAACTCTATTGCTTCGATACGTAGACATCTGCAAACGCTATTTCCTAGCAAGGAAGTGTCGCATTTACATTCTTTTGAATTGAATACAAGGTATAAATAGCACTCCACAATGAACACTATACCTTATTATGAAACATAGAAATGAGATGTAATATGGCGATTTAAGAAGCATCAGATCTCTATTGCTTCGATACACGGAAATCTGCAAACGCTATTTCAAAGCAAGGAAGTGTCGCATTTACATTCTTTTGAAGTGAATACGAGGTATACATAACACTCCACAATGAATATTATTTATTATCATGAAACATAGTAATGAGTAGCGATATCGCGTTTTGACAAGCATTAGAACTCTAATGCTACGATACGTAGACATCTGCAAACGCTATTTCCTGGCAAAGAAGTGTCGCGTTTACATTCTTTTGAAGTGAATACGAGGTATAAATAGAACTCCACAATGAATACTATATCTTATCATGAAACATTGGAATGAGACGTAATATGCCGATTTAAGAAGCATTAGAATTCTATTGCTTCGATACGCAGACATCTGCAAACGCTATTTCCTAGCAAGGAAGTGTCGCATTTACATTCATTTGAAGTGTATGCGAGGTATACATGACACTTCGCAGTGAATATTATATATATTCATGAAACACAGAAATGAGAAGCGATATAGCGATTTAAGAAGCATTAGATACCTATTGCTTCGACACGTAGACATCTGCAAACGCTAGTTCCAAGCAAGGAAGTGTCGCATTTACATTCGTTTGAAGCGAATACGAGGTTTACATAACACTCCACAATGAATATTATATCTTACCATGAAACATAGAAATGAGATGCAGTATGGCGATTTAAGAAGCATTAGAAATCTATTGCTTCGATACGTAGATATCTGCAAACGCTATTTCCAAACAAGGAAGTGTCGCATTTACATTCTTTTGAAGTGAATACGAGGTATACATAACACTCCACAATGAATATTATACATTATCATGAAAAATAGTAATGAGTCGCGATATCGCTTATTGAGAAGCATTAGAACTCTAATGCCACGATACGAAGACGTCTGCAAACGCTATTTCCTAGCAAGGAAGTGTCGCATTTACATTCATTTTGAATGTATGCGAGGTATACATGACACTTCGCAATGAATATTATATATTATCATGAAACATAGATATGAGATGCGATATCGCGAATTAGCAGGCTTTAGAAATCTATTGCTTCTATACGTAGACATCTGCAAACGCTATTTCCTAGCAAGGAAGTGTCGCATTTACATCCTGTTGAGAGCAGTACGAGGTATACATGACACTTCGTAATGAATATTATATCTCATCATGAAACATAGAAATGAGATGCGATATGGCGATTTAAGATGGACTAGTATTCTATTGCTTCGATACGTAGACATCTGCAAACGCTATTTCCTAGCAAGGAACTGTCGCATGTACATTCAATTAAAGTGTATGCGAGGTATACATGACACTTCGCGATGAATACTATATCTTATCATGAAACGTAGATATGAGATGCGATATGACGATTTAAGAAGCATTAGAAAACTATTGCTTCGATACGTAGGCATCTGCAAACGCGATTTCCTAGCAAGGAAGTGTCGCATTTTCGTTCGTTTGAAGTGTATGCGAGGTATACATGACACTTCGCAGTGAATATTATATATTATTATGAAGCATAGAAATGAGAAGCGATATGGCGATTTAAGAAGCATTAAATCCCTATTGCTTCGATACGTAGACATCTGCAAACGCTACTTCCTAGCAAGGAAGTGTCGCATTTACATCCATTTGAGGTATAGACGAGATATACATAACACTGCACAATGAATATTATATCTTATCATGAAGCATAGAAATGGGATGCGATATGGCGATTAAAGAAGCATTTGAACTCTATTGCTTCGATACGTAGACATCTGTAAACGCTACTTCCTAGCAAAGAAGTGTCGCATTTACATTCATTTGAAGTGTATGCGAGGTATACATGACACTACGCAATGAATATTATATACTATGATGAAACATAGAGAGGATAAATGATGTCGCGTTCCGAGTAGCACTAGAGCACTAATGCTACGATGCGTAGACATCTGCAATCGCCATTTCCTAGCAAGGAAGTGTCGCATTTACATTCTTTTGAAGTGAATACGAGGTATACATAACACTGCACAGTGAATATTATATCTTATCATGAAACATATAAATGAGATGCGACATGACGGTTTAAGAAGCATTAGAAATCTATCGGTTCGATACGTAGATATATGCAATCGATACTTCCTAGCAAGGAAGTGTCGCATTTACATTCTTTTGAAGTGAATACGAGGTATATATAACACTGCACAATGAATATTATATCTTATCATGAAACATGGAAATGACATGCGATATCGCGTTTTAAGAAGCGTTAGAACTCTATTGCTACGAAACGTAGACATCTGCAAACGCTACTTGCTAGCAAGGAAGTGTCGCATTTACATTCATTTTAAGTGTATGCGAGGTATACATGTCACTTCGCAATGAATATTACATATTATCATGAAACACAGAAATGAGATGTGACCTCGCGTTCTGTGAAGCATTAGAACTCTATTGCTACGATACGTAGATATCTGTAAACGCTATTTCCTAGCAACGAACTGTCGCATTTACATTCTTTTGAAATGAATACCAGGTAAGCGCGATACTTCCCAATGAATATTATATATTATCATGAAACATGGAAATGAGATGCGATATCATGTTTTACGAGGATTTAGAACTCTATTGCTTCGATACGTAGACATCTGCAAACGCTATTTCCTAGCAAGGAAGTGTCGCATTTACATTCTTTTGAATTGAATACAAGGTATAAATAGCACTCCACAATGAACACTATACCTTATTATGAAACATAGAAATGAGATGTAATATGGCGATTTAAGAAGCGTCAGATCTCTATTGCTTCGATACACGGAAATCTGCAAGCGCTATTTCAAAGCAAGGAAGTGTCGCATTTATATTCTTTTGAAGTGAATACGAGGTATACATAACACTCCACAATGAATATTATTTATTATCATGAAACATAGTAATGAGTAGCGATATCGCGTTTTGACAAGCATTAGAACTCTAATGCTACGATACGTAGCCATCTGCAAACGCTATTTCCTGGCAAAGAAGTGTCGCGTTTACATTCTTTTGAAGTGAATACGAGGTATAAATAGAACTCCACAATGAATACTATATCTTATCATGAAACATTGGAATGAGACGTAATATGCCGATTTAAGAAGCATTAGAATTCTATTGCTTCGATACGCAGACATCTGCAAACGCTATTTCCTAGCAAGGAAGTGTCGCATTTACATTCATTTGAAGTGTATGCGAGGTATACATGACACTTCGCAGTGAATATTATATATATTCATGAAACACAGAAATGAGAAGCGATATAGCGATTTAAGAAGCATTAGATACCTATTGCATCGACACGTAGACATCTGCAAACGCTAGTTCCAAGCAAGGAAGTGTCGCATTTACATTCGTTTGAAGCGAATACGATGTATACATGACACTTCGCAATGAATATTATATCTTACCATGAAACATAGTAATGAGATGCGGTATGATGATTTAAGAAGCATTAGAAATCTATTGCTTTGATACGGAGACATCTGCAAACGCTATTTCCAAGCAAGGAAGTGTCCCATTTACATTCTTTTAAAGTGAATACGGGTTATACATAACACTCCACAATGAATATTATATATTATCATGAAACATAGAAATGAAAAGCGATGTGGCGATTTAAGGAGCATTAAATCCCTATTGCTTCGATACGTAGACATCTGCAAACGATACTTCCTAGCAAGGAAGTGTCGCATTTACATTCTTTTGAAAGGAATACGAGGTATGCATGACACTTCGCAATGAATATTATATACTACCATGAAACATAGAGAGGATAAACGATGTCGCGTTCTGAGTAGCATTAGAGCACTAATGCTACGATGCGTAGACATCTGCAATCGCCATTTCCTAGCAAGGAAGTGTCGCATTTACATTCTTTTGAAGTGAATACGAGGTATACATAACACTGCACAGTGAATATTATATCTTATCATGAAACATAGGAATGAGATGCGATATGTCGATTTAAGAAGCATTAGAACTCTATTGCTACGAAACGTAGACATCTGCAAACGCTACTTCCTAGCAAGGAAGTGTCGCATTTACATTCATTTGAAGTGTATGCGAGGTATACATGACGCTACGCAATGAATATTATATACAATCATGAAACATAGAGAGGATAAACGATGTCGCGTTCTGAGTAGCATTAGAGCACTAATGCTACGATGCGTAGACATCTGCAATCGCTATTTCCTAGCAAGGAAGTGTCGCATTTACATTCTTTTGAAGTGAATACGAGGTATACATAACACTGCACAGTGAATATTATATCTTATCATGAAACATAGAAATGAAATGCGATATGACGATTTAAGAAGCATTAGAAATCTATCGGTTCGATACGGAGACATCTGCAAACGCTACTTCCTAGCAAGGAAGTGTCGCATTTACATTCTTTTGAAGTGAATACGAGGTATACATAACACTGCACAATGAATATTATATTTTATCATGAAACATAGAAATGAGATGCGATATCGCGATTTAACAAGCGTTAGAAATCTATAGCTATGATACGTAGACACCTGCAAACGCTATTTCCTAGGAAGGAAGTGTCGCATTTACATTCTTTTGAAGTGAATACGAGGTATACATAACACTGCACAGTGAATATTATATCTTATCATGAAACATAGAAATGAGATGCGATATGACGATTTAAGAAGCATTAGAAATCTATCGGTTCGATAGGTAGACATCTGCAAACGCTACTTCCTAGCAAGGAAGTGTCGCATTTACATTCTTTTGAAGTGAATACGAGGTATACATAATACTGCACAATGAATATTATATTTTATCATGAAACATAGAAATGAGATGCGATATCGCGATTTAACAAGCGTTAGTAATCTATAGCTATGATACGTAGACACCTGCAAACGCTATTTCCTAGGAAGGAAGTGTCGCATTTACATTCTTTTGAAGTGAATACGAGGTATACATAACACTGCACAGTGAATATTATATCTTATCATGAAACATAGAAATGAAATGCGACATGACGGTCTAAGAAGCATTAGAAATCTATCGGTTCGATACGTAGATATATGCAATCGATACTTCCTAGCAAGGAAGTGTCGCATTTACATTCTTTTGATGTGAATACGAGGTATATATAACACTGCACAATGAATATTATATCTTATCATGAAACATGGAAATGACATGCGATATCGCGTTTTAAGAAGCGTTAGAACTCTATTGCTACGAAACGTAGACATCTGCAAACGCTACTTGCTAGGAAGGAAGTGTCGCATTTACATTCATTTTAAGTGTATGCGAGGTATACATGTCACTTCGCAATGAATATTACATATTATCATGAAACACAGAAATGAGATGTGACCTCGCGTTCTGTGAAGCATTAGAACTCTATTGCTACGATACGTAGATATCTGTAAACGCTATTTCCTAGCAACGAACTGTCGCCTTTACATTCTTTTGAAATGAATACCAGGTAAGCACGACACTTCCCAATGAATATTATATATTATCATGAAACATGGAAATGAGATGCGATATCATGTTTTACGAGGATTTAGAACTCTATTGCTTCGATACGTAGACATCTGCAAACGCTATTTCCTAGCAAGGAAGTGTCGCATTTACATTCTTTTGAATTGAATACAAGGTATAAATAGCACTCCACAATGAACACTATACCTTATTATGAAACATAGAAATGAGATGTAATATGGCGATTTAAGAAGCATCAGATCTCTATTGCTTCGATACACGGAAATCTGCAAACGCTATTTCAAAGCAAGGAAGTGTCGCATTTACATTCTTTTGAAGTGAATACGAGGTATACATAACACTCCACAATGAATATTATTTATTATCATGAAACATAGTAATGAGTAGCGATATCGCGTTTTGACAAGCATTAGAACTCTAATGCTACGATACGTAGACATCTGCAAACGCTATTTCCTGGCAAAGAAGTGTCGCGTTTACATTCTTTTGAAGTGAATACGAGGTATAAATAGAACTCCACAATGAATACTATATCTTATCATGAAACATTGGAATGAGACGTAATATGCCGATTTAAGAAGCATTAGAATTCTATTGCTTCGATACGCAGACATCTGCAAACGCTATTTCCTAGCAAGGAAGTGTCGCATTTACATTCATTTGAAGAGTATGCGAGGTATACATGACACTTCGCAGTGAATATTATATATATTCATGAAACACAGAAATGAGAAGCGATATAGCGATTTAAGAAGCATTAGATACCTATTGCTTCGACACGTAGACATCTGCAAACGCTAGTTCCAAGCAAGGAAGTGTCGCATTTACATTCGTTTGAAGCGAATACGAGGTTTACATAACACTCCACAATGAATATTATATCTTACCATGAAACATAGAAATGAGATGCAGTATGGCGATTTAAGAAGCATTAGAAATCTACTGCTTCGATACGTAGATATCTGCAAACGCTATTTCCAAACAAGGAAGTGTCGCATTTACATTCTTTTGAAGTGAATACGAGGTATACATAACACTCCACAATGAATATTATACATTATCATGAAAAATAGTAATGAGTAGCGATATCGCTTATTGAGAAGCATTAGAACTCTAATGCCACGATACGAAGACGTCTGCAAACGCTATTTCCTAGCAAGGAAGTGTCGCATTTACATTCATTTTGAATGTATGCGAGGTATACATGACACTTCGCAATGAATATTATATATTATCATGATACATAGATATGAGATGCGATATCGCGAATTAGCAGGCTTTAGAAATCTATTGCTTCTATACGTAGACATCTGCAAACGCTATTTCCTAGAAAGGAAGTGTCGCATTTACATCCTGTTGAGAGCAGTACGAGGTATACATGACACTTCGCAATGAATATTATATCTCATCATGAAACATAGAAATGAGATGCGATATGGCGATTTAAGATGGATTAATATTCTATTGCTTCGATACGTAGACATCTGCAAACGCTATTTCCTAGCAAGGAACTGTCGCATGTACATTCAATTAAAGTGTATGCGAGGTATACATGACACTTCGCAATGAATATTATATATTATCATGAAACATAGAAATGAGAAGCGATATCTCGTTTTGAGAAGCATTAGATCTCTCTTGCTGCGATACGTAGACATCTGCAAACGCTACTTCCTAGCAAGGAAGTGTCGCATTTACATTCTTTTGAAGCGTCGACGAGGAATACATAACACTTCGCAATGAATATTATATCTTATCATGAAACATAGAAATGAGATGCGATCTCGCGTTTTAAGAAGCATTAGAAATCTATTGGTTCGATACGTAGACATCTGCAAACGCCACTTCCTAGCAAGGAAGTGTCGCATTTTCACTCTTTTGAAAGGAATACGAGATATACATGACACTTCGCAATGAATATTATATCTTATCATGAAACATAGAAATGTGATGCGATATCGCGATTTAAGAAGCTTTAGAACTCTATTGCTTCTATACTTAGATTTCTGCAAACACTATTTCCTAGCAAGGAACTGTCGCATTCACATTCATTTGAAGTGTACGCGAGGTATACATGACACTTCGCAGTGAATATTATATATTATCATGAAACATAGAAATGAGAAGCGATATCGCGTTTCGAGAAGCATTAGAACCCTAATGCCACGATACATGGACATCTGCAAACGCTATTTCCTAGCAAGGAAGTGTCGCATTTACATTCTTTTGAAGTGAATACGAGGTATACATGACACTTCGCAATGAATATTATATCTTATCACGAAACATAGAAATGAGATGCGATATCGCGATTTAAGAAGCATTAGAACACTATTTCTTCGATACGGAGACATCTGCAAACGCTATTCCCTAGCAAGGTATTGTCGCATTTACTTTCTTTTGAAGTGAATACGAGGTGTACATAACACTGCACATTGAATATTGAATCTTATCTTGAAACATTGGAATGCGATGCGATATCGCGTTTTGAGAAGCTTTAGAACTATATTGCTTCGAAACGTAGACATCTACCAACGCTATATCCTAGCAAGGGAGTGTCGCATTTACATTCATTTGAAGCGTATGCGAGGTATACATAACACTGCACAATGAGTATTATATCTTATCATGTAACATAGGAATGAGAAGCGATATGGCGATTTAAGAAGTATTAGATACCTATTGCTTCGATACGTAGACATCTGCAAATGCTATTTCCTGGCAAGGAAGTGTCGCGCTTACATTCTTTTGAGCGAATGCGAGGTATACATAACACTCCGCAATGAATATTATATCTTATCATGAAACATAGAAATGAGATGCGATATCGCGATTTAAGAGGCATTAGAACACTATTGCTTCGATACGTAGACATCTGCAAACGCTATTTCCTAGCAAGGAAGTGTCGCAATTACATTCATTGGAAGTGTATGCGAGGTATAAGTCACATTTCGCAATGAATATTATATCTTGTCACGAAACACAGAAACGAGATGCGATATCGCGATTTAGGAAGCATTAGAACACTATTGCTTCGATACGAAGACATCTGCAAACGCTATTTCCTAGCAAGCAAGTGACGCATTTACTTTATTTTGAAGTGAGTACGAGGTATACATGCCACTTCGCAATGAATATTATATCTTAACATGAAGCATAGAAATGAGATGCGACATCGCGTTTTGAGAAGCATTAGAACTCTGTTGCTATGATACGTAAATATCTGCAAAAGCTATTTCCTAGGAAGGAAGTGTCGCATTCACACTCATTTGAAGTGTATGCGAGGTATACATGACACTTCGCAGTGAATATTATATATTATGATGAAACATAGGAATGAGAAGCGATATGGCGTTTTAAGGAGCATTAGATCCCTACTGCTTCCATACATAGACATCTGCAAACGCTACTTCCTAGCAAGGAAGTGTCGCATTTACATTCATTTGAAGTGTATGCGAGGTATAAGTCACATTTCGCAATGAATCTTATAACTTGTCACGAAACATAGAAATGAGATGTGATATGGCGATTTTAGAAGCATTAGATCCCTATTGCTTCGATACGTAGACATCTGCAAACGCTACTTCCTAGCAAGGAAGTGTCGCATTTACATTCTTTTGAAAGTAATACGAGGTATACATGACAATTCGCAATGAATATTATATCTTATCAGGAAACGTAGATATGAGATGCGATATGACGATTATCGCGATATAAGAAGCTCTAGAACTCTATTGCTTCGATACGTGGATATCTGCAAACACTATTTCCTAGCAAGGAACTGTCGCATTTACTTTCTTTTGAAGTGAATACGAGGTGTACATAACACTGCACATTGAATATTGAATCTTATCTTGAAACATTGGAATGCGATGCGATATCGCGTTTTGAGAAGCTTTAGAACTATATTGCTTCGAAACGTAGACATCTACCAACGCTATATCCTAGCAAGGGAGTGTCGCATTATATATTATATATTATCATGGAATATTATATATTATCATGGAACATAGAAAAGAGATGCGATATCCCGTTTTAAGAAACATGAGAACTCTATTGCCTCGATACGTAGACATCTGGAAACGCTATTTCCTAGCAAGGAAGTGTCGCATTTACATACTTTTGAAAGGAATATGATGTGTACATATCGCTCCACAATGAATATAATATCTTATAATGAAACATAGAAATGAGATGCGATATCGCGTTTTAAGAAGCATTAGAACTCTATCGCTACGATACGTAGACATCTACAAACTCTATTTCCTAGCAAGGATGTGTCGCATTTACATTCTCTTGAGGTGAATACGAGGTATACATGACAATTCGCAATGAATATTATACCTTATCATGAAACATTGAAATGGAATGCGATATCCCGTTTTATGAAGCATCAGAACTCTATTGCTTCGATACGTAGACATCTGGAAACGCTACTTCCTAGCAAGGAAGTGTCGCATCTACATTCATTTGATGTGAATACGAGGAGTACATCACACTTCGCAATGAATATTATATCAAATCATGAAACATAGAAATGAGATGCGATATCGCGCTTTAAGAAGCGTTAGAAACCTATTGCTTCGATACGTAGACATCTGCAAACACTTTTTCCTAGCAAGGAAGTGTCGCATTTACAATCTTTTGCGGTGAATACGAGGAATACATAACACTTCGCAATGGAAAATATATTTTATCATGAGACATAGAAACGAGATGCGATATCGCGTTCTAAGAAGAATTAGAATTCTATTGCTTCGATACCTAGACATCTGCCAACGCTATTTCCTAGCAAGGAAGTATCTTATTTACTTTCTTTTGAAGTGAATACGAGGCATACATAACACTTCGCGGTGAATATTATATCTTATCATGAAACATAGAAATGAGATGCAATATCGCGTTTTGAGAAGCATTAGAACCCTAATGATACGATACGTAGACATCTGCAAACGCTATTTCCTAGCAAGAAAGTGTCGCATTTACATTCATTTGAAGTGTATGCGAGGTATGCATGACTCTTCGCAATGAATATTATATCTTACCGTGAAGCATAGCAATGAGGTGCAATATCTCGTTTTATGAAGCATTAGAACACCATTGTTTCGATACGTCGACATCTGGACCAGATATTTCCTAGCAAGGAAGTGTCGCCCTTACATTCATTTGAAGTGAATACGAGGAATACAAAACCCTCCGCAATGAATATCATATCTAATCATGAATCACAGAAATGGGATGCGATATCGCGTTCTAAGATGCATTAGATCCCTATTGCTACAATACGTAGACAACTGCAAAGGCTATTTCCTAGCAAGGAAGTGTCGCATTTACATTCCTTTTATGTATAGACGACGAATACATAACACTTCGCAATGAATATTATACCTTATCATGAAACATAGAAACGGGATGCGATATCTCGTTTTAAGAAGCACTAGAACTCTATTGTTTCGATACATCGACATCTGGACCAGCTATTTCCTAGCAAGGAAGTGTTGCATTTACATTCATTTGAAGTGTATGCGAGCTATGCATAACACTTCGCAATGAATATTATATCTCATCATGAAGCATAGAAATGAGATGCGATATCCCGTTTGAAGAAACATTAGAACTATACTGCTTCGATACGTAGACATCTGGAAACGCTACTTCCTAGCAAGGAAGTGTCGCAGTTACATTCTTTTGAAGTGAATACGATGTGTACATATCACTCCACAATGAATATCATATCTTATCATGAAACATAGGAATGAGAAGCGATATCGCAATTAGAGATGCACCAGATCTCTATTGCTTCGATAGGTAGACATCTGGAAACGCTACTTCCTAGCAAGGAAGTGTCGCATTATCATTCCTTTGAAGTGAGCACGAGGTATACATGACACTTCGCAATGAATATTATACCGTATCACGAAACACAGAAATGAGATGCGATATCGCGTTTTAAGAAGCATTAGATCCCTATTGCTACGATACGTAGACATCTGCAAACGCTATTTAGTAGCATGGAAGTGTCGCATTTACATTCCTTTTATGTATAGGTGACGAATACATAGCACTTCGCAATGAATATTATACCTTATCATGAAACATAGAAACGGGATGAGATATCTCGTTTTAAGAAGCACTAGAACTCTATTGTTTCGATACATCGACATCTGGACCAGCTATTTCCTAGCAAGGAAGTGTTGCATTTACATTCATTTGAAGTGCAGACGAGGAATACATAACACTTCGCAATGAATATTACATCTTATCATGAAACACAGATATGAGATGCGATATCGCGTTTTAAGAAGCATTAGATCCCTATTGCTACGATACGTAGACATCTGCAAACGCTATTTAGTAGCATGGAAGTGTCGCATTTACATTCCTTTGATGTGTAGACGACGAATACATAACACTGCACATTGAATATTATATCTTATCACGAAACATAGAAGGGAGACGCGATATCGCGTTTTAAGAAGCATGAGAACTCTATTGCAACAATACGTAGACATCCGCAAACGCTATTTCCTGGCAAGGAAGTGTCGCGTTTACATTCTTTTGAAGTGAATACGAGGTATACATAACACTGCACAATGATTATTATATCTTATCATGTAACATAGGAATGAGAAGCGATATGGCGATTTAAGAAGTATTAGATACCTATTGCTTCGATACGTAGACATCTGCAAACGCTACTTCCTAGCAAGGAAGTGTCGCATTTACATTCTTTTGAAAGTAATACGAGGTATACATGACAATTCGCAATGAATATTATATCTTATCAGGAAACGTAGATATGAGATGCGATATGACGATTATCGCGATTTAAGAAGCTCTAGAACTCTATTGCTTCCGTACGTGGATATCTGCATACGCTACTTCCTAGCAAGGAAGTGTCGCATTTACATTCATTTGAAGCGTAGCCGAGGTATACACTACACTTCGCAATGAATATTAAATTCTATCATGAAATATAGAAATGAGATGCGATATCTCGTTTTAAGAAGCATTAGAACACTATTATTGCGACACGTAGACGTCTGGAAACGCTATATCCTAGCAAGGAAGTGTCGCATTTACATTCGTTTGAAGTGTAGACGAGGAATACATAACACTTCGCAATGAATATTATACCTTATCATGAAACATAGAAATGAGATGCGATATCGCGTTTTGAGTAGCATTAGAACTGTATTGCTACGATACGTAGACATCTGGAAACCCTACTTTCTAGCAGGAAAGTGTCGCATTTGCATTCTTTTGAAGTGAATACTAGGTATACATAACACTGCACAATGAATATTATACCTTATCATGAAACATAGAAATGAGATGCGATATCGCGATTTAAGAAGCATTAGTACTCTATTGCTTCGATACGTAGACAACTGCAAACGCTATTTCCTAGCAAGGAAGTGCCGCATTCACATTCTTTTCAAACGAAGACGAGGTATACATAACACTGCACAATGAATATTATATCCTATCATGAAACATAGAAATAAGATGCGATATCGCGATTTATGGAGCATTAGAACTCTCTTGCTGCGATACGTAGACATCTGCAAACGCTACTTCCTAGCAAGGAAGTGTCGCATTTGCATTCTTTTGAAGCGTAGACGCGGAATACATAACACTTCGCATTGAATATTATATCTTATCATGAAACATAGAAATGAGATGCGATCTCGCGTTTTAAGAAGCATTAGAACTCTATTGCTTCGATACGTAGACATCTGCAAACGCTACTTCCTAGCAAGGAAGTGTCGCATTTACATTCATTTGAAGCGTTGCCGAGGTATACATAACACTTCGCAATGAATATTATATCTTATCGTGAAACATAGAAATGAGATGCGACATCGCGATTTAAGAAGCACTAGAATCCTATTGCTACGATACGCAGACATCTGCAAACGCTATTTCCTATCAAGGAAGTGACACTTTTACATTCATTTGAAGTGTATGCGAGCTATACATGACACTTCGCAATGAATATCATATCATATCATGAAACATTGAAATCGGATGCGATATCTTGTTTTAAGAAGCATTAGGACTCTATTGCAACGATACTTAGACATCTGCAAACGGTTTTTCCTAGCATGGAAGTGTCGCATTTACATTCTTTTGAAGTGAATATGAGGTACACACAACACTGCACAAGGAATATTATATCTTATCATGAAACATGGAAATGACATGCGATATCGCGTTTTAAGAAGCGTTAGAACTCTATTACTTCGATACGTAGACACCTGTAAACGCTACTTCCTAGCAAGGAAATGTCGCATTTAATTCATTTTAAGTGTATGCGATGTATACATGACACTTCGCAATGAATATTATATATTACAAAGAAACGTAGAAATGAGAAGCGATATCGCGTTTTGAGAAGATATAGAACTCTAATGCCACGATACGTAGACGTATGGAAACGTTATTTCCTAGAAAGGAAGTGTCACACTTACATTCATTTGCAGTGTATGTAAGGTATAATAGGCACGTCGCAATGAATAATATATCTTATCATGAAACATAGGAATGGGATGCAATATGGCGATTTAAGAAGCTTTAGAACTCTATTGCTTCGATACGTAGACATCTGCAAACGCTAATTCCTAGCAAGGAAGTGTCGCATTTACATTCGTTTGAAGTGTATGCGAGGTATACGTGACACTTCGCAATGAATATTGTATCTTATCATGAAACCTAGAAATGAGATGCGAGATCCCGCTTTAAGAAGTATTATAACTATTGCTTCGATACGTAGACATCTGGAAACCCTATTTCCTATTAAAGATGTGTCGCATTTACATTCCTTTGAAGTGAATACGAGGTATACATTACACTTCGCAATGAATATTATCTCTTATCATGAAACATCGAAATGTGATGCGATATCGCGTTTTTGGAAGCATTAGAACTCTATTGCTTCGATACGTAGACATCTGCAAACGCTACTTGCTCGCAAGGAAGTGTCGCATTTACATTCTTTTGAAAGGAATACGAGGTATACATGACACTTCGCAACGAATATTATATCTTATCATGAAACATAGATATGAGATGCGATATCGCGATTTAAGAAGCATTAGAACACTATTGCTTCGAATCGTAGACATCTGGAAACGCTACTTCCTAGCAAGGAAGTGTCGCATTTACATTCGTTTGAAGTATATGCGAGGTATACATGACACATCGCAGTGACTATTATATATTATCATGAAACATAGAAATGAGAAGCGATATGGCGATTTAAGAAGTATTAGATACCTATTGCTTCGATACGTAGACATCTGCAAACGCTATTTCCTGGCAACGAAGTGTCGCGTTTACATTCTTTTGAAGTGAATACGAGTTATACATAACACTGCACAATGAATATTATATCTTATCGTGAAACATAGAAATGAGATGCGATATCGCGATTTAAGAAGCTTTAGAATTCTATTGCTTCGATACCGGATATCTGCAAACACTAGTTCCTAGCAAGGAACTGTCGCATTCACATTCATTTGAAGTGAATACGAGGTATACATGACACTTCGCAATGAATATTATATATTATCATGAAACATAGCATTGAGTAGCGATATCGCGTTTTGAGAAGCATTAGAACTCTAATGCTACGATACGTAGACATCTGCAAATGCTATTTCCTGGCAAGGAAGCGTCGCATTTACATTCTTTTGAAGTGAATACGAGGTATACATGATACTTCGCAATGAATATTATATCTTATCGTGAAACATAAGAATGAGATGCGATATCGCGTTTTAGGAAGCGCTAGAAATCCATTGGTTCGATACGTAGACATCTGCAAACGCTACTTCCTAGCAAGGAAGTGAAGCATTTACATGCATTTTGAGTGTATGCGAGGTATACATGACACGTCGCAATGAATATTATATGTTATCATTAAACATAGAAATGAGATGTAATATGGCGATTTAAGAAGCATCAGATCTCTATTGCTTCGATACAAAGACATCTGCAAACGCTATTTCAAAGCAAGTAAGTGTCGCATCTTCATTCTTTTGAAGTGAATACGAGGTATACATAACACTCCACAATGAATATTATATATTAACATGCAACATAGAAATGAGATGCGTTATCGCGATTTAAGAAACTTTAGAACTCTGTTGCTTCGATACTAGATATCTGCAAACACTAGTTCCTAGCAAGGAACTGTCGCATTCACATTCATTTGAAGTGTATGCGAGGTATACGTGACACTTCGCAATGAATATTATATATTATCATGAAACATAGAAATGAGATGCGATATCGCGATTTAAGAAGCATTAGAATTCTATTGCTTCGATACGTAGACATCTGCAAACGCTATTTCCTAGCAAGGATGTGTCGCATGTACATTCAATTGAAGTGTATGCGAGATATACATGGCACTTCGCAATGAATATTATATATTATCAAGAAACATAGAAATGAGAAGCGATACCGCGTTTTGAGAAGCATTAGAACTCTAATGCCACGATACGCAGACATCTGCAAACGCTATTTCCTAGCAAGGAAGTGTCGCATGTACATTCAATTGAAGTGTATGCGAGATATACATGGCACTTCGCAATGAATATTATATATTATCACGAAACATAGATATGAGAAGCGATACCGCGTTTTGAGAAGCATTAGAAATCTAATGCCACGATACGCAGACATCTGCAAACGCTATTTCCTAGCAAGGAAGTGTCGCATTTACATTCGTTTGAAGTATATGCGAGGTATACGTGACACTTCGCAATGAATATTATACATTATCATGAAACATAGATATGAGGTGCGATATCGCTAATTAGCAAGCCTTAGAAATCTATTGCTTCGATACGTAGACATCTGCAAACGCTATTTCCTAGCAAGGAAGTGTCGCATTTACATTCTTTTGAAGTGAATACGAGGTATACATGACACTTCGCAATGAATATTATATCTTATCATGAAACGTAGAAATGAGATGCGATATCGCCATTTAAGAAGCATTAGAATTCTATTGCTTCGATACGTAGACATCTGCAAACGCTATTTCCTACAAAGGAAGTGTCGCATGTACATTCAATTGAAGTGTATGCGAGATATACATGACACTTCGCAATGAATATTATATCTTATCAAGAAACGTAGATATGAGATGCGATATAACGATTTAAGAAGCACTGCAATTCTATTGCTTCGATACGTAGACATCTGCAAACGCTATTTCCTAGCAAGGAAGTGTCGCATGTACATTCAATTGAAGTGTATGCGAGATATACATGACACTTCGCAATGAATATTAAATCTTATCATGAAACATAGAGATGAGATGCGATATGGCGATTTATGAAGCGTTAGATATCTATTGCTTCGATACGTAGACATCTGCCAACGCTATTTCCTAGCAAGGAAGTGTCGCATTTACATTCATTTGAAGTGTCTGTGAGGTATACATAACACTACGCAATGAATATTACATACTATTATGAGACATAGAAATGAGAAGCGATGTCGCGTTTTGAGAAGCATTAGAGCACTAATGCTACGATACGTAGACATCTGCAATCGATATATCCTAGCAAGGAAGTGTCGCATTTACATTCATTTGAAGTGAGTACGATGTATATATAACACTCCACAAGGAATATTATATCTTGTCATGAAACAGAAATGAGATGCGATATGACGATTTGGGAAGCATTAGAATTCTATTGCTACGATACGTAGATATCTGCAAACGCTATTTCCAAGCAGGGAAGTGTCGCATTTACATTCTTTTGAAGTGAATACGAGGTATACATGCCACTTCGCAATGAATATTATATATTATCATGAAACATGGTAGTGTGTAGCGATATCGCGTTTTGAGAAGCATTAGAACTCTAGTGCTACGATACGTAGACATCTGCAAACGCAATTCCCTGGCAAGGAAGTGTCGCGTTTACATTCTTTTGAAGTGAATACGAAGTATACATGACACTCCACAATGAATATTATATATTATCTTGAAACATAGTAATGAGTAGCGATATCGCGTTTCGAGAAGCATTAGAACTCTATTGCTTCGATACGTAGACATCTGCAAATGCTATTTCCAAGCAAGGAAGTGTCGCATTTACATTCATTTGAAGTGTATGCGACGTATACATGACACTTCGCAGTGAATATTATATATTATCATGAAACATAGATATGAGATGCGATATCGCAAATTAGCAAGCTTTGGAAATCTATTGCTTCGATGCGTAGACGTGTGCAAACGCTATTTCCTAGCAAGGAATTGTAGCATTTACATTCTTTTGATGTGAATACGAGGTATACATAACACTGCACAATGAATATTATATCTTATCATGAAACATAGAAATGAGATGCGATATCGCCATTTAGGAAGCTTTAGAACTCTATTGCTTCGATACGGAGATATCTGCAAACACTATTTCCTAGCAAGGAACTGTCGCATTCACATTCATTTGAAGTGTATGCGAGGTATAGATAACCCTGCACAATGAATATTATTTCTTATCATGAAACATAGAAATGAGTAGCGATATCGCGTTTTGAGAAACATTAGAACACTATTGCTTCGTTACGTAGACATATGCAAACGGTTCTTCCTAGCAAGAAAGTGTTGCATTTACATTGTTTTCAAAGGAATACGAGGTTTACATGACACTTGGCATTGAATATTATATCTCATCATGAAACATAGAAATGAGTTGCGATATGACGATTTAAGAAGCATTGGAATTCTATTGCTTCGATACGTAGATATCTGCAAACGCTACTTCCTAGCACGGAACTGTCGCATTCACATTCATTTGAAGTGTACGCGAGGTATACATAACACTGCACAATGAATATTATATCTTATCATGAAACATAGAAATGAGATGCGATATCGCCATTTAAGAAGCTTTCGAACTCTATTGCTTCGATACGTAGATATCTGCAAACACTATTTCCTAGCAAGGAACTGTCGCATTCACATTCATTTGACGTGTATGCGAGGCTTACATAAAACTGCACAATGAATATTATATCTTATCATGAAACATAGAAATGAGATGCGATATCGCAAATTAGCAAGCTTTAGAACTCTATTTCTTCGATACGTAGACATCTGCAAACGCTATTTCCTAGGAAGGAAGTGTCGCATTTACATTCATTTGAAGTGTATGCGATGTATACATGACACTTCGCAGTGAATATTATATATTATCATGAAACATAGAAATGTGAAGCGATATGACGATTTAAGAAACATTAGAAAACTATTGCTTCGATACGTAGATATCTGGAAACACTATTTCCTAGCAAGGAACTGTCGCATTTACATTCTTTTGAAGTGAATACGACGTATACATAACACTCCACAAAGGATATTGTATATTATCATGACACATAGAAATGAGATGCGATGTCGCGTCTTAAGAAGCATTGGAACTTTATTTCTCTGATACGTAGACATCTGCAAACGCTATTTAATAGCAAGGAAGTGTCGCATTTACATTTATTTGTGGTGAATACGAGGTATACATGGCACTTCGCAATGAATATTATATCTTTGCATGGAACATAGAAATGAGATGCGATATCGCGAATTAGCAAGCTTTAGAACTCTATTGCTTCGATACGTAGACATCTGCAAGCGCTATTTCCTAGCAAGGAAGTGTCGCATTTACATCCTTTTTCAGTGAGTACGAGGTATACATAACACTACACAATGAATATTATATATTATCATGAAACATGGTAATGAGTAGCGATATCGCGTTTTGACAAGCAATAGAACTCTAATGCTACGATACGTAGACATCTGCAAACGCTATTTCCTGGCATGGAAGTGTCGCGTTTACATTCTTTTGAAGTGAATACGAGGTATACATAATACTCCACAATGAAAATTATATCTTATCATGAAACATAGAAATGAAATGCGATATCTCTATTTAACAAGCGTTAGAACTCTGTTGCTTCGATACGTAGACATCTGCCAACGCTATTTCCTAGGAAGGAAGTGTCGCATTGACATTCGTTTGAAGTGTAAACGAGGAATACATGACACTTCGCAATGAATATTATATCTTATCATGAGACATAGAAATGATGTGCCATACCGCGTTTTAAGAAGCATTAGAACACTATTGCTTCGATATATAGACATCTGCGAACGCTATGTCCTAGCAAGGAAGTGTCGCATTTACATTCCTTTGAAGTGAATACGAGGTATACATGACACTTCCCAATGAATATTATATCTTATCATGAAACATAGAAATGAGTTGGGATATCACGTTTTAAGAAGCATAAGAACTCTATTGCTTCGATACGTAGACATCTGCAAACGCTGTTTCCTAGCAAGGAAGTGTCGCATTTACATTCTTTTGAAGCGAATGCGCGGTATACATAGCACTCCACAATGAATATTATATCTTATCATGGAACATGGGAATGAGGTGCGATATCGCGATTTAAAAAATATTAGAACCCTATTGCTGCGATGCGTAGACATCTGCAAACGCTATTTAATAGAAAGGAAGTGTCGCATTTACATTCATTTGCAGTGTAACCGAGGAATACATAACGTTTCGCAACAATTATTATATCTTATCCTGAAAAATAGAAATGAGATGCGATATCCCTTTTTAAGATGCATTAGAACACTATTGCTACGATACGTAGACATCTGCAAACTCTATTTCCTAGCAAGGAAGTGTCGCATTTACATTCTTTTGAAGCGAATAAAAGGTATACATGACACTTCGCAATGAATATTATATTTTATCATGAAACATACAAATGAGTTGCGATATCTCGTTTCGAGAAGCATCAGAACGCTATTGCTTCAATACGTAGACATCTGCCAACGCTATCTGCTAGAAAGGAAGTGTAGCTTATACATAAATTTGAAATGTAGACGAGCAATACATAACACATCGCAATGAGTATTATATCATATCATGAGCCATAGAAATGAGATGCGATATCGCGATTTAAGAAGCAATAGAAATCTATTGCTTCGATACGTAGACATCTGCAAACGCCATTTCCTAGCACGGAAGTGTCGCATTTAGATTCTTTTGAAAGGAATAGGAGGTAAACACGATACTTCGCAATGAATATTATACCTTATCATGAAACATAGAAACGAGATTCGATATCTCGATTTAAAAAGCATTAGAACTCTATTGCTACTATACGCAGACATCTACAAAAGCTATTTCCTAGCAAGGAAGTGTCGCATTTACATTCAGTTGAAGCGTATGCGAGGTATACTTGACTCTTCGGAATGAATATTATATCTTTTAATGAAACATAGGAATGAGATGCTATATCGCGCATTAAGAAGCTCTAGAACTCTATTGCTACGATACGTTGACATCTGCATACGCTACTTCCTAGCAAGGAAGTGTCGCATTTACATTTCTTTGAAAGGAATACGAGGTATACATGACACTTCGCAATGAATATTATATATTATCATGAAACATGGATATGAGATGCGATATAGCCAATTAGCAAGCTTTAGAAATCTATTGCTTCTATACGTAGACATCTGCAAACGCTATTTCCTAGCAAGCAAGTGTCGCATTTACATCCTTTTGAAAGGAATACGAGGTATACATGACACTTCGCAACGAATGTTATATCTTATCATGAAACATAGAAATGAGATGCAATATGACGATTTAAGAAGCATTAGAACTCTATAGCTTCGATACGTAGACATCTGCAAACGCTACTTCCTAGCAAGGAAGTGTCGCATTTACATTCATTTGAAGTGTATGTGAGGTATACATGACACTTCGCAATGAATATTATAAATAATCATGAAACATAGAAATGAGATGCAGTATGGCGGTTTAAGAAGCATTAGAAATCTATTGCTTCGATACGTAGTCATTTGCAAACGCTACTTCCTAGCAAGGAAGTGTCGCATTTACATTCTTCTGAAAAGAATACGAGGTATACCTGACACTTCGCTATGAATACTATATCTTATCATGAAACATAGAAATGAGATGCGATATGACGGTTTAAGAAGCATTGGAACACTATTGCTTCGATGCGTAGACAACTGCAAACGCTACTTCCTAGCAAGGAAGTGTCGCATTTACATTTTTTTGAAAGGAATACGAGGTATACATGACACTTCGCTATGAATATTATATCTTATCATGAAACACAGAAGTGAGATGCGATATGACGATTTAAGAAGGATTAGAATTCTATTCCTTCGATACGTAGACATCTGCAAACGCTACATCCTAGGAGGGAAGTGTCGCATTTACATTCATTTGATGTATAGACGATATATACATAACACTGCACTAGGAATATTATATCTTATCATGAAACATAGTAATGGGATGCAATATGGCGTTTTAAGAAGCATTGGAAATCTATTGCTTCGATACGTAGACATGTGCAAACGCTACTTCCTAGCAAGGAAGTGTCGCATTTACATTCACTTGAAGTGAATGCGAGGTATACATGACACTGCACAATGAATATTATATCTTATCTAGAAACGTAGATATGAGATGCGATATGGCGATTTAAGAAGAATTAGAACTCTATTGCTACGATACGTAGACATCTACAAACGCTATTTCCTAGCAAGCAAGTGTCGCATTTACATTCATTTGAAGTATAGACGAGATATACATAACACTGCACAATGAATAATATATCTTATCATGAAACATAGAAATGAGATGCAATATGGCGTTTTAAGAAGCATTAGAAATCTATTACTTCGATACGTAGACATGTGCAAACGCTACTTCCTAGCAAGGAAGTATCGCATTTACATTCTTTTGAAAGGAATACGAGGTATACATGACACTTCACAATGAATATTATATCTTATCATGAAACATAGAAATGAGATGCAATATGGCGTTTTAAGAAGCATTAGAAATCTATTGCTTCGGATCGTAGACATGTGCAAACGCTACTTCCTAGCAAGGAAGTGTCGCATTTACATTCTTCTGAAAAGAATACGAGGTATACCTGACACTTCGCTATGAATATTATATCTTATCATGAAACATAGAAATGAGATGCGATATGACGATTTAAGAAGCATTGGAACTCTATTGCTTCGATGCGTAGACAACTGCAAACGCTACTTCCCAGCAAGGAAGTGTCGCATTTACATTTTTTTAAAAGGAATGCGAGGTATACATGACACTTCGCAATGAATATTATATCTTATCATGAAACATAGAAATGAGTTGCGATATCGCGATTTAAGAAGCATTTGAAATTTATTGCTTCGACACGTGGACATCTGCAAACGCTATTTCCTAGCAAGGATGTGACGCAATTACATTCATTTGAAGTGTGGACGAGAAATACATAACACTTCGCTATGAGTATTATATCTTATCATGAAACATTGAAATTAGGAGTGATATCGCGTTTTAAGAAGCATTAGAACTCTATTGCTTCGATACGGAGACATCTGGAAACGCCCTTTCCAAGCAAGGAAGTGTCGCATTTGCATTCTTTTCAAGTGAATACGAGGTATACATGACACTTCGCAATTAATATTATCTCTTATCATGAAACATAGAAATGAGATGCGACATCGCGTTTTAGGAAGCATTAGAACACTATTTTTACGATACGTGGACATCTGCAAACGATATTTCCTAGCAAGAAACTGCCGCATTCACATTCATTTGAAGTGTATGTGAGGTATACATGACACTTCGCAATGAATATTATATCTTATCTTGAGACATAGAAATGAGATGCGATATCGCGTTTTAAGAAGCATTAGAACTCTATTGCTACGATATGTAGACATCTGCAAACGCTATTTCCTAGCAAGGAAGTGGCGCAATTACATTCTTTTGAAGTGAATACGAGGTATACATGACACTTCGCTATGAATATTATATCTTATCATGAAACATAGAAATGAGATGCGATATGACGGTTTAAGAAGCATTGGAACACTATTGCTTCGATGCGTAGACAACTGCAAACGCTACTTCCTAGCAAGGAAGTGTCGCATTTACATTTTTTTGAAAGGAATACGAGGTATACATGACACTTCGCTATGAATATTATATCTTATCATGAAACACAGAAGTGAGATGCGATATGACGATTTAAGAAGGATTAGAATTCTATTCCTTCGATACGTAGACATCTGCAAACGCTACATCCTAGGAGGGAAGTGTCGCATGTACATTCAATTAAAGTGTATGCGAGGTATACATGACACTTCGCAATGAATATTATATATTATCATGAAACATAGAAATGAGAAGCGGTGTCGCGTTTTGAGAAGCATTAGAACCCTAATGCCACGATACGTAGATATCTGCAAACGCTATTTCCCAGCAAAGGAAGTTTCGCATTTACATTCATTTGATGTATAGACGATATATACATAACACTGCACTAGGAATATTATATCTTATCATGAAACATAGTAATGGGATGCAATATGGCGTTTTAAGAAGCATTGGAAATCTACTGCTTCGATACGTAGACATGTGCAAACGCTACTTCCTAGCAAGGAAGTGTCGCATTTGCATTCACTTGAAGTGAATGCGAGGTATACATGACACTGCACAATGAATATTATATCTTATCTAGAAACGTAGATATGAGATGCGATATGGCGATTTAAGAAGAATTAGAACTCTATTGCTACGACACGTAGACATCTACAAACGCTATTTCCTAGCAAGCAAGTGTCGCATTTACATTCATTTGAAGTATAGACGAGATATACATAACACTGCACAATGAATAATATATCTTATCATGAAACATAGAAATGAGATGCAATATGGCGTTTTAAGAAGCATTAGAAATCTATTACTTCGATACGTAGACATGTGCAAACGCTACTTCCTAGCAAGGAAGTATCGCATTTACATTCTTTTGAAAGGAATACGAGGTATACATGACACTTCACAATGAATATTATATCTTATCATGAAACATAGAAATGAGATGCAATATGGCGTTTTAAGAAGCATTAGAAATCTATTGCTTCGATACGTAGACATGTGCAAACGCTACTTCCTAGCAAGGAAGTGTCGCATTTACATTCTTCTGAAAAGGATACGAGGTATACCTGACACTTCGCTATGAATATTATATCTCATCATGAAACATAGAAATGAGATGCGATATGACGATTTAAGAAGCATTGGAACTCTATTGCTTCGATGCGTAGACAACTGCAAACGCTACTTCCTAGCAAGGAAGTGTCGCATTTACATTTTTTTAAAAGGAATGCGAGGTATACATGACACTTCGCAATGAATATTATATCTTATCATGAAACATAGAATTGAGATGCTATATCGCGATTTAAGAAGCTTTAGAACTCTATTGCTTCGATACGCAGATATCTGCAAACGCTATTTCCTAGCAAGGAACTGTGGCATTCACATTCATTTGAAGTGTATGCGAGGTATACATGACACTTCGCAATGAATATTATATATTATCATGAAACATAGATATGAGATGCGATATCGCGAATTAGCAAGCTTTAGAAATCTATTGCTTCTATACGTAGACATCTGCAAACGCTATTTCCTAGCAAGGAAGTGTCGCATTTACATCCTTTTGAAATTAATTTGAGGTATACATGACACTTCGCAATGAATATTATATCTTATCATGAAACATAAATGTGAGATGCGATATGACGATTTCAGAAGGATTAGAATTCTATTCCTTCGATACGTAGACATCTGCAAACGCTACTTCCTAGGAGGGAAGTGTCGCATGTACATTCAGTTAAAGTGTATGCGAGGTATGCATGACACTTCGCAATGAATATTATATCTTATCATGAAACATAGAAATGAGTTGCGATATCGCGATTTAAGAAGCATTTGAAATTTATTGCTTCGACACGTGGACATCTGCAAACGCTATTTCCTAGCAAGGATGTGACGCAATTACATTCATTTGAAGTGTGGACTAGAAATACATAACACTTCGCTATGAGTATTATATCTTATCATGAAACATTGAAATTAGGAGTGATATCGCGTTTTAAGAAGCATTAGAACTCTATTGCTTCGATACGTGGACATCTGCAAACGATATTTCCTAGCAAGAAACTGCCGCATTCACATTCATTTGAAGTGTATGTGAGGTATACATGACACTTCGCAATGAATATTATATCTTATCTTGAGACATAGAAATGAGATGCGATATCGCGTTTTAAGAAGCATTAGAACTCTATTGCTACGATATGTAGACATCTGCAAACGCTATTTCCTAGCAAGGAAGTGGCGCAATTACATTCTTTTGAAGTGAATACGAGGTATACATGACACTTCGCAATGAATATTATATCTTATCATGAAACACATAAATAGGATGCGATATCTCGTTTTAAGAAGCATTAGAACTCTATTGCTACGATACGTAGACATCTGGATACGCTATTTCCTAGCAAGAAAGTGTTGCACTTACATTCTTTTGAAGTGAGTACGAGGTATACATGACACTTCGCAATGAATATTATATCTTATCCTGAAACATAGAAATGAGATGCGATATCGCGTTAAATGAAGCATTAGATCTCTATTGCTTAGAAACCTAGACATCTAAAAACGCTATTCCGTAGCAACGAAGTGTGGGATTTACATTCTTTGGATGTGTTGACGAGTTATACATAACGCGTCGCAATGATATTACATGTTATCATGATACATAGAAATGGGATGCGATATCGCGATTTATGATGCGTTACAAACCTATTGCTTCGATACGTAGACGTCCACAAACGCTATTCCGTCACAGGGAAGACTGGGATTTCCATTCTTTTGAAGTGTGGACGAGATATATGTAATGGGCTGCGTTGAATAGTGCATATGATCATGAGACAAAGAAATGAGATGCGGTATAGCGTATTATGAAGGATTAGATCTGTATTGCTTCCATACGTTGACGTCTAGAAACGCTAATCTGTCGCACGGATGTGTGGAATTTACATTCTCTTGAAGTATTGATGAGATATACATAGCACGTTGCATTGAATTACATCTTATCGTGAATCTTGGAAATGAGATGCGATATCGCGTTTTATGTATCATTAGAACTCTATTGCTACTGTAGTGTAGCGTCTGGCGTACTGCCTTCCTACCTCCAGCGCCTCCCACAGCATCTGGAAGCGACGTTCTCACCGTCAGCAGCACCAAAAAGCATGGGACGAGCGCCACCGCAACCGAACACACACCACGTCCACCAAGCTAAGGCTGCTAGCAATGCACGAATACCCAGGAGTTCAAGTGACTGACCGCGCGACAACGCGCAGCATCTCCAAAGCAAGGGATGATACAGCATTCAGCCAGACGATTGGACCACTGAGCACAGCAGCGTTTTACCTTCATCGCCACAGCGTTATTCTCTTTTCTACGGTATATGTTCGGAAATCCTCTAAATCCAAGTACTCGACACATGCATTGTACATACGCAGACAACACATACGTAGTTTCTAAGATCGATGTAAACATCGATAATTATTAGTTGCGATACGCTCCAGCGGGCGTACTACGCGCGCGGCTCACGCGTAACGCGATCCGGGCACCAATCCAACCGGCCGCACCACTGCGCAGTCCGAGCGGCCACCCCACTCTGGGGTCGAGCGAATCGCGCGCCACGCGATCTAAGGATGTCGCGGATCCGCGATCCGAGAGTCAATCTACTCCGAGCCTCGTTCCAAGCTGATCATTAGACATCTTCGATACCTTCGGGCTATTCGCCTGAATCGGAAGTGTTACCAAATCTAGTCTAAATTTCAATTTTAATTCAATTCATCGAGTTTAGTTCTAGTTCCTATTCTAAACAATTAAGCCTACTTTTAATTTAGTATTATGGAAAGTACAGTGCAAGCTTAGGATTAACTTAAAATATACTTTGATTTTATTTCCTAACTACAAGTTCAGTTACTGATAACCTCCTTTAACTTCATTCTTAACCTACGAGTTCTTCCACGAGCCAATGCGTGGGCATTCTACATTCAATCCAATCGTTAGTCCATCATTGGTAATCAGCTGGTTAGAGCGGACCGCCGCTTAGCTCCGCTGACACATACGAGAGACTCAGTGCAGATAACGTCGACATTTCACTCTGTGGACCGACAGGCTAGAGCTGATCGCCGCTTAACCGAGTCGTATCTAGTCCGCTGAAATTAGACGCGAATGTGCAGCAATCTGAAACAAAAGGCTCGACGTGCGAGAAGGAAGAATTTCCTACGCCGTCTAATACGTGATTACGTGGGCACCGAAGCCTTATCGTCGCACTGTTCATCCGCTAGCGTCACCGTCGCTTCTCAATGTTCTACGCCGCCAACGTCATCCCGTCCAGGGGAGCCGAACATCGCCGAATCTCCGCAACGCTGGGCGCTCATCCTTTAAGACATTCAGACTCGCAGTCCTTACGCAGAATCGATTTCAGACTACCATCCATGGAAGCAGAGATACCTGAGGAAAGAGTATTGAATTGTTCTCTATCAAAACGACAAAGGTAGGGTTTCTCCACACTTACCGCGTTCACCGTGCTCGTAAAAGCGTTCGTTGTAACACGGAAGCAACCCGGCATTAGTTGCAATTAAGCGAGCCGTTTCCGCGAATTGGCTGCGTGTCGTCTCCGAGTAAAGCGGAAATATTCCACCACCGTGACGAGACAGATGAAGTCTAGAAACGCCATTCCGTACCAAGGAAGAGTGGCATTTAAATTCCTTCGGGGTGTAGCCGAGATATACATAAAGCGTTGCATTGATTTACATCTTATCATGAGACATAGAAATGAGATGCAATATCGCGTTTTACGATGCATTAGAACAATGTTGGTTAGAAACGTAGACATCTAGATACGATATTCCGTAACAAGGGAGTGTGGTATTTACATTCCTTTGAAGTGTCGACCAGATATACATATCGCGTTGCATTGAATATTACGTCTTATATCATGAGTCATAGAAATGAGATGCGACGTCACGTTTTATGAAGCATTAGAACTCTATTGCTTTGATACGTGGATATCTTGAAACGCTATTACGTAGCGTGGAAGTGTGGGATTTAGATCCTTTTGTGCTGTTGACGAGATACAGATAACGCGTTTCTTTGATATGACGTTTTATCTAGAGATATAGAGATGAAATTCGATATCGCAATTCATGAAGCGTTAGTACTCCATAACTTCGACATGTGACTTCAAGAAACGTTATTCCGTAGTATGGAAGTGTAGGCGCTACATATTTTTGAAGTGCTGATGAGATATACATAACGCGTTGCACTGATATTACATCTTATCATGAAACCTATAAATGAGATACGACATCGCGGTATATGAAGCATAAGAACTCCATTGCAACGATACGTAGACATCTGCAAACGCTATTACCTAGCAAGGACGTGTCGCATTTACATTCATTTGAAGTGTATGCGAGGTGCACATGCCACTTCGCAATGAATATTATATCTTATCATGACACATAGAAATGAGATGCGATATGACGATTTAAGAAGCATTAGAACTCTATTGCTTCGATACGTAGACATCCGCAGACGATATTTCCTAGCAAGGAAGTGTCGCATTTACATTCTTTAGAAGTGAATGCGAGGTATACATGACACATCGCAATGAATTTTATATCTTACAAGGAAAAATAGAACTGAGATGCGATATCGCGTTTGGAGAAGTATTAGAACCCTATTTCTACGATACGTAGACATCTGCAAACGCTATTACCTAGCAAGGACGTGTCGCATTTACAATCATTTGAAGTGTATGCGAGGTGCACATGCCACTTCGCAATGAATATTATATCTTATCATGACACATAGAAATGAGATGCGATATGACGATTTAAGAAGCATTAGAACTCTATTGCTTCGATACGTAGACATCCGCAGACGATATTTCCTAGCAAGGAAGTGTCGCATTTACATTCTTTAGAAGTGAATGCGAGGTATACATGACACATCGCAATGAATTTTATATCTTACAAGGAAAAATAGAACTGAGATGCGATATCGCGTTTGGAGAAGTATTAGAACCCTATTTCTACGATACGTAGACATCTGCAAACGCTATTACCTAGCAAGGACGTGTCGCATGTACATTCATTTGAAGTGTATGCGAGGTGCACATGCCACTTCGCAATGAATATTATATCTCATCATGAAACATAGCAATGAGATGCGATATCGCGTTTTAAGAAGTGTTAGAACCCTATTGCTACGAAACGCAGACATCTGGAAACGCTATTTCCTAGAAACGAAGTGTCGCATTTACATACTTTTGAAGTCAATACGAGGTATACATAACACTGCACAGTGAATATTCCTCCTTATCACGAAACATAGAAAGGAAATGCGATATCGCGATTTAAGAAGCATTAGAACTCTATTGCTTCGATACGGAAACATCTGCAAACGCTATTTCCTAGCAAGGAAGAGTCGCATTTACATTCTTTTGAAGTGAATACTAGGTGTAAGTGATATTTTGCAATGAATATTGTATCCTATCGTGATACGTAGAAATGAGGTGCGATATCGCGTTTTAAGAAACGTTAGAACTATACTGCATCGATACGTAGACATCTGCAAGTGCTATTACCTAGAGGGGAAGTGTCGCATTTACATTCACTTGTAGTGAGTACGAGGTAAACGTTACACTTCGCAATGAATATTATATCTTATCATGAAACATAGAAATGAGATGCGATATCGCGATTTAAGAAGCATTAGAACTCTATTGCTTCGATACGTAGATATCTGCAAACACTATTTTCTATCAAGGATCTGTCGCATTCATGTCCATTTGAAGTGTATGCGAGGTATACATGACACTTCGCAATGAATATTATATATTATCATGAAACATAGATATGAGATGCGATATCGCGAATTAGCAAGCTTTAGAAATCTATTGCTTCGATACGTAGACATCTGCTAACGCTACTTCCTAGCAAGGAAGTGTCGCATTTACATTCATTTGAAGTACAGACGAGATATACATAACCTGCACAATGAATATTATATCTTATCATGAAACATAGAAATGAGATGCTATATGGCGATTTAAGAAGCATTAGAACTCTATTGCTTCGATGCGTAGACATCTGCAAACGCTCCTTCCTAGCAAGGAGGTGTCGCTTTTACATTCTTTTGAAAGAAATACGAGGTATACATGACACTTCGCAATGAATATTATATCTTGTCATAAAACATAGAAATGAGATGCGACATGTCGATTTAAGAAGCATTGGAACTCTATTGCTTCGATACGTAGACATCTGCAAAGGCTATTTCCTAGCAACGAAGTGTCGCATTTACATTCTTTTGAATTGAACACGAGGTATACATGACACTCCACAATGAGTATTATATATTATCATGAAACATAGTAATGAGTAGCGATATCACGTTTTGAGAAGCATTAGAACTCTAATGCTACCATACGTAGACATCTGCAAACGCTATTTCCTGGCAAGGAAGTGTCGCATTTACTTCTATTTGAAGTATAGACGAGATATACGTAACACTGCACAATGAATATTATATCTTATCATGAAAATAGAAATGTGATGCGATATGGCGATATAAGAAGCATTAGAACTCTATTGCTTCGATACGTAGACATCTGCAAAGCAAGGAAGTGTCGCATTTACATTCTTTTGAAAGGAATACGAGGTATACATGACACTTCGCAATGAATATTATATCTTATCAGGAAACGTAGATATGAGACTCGATATGAAGATTTAAGAAGCATTAGAACACAATTGCTTCGATACGTAGACATCTGCAAACGCTATTTCCTAGCAAGGAAGTGTCGCATTTACATCTATTTGAAGTATAGACGAGATATACGTAACACTGCACAATGAATATTATATCTTATCATGAAAATAGAAATGTGATGCGATATGGCGATTTAAGAAGCATTGGAACTCTATTGCTTCGATACGTAGACATCTGCAAACTCTACTTCCTAGCAAGGAAGTGTCGCATTTACATTCATTTGAAGTACAGACGAGATATACATAACCTGCACAATGAATATTATATCTTATCATGAAACATAGAAATGAGATGCTATATGGCGATATAAGAAGCATTAGAACTCTATTGCTTCGATACGTCGACATCTGCAAACGCTATTTCCTAGCATGGAAGTGTCGCATTTACATTCATTTGAAGTGTATACGAGGTATACATAACACTTCGCAATGAATATTATATCTTATCTTGAAACATAGAAATGAGATGCGATATCTCGTTTTAAGAAACATTAGAACTCTATTGCTTCGATATGTAGGCGTCTGCAATCGCTATTTCCTAGCAAGGAAGTGTCGCATTTACATTCATCTGAAGTGTGTACGAGGTATACATAACACTTCGCAATGAATATTGTATTTTATCGTGAAACACACAAATGAGATGCGGTATCTCGTTTTAACAAGCATTGGAACACTATTGCTTCGATACGTAGACATCTGCAATGGCTATTTCCTAGCAAGGAAGTGTCGCATTTACATTCATTTGAAGTATAGACGAGATATACATAACACTACACAATGAATATTATACCTTATCATGAAACACAGAAATGAGTTGGGATACCGCCTTTAAAGTAGCATCGGAACTCTATGGCTACGACACCTAGACATCTGCAAGCGCTATTTCCTATTATGGGGGTGTCGCAATTACATTCTTTTGAAGTGAATACGAGGTATACATGACACTTCGCAATGAATATTGTATCGTTCCATGAAACATAGAAATGTTATGCGATATCTCGTTTTAAGAAGCACTAGAACTCTATTGCTCCGATACGTAGATATCTGCAAACGCTATTTCCTAGCAAGGAAGTGTCGCATTTACATTCATCTCAATTGTACTCGAGGTTTACATAACACTTCCCAATGAATATTGTATCTTTTCATGAAACATTGCAGTGAGATGCGATATCGCGTTTTAAGAAGCATTAGAGTTCTGCTGCTTCGATACGGAGACATGTGCAAACGCTATTTCCTAGCAAGGAAGTGTCGCATTTACATTCATTTGAAGTGTAGACGAAGAATACATAACACTTCGCAATGATTATTATATCTTATCATGAAACATAGAAATGATATGCGATATCTCGTTTTAAGAAGCATTAGATCTGTATTTCTTCGATACGTAGACATCTGCCAACGCTATTTCCTAGCAAGGAAGTGTCGCATTTACATTCATTTGAAGTGTATGCGAGGTATACATAACACTGCACAATGAATGTTATATCTTATCATGAAACATAGAAATGGGATGCGATATCTCGTTTTAAGATGCGTTAGATCTCTATTGCTTCGATACGTAGACATCAGCCAACGCTATCTCCTAGCAAGGAAGTGTCGCATTTACATTCATTTGATGTATGTGCGAGGTATAAATGCACATCGCAATGAATATTATATATTATCATGAAACATAGAAATGAGGAGCGATTTTGCTTTCTAAGAAGCATTACAACTCTATTGCTACGATACGTAGACATCTGCAAACGCTATTTCCTACCAAGGAAGTGTCGCATTTACATTCACTTGAAGAGTAGACAAGATATACATAACAGTGCAAAATGAATATTATATCGTATCATGAAACATAGAAATGAGATGCGATATCGCGATTTAAGAAGCACTAGAACACTATTGCTTCGATACGTAGACATCTGCAAACGCTATTTCCTAGCAAGGAAGTGTCGCATTTACATTCATTTAAAGTGTATGCGAGGTATAGATGACACTTCGCAATGAATATTATATCTCGTCATGAAACATAGAAATGAGATGCGATATCCCGTTTGAAGAAGCATCAGAACTATACTACTTCGATACATAGACATATGGAGACGCTACTTCCTAGCAAGGAAATGTCGCAGTTACATGCTTTTGAGTTGAGTACGAGATATACATGACACTTCGCAATGAATATTATACCTTATCATGGAACATAGAAATGGGATGCGATATCTCGTTTTAAGAAACATTAGAACTCTATTGCCTCGATACGTAGACATCTGGAAACGCTATTTCCTAGCAAGGAAGTGTCGCATTTACATACTTTTGAAGTGAATATGATGTGTACATATCGCTCCACAATGAATATAATATCTTATCATGAAACATAGAAATGAGATGCGATATCGCGATTTAAGAAGCTTTAGAACTCTATTGCTTCGATACTAGATATCTGCAAACACTATTTCCTAGCAAGGGACTGTCGCAATTACATTCTTTTGAAGTGAATGCGAGGTATACATAACACTCCACAATGAATATTATATATTATAATGAAACATGGTTATGAGTAGCGATATCGCGTTTTGAGAAGCATTAGAACTATAATGCTACGATACGTAGACATCTGCAATCGCTATTTCCTGGCAACGAAGTGTCGTGCTTACATTCTTTTGAAGTGAATACGAGGAATACGTAACACTGCACAATGAATATTATATATTATCATGAAACATAGTAATGAGTAACGATATCGCGTTTTGACAAGCATTAGAACTCTAATGCTACGATACGTAGACATCTGCAAACGCTATTTCCTGGCAAGGAAGTGTCGCGTTTACATTCTTTTGAAGTGTATGCGAGGTATACATGACACTACGCAATGAATATTATATACTATCATGAAACATAGAGAGGATAAACGATGTCGCGTTCTGAGTAGCATTAGAGCACTAATGCTACGATGCGTAGACATCTGCAATCGCTATTTCCTAGCAAGGAAGTGTCGCATTTACATTCTCTTGAAGTGAATACGAGGTATACATAACACTGCACAGTGAATATTATATCTTATCATGAAACATAGAAATGAGATGCGATACCGCGATTTAAGAAGCATTAGGACACTATTGCTTCGATACGTACACATCTACAAACGCTACTGCCGAGCAAGGAAGTGTCGCATTTACATTCATTTGAAGTGTATGCGAGGTATACATGACACTTCTCAGTGAATATTATATATTATCAGGAAACATAGAAATGTGAAGCGATATGGCGATTTAAGAAGTATTAGATACCTATTGCTTCGATACGTAGACATCTGCAAACGCTATTTCCTAGCAAGGAAGTGTCGCATTTACATTCTTTTGAAGTGAATACGAGGTATACATAACACTCCACAATGAATATTATATATTATAATGAAACATGGTAATGAGTAGCGATATCGCGTTTTGAGAAGCATTAGAAAACTATTGCTTCGATACGTAGACATCTGCAAACGCTATTTCCTAGCAAGGAAGTGTCGCATTTACATTCTTTTGAAGTGAATACGAGGTATTAATAACACTGCACAATGAATATTATATCTTATCATGAAACGTAAATATGAGATGCGATATGACGATTTCAGAAGCAATAGAAAGCTATTGCTTCGATACGTAAACATCTGCAAACGCTATTTCCAAGCAAGCAAGTGTCGCATTCACATTCATTTGAAGTGTATGCGAGGTATACATGACACTGCACAATGAATGTTATATCTTATCCTGAAACATAGAAATGAGATGCGATATCGCGATATAAGAAGCTTTAGCACTCTATTGCTTCAATACTAGATATCTGCAAACGCTATTTCCTAGCAAGGAACTGTCGCATTCACATTCATTTGAAGTGCATGCGAGGTATACATGACAGTTCGCAATGAATATTATATATTATCATGAAACATATATATGAGATGCGATATCGCGGTTTAAGAAGCATTAGAACACTATTGCTTCGATACGTAGACATCTGCAAACGCTATTTCCTAGCAAGGAAGTGTCGCATTTACATTCTTTTGAAGTGAATACGAGGTATACATAACACTCCACAATGAATATTATATCTTATCATGAAACGTAAATATGAGATGCGATATGACGATTTAAGAAGCAACAGAAAGCTATTGCTTCGATACGTAAACATCTGCAAACGCTATTTCCAAGCAAGCAAGTGTCGCATTCACATTCATTTGAAGTGTATGCGAGGTATACATGACACTGCACAATGAATGTTATATCTTATCCTGAAACATAGAAATGAGATGCGATATCGCGATTTAAGAAGCTTTAGAACTCTATTGCTTCGATACTAGATATCTGCAAACACTATTTCCTAGCAAGGGACTGTCGCAATTACATTCTTTTGAAGTGAATGCGAGGTATACATAACACTCCACAATGAATATTATATATTATAATGAAACATGGTTATGAGTAGCGATATCGCGTTTTGAGAAGCATTAGAACTATAATGCTACGATACGTAGACATCTGCAAACGCTATTTCCTGGCAACGAAGTGTCGTGCTTACATTCTTTTGAAGTGAATACGAGGAATACGTAACACTGCACAATGAATATTATATATTATCATGAAACATAGTAATGAGTAACGATATCGCGTTTTGACAAGCATTAGAACTCTAATGCTACGATACGTAGACATCTGCAAACGCTATATCCTGGCAAGGAAGTGTCGCGTTTACATTCTTTTGAAGTGAATACGAGGTATACATAACACTCCACAATGAATATTATATCATATTATGAAACATATAAATGAGATGCGATATCGCGATTTTAGAAGCTTTAGAACTCTATTGCTTCGATACTAGATATATGCAAACACTATTTCGTATCAAGGAACTGTCGCATTCACATTCATTTGAAGTGCATGCTAGGTATACATGACATTTCGCAATGAATACTATATCATGAAACATAGATATGAGGTGCGAAATCGCGATTTAAGAAGCATTAGAACTCTATTGCTTCTATACGCAGCCATCTGCAAACGCTATTTCCAAGCAAGGAAGTGTCGCATTTACATTCATTTGAAGTGTATGCGAGGTATACATGACACTACGCAATGAATATTATATACTATCATGAAACATAGAGAGGATAAACGATGTCGCGTTCTGAGTAGCATTAGAGCACTAATGCTACGATGCGTAGACATCTGCAATCGCTATTTCCTAGCAAGGAAGTGTCGCATTTACATTCTCTTGAAGTGAATACGAGGTATACATAACACTGCACAGTGAATATTATATCTTATCATGAAACATAGAAATGAGATGCGATACCGCGATTTAAGAAGCATTAGGACACTATTGCTTCGATACGTACACATCTACAAACGCTACTGCCGAGCAAGGAAGTGTCGCATTTACATTCATTTGAAGTGTATGCGAGGTATACATGACACTTCTCAGTGAATATTATATATTATCAGGAAACATAGAAATGTGAAGCGATATGGCGATTTAAGAAGTATTAGATACCTATTGCTTCGATACGTAGACATCTGCAAACGCTATTTCCTAGCAAGGAAGTGTCGCATTTACATTCTTTTGAAGTGAATACGAGGTATACATAACACTCCACAATGAATATTATATATTATAATGAAACATGGTAATGAGTAGCGATATCGCGTTTTGAGAAGCATTAGAACACTATTGCTTCGATACGTAGACATCTGCAAACGCTATTTCCTAGCAAGGAAGTGTCGCATTTACATTCCTTTGAAGTGAATACGAGGTATTCATAACACTGCACAGTGAATATTATATCTTATCATGAAACATAGAAATGAGATGCGATATCGCGATTTAAGAAGTTTTAGAACTCCATTGCTTCGATACTAGAAATCTGCAAACGCTATTTCCTAGCAAGGAAGAGTCGCATTTACATTCATTTGAAGTGTCTGCGAGGTATACATGACACTTCGCAGTGAATATTATATATTATCATGAAACATAGAAAGGAGAAGCGATTTGGCGATTTAGGAAGTATTAGATACCTATTGCTTCGATACGTAGACATCTGCAAACGCTATTTCCTAGCAAGGAAGTGTCGCATTTGCATTCTTTGAAGTGAATACGAGGTATACATAACACTCCACAATGAATATTATATCTTATCATGAAACGTAAATATGAGATGCGATATGACGATTTAAGAAGCAATAGAAAGCTATTGCTTCGATACGTAAACATCTGCAAACGCTATTTCCAAGCAAGCAAGTGTCGCATTCACATTCATTTGAAGTGTATGCGGGGTATACATGACACTGCACAATGAATGTTATATCTTATCCTGAAACATAGAAATGAGATGCGATATCGCGATTTAAGAAGCTTTAGAACTCTATTGCTTCGATACTAGATATCTGCAAACACTATTTCCTAGCAAGGGACTGTCGCAATTACATTCTTTTGAAGTGAATGCGAGGTATACATAACACTCCACAATGAATATTATATATTATAATGAAACATGGTTATGAGTAGCGATATCGCGTTTTGAGAAGCATTAGAACTATAATGCTACGATACGTAGACATCTGCAAACGCTATTTCCTGGCAACGAAGTGTCGTGCTTACATTCTTTTGAAGTGAATACGAGGAATACGTAACACTGCACAATGAATATTATATATTATCATGAAACATAGTAATGAGTAACGATATCGCGTTTTGACAAGCATTAGAACTCTAATGCTACGATACGTAGACATCTGCAAACGCTATTTCCTGGCAAGGAAGTGTCGCGTTTACATTCTTTTGAAGTGAATACGAGGTATACATAACACTCCACAATGAATATTATATCATATTATGAAACATATAAATGAGATGCGATATCGCGATTTTAGAAGCTTTAGAACTCTATTGCTTCGATACTAGATATATGCAAACACTATTTCCTATCAAGGAACTGTCGCATTCACATTCATTTGAAGTGCATGCTAGCTATACATGACATTTCGCAATGAATACTATATCATGAAACATAGATATGAGGTGCGAAATCGCGTTTTGAGAAGCATTAGAACACTATTGCTTCGATACGTAGACATCTGCAAACGCTATTTCCTAGCAAGGAAGTGTCGCATTTACATTCTTTTGAAGTGAATACGAGGTATACATAACACTCCACAATGAATATTATATCTTATCATGAAACGTAAATATGAGATGCGATATGACGATTTAAGAAGCAATAGAAAGCTATTGCTTCGATACGTAAACATCTGCAAACGCTATTTCCAAGCAAGCAAGTGTCGCATTCACATTCATTTGAAGTGTATGCGAGGTATACATGACACTGCACAATGAATGTTATATCTTATCCTGAAACATAGAAATGAGATGCGATATTGCGATATAAGAAGCTTTAGAACTCTATTGCTTCAATACTAGATATCTGCAAACGCTATATCCTAGCAAGGAACTGTCGCATTCACATTCATTTGAAGTGTATGCGAGGTATACATGACATTTCGCAATGAATATTATATATTTTCATGAAACATAGATATGAGATGCGATATCGCGGTTTAAGAAGCATTAGAACACTATTGCTTCGATACGTAGACATCTGCAAACTCTATTTCCTAGCAAGGAAGTGTCGCATTTACATTCCTTTGAAGTGAATACGAGGTATACATAACACTCCACAATGAATATTATATATTATCATGAAACATAGAAATGAGAAGCGATATCGCGATTTAAGAAGCATTAGAACACTATTTCTTCGATACGTAGACATCTGCAAACGCTATTTCCTAGCAATGAAGTGTCGCTTTTATATTCTTGTGAAGTGAATACGAGGTATTCATAACACTGCACAATGAATATGATATCTCATCATGAAACATAGAAATGAGATGCGATATCGCGATTCAAGAAGCATTAGAACACTATTGCTTCGATACGTAGACATCTGCAAACGCTATTTCCTAGCAAGGAAGAGTCGCATTTACATTCATTTGAAGTGTATGCGAGGTATACATGACACTTCGCAGTGAATATTATATATTATCATGAAACATAGAAAGGACAAGCGATATGGCTATTTAAGAAGTATTAGATACCTATTGCTTCGATACGTAGACATCTGCAAACGCTATTTCCTAGCAAGGAAGTGTCGCATTTGCATTCTTTGAATTGAATACGAGGTATACATAACACTCCACAATGAATATTATATATTATAATGAAACATGGTAATGAGTAGCGATATCGCGATTTGAGAAGAAATAGAATTCTAATGGTACGATACGTAGACATCTGCAAAACTACTTCCTAGCAAGGAAGTGTCGCATTTACATTCTTTTGAAGTGAATACGAGGTATACATAACACTGCACAATGAATATTATATCTTATCATGAAACTTAGAAATGAGATGCGATATCGCGATTTAAGAAGCATTAGAACACTATTGCTTCGATACGTAGACATCTGCAAACGCTATTTCCTAGCAAGGAAGTGTCGCATTTTCGTTCATTTGAAGTGTATGCGAGGTATACATGACACTTCGCAGTGAATATTATATATTATCATGAAACATAGAAATGAGAAGCGATATGGCGATTTAAGTAGCATTAGATCTCTATTGCTTCGATACGTAGACATCTGCAAACGCTACTTCCTAGCAAGGAAGTGTCGCATTTACATTCTTTTGAAAGGAATACGAGGTATACATGACACTTCGCAATGAATACTATATCTTATCATGAAACGTAGATATGAGATGCGATATGACGATTTAAGAAGCAATGGAAAACTATTGCTTCGATACGTAGGCATCCGCAAATGCTATTTCCAAGCAAGGAAGTGTCGCATTTACATTCTTTTGAAGTGAATACGAGGTATTCATAACACTGCACAATGAATATTATATCTTATCAAGAAACATAGAAATGAGATGCGATATGACGATTTAAGAAGCATTAGAACTCTATTGCTTCGATACGTAGACATCTGCAAACGCTATTTCCAAGCAAGGAAGTGTCGCATTCACATTCTTTTGAAGTGAATACGAGGTATTCATAACACTGCACAATGAATATTATATCTTATCATGAAACATAGAAATGAGATGCGATATTGCTATTTAAGAAGCATTAGAACTCTATTGCTTCAATACTAGATATCTGCAAACACTAACTCCTAGCAAGGAACTGTCGCATTCACATTCATTTGAAGTGTATGCGAGGTATACATGACACTTCGCAATGAATATTATATATTATCATGAAACATAGAAATGAGATGCGATATCGCGATTTAAGAAGCATTAGAACACTATTGCTTCGATACGTAGACATCTGCAAACGTTATTTCCTAGCAAGGAAGTGTCGCATTTACATTCATTTGAAGTGTGTGCGAGGTATACATGACAATTCGCAGTGAATATTATATATTATCATGAAACATAGAAATGAGAAGCGATATGGCGATTTAAGAAATATTAGATACCTATTGCTTCGATACGTAGATATCTGCAAACGCTATTTCCAAGCAAGGAAGTGTCGCATTTACATTCTTCTGAAGTGAATACGAGGTATACATAACACTCCACAATGAATATTATATATTATCATGAAACATAGCAATGAGTAGCGATATCGCGTTTTGAGAAGCATTAGAACTCTTATGCTACGATACGTAGACATCTGCAAACGCTATTTCCTGGCAAGGGACTGTCGCATTCACATTCATTTGAAGTGTATGCGAGGTATACATGACACTTCGCAATGAATATTATAAATTATCATGAAACATATATATGGGATGCGATAGCGCGAATTAGCAAGCTTTAGAAATATATTGCTTCGATACGTAGACATCTGCCAACGCTATTTCCAAGCAAGGAAGTGTCGCATTTACATTCTTTTGAAGTGAATACGAGGTATACATAACACTCCACAATGTATATTATATCTCATCATGAAACATAGAAATGAGGAGCGATTTTGCGCTTTAAGAGGCATTATAATTCTATTGCTACGATACGTAGACATCTGCAAACGCTACTTCCTCGCAAGAAAGTGTCGCAATTACATTCTTTTGAAGTGAATACGAAGTATTCATAACACTACACAATGAATGTTATATCTTATCATGAAACATAGAAATGAGGTGTGATATCGCGATGTAAGAAGCTTTAGAACTCCTTTGTTTCGATATGTAGATATCTGCAAACACCACTCCCTAGCAAGTAACTGTCGCATTCACATTAATTTGAAGTGTATGCGAGGTATACATGACACTTCGCAATGAATATTATATATTATCATGAATCATAGAAATGAGATGCGATACGGCTATTTAAGAAGCATTAGAATTCTATTGCTTCGATACGTAGCCATCTGCAAACGCTATTTCCTAGCAAGGAAGTGTCGCATTTACATTCTTTTGAAGTGAATACGAGGTATACATGACACTTCGCAATGAATATTATATCTTATCACGAAACATAGAAATGAGATGCTATATCGCGATTTAAGAAGCATTAGAACACTATTTCTTCGATACGGAGACATCTGCAAACGCTATTCCCTAGCAAGGTATTGTCGCATTTACTTTCTTTTGAAGTGAATACGAGGTGTACATAACACTGGACATTGAATATTGAATCTCATCTTGAAACATAGGAATGCGATGCGATATCGCGTTTTGAGAAGCTTTAGAACTATATTGCTTCGATACGTAGACATCTACCAACGCTATTTCCTAGCAAGGGAGTGTCGCATTTACATTCATTTGAAGCGTATGCGAGGTATACATGACACCTCGCAGTGCATAATATATATTATCATGAAACATAGAAATGAGAAGCGATATGGCAATTTAAGAAGCATTAGATCTCTATTGCTTCGATACGTAGACGTCGGCAATCGCTATTTCCTAGAAAGGAAGTGTCGCATTTACATTCTTTTGAAGTGAATACGAGGTATACATAACACTCCACAATGAATATTATATCTTATCGTGAAACATAAAAATGAGATACGAAATGGCGATATAAGAAGCACTAGAAATCTATTGCTACGATACGTAGACATCTGCAAACGCTACTTCCTAGCAAGGAAGTGTCGCATTTACATTCTTTTGAAGTGAATACGAGGTATACACAACACTCCACAATGAATATTATATCTTATCATGAAACATAGAAATGAGATGCGATATCGCGATTTAGAGAGCATTAGAACACTATCGCCTCGATACGTATACATCTGCAAACGCTATTTCCTAGCAATGAAGTGTCGCACTTACATTCATTTGAAGTGTATGCGAGGAATACAAGACACTTGGCGATGAATGTAATATCTTATCATGAAACATAGAAATGATATGCGTTATGGCGATATAAGAAGCACTAGAATTCTACTGATTCGATACGTAGACATCTGCAAAAGATACTTGCTGGCAAGGAAGTGTCTCATTTACATTCTTTAGAAGTGAATAAGAGGTATACATGACACTCCACCATGAATATTATATCTAATCATGAAACACAGAAATGGGATGCGATATCGCGTTCTAAGATGCAATAGATCCCTATTGCTACGATACGTAGACAACTGCAAACGCGATTTCCTAGCAAGGAAGTGTCGCATGTACATTCTTTTGAAGCGAATACGAGGTATACATAACACTCCACAATGAATATTATATATTATCATGGAACATAGAAATGAGAAGCGATATCGCGTTTTGAGAAGCATTAGAACTCTATTGGTTCGATACGTAGACATCTGCAAACGCAACTTCCTAGAAGGAAGTGTCGCATCTACATTCTTTTGAAAAGAATAGGAGGTATACATGACACTTCGCAATGAATATTATATCTTATCAAGAATCGTAGATATGAGATGCGATATGACGATTTTAGAAGCATTAGAACTCTATTGCTTCGATACGTAGACACCTGCAAACGCTATTTCCTAGCAAGGAAGTGTTGCATTTACATTCTTTTGAAGTGCATACGAGGAATACATAACACTTCGCAATGAATATTACATCTTATCATGAAACACAGGAATGAGATGCGATATCGCGATTTAAGAAGCTTTAGAACTCTATTGCTTCGATACGTAGACATCTGGAAGCGTTATTTGCTAGCAAGTAAGTGTCGCATTTACATTCATTTGAAGTGTATGCTTGGTATACATGACAGTTCGCAATTAATATTATATCTTATCATGAAACACAGAAATGGGATGCGATATCGCGATTTCAGAAGCATTAGAAAACTATTGCCTCGATACGTAGACATCTGCAAACGCTATTTCCTAGCAAGGAAGAGTCGCATTTACATTCTTTTGAAGTGAAAACGATGTATTCATAACACTGCTCAATGAATATTATATCTTATCATGAAACATAAAAATGAGATGCGAAATCGCGATTTATGAAGCTTCAGAACTCTATTGCTTCGATACGTAGATATCTGCAAACAATATTTCCTAGCAAGAACTGTCGCACTCACATTCATTTGAAGTGTATGCGAGGTATACATGGCACTGCACAATGGATATTATATCGTATCATGAAACATAGAAATGAGATGCGATATGGCGATTTTTGAAGCATTAGATGTCTACTGCTTCGATACGTAGACATCTGCAAACGCTATTTCCTAGCAAGGAAGTGTCGCATTTACATTCATTTGAAGTGTATGCAAGGTATACATGACACTTCGCAGTGAATATTATATATTATCAGGAGACGTAGATATGAGATGCGATATGACGATTTAAGAAGCATTAGAAAACTATTGCTGCGATACGTAGACATCTGCAAACGCTATTTCCTAGCAAGGAATTGTCGCATTTACATTTCTTTGAGGTGAATACGAGGTATACATAACACTGCACAATGAATATTATATCTGATCATGAAACATAGAAATGAGATGCGATATGGCGATTTTTGAAGCATTAGATGTTTATTGCTTCGATAGGTGGACATCTGCAAACGCTATTTCCTAGCAAGGGAGTGTCGCATTTACATTCATTTGAAGTGTATGCGAGGTATACATGACACTTCGCAGTGAATATTATATATTATCAGGAAACGTAGATATGAGATGCGATATGACGATTTAAGAAGCATTAGAACACTACTTCTTCGATACGTAGACATCTGCAAACGCTATTTCCTAGCAAGGAAGTGCCGCATTTACATGTTTTCAAGTGAATACGATGTATATATAACACTGCACAGTGAATATTATATCTTATCATGAAACATAGAAATGAGATGCGATAGGACGATTTAAGAAGCATTAGATCTCCATTCCTTCGATACGTAGACATCTGCAAACGCTATTTCCTAGCAAGGAAGTGTCGCATTTACATTCTTTTGAGGTGAACACGAGGTATACATAACACTGCACAATGGATATTATATCTTATCATGAATCATAGAAATGAGATGCGATATCGCGATTTCAGAAGCATTAGAAAACCATTGCTTCGATACGTAGACATCTGCAAACGCTATTTCCTAGCAAGGAACTGTCGCATTCACATTCATTTGAAGTGTATGCTAGGTATACATGACACTTCGCAATGAATATTAAATGTTATCATGAAACATAGAAAGGAGATGCGATATCGCGAATTAGCAAGCTTTAGAACACTATTGCTTCGATACGTAGACATCTGCAAACGCTGTTTCCTATCAAGGAAGTGTCGCATTTACATTCTTTTGAAGTGAATACGAGGTACACATAACACTCCACAATGAATATTATATATTATCATGAAACATAGTAATGAGTAGCGATATCGTGTTTTGAGAAGCATTAGAACTCTAATGCTACGAGACGTAGACATCTGAAAACGCTATTTCCTGGCAAGGAAGTGTCGCATTTACAATCGTTTGATGTATAGACGAGATATACATAACACTGCACAATGAATATTATATCTTATCTTGAAACATAGAAATGAGATGCGCTATGGCGATTTAAGAAGCTTTAGAACTCTATTGCTTCGATACGTAGATATCTGCAAACACTATCTCCTAGCAAGGAACTGTCGCACTCACATTCATTTGAAGTGTATTTGAGGTATACATGCCACTTCGCAATGAATATTATATATTATCATGAAACATGGTAATGAGTAGCGATATCGCGTTTTGAGAAGCATTAGAACTCTAGTGCTACGATACGTAGACATCTGCAAATGCAATTCCCTGGCAAGGAAGTGTCGCATTTACATTCTTTTGAAGTGAATACGAGGTATACATGACACTTAGCAATGAATATTATATCTTATCATGAAACATAGAAATGAGATGCGATGTGACGATTTAAGAAGTATTAGATCCCTATTGCTTCGATACGTAGACATCTGCAAACGCTATTTCCTAGCAAGGATGTGTCCCATTTACATTCTTTTGAAGTGAATGCGAGGTATACATAACACTTCGCAATGAACATTATACATTATCATGAAACATAGCAATGAAATGCGATATGGCGATTTGAGAAGCATTAGAACTCTATTGCAACGATACGTAGACATCTGCAAACGCTACTTCCTAGCAAGGAAATGTCGCATTTACATTCTTTTGAAAGGAATACGAGGTATACACGACACTTCTAAATGAATATTATATATTATCACGAAGCATAGAAATGAGAAGCGATATCGCGATTTGTGAAGCATTGGATCTCTAATGCCACGATACGTAGACATCTGCAAACGCTATTTCCTAGCAAGAAAGTGTAGCATTTACATTCATTTGAAGTATAGACGAGGTATACATATCATGAAACATAGAAACGAGATGGGATACCGCCTTTAAAGTAGCATCGGAACTCTATGGCTACGATACCTAGACATCTGCAAGCGCTATTTCCTATTATGGGGGTGTCGCAATTACATTCTTTTGAAGTGAATACGAGGTATACATGTCACTTCGCAATGAATATTATATCCTTTCATGAAACTTAGAAATGTGATGCGATATCTCGTTTTAAGAAGCCTTAGAACTCTATTGCTCTGATACGCAGATATCTGCAAACGCCATTTCCTAGCAAGGAAGTGTCGCATTTACATTCATTTTATGTGTGGACGTGGAATACATATAAGTACACAATGAATATTATATCTTATCATGATACATAGAAATCAGATGTGATATCGCGTTTTGAGGAGCATTAGATGTCTATTGCTACGATACGTAGATATCTGCAAACGCTATTTCCTAGCAAGGAAGTGCCGCATTTACATTCTTCTGAAGTGAATACGTGGTACATATAACACTGCATAATGAATATTATATCTCATCATGAAACATAGGAATGGGATGCGATATCGCGTTTTGAGAAGCATTTGAACACTATTGCTTCGATACGTAGACATCTGCAAACGCTATTTCCTAGCAAGGATGTTTCGCATTTACATTCATTTGAAGTGTATGCGAGGTATACATGACACTTCGCAGTGAATATTATATATTATTATGAAACATAGAAATGAGAACCAATATGACGATTTAAGAAGCATTTGAACTCTAGTGCTTCGATACGTAGACATCTGCAAACGCTATTTCCTAGCAAGGAAGTGCCGCATTTACATTGATTTGAAGCGCATGCGAGGTATACATAACACTACGCAATGAATATTATATATTATCATGAGACATAGAAATGAGATGCGATATCGCGAATTAGCAAGCTTTAGAACTCTATTGCTTCGATTCGTAGACATCTGCAAACGCTATTTCCTAGCAAGGAAGTGTCGCATTTACATTCTTTTAAAGTGCATACGAGGTATACATGACACTTAGCAATGAATATTATATCTTATCCTGAAACATAGAAATGAGATACGATGTGACGATATAAGAAGTATTAGATCCCTATTGCTTCGATACGTAGACATCTGCAAAAGCTATTTCCTAGCAAGGATGTGTCGCATTTACATTCTTTTGAAGTGAATGCGAGGTATACATAACACTTCGCAATGAACATTATATATTATCATGAAACATAGCAATGAGATGCGATATGGCGATTTAAGAAGCATTAGAACTCTATTGCTACGATACGATAAACATCTGCAAACGCTACTTCCTAGCAAGGAAGTGTCGCATTTACATTCTTTTGAAAGGAATACGAGGTATACACGACACTTCGCAATGAATATTATATATTATCATGAAACATAGAAATGAGAAGGGATATCGCGTTTTGAGAAGCATTGGATCTCTAATGCCACGATACGTAGACATCTGCAAACGGTATTTCCTAGCAAGAAAGTGTAGCATTTACATTCATTTGAAGTATAGACGAGATATACATAACAATGCACAATGAATATTATATCTTATCATGAAACATAGAAATGAGATGGGATACCGCGTTTAAAGTAGCATCGGAACTCTATGGCTACGATACCTAGATATCTGCAAGCGCTATTTCCTATTATGGGGGTGTCGCAATTACATTCTTTTGAAGTGAATACGAGGTATACATGACACTTCGCAATGAATATTATATCCTTTCATGAAACATAGAAATGTGATGCGATATCTCGTTCTAAGAAGCATTAGAACTCTATTGCTCCGATACGTAGATATCTGCAAACGCTATTTCCTAGCAAGGAAGTGTCGCATTTACATTCATCTCAAGTGTACTCGAGGTTTACATAACACTTCGCAATGAAAATTATATATTATCATGAAACATAGAAGTGAGAAGCGATATCGCGTTTTGAGAAGCATTAGAAATCTAATGCCACGAAACGTAGACATCTGCAAACGCTATTTCCTAGCAAGGAAGTGTCGCATTTACATTCGTTTGTAGTATAGACGAGATATACATAACACTGCACAATGAATATTATATCTTATCATGAAACATAGAAATGAGATGCGATATGGCGATTTAAGAAGCATTAGAAGTCTATTGGTTCGATACGTAGACATCTGCAAACGCTACTTCCTAGCAAAGAAATGTCGCATTCACATTCTAGTGAAAGGAATACGATGTATACATGACACTTCGCAATGAATATTATATCTTATCATGAAACATAGAAATGAGATGCGGTATGACGATTTGAGAAGCATTAGAACTCTATTGCTTCGATACGTAGACATCTGCAAACGCTACGTCGTAGCAAGGAAGTGTCGCATTTACATTCTTTTGAAGTGAATACGAGGTATACATAACACTTCACAATGAATATTATATCTTATCTTGAAACATAGAAATGTGATGCGATATGGCGATTTAAGAAGCATTAGATCCCTATTGCTTCGATACGTAGACATCTGCAATCGCTACTTCCTAGCAAGGAAGTGTCGCATTTACATTCTTTTGAAAGGACTACGAGGTATACATGACACCTCTCAATGAATGTTACACCTTATCATGAAGGATAGAAATGAGATGCGATATGGCGGTTTATGAATCATTAGAATCCTATTGCTTCGATACGTAGACATCTGCAAACGCTATTTCCAAGCAAGGAAGTGTCGCATTTACATTCTTTTGAGGTGAATACGAGGTATACATAACACTGCACAATGGATATTATATCTTATCATGAAACGTAGAAGTGAGATGCGATATCGCCATTTAAGAAGCATTAGAATTCTATTGCTTCGATACGTAGACATCTGCAAGCGCTATTTCCTAGCAAGGAAGTGTCGCATGTACATTCAATTGAAGTGTATGCGAGATATACATGACACTTCGCAACGAATATTATATCTTATCATGAAACATAGACATGCATGAGATGCGATATGGCGATTTATGAAGCATTAGATGTCTATTGCTTCGATACGTAGACATCTGCAAACGCTACTTCCTAGCAAGGAAGTGTCGCATTTACATTCCTTTGAAAGGAATATGAGGTATACATGACACTTCGCAATGAATATTGCATCCCATCATGAAACATAGAAATGAGATGCGATATGGCGATTTAAGTAGCATTAGAATTCTACTGCTTCGATACGTAAGATATCTGCAAACGCTACTTCCTAACAAGAAACTGTCGCATTCATATTCATTTGAAGTGTATGCGAGGTATACATGACACTTCGCAATGAATATTATATCTTATCATTAGGCATAGAGATGAGAAGCGATATGGCGATTTATGAAGCATTAGATGTCCATTGCTTCGATACGTAGACATCTGCAAACGCTACTTCCTAGCAAGGAAGTGTCGCATTTACATTCCTTTGAAAGGAATATGAGGTATACATGACACTTCGCAATGATATTGCATCCCATCATGAAACATAGAATGAGATGCGATATGGCGATTTAAGTAGCATTAGAATTCTACTGCTTCGATACGTAGATATCTGCAAACGCTACTTCCTAACAAGGAACTGTCGCATTCACATTCATTTGAAGTGTATGCGAGGTATACATGACACTTCGCAATGAATATTATATCTTATCATTAGGCATAGAGATGAGAAGCGATATGGCGATTTATGAAGCACTAGATGTCCATTGCTTCGATACGTAGACATCTGCAAACGCTATTCCGAGCAAGGAAGTGTCGCATTTACATCCTTTTGAAGTGAGTACGAGGTATAAATAAAACTCCACAATGAATATTATATCTTATCATGAAATATAGAAATGAGATGCAATATGGCGATTTAAGAAAGCATTAGAATTCCATTGCTTCGATACGTAGACATCTGCAAACGCTATTTCCAAGCCAGGAAGTGTCACATTTCCATTGTTTTGAAGTGAATACGAAGTATACATACACTCACAATGAATATTATATATTATCTTGAAACATAGTAATGTGTAGCGATTATCGCATTTTGAGAAGCATTAGAACTCTATTCTTCGATACGTAGCATCTGCAAACGCTATTTCCTAGCAAGGATGTGTCGCATTTACATTCATTTGAAGTATAGGCGAGATATACATAACACTGTGCAATGAACATTATATCTTATCATGAAACATAGAAATGAGATGCGATATGGCGACATAAGATGCATTAGAAAACTATTGCTACGATACGTAGACATCTGCAAACGCGATTTCCAAGCAAGGAAGTGTCGCATTTACATTATTTTGAAAGGAATACGAGGTATTCTTAACACTGCACAATGGATATTATATCTTATGATGAAACATAGAAATGAGATGCGATATCGCGATTTAGGAAGCTTTAGAACTCTATTGCTTCGATACGTAGATATCTGCAAACACTATTTCCTAGCAAGGAACTGTCGCACTCACATTCATTTGAAGTGTATGCGAGGTATACATAACACTGCACAATGAATATTATATCTTATCATGAAACATAGAAATGAGATGCGCTATGGCGATTTAAGAAGCTTTAGAACTCTAGTGCTTCGATACGTAGATATCTGCAAACACTATCTCCTAGCAAGGAACTGTCGCACTCACATTCATTTGAAGTGTATTTGAGGTATACATGCCACTTCGCAATGAATATTATATATTATCATGAAACATGGTAATGAGTAGCGATATCGCGTTTTGAGAAGCATTAGAACTCTAGTGCTACGATACGTAGACATCTGCAAATGCAATTCCCTGGCAAGGAAGTGTCGCATTTACATTCTTTTGAAGTGAATACGAGGTATACATGACACTTAGCAATGAATATTATATCTTATCATGAAACATAGAAATGAGATGCGATGTGACGATTTAAGAAGTATTAGATCCCTATTGCTTCGATACGTAGACATCTGCAAACGCTATTTCCTAGCAAGGATGTGTCCCATTTACATTCTTTTGAAGTGAATGCGAGGTATACATAACACTTCGCAATGAACATTATACATTATCATGAAACATAGCAATGAAATGCGATATGGCGATTTGAGAAGCATTAGAACTCTATTGCAACGATACGTAGACATCTGCAAACGCTACTTCCTAGCAAGGAAATGTCGCATTTACATTCTTTTGAAAGGAATACGAGGTATACACGACACTTCTAAATGAATATTATATATTATCACGAAGCATAGAAATGAGAAGCGATATCGCGATTTGTGAAGCATTGGATCTCTAATGCCACGATACGTAGACATCTGCAAACGCTATTTCCTAGCAAGAAAGTGTAGCATTTACATTCATTTGAAGTATAGACGAGGTATACATATCATGAAACATAGAAACGAGATGGGATACCGCCTTTAAAGTAGCATCGGAACTCTATGGCTACGATACCTAGACATCTGCAAGCGCTATTTCCTATTATGGGGGTGTCGCAATTACATTCTTTTGAAGTGAATACGAGGTATACATGTCACTTCGCAATGAATATTATATCCTTTCATGAAACTTAGAAATGTGATGCGATATCTCGTTTTAAGAAGCCTTAGAACTCTATTGCTCTGATACGCAGATATCTGCAAACGCCATTTCCTAGCAAGGAAGTGTCGCATTTACATTCATTTTATGTGTGGACGTGGAATACATATAAGTACACAATGAATATTATATCTTATCATGATACATAGAAATCAGATGTGATATCGCGTTTTGAGGAGCATTAGATGTCTATTGCTACGATACGTAGATATCTGCAAACGCTATTTCCTCGCAAGGAAGTGCCGCATTTACATTCTTCTGAAGTGAATACGTGGTACATATAACACTGCATAATGAATATTATATCTCATCATGAAACATAGGAATGGGATGCGATATCGCGTTTTGAGAAGCATTAGAACACTATTGCCTCGATATGTAGACATCTGCAAACGCTATTTCCTAGCAAGGAAGTGTCGCATTTACATTCACTTGAAGAGTAGACAAGATATACATAACAGTGCACAATGAATATTATATCTTATCATAAAACATAGAAATGAGATGCGATATCGCGATTTAAGAAGCATTTGAACACTATTGCTTCGATACGTAGACATCTGCAAACGCTATTTCCTAGCAAGGATGTTTCGCATTTACATTCATTTGAAGTGTATGCGAGGTATACATGACACTTCGCAGTGAATATTATATATTATTATGAAACATAGAAATGAGAACCAATATGACGATTTAAGAAGCATTTGAACACTAGTGCTTCGATACGTAGACATCTGCAAACGCTATTTCCTAGCAAGGAAGTGCCGCATTTACATTGATTTGAAGCGCATGCGAGGTATACATAACACTACGCAATGAATATTATATATTATCATGAGACATAGAAATGAGATGCGATATCGCGAATTAGCAAGCTTTAGAACTCTATTGCTTCGATTCGTAGACATCTGCAAACGCTATTTCCTAGCAAGAAAGTGTCGCATTTACATTCTTTTAAAGTGCATACGAGGTATACATGACACTTAGCAATGAATATTATATCTTATCCTGAAACATAGAAATGAGATACGATGTGACGATATAAGAAGTATTAGATCCCTATTGCTTCGATACGTAGACATCTGCAAAAGCTATTTCCTAGCAAGGATGTGTCGCATTTACATTCTTTTGAAGTGAATGCGAGGTATACATAACACTTCGCAATGAACATTATATATTATCATGAAACATAGCAATGAGATGCGATATGGCGATTTAAGAAGCATTAGAACTCTATTGCTACGATACGATAAACATCTGCAAACGCTACTTCCTAGCAAGGAAGTGTCGCATTTACATTCTTTTGAAAGGAATACGAGGTATACACGACACTTCGCAATGAATATTATATATTATCATGAAACATAGAAATGAGAAGGGATATCGCGTTTTGAGAAGCATTGGATCTCTAATGCCACGATACGTAGACATCTGCAAACGGTATTTCCTAGCAAGAAAGTGTAGCATTTACATTCATTTGAAGTATAGACGAGATATACATAACAATGCACAATGAATATTATATCTTATCATGAAACATAGAAATGAGATGGGATACCGCGTTTAAAGTAGCATCGGAACTCTATGGCTACGATACCTAGATATCTGCAAGCGCTATTTCCTATTATGGGGGTGTCGCAATTACATTCTTTTGAAGTGAATACGAGGTATACATGACACTTCGCAATGAATATTATATCCTTTCATGAAACATAGAAATGTGATGCGATATCTCGTTTTAAGAAGCATTAGAACTCTATTGCTCCGATACGTAGATATCTGCAAACGCTATTTCCTAGCAAGGAAGTGTCGCATTTACATTCATCTCAAGTGTACTCGAGGTTTACATAACACTTCGCAATGAAAATTATATATTATCATGAAACATAGAAGTGAGAAGCGATATCGCGTTTTGAGAAGCATTAGAAATCTAATGCCACGAAACGTAGACATCTGCAAACGCTATTTCCTAGCAAGGAAGTGTCGCATTTACATTCGTTTGTAGTATAGACGAGATATACATAACACTGCACAATGAATATTATATCTTATCATGAAACATAGAAACTAGATGCGATATGGCGATTTAAGAAGCATTAGAACACAACTGCTTCCATACGTAGACATCTGCAGACGCAACTTCCTAGCAAGGAAGTGTCGCATTTACATTCTTTTGAAGTGAATACGAGGTATACATAATTCTGCACAATGAATATTATATCTTATCATAAAACATAGAAATGGGAAGCGATATCGCGATTTAAGAAGAATTAGAACTCTATTGCTTCGAAACGTAGACATCTGCCAACGATATTTCCTAGCAAGGGAGTGTCGTATTTACATTCTTTTGAAAGGAATACGATTTATACATGACACTTCGCAATGAATATTATATCTTATCACGAAACATAGAAATGAGAAGCGATATGGCGATCTATGAAGCAATAGAACTCTATTGCTTCGATACGTAGACATCTGCAAAACTACTTCCAAGCAAGAAAGTGTCGCATTTAAATTCTTTTGAAGTGAATACGAGGTATACATAACACTGCACAATGAATATTATATCTTATCATGAAACATAGAAATGAGATGCGATATCGCGATTTAAGAAGCATTAGGACGCTATTGCTTCGATAAGTAGACATCTGCAAACGCTACTTCCTAGCAAGGAAGTGTCGCATTAACATTCTTTTGAAAGGAATACGAGGTATACATGGCACTTCGCAATGAATTCTATATCTTATCATGAAACGTAGATATGAGATGCGATATGACGATTTAAGAAGCATTAGAAAACTATTTCTTCGATACGTAGACATATGCAAACGCTAGTTACAAGAAAGGAAGTATCGCATTTAGATTCTTTTGAAGTGAATACGAGGTATACATAACACTGTACAATGAATATTATATCTTATCATGAAACATAGAAATGAGATGCGATATCGCGATTTAAGAAGCATTAGAAAACTATTGCTTCGTAACGTAGACATCTGCAAACGCTATTTCCAAGCATGGAAGTGTCGCATTTACATTCTTTTGAAGTGACTACGAGGTATTCATAACACTGCACAATGAACATTACGTATTATCATGAATCATAGAATTGAGAAACGATATCGCGTTTTGAGAAGCATTAAAGCACTAATGCTACGATACGTAGGAATCTGCAAACGCTATTTCCTAGCAAGGAATTGTAGCATTGTCATTCGTTTGAAGTGAATGCGAGGTATACATAACACTGCACAATGAATATTATATCTTATCATGAAACATAGAAATGATATGCGATATCGCGAAATAAGAAGCATTAGAACTCTATTGCTTCGATACGTAGGCATCTGCAAACGCTACTTCCTAGCAAGGAAGTGTCGCATTTACATTCTTTTGAAAGGAATACAAGGTATACATGACACATCGCATTGAATATTATATCTTATCATGAAACATAGAAATGAGATGCGATATAACGATTTTAAGAAGCATTAGAACTCTATTGCTTCGATACGTAGACATCTGGAAACGCTACTTCCTAGCAAGGAAGTGTCGCATTTACATTCTTTTGAAAGGAAAACGAGGTATACATGACACTTCGCAAAGAATATTATATCCTAACATGAAACATAGAAATGACATTGGATATGACGATTTAAGAAGCATTAGAATTCTACTGCTTCGATACGTAGACATCTGCAAACGCTACTTCCTAGCAAGGAAGTGTCGCATTTACATTCTTTTGAAAGGAATACGAGGTATACATGACACTTCGCAATGTACATTATATCTTATCATGAAACATAGAAATGAGATGCGATATGACGATTTAAGGAGCATTAGAATTCTATTACTTCGATACGTAGACATCTGCAAACGCTATTTCCTAGCAAGAAAGTGTCGCATGTACATTCAATTGCAGTGTATGCGAGATATACATGACACTTCGCAACGAATATTATATCTTATCATGAAACATAGACATGAGATGCGATATGGCGATTTATGAGGCATTATATGTCTATTTCTTCGATACGTAGACATCTGCAAACGCTATTTCCTAGCAAGGAAGTGTCGCATTTACATTCCTTTGAAAGGAATATGAGGTATACATGACACTTCGCAATGAATATTGCATCCTATCATGAAACATAGAAATCAGATGCGATATGGCGATTTAAGAAGCATTAGAATTCTACTGCTTCGATACGTAGATATCTGCAAACGCTATTTCCTAACAAGGAACTGTCGCATTCACATTCATTTGAAGTGTATGCGAGGTATACATGACACTTCGCAATGAATATTATATATTATCATGAAACATGGAAAGGAGAAGCGATTTGGCGATTTAGGAAGTATTAGATACCTATTGCTTCGATACGTAGACATCTGCAAACGCTATTTCCTAGCAATGAAGTGTCGCTTTTATACTCTTTTGAAGTGAATACGAGGTATTCATAACACTGCACAATGAATATGATATCTTATCATGAAACATAGAAATGTGATGCGATATCGCGATTTAAGAAGCTTTAGAACTCTATTGCTTCGATACGTAGACATCTGCAAACACTATTTCATAGCTAGGAAGTGTCGCATTTACATTCTTTTGAGGTGAATACGAGGTATACATAACACTGCAGAATGAATATTGTATCTTATCATGAAACATTGAAATGTGATGCGATATGGCGATTTATGAAGCATTGGATGTCTATTGCTTCGATACGTAGACATCTGCAAACGCTATTTCCTAGCAATGAAGTGTCGCTTTTATATTCCTTTGAAGTGAATACGAGGTATTCATAACACTGCACAATGAATATGATATCTCATCATGAAACATAGAAATGAGATGCGATATCGCGATTCAAGAAGCATTAGAACACTATTGCTTCGATACGTAGACATCTGCAAACGCTATTTCCTAGCAAGGAAGAGTCGCATTTACATTCATTTGAAGTGTATGCGAGGTATACATGACACTTCGCAGTGAATATTATATATTATCATGAAACATAGAAAGGACAAGCGATATGGCTATTTAAGAAGTATTAGATACCTATTGCTTCGATACGTAGACATCTGCAAACGCTATTTCCTAGCAAGGAAGTGTCGCATTTGCATTCTCTGAATTGAATACGAGGTATACATAACACTCCACAATGAATATTATATATTATAATGAAACATGGTAATGAGTAGCGATATCGCGATTTGAGAAGAAATAGAATTCTAATGGTACGATACGTAGACATCTGCAAAACTACTTCCTAGCAAGGAAGTGTCGCATTTACATTCTTTTGAAGTGAATACGAGGTATACATAACACTGCACAATGAATATTATATCTTATCATGAAACTTAGAAATGAGATGCGATATCGCGATTTAAGAAGCATTAGAACACTATTGCTTCGATACGTAGACATCTGCAAACGCTATTTCCTAGCAAGGAAGTGTCGCATTTTCGTTCATTTGAAGTGTATGCGAGGTATACATGACACTTCGCAGTGAATATTATATATTATCATGAAACATAGAAATGAGAAGCGATATGGCGATTTAAGTAGCATTAGATCTCTATTGCTTCGATACGTAGACATCTGCAAACGCTACTTCCTAGCAAGGAAGTGTCGCATTTACATTCTTTTGAAAGGAATACGAGGTATACATGACACTTCGCAATGAATACTATATCTTATCATGAAACGTAGATATGAGATGCGATATGACGATTTAAGAAGCAATGGAAAACTATTGCTTCGATACGTAGGCATCTGCAAATGCTATTTCCAAGCAAGGAAGTGTCGCATTTACATTCTTTTGAAGTGAATACGAGGTATTCATAACACTGCACAATGAATATTATATCTTATCAAGAAACATAGAAATGAGATGCGATATGACGATTTAAGAAGCATTAGAACTCTATTGCTTCGATACGTAGACATCTGCAAACGCTATTTCCAAGCAAGGAAGTGTCGCATTCACATTCTTTTGAAGTGAATACGAGGTATTCATAACACTGCACAATGAATATTATATCTTATCATGAAACATAGAAATGAGATGCGATATTGCTATTTAAGAAGCATTAGAACTCTATTGCTTCAATACTAGATATCTGCAAACACTAACTCCTAGCAAGGAACTGTCGCATTCACATTCATTTGAAGTGTATGCGAGGTATACATGACACTTCGCAATGAATATTATATATTATCATGAAACATAGAAATGAGATGCGATATCGCGATTTAAGAAGCATTAGAACACTATTGCTTCGATACGTAGACATCTGCAAACGTTATTTCCTAGCAAGGAAGTGTCGCATTTACATTCTTCTGAAGTGAATACGAGGTATACATAACACTCCACAATGAATATTATATATTATCATGAAACATAGCAATGAGTAGCGATATCGCGTTTTGAGAAGCATTAGAACTCTTATGCTACGATACGTAGACATCTGCAAACGCTATTTCCTGGCAAGGGACTGTCGCATTCACATTCATTTGAAGTGTATGCGAGGTATACATGACACTTCGCAATGAATATTATAAATTATCATGAAACATAGATATGGGATGCGATAGCGCGAATTAGCAAGCTTTAGAAATATATTGCTTCGATACGTAGACATCTGCCAACGCTATTTCCAAGCAAGGAAGTGTCGCATTTACATTCTTTTGAAGTGAATACGAGGTATACATAACACTCCACAATGTATATTATATCTCATCATGAAACATAGAAATGAGGAGCGATTTTGCGCTTTAAGAGGCATTATAATTCTATTGCTACGATACGTAGACATCTGCAAACGCTACTTCCTCGCAAGAAAGTGTCGCAATTACATTCTTTTGAAGTGAATACGAAGTATTCATAACACTACACAATGAATGTTATATCTTATCATGAAACATAGAAATGAGGTGTGATATCGCGATGTAAGAAGCTTTAGAACTCCTTTGCTTCGATATGTAGATATCTGCAAACACCACTCCCTAGCAAGTAACTGTCGCATTCACATTAATTTGAAGTGTATGCGAGGTATACATCACACTTCGCAATGAATATTATATATTATCATGAATCATAGAAATGAGATGCGATACGGCTATTTAAGAAGCATTAGAATTCTATTGCTTCGATACGTAGACATCTGCAAACGCTATTTCCTAGGAAGGAAGTGTCGCATTTACATTCTTTTGAAGTGAATACGAGGTATACATGACACTTCGCAATGAATATTATATCTTATCACGAAACATAGAAATGAGATGCTATATCGCGATTTAAGAAGCATTAGAACACTATTTCTTCGATACGGAGACATCTGCAAACGCTATTCCCTAGCAAGGTATTGTCGCATTTACTTTCTTTTGAAGTGAATACGAGGTGTACATAACACTGGACATTGAATATTGAATCTCATCTTGAAACATAGGAATGCGATGCGATATCGCGTTTTGAGAAGCTTTAGAACTATATTGCTTCGATACGTAGACATCTACCAACGCTATTTCCTAGCAAGGGAGTGTCGCATTTACATTCATTTGAAGCGTATGCGAGGTATACATGACACCTCGCAGTGCATAATATATATTATCATGAAACATAGAAATGAGAAGCGATATGGCAATTTAAGAAGCATTAGATCTCTATTGCTTCGATACGTAGACGTCGGCAAACGCTATTTCCTAGAAAGGAAGTGTCGCATTTACATTCTTTTGAAGTGAATACGAGGTATACATAACACTCCACAATGAATATTATATCTTATCGTGAATCATAAAAATGAGATACGAAATGGCGATATAAGAAGCACTAGAAATCTATTGCTACGATACGTAGACATCTGCAAACGCTACTTCCTAGCAAGGAAGTGTCGCATTTACATTCTTTTGAAGTGAATACGAGGTATACACAACACTCCACAATGAATATTATATCTTATCATGAAACATAGAAATGAGATGCGATATCGCGATTTAGAGAGCATTAGAACACTATCGCCTCGATACGTATACATCTACAAACGCTATTTCCTAGCAATGAAGTGTCGCACTTACATTCATTTGAAGTGTGTGCGAGGTATACATGACAATTCGCAGTGAATATTATATATTATCATGAAACATAGAAATGAGAAGCGATATGGCGATTTAAGAAATATTAGATACCTATTGCTTCGATACGTAGATATCTGCAAACGCTATTTCCAAGCAAGGAAGTGTCGCATTTACATTCTTCTGAAGTGAATACGAGGTATACATAACACTCCACAATGAATATTATATATTATCATGAAACATAGCAATGAGTAGCGATATCGCGTTTTGAGAAGCATTAGAACTCTTATGCTACGATACGTAGACATCTGCAAACGCTATTTCCTGGCAAGGGACTGTCGCATTCACATTCATTTGAAGTGTATGCGAGGTATACATGACACTTCGCAATGAATATTATAAATTATCATGAAACATAGATATGGGATGCGATAGCGCGAATTAGCAAGCTTTAGAAATATATTGCTTCGATACGTAGACATCTGCCAACGCTATTTCCAAGCAAGGAAGTGTCGCATTTACATTCTTTTGAAGTGAATACGAGGTATACATAACACTCCACAATGTATATTATATCTCATCATGAAACATAGAAATGAGGAGCGATTTTGCGCTTTAAGAGGCATTATAATTCTATTGCTACGATACGTAGACATCTGCAAACGCTACTTCCTCGCAAGAAAGTGTCGCAATTACATTCTTTTGAAGTGAATACGAAGTATTCATAACACTACACAATGAATGTTATATCTTATCATGAAACATAGAAATGAGGTGTGATATCGCGATGTAAGAAGCTTTAGAACTCCTTTGCTTCGATATGTAGATATCTGCAAACACCACTCCCTAGCAAGTAACTGTCGCATTCACATTAATTTGAAGTGTATGCGAGGTATACATCACACTTCGCAATGAATATTATATATTATCATGAATCATAGAAATGAGATGCGATACGGCTATTTAAGAAGCATTAGAATTCTATTGCTTCGATACGTAGACATCTGCAAACGCTATTTCCTAGCAAGGAAGTGTCGCATTTACATTCTTTTGAAGTGAATACGAGGTATACATGACACTTCGCAATGAATATTATATCTTATCACGAAACATAGAAATGAGATGCTATATCGCGATTTAAGAAGCATTAGAACACTATTTCTTCGATACGGAGACATCTGCAAACGCTATTCCCTAGCAAGGTATTGTCGCATTTACTTTCTTTTGAAGTGAATACGAGGTGTACATAACACTGGACATTGAATATTGAATCTCATCTTGAAACATAGGAATGCGATGCGATATCGCGTTTTGAGAAGCTTTAGAACTATATTGCTTCGATACGTAGACATCTACCAACGCTATTTCCTAGCAAGGGAGTGTCGCATTTACATTCATTTGAAGCGTATGCGAGGTATACATGACACCTCGCAGTGCATAATATATATTATCATGAAACATAGAAATGAGAAGCGATATGGCAATTTAAGAAGCATTAGATCTCTATTGCTTCGATACGTAGACGTCGGCAAACGCTATTTCCTAGAAAGGAAGTGTCGCATTTACATTCTTTTGAAGTGAATACGAGGTATACATAACACTCCACAACGAATATTATATCTTATCGTGAAACATAAAAATGAGATACGAAATGGCGATATAAGAAGCACTAGAAATCTATTGCTACGATACGTAGACATCTGCAAACGCTACTTCCTAGCAAGGAAGTGTCGCATTTACATTCTTTTGAAGTGAATACGAGGTATACACAACACTCCACAATGAATATTATATCTTATCATGAAACATAGAAATGAGATGCGATATCGCGATTTAGAGAGCATTAGAACACTATCGCCTCGATACGTATACATCTACAAACGCTATTTCCTAGCAATGAAGTGTCGCACTTACATTCATTTGAAGTGTATGCGAGGAATACAAGACACTTGGCGATGAATGTTATATCTTATCATGAAACATAGAAATGATATGCGTTATGGCGATATAAGAAGCACTAGAATTCTACTGATTCGATACGTAGACATCTGCAAAAGATACTTGCTGGCAAGGAAGTGTCTCATTTACATTCTTTAGAAGTGAATAAGAGGTATACATGACACTCCACCATGAATATTATATCTAATCATGAAACACAGAAATGGGATGCGATATCGCGTTCTAAGATGCAATAGATCCCTATTGCTACGATACGTAGACAACTGCAAACGCGATTTCCTAGCAAGGAAGTGTCGCATTTACATTCTTTTGAAGCGAATACGAGGTATACATAACACTCCACAATGAATATTATATATTATCATGGAACATAGAAATGAGAAGCGATATCGCGTTTTGAGAAGCATTAGAACTCTATTGGTTCGATACGTAGACATCTGCAAACGCAACTTCCTAGAAGGAAGTGTCGCATCTACATTCTTTTGAAAAGAATAGGAGGTATACATGACACTTCGCAATGAATATTATATCTTATCAAGAATCGTAGATATGAGATGCGATATGACGATTTTAGAAGCATTAGAACTCTATTGCTTCGATACGTAGACACCTGCAAACGCTATTTCCTAGCAAGGAAGTGTTGCATTTACATTCTTTTGAAGTGCATACGAGGAATACATGACAGTTCGCAATTAATATTATATCTTATCATGAAACACAGAAATGGGATGCGATATCGCGATTTCAGAAGCATTAGAAAACTATTGTCTCGATACGTAGACATCTGCAAACGCTATTTCCTAGCAAGGAAGAGTCGCATTTACATTCTTTTGAAGTGAAAACGATGTATTCATAACACTGCTCAATGAATATTATATCTTATCATGAAACATAAAAATGAGATGCGAAATCGCGATTTATGAAGCTTCAGAACTCTATTGCTTCGATACGTAGATATCTGCAAACAATATTTCCTAGCAAGAACTGTCGCACTCACATTCATTTGAAGTGTATGCGAGGTATACATGGCACTGCACAATGGATATTATATCGTATCATGAAACATAGAAATGACATGCGATATGGCGATTTAAGAAGCATTAGAACTGTATTGCTTCGATACGTAGACATCTGCAAAGCAAGGAAGTGTCGAATTTACATTCTTCTGAAAGGAATACGAGGTATTCATGACACTTCGCAATGAATATTATATCTTATCAGGAAACGTAGATATGAGATGCGATATGACGATTTAAGAAGCATTTGAACTCTATTGCTTCGATACGTAGACATCTGCCAACGCTATTTCCTAGCAAGGAAGTGTCGCATTTACATTCTTTTGGGTGAACACGAGGTATACATAACACTGCACAATGGATATTATATCTTATCATGAAACATAGTAATGAGATGCGATATCGCGATTTCAGAAGCATTAGAAAACTATTGCTTCGATACGTAGACATCTGCAAACGCTATTTCCTAGCAAGGAAGAGTCGCATTTACATTCTTCTGAAGTGAATACGATGTATTCATAAAACTGCACAATGAATATTATATCTTATCATGAAACACAAAAATGAGATGCGAAATCGCGATTTATGAAGCTTTAGAACTCTATTGCTTCGACACGTAGATATCTGCAAACAATATTTCCTAGCAAGGAACTGTCGCACTCACATTCATTTGATGTGTATGCGAGGTATACATGGCACTGCACAATGGATATTATATCGTATCATGAAACATAGAAATGCCATGCAATATGGCGATTTAAGAAGCATTAGAACTGTATTGCTTTGATACGTAGACATCTGCAAAGCAAGGAAGTGTCGCATTTACATCCTTTGGAAAGAAATACGAGGTATACATGACACTTCGCAATGATTATTATATCTTATCAGGAGACGTAGATATGAGATGCGATATGACGATTTAAGAAGCACTCGAACTCTATTGCTTCGATACGTAGACATCTGCAAATGCTATTTCCTAGCAAGGAAGTGTCGCATTTACATTCTTTTGAAAGGAATACGAGGTATACATGACACTTCGCAATGAATATTATATCTTATCATGAAACATAGAAATGAGATGCGATATCGCGATTTAAGAAGCATTAGAACTTTATTGCTTCGATACGTAGACAACTGCAAACGCTATTTCCTAGCAAGGAAGTGTAGCATTTACATTCATTTGAAGTGTATGCGAGGTATACATGACACATCGCAATGAATATTATATCTGATCATGAAACATAGAAATGAGATGCGATATGGCGATTTTTGAAGCATTAGATGTCTACTGCTTCGATACGTAGACATCTGCAAACGCTATTTCCTAGCAAGGAAGTGTCGCATTTACATTCATTTGAAGTGTATGCAAGGTATACATGACACTTCGCAGTGAATATTATATATTATCAGGAGACGTAGATATGAGATGCGATATGACGATTTAAGAAGCATTAGAAAACTATTGCTGCGATACGTAGACATCTGCAAACGCTATTTCCTAGCAAGGAATTGTCGCATTTACATTTCTTTGAGGTGAATACGAGGTATACATAACACTGCACAATGAATATTATATCTGATCATGAAACATAGAAATGAGATGCGATATGGCGATTTTTGAAGCATTAGATGTTTATTGCTTCGATAGGTGGACATCTGCAAACGCTATTTCCTAGCAAGGGAGTGTCGCATTTACATTCATTTGAAGTGTATGCGAGGTATACATGACACTTCGCAGTGAATATTATATATTATCAGGAAACGTAGATATGAGATGCGATATGACGATTTAAGAAGCTTTAGAACACTACTTCTTCGATACGTAGACATCTGCAAACGCTATTTCCTAGGAAGGAAGTGCCGCATTTACATGTTTTCAAGTGAATACGATGTATATATAACACTGCACAGTGAATATTATATCTTATCATGAAACATAGAAATGAGATGCGATAGGACGATTTAAGAAGCATTAGATCTCCATTCCTTCGATACGTAGACATCTGCAAACGCTATTTCCTAGCAAGGAAGTGTCGCATTTACATTCTTTTGAGGTGAACACGAGGTATACATAACACTGCACAATGGATATTATATCTTATCATGAATCATAGAAATGAGATGCGATATCGCGATTTCAGAAGCATTAGAAAACCATTGCTTCGATACGTAGACATCTGCAAACGCTATTTCCTAGCAAGGAACTGTCGCATTCACATTCATTTGAAGTGTATGCTAGGTATACATGACACTTCGCAATGAATATTAAATGTTATCATGAAACATAGAAAGGAGATGCGATATCGCGAATTAGCAAGCTTTAGAACACTATTGCTTCGATACGTAGACATCTGCAAACGCTGTTTCCTATCAAGGAAGTGTCGCATTTACATTCTTTTGAAGTGAATACGAGGTACACATAACACTCCACAATGAATATTATATATTATCATGAAACATAGTAATGAGTAGCGATATCGTGTTTTGAGAAGCATTAGAACTCTAATGCTACGAGACGTAGACATCTGAAAACGCTATTTCCTGGCAAGGAAGTGTCGCATTTACAATCGTTTGATGTATAGACGAGATATACATAACACTGCACAATGAATATTATATCTTATCTTGAAACATAGAAATGAGATGCAACATGGCGATTTTTGAAGCATTAGATGTCTATTGCTTCGATACGTAGACATCTGCAAACGCTATTTCCTAGCAAGGATGTGTCGCATTTACATTCATTTGAAACGTATGCGAGGTATACATGACACTTCGCAGTGAATATTATATATTATCATGAAACAAAGAAATGAGAAGCGATATCGCGATTTAAGAAGCATTAGATCCCTATTGCTTCGATACGTAGACATCTGCAAACGCTGCTTCCTAGCAAGGAAGTGTCGCATTTACATTCTTTTGAAAGGAATACGAGGTATACATGACACTTCGCAATGAATATTACATCTTATCATGAAATATAGAAATGGGATGCAATATGGTGATTTAAGAAGCATTAGAATTCTATTGCTTCGATACGTAGATATCTGCAAACGCTATTTCCTACCAAGGAAGTGTCGCATTTACATTCATTTGAAGTGTATGCGAGGTATACATGACACTACGCAATGAATATTATATACTATCATGAAACATAGAAATGAGAAACGATGTTGCGTTTTGAGAAGCATTAGAGCACTAATGCTACGATACGTAGACATCTGCAAACGCTATGTCCTAGCAAGGAAGTGTCGCATTTACATTCTTTTGAAGTGAGTACGAGGTATACATAACACTCCACAATGAATATTATATCTTATCATGAAACATAGAAATGAGATGCAATATGGCGATTTAAGAAGCATTAGAATTCTGTTGCTTCGATACGTAGACATCTGCAAACGCTACTTCCAAGCAAGGAAGTGTCACATTTACATTCTTTTGAAAGGAATACGAGGTATACATGACACTTCACAATGAATATTATATCTTATCATGAAACATAGAGATGAGATGCGATATGGCGATATATGAAGCATTAGATGTCTATTGCTTCGATACGTAGACATCTGCAAACGCTATTTCGTAGCAAGGAAGTGTCGCATTTACATTCTTTTGAAAGGAAAACGAGGTATTCATGACACTTCGCATTGAATGTTATATCTTATCATGAAACATAGACATGAGATGCGATATGGCGATTTATGAAGCATTAGATGCCTATTGCTTCGATACGTAGACATCTGCAAACGCTATTTCCTATCAAGAAAGTGCCGCATTTACATTCTTTTGAAAGGAATACGAGGTATACATGACACCTCTCAATGAATGTTACACCTTATCATGAAGGATAGAAATGAGATGCGATATGGCGATTTATGAATCATTAGAATCCTATTGCTTCGATACGTAGACATCTGCAAACGCTATTTCCAAGCAAGGAAGTGTCGCATTTACATTCTTTTGAGGTGAATACGAGGTATACATAACACTGCACAATGGATATTATATCTTATCATGAAACGTAGAAGTGAGATGCGATATCGCCATTTAAGAAGCATTAGAATTCTATTGCTTCGATACGTAGACATCTGCAAGCGCTATTTCCTAGCAAGGAAGTGTCGCATGTACATTCAATTGAAGTGTATGCGAGATATACATGACACTTCGCAACGAATATTATATCTTATCATGAAACATAGACATGAGTTGCGATATGGCGATATATGAAGCATTAGATGTCTATTGCTTCGATACGTAGACATCTGCAAACGCTACTTCCTAGCAAGGAAGTGTCGCATTTACATTCCTTTGAAAGGAATATGAGGTATACATGACACTTCGCAATGAATATTGCATCCCATCATGAAACATAGAAATGAGATGCGATATGGCGATTTAAGTAGCATTAGAATTCTACTGCTTCGATACGTAGATATCTGCAAACGCTACTTCCGAGCAAGGAAGTGTCGCATTCATATTCATTTGAAGTGTATGCGAGGTATACATGACACTTCGCAATGAATATTATATCTTATCATTAGGCATAGAGATGAGAAGCGATATGGCGATTTATGAAGCATTAGATGTCCATTGCTTCGATACGTAGACATCTGCAAACGCTACTTCCTAGCAAGGAAGTGTCGCATTTACATTCCTTTGAAAGGAATATGAGGTATACATGACACTTCGCAATGAATATTGCATCCCATCATGAAACATAGAAATGAGATGCGATATGGCGATTTAAGTAGCATTAGAATTCTACTGCTTCGATACGTAGATATCTGCAAACGCTACTTCCTAACTAGGAACTGTCGCATTCACATTCATTTGAAGTGTATGCGAGGTATACATGACACTTCGCAATGAATATTATATCTTATCATTAGGCATAGAGATGAGAAGCGGTATGGCGATTTATGAAGCACTAGATGTCCATTGCTTCGATACGTAGACATCTGCAAACGCTATTTCCGAGCAAGGAAGTGTCGCATTTACATCCTTTTGAAGTGAGTACGAGGTATACATAAAACTCCACAATGAATATTATATCTTATCATGAAATATAGAAATGAGATGCAATATGGCGATTTAAGAAGCATTAGAATTCCATTGCTTCGATACGTAGACATCTGCAAACGCTATTTCCAAGCCAGGAAGTGTCACATTTCCATTGTTTTGAAGTGAATACGAAGTATACATAACACTCCACAATGAATATTATATATTATCTTGAAACATAGTAATGAGTAGCGATATCGCATTTTGAGAAGCATTAGAACTCTATTGCTTCGATACGTAGACATCTGCAAACTCTATTTCCTAGCAAGGAAGGGTCGCGTTTACATTCTTTTGAAGTGTATGCGAGGTATACATAACACTGCACAGTGAATATTATATCTTATCATGAAACATAGAAATGAGATGCGCTATGGCGATTTAAGAAGCATTAGAACTCTATTGCCTCGATACGTAGACATCTGCAAACGCTACTTCCTAGCAAGGAAGTGTCGCATTTACATTATTTTGAAAGGAATACGAGGAATACATGACACTCCGCAATGAATATTATATCTTGTCATGAAACATAGAAATGAGATGCGATATGACGATTTAGGAAGCATTAGAATTCTATTGCTACGATACGTAGATATCTGCAAACGCTATTTCCAAGCAAGGAAGTGTCGCATTTACATTCTTTTGAAGTGAATACGAAGTATACATAACACTCCACAATGATTATAATATATTATCATGAAACATAGTAATGAGTAGCGACATCGCGTTTTGAGAAGCATTAGAACTCTAATGCTACGATACGTAGACATCTGCAAACGCTATTTCCTAGCAAGGATGTGTCGCATTTACATTCATTTGAAGTATAGGCGAGATATACATAACACTGTGCAATGAACATTATATCTTATCATGAAACATAGAAATGAGATGCGATATGGCGACATAAGATGCATTAGAAAACTATTGCTTCGATACGTAGACATCTGCAAACGCTATTTCCTAGCAAGGAACTGTCGCATTCACATTCATTTGAAGTGTATGCGAGGTATACATGACACTTCGCAATGTATATTAAATATTATCATGAAACATAGAAAGGAGATGCGATATCGCGAATTAGCAAGCTTTAGAACTCTATTGCTTCGATACGTAGACATCTGCAAACGCTGATTCCTATCAAGGAAGTGTCGCATTTACATTCTTTTGAAGTGAATACGAGGTACACATAACACTCCACAATGAATATTATATATTATCTTGAAACATAGTAATGAGTAGCGATATCATGTTTTGAGAAGCATTAGATCTCTAATGCTACGAGACGTAGACATCTGAAAACGCTATTTCCTGGCAAGGAAGTGTCGCATTTACGTTCTTTTGAAGTGAATACGAGGTATACATAACACTTCACAATGAATATTATAAATTATCATGAAACATAGTAATGAGTAGTGATATTGCGTTTTGAGGAGTATTAGAACTCTAATGCTACGATACGTAGACATCTGCAAACGCTTTTCCTAGCAGGGAAGTGTCGCATTTACATTCTTTTGAAAGGAATACGAGGTATACATGACACTTCGCAATGAATATCACATCTTATCATGAAATATAGAAATGGGATGCAATATGGTGATTTAAGAAGCATTAGAATTCTATTGCTTCGATACGTAGATATCTGCAAACGCTATTTCCTACCAAGGAAGTGTCGCATTTACATTCATTTGAAGTGTATGCGAGGTATACATGACACTACGCAATGAATATTATATACTATCATGAAACATAGAAATGAGAAACGATGTTGCGTTTTGAGAAGCATTAGAGCACTAATGCTACGATACGTAGACATCTGCAAACGCTATGTCCTAGCAAGGAAGTGTCGCATTTACATTCCTTTGAAGTGAGTACGAGGTATACATAACACTCCACAATGAATATTATATCTTATCATGAAACATAGAAATGAGATGCAATATGGCGATTTAAGAAGCATTAGAATTCTATTGCTTCGATACGTAGACATCTGCAAACGCTACTTCCAAGCAAGGAAGTGTCACATTCACATTCCTTTGAAAGGAATACGAGGTATACATGACACTTCGCAATGAATATTATATCTTATCAGGAAACATAGAAATGAGATGCGATATGGCGATGTAAGAAGCATTAGAACTCTATTGCTTCGATACGTAGACATCTGCAAACGCTATTTCCTAGCAAGGAAGTGTCGCATGTACATTCAATTGAAGTGTATGCGAGATATACATGACACTTCGCAACGAATATTATATCTTATCATGAAACATAGACATGAGATGCGATATGGCGATTTATGAGGCATTATATGTCTATTTCTTCGATACGTAGACATCTGCAAACGCTATTTCCTAGCAAAGAAGTGTCGCATTTACATTCCTTTGAAAGGAATATGAGGTATACATGACACTTCGCAATGAATATTGCATCCTATCATGAAACATAGAAATGAGATGCGATATGGCGATTTAAGAAGCATTAGAATTCTACTGCTTCGATACGTAGATATCTGCAAACGCTATTTCCTAACAAGGAACTGTCGCATTCACATTCATTTGAAGTGTATGCGAGGTATACATGACACTTCGCAATGAATATTATATATTATCATGAAACATGGAAAGGAGATGCGATATCGCGAATTAGCAAGCTTTAGAACTCTATTGCTTCGACACGTAGACATCTGCAAACGCTGTTTCCTAGCAAGGAAGTGTCGCATTTACATTCTTTTGAAGTGAATACGTGGTATACATGACACTTCGCAATGGATATTATATATTATCATGAAACATAGAAATGCGAAGCGATATCGCGTATTGAGAAGCATTAGAACTCTAATGCCACGATACGTAGACATCTGCAAACGCTATTTCCTAGCAAGGATGTGTCGCATTTACATTCATTTGAAGTATAGGTGAGATATACATAACACTGTGCAATGAACATTATATCTTATCATGAAACATAGAAATGAGATGCGATATGGCGACATAAGATGCATTAGAAAACTATTGCTTCGATACGTAGACATCTGCAAACGCGATTTCCAAGCAAGGAAGTGTCGCATTTACATTATTTTGAAAGGAATACGAGGTATTCTTAACACTGCACAATGGATATTATATCTTATGATGAAACATAGAAATGAGATGCGATATCGCGATTTAGGAAGCTTTAGAACTCTATTGCTTCGATACGTAGATATCTGCAAACACTATTTCCTAGCAAGGAACTGTCGCACTCACATTCATTTGAAGTGTATGCGAGGTATACATAACACTGCACAATGAATATTATATCTTATCATGAAACATAGAAATGAGATGCGCTATGGCGATTTTGGAAGCTTTAGAACTCTATTGCTTCGATACGTAGATATCTGCAAACACTATCTCCTAGCAAGGAACTGTCGCACTCACATTCATTTGAAGTGTATTTGAGGTATACATGCCACTTCGCAATGAATATTATATATTATCATGAAACATGGTAATGAGTAGCGATATCGCGTTTTGAGAAGCATTAGAACTCTAGTGCTACGATACGTAGACATCTGCAAATGCAATTCCCTGGCAAGGAAGTGTCGCATTTACATTCTTTTGAAGTGAATGCGAGGTATACATGACACTTAGCAATGAATATTATATCTTATCATGAAACATAGAAATGAGATGCGATGTGACGATTTAAGAAGTATTAGATCCCTATTGCTTCGATACGTAGACATCTGCAAACGCTATTTCCTAGCAAGGATGTGTCCCATTTACATTCTTTTGAAGTGAATGCGAGGTATACATAACACTTCGCAATGAACATTATACATTATCATGAAACATAGCAATGAAATGCGATATGGCGATTTGAGAAGCATTAGAACTCTATTGCAACGATACGTAGACATCTGCAAACGCTACTTCCTAGCAAGGAAATGTCGCATTTACATTCTTTTGAAAGGAATACGAGGTATACACGACACTTCTAAATGAATATTATATATTATCACGAAGCATAGAAATGAGAAGCGATATCGCGATTTGTGAAGCATTGGATCTCTAATGCCACGATACGTAGACATCTGCAAACGCTATTTCCTAGCAAGAAAGTGTAGCATTTACATTCATTTGAAGTATAGACGAGGTATACATATCATGAAACATAGAAACGAGATGGGATACCGCCTTTAAAGTAGCATCGGAACTCTATGGCTACGATACCTAGACATCTGCAAGCGCTATTTCCTATTATGGGGGTGTCGCAATTACATTCTTTTGAAGTGAATACGAGGTATACATGTCACTTCGCAATGAATATTATATCCTTTCATGAAACTTAGAAATGTGATGCGATATCTCGTTTTAAGAAGCCTTAGAACTCTATTGCTCTGATACGCAGATATCTGCAAACGCCATTTCCTAGCAAGGAAGTGTCGCATTTACATTCATTTTATGTGTGGACGTGGAATACATATAAGTACACAATGAATATTATATCTTATCATGATACATACAAATCAGATGTGATATCGCGTTTTGAGGAGCATTAGATGTCTATTGCTACGATACGTAGATATCTGCAAACGCTATTTCCTAGCAAGGAAGTGCCGCATTTACATTCTTCTGAAGTGAATACGTGGTACATATAACACTGCATAATGAATATTATATCTCATCATGAAACATAGGAATGGGATGCGATATCGCGTTTTGAGAAGCATTAGAACACTATTGCCTCGATATGTAGACATCTGCAAACGCTATTTCCTAGCAAGGAAGTGTCGCATTTACATTCACTTGATGAGTAGACAAGATATACATAACAGTGCACAATGAATATTATATCTTATCATAAAACATAGAAATGAGATGCGATATCGCGATTTAAGAAGTATTTGAACACTATTGCTTCGATACGTAGACATCTGCAAACGCTATTTCCTAGCAAGGATGTTTCGCATTTACATTCATTTGAAGTGTATGCGAGGTATACATGACACTTCGCAGTGAATATTATATATTATTATGAAACATAGAAATGAGAACCAATATGACGATTTAAGAAGCATTTGAACTCTAGTGCTTCGATACGTAGACATCTGCAAACGCTATTTCCTAGCAAGGAAGTGCCGCATTTACATTGATTTGAAGCGCATGCGAGGTATACATAACACTACGCAATGAATATTATATATTATCATGAGACATAGAAATGAGATGCGATATCGCGAATTAGCAAGCTTTAGAACTCTATTGCTTCGATTCGTAGACATCTGCAAACGCTATTTCCTAGCAAGGAAGTGTCGCATTTACATTCTCTTAAAGTGCATACGAGGTATACATGACACTTAGCAATGAATATTATATCTTATCCTGAAACATAGAAATGAGATACGATGTGACGATATAAGAAGTATTAGATCCCTATTGCTTCGATACGTAGACATCTGCAAAAGCTATTTCCTAGCAAGGATGTGTCGCATTTACATTCTTTTGAAGTGAATGCGAGGTATACATAACACTTCGCAATGAACATTATATATTATCATGAAACATAGCAATGAGATGCGATATGGCGATTTAAGAAGCATTAGAACTCTATTGCTACGATACGATAAACATCTGCAAACGCTACTTCCTAGCAAGGAAGTGTCGCATTTACATTCTTTTGAAAGGAATACGAGGTATACACGACACTTCGCAATGAATATTATATATTATCATGAAACATAGAAATGAGAAGGGATATCGCGTTTTGAGAAGCATTGGATCTCTAATGCCACGATACGTAGACATCTGCAAACGGTATTTCCTAGCAAGAAAGTGTAGCATTTACATTCATTTGAAGTATAGACGAGATATACATAACAATGCACAATGAATATTATATCTTATCATGAAACATAGAAATGAGATGGGATACCGCGTTTAAAGTAGCATCGGAACTCTATGGCTACGATACCTAGATATCTGCAAGCGCTATTTCCTATTATGGGGGTGTCGCAATTACATTCTTTTGAAGTGAATACGAGGTATACATGACACTTCGCAATGAATATTATATCCTTTCATGAAACATAGAAATGTGATGCGATATCTCGTTTTAAGAAGCATTAGAACTCTATTGCTCCGATACGTAGATATCTGCAAACGCTATTTCCTAGCAAGGAAGTGTCGCATTTACATTCATCTCAAGTGTACTCGAGGTTTACATAACACTTCGCAATGAAAATTATATATTATCATGAAACATAGAAGTGAGAAGCGATATCGCGTTTTGAGAAGCATTAGAAATCTAATGCCACGAAACGTAGACATCTGCAAACGCTATTTCCTAGCAAGGAAGTGTCGCATTTACATTCGTTTGTAGTATAGACGAGATATACATAACACTGCACAATGAATATTATATCTTATCATGAAACATAGAAACTAGATGCGATATGGCGATTTAAGAAGCATTAGAAGTCTATTGGTTCGATACGTAGACATCTGCAAACGCTACTTCCTAGCAAAGAAATGTCGCATTCACATTCTAGTGAAAGGAATACGATGTATACATGACACTTCGCAATGAATATTATATCTTATCATGAAACATAGAAATGAGATGCGGTATGACGATTTGAGAAGCATTAGAACTCTATTGCTTCGATACGTAGACATCTGCAAACGCTACTTCGTAGCAAGGAAGTGTCGCATTTACATTCTTTTGAAGTGAATACGAGGTATACATAACACTTCACAATGAATATTATATCTTATCTTGAAACATAGAAATGTGATGCGATATGGCGATTTAAGAAGCATTAGATCCCTATTGCTTCGATACGTAGACATCTGCAATCGCTACTTCCTAGCAAGGAAGTGTCGCATTTACATTCTTTTGAAAGGACTACGAGGTATACATGACACCTCTCAATGAATGTTACACCTTATCATGAAGGATAGAAATGAGATGCGATATGGCGATTTATGAATCATTAGAATCCTATTGCTTCGATACGTAGACATCTGCAAACGCTATTTCCAAGCAAGGAAGTGTCGCATTTACATTCTTTTGAGGTGAATGCGAGGTATACATAACACTGCACAATGGATATTATATCTTATCATGAAACGTAGAAGTGAGATGCGATATCGCCATTTAAGAAGCATTAGAATTCTATTGCTTCGATACGTAGACATCTGCAAGCGCTATTTCCTAGCAAGGAAGTGTCGCATGTACATTCAATTGAAGTGTATGCGAGATATACATGACACTTCGCAACGAATATTATATCTTATCATGAAACATAGACATGAGATGCGATATGGCGATTTATGAAGCATTAGATGTCTATTGCTTCGATACGTAGACATCTGCAAACGCTACTTCCTAGCAAGGAAGTGTCGCATTTACATTCCTTTGAAAGGAATATGAGGTATACATGACACTTCGCAATGAATATTGCATCCCATCATGAAACATAGAAATGAGATGCGATATGGCGATTTAAGTAGCATTAGAATTCTACTGCTTCGATACGTAGATATCTGCAAACGCTACTTCCTAACAAGGAACTGTCGCATTCACATTCATTTGAAGTGTATGCGAGGTATACATGACACTTCGCAATGAATATTATATCTTATCATTAGGCATAGAGATGAGAAGCGATATGGCGATTTATGAAGCACTATATGTCCATTGCTTCGATACGTAGACATCTGCAAACGCTATTTCCGAGCAAGGAAGTGTCGCATTTACATCCTTTTGAAGTGAGTACGAGGTATACATAAAACTCCACAATGAATATTATATCTTATCATGAAATATAGAAATGAGATGCAATATGGCGATTTAAGAAGCATTAGAATTCCATTGCTTCGATACGTAGACATCTGCAAACGCTATTTCCAAGCCAGGAAGTGTCACATTTCCATTGTTTTGAAGTGAATACGAAGTATACATAACACTCCACAATGAATATTATATATTATCTTGAAACATAGTAATGAGTAGCGATATCGCATTTTGAGAAGCATTAGAACTCTATTGCTTCGATACGTAGACATCTGCAAACTCTATTTCCTAGCAAGGAAGGGTCGCGTTTACATTCTTTTGAAGTGTATGCGAGGTATACATAACACTGCACAGTGAATATTATATCTTATCATGAAACATAGAAATGAGATGCGCTATGGCGATTTAAGAAGCATTAGAACTCTATTGCCTCGATACGTAGACATCTGCAAACGCTACTTCCTAGCAAGGAAGTGTCGCATTTACATTATTTTGAAAGGAATACGAGGAATACATGACACTCCGCAATGAATATTATATCTTGTCATGAAACATAGAAATGAGATGCGATATGACGATTTAGGAAGCATTAGAATTCTATTGCTACGATACGTAGATATCTGCAAACGCTATTTCCAAGCAAGGAAGTGTCGCATTTACATTCTTTTGAAGTGAATACGAAGTATACATAACACTCCACAATGATTATAATATATTATCATGAAACATAGTAATGAGTAGCGACATCGCGTTTTGAGAAGCATTAGAACTCTAATGCTACGATACGTAGACATCTGCAAACGCTATTTCCTAGCAAGGATGTGTCGCATTTACATTCATTTGAAGTATAGGCGAGATATACATAACACTGTGCAATGAACATTATATATTATCATGAAACATAGAAATGAGATGCCATATGGCGACATAAGATGCATTAGAAAACTATTGCTTCGATACGTAGACATCTGCAAACGCTATTTCCTAGCAAGGAACTGTCGCATCCACATTCATTTGAAGTGTATGCGAGGTATACATGACACTTCGCAATGAATATTAAATATTATCATGAAACATAGAAAGGAGATGCGATATCGCGAATTAGCAAGCTTTAGAACTCTATTGCTTCGATACGTAGACATCTGCAAACGCTGATTCCTATCAAGGAAGTGTCGCATTTACATTCTTTTGAAGTGAATACGAGGTACACATAACACTCCACAATGAATATTATATATTATCTTGAAACATAGTAATGAGTAGCGATATCATGTTTTGAGAAGCATTAGATCTCTAATGCTACGAGACGTAGACATCTGAAAACGCTATTTCCTGGCAAGGAAGTGTCGCATTTACGTTCTTTTGAAGTGAATACGAGGTATACATAACACTTCACAATGAATATTATAAATTATCATGAAACATAGTAATGAGTAGTGATATTGCGTTTTGAGGAGTATTAGAACTCTAATGCTACGATACGTAGACATCTGCAAACGCTTTTCCTAGCAGGGAAGTGTCGCATTTACATTCTTTTGAAAGGAATACGAGGTATACATGACACTTCGCAATGAATATCACATCTTATCATGAAATATAGAAATGGGATGCAATATGGTGATTTAAGAAGCATTAGAATTCTATTGCTTCGATACGTAGATATCTGCAAACGCTATTTCCTACCAAGGAAGTGTCGCATTTACATTCATTTGAAGTGTATGCGAGGTATACATGACACTACGCAATGAATATTATATACTATCATGAAACATAGAAATGAGAAACGATGTTGCGTTTTGAGAAGCATTAGAGCACTAATGCTACGATACGTAGACATCTGCAAACGCTATGTCCTAGCAAGGAAGTGTCGCATTTACATTCCTTTGAAGTGAGTACGAGGTATACATAACACTCCACAATGAATATTATATCTTATCATGAAACATAGAAATGAGATGCAATATGGCGATTTAAGAAGCATTAGAATTCTATTGCTTCGATACGTAGACATCTGCAAACGCTACTTCCAAGCAAGGAAGTGTCACATTTACATTCCTTTGAAAGGAATACGAGGTATACATGACACTTCGCAATGAATATTATATCTTATCAGGAAACATAGAAATGAGATGCGATATGGCGATGTAAGAAGCATTAGAACTCTATTGCTTCGATACGTAGACATCTGCAAACGCTACTACCTAGCAAGGAAGTGTAGCATTTACATTCTTTTGAAAGGAACACGAGGTACACATGACACTTCGCAATAAATATTATATCTTATCAGGAAACGTAGATATGAGATGCGATATGACGATTTAAGAAGCATTAGAACAATATTGCTTCGATACGTAGACATCTGCAAACGCTATTTCCAAGCAAGGAAGTGTCGCATTTACGTTCTTTTGAGGTGAATACGAGGTATACATAACACTGCACAATGGATATTATATCTTATCATGAAACGTAGAAATGAGATGCGATTTCGCCATTTAAGAAGCATTAGAATTCCATTGCTTCGATACGTAGACATCTGCAAACGCTATTTCCTAGCAAGGAAGTGTCGCATGTACATTCAATTGAAGTGTATGCGAGATATACATGACACTTCGCAACGAATATTATATCTTATCATGAAACATAGACATGAGATGCGATATGGCGATTTATGAGGCATTATATGTCTATTTCTTCGATACGTAGACATCTGCAAACGCTATTTCCTAGCAAAGAAGTGTCGCATTTACATTCCTTTGAAAGGAATATGAGGTATACATGACACTTCGCAATGAATATTGCATCCTATCATGAAACATAGAAATGAGATGCGATATGGCGATTTAAGAAGCATTAGAATTCTACTGCTTCGATACGTAGATATCTGCAAACGCTATTTCCTAACAAGGAACTGTCGCATTCACATTCATTTGAAGTGTATGCGAGGTATACATGACACTTCGCAATGAATATTATATATTATCATGAAACATGGAAAGGAGATGCGATATCGCGAATTAGCAAGCTTTAGAACTCTATTGCTTCGACACGTAGACATCTGCAAACGCTGTTTCCTAGCAAGGAAGTGTCGCATTTACATTCTTTTGAAGTGAATACGTGGTATACATGACACTTCGCAATGGATATTATATATTATCATGAAACATAGAAATGCGAAGCGATATCGCGTATTGAGAAGCATTAGAACTCTAATGCCACGATACGTAGACATCTGCAAACGCTATTTCCTAGCAAGGATGTGTCGCATTTACATTCATTTGAAGTATAGGTGAGATATACATAACACTGTGCAATGAACATTATATCTTATCATGAAACATAGAAATGAGATGCGATATGGCGACATAAGATGCATTAGAAAACTATTGCTTCGATACGTAGACATCTGCAAACGCGATTTCCAAGCAAGGAAGTGTCGCATTTACATTATTTTGAAAGGAATACGAGGTATTCTTAACACTGCACAATGGATATTATATCTTATGATGAAACATAGAAATGAGATGCGATATCGCGATTTAGGAAGCTTTAGAACTCTATTGCTTCGATACGTAGATATCTGCAAACACTATTTCCTAGCAAGGAACTGTCGCACTCACATTCATTTGAAGTGTATGCGAGGTATACATAACACTGCACAGTGAATATTATATCTTATCATGAAACATAGAAATGAGATGCGCTATGGCGATTTAAGAAGCATTAGAACTCTATTGCCTCGATACGTAGACATCTGCAAACGCTACTTCCTAGCAAGGAAGTGTCGCATTTACATTATTTTGAAAGGAATACGAGGAATACATGACACTCCGCAATGAATATTATATCTTGTCATGAAACATAGAAATGAGATGCGATATGACGATTTAGGAAGCATTAGAATTCTATTGCTACGATACGTAGATATCTGCAAACGCTATTTCCAAGCAAGGAAGTGTCGCATTTACATTCTTTTGAAGTGAATACGAAGTATACATAACACTCCACAATGATTATAATATATTATCCTGAAACATAGTAATGAGTAGCGACATCGCGTTTTGAGAAGCATTAGAACTCTAATGCTACGATACGTAGACATCTGCAAACGCTATTTCCTAGCAAGGATGTGTCGCATTTACATTCATTTGAAGTATAGGTGAGATATACATAACACTGTGCAATGAACATTATATCTTATCATGAAACATAGAAATGAGATGCGATATGGCGACATAAGATGCATTAGAAAACTATTGCTTCGATACGTAGACATCTGCAAACGCGATTTCCAAGCAAGGAAGTGTCGCATTTACATTATTTTGAAAGGAATACGAGGTATTCTTAACACTGCACAATGGATATTATATCTTATGATGAAACATAGAAATGAGATGCGATATCGCGATTTAGGATGCTTTAGAACTCTATTGCTTCGATACGTAGATATCTGCAAACACTATTTCCTAGCAAGGAACTGTCGCACTCACATTCATTTGAAGTGTATGCGAGGTATACATAACACTGCACAATGAATATTATATCTTATCATGAAACATAGAAATGAGATGCGCTATGGCGATTTAAGAAGCTTTAGAACTCTATTGCTTCGATACGTAGATATCTGCAAACACTATCTCCTAGCAAGGAACTGTCGCACTCACATTCATTTGAAGTGTATTTGAGGTATACATGCCACTTCGCTATGAATATTATATATTATCATGAAACATGGTAATGAGTAGCGATATCGCGTTTTGAGAAGCATTAGAACTCTAGTGCTACGATACGTAGACATCTGCAAATGCAATTCCCTGGCAAGGAAGTGTCGCATTTACATTCTTTTGAAGTGAATACGAGGTATACATGACACTTAGCAATGAATATTATATCTTATCATGAAACATAGAAATGAGATGCGATGTGACGATTTAAGAAGTATTAGATCCCTATTGCTTCGATACGTAGACATCTGCAAACGCTATTTCCTAGCAAGGATGTGTCCCATTTACATTCTTTTGAAGTGAATGCGAGGTATACATAACACTTCGCAATGAACATTATACATTATCATGAAACATAGCAATGAAATGCGATATGGCGATTTGAGAAGCATTAGAACTCTATTGCAACGATACGTAGACATCTGCAAACGCTACTTCCTAGCAAGGAAATGTCGCATTTACATTCTTTTGAAAGGAATACGAGGTATACACGACACTTCTAAATGAATATTATATATTATCACGAAGCATAGAAATGAGAAGCGATATCGCGATTTGTGAAGCATTGGATCTCTAATGCCACGATACGTAGACATCTGCAAACGCTATTTCCTAGCAAGAAAGTGTAGCATTTACATTCATTTGAAGTATAGACGAGGTATACATATCATGAAACATAGAAACGAGATGGGATACCGCCTTTAAAGTAGCATCGGAACTCTATGGCTACGATACCTAGACATCTGCAAGCGCTATTTCCTATTATGGGGGTGTCGCAATTACATTCTTTTGAAGTGAATACGAGGTATACATGTCACTTCGCAATGAATATTATATCCTTTCATGAAACTTAGAAATGTGATGCGATATCTCGTTTTAAGAAGCCTTAGAACTCTATTGCTCTGATACGCAGATATCTGCAAACGCCATTTCCTAGCAAGGAAGTGTCGCATTTACATTCATTTTATGTGTGGACGTGGAATACATATAAGTACACAATGAATATTATATCTTATCATGATACATAGAAATCAGATGTGATATCGCGTTTTGAGGAGCATTAGATGTCTATTGCTACGATACGTAGATATCTGCAAACGCTATTTCCTAGCAAGGAAGTGCCGCATTTACATTCTTCTGAAGTGAATACGTGGTACATATAACACTGCATAATGAATATTATATCTCATCATGAAACATAGGAATGGGATGCGATATCGCGTTTTGAGAAGCATTAGAACACTATTGCCTCGATATGTAGACATCTGCAAACGCTATTTCCTAGCAAGGAAGTGTCGCATTTACATTCACTTGAAGAGTAGACAAGATATACATAACAGTGCACAATGAATATTATATCTTATCATAAAACATAGAAATGAGATGCGATATCGCGATTTAAGAAGCATTTGAACACTATTGCTTCGATACGTAGACATCTGCAAACGCTATTTCCTAGCAAGGATGTTTCGCATTTACATTCATTTGAAGTGTATGCGAGGTATACATGACACTTCGCAGTGAATATTATATATTATTATGAAACATAGAAATGAGAACCAATATGACGATTTAAGAAGCATTTGAACTCTAGTGCTTCGATACGTAGACATCTGCAAACGCTATTTCCTAGCAAGGAAGTGCCGCATTTACATTGATTTGAAGCGCATGCGAGGTATACATAACACTACGCAATGAATATTATATATTATCATGAGACATAGAAATGAGATGCGATATCGCGAATTAGCAAGCTTTAGAACTCTATTGCTTCGATTCGTAGACATCTGCAAACGCTATTTCCTAGCAAGGAAGTGTCGCATTTACATTCTTTTAAAGTGCATACGAGGTATACATGACACTTAGCAATGAATATTATATCTTATCCTGAAACATAGAAATGAGATACGATGTGACGATATAAGAAGTATTAGATCCCTATTGCTTCGATACGTAGACATCTGCAAAAGCTATTTCCTAGCAAGGATGTGTCGCATTTACATTCTTTTGAAGTGAATGCGAGGTATACATAACACTTCGCAATGAACATTATATATTATCATGAAACATAGCAATGAGATGCGATATGGCGATTTAAGAAGCATTAGAACTCTATTGCTACGATACGATAAACATCTGCAAACGCTACTTCCTAGCAAGGAAGTGTCGCATTTACATTCTTTTGAAAGGAATACGAGGTATACACGACACTTCGCAATGAATATTATATATTATCATGAAACATAGAAATGAGAAGGGATATCGCGTTTTGAGAAGCATTGGATCTCTAATGCCACGATACGTAGACATCTGCAAACGGTATTTCCTAGCAAGAAAGTGTAGCATTTACATTCATTTGAAGTATAGACGAGATATACATAACAATGCACAATGAATATTATATCTTATCATGAAACATAGAAATGAGATGGGATACCGCGTTTAAAGTAGCATCGGAACTCTATGGCTACGATACCTAGATATCTGCAAGCGCTATTTCCTATTATGGGGGTGTCGCAATTACATTCTTTTGAAGTGAATACGAGGTATACATGACACTTCGCAATGAATATTATATCCTTTCATGAAACATAGAAATGTGATGCGATATCTCGTTTTAAGAAGCATTAGAACTCTATTGCTCCGATACGTAGATATCTGCAAACGCTATTTCCTAGCAAGGAAGTGTCGCATTTACATTCATCTCAAGTGTACTCGAGGTTTACATAACACTTCGCAATGAAAATTATATATTATCATGAAACATAGAAGTGAGAAGCGATATCGCGTTTTGAGAAGCATTAGAAATCTAATGCCACGAAACGTAGACATCTGCAAACGCTATTTCCTAGCAAGGAAGTGTCGCATTTACATTCGTTTGTAGTATAGACGAGATATACATAACACTGCACAATGAATATTATATCTTATCATGAAACATAGAAACTAGATGCGATATGGCGATTTAAGAAGCATTAGAAGTCTATTGGTTCGATACGTAGACATCTGCAAACGCTACTTCCTAGCAAAGAAATGTCGCATTCACATTCTAGTGAAAGGAATACGATGTATACATGACACTTCGCAATGAATATTATATCTTATCATGAAACATAGAAATGAGATGCGGTATGACGATTTGAGAAGCATTAGAACTCTATTGCTTCGATACGTAGACATCTGCAAACGCTACTTCGTAGCAAGGAAGTGTCGCATTTACATTCTTTTGAAGTGAATACGAGGTATACATAACACTTCACAATGAATATTATATCTTATCTTGAAACATAGAAATGTGATGCGATATGGCGATTTAAGAAGCATTAGATCCCTATTGCTTCGACACGTAGACATCTGCAATCGCTACTTCCTAGCAAGGAAGTGTCGCATTTACATTCTTTTGAAAGGACTACGAGGTATACATGACACTTCGCAATGAATATTATATCTTATCATGAAACATAGAAATGAGATGCGATATGACGATTTAAGAAGCATTAGAACACAACTGCTTCCATACGTAGACATCTGCAGACGCAACTTCCTAGCAAGGAAGTGTCGCATTTACATTCTTTTGAAGTGAATACGAGGTATACATAATTCTGCACAATGAATATTATATCTTATCATAAAACATAGAAATGGGAAGCGATATCGCGATTTAAGAAGAATTAGAACTCTATTGCTTCGAAACGTAGACATCTGCCAACGATATTTCCTAGCAAGGGAGTGTCGTATTTACATTCTTTTGAAAGGAATACGATTTATACATGACACTTCGCAATGAATATTATATCTTATCACGAAACATAGAAATGAGAAGCGATATGGCGATCTATGAAGCAATAGAACTCTATTGCTTCGATACGTAGACATCTGCAAAACTACTTCCAAGCAAGAAAGTGTCGCATTTAAATTCTTTTGAAGTGAATACGAGGTATACATAACACTGCACAATGAATATTATATCTTATCATGAAACATAGAAATGAGATGCGATATCGCGATTTAAGAAGCATTAGGACGCTATTGCTTCGATACGTAGACATCTGCAAACGCTACTTCCTAGCAAGGAAGTGTCGCATTAACATTCTTTTGAAAGGAATACGAGGTATACATGGCACTTCGCAATGAATTCTATATCTTATCATGAAACGTAGATATGAGATGCGATATGACGATTTAAGAAGCATTAGAAAACTATTTCTTCGATACGTAGACATATGCAAACGCTAGTTACAAGAAAGGAAGTATCGCATTTAGATTCTTTTGAAGTGAATACGAGGTATACATAACACTGTACAACGAATATTATATCTTATCATGAAACATAGAAATGAGATGCGATATCGCGATTTAAGAAGCATTAGAAAACTATTGCTTCGTAACGTAGACATCTGCAAACGCTATTTCCAAGCATGGAAGTGTCGCATTTACATTCTTTTGAAGTGACTACGAGGTATTTATAACACTGCACAATGAACATTACGTATTATCATGAATCATAGAATTGAGAAACGATATCGCGTTTTGAGAAGCATTAAAGCACTAATGCTACGATACGTAGGAATCTGCAAACGCTATTTCCTAGCAAGGAATTGTAGCATTGTCATTCGTTTGAAGTGAATGCGAGGTATACATAACACTGCACAATGAATATTATATCTTATCATGAAACATAGAAATGATATGCGATATCGCGAAATAAGAAGCATTAGAACTCTATTGCTTCGATACGTAGGCATCTGCAAACGCTACTTCCTAGCAAGGAAGTGTCGCATTTACATTCTTTTGAAAGGAATACAAGGTATACATGACACATCGCATTGAATATTATATCTTATCATGAAACATAGAAATGAGATGCGATATAACGATTTTAAGAAGCATTAGAACTCTATTGCTTCGATACGTAGACATCTGGAAACGCTACTTCCTAGCAAGGAAGTGTCGCATTTACATTCTTTTGAAAGGAAAACGAGGTATACATGACACTTCGCAAAGAATATTATATCCTAACATGAAACATAGAAATGACATTGGATATGACGATTTAAGAAGCATTAGAATTCTACTGCTTCGATACGTAGACATCTGCAAACGCTACTTCCTAGCAAGGAAGTGTCGCATTTACATTCTTCTGAAAGGAATACGAGGTATACATGACACTTCGCAATGTACATTATATCTTATCATGAAACATAGAAATGAGATGCGATATGACGATTTAAGAAGCATTAGAATTCTATTACTTCGATACGTAGACATCTGCAAACGCTATTTCCTAGCAAGAAAGTGTCGCATGTACATTCAATTGCAGTGTATGCGAGATATACATGACACTTCGCAATGAATATTATATCTTATCATGAAATATAGAAATGAGATGCGATATGGCGATTTAGGATGCATTAGAACTCTATTGCTTCGATACGTAGACATCTGCAAACGCTACTTCCTAGCAAGGAAGTGTAGCATTTACATTCTTTTGAAAGGAATACGAGGTATACATGACACTTCGCAATGAATATTATATCTTATCAGGAAGCATAGAAATGAGATGCGATATGGCGATTTAAGAAGCATTAGAACTCTATTGCTTCGATACGTAGACATCTGCAAACGCTATTTCCAAGCAAGGAAGTGTCGCATTTACATTCTTTTGAGGTGAATACGAGGTATACATAACACTGCACAATGGATATTATATCTTATCATGAAACGTAGAAATGAGATGCGATTTCGCCATTTAAGAAGCATTAGAATTCTATTGCTTCGATACGTAGACATCTGCAAACGCTATTTCCTAGCAAGGAAGTGTCGCATGTACATTCAATTGAAGTGTATGCGAGATATACATGACACTTCGCAACGAATATTATATCTTATCATGAAACATAGACATGAGATGCGATATGGCGATTTATGAGGCATTATATGTCTATTTCTTCGATACGTAGACATCTGCAAACGCTATTTCCTAGCAAGGAAGTGTCGCATTTACATTCCTTTGAAAGGAATATGAGGTATACATGACACTTCGCAATGAATATTGCATCCTATCATGAAACATAGAAATGAGATGCGATATGGCGATTTAAGAAGCATTAGAATTCTACTGCTTCGATACGTAGATATCTGCAAACGCTATTTCCTAACAAGGAACTGTCGCATTCACATTCATTTGAAGTGTATGCGAGGTATACATGACACTTCGCAATGAATATTATATATTATCGTGAAACATAGAAATGATATGCTATATCCCGTTGTAAGAAGCATTAGAACTCTATTGCTTCGATGCGGAGACATCTGCAAACGCTATTTCCTAACATGGAACTGTCGCATTTACATTCTTTTGAAGTGAATACGAGGTGTACATGACACTTCGCAATGAATATCATATCTTTTCATGAAACATAGGAATGAGACGCGATATCTCGTTTTATGAAGCATTAGAAATTCACTGCTACGATAAATAGTCATCTTCAAACGCAATTTCCTAGCAAGGACGTGTCGAACTTACATTCACTTGAAGTGAATACGAGGTATACATAACACTGGACAATGGATATTATATCTTATCATGATAGACAGAAATGAGATGCGATATCGCGTTTTTCGAAGCATTAGAACTCCATTGCTTTGATACGCAGACATCTGCAAACTCGATTTCCTAGCAGGTATGTGTGGCAATTACATTCATTTGAAGTGAATACAAGGTATACATGACATCTCGCAATGAATATTATATCTTATCATGAAGCATAGAAATGGGACGCGATATCTTGTTTTAAGCAGCTTTAAAACTCTATTGCTTTGATACGTAGACATCTGCAGACGAAATTTCCTAGTAAGGAAGAGTCGCACTTACATTCATTTGAAGTGTTTGCGAGAAATACATGACACTTTGTAATGAATATTGTATCTTATCATGAAACATAGAAATTAGGAGCGATATCGCGATTTAAGAGGCATTAGAACTTTATTGCTACGATACGTAGACATCTGCAAACGCTATTTCCTAGCAAGAAAGTGTAGCATTTACATTCATTTGAAGTATAGACGAGGTATACATATCATGAAACATAGAAACGAGATGGGATACCGCCTTTAAAGTAGCATCGGAACTCTATGGCTACGATACCTAGACATCTGCAAGCGCTATTTCCTATTATGGGGGTGTCGCAATTACATTCTTTTGAAGTGAATACGAGGTATACATGTCACTTCGCAATGAATATTATATCCTTTCATGAAACTTAGAAATGTGATGCGATATCTCGTTTTAAGAAGCCTTAGAACTCTATTGCTCTGATACGCAGATATCTGCAAACGCCATTTCCTAGCAAGGAAGTGTCGCATTTACATTCATTTTATGTGTGGACGTGGAATACATATAAGTACACAATGAATATTATATCTTATCATGATACATAGAAATCAGATGTGATATCGCGTTTTGAGGAGCATTAGATGTCTATTGCTACGATACGTAGATATCTGCAAACGCTATTTCCTAGCAAGGAAGTGCCGCATTTACATTCTTCTGAAGTGAATACGTGGTACATATAACACTGCATAATGAATATTATATCTCATCATGAAACATAGGAATGGGATGCGATATCGCGTTTTGAGAAGCATTAGAACACTATTGCCTCGATATGTAGACATCTGCAAACGCTATTTCCTAGCAAGGAAGTGTCGCATTTACATTCACTTGAAGAGTAGACAAGATATACATAACAGTGCACAATGAATATTATATCTTATCATAAAACATAGAAATGAGATGCGATATCGCGATTTAAGAAGCATTTGAACACTATTGCTTCGATACGTAGACATCTGCAAACGCTATTTCCTAGCAAGGATGTTTCGCATTTACATTCATTTGAAGTGTATGCGAGGTATACATGACACTTCGCAGTGAATATTATATATTATTATGAAACATAGAAATGAGAACCAATATGACGATTTAAGAAGCATTTGAACTCTAGTGCTTCGATACGTAGACATCTGCAAACGCTATTTCCTAGCAAGGAAGTGCCGCATTTACATTGATTTGAAGCGCATGCGAGGTATACATAACACTACGCAATGAATATTATATATTATCATGAGACATAGAAATGAGATGCGATATCGCGAATTAGCAAGCTTTAGAACTCTATTGCTTCGATTCGTAGACATCTGCAAACGCTATTTCCTAGCAAGGAAGTGTCGCATTTACATTCTTTTAAAGTGCATACGAGGTATACATGACACTTAGCAATGAATATTATATCTTATCCTGAAACATAGAAATGAGATACGATGTGACGATATAAGAAGTATTAGATCCCTATTGCTTCGATACGTAGACATCTGCAAAAGCTATTTCCTAGCAAGGATGTGTCGCATTTACATTCTTTTGAAGTGAATGCGAGGTATACATAACACTTCGCAATGAACATTATATATTATCATGAAACATAGCAATGAGATGCGATATGGCGATTTAAGAAGCATTAGAACTCTATTGCTACGATACGATAAACATCTGCAAACGCTACTTCCTAGCAAGGAAGTGTCGCATTTACATTCTTTTGAAAGGAATACGAGGTATACACGACACTTCGCAATGAATATTATATATTATCATGAAACATAGAAATGAGAAGGGATATCGCGTTTTGAGAAGCATTGGATCTCTAATGCCACGATACGTAGACATCTGCAAACGGTATTTCCTAGCAAGAAAGTGTAGCATTTACATTCATTTGAAGTATAGACGAGATATACATAACAATGCACAATGAATATTATATCTTATCATGAAACATAGAAATGAGATGGGATACCGCGTTTAAAGTAGCATCGGAACTCTATGGCTACGATACCTAGATATCTGCAAGCGCTATTTCCTATTATGGGGGTGTCGCAATTACATTCTTTTGAAGTGAATACGAGGTATACATGACACTTCGCAATGAATATTATATCCTTTCATGAAACATAGAAATGTGATGCGATATCTCGTTTTAAGAAGCATTAGAACTCTATTGCTCCGATACGTAGATATCTGCAAACGCTATTTCCTAGCAAGGAAGTGTCGCATTTACATTCATCTCAAGTGTACTCGAGGTTTACATAACACTTCGCAATGAAAATTATATATTATCATGAAACATAGAAGTGAGAAGCGATATCGCGTTTTGAGAAGCATTAGAAATCTAATGCCACGAAACGTAGACATCTGCAAACGCTATTTCCTAGCAAGGAAGTGTCGCATTTACATTCGTTTGTAGTATAGACGAGATATACATAACACTGCACAATGAATATTATATCTTATCATGAAACATAGAAACTAGATGCGATATGGCGATTTAAGAAGCATTAGAAGTCTATTGGTTCGATACGTAGACATCTGCAAACGCTACTTCCTAGCAAAGAAATGTCGCATTCACATTCTAGTGAAAGGAATACGATGTATACATGACACTTCGCAATGAATATTATATCTTATCATGAAACATAGAAATGAGATGCGGTATGACGATTTGAGAAGCATTAGAACTCTATTGCTTCGATACGTAGACATCTGCAAACGCTACTTCGTAGCAAGGAAGTGTCGCATTTACATTCTTTTGAAGTGAATACGAGGTATACATAACACTTCACAATGAATATTATATCTTATCTTGAAACATAGAAATGTGATGCGATATGGCGATTTAAGAAGCATTAGATCCCTATTGCTTCGATACGTAGACATCTGCAATCGCTACTTCCTAGCAAGGAAGTGTCGCATTTACATTCTTTTGAAAGGACTACGAGGTATACATGACACTTCGCAATGAATATTATATCTTATCATGAAACATAGAAATGAGATGCGATATGACGATTTAAGAAGCATTAGAACACAACTGCTTCCATACGTAGACATCTGCAGACGCAACTTCCTAGCAAGGAAGTGTCGCATTTACATTCTTTTGAAGTGAATACGAGGTATACATAATTCTGCACAATGAATATTATATCTTATCATAAAACATAGAAATGGGAAGCGATATCGCGATTTAAGAAGAATTAGAACTCTATTGCTTCGAAACGTAGACATCTGCCAACGATATTTCCTAGCAAGGGAGTGTCGTATTTACATTCTTTTGAAAGGAATACGATTTATACATGACACTTCGCAATGAATATTATATCTTATCACGAAACATAGAAATGAGAAGCGATATGGCGATCTATGAAGCAATAGAACTCTATTGCTTCGATACGTAGACATCTGCAAAACTACTTCCAAGCAAGAAAGTGTCGCATTTAAATTCTTTTGAAGTGAATACGAGGTATACATAACACTGCACAATGAATATTATATCTTATCATGAAACATAGAAATGAGATGCGATATCGCGATTTAAGAAGCATTAGGACGCTATTGCTTCGATACGTAGACATCTGCAAACGCTACTTCCTAGCAAGGAAGTGTCGCATTAACATTCTTTTGAAAGGAATACGAGGTATACATGGCACTTCGCAATGAATTCTATATCTTATCATGAAACGTAGATATGAGATGCGATATGACGATTTAAGAAGCATTAGAAAACTATTTCTTCGATACGTAGACATATGCAAACGCTAGTTACAAGAAAGGAAGTATCGCATTTAGATTCTTTTGAAGTGAATACGAGGTATACATAACACTGTACAACGAATATTATATCTTATCATGAAACATAGAAATGAGATGCGATATCGCGATTTAAGAAGCATTAGAAAACTATTGCTTCGTAACGTAGACATCTGCAAACGCTATTTCCAAGCATGGAAGTGTCGCATTTACATTCTTTTGAAGTGACTACGAGGTATTTATAACACTGCACAATGAACATTACGTATTATCATGAATCATAGAATTGAGAAACGATATCGCGTTTTGAGAAGCATTAAAGCACTAATGCTACGATACGTAGGAATCTGCAAACGCTATTTCCTAGCAAGGAATTGTAGCATTGTCATTCGTTTGAAGTGAATGCGAGGTATACATAACACTGCACAATGAATATTATATCTTATCATGAAACATAGAAATGATATGCGATATCGCGAAATAAGAAGCATTAGAACTCTATTGCTTCGATACGTAGGCATCTGCAAACGCTACTTCCTAGCAAGGAAGTGTCGCATTTACATTCTTTTGAAAGGAATACAAGGTATACATGACACATCGCATTGAATATTATATCTTATCATGAAACATAGAAATGAGATGCGATATAACGATTTTAAGAAGCATTAGAACTCTATTGCTTCGATACGTAGACATCTGGAAACGCTACTTCCTAGCAAGGAAGTGTCGCATTTACATTCTTTTGAAAGGAAAACGAGGTATACATGACACTTCGCAAAGAATATTATATCCTAACATGAAACATAGAAATGACATTGGATATGACGATTTAAGAAGCATTAGAATTCTACTGCTTCGATACGTAGACATCTGCAAACGCTACTTCCTAGCAAGGAAGTGTCGCATTTACATTCTTCTGAAAGGAATACGAGGTATACATGACACTTCGCAATGTACATTATATCTTATCATGAAACATAGAAATGAGATGCGATATGACGATTTAAGAAGCATTAGAATTCTATTACTTCGATACGTAGACATCTGCAAACGCTATTTCCTAGCAAGAAAGTGTCGCATGTACATTCAATTGCAGTGTATGCGAGATATACATGACACTTCGCAATGAATATTATATCTTATCATGAAATATAGAAATGAGATGCGATATGGCGATTTAGGATGCATTAGAACTCTATTGCTTCGATACGTAGACATCTGCAAACGCTACTTCCTAGCAAGGAAGTGTAGCATTTACATTCTTTTGAAAGGAATACGAGGTATACATGACACTTCGCAATGAATATTATATCTTATCAGGAAGCATAGAAATGAGATGCGATATGGCGATTTAAGAAGCATTAGAACTCTATTGCTTCGATACGTAGACATCTGCAAACGCTATTTCCAAGCAAGGAAGTGTCGCATTTACATTCTTTTGAGGTGAATACGAGGTATACATAACACTGCACAATGGATATTATATCTTATCATGAAACGTAGAAATGAGATGCGATTTCGCCATTTAAGAAGCATTAGAATTCTATTGCTTCGATACGTAGACATCTGCAAACGCTATTTCCTAGCAAGGAAGTGTCGCATGTACATTCAATTGAAGTGTATGCGAGATATACATGACACTTCGCAACGAATATTATATCTTATCATGAAACATAGACATGAGATGCGATATGGCGATTTATGAGGCATTATATGTCTATTTCTTCGATACGTAGACATCTGCAAACGCTATTTCCTAGCAAGGAAGTGTCGCATTTACATTCCTTTGAAAGGAATATGAGGTATACATGACACTTCGCAATGAATATTGCATCCTATCATGAAACATAGAAATGAGATGCGATATGGCGATTTAAGAAGCATTAGAATTCTACTGCTTCGATACGTAGATATCTGCAAACGCTATTTCCTAACAAGGAACTGTCGCATTCACATTCATTTGAAGTGTATGCGAGGTATACATGACACTTCGCAATGAATATTATATATTATCGTGAAACATAGAAATGATATGCTATATCCCGTTGTAAGAAGCATTAGAACTCTATTGCTTCGATGCGGAGACATCTGCAAACGCTATTTCCTAACATGGAACTGTCGCATTTACATTCTTTTGAAGTGAATACGAGGTGTACATGACACTTCGCAATGAATATCATATCTTTTCATGAAACATAGGAATGAGACGCGATATCTCGTTTTATGAAGCATTAGAAATTCACTGCTACGATAAATAGTCATCTTCAAACGCAATTTCCTAGCAAGGACGTGTCGAACTTACATTCACTTGAAGTGAATACGAGGTATACATAACACTGGACAATGGATATTATATCTTATCATGATAGACAGAAATGAGATGCGATATCGCGTTTTTCGAAGCATTAGAACTCCATTGCTTTGATACGCAGACATCTGCAAACTCGATTTCCTAGCAGGTATGTGTGGCAATTACATTCATTTGAAGTGAATACAAGGTATACATGACATCTCGCAATGAATATTATATCTTATCATGAAGCATAGAAATGGGACGCGATATCTTGTTTTAAGCAGCTTTAAAACTCTATTGCTTTGATACGTAGACATCTGCAGACGAAATTTCCTAGTAAGGAAGAGTCGCACTTACATTCATTTGAAGTGTTTGCGAGAAATACATGACACTTTGTAATGAATATTGTATCTTATCATGAAACATAGAAATTAGGAGCGATATCGCGATTTAAGAGGCATTAGAACTTTATTGCTACGATACGTAGACATCTGCAAACGACATTTCCTAGCAAGGAAGTGTCGCATTTACATTCTTTTTAAGTGAATACGAGGTATGCATGACACATCGCAATGAATATTATATCTTATCATGAAACATAGAAATTAGGAGCGATATCGCGATTTAAGAAACATTAGAATTCTATTGCTACGATACGGAGACATATGCAAACGCTATTTCCTTGGAAGGAAGTGTCGGATTTACATTCTTTTGAAGTGAATACGAGGTATACATGACACTTCGAAATGAATATTATACCTTATCACGAAACACAGAGAAGAGATGCGATATCCCGTTATAAGAAGCATTAGACCTCCATTGCTTCGATACGTAGACATCTGCAAACACTATTTCCTAGCAAGGAAGTGTCGCATTTACATTCTTTCGAAGTGAATACGAGGTATACATGACACTTCGCAATGATTATTACATCTTATCATGAAACATAAAAATTAGGAAGGATATCGCGATTTAAGAGGCATTAGAAATCTATTGCTACGATACGTAGACATCTGCAAACGACATTTCCTAGCAAGAAAGTGTCGCATTTACATTCTTTTGAAGTGACTGCGAGGTATACATGACACTTCGCGATGAATGCTATATCTTATCATGATACATAGGAATGAGATGCGATATCTTGTTTTAAGAAGCTTTAGATCTCTATAGCTACGGTACGTTGATATCTGGAAACACTATTTCCTTGCAAGGAAGTGTCGCATTTACATTCTTCGGAAGTGAATACGAGGTATGCATGACACTTCACAATCAAAATTATGGCTTATCATGGAACATAGAAATGGGATGCGATATCGCGTTTCGAGAAGCATTAGAACGCTGTTGCTACGAAACGTAGACATCTGCAAACGCTATTTCCTAGCAAGGAAGTGTCGCATTTACATTCATTTGATGTGTGGACGTGGAATACATAAAAGTTCGCATTGAATATTATATCTTATCATGAAACATAGAAATCAGGTGCGATATCGCGTTTCAAGAAGCATTGGAACTCTATAGCTTCGATACGTAGACATCTGCAAACGATATTTCCTAGCAAGGAAGTGTCGCATTTACATTCTTTTGAAGTGAATACGAGGTATACACAACACTCCACTATGAATATTATATCTTATCATGAAACATAGAAATGAGATGCTATATCGCGATTCAAGAAGCATTAGAACTCTATTGCTTCGATACGTAGACGTCTGCAAACGCTATTTCCTTGCATGGAAGTGTCGCATTTTCATTCATTTGAAGTGTATGCGAGGTATACATGACACTGCACAATGAATATTATATCTTATCATGAAACATAGACATGAGATGCGACATCGCGATATAAGAAGCTTTAGAACTCTATTGCTTCAATACTAGATATCTGCAAACACTACTTCCAATCAAGGAATTGTCGCATTTACATTCTTTTGAAGTGAATACGAGGTATACATAACACTCCACAATGAATATTATATCTTATCATGAAACGTAGATTTGAGATGCGATATGACGATTTAAGAAGCAATAGAAAGCTATTGCTTCGATACGTAGACATCTGCCAACGCAATTTCCAAGCACGGAAGTGTCGCATTCACATTCATTTGAAGTGTATGCGAGGTATACATGACACTGCACAATGATTATTATATATTATCATGAAACATAGAAATGAGATGCGATATCCCGGCTTAAGAAGGATTAGAACTCTATTGCTTCGATACGTAGACGTCTGCAAACAATATTTCCTAGCAAGGAAGTGTTGCATTTACATTGTTTTGATGTGAATACGAGGTATACATGACACTTCGCAATGAATATTATATCTCATCATGAAACATAGAAATGAGATGCGATATCGCTTTTTGAGAAGCATTAGAAATCTATTGCTACGATACGTAAATATCTGCAAACGCTATTTCCTAGCAAGGAAGTGTCGCACTTGCATTCTTTTGAAGTCAATACGAGGTATACATAACACTGCACAATGAATATTATATCTTATCAGGAAACAGAAAAAGGAGATGCGATATGGCGATTTATGAAGCAGTAGATGTCTATTGCTTCGATACGTGGACATCTGCAAACGCCATTTCCTAGCAAGGAAGTGTCGCATTTAAATTCTTTTGAAAGGAATACGCAGTATACATGACACTTCGCAATGAATATTATATCTTATCATGAAACATAGAAATGAGATGCGATATCGCGTTTTGAGAAGCATTAGAACCCTAATGCCACGATACGTAGACATCTGCAAACGCTATATCCTAGCAAGGAAGTGTCGTATTTACATTCATTTGAGGTATAGACGAGATATACATAACACTCCACAATGAATATTATATCTTACCATGAAACATAGAAATGAGATGCAATATGGGGATTTAGGAAGCATTAGAAACCTATTGCTTCGATACGTAGACATCTGCAAACGCTATTTCCAAGCAAGAAAGTGTCGCATTTACATTCTTTTGAAAAGAATACGAGGTATACATGACACTTCGCCAAGAATATTATATCTTAACATGAAGCATAGGAATGAGATGTAATATGGCGATTTAAGGAGCATAAGAACTCTGTTGCTTCGATACGTAGGTATCTGCAAACGCTATGTCCTAGCAAGGAAGTGTCGCACTTACACTCTTTTGAAAGGAATACGAGGTATACATGACACTTCGCAATGAATATTATATGTTATCATGAAACATAAAAAGGAGATGCGATATGGCGATTTATGAAGCATTAGATGTCTATTGGTTCGATACGTGGACATCTGCAAAGGCTACTTCCTAGCAAGTAAGTGTCGCATTTAAATTCTTTTGAAAGGAATACGAAGTATACATGACACTACGCAATGAATATTATATACTATCATGAAACATAGAAATGAGAAACGATGTCGCGTTTTGAGAAGCATTAGAGCACTAATTCTACAATACGTAGACATCTACAAACGCAATTTCCTAGCAAGGAAGTGTCGCATTTACATTCATTTGAATTGAATACGAGGTATACATAACACTGCACAGTGAATATTATATCTTATCATGAAACATAGAAATGAGATGTAATATGGCGATTTAAGGAGCATAAGAACTCTGTTGCTTCGATACGTAGGTATCTGCAAACGCTACTTCCTAGCAAGGAAGTGTCGCATTTACATTTTTTTGAAAGGAATACGAGGTATACATGACACTTCGCAATGAATATTATATCTTAACATGAAACATAGAAATGGTATGCGATATGACGATTTAAGAAGCATTAGAATTCTACTGCTTCGATACGTAGACATCTGCAAACGCTACTTCCTAGCAAGGAAGTGTAGCATGTACATTCAATTGAAGTGTATGCGAGGTATATATGGCACTTCGCAATGAATATTATATCTTATCATGAAACATAGAAATGAGAAGCTAACTGGCGATTTAAGAAGCATTACATCCTTCTTGCTTCGAAACGTAGACATCTGCAAACGCTATTTCCTAGCAAGAAAGTGTCGCATTTACATTCTTCTGAAGTGATTACGAGGTATTCATAACACTGCACAATGAATATTATATCTCATTATGAAACATTGAAATGAGATGCGATATCGCGATTTATGAAGCTTTAGATATTTATTGCTTCGATACGTAGACATCTGCAAACACTATTTCCTAGCAAGGAACTGTCGCATTCACATTCATTTGAAGTGTATGCGAGGTATTCATGACACTTCGCAATGAATATTATATATTATCATGAAACATGGAAATGAGATGCGATATCTCGTTTGAAGAAGCATTAGAAATCTATTGCTTCGATACGTAGATATCTGCTAACGCCACTTCCTAGCAAATTGTCGCATTTTGTGACGTCAGGCGTACCGACTGCCACCCTCAGACATCGCCCGCCAACCTCGACGGCTACAGATCAGTATCCGCATCTCCTCCAGCATCCGGATCCCCTACACGCTGGCAACCCGCATACTCACCGCCACGGAACGGGGATGCGACGCCACACATATGCGAGGGAGGATTCCACTCCACGCTACGAGAGTGAGGAGAGCTACGACGCCTGGAGCATCGAAAGGTAAGTTGCACGTCTTTGTACCCAGTAAATCGAGTCTTGTCCGCCGACGAACCCAGCTCTGCGCAATTCGCGTCGATTTCGGGAACGGCTACGAAAACTGTCCACGTGACGAGCGCTCTCGCGATTTCAGGACGTGACACTTCAAAAAAATGTAAATGCGACACTTCCGTGCTAGGAAATAGCGTTTGCAGATGTCTACGTACCGAAGCAATAGCGTTCCAATGCTTCTTATAACGAGATATCGCATCTCACTTCCATGTTTCATGATAAGATATAATATTCATTGCGCAGTGTCATGTATTCCTCGTATTCACTTCAGAAGAATGTAAATGCGCCACTTCCTTGCTAGGAAATAGCGTTTGCAGATGTCTACGTATCGTAGCAATAAGGTTCTAATGCATCTTAAATCGCGATAACGCATCTCATTTCAATGTTTCGTGGTTTGGTATATTTATCATTGCGATGTGTCATGTATACTTCGTATTCACTTCAAAGGAATGTAAATGCGACACTTCCATGCTAGGAAATAGCGTTTGCAGATGTCTCCGCATCGAGGCAATAGAGTTCTAATGCTTCTTAAAACGCAATATCGCATCTCACTTCTATGTTTCATGATGAGATATAATATTCAATGCGATGTGTCACTTATATCTCGCATACACTTCAAAAGAATGTAAATGCGACACTTCCTTGCTGGGAAATAGCGTTTCCAGATGTCTACGTATCGAAGCAGTAGAGTTCTAATGCTTCCTAAACCCGATATCGCATTTCATTACTGTGTTTCGTGATAGTGTATAATATTCATTGTGGAGTGTTATGTATACCTCGTATTCACTTCAAAAGAATGTAAATGCGACTATTCCTCGCTAGGAAATAGCGAGTGCAGATGTCTCCGCATCGAGGAAATAGTGTACTAATGCCCCTTAAAACGCGATATAGCATCACACTTCTATGTTTCATGATAGGATATAATGTTCATTGCGATGTGTCATGTATACCTCGTCTTCACCTCAAAAGAATGTAAATGCGAAACTTCCTTGCTGGGAAATAGCGTTGGCAGATGTCTACGTATGGAAACAATACTGTTCTAATGCTTCTTAAAACGAGATGTTGCATAGCATTTCTACGTTTCATGATAAGATATAATATTCATTGCAAAGTGTCATGTATACCTCGCACAAACTTCAAATGAATGTAAGCGCGATACTTCCTTGCTAGGAAATAGCGTTTGCACATGTTTGTGTATCGAAGCAATAGTGTTCTAGTGCTTCTTAGAACGTGATGTCGCATCTTACTTCTACGTTTCGTGATAAGATATAATATCCACTGCGAAGTGTCACGTATACCGCGTATTCACTTCAAAAGAATGTAAATGCGACACTTCCTTGCTAGGAAATAGCGTCTCCAGATATCTACGTATCGTAGCAATAGAGTTCTAATGCATCTTAAAACGCGATATCGCATATCATTTCTATGTTTCGTGACTAGGCATAGTATTTATTGCTAAGTGTTATGTATACCTCGTCCACACTTCAAAGGAATGTAAATGCTACACATCCTTGCTAGGAAATGCGTTTCCAGATGCATACGTATCGAAGCAATATAGTTCTAATGCTTCTTAAAACGCGATATCGCATCTCATTTCTATGTTGCATAATAAGATATAATATTCATTGCGAAGTGTTATATACCTCGTCTACACTCCAAAAGGATGTAAATGCCACACTTCCTTGCTAGGAAATAGCGTTTCCAGTTATTTACTTATCGGAGCAATGGAGTTCTATTGCTTCGTTCAACACGATGTCGCAAGTCATTTCAATGATTCATGGTAAATTGCATTGTTCTATGCAATATCTTACATTTGTCTGCATGTAGTCCTTAGAATGTGTGAATCCTATACTTACTTGCAACAGAATATCTTTTCCAGATCTCTACGTGTCCAAGCAAGACATTTATAATACTTCATGCAGCGCAATGTCGCATCTCATTTCAACGTTTCAAAGCAAAGAATCTGTAATCATATATCCATAACATTATGCTTAACTGTTAGAGGTCTTCAATAGAATGTGAACTATATAATTCCATGCAACGGCATGGCGCTCCGTAGTGTCTGTCTGTTAAAGCAATCGAGCTAGAATTCTCCATGCAATGCGCTAGCGCATCCCATTTCATCGTTTTAAAGTAAGAATGCTGTAATCTCTTATGCATAGCTCTATGCTTATCTGCTTTAAAACTTCATAAGAATGTAAATTCTACAGCTCCATGCAACAGGATTGCCCTTCGTAGTGTCTACATGTCGAGACAATAGAGTACTAATGCGTTACACAATGCCATGACTCATCTCATTTCAACGTTTCGAATTATGTAAGCTGTAATCTTCTATGAAAAGCTTCTATTCTAATCTTCTATTATCTGCTTCTACTCTACAATAGAATGTGAATTCTATAGATCCAAGCAACAGGAGGGCAGGCCCTCCACCATCCTACTGCCTACCCTGATGCGGGCAAAGGATTCCCAGTGCCACTCAAACCGCGACCAACATCTATCTTATACTCTAACCGATTCATCGTTATGCGTTTTCCATTAAGCTTGCCGGTATCAGTGATATTGATTCGCTCAATCTAAATTATTATTTTCTGTTTAAGTTTCTCGATTTTTTTAGTTTCTCTCACGATATCGTCTATTTCGTTGTACCTTACCCTTACAGTATGGTATATAATCTGTTGTTTGATATTTCTAGGATTTCCTCTTAATAAATGCAATGCTTCCACATATTTTCTTTCTCTTTCTCTTTAGTTACATTGTTGTTATTTTATGCTTTTCACCCTCCACATTCCCTCTCTACACCATCTCGGAACAGGCGTTATACGATTACTGCAGGATGACGCCCCGGTCTCGTTACACCGAGATCGAGTGTTCTCTCTTGCATCCGTTGATTTATATATGTTATATATTGGAGAATATTTCCTTTTATCCTTTGTATTTTTCGAATGAAATTACATTGACAGAAGTACGAACTAGTTCTGCACGCCTATTTGAAACAACATTAAATCACCTTGTTAAACAATAATATATTAAATGTGACTTGGACTTTTAAATTTGAATTTATAAACATCTAACAGGTAAATATGTTTTTCTTACTATTCATATCATTATACATTCAGTGATTCATTGTGTGCTGTGATTTGATATATTAACTGCTTGATTATATTTTGCAATGAACTTTGCGTACCAAACATTGTTTTTACTCCTGATGGGAATGGATAGTTCTTCGTTTTATATTCTTATATCGCATTCATTATAAAAGTATATGATATCCTTCTTATGCAGTCATGTATAATTATGTACTGTGACGGTTTTTCCCGTTTCAATCCTCAAGAAAAGGGTATATAGAACCAATAATAACGGGGTATCCAGAAGTTTAATCCGGGGTTATATCGGGGTACAGAATATCCGCGTGATTCGGCAACGCGAAGTATAGAACAATAAATTTCCTATCCAGCGAGTATTTCGAAGCTGCGAGGCTGGGACTTTTTGGGCGCCAGCTACTCAAAAAGTAGCAAAAACCAGTAAACCACGCAACCCGGGGAAACCCGGTTCAACATAACCCTCGAAATTTCGAAATACTCTTTCGCTCGACTGCTTCTAGCCGAGTGCGCAAATTAGGGTCGCGGGATACTGAACTCACGGCTTCTTTCTAGATTGCCTCGACGCGGTATTACAAAAGGGTATACGACACGCCGCGAATGACCGTGGATTACCACCCGTTATACAATACAAATTACAATACGCGATATCACAATTGCGGCAGGGAACAAATGGGACGCTTTAGCGTATAAGGACTCACGTTCTCGTTTCCAACAAGTATGGATCTCGTTCAGTCCGTCTACCTCTCTCTCCCTCTCTCTCTCTCTCTCTCCTCCGAATCGCTCCGTATAATCGCTTGCTCGGTTGCTCGCTAAGTAGTCGCTAAGTCGTTGAGAAGAATAAGAGGCTGTCTTCGTGCTGGCTAGCTCATTATATAGGTTTGCTGGGGGTCTTCGGATCCCCTTAGATCCTCCTTAGGGCTCCTTGGTGGGGTAGGGCCATACGCTTCGGTATTGTTCGGGGCATCGATCGGTGGATTTCGGCTATCTTCCCTGATCGCCCCCTCTGGTGTCTCTAGAGGGGGTCCTCTGGATTATTTGAACTGCAGCGCGTGTCGCGCGCCGCGCTTTCCACGGCTCATCTGCAATTCCGCTGCGCATCTTGAGTTTTCCTCTCCATGGGCTCAGGGGAGGGGTGGAGGTCCTTCTCACACCCGAGAACCATCCTGTTCGTCTCCATGGACTATAGCAGCGGTCTTATCGTTGCAGGGCTCTGGATCGTATCCTTCGGGCTTCAGCGTCTCTTCTTGCTCACTTCCCGACTCCTCCACCGTCGAGCTCGTCACGCTACCTCGACACAACGGCTCTTCCGCGAACCTGCGGTCTTCTTCCATCAGCTCGCCAGTCTAATCCTTAGAACGGAGAAAGAAAAGAACGGGGGGGGGGGGGGGGGGGGAGGAGGTTCTACCATCGTGTATTCCACGCTCCTCGCAAATACAGCTATCGCGATGGTCCGTGTCGCGCTTCTCGCATGGGTTGTGATCTGCGAGCTAGTCTAACCGAAGCAGGGAGGGGTTCGTGAGCGAGCCTTGTGACGTCACCACGTTACAGTACACACAAATTCGCAATTAAGTAGCTATGTGCTCAAATTCAATTCCGAATAATGCACTAAAAAGCATCCCAGATAACAAACGGCAAGATGGTAGAGACACCATGCCGGCACTATATTGCCACTTCCGAGGAGTGTCAACTGATTCGTAGTCATCTGTGACCGGATTCGTTGACTAAAATGCCAGAACGTGTTACCAGCACGTTCTAGACAAGCGAATCGCGCAGAACCAGCACCATGGTGACACGCGTATCATCGCACCATTCATGAATCTCCTCAGCAATGACGCAGGATCACATTTGGCAATGGGGAACCTGTGCTTTCATACAAATTAGAACCGTTAGATGTCAGTAGATGTTCAGCATATGAGTATTGATAGACATTCTGATGGTCGTTTTCCTATATTTATAGTTATTGAGCGAGTCGTATATATTTCTTTCAATCCATCATAGACTAAAAATATTATTTATAAAAAAAATATTACTTATAAAATAAAAATTCATGCTGTTGCGTCCCTAACTTCGCCTTGTGTAATTTTTGAAATAACATGCTGTCATCGTATTTAATGTAACCCTCAATTGCATGAATTTGTAACAATAAATTGAAGAAAATATATATAAAATAAGTGTATATATTTTTATGACAAAGTAATTATCGACTTTATGGAAAAAATCGCCCTATCGAGCTAGTTTATAGAAAATAATAAAATCGAGTTCTTATATCTTTGTTTTGTGCCGGTGTATCTATTTTGGAATCAAAATAAATAAATTGCACAGTTTAGTCATTTTTCATATTTGCTTATAATTTTTATGGGAACAGCTTCCCCATTAGTAAATGTCAGCCTACGCCACAACCACGCGTGTAGCTATGGTGAGCTGATAGTGTCATTGTCACGGCCGTGTAGCCCGTGTGCTATATCTCGGTGCTTTAATAGTGCCGTGATACGAATGCCGCCCCAGTACTAACAGTATGCCATTTCGAAAGCTGAGTAGGAGCACTTTGTTAGCACAGTTCTGTCACGGAATTCGTTCCATCCGTTGTCATTGGCGTGCCAATCGCTGGCTGTTTGGGACATTGTAGTGCATGAGGCAGACTTGTTCCTTATCATCGTCAAGGAGATGGATTTTCACTCCCCCCTTTTTGAATTTTTTAAATTATTGTTTGGAATTTTTGCCGTTTCTGTATCTCTATGACCGCATTGTGGATTCAACTTATGTACGATCTTTTTGGTCTTCATCTTTTGTTACACGTAATATTATATATGTGATGCACGTTTGTTACGTAATGCTCCGATTTGTAAGCCTCAGATACTTTTATTCTTTGGTAAAGCCACTTATTCGATTAATATATATTTATTAGACATAGATATAAACAATTAGAAAAATGTTATTAAAACGCTATTAAATATGTTGTTGCAATTATGTATTTAAGGTCTGAAGATGTAGACGCAATTAATGTCCGATATTTTACGTGATCGAATCGACGTATCGAGTGAGGCTATGAAATATAAAAATCTTTTACTATTCTTCGACCCCTTTACATGTTAAATGAATGATTAGTTCTGCAAGACAAGAAGCCTGAATTAGCGAGATATCTAGGAACATAAGTAATTTGTAAGTAACACATCTTTTCTCTTCGAAATATTTGCCTTTGCATAGAATAGAACGTATAGATATAATTGCCTGTTTTGTACCCATTTCGGTCCAATTCTATTATAGCCTTTGAGCAGAAGTAATATTGATTATACTTGATTTTTGCAATAGTTCTTTGATTAACAGATTTTATTAACCTAGAATCATCATTTGACGGATGTATCAATCTACTTTGTAGCTCCATCAGTTTCTTTTTCTGCTCGCTACTTTCCATTTTCAGTTCCGTATACTTATTCTTTATCATCATCATATATGTTGCGTAAAATTACAATAACTTTTTGTCCTCAAATTTTGCGGATATTTCAATTAAATTTCCTTTGATTAAATAAACGGAAATTAAAAAACAGTGGCACGTACCATTTCTTGGAAACGTTGTATCGTAATTTGCATCTGACTGTTTTGAATGGCACGCACTTTACTTAACGTTTGCAATGATTCGGTTAGCGAAGTAAAGAAATATTCTACTTTCGAAATTGTTGGCTCTTGTAATTCTAAGGCAAATATATTCATCTGTCGACATCGTGAACATTGTTTTTTGGCAAAATTTCAGAAAAACAAATATATTATAAGTAAAATAATGAACATCATAATATTAAATTTAACTCTGTTCATCGTTGCCTTGTTGGACACATCCATAACAATATACAGGGTGGGGCAGTAATAATTAGCACCTCAGATATCCACGAAACTATAAGTTTCATAGAAGTTTTTGCTAATGTAAAATTGCATAGTACAAAGGGCCCATTGATGAAAATAGTTTTTTTGTAAGTGGAGTTATGTTGGACATATGAAGGTTACCTTCATTTTTTGAAATGAATTGGTATGTCCATTCTTCCGTAATACGATAGAGCATTTTAAAGCAAGTTTAACGATCTGTAACATGAAGGCATTGAAGGTTACAAAAAGTAAAGAAAGGCGATAATACTCACGGTTTTGATAGTAATTGAAACATACGTATTGTAAACAGTGGTGGAAGACGTAATACTTACCGTTTACTTCACTGTGAATAAACACTTTTCGGAGGGCATTTCAATAGCTTGCAGCATAAGTTAAACATGATAAGATAAGTATTGAAAAATCGGATCGAATACGTTTGGTTAGGCTGTTATTTGTGTCATTCATTTTATAAGTACTGAGCTGCGGATTCCTGAGGACAGCTCACAAAATTGTTGAACTATGGAAGATTATCATTGTGAATTTGAATCAAAAGGTAATTAAATTCCATTAGATTGTAAACAGATCTCAATGTTTCATTTAAGATAGTAAGATTAAATACTCTTTACAAAACTACAAGAATGGATACATACCTTTCTGTTATTATTATTTCATAAAGAATTATAATTGCAATTATATAGTTCATTACGATAAAAAATATTTCTCAGAAAATTCTAAATATTAAATTAAAGAATCAAGTAAAACATTTTTAATAATTACGAATATGAAAAATACTTGAACATTCCAATAGAAAGATGTCTAAACAGGAGTTAAAAAAATCAAACATTCAATTTCAATTCCAGAATTCATCTATAAGAGGTAAAATGTTTTGAAAGCTTTAATTACAGTCTTTAATGCAAGCAGTTGGGCAGTATTTCAATTTTTAAGAAAATTGATGAAAGTCAACCATTTTGAAGTGGTCAGAATCTTTGTCGTTTGAGCAATAAGTGAATAACAAATAACTGCATAAATTCCAGGCTTAAAAACTTATGGATTATATCCTATGCAGACTCGTTTATGAGGTAGTTACTAAATAATAATCCACACTAAGTAATAATTTTAAAACTTAAACGATTCCATCTCGCGAACTTTCAAAGATATCAGAAGTGTGAAAAGTACGTGGTTTATCAAAAACTCTTCTAAAAGAACGGACGAAGCCAATAGAAATCTTTGTTGGAGTAAGCAAGTTCTAAAGTTCTAAGCAACGCGATGGCCCTTATCTGCCTATGTTTCATAGCAAGTAAGTTCTGAATTTCTATGAAATCCGATGGAATTCCTCACTACTAACGTTTCAAAGTAAGTTCTCAAATTCTCAGTTCTACGTTTAAAACTATGTGTGTTCTATATATCTATGTAAAGTGATGGTTCCTATTAGTTGTGACGGTAACCTATATATAGTAAGTCAGGGAAGCTCGAAGGGGTTAATTATCTAAATGCTTTAAGGTGTAAAACGTACTTTAATCTAAAGCGATCTATCGTTCCAAGGTATCCGCTCACGTACAACTTTTCTTGGGCGCCAGCTGCTCAGAAAGTAGCAAAGGGATAGACTACACGACCCCGGGAACCCTGGGGCGGAACAACTCTTAAAACTTCGAAATGCTCCTCCTCTCGACTATGACTAGCCAAGTACACACACTCAGATCGCGAGATACTGAAGTCACGGCATGTTTATTTATGGTCTCGACGTGGGTTTAACTAACAAGGGCTACGGGAAACTACGCAACACGCCGCGAATCACCGGGTATCATAACTCGCTTCACGATATAAGATACAATATACAATATGCGACACAAGAAATGGGACGCTTTAGCGAATAAGCTCTCACGTTCTCTTCTTCAGGTTCCTTGAATTCGCTAGTGGTCCTCGGGTCTCCTGCATCCTCCTCGGGGCTCCTTGGTGGAGTGGGCTGTAGGCTTCGGTATTGTTCGGGTCCATCGATCAGTGGATTTCGGCGATTTCCTCTTCTCGCCCGCTTGGGCGTCCCTGCGGGGATCCTCCTGATCATTTAAATTGCATAGCGCCTCGCGCGCCGTGCTCCCATGGCCCGCCTGCAGGGCCGCTGGACTTTTGACTTCTCTTTAGGGGGTTAAGGATAGTTGAGGACCTTCTCACATCCCAGAGCATTATAAAGCACAAAAGCAGATAAGCATAATGCGATGCATAGAGCTTTACAACCTTCTAACTTACTTTGAACTGTTTACATGAAATGCGATATTGCGGTTAATGAAGCATGACAAATTAATTGCTTCGGCACCAGGACATCTAGAAACGCTATCTCCGGGCAAGAAAGTGTAGGGTTCATACTCAATTCATGTGCAGAAGCAGATAAACATAACGCGATGCTATGAATATTACATCTTATCATGAAATATAGAAGTAAGATGCGCAGCCACGTTTTACGAAGCATTATAACTCTATTGCTTCTAAAACTTCAGATATAGAAACGATATTCCGTAGCAAGGAAGTGATACATTTACATTCATTTGAAGTGTAGAGGAGATATAAATAACGCGTTGCATTGAAATTACATCTTATCATATGACTTAGAACTGACATCTGATATCGCGTTTAATAAAGAGTTAGAAATCTATTGCTTCGATGCGTACACATCTAGAAACGCAATTTCCTAGCAAGGAAGTGTGGTATTTACATTCTTTTGAAGTGTAGTCGAGGTATACATAACACTTCGCAATGAATATTATATAATATCATGAAACATAGAAATGATATGCGATTTCGCAATTTAAGAAGCATTAGAACCCTATTGCTACGATACGTAGACATCTGCAAACGCTATTTCCTAGCAAGGAAGTGTCGCATTTTCGTTCATTTGAAGTGTATGCGAGGTATACATAACACTCCACAATGAATATTATATATTATCATGAAAAAAAGAAATGAGATTCGATATGGCGATTTAAGAAGCATTAGAACTCTAGCGCTTCAATACGTAGATATCTTCCGACGCTATTTCCTAGGAAGGAAGTGTCGCATTTACATTCAGTTGATGTGTATGCGAGGTATACATGACACTTTGCAATGAATATTACATATTATCATGAAACATAGAAGTGAGATGCGATATGGCGATTTAAGAAGCATTAGAACTCTATTGCTTCGATACGTAGACATCGCCAATCGCTATTTCCTAGCAAGGAAGTGTTGCATTTATATTCTTTTGAAGTGAATACGAGGTATACATAACACTCCACAATGAATATTATATCTTATCGTGATACATAGGAATGAGATACGAAATGGCGATATAAGAAGCATTAGAACTCTATTGCTACGATACGTAGACATCTGCAAACGCTTCTTCCTAGCAAGGAAGTGTCGCATTTACATTCTTTTGAAGCGAATACGAGGTATACATAACACTCCACAATGAATATTATGTCTTATCATGAAACATAGAAATGAGATACGATATCTCGTTTGAGGAAGCGCTAGAACTCTATCGCTTCGATACGTAGATATCTGCAAACGCTATTTCCTAGCAAGGAAGTGTAGCATTTACATTCATTTGAAGTGTATGCGAGGTATACATGACACTTCGCAATGAATATTATACATTATCATAAAACATAGGAATGAGATGCGATATTGCGAATTAACAAGCTCTAGAACTCTATTGCTTCGATACATAGACATCTGCAAACGCTATTTCCTGGCAAGGAAGTGTCGCATTTACATTCATTTGAATACATAACACTCCACAATGAATATTATATATTATCATGAAACATAGAAATGAGATGCGATATGGCGATTTAAGAAGCATTAGAACTCTAGCGCTTCAATACGTAGACATCTTCCGACGCTATTTCCTAGCAAGGAAGTGTCGCATTTACATTCAGTTGTAGTGTATGCGTGGTATAAATGACACTTCGCCATGAGTATTATACCTCATCATGAATCATAGAAGTGAGATGCAATATCGCGTTTTAAGAAGCATTAGAAACCTATTGCTACGTATCGTAAACATCTTCCGACGCTATTTCCAAGCAAGGAAGTGTCGCATTTACATTCAGTTGATGTGTATGCGAGGTATACATGACACTTTGCAATAAATATTACATATTATCATGAAACATAGAAATGAGATGCGATATGGCGATTTAAGAAGCATTAGAACTCTATTGCTTCGATACGTAGACATCGCCAAACTCTATTTCCTGGCAAGGAAGTGTCGCATTTTCATTCATTTGAAGTGAATACGAGGTATACATAACACTCCAAATTGAATGTTATATATTATCATGAAACACAGATATGAGATGCGATAACGCGAATTAGCATGCTTTAGAAATCTATTGCTTCCATACGTAGACACCTGGAAACGCTGTTTCCTAGGAAGGACGTGTCACATTTACATTCTTTTGAAGTGAATACGAGGTATACATAATAATCCACAATGTATTTTATATCTCATCATGAAACATAGAAATGAGGAGCGATTTTGCTATTTAAGAAGCTTTAGAACTCTATTGCTTCAATACTAGATATCTGCAAACACTACTTCCTAGCAAGGAACTGTCGTATTCACATTCATTTGAAGTGTATGCGAGGTATACATGACACTTCGCAATGAATATTATATATTATCATGAAACATAGATATGAGATGCGTTAACGCGAATTAGCATGCTTTAGAAATCTATTGCTTCGATACGTAGACACCTGCAAACGCTGTTTCCTATGAAGGAAGTGTCGCATTTACATTCATTTTAAGTGTCTGCGAGGTATACATGACACATCGCAATGAATATTATATATTATCATGAAACATAGAAATTCGAAGCGATATCGCGTTTTGAGGAGCATTAGAACTATAATGCCACGATACGTAGACATATGCAAACGCTATTTCCTAGCAAGGAAGTGTCGCATTTACAATCATTTGAAGTATAGACGAGATATACATAGCACTGCACAATGAACATTATATGTTATCATGAAACATAGAAATGAGAAGAGATATGGCGATTTAAGGAGCATTAGAAATCTATTGCTTCGATACGTAGACATCTGCAAGCGCTTTTTCCTAGCAAGGAAGTGTCGCATTTACATTCTTTTGAAGTGAATACGAGGTATTCATAACACTGCACAATGAATATTATATCGTATCATGAAACATAGAAATGAGATGCGATATCGCGATTTAAGAAGCTTTAGAAATATATTGCTCCGATACTAGATATCTGCAAACACTACTTCCTAGCAAGGAACTGTCGCATTCACATTCATATGAAGTGTATGCGAGGTATACATGACACTTCGCAATGAATATTAAATATAATCATGAAACATAGATATGCGATGCGATATCGCGATTCAAAAAGCATTAGAACACTATTGCTTCGATACGTAGACAACTGCAAACGCTATTTCCTAGCAAGGAAGTGTCGTATTTACAATCATTTGAAGTGTATGCGAGGTACACATGACACTTCGCAGTGAATATTATATATTATCGTGAAACATAGATATGAGATGCGATATCGCGAATTAGCAAGCTTTAGAAACCTATTGCTTCGATACGGAGACATCTGCAAACGCTATTTCCAAGCAAGGAAGTGTCGCATTTACATTCATCTGAAGTGTATGCGTCGTATACATGACACTTCGCAGTGAATATTATATATTATCATGAAACATAGAAATGAGAAGCGATATGGGGATTTAAGAAGCATTAAAACCCTATTGCTTCGATACGTAGACATCTGCAAACGCTACTTCCTCGCAAGGAAGTGTGGTACTTACGTTCTTTTGAAAGGAATACGAGGTATACATGACACCACGCAATGAATATTATATCTTATCAGGAAACGTAGATATGAGATGCGATATGATGATTTAAGAAACATTAGAAAGCTATTGCTTCGATACGTAGGCATCTGCAAACGCTATTTCCTAGCAAGGAAGTGTCGCATTTATATTCTTTTGAAGTGAATACGAGGTATTCTTAACACAGAACTATGAATATGATATCTTATCATGAAACATAGAAATGTTATGTGATATCGCGATATAAGAAGCATTAGAACACTATTGCTTCGATACGTAGACATCTGCAAACGCTATTTCCTAGCGAGGAAGTGTCGCATTTACGTTCATTTGAAGTGTATGCGAGGTATACATGACACTTCGCAGTGAATATTATATATTATCATGAAACGTAGAAATGAGAAGCGATATGGCCATTTAAGAAGCATTAGATCCCTATTGCTTCGATACGTAGATTTCTGCAAACGCTATTTCCAAGCAAAGGAAGTGTCGCATTTACATTCATTTGATGTATAGAGGAGATATACATAACACTGCACAATGAATATTATATCTTATCATGAAACATAGTAATGGGATGCAATATGGCGATTTAAGAAGTATTTGAACTCTATTGCTTCGATACGTAGACATCTGCAAACGCTATTTCCTAGAAAGGAAGTTTCGCATTTACATTCAATTGAAGTGTATGCGAGGTATACATAACACTTCGCAATGAATATTATATCTTATCGTGAAACATAGAAATGAGATACGGTATCTCGTTTGAAGAAGCATTAGAATTCAATTGGAGCGATACTTAGACATCTGCAATCGCTATTTTCTAGCATGGAAGTGTCGCATTTACATTCTTTTGAAGTGACTGCGAGGTATACGTGACACTTCGCAATGAATATTGTATCTTATCATGAAACATAGAAATGAGATGCGGTATCGCTCTTTAGAAAGCATTAGAACTCCATTGCTACGATACGTAGACGTATGGAAACGTTATTTCCTAGAAAGGAAGTGACACACTTACATTCATTTGCAGTGTATGCAAGGTATAATAGGCACGTCGCAATGAATAATATATCTTATCATGAAACATAGAAGTGAGATGCGATATCGCGTCTTATGAAGCATTAGAACTCTATTGCTTCGATACGTAGACATCTGCAATCGCTATTTCCTAGCAAGGAAGTGTCGCATTTACATTCATTTGAAGTGTATGCGAGGTATACATAACAATTCGCAATGAATATTATATCTTATCGTGAAACATAGAAATGAGATGCGATATGGCGATTTAAGAAGCAATAGATCCCTATTGCTTCGATACGTAGACATCTGCAAACGCTATTTCCTAGCAGGGAAGTGTAGCATTTACATTCTTTTGAAGTGAATACGAGGTACACATGACACATCGCAATGAATATTATATCTTATCATGAAACATAGAAATGAGATGCGATATGACGATTTAAGAAGCATTAGAACACTATTGCTTCGGTACGTAGACATCTGCAAACGCTACTTCCTAGTAAGGAAGTGTCGCATTTACATTATTTTCAAATGAATACGAGGTATACATAACACTGCACAATGAATATTATATCTTATCATGAAACATAGAAATGAGATGCGATATCGCGATTTAAAAAGCATTAGAACAATATTGCTTCGATACATAGACATCTGCAAACGCTACTTCCTAGGAAGGAAGTGTCGCATTTTCATTCGTTTGAGAGGAATAAGCGGTATACATAACACTTCGCTGTGAATATTATATATTATCACGAAACGTAGATATGAGATGCGATATGACGATTTAAGAAGCATTAGAAATCTATTGCTTCGATACGTAGACATCTGCAAACGCAACTTCCTAGCAAGGAAGTGTCGCGTTTACATCCTTTTGAAGTGAATACGAGGTATACATAACACTGCACAATGAATATTATATCTTATCATGAAACACAGAAATGGGATGCGATATCGCGATTTAAGAAGCACTATAACACTATTGCTTCGATACGTAGACATCTGCAAATGCTATTTCCAAGCAAGGAAGTGTCGCATTTACATTCATCTGAAGTGTATGCGACGTATACATGACACTTCGCAGTGAATATTATATATTATCATGAAACATAGAAATGAGAAGCGATATGGGGATTTAAGAAGCATTAAATCCCTATTGCTTCGATACCTAGACATCTGCAAACGCTACATCCTCGCAAGCAAGTGTGGTACTTACGTTCCTTTGAATGGAATACGAGGTATACATGACACCACGCAATGAATATTATATCTTATCAAGAAACGTAGATATGAGATGCGATATGACGATTTAAGAAACATTAGAAAGCTATTGCTTCGATACGTAGGCATCTGCAAACGCTATTTCCTAGCAAGGAAGTGTCGCATTTATATTCTTTTGAAGTGAATACGAGGTATTCTTAACACTGAACTATGAATATGATATCTTATCATGAAACATAGAAATGTTATGTGATATCGCGATTTAAGAAGCATTAGAACTCTAATTGTAAACATAGAAATGAGATGCGATATGACGATTTAAGGAGCATTAGAACTCTATTGCTTCGATACGTAGGCATCTGCAAACACTATTTCCCAGCAGGGAACTGTCGCATTCACATTCGTTTTAATTGTATGCGAGGAATACATGAAACTTCGCAATGAATATTATATATTATCATGAAACATAGATATGAGATGCGATATCGCGAATTAGCAAGCTTTAGAAATCTATTGCTTCGATACGTAGACATCTGCAAACGCTATTTCCTAGCAAGAAAGTGTCGCATTTACATTCATTTTAAGTGTATGCGCGGTATACGTGACACTTCGCAATGAATATTATATTTTGTCATGAAACATAGAAATGAGATGCGATATCGCGATTTAAGAAGCATTAGCACACTATTGCTTCGATACGTAGACATCTGCAAACGCTACTTCCTAGCAAGGAAGTGTCGCATTTACATTCTTTTGAAACGAATACGATGTATACATAACACTTCGCAATGAGTATTATATCTTATCATGAAACATAGAAATGAGATGCGATATGGCGATATATGAAGCATTTAATGTCTGTTACTTCGATACGTAGACATCTGCAAACGCTATTTCCTAGCAAGAAATTGTAGCATTTACATTCTTTTGAAGTGAATAAGACGTAAACATAACACTGCACAATGAATACTATATCTTATCATGAAACATAGAAATGAGATGCGATATGGCGATTTATGAAGCATTAGATGTCTATTGCTTCGATTCGTAGACATCTGCCAACGCTATTTCCTAGCAAGCAAGTGTCGCATTTACATTCATTTGATGTGTATGCGAGGTATACATGACACTTCGCAGTGAATGTTATATATTGTCATGAAACATAGAAATGAAATGCGATATGGCGATTTAAGAAGCATTAGATCCCTATTGCTTCGATACATAAACATCTGCAAACGCTATTTCCTAGCAAGGAAGTGTCGCATTTACATTCTTTTGAAGTGAATACGAGGTATACATAACACTCCACAATGAATATTATATATTACAATGAAATATGGTAATGAGAAGCGATATGGCGTTTTGAGAAGCATTAGAACTCTAATGGTACGATACGTAGACATCTGCAAACGCTATTTCCTGGCAAAGAAGTGTCGCGTTTACATTCTTTTGAAGTGAATCCGAGGTATACATAACACTGCACAATGAATATTATATCTTATCATGAAACAAAGAAATGAGATGCGATATCGCGATTTAAGAAGCATTGGAACACTACTGCTTCGATACGTAGACATCTGCAAACGCTATTTCCTAGCAAGGAAGTGTCGCATTTACGTTCACTTGAAGTGCATGCGAGGTATACATAAACACATACATTCTAAAAATGTTGAGAGGGCGAACAGATAATGACTCGTCGTGTAAGCCATTTGTACCACGCAAATTTCGGCGTGTAATACCACTAGCATTTTCAGATAGTTACAGTTCATCTAGTGGTTCACTAAAAAATACTGAAACAAGTGATCCAAGTCATTGGTTTGATCGGTGATGCAACCAGCCAAACATTATACCTTTTTCAAGTCCCCGTGGTACCAAACTCGCTCATGAACGAATGCAAAATTATAGCACAGTGGAAGATTTTTACGCCCTTTATGTGACGGTTAAACTATTTCAACATATAAGCGAACAAACAAATATTTATGCGACACAAAGTACAATCGCTTCCAAACATGTTGAAAAGTAGGTGCCAACAGATGAGGACGAAATAAAGAAGTTTTTTGGAGTGGTTTTGTGAATGATTTTGGTAAAGCCCCGATCTTTGTATCTGTATTGGTTAAAGGATCCATTGTTTATTCAAACATTCCCGCGGAAAGTTATGAGTAAAAACAGATTTCAAATTCAGTTGAGAATGTTGCATATTGTCGACAATACAAAAGTGGATGCTTCCAATCGTCTCTCAAAGGTTGAATTTTTAATGAAAGAATTAAATATAAATTTTAAGAAGTATTATGATCCAGTTGAAATATTATGCATCGACGAGACAGTAATACCATTCCGTGGACGGATCATATTCAGACAGTACATGAAACAAAAAAAGCATATATATGGGATAAAAATACTTTGAAGCAGCTGCGCTGCTTCGGTTTGCTGTGGTGTAAAGATGTAGGAAGAAAGAAGGAAGGAGAAGAGAGGGGAAGAACGTTTCGTCCTGGGCCTGCTAGTGGACTCATCAGTAAGGCTACCTAGCAGGCTCTGCCTTAGACGCTGGGATATTAGGGACAGTTCAGAACTTCTATATACTGGAAAGGATGTGTCATCGGCTACATTCAGGAAAGTGTAAACGGTGCTGTCCCTCTAGTGGCGAGTGCCGCCACATCTTAAATTGTGCTGTGATAATCATTGCACATATAATCTTTGGATTTACACCGGCAAATCATTGGATAAAAAAATACAACACCCACAAATGTTGTCATGAATTTATGTGAAAATGTGTTTCACAAAGGCCATATTTTATACACGGATAATTATTATACGGGTGTGGATTTATCAAACAAACTCATAACAAAAAATACGCATTTGGTTGGTATTCTTCCACCAAATCGAAGAGGCAATCCAAATAGAGCTGTGACAGGCAAACTGCGACGCGGAGAAGTCATTGCTCAAGACAACAGTAGAGAGATTACAATCAAGAAATGGAAAGACAAGAGGGATGTTTTAGTTCTTTCGATCAAGCATTCTGACGAAATGAAATCCGTAATAACAAGAACAGGGGTATCCTGCAAACCAAAAATTATTATTGATTATAATAAAGGTAAAATAGCGATTGATCTGTCTGATCAAATGGGTGCTTACAGCAGTACACTTAGAAGGTTACTAAAATGGTATAGAAAATTGGCATTCGACCTTCTTTTGAATATTGCAATGCGTTACATATGTTCCAAAATGTAACAGGAAGAAAGATGTCAATTACAACATTTAGAAACCAATTGGTAAATGTTCTCACACGACGTTCACATTAGAAGACTCCAATTAGGGCCGATACAAGTAGACGAATTCACAAATTTCATTAGAAGGAAGGAAAGGCGCATGAAGTACGAAAGTATTGTGTTGAGTGTTACAGCATAAGCACAAAAATGTTCGGACGCCAGTTAGCGAGGAAAATGACAAAGAAATTTACTATATACTGTAATATGTGCAAATCACAGCCACATCTTTGTTTAACATGTTTTAATAAACTTCATTAAATATTGGCAAAAATATTTAATTGCTATTAATAATTTAACCCTTTACAATGTCAGTCTCATGCACCGATGTCGATCAAACAAGAAGTTCGCTGTCAGTCCTTAGAATCCACGTTGTCCAAACGAAAAGTTGATTGTTAGTCCCCAGGGACTTACGCCGCCTGAACGGGAAATTCACTGTCAGTCCCTGGGGCTGACGTAGCACTCTACGTGTTAAATCCGGTAAAAATATTGTAATTGACAAAATCATGATTCCAAAGCGGCATAAATATAGTATAAAACTTTGTAAACTGTGCCTTCTGGAAGGATACACATATAACATTCTTATTTACGCCGGAAATAATGCAACCAGATTAGCGAAAACACATGAGCATGATGTATTTATGACGTTGGAGGATGAATTATTATTTGAGAGCCGCGTATTATACGCAAATAGTTCATATACTTGTGTCCCTTTGGCCGAGAATCTTCTGCAAAAAATAACATTTATTTATGGTAAAGTTAAAATTAATACAAAATTTCTTCCACTGCAGGCCAAACGGAAACTGCAGCGCAGTGGCTTTATGTATTTTCAAAATCGGAGAGGCTTTAAATTTTTAAAGTGACCGGATAAGAGGCCGGTATGCATGTTAGCCACTTCTGAAAACCACAAATGTGTTATTTTCCAGATTAGTAAAAATAAGTTAAAGCCGGACGCAGTGTTCCTTTATAACAAAATTACGAAGGGGTTTGACCATCCGACCAGATGTCTTCTTATCACAGTTGATTACGCAGAACAGTAAAGTGGTATAGAAAAATAGTTATCGAATTAGTATGCGGGGCTTCTCTCGTCAATGCCTGTTATATACATAGAAAATGAAGTACCAAAGATATGAAAATATTAAACTTCCGCGAAAAAATTATTGATTATCTCCTTAGTATAGTGGATCATCACGGTGAACAAACGTCATCTGAAACTGAAGCAGTGCCCAAGAAACGTACACATTTTCTGCGGTCATTCCAAGAACGTGCGAGAAAAACGAGATAGCGATGTAAAGAATGTTATAAATGTATGTCTAGAATAAATGGTAGCCAGTATGCCACGAATAAGGCGATAAGAGTTGAAGCCTGTTTTAACCGATGTAAGGGCCATCCAGAATTATACTTAACATGTTTTGAAAAATTAGATAAAAATATTAAATAATTATGCTAGGTTTATAGTATTGATTTGTTATGTTTTAAATATTGATTGTCTGTTTATAATACTGAGAATTGAAAAATAATACTATTTTGTACTATCTACTTTGTGAAATATGAGTTCGACCCATCGTGATGTACGCCGGCCCACGAAATAGACACGTGTGACCCACCTGTGGTGCAGGCAGGCGTCAACGTGCTAAACGTAGAAATTATATGTGCCATAGCATTGCGTGGAGCAGTAGCTCACTACAGTTTTGACAAGCAGACAATATGAAACCCCAGCCCGGTGCAAGGAACAGTCGAACTTACATTCGTTTGAAGTGTCGAAGTATGTAAGGATAATGCGATACATAGAGCATTACAACGTTCTTGCTTTCGAACGTTGAAATGAGACACTTCACCACAGAGCATGTAGCATTAGGACTCTATTGCTTATACACGTAGCACTATGAAACGCCATCCCGATGCATTTATCTGTAAAATTCGCATTCTTTTGATCTGTATAAACAGATCAACAAAATGCAAAGCGTACAAATTTAGAGCTAACTCACTTTGAATCGTGGAAATGGTTTACGCCATCGCATTGCAAGGAGAAATAGAACACCATTGCTTTGACACACGGACACTTTAAACCGCCATCCTGTTGCATGGATCTGCATAATTCACATTCATTTCAAGAGCTCCAGCAAATAAGCATAGTGCTATGCATAGAAGATTATAGCTTACTTTCTTCGAAATGTTGAAATGAAATGCACCATCTCATTGCATGCAGCCTTAGAACACCATTGCTTTTGACCAGCAGACACTACGAAGCACCATACCGTGCATGGAACTGTCGAATTCACATTATTTTGATGTGTAGAAGAGGACAAGCATAATGATATGCTTAGAAGATTACAGCTTACTTACTTTGAACCATTGAAATGAGATACGCCATCGCAATGGATGGAGTACTAGAACTCCAATGTGTTAACACGAGGGCACCGTGAAGCGCCATCCCGTTTGAAGGAACTGCAGAGTTCACATCCCTTTGATTTGTAGTAGCATACAAGCTTAATATTATTGAAGGATAATTAAATTATCCTAATTTAAAAGTTAATGAATAATTCTTGTTTCAAATGTTATGTACCTGGAATATTCCAGATTGCGAGCGATACCGAGTGTACGGAATAAATGAGTTTTTCGTGTGAATATTTTAAAACGATGAAGCTGTTGTTCATTAGCATTCTTTGGAGTTATATCTCAGTTGAGAAGAACTGTTTAATGATATACAAAATCTTGTAGTTGTCTTTAGTTAGTAAGTTTCCTACAATTTGTGGACCTCAGGCGTGGTAATTATCAAGAGGACATTGTAGAATTAAATCGGATACGTTCTAAAGATTGGAATATTATCGAGTATTTGAAGAGAGGACGTTGGAGAAAATTCCTTGAAGGTCTAGAACGTTCGAGAAGTTATTCATGCGACGTGAGTGCAGTTTGGAGAGATAGTGCGAGAACGAAAATTAAACTTTTGTGTAGAGACAATTCGAGTTTATACGCGAGTATCGAGTGAAAATTTTCACAATGAAAGATTTGAGTAAAATCACAGATACTGCGCTAAAAGAGATATTAATGGAGCATAAACAACCTTCTGCTGGTTCCGCAGCTAAATTAATTTCCCGTTTGATGGATGTTGACTCAGACGGAACGTGGATAAATGACAAGCTAAAAGAAGTTCATGAAAAAAATGAGGATCGTGTGTTGATGTATCATCAAACGTGCAATCAGCAATGAATCTACTGCAACGAGAAATTGATTTCTTTTTAAAAGAAGAAGAATTAGCACAAGGTGAGTTAGCCACGTTGCGTCTTGAGTTAGATGCGATGCGAATTCATTCAATTACAGGTTGAGCAACATTTGGAAAATGAGCAGCGAAGATCGACGCGTAATTTTCGAAGTGAACAATATGATGTTGATAGTGGCGGTGACAATCTCTTGGCATTGAATAATGGCAATGAATGCAGTGTTTTATCTCAATTTAGTTAGCCGCGAACGAATATTTCGGCAGTTTCAAATTTACTTCGTAAATTTTATGGTAAATCTAGTGATAGTGAAATTTGGAGGAAGCAGATCAAATTGTTGAAGACGATATATAAATTGGAAGATGACATTGCACGATTACTTATCGGTATGCGACTGAAGGGAAAAGCACTTGAATGGTTCCATCCTAAACCAGAATATATAACTATGCCATTCAACCGACGCAGGAAGAATTAAAAGTTACGTTTTATCATCCACAAAGCAAAATTGAAATAAGCAAGGAATTTGACGGGCGATTATGGAAGAGGAACGAGACATTTCATGAATATTTTCACGAGAAGATGATTCTTCGAAGTCGAGTACCAATCAACGACCATGAAATGCTTGAATACCTGATTGACGGCATCCCCAATGAAATGCTCCGGAACCAGGCCCGTATTCAACAGTTTACAACAACCGATCAACTTTCGATAACGTTTGAAAAGGTAATTCTTCGAGATCAAGGTTTGTTGGGTGTGCAGATGTCAACAAAGTTTGAGAAGTGTGAAGACAGTTTCGATAGAAATAAACGAAAGGAAGTAGTCAATGTGGGTGAGATAAGCGAGTTTACCGGTAATATTGTACGATGTTATAGTTGTGGTGGGCACGATCATATTAGCGTGAATTGTCTGACGAAAGATCGTGGTGTAAAATATTTTATATGTCAAGAACGTGTACATATTGCGTCAAATGTCCCAAGAAATTTAAAGCGAGTGAAAGGAGCTGCGTGACATTAGGAATATCGTACCGAAATTATCTCAAAAATGTTTTACTTAACGGATGCGAAAATCAAAGCATTAATGGATTCAGGAAGTGATTTTAGTTTAATTCGCACAGACGAGTATATTAAGCTTGGTTCTCCGCAATTACGATGCAATGAATTACTTTTCAAAGGTTCAAGGAATAATACAACATTAGGTGAGTTTCAAGCAGAAATTACCGCAGATGGACACTCATATCCGATTTGTATACAAGTAATCTCTGATACCATTGTTCGACACAAGCTGTTAATAGGAACGAATTTCTTAAATGTAACCGATGTCAGCATTAAAGGTGCTAAAGTAAACATTCGTCCATTACCGAAAGTAACGCGCGAAATTGTTGAAAGAGAAAATATTATACCGGAAATATTTAAAATAGATGTAACGAGTGACGTGTTATAAGTAAATCAAGTTGATGTGACTCATGTATTAGATCCTAATTAGTGAGTGACGATAGAATATCTTGTTAGTAATTACAAGCCAAGCAAAACCTTTGAACGTGAAATTGCAATGAATTTAATATTGAAAGGCGATATCTGTATATTAATCGGCGATACAATTGCCAACGTTGCAAAAAGAGATTGTTAATGCGCAGATAGAACAGTGGATAGCGGCTGGAGTCGCTCAGTTATCTACTTCTGATTATGCGAGTCCGGTTGTTCTCGTTCGGAAGAAAAATGATTCGTTTAGATTATGTGTGGATTATCGACAAATTAAGAAGAAGATTCTTAAAGATAGGTATCCGTTACAATTGATTGAAGATCAATTAGATTTGTCACAAGTCGCGCGCATTTTCAGTACTCTTGACTTGAAAAACGGTTTCTTTCACGTGCGATAGGATAAAGCAAGTCGAAAGTATACAGCATTTATTGTACCAGATGATCACTATGAATTTTTACGAGTCCCTTTTGATTCATGTAATTCTCCAGCAGTTTTTCAAAGATTTATAAATACCATATTTAGAGATATTATTTGAGAGAGAATAGTTTTAGCATACATGGATGATTCGATTATTTCATGAAATGATATTGAAAGTGGGATCAAAAATCTTGAAAGGCTTTGAATTATAGCGAGCGGAGCAGGCTTAATATTTTGTTGGGAAAAGTGTTGTTTTTTGCAAACTTTTGTCGAATTCCTCGGGAATGTAATCAACAATGGTTATGTTCGCCCCTCACTAAAACTGATACAGTCCGACGATTTCCAGAGCCAACAAATGTTAAACAAATACAAAGTTTTCTTGGACTTATCTGGTATTTTCGTAAATTTATTCATGAATACCCTGTAATTGCGCGACCTTTATCTAACCTTCTGCAAGCGAATGTTAATTCTGTTTTCGAACGTCTGAAATGGAAGCATTCATATGACTTAAACTTTTAGTGAGTGAGAAACCAATGGTGAATATGTATCAAATAGAAGTAGAGATGGAGTTGCATACAGATGCTTCTGCGTTAGGGTACGGAGCGATTTTATTTCAAAGAATAACGAAGATCAACCTTTTCAGCCTGTATATTATTTTCTAGTGGTAGGACAACTTCTGCTGAATCTAAATACAGTAGCTATAAACTTGAAGTTTTAGCAGTGGCAAAAGCATTGAAGAAATTAGGAGTTCATTTATTAGGAATTTCGTTTGTTATTGTTACTGATTGCCGAGCTTTTACTCTTACAATGAATAAGAAATATCTTTGTGTGTGAGTTTCGTGATGGGCATTATCGTTAGGAGAATTTGATTACCGGATAGAGCCTCGTCCAGGAAACAACATGCTACATGTAGATGCGCTTAGTAGAAATCCTCCTCCTACAAATTTCCTAATTGGTGAATCTGATGCAAGTCTTACAGCACGTTTGTATAAAACACAGGAAGAATATGAGACTGTAATGAAACTTCGGGATTTGGTACTACAAAACAAGACGAATGATTATGTTCTACGGGGAAATTTTCGGTACAGAAAGTCTGGAGGTTCAACTAGTAGTGTCATGTCGGATGCAGATATATGAAATAAGGCAATAAGGAAATAAGGAAAAAGTCAAGACTGAAGCTATCGTACGTAAAGGTTATTGGATTCCAAATCTTCGGCAGCAAGTTGGAAAGGTGGTAAGAAATTGTGTTGCATGCATCTTAGCCGAAAGGATACAGGGAAAGTAGGAGCGTAATTTAAATACGATTGAAGAGTGAAGTATTCCTTTTGATACATTTCATATCGATCATCTTGGATCACTGCCATCAACAAAAAAAAAAAGGTATCAGTACATATTTGTAGTGGTAGATGCTTTTACAAAATTTACATGGCTCTATGCTACAAGATCTACTACTACAGCTGAAGTTTTGTCACGCCTGAAGAAGCAAGCGTGACTTAGCTGCACCTAAGCCCTGTGAGTGATGTAAGCATTTAGATGTAGATCAACAATGTTTGAAATTAACAATACATCGAAGTATTGGCACGTCACCATTTCATCTTCTCTCTGGGACACATTCACGTCTTAAAGGTCATCTTGGCATCCGTTTTACGCAATCAACAATTTGTAGTTCGAACGGTAGGGGAAGGAGAAGGACCCCTACAAACATCTACGTCAGCAGATTCTATGAAATTGTGGATCGAAGATATGTATGATATTTATCTCGAATCGAAGACGATATGAATGAAGACATTCTGGACGAATGTTCATGCAGGGCGGCCGAGTGAAGGCTAACGAAATTATCTTAATTTAAAAACTAATCAATAATTCAAGTTTCAAATGTTAGGTGCGTGGAATATTCTAGAATGTGCGGAATAAATGAGATTTCGTGTGTATGTTTTAAAACGATGCAGCAGTTATTCATTAGTAGTCCATGGAGTAATATCTCAGTTGAAAGGAACTATTTAATGATTTAAAAAAACCTTGCAATTGTCTGTAATTAATGAGTTTCCTACATTATGCATAGAAGATTACAGCTTATTAAGATCGATACGTACAAATGAAATGCACAGTCGCATTGCATGGAGCATTAGAACTCCATGGTTTTGACAAGAAGACACTATGAAACGCTACCCTGTTGCATGGAACTGTAGAATTCAGATTCTTTTGAAGTGCAGAGGCAGATAAGCATAATGCTATCCATAGAAGATTACAGCTTACTTACTTCGAATTGTTGACATCAGGTGGGCCATTGCAATGCATGATGCTTTTTAGAACACCGTTTATTTGCCACACAGACACTGTGAGGCGCAATTAAGTTGCAAGGAACTCTAGCATTTACTTTCTCTTAAAATTCAGATAAGCATAATGCTATGCATCGAAGTATACTCCTTACTTACCTCGATACGATGAAATGCTATGCACCATCGTATTGTGATAACGCGGGTTTTTGAGTATGTCACTTGAGCGCTAGCCCCGCGAAAACGTGGGTTTCTGAGTCTGACGCTTGTGCGCTGATCCCACGATGATGTGCAATTTTTTTGCTGGTTTGTGTATCTTGTACATCGATTTGTATGTACTTGCCATGGTTATGTCGATCTTCATCTTTTATGCCCAAAATATAAAACTTATACGATAGTTTAGAAACAATCAAAGCAAGAATTATTCTGGAACAGTTCATTCCATAGTCATTTTCTGTTTCGTACGCTTACGCTTCTAGTTTACCAGTATAACAAGGTTTATTATTTTGTAACTTTTTACCCACATAATATGAGTGATATTATTGATGAGTATATTGCTGACTCTCTATCCTACATTCGGTATATTCAGAAGATTCTGATATAAAAGTCGAGGACAGCGATAGTGATGTGGGTTCAAGAATAAGATTAAGAGCCATTTCACTACAGCATTCAAGCGATTCCGATGATTCCATCGATTGTGTCAGATGTTGATAAAATTCCTACCGCATCAGATTTTACAGGTGTGTCAGGCCCAAAAATTTTTCCTATTGATAAGAAAAGCGTAAAAGAAATCGTCGAATTGTTTATTGGCAATGATTTGTTTCAATTAATGATCAATGAATCCAACATGTTTTACCAGAAAGATAAGGACAAGATGAGCGAGGGGAAAAAATATCAAAGTGATGTGATATTACTCTAGCCGAGAAGAAAAAATTTCTTGGTATAATTATAATGATGGGTCAGACAAAGAAAGATGTAAGAAATAATTACTGGTTCTCCGAATTTTACATGAGAACACCATCGTTCTCCACAATAATGCCATGCAAGAGATTTCGCCAGATTTGTAGGATGTGGCATTTTTCAAAGAATCAAACAATAAACGATTCTAATAAGCTCGCTAAGATTCAGGCCATTTTGAGCTACTTATTAGATAAATTTAAATCTGTATACACACCCAGGAAAGAACTTTCGCTTGATTAATCCATTATTCCATGGCGTGGAAAATTGTCTATAAAAACACACAATCCGGCAAAAATAATAAAGTACGGCCTACTTTGCCGTATGCTTTGCGAAGCTAGAACCAGATATGTTACCAATATAGAAATGTACTGTGCGGAAGGCAATAAATTGGGCCAGATATATTATTAGTATTATGTCATTATTAAGTATTATGTCATTACTTGATAAAAATATATGTTTGAGACACCACTTATACATGGACAACTATTATAATAGCTTTAAAACTGCAGAATTGCTCATGATAAATGGTACAGGAGTTTGTGGTACAATTAGAGCAAATAGGGGTGTTCCTGAGTCTTTACTGCATTTCAGATTGAAAACTGGAGATTATAAATGTAAAAGAATGGGTGAAGTTATAGTAAAGGCGTGGAAGCCGGAACAGAATGTCGTACACATGGTTTCCACGATACATTCGGGAAAATTAATTAAAACAAATAAAATACACAGGAAAACAAAACAAGAAATTATAAAACCTTATTCCGTCATAGAATATAATAAATATATGATGGCTGCAGATTTGGCAGATCATTATTTATCATATTATTCCATCATGAGAAAAACGGTGAAGTGGACAAAGAAGACAGTCTTGTTTCTTTTAAATTGCGCACTGTTTATTGCATTTAGATTATATATTGAATTGAATGGCAACATTATAAAATATAAACAATTTTTACATATTGATAGACGTTCTTGGATCGAGGGAAACGCAAATATACAAGATGTACTAACTGATACCTCTATTACTACTCTTTCTAACAATTCAAGTACTTCTGTACATATTCCTACACCTCGCACACCAATATTTGACAGCCCCAGGGACTTTCGGATCATATGAAGAATAATAAAGTTACCAGAATTTTTGGATAAGGGAAAAAACTGATTTGTACGACGTCCTTTAAAGTTTGCTCTGCTGGTAAAAAAAGAAGCGAAAGCAACTTTATGTGTGCTGAATGCATAGTACCTTCACATCTTGGACATTGTAAATACTTGCTTCAAGTATTAAAACATTTGCCTCCTGTTTACGTTATGTATATGCATTAATCCACCATGAAATAAGAAACTGTACTTTTCTCCATTAATATAAATTAAAAATTTCCATCTTCTTTTTCTAATTACCGTTAAATTGTATATGATGAATATGCAAATAAAATGTTCTATTTAACAAAAATATATAACGTTTTAAATATTTTATTTCGTTATTCAGTGACCTAAAACAAACGAATATGACCGGCGGGGAACTGGGATTTAAGATGCCAATTCGTTGCAGGTGCTCAGGCTTCAAATGTCTCTTAGGTCGCCGCTTATCAATGCATTAAGCGTAATGCTATGCATAAAAGATTACACCTTTCATTCTTTGAATAGTTGGAATGATATGCACAATCCCATTACATGGAACTGTATAATTCACATTCTTTTGAGGTGTAAAAGCAGATGAGCATAATGCTATTCATAGAAGAACACAGCTTACTTACTTTGATACAATGAAATGAGGTGCGCCATCGCATTGCATAGTACATTAGAAGTCTATTGTATTGACACCCAGACACTATAAAGCGCCATCCGGTTGCATGGAACTGTATAGTGTATATTCTTTGGAGGAATTGAAGGAGCTAAGCATAATTCTATACATACAGAATTAAACCCTGATTGCTTTGAAAGGCTGAAATGAGATGTGCTATCGCATTGCGTGGAATATTAAACTCTATTGCTTTGACACGCAGATACTATGAATTGCCATCCCGCTGAATGTAACTGTAAAATTGACATTCATTTGTGGAGCGAAGCAGATAAGTGTAGCGCTAAGCATGGAGGATTACAGCTTACTTACTTTAGAACGACAGAATGAGATGCACCACCGCATTGCATGGAGCATTATAACGTCATTACTTTCGCACGCAAACACTATGAAGCGACAGCCTCTTGCATGCATCTGCATAATTCACATTCTTTTGAAGAACTGAAGCAGATAAGCATAATGTTATGAATAAAAGAATGCAGCTTACTTACTATGAAACACTGAATTGGAATGCACCATGGCATTGCGTGTAGCATTAGAACAGTACTGTATTAACAAGCAGACATTGTGAAGGGCCAGCCTGCTGCATGGAAGTATAGATGTCACAATCTTATCAAATATAGAAGTAGATATGCATAGCGATGTGCATGGAACGTTACGGATTACTTATTTTGAAATAATGAAATGAGACAAGCTATCGCATGGCATGAAGCATTAGAACTCTATTGCATCGATACTTATGAATCCTATGAATCCTACAGTTGCTCGCAATGTGATGGCGTTTCGCGGTGTCTGCGTGCCAATGCATTAGAGTTCTAATGCATCATGCAACACAACAGCCCATCTAAAGAGATTCAACGATTCAAGGTAAGTTATTTGCAATGTTCTATGCACTGCATTATCCTTATCTGCTTCTGCTCCTGAAAGGAATGGGAGTTCTACAAATTCATGCAACGGTATAGCCTTCTAAGTAACCATTCCACACATGAGCCTGTGTGCACCCCCAGCATCAACCCTTGGACTCAGGCAACCCGCCACGCTCGCCTGCAGAACCGGCAACAGGCAGCGTTCACGCAAGCACTTCTGCATGCGCTCACAAGCACCAAGTACCGCTGTGTCACTCGGACCGACCAGTATACATGGCTCGTTCACACCAGGCATCGCTGTTTAACTCTCACCAACGAGCACTACTGTCTCAGTCGTACTAATGAGTATATCTGCCTCGCTCGCACCAAAGATGAACACACTTGTCTACCTCGCACGGGGGATTCCGTCCTGCTAACAGGCGCAGCCGCAGCCCATCACCTCAGTGGGGACCCTTCCAATTCAGGGAGCTGACTTTACCTGAACCTCTATTCTAGTTTTAAGCCTCTTGCATATATATCCGGACTCATGTATTGCTACATATAAGAATTCATAAATCCATGTTACACACGTTATGAATGTAAGACACGAACAACACACGTAATTGTAAGTTCATGCTGTACTAGTTCAGTATACTATTTCATATGTTAAAGGCGAAAGACGCGCCGCTAGCCTCACCTCGATACGCGAGTTCCCACTCGCTGGACCACATGCTTTCATAATTTTTCAAGTAAATATTTCAAATTGGTACAAATATTATATTAATACATATTTTATATTTTAGTTAATTCAAAATACAATATCTCTTATCTATCTAATAATTATCTATCTAATTTCGTATCATTTCATGATGTTTTAATTAAATATTTGAAACTGGTTTATATAATTATACTTATCATAAGTTTTAGTTACTTAAAAATGGATCATCCGCTCCAAACGAAAATAAATATCTATATGTTATATAAGTCGATCATTTATTTGGTTTGCCCCAGTTCGCTTTCTTTCCATCGAGGCTTGCAAATCCGTCTTCGTTGTTCTTGAAATTCGTACTTTGGAAGGTAAGTAGTATGTATTGATGGTCCGACGCTAAAAATATCTCAAACAGTTCTGCTTTACTCAACTCAGCGTATATACAACCTCCTATCAACGTTATGTCTATTTTTTATTTGTTTTGGTTCTTAAAGTATGTATAGCCTTCTTTCGGATTCGTCGCGATTAGGTCGTTTCTTCGAGCCACTTTGATAATCTTTTCCTCTTTATGGTTGTTCTTCTTACTACCCCTGATTACCGATTTTTCGTTCAGGTCACCAGCGATTATTTTTCTGCTTGCTTTCTTTCCCTTTTCTATGTTAACCTCAGTTTCGGTTATATATTCTTCGATTGCTTTCCGTTCCTGTTCGGCGAGAAGTAGCAACTTCTAACTTTTGTTTCTTCGAGCGTTACCGTTCTCGTCTTACAGTCAGTATTCTTACATTTTCTGCATGATTTCTTGCGCAATTCAGCATCTGTTCAGATCGATTTGTGGGACTTTCAATTCCATATTCATTTCTCGTTTTTTTCTATCAAGGCCTTTCTGTAGACCGGACAATTAAAGCTCCGGTAACGTATCTGGTGTACGGATTGTTTCTTCCTGCCTCGCTACAAATGATACATTTCGGTTTGTTCGCGATGCAATCAATCATCGTATGATTCTGGAATCCGCATCTTCTGCAGGTTTCCTTATTATCCTTGACTTCTTCGCAATTTCTACCGATATGTCCCAGTTTATGGCACTTGCAGCATCTCTCTACTCTTGGTAGCACTTAGCAGGGACAAGAGGTCAATGCTGTTCTGAGTAGTTTTACCTTCTTCTGCTCGTTGCTGTATTTCTGTTCACATTCAACTAACGCGAATTGGTAGCCTTTCCACTTTTGTTTTAACAACTTGACGTTTATACCGCCATGCTTTCCTTCGATTTCATTCAATGTTCGTCTTATGTCCTCCTTTATTCCTTCTCTGGTAATCCAACGGGTATATGTCCCTTAGTTGGGATATTATACTCGCACTCGTAGGCTTTATACCGAATCCTTTTTTCAGAAATCCTTTTACCTCCATTACTTTGTTCTCTACACCTGCTTTCTTGTTAAACTCCAGAATTATATCTCCCACTCTCGATTTTCTTGCGTCATCTTTTCGTATTTCTGTCATTTTTTCTGCGTTTCCTCATCTCGTAGCTTGTCCTCGAATGCTTCCTGCTCCTTTAATTGCTTCATTTTTTTTTCTGTAAACATTCACCACTAGTTTCATCAAGTGTTTGATGTCAGTTTTTTTTTATATGCCTGATGTTTCCCGTTAACGTTTCCTAATATGTCATTAGCTTTGCTGTATCCTCCCTCATAATATCAATCATTACGTCTGATGTGTGGCTACCTATTCTTCTATTCGAAAGTGTAGACGTTATTCTTATCGGTCTATCGGTTCTTATCAACTATTCCATTATCCTGCTCTTTCTTCTTGGTTCCCTTATTTCGGCTCCTGATGCTTGTCCTTTCGTGTCTGTACTTCCTTCCGGGGCTTTCTTTTTCTCCTTTATATACGCTTTTATTATCCTTCTCTATTTCCCTATCTTTCTGTGTCATCGACAATGGGCTTCGAACCGCTTGCTCAACCTTTAATCTTCTGCCAGGACTCGACAGGGCTGATTCCGAATCGCGAGCCGGCAGCTCCTCACAGCAGCATATGCACAGCAGCCTCGCTCACGCTGGGGGTGGGAGTTGGGGGGGGGGGCTGCAGGCCCTCTACCATCCTACTGCCTGCCCTAATGCGGGCGGGGGATTCCCAGGGCCACTCGAACCGCGACCAGCATCTATCTTATACTCTAGCCGATTCGTAGTCATGTGTTTTCCATTAAGCTTGCCGGGATCAGTGATATTGATTCATTCAATCTAATTTATTATTTTCTCTTTAAGTTTCTCGATTTTTTATTTTCTCTCACGATGTCGTCTATTTCGTTGTACCTTGCCCTTATGGTATGGTATGTAAATTGTTGTTTGGTATTTCTAGAATTTCCTCTCAATTAATGCAATGTTTCCACAGTTTTCCTTTTTTTTCTCTCTAGTTACGTTGTTATTTTTTGCTCTCTACCCATCACATTTCCTCTCTGCACCATCCCGGAACCAGCGTTATGCGATTACTTCAGGCTAGCGCCCCGGTCTCGCTACCCCAAGATCAAGTGTTCTCCTTACATCCGTTCATTTATATATGTCAAATATTGGAGAATATTTTCTCTTATCTTTCGTATTTTTCGAGTTACGTTTTAGTTAGATGTACATTATATGCGCGTCGAAATATCGGATTTCCATATGATTTTTTAGTAAAGATTTATTCTTTTCCGACTGTTTGTTTTCATTTCGCCGAAGGCGCTCCTGTATAAGATGCGGAACCGCTCCGCTTGATCCCGCCGATCATTACATTACATTTCGTGAATAAGCGTTCAATCGAATTGGATTTCTGCTATTCCGTAACTGCGGAAGGCTTACTACATAGCCTCATCCCTGGGAAAGTTGCGAAGGTTGCTTGCGTCCCGAGAAGGAAAAGTGGTTACGATAGATTTAGTTAGGCTACGCTAGATTAGGTTAGGTTGGGTTATGTTTGGGAATATTTGTAGGTTGCTCGGTTATGTTGGGTTAGATATAAGAAAGCGTAGGTTTGAATTGTTTATGTTTAAAACAGGTAAAGTTAGATTGTGTTAGGTTGAGTTAGATTTGAGTGAAGACAGGTTAAGTCAGATTAGGTGTAACTAGGGTTAGCTTGGTTTAAATTAAGTTTGGAGGATGTTAGACTAAGTTAAGACAACTAAGAGATGGATTACCGATAGCTGGCAATGCCATCTGTCGACACTTCATGAATTACCGACTATTGGCATTACCAGCCGTTATAATACCATGAGTTATCGACCGCATGCATCACCTACTGTCGACATATCGTGAGTTACCGACCGCAGGCAACTCCAGTCGCTGATATGTCTTGAGTTACCTACTATTGGTTACACCAGCCGTGTGTGATTGCATACGTTATCAGTTGTTGGTAACTCCAGTCGTCGATAATTTATGGATTATTAACCACAAGCAACACTAGCTAGAATCACAAAATTATTGTGGGAAGCTGGAAATAATGGGTGATGCAATGTACACTTTTATTTTGCAAAGACAGTAAATCTGTTACTAATGAGTCTGTATTCTATGAGGGAGTATTAAAAAACTGAAGGAATGTCGGATTTCACTCATTGTGCGTGTAATCCAGGTGTGAATAAGTAAATAAAGGTTTATAATTAATATATGAAAGTATAACTTATATTTTAGTAAACGAATCAATTTATTTTACAGAATATAAATATTATTGATAAGATAAGATGATGCCTGATTCCTTCCTAGAGGAGAATTTGGAACAGATAGATCTGGATAATTATATACGACAATTAAAAAGAACGAACAAATTGTTCAGGTAAATCAGAGGAAAAGATCTTGCAAATATTATTTGTTATGCAGACTAATTTAAGCAGCGAGTATGTTAACAAAACTGTAAGTTCAAGTACTATTTATTGTTCATTATGTTAAAAAAAATTCATTAGTCTTCGTACATTGCAGCACATCACAGATTAGTCTAATTTATTGCCCAAGCAACCATAATTCAATAGTTAATTAATATCATGTTTGCAAAAATTTATAATATGTAAATTTCGTAAATTTTAAGGGTGACGACGCTGGTGCACGGTTTTTGAATCTCAAAAATGGTAAAAACATGCGGCAGGGAGAGGAGAACCTAGTCAACCACTACGTACAACATTAACAATGGATTCACAAAACTTTCTCATTGAAAATATATACAATGCTTTCTCATTATATATCTTTCTCATTATATATCTCATTATATATCTCATTATATATCTTTCGAAGAATTAAAACTTACATCGATAAAGCCGTAATGGGAAAGTTGAAAAGTAGCAGTGATCTACGAAAAGCAAGAAGATTAGAGGAATTAATGGTCAATATAAAGTCGAAACTTACTTTGGAAAAATAAATACCTTCTTCTTAAAAAGAACAGACATATTAACTAATTAAGGAAAAATTATTCCTACTTATAAAAATATTGTTACTTTTTGTAAAAGTTACATATGATAATATAAAATATTTAAAATATTAAAAAAACTAGAGTAAAATATATTTTTAAATATCTTGTAATATATTTTAATACGCTAAATGATAAAAGTTAAATAAATTCCGTTTGAAAATATTTATTTATGTAGATTGAACTTTACTCATACATTTATAATAAAATGAACATAGTTATTCATATTTAATATTTTCTTTGGAAACAATGAGTAAAAATATAAAGTACTTTGTTGTTATAGTTCTAGATGCTTCACAAGTTCCAAAAATGATAAAATAGACCAACGCCAGCAAAAAGTCTAATGTTTCATATCTATTTTATAGTTTAAAGATTATCAAACTTTATGCTTGGATGGATGCTTATATATAAGTATAACTGCCAAAATGAAATGAGATCGCAACGTGATATTTACACATCTGCGTGCTGCAATTTTGTCCTATATAAATTTCTGATAAAAGGATATAAATGTTTATAATCTAATTATCAATTACTAATGGAATTCTACAATTTTTCCATGTAATAGTCCTTTCTTCTTGTACGCATCCTCCAATACATACTTAGTACCTCTAATCTTGATGGATTTCGTATGTGCGTGTTAGTGTGTGTGCGCGCGCGCGTATTTGTATGGTAGCAGTTACAAAAATACCACATAATAGATTTCATAATTTCGATTCTAGTAAATTGAGTAAAATGATAAGATTTATATATAATTATATATAAATAATATATAATTATATATAATTATTATATATAATAATAAGATTATCTGTGGAATATCAAGGGGATGCGAAGCTGCTATTGCACTGCATACAGCATTTTTCACTGGAAGAATTTTTCTTCCAATGTGTCGACTCCAGATTTATTTAAATTGTTCTCGTTTTGAAAATTAAAACTGCATGACATATCCGTTAATGCAGCACGCCGGTAATCATGATACCCAACAGATCCAATCTTCCTTTATCTGAGATTAAGGCCTGCCTTCTTTGTTTCCAAACTTCTTTACATTGCGTTACATCCTTAAGACTCTTTGTAGGTTACAAAGAACAGAAACGCTACATGGATTAAAAAAGTGTAATAGTGTAATTTATATAATCTTGAACATTTTAAATCCGTTTACGTCGCTTTGCTTGTTGTATATGTTTATCACATGGCGTTGAACCAACTACTACTGCCATTATCCCTTTCTAAAATTTGGAAAATCCACCAGATCTAATGAAACCTTGCTTAGATTGTAAATGTGTTTTTCCTGTATCCAGCAGAAATGAAATTACATTGACAGAAGTACCAGCTAGTTCTCCACGCCTATTTGGAACATCATTAAATCACCTTGTTAAAAAATAATATATTAAATGTGACTTGGACTTTTAAATTTGAATTTATAAATATCTAACAAATGAAAATGTTTTTCTTACTATTCATATCATTATACTTTCAGTGATTTATTATGTGCTGTGATTTGATGTATTAACTGCTTGATTATATTTTACAACGAACCTTGCGTACCAAACATTGTTTTTACTCCTGATAAGAGTGGATAGTTCTTCGTTTTGTATTCTTATACCGCACTGATTATAAAAGTATAAAAGAGTCGTATATATTTTTTTCAACCCGTCATAAACCAAAAATATTATTTATAAAATAATGTATTACCTATTGTGACGTGGTGACGTCACAAGGCTCGCTCACCCCCCCCCCCCCTGCTTCGGTTAAACTAGCTCGCAGATCACCACCCATGCGAGAAGCGCGACACGGACCATCGCGATAGCAGTATTTGCGAGGAGCGTGAAATACGCGATGGTAGAACCCCCCCCCCCCCCCCGTTCTTTTCTCTCTCTCCGTTTGACGAATAAGACTGGCGAGCTGAAGAAGAAGCAACCCATAAGACGCCCCTTCGGCGGATAAGAAGACCGCAGGTTCGCAGACGAGCTATGCGCCGAGGTAGCGTGACGGGCTCGACGGTGGAGGAGTCGGGGAGTGAGCAAGAAGAGACCGAAGCCCGAAGGATACGACCCAGAGCCCTGCAACGATAAGACCGCTGCCATAGTCCATGGAGACGAACAGGATGGTTCTCGGGTGTGAGAAGGACCTCCACCCCTCCCCTGAGCCCATGGAGAGGAAAACTCAAGATGCGCAGCGGAATTGCAGGTGAGCCGTGGAAAACGCGGCGCGCGACACGCGCCGCAGTTCAGATGATCCAGAGGACCCCCTCTAGACACACCACAGGGGGCGATCAGGGAAGATCGCCGAAATCCACCGATCGATGCCCCGAACAATACCGAAGCGTATAGCCCTACCCCACCAAGGAGCCCCAAGGAGGATCTAAGGGGATCCGAAGACCCCCAGCAAACCTATATAATGAGCTAGCCAGCATGAAGACGGCCTACTCTACTACTATTCTTCTTCCCAGCGACTTAGCGACTATTTAGCGAGCAACCGAGCAAGCGATTATACGGAGCGATTCGGAAGAGAGAGAGAGAGAGAGAGAGAGAGAGAGAGAGAGAGAGATAGACGGACTGAACGAGATCCAGACTTGCTGGAGGCGAGAACGTGAGTCCTTATACGCTAAAGCGTCCCATTTGTTCCCTGCCGCATTTGTGATATCGCGTATTATAATTTGTATTGTATAACGGGTGGTGATCCCCGGTCATTCGCGGCGTGTCGTATACCCTTTTGTAATACCGCGTCAAGGCAATATAGAAAGAAGCCGTGAGTTCAGTATCCCGCGACCCTAATTGGCGCACTCGGCTAGAAGTAGTCGAGCGACGGAGTATTTCGAAATTTCGAGGGTTATCTTGCACCGGGTTTCCCCCGGGTTGCGTGGTTTATTAGTTTTTGCTACTTCTTGAGTAGCTGGCGCCCAAAAAAGTCCCAGCCTTGCAGCTTCGAAATACTCGCTGGATAGGAAATTTATTGTTCTGTACTTCGCGTTGTCGAATCACGCGGATATTTTGTACCCCGATATAACTCCGGATTAAACTTCTGTATAACCCCTGTATTATTGGTTCTATATACCCCTTTCTTGCGGATTGTAACGGGAAAACCCCGTCACACTATAAAATAAAAATGCATGCTGACCCTAAACTTCACCTTGTGCAATTTCTTAAATGACATGTTGTTAATTGCATGAATTTGTAACGATAAATTGAAGAAAAAATATATATATATATATAATAAATGTATATATTTTTATGATAAAGTACTTAAGGAAAATAATTAACGAATTTTCATGGAAAAAATCGCCGCATAGAGCTAGATTATAGAAAATAATAAAATCGAGTTCTTATATCTTTATTTCGTGCCGTTGTATCTATTTTGAAATCAAAATAAGTAAACTGCTTAGTTTAGTCATTTTTCACATTCGTTTATAATTTTTATGGAAACAGCTTCCCCATTAGCTAATGTTAGCCTACGCCACTGCCACGCGTATAGCTATGGTGAGCTAATAGTGTCATAGCCACGGCCGTGTGCTATATCGCGGTGCATTAATAGTGCCGTGATACGAGTGTCGCCCCAGAACGAAGAGTATGCCGTTACGAGAGCTGCGTAGAAGCACTGTCTTTGCACAGTTCTGGCACGGAATTCGTTCCATCCGTTGTCATTACCGTACCAAGCACTGGCTGTTTGGCATATTGTAGTGCATGAGACAGACTTGTCTCTTATCATCGTCAAGGAGATGGATCTTCACGCATTGTGGATTCAACTCATGTACGATCTTTTTGGTCTTCATCTTTTTTTACATTTAACATTATATAAGTAACGCAGTTTTGTTATGAAATGCTCAGATTTGTAATCCTCGAGTTCTTTTATTCTTTGGTAAAGCAACTTATTCGATTAATATATATTCATGAGGCATAAACATAAACAATTAGAAAAATGTTATTAAAACGGTATTAAATATGTTGTTGCAATTATATATTTAAGGTCTGAAGGTGTAGATGCAATTAGTGTCCGATGTTTTACGTGATCCAATCGACGTATCGAGTGAGGCTATGAAATATGAAAATATTTTACTATTCCTCGACTCCTTTCCATGTTAAATGAATGATTAGTTCTGCAAGACAAGAAGCCTAAATTAATGAGATCTCTTCGAACATAAGTAATTTATAAGTAATACATTCCTTCTCTTTGAAATATTTGCCTTTGCATAAAATAGAACGTGTAGATATAATTGCCTGTTTTATATCCATTTCGGGTCAATTCTATTATAGCTTTTGAGCAGAAGTAATATTGATTATACTTGAAATTTGCAATAGTTCTTTGATTAACAGATTTTATTAACGTAGAATCATCATTTGAGGGATGTATCAATCTACTTTGCAGTTCTATCAGTTTCTTTTTCTACTCGCTACCTTCCATTTTCAGTTCCGTATACTTATCCTTTATCACCATCATATATGTTGCGTAAGATTATAATAACTTCTTTGTCCTTAAATTTTGCGGATATTTCAATTAAATTTCCTTTGCTTAAAGAAACGGAAATTAGAAAACAGTGGCACGTACCATTTCTTTGAAACGTTGTATCGTAATTTGAATCTGACTGTTTTGAAAGGCACGCACTGATTCGTTTTGCAACGTTTGCAATGATTCGGTTAGCGAAGTAAAAAAATATTCTACTTTCGAAATTGTCGGCACTTGTAATTCTAAGGCAAATACATTCATCGGCCGATGTCGTGAGCACTGTTTTTTGGCTAAATTCCAGAAAAACAAATATATTATGAGGAATATAATAAACATCGTAATATTAAATTTAACTTTGTTCATTTTTGCCTTCTTGGACACATCCATAACAATATACAGGGTGGGGCAGTAATAATCAGCACCTCAGATATCCTCAAAACTATAAGTTTTATAGAAGTTTTGCTGATATAAAATTGCACAGTACAAAGGTCTCATCCGGTGATGAAAATAGTTTTTTTGTAAGTGGAGATATGCTGGACATTTGAAGGTTGCCTTCATTTTTTAAAATGAATTGGTATGTTCATTCTTCCGTAATACGATAGGGCATTTTAAAATGAGTCCAACGACCTGTAACATGAAGCCATTGAAGGTTACAAAAAGTACAGAAAAGCGATAGTACTTACAGTTTTGATAGTAAATGAATCATACGTATTGTAATTAGTGGTGGAAGGCGTAATGCTTACCGTTTACTTCACTGTGAATAAACGTTTTTCGAAGGGAATTTTAATAGATTGCAGGATAAGTTAAACATGATAAGATTAGTATTGAAAACTCGGTTCGATTATGTTTGGCTAGGCTGTTCTTTGTACCGTTCACTTTATAAGTACTGAGTTGCGGATTCCTGAGGACAGATCACAAAATTATTGAACTATGGATGATTATCATTGTGAAATTGAATCAAAAGGTAATTAAATTCCATTACGTTACAAACAAATCTTAATATTTCATTTTTGATAGTAAGATAAAATACTCTTTACAAAACTACAAGAATGGATACATACCTCTCTGTTATTATTATTTCATAAAGAATTCTAATTGCCCATTATATAGTTCACTACGATAAAAAATTATTTATAAGAATTAGACAAGAATTTCTCATCCGCCCATGCACTGAGTGTGTTCTCCATCAACACTTTAGTAGTGAGAAGAAGACCTTTTCTCTCTTGACTCTGTGTCGGCTGTAAAGAATTTTGTTCTACGAACTGAATGGATTAGTGTTGAGTCAATAATCCAGAACCACAACTTGTCCCATTTATATTCGATAAGATAGGAGACCGCGGTCCGTGATGGGACGGACGCACGCAAGAGTCTCCCCGACCCGCATCAATCTGAATGCCCGAGGGCACATTCCGGGGGAACCACTAGGAGGTTTGATGCGAGGCTAGGATGTGAGATGCTAGACTTGACGCGTCATCCACCCTGTAACCTTATCACCGGGACCATCATCACCGGGATACTAGGCGCCAACGGGCCGCCCGACACCTGCGAACGCGTATGGTAGTTTACGGTGCACCCCACCCCAGAAAATTCAAACATTTAATTTCAATTCCAGAACGCATCTGTGACGTCGGCCGAACCTCATGGTACCACCAGCAACCCCCCCCCCCCCCCCCCCCCCACCCCCCCCAACCCCCCCCCCCCCCCCCCCCCCGGCTCAGCCGCATACAACGCCTGCCGCCATTGCAGGGGCGAGCACACCGGCACACAATAACACAGTCCGATTGCAGAGCTAAGGCAGCCACCCTCGCACCAAGGAGTTGAACCACACGATCGCGCCTCGACGCGCATACATCAGACAGTTGGAGCAGACACCAACCATAGCCTCCGCAGGCGGACCATTCCACGCACCACGAGGAGTCGCCCACAGTTATGCGCACATATTCGTATTATACTCATGTCTATAACCAAGCGAATTGTAGTATAGTAAGCACACGACACTCTATGTGCATGCACGACATAACACACAAGCATAGTATAATTCACTTCATGTGTAATCATAATTTTATAAAGCGTATTATTCATAACTAGAGTATTAGCGAAACGCTGGAGCGAGCGCCCGACGCGCGCGGCTCACGCCGACCCCGTACGCCCCATCACGACCGTCCGCCCCACTGCGAGTGTCGAACGTACACCCCACCGCAAGGGTCGAGCGTCCGCCCCACTCCAGGGCCCAGCGACTCCCGCGATCCGAGGAGGACGCGAGAGGACGCGAAGCCGCGAATAGACCGAGAGATCAAGCCCAGCGTTCGACGATTACAGATCGAGCCAAGCGCTCATCGGAATTGTACCTCTCATGCCTCCGGGTCTTACTCCACCTTACTTGAAGGTGTTTGCTATTTCGTTCTTGTTCCAACTCAGAATTCAAGTTGCTGTTTCCAATTCTAACTTTAACTTTATTCTAAAACAAGGATTCCAGTACTTAGTCATTCTTGGCATAGGGCAGTAAAGTGTAAACTTAGGTTCTACTTAGAATATATTTTATTTTTACCAGTATTTACAAATTCTCATTATTCTCAAAGCATTCCTTGCCTTATATTAAATTAAATTCATTACGGTACGAAGTTTTCCACGAGTTCACTAACCTTCCAATATCATTCAAGGAGTTTTGACTCTTAGTTGCGCTTGGTTACCGACCAGTTAGAGTGGCCCTCTGCTTACCTGCATTGATCCACAGTTCGACTAAGGAGAAGATAACCTTTGTTTTCCACATCTCTGGATCGGCAAACTAGAGCGGCCCACTCCGCTAGTGGACCCGTATCTAGCGTTTTGGAATCCGATTTGCATGCACCGTTCCGCCACGAATAAACAAACTCGTTGCGTGGAAGAACTTCCTGCAAACGGTTAATTTTTGTTTGCTCCCGGCAAACGGTCAATTTTCCACGACCCGAGACGTGACACATCTATAAGAGGTAAAATATTTTGAAAATTTTACTTACAGTCTTTAATGCAAGCAGTTAGACAGTATTTCAATTTCTAAGAAAATTGATGAAAGTCAACTATTTTCAAATGATCAGAATCTTTGCCGTTTGAGCAATAAGTGACTAACGAATAACTGCATAAATTTCAGGCTTATGAACATATTGATTAAATCTTAAGCTGACACGTTTATAACCGAGTTACTAAATAATAATCAACACTAAGTAATCATTTTAAAACTTAAACGATTACACCTCGCATACATTTAAAAACATTGCAAACGTGAAAAGTAAGTGGTTTATCAAAAACTCTTCTAAAAGAACGGAAGAAGCCAATAGGAATCTTTGTTGAAATAAGCAAGTTCTAAAGTTCTAAGCAACACTGTGGCCCTTATCTGCCTACGGTTCGTAGCAAGTAAGTTCTGAACTTCCATGAAATCCGATGGAGCTCCTCACTATCAACCTTTCAAAGTAAGTTCTCAAATTCTCAGTTCTACGTTTAAAGCTATGTGTGTTCTATATATCTATGTAAAGTGATGGTCTTTATCAGTTGTGATGAAACCTATTTACAGTAAGTCAGGGAAGCTCGAAGATATTAATTATTCAAATGCTTTAAGGTGTAAAACGTACTTTAATCTGGAGTACATACACTCGGGGCGCGGGATACTGAAGTCACGGCTTCTTTATTTGTGGCCTCGGTGTGGGTTTAACTAACAAGGGCTACAGGAAACTACGCAACACGCCGCGAATGACTGGGGATCACCAACCGCTTCACGATATAAGATACAATATACAATGTGCAATACAAGAAATGCGGCATGAAAATGGGACGCTTTAGCGAATAAGCTCTCACGTTCTCTTCTTCAGGTTCCTTGAATTCGCTGGTGGTCCTTGGGTATCCTGAATCTTCCTCGGGGCTCCTTGGTGGGGTGGGCTGTACGCTTCGGTATCTTCTCGCACCCTCTGGTGTCTCTGAGTAGGGTCCTCCTGATCATTCGAATTGCGGAGCGCCTATCGCGCCGCGCTCCCATGGCCCACCTGTAGGGCCGCTGGACTTTTGACATCTCTTTAGACGGTTGAAGGAGGGTTGAGGTTCTTCACACGTCCCAAAGCATTATAAAGCATAGAAGCAGATAAGCATAATGCTATACATAATTGGTTACAGATTATTTACTTCGAATCGTTGAAATGAGATGCGCAATCGCATGGTATAATGCTTTATGTATCTACTATTTTGAGACGCAGACAATATGAAACCCCATTCCGCTGGAAGAAACAGCAGAATTCACAATCGGTTGCTGTGTAGGAGCAGACAAGTATAATGAAATGAATAGAACATAACATGTTGCGTGATTTACCACCTTCAGAATAGATTCTCCACCTTATTGCATGGACTCAAGGAAATACGTTTGTTTGACACGTAGAAACTACGAAGCGTGCTCCCGCATTATGGATCCCTTCTATTGACATTCATTAAAACTGTAGAAGCATATACGCATATTGCTATGCATAGAAGGTTACAGGTTGCTTACCTTGAAACGTTGAAACGATATGCGCTGTCGCAGTGCATGTAGCAATAAAACTGCATTGCCTTGACATGCACAGAATATGAAGCGCCATCGCGTTGTATGGATAAGTAGAATCCACATTCTTTTGAAATGCAGAAGCAGAAAAGCACAATGGGACGTATAGAGCATTAAAATCTACTTACATACTTCGCACTGATGAATGAAATACGACATCACGTTTAATGAAGAATTGCAAGTAAGTGTGGGAGTTACATTCTTTTGAAGTCTAGATGCAGTTACACAAAACACGTTGCATTGAATATTACATCCTATCACGAAACATTGAAATGAGATGCGACACCGCGTTGAATGAAGTATTCGAGCTCTATTGCATCGGCACTTTGTGCATCTGGGAACGCCATACCTTTGCAAGGAAGTGTAGAACCAACATTCTTTTGAAGGATTGAAGCATCATAGAACGCTATCCCTCTGCAAGGAAGAGTAAGGTTCACATTCCTTTGAAGTGTAGAAGAGATAAGCCTAACGTGTTGAATTGGATACTACATCTTCCACTAAGCATTGAAATGAGAAACGCAGCGCGTTGAATGAAGCAGTAGATCACTATTGCTACGAAAAGTAAACATGTGAAAACGCTATCCCTCTGCAAGGGAGTGTAGGGTTCACATTCTTTTGAATTGTAGGAGAGATAAGCATAACGCATTGAATTGAATATCACATCATACATTAAACTTTGAAATGAGTTGCGACATCACGTTGAATGAAGTATTCGAACTCTACTGCATCGCCTCGTTGTGCACCTAGAAACTTTATGCCTTTGGGAGGACGCCACCCAGACACCCAGAAATGCGATTACGTAGATAGGATGTGTGGGATTTACATTCTCTTGAAGTGTTGACTAGATATACATAACGCGTTGCAATGAATATTAAACCTTATCATGAAACACAGAAATGAGATGCGACATCGCGTTACATGAAGCAACAAAACTAAATTGCTTCGATTCGTAGACCTCTGGTGACGCTATCCCGTAGCAAGGAAGTGTGGGATTTACAATCCTTCGAAGTGTAGACGATATAAACATAACGCATAATGGTGGTGGATTCGGAAAATTGGACAGTGAAGGAGACCCATCAATCAGATGAACACTAGAATATACCCTGCAGTGACGTGACCGCTGGCCGCCGTTCACTACCATGAAGAGAATGTCCTTTAGGATGTAAGAAGACTCTCAGCCCCTCTTAACCCCCTAATGAAAAGTTAAAGTTCCAGCGGCCCTGCAGTTGAGCAACGGGAGCGCGGCGCGTTAGGCGCGCCGCAATTCAGCCGATCAGGTGAACCTCCCTCAGAGACACCCGGGGGGGGGGGGGGGGTAGGTAGCGAGAAGAGGTAACCGACGAAATGCACTGATCGATACCCCGAACAATACCGGAGCGTACAGCCCCACCCCATCAAGCAGCCCCGGAGGAGGATTCAAGAAGCCTGAGGACCGAAGAAAGATCAATTAGCAAGCAAATTGGCGAGCAAGCAGAGCAAGCGATTATACCCAATGAACGATTGTGAAAGTGAGAGAGATAGGGAAAGGGAAAATGTGCGAGAGGAATAGCCAGACAGGTCAGCCTGGAAAAGAAAGCGTGAGTCCTTATTCGATAAAGCGTCCCATTTTCCTGCCGCATTTCTTTTGTTGTGTACGATATATTGTATTTTGTATCGCGAAACGGGTGGTGACGCCCGTTCATTCGCGGCGTGTTGCGTAATTCCCTTAGCCCTTATTTGTTAAACCCGTGTCGAGGCTATAAACACAGAAGCCGTTACTTCAGTATCCCGCTAACCGAATTTGCGTACTCGGCTGGACGTGATCAAGAGAAGGAGCATTTCGAAGTTTCGAGAGTTGTACTGTCCCGGGTACCCCGGGTCGTGTAGTCCATCTCCTTGCTCCTTTGTGAGTAGCTGGCGTCCAAGAAACTCTAGACTCGCAGCTTCGAAATACCCCCATTCCGTCGATTATTTTTGCGATCGTGAGCCTATGAAGAGTTTTACGTGATCGATTAAATTGTACTTATTGTGTATCCTGTATTAAAAATACGTTTTCAGTTCACCGTGCTAAATAATAATCCTTTCATCGAGCTTTCCTGACTTACTGTAGACGGGTTTCTGTCACACTGTATAGCGTTCGTATGTGTCAACTTATCAAAGCAATTGGCTTCCAGAGATCCATGCAACGCGATGGTGTATCTTAGTTTTACTATTCAAAGTTCACAATTAGAAGTATCAACAGAAATCACACCTCAGGATGTTCTAAGTAAATATTTCAAATTAGCATATATATTTATTCTTATTATATATTTTAGATGATTGTCAATAGATTGCCTTCACCAAATAACCCATTATATTCAAAATTCTATTTAATTTTACACCATTTCATGACGTTCTAAGAAAAGGTTCCGTATTCGTATGTATACTTACAGTCTTTGTATATTATAAATACGCCCCTATAAATACGCCAATAACTGTAATTTTCTGTGCATTGCATTATGCTTACCTGCACCTACACATCAATGGAATGTGAGTTTAACAGTTTCCTCCAACAGGATTGAGCTTCGTTGTGTCTACGTTTCAAAGCATTAGAGTTCTAATGCTCCATAAAATGTGGTGGCGCATCTCGTTTCATAGATTCTACATAAGTAAGTTATAATGTTCTAAGCAACGCATTATACTTACCTGCTTATAGAGTTCAAAGGAATGTGAATTCCACAGGACCTTGCAACGGCGTTTTGTAGTACCTACGCTAAGCTAAGTACAGCTTTGGAAGTCAATTTGTTTGACAAGTTGGCTCTTCGAAGCGCTATACAGTCACATGCATCTGTAAAAATTAAATATATAGTAATGTAGAACCCAGGGAGCAAATTGTATTGTATAGAACCTTACAACTTACTTACTTAAACGTAGACCTGAGAAGCGCCATTGCGTTACATGGACCATTGGAAATCAATTACATGGACAATTTCACATTCAGAAGCGCCATACAATTACATAGATATGTAGAAATTACATTCATTGTAATTATACCTTAATAGTTGCATAGAACCTAGTAACTATATTTACGTTGTACACAACCTTACAACATTCTTACCTTGAAACGTAGAATTGAGAATCGTTATCGGGTTGCATGGACATTTGGATGTCAATTACATTGGCAAGTTTATACTTAGAAGTGGACACTTAGAATTGTCTTCGAAAGGTCAATGCAACTAGATGGCGCATCTTATTTCCACGTTTCAAAGTAAGTAAAATATATGGTCTTATGCGACACAATTATGGTTACCAGGTTCTATGTTACTGTTTACGTAATTTATACAGATCAACGTTATTATATAGCTCTTCTAAGTATCAACTTGTTAAAGTCTTGACATCCAAATGTCAATGCAACGCGATAGCGCTTTTCAGTTCTACGTTTCGAAGTAAGTTGTAAAGTTTTATACTACGCAGTCATGCTTATCTTGTGCTGCATTATACAGTATGTATTTTATACAGATCAATGTAACTGTACCGTTCTTCTAAGTGTTAACTTGTCGAAGTAATTAACATCCGAAGGTCCACGAAACACAATGGCGCTTCTCAGTTCAACCTTTCAATGTAAGAAAGTAGTAAGCTTCTATACAAACAAAAACGATTACTTGGTACTACATTACTATTGCATGCAATTTCTACAGATCCATGTAACTGTTAGCTCATCTAACTGTCAACTTAGCAAAATACTTTATTTTCAAAGGTCCATGCAACGCGATGACACTTCATAGTTCTACGTTTCAGCGTAAGTAGGCAAATTTCTATACAACGCTGTTATGCTTATGTGATGTTAAACCACCAAGTATGTAATTTCTACAGATCCATATAACTGTATAGCACTTCTAAGTGCCATCTTGTCAAAGTATTTGTCTTCCAAATATTGGTGCAACGCGATGACGCTACTCAGTTCAACGTGTCAATGTAAGCGTCACGAAAAATATTATAAAGTGACTTAAAAAAATACGAGTGCGCAATTATACACTCGACTCTTCATTTAATGTTTGAAATATAAAGTTTATTACAATATCGCAACGACACTTATGCAAAGTTTCACAGTATAGACCGAAAGATTAATCAAGACTGAAGACTAGTTCCCAGGACTATGTATTTCTTAGGTGGTGGGGCAAAGACTTCAATCTTATTTCTTCGGAATCAGGGTGTCAGCAGGATGCGTGCCAGTGAGGTAATGACTCTGATCCTATTAATTGGGAACAATATCTTCAATCTTATTTCTTGAAAATAAAGTATCAACAGGATGCGTGCTAGTAAAGCGACGCTAGTTGCAAGGATGCTCCATCTTGTTGCAAGGAATCTTCGAAGCTACTTACACTGACATGTAGACACTCATATGCGACATCCATTTTCGTGGAACTTTAGGAATTACTTTGAAACGTAGGACTGTGAAGTTGCATCGCGTTGTATGGAGAATTAGAAAGTGCCTATTATCGAACGTAGAAATGAGAAACGAAATCATGTTGCATGTAACTTTGCATCTTACGTCCTCTGAATCGTATAAACTGATAGGGACCAAAACTTTACATGAATATATAGAACACACATAGTTTTAAACGTTGAACTGAGAATTTGAGAACTTATTCATATTTCATAGAACTTCAGAACTTACTTGCTATGAAACGTAGGCAGATAAGGGATATCGCGCTGCTTAAAACGTTAGAACTTGCTTACTTCAACAAAAACACTTATTCCGTACTTTTAGAAGAATTTTTGATAAACCACTTACATTTCACGTTTTCAATATTTTTATATGTATGCGAGGTGCAATCGTTTAAGTTCTTAAATGATAACTTAGTGTTGATTATTATTTGGTAACTCGGTTATAAACGGGTCAGCATAAGCTTCAATCAATATGTTCATAAACCTGAAATTTATGCAGTTAGTTGTTAGTCACTTAGTGCTCAAACAGCAAAGATCCTGACCATTTGAAAATGGTTGACTTTCATCAATTTTCTTAAAAATTGAAATATTGTCCAACTGCTTGCATTGAAGACTATAATTAAAGTTTTCCAAATATTTTAGCTCTTATAGACGTGTCACGTCTCGGGTTGCGGAAAATTAACCGTTTTTCGGAGTAACACGCAGCCTCGAACGGTTCGACTCGCACAATTGCGTCGAAGACCGGGTTCTTTTTGGAACGCGGAAAACTGCGCGAAAGTCACGAAAGCGAGTATATATAAAAGGGGATTTACCTTTCGAAGTCTTGGAAACCGCTAATTACTAACCTCGTTCCAGGTATCGTCGTCGGCGAGGATCTTCCCCTGTATGGTCCCTGCGTACGGGCTGTGAGGCGGAATCGACAATGGAACGAGTACCCAGGCAGGCTGATCTCTGGTGCGGATCGGCGACGAAGGCGGCGATGCGGAAAGGCTGTCCGGTCGGCAGACAGTAGGAGATGAGACGGAGCAGTGGTCGACGATGGAGTAGCTGCTTGTATCTACGTATTCGCGCACTGGAGAACGCAGGAAGTTCTTCCTTCCCACGCGTCGAGTTTCGTTTATCCATTGCGGAAAGGCGCATTCAAATCGGATTCCAAAACACCAGATACGGATCCACTAGCGGAGAGGGCCGCTCTAGTTTGCCGATCCAGAGATATGGAAAACAATGGATATCTTCTCCTTAGTCGAACTGTGGCTTGGTGCAGTTAAGCGGAGGGCCACTTTAACTGGTCGGTAACTAAGCGTGACTAATGGTCAGAACTCCTTGAATGATTTTGGAAGACGCGTGAAATCGTGAAAGACTTCGTATCGTAATGAATTTAATTTAATTTAAGGCAAGGAATGCTGTGGTAATAATGAGAGTTTGTAAATACTGGTAAAAATAAAATATATTCTAAGTAAAACCTAAGCTTACACTTTACTGCGCTATGCTAAGAATGGCTAAGTACTAGAATCGTTGATTTAGAATAAAGTTAAAGTTAGAATTGGAAATAGCAACTTGAATTCTGAGTTAGAATAGTAACGAAATAGCAAACATCTTCAAGTGAGGTGGAGCAAGGCCCGGAGGCATGATAGGTACGGTCGCGATGAGCGCTTGGATCGATTTGTACTCATCGAGCGCTGGGCTTGATCTCTTCGTTGACTCGCGAATCCGCGACCTCCTCGGATCGCGCGGGAACGCTAGGATCTGAAATGGGGAGGACTCTCGACACTCGTGGTGGTGCGGACGGTCGTGATGAAGCGTGCGCGGCCGGCGTGAACTGGCACGGCTCTAATTATGAATAATACGCTTTCTAAAATTATGATTACACATGAAATGACTTATGCTATACTTGTGTGTTGCGTCCTGTTTGTACATAGAGTGCCGTATGCTTAAATACTAGAATTCGCTTGGTTATACACATGAGCATAATACGAATATGTGTGCGTAACTGCGGGCGACCCTCGCGGTGCGTGAAATGGTCCTCGTGCGGAGGCTGTGGTTGGTGTCTGCTCCAACTGTCTGACGTATGCGCGTCGAGGCGCGATCGTGTGGTTCAACTCCTTGGTGCGAGGGTAGCTGCCTTAGCTCGGTGATCAGACTGTGTTACCGTGTGTCGGTATGCTCGTCTCTGCAGGTCTCTGCATCACAGTTGTATTCTGGAATTGAAATTAAATGTTTGATTTTTCTATTTACTGATTAGAACATCTTTCTGTTGGAATGTTCAAGAATTTTTCATATTCTTACTTACTGAAAACGTATTGCTTGGTTCTCTAGCTTAATATTTAAAATTTGCTGAGATATTCTTATCTAATTCTTGTAAATAATTTTTTATCTTAGCGAAGTGTGTATCCATTCTTGTAGTTTTGTAAAGAGTATTTTACTTTACTATTTAAAATGGAATATTAAGATTTGTTTACAATCTAATGGAATTTAATTACCTTTTTATTCAATTTGACAATGATAATCTTTCATAGTTCAACAATTTTGTGAGCTGTCCTGAGGAATCCGCAGCTTTCAGTACTTATAAAATGGGCGACACAAAGAACAGCCTAACCAAACGTAATCGAACCGATATTTCAATACTAATCTTATCATGTTTAACTTATCCTGCAAATTATTAAAATGCCCTTCGAAAAGTGTTTATTGACAGTGAAGTAAACGGTAAACATTACACATTCCACCACTGTTTACAATACGTATGTCTCATTTACTATCAAAGCCGTAAGTATCATCGCCTTACTTTACTTTTTGTAACCTTCAATGGCTTCATGTTGCAGGTCGTTGAACTCGTTTTAAAATGCTCTATCATATTAGGGAAGAATGAACATACCAATTCATTTTAAAAAATGAAAGTAACCGTTCATAGGTTTGCAAACAACCTATGTTTGGCAAACAACGAGCAACGAACGACGCTCGTACCACGGCATTATTAATGCATCGCGATATAGCACACGGGCTACACGGCCGTGTTAATCATACTATCAGCTCACCATAGCTACGCGCGTGGTAGTGGCGCAGGCTGACATTTACTAATGGAGAAGCTATTTCCATAAAAATTATGAACGAATATGAAAAATGACTACACTAAGCAATTTATTTATTTTGATTCCAAAAGAGATACACCGGCACGAAACAAAGATATAAGAACTCGATTTTATTATTTTCTATAAACTAGCTCGATACGTCGATTTTTTCCATAAAGTCATTAATTACTTTATTATAAAAATGTATACATTTACTTTATATATATTTTCTTCAATTCATCGTTACAAATTCATGTAATTGAAGGTTATATTAAATACGATGACAGCATGTTATTTAAGAAATTACACAAGGCGAAGTTAGGGACGCAACAGCATGAATTTTTATTTTCTTAGTAATATTTTTTTATAAATAATATTTTTAGTTTATGACGGGTTGAAAGAAATATGTACGACTCTCTCAATAACTATAAATATAGGAAAATGACTATGACACTTCTCAGAAGTGGCAATATAGTGCTGGTATGGTGTCGCCATCATCTTGCAGTTTGTTATCTGGGACGCTTTCTAGAGCATTATTCGGAATTGAATTTGAACATATAGCTACTTAATCGCGAATTTGTATGTACATAATTATACATGACTGCATAAAAGCAATTTCATACACTTTTATAATCAATGCGATATAAGAATATAAGACGAAGAACTATCCACTCGTATCAGGAGCAAAAACAGTGTTTAGTGTGCAAGGTTCGTTGCAAAATACAATTAAGCAGTTAATATATCAAGAGACAACACATAACATATTACTGAAAATATAATGATATGAATAGCAAGAAAAACATATTTATTTGTTAGATGTTTATAAATTCAAATTTAAAAGACCAAGTTACATTTAATATATTATTGTTTAACAAGATGATATAATGTTGTTTCAGATAGGCGTGGAGAACTAGCTGGTACTTCCGTCAATGTAATTTCATTTCTACTGGATACAGTAAATATACATTTGCAATCTAAGCATGTTTCATTAGATCTGGTGTAATCTCCAAATTTTAAAAAGGGATGATGGCAGTAGTAGTTGGTTTAGCATCAGGTGATAAACATATGCAACAAGCAAAGCGACGTGAACGGATTTAAAATGTTCAAGATTATATAAATTAAACTATTACACTTTTTTAATCCATGTAGCGTTTCTGTCCCTTGTAACTTGCAAAGAGTCTTAAGAATATAACGCAATGTAAAGAAGTTTCGAAACAAAGAAGGCTGGTCTTAATCTCAGATAAAGGAACCTTGGATCTACTGGGTATCCTGGTTAACGGCCTGCTGTGTCAAGGGACATGTCATTCAGTTTTAGTGTTCTAAACGAGAACAATTCAAATAAACCTGGAGTCAACACATCCGAAGAAAAATTCTTCCAGTGAAGAATGCTGTCTGCTGTGCAATAGCAGCTTTATATCCACTTGATATTCTACAGAAAATCTTATGCCATTTTTTAACTATGAAACCTATTATGTGGTATTTCAGCAACTGCTACAGAAATTCAAATACGTCAAAATTGCAGCACGCAGGTGTGTAAATATCACTTCGTGATCTCATTTCATTTTGGCAGTTATACTTGTATGAAAGCAACCATCCAGGCATAAAGCTTGATAATCTTTCAACTATAAGATAATTATGATACATTAGACTTTTTGCTGTAGTTGGTCTATTTTATCATTTTCGGAACTTGTGGAAATGTTGAATATGAATAACTACGTTCATTTTATTATAAATGTATGAGTAAAGTTCAATCTACATAAATAAATATTTTCATACGTAACTTATTTAATTTTTATCATTTAGCGTTACAAAATATATTACAAAAATATATAAAAATATATTTTACTTCAGTTTTTCTTAATATTTTAAATAATTTATATTATCGTATTAAGCTTTTACAAAAAGTAACAAAACTTTTATAAGTAGGAATAATTTTTCCTTAATTAGTTAATATGTCGGTTCTTTTTAAGAAAACGCTATTTAATTTTTCAAAGTAAGTTTCGACTTTTAATTGACCATTAATTTCACTAATTTTATTGCTTTTCGTAGATCACCGCTAATTTTCAACTTTCCCATTACGGCTTTGTCGATGCAAATTTTAATTCTCCGAAAAATATATAATACTATGTTATAAGTAAAATTATTTTGCATTTCTAATTGATTGAACGTAAAAAATATATTTTTTTCATGAGAAAGCATTGCGAGAAAATTTTGAAAATCCATTGTTAATGTTGTACCTAGTGGTTGACTAGGTTCTCCTCTCCCTGCCGCACATTTCCACCATTTTTAAGATCCAAGAATCGTGTAGCTGCTTCGTCACTATTAATGTTTACGAAATTTACATATTGTAAATTTCTGCAAAAGTGATATTAATTAAATCTTTAATTATGTTTGTTCGGGCAATTAATCAGACTGATCTATGATGTGCTGTAATGTACGAGATCTAATAAATTTTTTTTAACATATAATTTTTTAACAATATAATATTTGAGCTTACAGTCTTGTTAACGAACTCGCTGTTTAAATTAGTTTGGATGACAATTAATATTTGCATGATCTTTTCCTCTGATTTATCTGTATAATTTGTTCGTTCTTTTCAATTGTCTTATTTAATAATCCAAATATATATCGGAAGGTATCAGGCAACAATTTATCTTATCAATAATATTTATATTCTGCAAAATAAATTGATTTGTTTACTAAAATGTAAATTATACATTCATGTATTAATTCTAAACCTTCAGTTAATTATTCACACCTGGATTATACGCATAATGGGTAAAATCAGACATTCCTTCAGCTTTTTAATATTGCCTCATCGATTAAAGACTGATTAGTAATAAATTTACTGTCTTTGTAAAATAAAAGCGTACATTGCATCACCCATTATTTCCAGCTTCCCACTATAATTTTGTGATTCTGAACCAACAAACATCTCTATCGCAGCCATATGTGTACCTGAAACAACGCGTGCGTAAGGCAATCTCAAAATGAGAGAATTATTTTTCTTAACAATGAAATTAGAAATATATATAATTTACTGCTGTCTTTGACAAGACTGCATTCACAGCAATACCATAATTTTCATATTCATCGGCCCTTTCAAGAGCACACATTAACATTCTAAACTTGGATATTATATAATCGACACAAGTTTGAAACCATATTCGTTTAAGTTTTATAATTAGTGGTGGACTGATATTTATTATATGAGGATTTGCACCTTTCTTTAAATATGGTAAGCATACCTTGGACCTGAAAATAAGTATTGTGCCATATTAGTGAATTTTATTTCTACAACTAAAACCTGTCCTCTAGAATTGATATTATTCACAAGATTATAATTTTTCATACCTATGGATTCCATGCCTGGTTAAAGTAACAGGGCTAGCATTATTAACACTTTCAGGACTGAGTTGTGTCGCAAATGGTTTTGTGAGAACCCATATGTGGCGTTCGTTATTGTGTGGATTAGTCGTTGGCCACAATATTTTCTTCTAATTAACTTTCACGTTGGATGGCTTTTATACAACAATTTTATTTAACAACAACAAGTCTTTGCAATTAAGGTAAACTGAAGTAGAAGCTAAGAAATACAAATCTAGATTTGGCAAAGGCAAATTGTGATGTGTACTCTTTGATGGCGAAGAAATAAGTGAATAATTAATTTGAAAAGCGTAGAAATCTTTTTTTTATAGATGGCGTGCATTAATTTTGAAACAATTTCCTAACGAAAATGTACCCTCCGAGGAGCGGAAGTAGATGGCTGTGAATGTGTCTGCTTAGATGCGGAAGTCGGTAACGTCGGTAACGCCACAATTGTCAGGCCGGTGGAGCCATCTCTGTGAAAATTGCTCAACCTGTTCGCAATTCTGTTTCAGCATTGTTTGAAGAGATGGCGAAACAAGTCAATATATGCCTACGGATGGATGTTCCCATTAAGAATAACTTATAAGTTACCGATGGATGGTGCTGTTGGCGGTCGGTTACTCACATTCGACCGACGGCTGGTGCTACTTGTGCTTAATAATCTATAAATTATCGACGACTGATGTGACCATCAACCGATAAAGCATGTTTTCATATACAGCTGGTGCAACCAATAGTAGGTAATTCAAAATTTATCAACAACTGGTGTTGCCTGCGGTCCGTAACTCACGATATAACGACAGTAGGTAATCCCCGCGGTAGATAACTTATGATATAATAACGGCTAGTATTGCGAATAGTCTGGAATTCAAGATCTATCAACGGATGGCATTGCCAGCGATCGGTAATACATCTCTTATGTGGCTTAATTTAATCTAACATCCTCTAAACTTAATTTAAACCTAGCTAACCTCAGTTACACATAATCTGACTTAACCTGCCTTCACTCAATTCTAACCCAATCTAACACAATGTAACATTACCTTTCTTAAACATTAAGAAATCAAAAGTACGCTTTCTTAAATCTAACACAACATAATATTATGATCGACGGGTTCAAACAGAGTGGGGCCGCATTGAATACAGTAGCGCCTTCGGTTAAATGAAAACGAACAGTCGGAGAAGAATAAAACATTACTAACAAATCGTATGGAAATCAGATATTTCGACGCGTGTCCAATATACATCTAACTAAACCGTAATTCGAAGAATACAGAGGATAAGTGGAAATATTCTCCAATATGTGACATATACAAATCAGCGGATGCAAGGGAGAACACTCGATCTCGGAGTAGCGAGACCGGGGCGCCATCATGAAGTAATCGTATAACGCTGGTTCCGGGATGGCGCAGGGAGGAAATGTGGAGGATAGAAAGCATAAAATAACAACAACATAACTAAAGAGGAAGAAAAAGAAAATCTGTGGAAACATTGCATTTATTAAGGGGAAATCCTACAAATATCAAACAACTGATTATATACCATACCGTCAAGCAAGGTACAACGAAATAGACCATATCGTGAGATAAAATAACAAAATCGAGAAACTTAAAAAGAAAATAATACTTCAGACTGAACGAATCACTGATTCTGGCAAGCTTAATGGAAACCACGACTACGAATCGGTTATAGTATAAGATAGATGCTGGTCGCGGTTTAAGTAGACCGGGGGATCCCTCGCCCGCATCAGGGCAGGAAGTAGGATGCTGGAGGCGTATATAAAGAAGAAGAAGAAAGCCTCGGGTAGCACAGACATAAAAAGAGAAGCATTAGGAGCCGAAGTAAGGGAACCAAAAAGAAGAGCAGGATAATGGAAAAGCTACTGATAAGAATAACGTCCTCACTTTCAAATAGAAGAGTAGGCAGCCACATATCAGACGTAATGATAGATATTATGAGCGAGAATACGACGAAGGTAATGACATATTAGAAAACGTTAATGGGAGACATGAGGCATATAAAAAGAACTGGGATCGAACACTTGATGGAACTAGTGGCGAACGGTACAGAGAAAAATGAAGCAATTAAAGGAGCAGTAAGCATTCGAGGACAAAAAATGGGATGAGGAAAAGCAGGAGAAATGACAGAAATACGAAAAGATGACGCAAGAAAATCGAGAGCGGGAGATATAATCCTGGAATTTAACAAGAAAAAAGGTGTAGAAAACATAATAAAGGAGATAAAAGGAACTCTAAAAAAAGAATTCGAAGAGAAACGTACGAGTGCGAGTATAATGCTCCAACTAAGGGACATATACCCGTTAGGTGACCAGAGAAGGAATGAAAGATTACATAAAACGAACACTAAAAATAATCGAAGGAAAGGAGAGCGGTATAAACGTCAAGTTGTTGAAACAAATGTGGAGAGGCTACCGAGTCGCGTTAGTTGAATTTGGACAGGAATACAGTAAAAAGCTGGAGAAGGTCCAACGACTCAGAATAGCATTAACACCTTGTCTCTGCAAAGTGCTACCGAGAATAGAGAGATGCTTCAAATGTCATAAACTGGGACATATCGGCAGATATTGCGAAAAAGTGAAAGATAATAAGGGAATCTGCAGAAGATGCGGATCTGAGATTTATACGATGATCGGTTGCATCGCGAATAAACCGAAGTGTATCATGTGCAGCAAGGCAGGAAAAAGGAATCCGTACATTAGCAAATGCGAATGATTCAAGGGACAGATGTGGTAATAATATCGGAAGCATACAAGTTGGAAGAATACTGACTGCAAAAGGAGAACCGTGACGCTGCGACATGGATAACCGGTATTAATCGAAAATGTTTCACATATGGCACCACATATTCCTCGACCGGAATCGTTCATGCAATGGTCGAAGGAACAAAAGCTATAAGCTGCTACTTCTCACTGAACAGGAACGGAAAGAAATCGAAGAATATATAAATCAAGCTGGGGTTAACATAGAAAAGGGAGAGAAAGCAAACAGAATACTAATCGCGGGTGACCTGAACGAAAAATCAGTAATCTTGAGTAGTAAGGAGAACAACCATAGAGAGGAAAAGATCATCAAAATGGCTCCAAGAAACGATCTAATCGCGACCAATCCGAAAGAAGACTATACATACTTTAAGAACCGAAACAAATAAGAAATAGACATAATGTTGACAGGAAGTTGCATATACGCTAAGTTGAGTACAGCAGAAGTGTTTCAGATATTTTTAGCGTCGGACCATCAATACGTACTACATACCTTCTAAAGTACGAATTACAGGAATAACAAAGAGGGATTTGCATACCTCGATGGAAAGAAAGCGAACTGTGACGATGCAAATAAATGATCGACTTATATAATATATAGATACTTATTTTTATTTAGATATTATAAGATTTTATAATTATTTTATAATTATAGATTTTATAAGATTAAAGATTTTATTATAAGTGTAATTATATAAACCAATTTCAAATATTTAATTAAAACATCGTGAAATAATATGAAATTAGATAAGATTTTAGATGTAATGGAGTATCTTAAGGAGATATTGTATTTAGAATTAACTAATATATCCAGCGAATGGGCGATTAACGGATCGTTGCGAGGAGCATGCGGTGCAGCGAGTGGGGACTCGCGTCTCATGGTGGTACCAGCGGCGCGTCTTTCGTGTTTAACTTATGAAATATTATAATGATGTAAGTATAGCATGAACTTACAATTACGCGTGTGTGGGACTGAAACAGCGATGCCTGGTGTCATTTACTGTTAATCCTATACCATAATCCTATACCTCGCCCGAGCGGGCATATGCCAATAGGTTTGCCCTCTACGAACTAGTTCTTCTATGTCACTGAAAGGGGCGATGGAAAAATCCAGATGTACCGCGGCGCCTATCCAGCGGGTCAGTCCTTTAGCTACTCCGTCGGGGGGGACGAATTCCAACCGCCGGAGTACCCACGGAGAACCTCGGGGAGGCGAACTCAATACGTGTACGCGAACACGCTCACTCTATCCCTTTTTGAATTAGGATGAATTAGTTTGGTCAAATTTTTGATGTTCCAGACTACCAGCCTCAGTCTTATTCAATTTTGCTCTACGAAAGTGTCTCAGACTAGCTTGGGCAAATTAATAATGCACCAAACCTCCGAGTCCCAGTTTAATTCGATAGCCCCGTTCCAGAGCCCTGTTAGCCATCGGGCAAGCCTGACGCCTACGTTCCAGCACGAGGAGGTTGGGATGGGTACTTTCTGGACACCCAGGTTCTGGAACGCATGTCTGGTGTGAACGAGCCATGTACACCGGTCGGTTCGAGTGACATAGCGGTACTTGGTGCGTGTAAGCGCGTGCAGGTGTGCGCGCGCGAACGCTGCCGGTTGCCGGTGCTGTAGGCGAGCGCGGCAGATTGCCTGAGTCCAGGGGTTGTTGATCGAAGTGCGAGAAGGCTCATGTGTGGAATGGGTGGCAGGCGCTACGCACGACGTTACTTGAATTTGTTGCATGAATTTGTAGAACTCACATTCCTTTCAAGAGCAGAAGCAGATAAGCAGAATGCAATGCAGAGAACATTACAAATAACTTACATTGAAACGTTAAAATGAGATGGGCTATCGGGTTGTATGAAGCATTAGAACTCTCATGCATTGGCAGGTAGACACTATAAAGCGCCATTACATTGCATGCAACCGTAGGATTCATAGAATTCGTAAGTATGGAAGAAATAGAGTTCTAACGTTTCATGTATTGCAATGACACATTTTATTCCAACGTTTCAAAGCAAGTAAGATTGCAATGTCCAATGCAATGCAATATGCTCGTCTGCTAGTCCTCTTCAGAAGAATCAGATTACGAATAACGAACGCGTCATAGATCGCGATAGTGCATTTTATTTCAACGTTTCAAAGTAGGTGAGTTGTAACGTATTTTGCAATGAATTATGCTTATCTGCTTCTACAATTCAAAACAATGTGTTCTAGTATTTCATTCAGCGCAATGTCTCATCTCATTCCAATGTTACATGCTCAGATGTAATATTCTGTGCAACGCATTATGTTTATCTGCATCTACACTTCAAAAGAATGTGAAACCTGGACCACCTTGCAAGGGGATAGCGTTTCTAGATGTTTTCGTGTCGATGCGATAGATTTCGAATACCCTAACCTTCTAAACATAGCATTATGCTCTTCTGCTTCTATACTTGCAAAGAATGTGAATTCTACGGTTCAATGCAAAATGATGACGCTTCACATTGTTTTCGTGTCAATACAGTAGATGTCCAATGCTCTAACGTTCAAAGTAAGCAAGCTGAAATCTTCTATGCATAACATTATACTTATCTTGTTCTACGTTTTAAAGAGTGTGTATTCTACACGTCCGTGCAAAGGGAAGGTGCTTCATAGCGTCTGCGTTTCATAGTGGTAGGGTTCAAATGGTTGATGCAATGCGATGGCGCATCTCATTCCATTGTTTCAAGATAAGCAAGTTGTTATTTTCTATGTATAGCATTATGCTTATCTGCTTGTACACTTTAAACACCCACTGGCCAGGAAACCTGTGACAGAGAACAAACTGAACATTATTAATGGAGTCCTGCTTATACTGATTGTAGCGCCCCTACCTGAAATTAGATTATGTTGGTCTCAAAAGGAAATGTATACAAACAATTGAAAAAAAAACGCAATGAAGGACGATCGGTTTATATCGATACTTAGATATTTTCACTTCACCATTATTTCTACGGCTAGGACTGAGGATCTTTTGTATAAACTTAGAATTATTGTTAACGCAATTGTCTACACTTTCGAAAATAATGTTAACACGTTGAGTGCTACGCCAATTTTTGCTATATCTCTCGCTCAGGCGGCAGCGCGTGAGCACTTGATGGCGAACGCTTGACTGATGGGTATAAACATACAATAACTTTGATACCTGTATTCGTTTCGTTTGGACTGTCGGAATGATACAAGCAATGCATTTGTATATAATGTATAAGCATAAGATAATGGGATTGGGAATGCCAGAGAGGCGAAAGAGCAAATACAAGGTGAAAGTCATTCTGAAAAAGCCACGGGAGTATAAAGACCTATTGCAGCAGAGAGAATTCAGTTTTATAGTGAACATTTTGAAAAAGTTTTGGTATCGATCAAATAAAAATGTTGAGAGGACGAACAGATAGTTACACGTCGAGTGAGCCATTTGTACCACGCAAATGTTGGCGTGTAATACAACTACCATCTTCAGATAGTGACAATTCATCTAGTAGTTCACTAAGGAATACTGAAACAAGTGATCCAAATGATTGGTTTGATCCGCGAGACAACCAGCCAAACATTATAAATTCCTCAAGTCTCCATAGTGCTAAACTCGCTCATGAAGAAATGCAAAATTGGTGCACAATGGAAGATTTTTACGGCCTTTATGTGACAGATAAACTATTTTAACATATAAGCCAACAAACAGATATTTATGCGACACAAAGAACAATCGCTTCCAAACGTGTTGAAAAGTAGGTGCCAACAGATAAGGACGAAATAAAGAGGTTTTTTGGAGTGGTTTTGTGGATGGGATTGGTAAAGCTTCCATCTTTGTATCTGTATTGGTCTAAGGATCCATTGTTTATTCAGACATTGTGAACGGAAAATTATGAGTAGAGACAGATTTAAAATTCTGTTGAGAATGTTGCATTTTTAATAAACGTGAATTTTTAATACAAGAATTAAATATAAATTTTAAAAAATATTATGATCCCGTTGAAATGTTATGCATCGACGAGATGGTAATACCATTCCGTGGACGGATCATAGTTAGACAGTACATGAAACAAAAAAAGCATAGATATGCAATAAAATACTTAAATTGTGCTGTGATAATCATTGCACATATAATCTTTGCATTTACATCGGCAAATCATTGGATAAAAAAATACAACAAATGTTGTCATGAATTTATGTGAAAATGTGTTTCACGAAGGCCATACTTTATACACAGATAATTATTATAGGAGTGTGGATTTAGTAACCAAAATTATAACAAAAAATACGCATTTGGTTGGTACTCTTCGACCAAATCGAAGAGGCAATCCAAGTAAAGTTGTGACAGCCAAACTGCGACGCGGAGAAGTCATTGCCCAAGAGAACAGTAAAGGGATTACAATCATGAAATGGAAACACAAGAGGGATGTTTTAGTTCTTTCGATCAAGCATTCTGACGAAATGAAATCCATAATAACAAGAACAGGCGTATCCTGCAAACCAAAAATTATTATTGATCATAATAAAGGTAAAACAGCGATTGTTCTGTCTGATCAAATGGGTGCTTACAGCAGTCCACTTAGAAGGTCTCTAAAATGGTATAGAAAACTGGCATTCGACCTTCTTTTGAATATTGTCGTCATGAATGCGTTACGTATGTCCCAAAATGTAACAGGAAGAAAGATGTCAATTACAACATTCCAAAAACAATTGGTAAATGCTCTCACACGACATTCACATGACAAAACCTCAATTAGGGCCGATACAAGTAGACGAATTCACAAATTTCATAAGAAGGAGGGAAAGAAGCATGAAGTACGAAAATATTGTGTTGAATGTTACAGCACAAACACAAAAATGTTCGGACGCCAGTTAGCGAGGAAAATGACAAAGGAAGTTACTACATACTGTAAAATGTACAAATCGCAGTCACATCTTTGTTTAAAATGTTTTAATAAACTTCATTAAATATTAGTATATATTTGTTAATTGTCATTAATAATTTAACCCTTTACAATGCCAGTCTGATGCACCGATGTCGACCAAACAAGAAGTTCGCTGTCAGTCCCTAGAATCCACGTTATCCAAACGAAAAGTCGATTGTCAGTCCCTGGGGACTGACGCCGCTTGAACGGAAAGTTCACTGTTAGTTCCTGGGGACTGACGTAGCACTCAACGTGTTAAGCCCGGTAAAAATATTGTAATCGACGAAATCATGGTTCCATGGCGAGGACGCTACAGTTTTTGTCAATATATCCCAGGAAAGCGGCATAAACATGGTATAAAACATTGTAAACTGTGCCTTCCGGAAGGATACGCACATAATATTCTTATTTATGCCGGAAATAATGCAACCAGAATAGCGAAAGCACATGCGCATTCTGTAGTTATGACGTTGGAGGGTGAATTATTATTTGAAAGCCGCATATTACAGGCAAATAGTTTATATACTTGTGTCCCTTTGGCCGAGAAACTTCTGCAAAAAGTAACATTTATTTATGGTACAGTAAAAGTTAATACACAATTTCTTCCGCTGTAGGCTAAACGGAAACTGCAACGGGGTAGCTTCATGTATTTTCAAAATCGGAGCGGCTTTAAGTTTTTAAAGTGGACGTATAAGAAGCCGGTATGCATGCTAGCCACTTCTGAAAACCGCAAATGTGTTATTGTCCAGTGTAGAAATAATAAGTTAAAGCCGGATACAGTGTTCCTTTATAACGATGCTAAGAAGTGATTTGACCATCCGACCAGATGTCTTCTTATCACAGTTGATTACGCAGAACAGTAAAGTGGTATAGGAAAATAGTTATCGAATTAGTATGCGGGACTTCTCTCGTCAATGTCTATTATATGCATAGAAAATGGAGTACCAAAGGTATGAAAATATTAAACTTCCGCGAAAAAATTATTGATTATCTCCTCAGTACAGTGGATCATCACGGTGAACAAACGTCATCTGAAACTGAAGCAGTGCCCAAGAAGCGTACACATTTTCTGCGGTCATTCCAAGGACGCGCGAGAAAAACTAGACATGTAAAGAATGTTATAAACGTATGTCTAGAATAAATGGTAAACAGTATGCCGCGAGTAAGGCGATAAACGTAAAAATCTGTTGTAACTGATGTAAGGGCCAACCGGAACTCTACCCAACATGATTTCAAAAATTAAATAATTAAGTTAGGTTTATAATATTGGTTTGTTATGTTTTAAATATAGAATGTCTGTTTATTATGCTGAGAATTGAAAAATAAACCTATTTTGTACTATCTACTTTGTGAAATATAAGTTCGACCCATCGTGATGCACGCCGGCCCACGAAATAGACGCGTGTGACCCACCGGAGATGCACACTGCCTCACGGAACAGACACGTGTGACTCACATGTGATGCACGCCGGCGTCAACGTGCTAAACGTAGAAATTAAATGTGCCATCGCATTGCGTGGAGCATTAGATCACTACAGCTTTGGCAAGCAGACAATACGAAACCCCAGCCCCGTGCAAGCAACAGTCGAATTTCCATTCGTTTGAAGTGTAGACGTAGGTAAGGATAATGCGATACAGAGAACATTACAACATTCTTGCTTTCGAACGTTGAAATGAGACAGCCCACCACACAGCATGTAGCATTAGAACTCTATTGCTTATACACGTAGACACCATGAAACGGCATCCCGGTGCATTTATCTGTAGAATTCGCATTCTTCTGAAATGTAGAAACAGATCAACAAAATGCAAAGCGTACAAAGTTACAGCTAACTTACTATGAATCGTTGAAATGATTTGCGCTATCGCATTGCATAAAGCATTAGAACTCTATTGCATTGACACGAAGACACAATCATGAATCGTACAGTCGCTTGTAACTACATTACGATTCACATTCATTTGACGCATAGAAGCTTATATGGATAATAAGATGTATAGAACATTACACACATACTTTCGAACGTTGAAAAGAGATGAGCCAACACCATACATATAGCACTAGAACTGCATTGCTTTGACACGCCGAAGCTATGAAGCAGCTTCCCGTTACATGGAACTGTGGAAGTCACATTCTTTTGAAGTGTATAAACAGATAGGTATTAGAAGAAGCATTGAGAGTTACAGGTAACATACATTGAAATTTTGAAATGCGACGAACGCTCGTGATGCACATAAGATTTTGAACTCCATTGCTTTTACAGGTAGACAATATGAAGCACTAACCAGTGGCAAGGAAATTTGGAATTGCTATTATTTTTAAGTGTAAAAGCTGATAAGTATAATGCGATGTAGAGATCCTTAAAACTTACTTAGTTTGAATCGTTGAAATGAGTCGCGCCATTGAGACACATGGAGCATTTAGATCTCAATAGCTTTAACATGAAGACACAATGTAGCGAGATCCCATAGCAAGGAACTGTAGAGTTCACATTCTTTTCAAGTGTACAAACAGACAAGAATAATGCTACGCACAAAAGATTACAGTCTCGTTGGATTGAACCATTGAAATGAAAAGCGCCATCAGATTGCATGGATCATCAGGCATCAATTACTTTGACACGCAGGCAATACGAACCGCCATCCCGTTGCTTGGAACTGAAGAATTCACATTCTTATGATGCGCTGAATCAGATAAACATAATGCTAATCATATAAATTAATAGCTTACTAACTTTGAAACGTTGAATTGAAATGCGCCATTGCATTACTTGGAGCAGTAGATCTCTATTGCAATGAGACACAGATATTATGAAGCGCCATCTGGTTGCAGCGAACTGCAAATTCATATTCTTCTGAATCGTACAAAGCGATAAGTTTCAGAGTATGAAAGCTGTACCGTTCTGTGCATCGCATTATACTTATCTGTTTCTGCACTTCAAAAGAATGTGAATTCTACAATTCCTTGAAACGAAATGGCGCTTTATAGTGTTTACGTGTCAGAGCAAGAGAGTTCCGATGCTCCATGCAATGCGTTGGCGCAACGCATTTCAACGTTTCAATGTAAGCAAGCTGTAATCCCCTATGAATAGCATTATGCTTAACTGCTTCTAGTCATCAAATGAATGTGAATTATACAGCTTCGTGCAACGGGATGGCGCTTCGTATTGTCTACGTGTCAAAGCAGTATAGTGCTAGTTCTACATGCAATGCGATGGTATTTCTCATTTCAACGTTTTAAAGTGAGAAAGCTATAGCCTTCAATGCATAGCATTATGCTTATCTGCTGGAGCTCTTCAAAAGAATGAGAAATATACAATTCAAGATGGCGCTCCATATTATCTGCATGCCAATGAAATATACTTCTACTGCTCCATTCAACGCAATGTTGCGTCTCATTACAAGGTTTCATGGTAGGATGTAATTTCAATGCAACGCGTTATGTCTATCTGCTTCTACGTGAACAGAATGTGAATCCTAAACTGACCTTTAACGGAATAGCGTTTCTAGATGTCTACGTGTCGAAGCAATAGAGTTTAAATGCTTCATTCAACGCGATCTCGCATCTCACTTCGATGTTTCATAATAAGGTGTAATATTCAATGCATAGCGTTATGTTTATCTGCCACTACACTTCAAGAAAATGTGAATCCTACACTTCCTGGCAACGCGATAGCATTTCTAGATGTCTACGTGTCGAAGAAATGGAGTTCCAATACTTCATTCAACGCAATGTCGCATCTCATTTCAGTGATTCATGACAAGTTGTAATATTCAATGCAACGCATTATGTTTATCTGTTTTCAGACTTCAAAATATTGTGGATCATAAACTGATTTGCAAAGGTATGGCATTTCTAGACGTCTACGTGTGGAAGCAATGGATTTCTAATACTTCATTCAAAGCGGTGTCGCAGCTCATTCCAATGTGTCATGATATGATGTAATATTCAGTGCAACGCGATATGTTTATTAGCTTCTACACTTCAAAAGAATGTGAATACTACATTACAATGTGTGTAATTTATACAGACTCGTGTATCTACATAGCGCTTATTGTGTCAAGTTGACACTTAGAAGCACTATACAGTTACATTGGTCTGTACAAATTACGTGCCTTATAACGTACAACCAAAATAAGCATATTTGCTTCGTATAAACCCTTTAAAATTACTTACCTTGTAACGTAAATCTAAGAAGAGTCATCGCGTTGCACGTAGCTTTGGAATTCAATTGCTTTGATAAGATGCCACTTAGAAACAATGTCCTGTTACATGGATCTGTAGAAATTGCATACTTTGTAACGTGAATCACAGTGTGCATAATTAAGTTGTATACAAACTAACAACTCATTTCCTTCAAACGCAGGACTGAGAAGCACCCTTGCGTTGCATAAAATTTTGGAATTCAATTGCTTTGACATGTTCAAAAGAATGTACATTTTACAGTTCCATGCATTGGGATGACGCATCTCATATCAGCATTTCAAAGTAAGTAAGGTCCTTGCAACAGGATAACGCATATCATTTCATCGTTTCAAAGTATGTAGGTTGTAATGTTCTACTCATCACATTATTATTATCTGCTTCTAAGCTTGAAAAGAATGTTAATCCTACGTTTGCTTGCAACAAGATGGCGCTCCATTGTCTCTACATGTAAAAGCAATGGTTTTCTGATGCTACATGCAATGCGAAGGCGCACATCATTTCAACGTTTCAAAGTAAGTAAGCTGTAATGATCTACGCATAGCATTATGCTTATCTTCTTCCACATTTCTAAAGAATCTGAAATCTACAGTTCTATTCAACGAGATGGCGCTTAACAGTGTCTGCGTGGCAATACAGTTGAATCCTTCTGGTACATGCAATACGAAGTCACATCTCATTCTAACGCTTCAAATTAGATAAGCTGTAATCTTCTATACAAAGCATAATGCTTATCCGCTTCTACATTTCAAAAGTATGTGAATTCTACAGTACTATGCAACGAAATGTCTCCTCCGCAGTATATGCGTCAAAGCAGTAAAATTCTAATGCTCCGTGCAATGCGATGGCTCATTTCATTTCAATGTTTCCACGTAAGGATACTGTAATCATCAATGCACTGCATTTTGCTTATCTGCTTCAACTCTACAAAAAATATGAATTATACGGTTCCATGCAGCAGGATAGTGTTTCATAGTGTCTGCGTGTCAAAACAAATTCCCAACGTTCAACGCAATGCGATGGCGCATACTATTTTAACATCTCAAAGTAAGTGAGTTGTAACCTTCTGTGCACAGCACTATACTTACCCGCAAGGAACTGTAAAATTCACATTCGTTTGAAATGAATGAGCAGATGAGCATAATGATATGCTTAGAAGATTACAGGTTACTTACTTTGAAACGTTGAAATGAGATGTATTATTGCGTTGCGCGGAGCATTAGAACTTCATGGTTTTCACACGCAGATACTGTGAAGCACCATCCCGTTCCAAGGAACTGCAGAGTTTACATTCCTTTAAAGAAGTAAAAGAGATCTAATGCTTCTTGAAACGCGATATTGCATCTCATTTTTATGTTCCATGATAAGATATAATATTCATTGCGAAGTGTAATGTATAACTCGACTACACTTCAGAAGAATGTAAATGCCACACATCCTTGCTAGGAAATCCGATTCCAGATGTCTACGTATCGAAGCAATAGTGTTCCAATGCTTCTTAAAACGAGATGTCGCATATCATTTCTATGTTTCATGAAGTGTCATGTATACCTCGTATTCACTTCAAAAGAATGTAAATGCGACACTTCCTTGCCAGGAAATTAGACTCCAGATGTCTACGTATCGAAGCAATAGAGCTGTAATGCTTCTCAAAACGCGATATCGCATCTCAGGTCTATATTTCATGATAAGATATAATATTCGTTGCGAAGTGTCATGTATACCTCGTATTCACTTCAAGCGAATGTAAATGCGACACTTCGTTGCTAGGAAATAGCGTTTCCAGATGTCTACGTATCGTAGCAATGGAGTTCTAACTCTTCTTAAAACGCGATATCGCATTTCATTTCTATGTTTCATGATAATATATAATGTTCATTGCGAAGTGTCATGTATACCTCGTCTTCACTTCAATAGAATGTTAATGCGAAACTTCGATGCTAGGAAATAGCGTTTGCAGATGTCTATGTCTCGAGGCAATAGGGTACTAATGCTTCTTAAAACGTGATATCGCATCTTACTTCTATGTTTCATGATAAGATATAATATCCATTGCGAAGTGTCATGTATACCTCGTATTCACTTCAAAAGAATGTAAATGCGACACTTCCTTGCTAGGAAATAGCGTTTGCAGATGTCTATGTATCGTAGCAATAGAGTTCTAATGCCACTTAAATCGCGATATCATATCTCATTTCTATGTTTCGTGATGAGATATAATATTCATTGCGATGTGTCATGTATACCTCGTATTCACTTCAAAAGAATGTAAATGCGACACTTCCTTGCCAGGAAATTAGACTCCAGATGTCCACGTATCGATGCAATAGAGTTCTAATGCCTGTTAAAACGCGACATCGCACCACATTTCTATGTTTCCGGATAAGATACAATATTCATTGCGAAGAGTTACGTATACCTCGTCAACACTTCAAAAGAATGTAAATGCATCACTTCCTTGCTAGGGAATAGAGCTTCCCGATGTCTACGTGTCGAAGCAATAGAGCTGTAATGCTTCTCAAAACGCGATATCGCATCTCAGGTCTATGTTTCATGATAAGATATAATATTCACTGCGAAGTGTTATGTATACCTTGTCTACATATCCAAAGAATGTAACTGCCACACTTCCTCACTAGGAAATAGCGTTCCCAGATATTAACGTTTCGAAGCAATAGAGTACTAATGTTTCTTAAAACGCGATATACCTCCACATCTTTATGTTTCATGATAAGATATAGTATTCGTTCCGAAGTGTTACGTATATCTCCTCTACACATCAATAGAATGTAAATGCCACACTTCCATGCTAGGAAATAGCGATTCCAGATCACTACGTATCGAAGCAATAGAGTCGCAATACTTCTTAGAACGCGATATCACATCTCAATTCTACGTTTCGGTACTAGATATAATATTCAATGCGAAGTGTTATGTATAAGTCGCCTACACTACAAAGTAATGTAAATGCCACACTTCCTTGCTGGGAAATGCGTTTCCAGATGTCTGCGTATCGAAACAATAGAGCTATAATGCTTCTTAAACCGCGATATCGCATCTCATATCTGTTTCATGATAAGATATAATATTCATTGCGAAATATTATGCATTCCTCGTCAATACTTCCAAAGAATGTAAAAGCCGCAATTCTTTGCTAGGAAATGCGTTTCCAGATGTCTACGTGTCGACGCTATAGGGTTCTAATGCTTCTTAAAACGCGATATCGCATCCCAATTCAATGTTTCATGATATGATATAATATTCATTGCGATGTGGTATGTATACCTCGTCTACACTTCAAAAGAATGTAAATGCAACGCTTGCACACTAGGAAATAGCGTTTCCAGATGTCCACGTATCGAAGCAATAGAGTTCTAATGCTTCTCAAAACGCGACATTGCATCCCAGTTCTATGTTTCATGATAAGATATAATATGCATTGCGAAGTGCTATGTATACCTCGTCTGCACTTCAAAAGTATGTAAATGCCTCACAACCTTGCTAGGAACTAGCGTTTCCAGATGTCTAGGTATCGAGGCAGTAGAGTTGTAATTCTTCTTAAAACGCGATACCGCATCTCAGTTCTATGTTTCATGATAGGATATAACACTCATTGCGAAGTGTTATGTGTACATCGTCTACACTTCAAAAGAATGTAAATGCCACACTTCCTTGTTAGGAAATGCGTTTCCAGATGTCTACGTATCGAAGCAATAGAGTTCTAATGTTTCTTAAAACGTGATATCGCATCACATTTCTATGTTTCATGATAAGATATAATATTCATCGCGAAGTGTTCTGCATACCTGGTCTACACTTCAAAAGAATGTAAATGCCACACTTCCTCACTAGGAAAAGCGTTACCAGATGGATACGTATCGAAGCAATGGAGTTGTAATGCATCTTAAAACGCGATATTGCATTTCATTTCTGTGCTTCATGATAAGATACAATATTCAATGCGATTGGTTATGTATACCTCGTCTACACCTCAAAACAATGTAAGTGCCACACATCCTTGCTAGGAAATGCGTTTCGAGATGTCTACGTATCGAAGCAGTAGTGTTCTGAAGCTTCTTAGACCGCAATATCGCATCTCATTTCTATGTTTCTTGATATGATATAATATGCATTGCAATGTGTCATGTATACCTCGTCAACACATCAAAAGAATGTAATTGCCGCACTTCCTTGCTAGGAAATGCGTTTCCAGATTCGTACATATCCAAGCAATCAAGTTTTAATGCTCCTTATAACGCGATATCGCATATCATTTCCATGTTTCATGATAAGATATAATATTCATTGCGAAATATTATGTATACCTCGTCAACACATCAAAAGAATGTAAACGCCAGACTTCCTTGCTAGGAAATGCGACTCCAGATGTCTACGTATAGTAGCAATGGAGTTCTAATGCTTCTTAAAACGCGATATCGCAACTCACATCTATGTTTCATTATAATTTATAATATTCATTGTGGAGTGTTATGTATACCTCGTAGTCAATTCAAATGAATGTAAATGCGACACTTCCTTGCTAGGAAATAGCGTTGGCAGATGTCTACGTATCGAAGCAATAGATTTCTAATGCTTCTTAAAACACGATATCCCATCTAATTTCTATGTCTCATAATGAGATATAATATTCATTGCGAAGTGTCATGTATACCTCGCATACACTTCAAATGAATGTAACTGCAGCACATCCTTGCTAGGAAATAGCGCTTGCAGATGTCGACGTATCGAAGCAATAGATTTCTAATGCTTCATAAACCGTAATATCGCATCTCATTTCTACGTTTCATGATATGATACAATTTTCGTTGCGAAGTGTTATGTATACCTCGTCTACCCTTCAAAAGAATGCAAATGCCACACTTCTTGGCTAGGAAATTGCGTTTCTGGGTGTCTACTCATCGATGCAATAGGTTTCTAACTCTTTATAAAACGCGATATCGCATATCAGTTTCTAAGTCACATGATAAGATGTAATTTCAACGCAACGCCTTATGTATATCTCTTCTACACTTCAAATGAATGTAAATGCATCACTTCCTTGCTTGCGGAATATCGTTTCTATATCTGAAGGTTTAGAAGCAATAGAGATCTAATGCTTCGTAAAACGCCGCTGGGCATCTTACTTCTATATTTCATGATACGATGTAATATTCATAGCATAGCGTTATGTTTATCTGCTTCTGCACATGAATTGAGTGTGAACCCTACACCTTCTTGCCCGGAGATAGCGTTTCTAGATGTCCAGGTGCCGAAGCATTTAATTTGTCATGCTTCATGCACCGCAATATCGCATTTCATATAAACAAAGTAAGTATTCAAAGTAAGTTAGAAGGTTGTAAAGCCCTATGCATCACATTATGCTTATCTGCTTTTGTGCTTTATAATACTCTGGGATGTGAGAAGGTCCTCAACGATCCTTAACCCCCTAAAGAGAAGTCGAAAGTCCAGCGTCCCTGCAGGTGGGCCATGGGAGCGCGGCGCGCTAGGCGCTACGCAATTTAAATGATCAGTAGGATCCCCTCAGGTAAACCCAAGGGGGCGAGAAGAGGAAATCGACGAAATCCACTGATCGATGAACCCGAACAATACCGAAGACTACAGCCCACTCCACCAAGGAGCCCCGAGGAGGATGCAGGAGACCCGAAGACCACCAGCGAATTCAAGGAACCTGAAGAAGAGAACGTGAGTGCTTATTCGCTAAAGCGTCTCATTTCTTGTGTCGCATATTGTATATTGTATCTTATATCGTGAAGCGAGTTATGATACCCGGTAATTCGCGGCGTGTTGCGTAGTTTCCCGTAGCCCTTGTTAGTTAAACCCACGTCAAGACCATAAATAAACATGCCGGGACTTCAGTATCTCGAGACCTGAGTGTGTGTATTTGGCTAGGCGTAGTCGAGAGGAGGAGCATTTCGAAGTTTCAAGGGTTGTTCCGCCCCAGGGTTCCCGGGGTCGTGTATTCTATCCCTTTGCTACTTTCTGAGCAGCTGGCGCCCAAGAAAAGTTGTACGTGAGCGGATACCTTGGAACAATAGATCGCTTTAGATTAAAGTACGTTTTACACCTTAAAGCAGTTAGATAATTAACCCCTTCAAGCTTCCCTGACTTACTATATATAGGTTTCCGTCACAACTAATAGGAACCATCACTTTACATAGATATATAGAACACACATAGTTTTAAACGTAGAACTGAGAATTTGAGAACTTACTTTGAAACGTTAGTAGTGAGGAATTCCATCGGATTTCATAAAAATTCAGAACTTACTTACTATGAAACATAGGCAGATAAGGGCCATCGCGTTGCTTAGAACTTTAGAACTTGCTTACTTCAACAAAGATTTCTATTGGCTTCGTCCGTTCTTTTAGAAGAGTTTTTGATAAACCACATACTTATCACGCTTCTGATATCTTTGAAAGTTCGCGAGATGTAATCGTTTAAGTTTTAAAATGATTAATTAATGTGGATTATTATTTAGTAACTCGCTCATAAACGAGTCTGCATAGGATTTAATCCATAAGTTTTTAAGCCTGGAATTTATGCAGTTATTTGTTATTCACTTATTGCTCAAACGACAAAGATTCTGACCACTTCAAAATGGTTGACTTTCATTAATTTTCTTAAAAATTGAAATACTGCCCAACTGCTTGCATTAGAGACTGTAATTAAAGCTTTCAAAACATTTTACCTCTTATAGATGAATTCTGGAATTGAAATTGAATGTTTGTCTCTTCTAACTCCTGTTTAGACATCTTTCTATTGGAATGTTCAAGTATTTTTCATATTCGTAATTATTAAAAATGTTTTACTTGATTCTTTAATTTAATATTTAGAATTTTCTGAGATATATTTTTTATCGTAATGAACTATATAATTGCAATTATAATTCTTTATGAAATAATAACAACAGAAAGGTATGTATCCATTCTTGTAGTTTTGTAAAGAATATTTAATCTTAATATCTAAAATGAAACATTGAGATCTGTTTACAATCTAATGGAATTTAATTACCTTTTGATTCAAATTCACAATGATAATCTTCCATAGTTCAACAATTTTGTGAGCTGTCCTCAGGAATCCGCAGCTCAGTACTTATAAAATGAACGACACAAAGAACAGCCTATCCAAACGTATTCGAACCGATTTTTCAATACTAATCTTATCATGTTTAACTTATGCTGCAAACTATCGAAATGCCCTTCGAAAAGTGTTTATTCACAGTGAAGTAAACGATAAGTATTACGCCTTCCACCACTGTTTACAATACGTATGTTTCAATTACTATCAAAACCGTGCTCTATCGTATTACGGAAGAATGGACATTCCAATTCATTTTAAAAAATGAAGGTAACCTTCATATGTCCAACATAACTCAACTTACAAAAAGCTATTTTCATCAACGGATGGGACCTTTGTACTATGCAATTTTATATTAGCAAAAACTTCTATGAAACTTATAGTTTCGTGGATATCTGAGGTGCTAATTATTACTGCCCCACCCTGTATATCGTTATGGATGTGTCCAACAAGGCAACGATGAACAGAGTTAAATTTAATATTATGATGTCTATTATTTTACTTATAGTATATTTGTTTTTCTGGAATTTTGCCAAAAAACAATGTTCACGATGTCGACAGATGAATATATTTGTCTTAGAATTATAAGAGCCAACAATTTCGAAAGTAGAATATTTCTTTACTTCGCTAACCGAATCATTGCAAACGTTAAGTAAAGTGCGTGCCTTTCAAAACAGTCAGATGCAAATTACGATACAACGTTTCCAAGAAATGGTACGTGCCACTGTTTTTTAATTTCCGTTTATTTAATCAAAGGAAATTTAATTGAAATATCCGCAAAATTTGAGGACAAAAAGTTATTGTAATTTTACGCATATATGATGATGATAAAGGATAAGTATACGGAACTGAAAATGGAAAGTAGCGAGCAGAAAAAGAAACTGATGGAGCTACAAAGTAGATTGATACATCCGTCAAATGATGATTCTAGGTTAATAAAATCTGTTAATCAAATAACTATTGCAAAAATCAAGTATAATCAATATTACTTCTGCTCAAAGGCTATAATAGCATTGGACCGAAATGGGTACAAAACAGGCAATTATATCTATACGTTCTATTCTATGCAAAGGCAAATATTTCGAAGAGAAAAGATGTGTTACTTACAAATTACTTATGTTCCTAGATATCTCACTAATTCAGGCTTCTTGTCTTGCAGAACTAATCATTCAATTAACATGTAAAGGGGTCGAAGAATAGTAAAAGATTCTTATATTTCATAGCCTCACTCGATACGTCGATTGGATCACGTAAAATATCGGACATTAATTGCATCTACATCTTCAGACCTTAAATATATAATTGCAACAACATATTTAATAGCGTTTTAATAACATTTTTCTAATTGTTTATATCTATGTCTAATAAATATATATTAATCGAATAAGTTGCTTTACCAAAGAATAAAAGTATCTGAGGCTTACAAATCGGAGCATTACATAACAAACGTGCATCACATATATAATATTACATGTAACAAAAGATGAAGACCAAAAAGATCGTACATAAGTTGAATCCACAATGCGGTCATAGAGATACAGAAACGGCAAAAATTGCAAACAATAATTTAAAAAATTCAAAACGTGGGGAGTGAAAATCCATCTCCTTGACGATGATAAGGAACAAGTCTGCCTCATGCACTACAATATCCCAAACAGCCAGCGATTGGCACGCCAATGACAACGGATGGAACGAATTCCGTGACAGAACTGTGCTAACAAAGTGCTCCTACTCAGCTTTCGAAATGGCATACTGTTAGTACTGGGGCGGCATTCGTATCACGGCACTATTAAAGCACCGAGATATAGCACACGGGCTACACGGCCGTGACAATGACACTATCAGCTCACTATAGCTACACGCGTGGTTGTGGCGTAGGCTGACATTTACTAATGGGGAAGCTGTTTCCATAAAAATTATAAGCAAATATGAAAAATGACTAAACTGCGCAATTTATTTATTTTGTTTCCAAAATAGATACACCGGCACAAAACAAAGATATATGAACTCGATTTTATTATTTTCTATAAACTAGCTCGATAGGGCGATTTTTTCCATAAAGTCGATAATTACTTTGTCATAAAAATATATACACTTATTTTATATATATTTTCTTCAATTTATTGTTACAAATTCATGCAAGTTGAGGGTTACATTAAATACGGCGACAGCATGTTATTTCATAAATTACACAAGGCGAAGTTAGGGACGCAAAAGCATGAATTTTTATTTTATAAGTAATATTTTTTTTATAAATAATATTTTTAGTCTATGATCGATTGAAAGAAATATATACGACTCGCTCAATAACTATAAATATAGGAAAACGACCATCAAAATGTCTATCAATACTCATATGCTGAACATCTACTGACATCTAACGGTTCTAATTTGTATGAAAGCACAGGTTCCCTATTGCCAAATGTGATCCTGCCTCATTGCTGAGGAGATTCATGAATGGAGCGATGATACGCGTGTCACCATGGTGCTGGTGCTGCGCGATTCACTTGTCTAGAACGTGCTGGTAACACGTTCTGGCATTTTAGTTAATGAATCCGGTCACAGATGACTACGAATCAGTTGACACTCCTCGAAAGTGGCAATATAGTGCCGGAATGGTGTCGCTACCATCTTGCCGTTTGTTATCTGGGATGCTTTTTAGTGCATCATTCGGAATTGAATTTGAACACATAGTTACTTAATCGCGAACTTGTATGTACTGTGACGTGGTGACGTCACAAGGCTCGCTCCCCCCCCCCCCTGCTTCGGTTAGACTAGCTCGCAGATCACCACCCACGCGAGAAGCGCGACACGAACCATCGCGATTGCTGTATTTGTGAGGAGCGTGAAATACACGATGGTAGAACCTTCCACCCTCCCCCCCTTCTTTTCTCTCTCTCCGTTCTACGGATTAGACTGGCGAGCTGATGGAAGAAGCGACCTACAAGACGCCTCTTCGGCGGATAAGAAGACCGCAGGTTCGCGGAAGGGCTGTGCGCCGAAGTAGCGTGACGGGCTCGACGGTGGAGGAGTCGGGGAGTGAGCAAGAAGAGACCGAAGCCCGAAGCCCGAAGGATACGATCCAGAGCCCTGCAACGATAAGACTGCTGCCATAGACCATGGAGACGAACAGGATGGTTCTCGGGTGTGAGAAGGACCTCCACTCCTCCCCTGAGCCCATGGAGAGGAAAACTCAAGATGCGCAGCGGAATTGCAGGTGAGCCGTGGAAAGCGCGGCGCGCGACACGCGTCGCAGTTCAAATAATCCAGAGGACCCCCTCTAGACACACCAGAGGGGGCGATCAGGGAAGATCGCCGAAATCCACCAATCGATGCCCCGAACAATACCGAAGCGTATGGCCCTACCCCACCAAGGAGCCCTAAGGAGGATCTAAGGGGATCCGAAGACCCCCAGCAAACCTATATAATGAGCTAGCCAGCACGAAGACAGCCTCTTATTCTTCTCAACGACTTAGCGACTACTTAGCGAGCAACCGAGCAAGCGATTATACGGAGCGATTCGGAGGAGAGAGAGAGAGAGAGGGAGAGAGAGAGGTAGACGGACTGAACGAGATCCATACTTGTTGGAAACGAGAACGTGAGTCCTTATATGTTAAAGCGTCCCATTTGTTCCCTGCCGCAATTGTGATATCGCATATTGTAATTTGTATTGTATAACGGGTGGTGATCTCCGGTCATTCGCGTCGAGGCACTCTAGAAAGAAGCCGTGAGTTCAGTATCCCGCGACCCTAATTTGCGCACTCGGCTAGAAGCAGTCGAGCGAAAGAGTATTTCGAAATTTCGAGGGTTTCCCCGGGTTGCGTGGTTTACTAGTTTTTGCTACTTCTTGAGTAGCTGGCGCCCAGAAAGTCCCAGCCTCGCAGCTTCGAAGTACTTGCTGGATAGGAAATTTATTGTTCTGTACTTCGCGTTGCCGAATCAGGCGGATATTCTGTACCCCGATATAACCCCAGATTAAACTTCTGGATACCCCGTTATTATTGGTTCCATATACCCTTTTCTTGCGGATTGTAACGGGAAAAACCGTCACAGTACATAATTACACATGACTGCATAAAAAGGATATCATATACTTTTATAATCAATGCGATATAAGAATATAAAACGAAGAACTATCCACTCCCATCAAGTCACATTTAATATATTATTGTTTAACAAGGTGATTTAATGTTGTTTCAAATAGGCGTGCAGAACTAGCTCGTACTTCTGTCAATGTAATTTCATTCGAAAAATACAAAGGATAAGAGGAAATATTCTCCAATATATAACATATATAAATCAACGGATGCAAGAGAGAACACTCGATCTCGGTGTAACGAAACCGGGGCGTCATCCTGCAGTAATCGTATAACGCCTGTTCCGAGATGGTGTAGAGAGGGAATGTGGAGGGTAAAAAGCATAAAATAACAACAATGTAACTAAAGAGAAAGAGAAAGAAAATATGTGGAAGCATTGCATTTATTAAGAGGAAATCCTAGAAATATCAAACAACAGATTATATACCATACTGTAAGGGTAAGGTACAACGAAATAGATGATATCGTGAGAGAAACTAATAAAATCGGGAAACTTAAAAAGAAAATAATAATTTAGATTGAGCGAATCAATATCACTGATCCCGGCAAGCTTAACGGAAAACGCATAACGATGAATCGGTTAGAGTATAAGATAGATGTTGGTCGCGGTTTGAGTGGCCCTAGGAATCCTTTGCCCGCATCAGGGCAGGCTGTAAGATGGTGGAGGACCTGCCCTCCTGTTGCTTGGATCTATAGAATTCACATTCTATTGTAGAATAGAAGCAGATAATTATAACACTTTTCATAGAAGATTACAGCTTACTTAATTCGAAAGGCTGAAATTAGATGAGTCATGGCATCGTATAATGCATTAGTACTCTATTGTCTCGACATGTAGACACTACGAAGGGCAATCCTGTTGCATGGAGCTGTAGAATTTACATTCTTATGAAGTTTTAAAGCAGATAAGCATAGAGCTATGCATAAGAGATTACTGCATTCTTACTTTGAAACGTTGAAATGAGATGCGACATCGAGCTGCATGAAGTATTATAAATGTCTTGCTTGAACACGTAGAGATCTGGAAATGATATTCTGTTGCAAGTAAGTATAGAATTCACATCCTTCTAAGGTCTAGATGCAAACAAATGTAACATACTGCATAGAACATAGCAATTTACCATGAATCATTGATATGACTTGCGACATCGCGTTGAATGAAGCAATAGAACTCCATTGCTCCGATAAGTAAACAACTGGAAACGCTATATCCTAGCAAGGAAGTGTTGCATTTACATTCTTTTGAAGTGCAGACAAGGTATGCATAACACTTCGCAATGAATATTAAACCTTATCATGCAACATAGAAATGAGATGCGATATAGCGTTTTAAGAAGCATTAGAACTCTATTGCTTCGATACGTAGACATCTGCCAACGCTGTTTCCTAGCAAGGATATGTCGAATTTACATTCATTTGAAGTGTATGCGAAGTATACATGACACTTCGCAATGAATATTATATATTATCATGAAACATAGCAATGGGTTGCCATATCACGTTTTAAGAAGCATTACATTCATTTGAATTGAATACGGGGTATACATAATACTCCACAATGAATATCATACCTAATCACGGAAATAGAGATGAGGAGCGATATCGCGATTTACGAAGAATTAGAACTCAATTGCTTCGATATGAAGACATCTGCAAACGCTATTTCCTAGCAAGGAAGCGTCGCATTTACATTCATTTGAAGTGTATGCGAGGTGTACATAACACTCCACAATGAATATTATATCTTATCATGAAACATAGAAATGAGATGCGATATCGCGTTTTGTGAAGCATTAGAACTCTATTGCTACGATACATTGACATCTGCAATCAATATTTCCTAGCAAGGAAGTGTCTCATTTACATTCATTTGTGGTGCAGACGAGGAATACATAACACTTCGCAATGAATGTTATATCTTATGATGAAACACAGAGATGAGATGCGAAATCGCGTTTTGAGAAGCATTAGAGCTCTATTGCTACGATACGTAAATATCTGGAAACGATATTTCCTAGCAAGGAAGTGTCGCATTTACATTCTTCTGAAGTGAATACGAGGTAAACATGATACTTCGCAATGAATATTATATCTTATCATGAAACATAGATATGAAATGCGACATCTCGTTTTAAAAAGCATTAGAACTCTGCAATTTCGATACGTAGACTTCTGCAAACGTTATTTCCTAGCAAGGAAGTGTCGCATTTACATTTACTTATAGTGAACACAAGGTATACATGACACTTCGCATTGAATATTATATCTTATCATGAAATGCAGTAATGAGATGCGATATCGCGTTTTAAGAAGCATTAGATCTCTATTGCTACGATACGTAGACACCTGCAAACACTATTCAATGGCAAGGAAGTCTCGCTTTTACAATCTTCTGAAGTGTATGCGAGGTATACGTAACAATTCGCAGTGAATATTATATTTCATCATGAAACATAGAACTGAGATGCGATTTCGCGTTCTAAGAGGCATTAAAACTCTATTGCGTCGATACGTAGGCATCTGGAAACGCTATTTCCTAGGAAGGATGTGTGGCATTTACATTCTGTTGAAGTGCAGACGAGGTATACTTAACACATCGCAACGAATATTATATCTAATCATGAAACATAGAATTGCGATGCTATATCGCGTTTTAAGAAGCATTAGAACTTTATTGCTTCGTTGCGCAGACATCTGCAAACGATATTTCCTAGCAAGGAAGTGTGTCATTTACATTCTTGTGAAGTGCAGACGAGGTATACATATCACTTCGCAATGAATATTATATCTTATCATGATACATGGAAATGAGATGCGATATCGCGATTTAAGAAGCAGTAGAACTATATTGCTTCGATCCATAGACATCTGCAAACGCATTTCCTAGCAAGGAAGTGTGGCATTTACATTCTTTTGATGTGTAGTCAACGTATGCATAACACTTCGCAATGAATATTATATCTTATTATGAAACTTAGAAATGAGATGCGATATCGCGTTTTAACTCTATTGCTTCGATTTGTAGATATCTGGAAACGCATTTCCTACTAAAGAAGTGTGGCATTTACATTCTTTTGAGGTGAATACGAGGTATACATGACACTTCGCAATGAATATGATATCTTGTCATGAAACATAGAAACGAGATGCGATATCCCGTTCTAAGAAGCATTAGAACTCTATTGCTTCGATACGTAGACTTCTGCAAACGCTATTTCCTAGCAAGGAAATGTCGCATTTACATTCATTTGAAGTGAGTGCGAGGTATAAGTGACACTTCGCAATGAATATTATATCTTATCATGAAACATAAAAATGAGATGCTATATCGCGTTTTGAGAAGCATTAGAACTCTATTGCTACGATACGTAGACTTCTGCAAACGTTATTTCCTAGCAAGGAAGTGTCGCATTTACATTCTTCTGATGTGAGTACGAGTTATACATGTCACATCGCAATGAATATTATATCTTATCATGAAACATAGATATGAAACGCGACATCTCGTTTTAAAAAGCATTAGAACTCTACAGTTTCTATACGTAGACGTCTGCCAACGCTATTTCCTAGTAAGGAAGTGTCGCATTTACATTCATTTGAAGTGTATGCGAGGTATACATGACACTTCGCAATGAATATTATATCCTATCATGAAGCATAGAATTTAGATTCGATATGGCGTTTAGGAAGCAGTAGAACTCTATTGCTTCGATACGTTGTCATCTGGAAACGCTATTTCCTAGCAAGGAAGTGTGGCATTTACATTCTTTTGAAGTGTACGCGAGCTATAAATAACACTTCGCAGTGATCATTATATCATACCATGAAACATAGAAATGAGATTCTATATCGCGTTTTAAAAGGCATTAGAACACAATTGCTTCAATACGTAGGTACCTGGAAACGCCTTTCCTAGCAAGGAAGTCTGGCATTTGATTCTATATAAGTGTAGACGTGGTATACATAACACTTTGCAATGAATGTTATCTCTTATCATGGAACATTGAACTGAGGTGCGATAACGCGTTTTAAGAAGCATTAGAACTCTATTAATTCTATACGTAGAGATCTGGAATCGCTCAATCCTGGCATGGAAGTGTGGCATTTACATTCTTTTGATGTGTAGACGTGATATACATATCACTTCGCAATGATTATTGTATTTTATAATGAAGCATAGAAATGAGATGCGATACCGCGTTTTAAGAACTCTATTGCTTGGATATGTAGACATCTGGAAGCGCTATTTCCTAGTAAGAAATTGTGGAATTTACATTCTTCTGATATGAGTACGAGTTATACATGTCACATCGCAATGAATATTATATCTTAGCATGAAACATAGATATGAAACGCGACATCTCGTTTTAAAAAGCATTAGAACTCTACAGTTTCTATACGTAGACGTCTGCCAACGCTATTTCCTAGTAAGGAAGTGTCGCATTTACATTCATTTGAAGTGTATGCGAGGTATACATGACACTTCGCAATGAATATTATATCTTATCATGAAACATAGAAATGAGATGCGATATCCCGTTTTAAGAAGCACTAGAACTCTACTGCTTCGATACGTAGAGATCTGCAATCGCTATTTCCTAGCAAGGAAGTGTCGCATTTACATTCATTTGAAGTGAATACGAGGTATAAATGACACTTCGCAATGAATATTATATCTTATCATGAAACATAAAAATGTGATGCTATATCGCGTTTTGAGAAGAATTATAACACTATTGCTTCGGTACGTAGACGTCTGCCAACGCTATTTCCTAGTAAGGAAGTGTCGTATTTACATTCATTTGAAGTGTATGCGAGGTATTCATGACACTCCACAATGAATATTATATCTATCATGAAACATAGAAATGAGATGCGATTTCGCGTTTTAGGAAGCATTACAACACCATTGCTTCGATACGTAGACATCTGGGAACGCTATTTCCTAGCATAGAAGTGTCGCTTTTACATTCATTTTGTGTGTAGACGAGGTATACAATACACTTCGCTATTAATATTATATCTTATCATAAAACATGGAAGTGTCATGCGATAACGCGTATTGGGAAGCATTACAACTCTGTTGCTTCGATACGTAGTGTTCCGTGGCGCACCCACGGGTCTTAGGCTATTTTCCAGACCCCTCTTCTCTGGCCCATCAGTTCCGTCGGCCATGCATGTTTCCAATCTGCCATTGTCAACTACGGGCATAAATTCTACCCAAGAGTTCGGCAGGGACCTCTGTCCCCATCTGGAAAATATCCAGCTAGCGTTCTGGCATCTACGAACCTCAATGACTACCTTCGAAAGGCAGTTCATTTCTGCTAACATTCATTGTTAGACTTTGAATTTATGGCCGCAACAGACGAAGGCCCACTTGGTCCGCATTCGGTCTGTAAACAGAAACTCCAAACTCCGAAAAACTGGACAGCGCCCATTGACAATGTCATTTTGTCGACACATGCCTGACAGGACGTAGATTTCATGGCCACTTTCTCCTTCTTTTGGAGTACCACCTCCCAAAAGACCACGGACACTCCTTATAGGTTACTGTCCGCAATAGCCACCCCCTAACAGGACTCACATAGTCCAATTAGAAGAAAGATCTTCCCTCTTCAAGATTAGAAGCTTGCGAGATTTTTCAAATGAAACCAGTTGAACTTCAGCATCGGGCCTGAACGTTCATCTTTAAGCCGTACCTTCCTTCTGACAATTCATTCACCAAATTATCATTAGCGGTCGGCAGTAAAATATAGTCGAGGAGGAAAGCACTCTCCAGGAGTCGGGCTCTTTCAGCTTGCTTGTCACGCTACAGCACACAATCCCTGAAAACCCACCTCAAAACCAGAATTGAACCCCAGAGTGGACAATCTCTAGGTCAGCGTTAGTCTCTCGAATACGGCCTTCTGACATTATCGCTATGCCGTGAGAGCAGGAGTTACTCCTCGCGAGACGAGTGGCAAGCACGGTCGGAAGCCCTGCCTTTATCACAACGACCTGAGCCCCTTAGGCGCGCCAAAGAGCACCGCTTGCAGTGGACCGGCTATAGTTTTCCTTCATTCGCTTATTTACACATCGGTCTCAACAGTCGGAGGGACCAATCAGAGCTTTACATCTGTTGGCCAGTTTACCTTGCCGCTGTTGAACCTTAATAAACACCAGTCACTACCGTCTATCCATCATCAGGTTCAGGCCTAGAAAACCCTCATAACACTCCTATCTCCGTAAAAAGACGTAGGAGCGCCCGTGACAAAACAGTCGGAGGCGCCGGGCAGAGCATTGCAACCTCTGCTGGCCAGTTCTCTGGCCGCTGTTGAAGCGCGAGCTTCGCGTAACGACTAGCGCGAAACACGTAGACATCTGGAAACGCTATTTCCTAGCAAGGAAGTGTGGCCCTATCATTATTTTGAAGCGTAGACGAGGTATACATAAAACTTCGCAATGAATATTATATCTTATCATGAAACATAGAACTGAGATGCAATTACGCGTTTTAGGAAGCATTACAACTCCATTGCATCGATACGTAGGCATCTGGACACGCTATTTCCTAGCAAGGACGTGTGACATCTACATTCCTTTGAAGTGCAGACGAGGTATACATAACACTTCACAATGAATTTTATATCTTATCATGAAACATAGAAATGTGATTCGATATCGTGTTTTAAGATGCATTAGAACTCTACTGCTTCGGTACGTAGACATCTAGAAACGCATTCCCTAGCAAGGATGTGTGGCATTTACATTCTCTTGAAGTGTAGACGAGGTATACATAACACTTCGCAATGAATATTATATCTTATCATCATACGTAGAAATGAGATACAATATCGCGTTTTAAGGAGCATTAGAACTCTATTCCTTCGATAAGTAGACATCTGAAAACGCTATTTCCTAACAACGAAGTGTGACATTTACATTCTCTTGATGTGCAGACAGGGAATACATAACACTTCGCAATGAATAATATATCTTTTCATAAAGCATACAAATATGACGCGATATCGCGTTTAAGGAAGCATTAGAACTCTATTGCTTCTGGACGTAGACATCTGGAAACGCTATTTGCTAGCAAGGAAGTGTGGCATATACATTCTTTTGAAGCGTAGACTGCGTATACCAAACACTTCGCAATGAATATTATGTCTTATCATGAAACGTAGAAATGAGATGCGATATCGCGATTTAAGAAGCATTAGAGCTGTATTGCTTCGACACGTAGACATCTGCAAACGCATTTCCTAGCAAGGAAGTGTTGAATTTACACTCTCTTGTAGTGTGGACTAGGTATACATAACACTTCGCAATGAATATTATACCTTGTCATGAAGCATAGAATTGATATGCGATATCGCGATTAAAGAAGCATTACAACTATATTGCTTCGAGACGTAGACTACTTGGAACCCTATTTGCTTGCAAGGAAGTGTGGTATTTGCGATCTTTTGAAGTGCAGGCGAGGTATTCAAGGAAGTGTGGCATTTACATTCTTTTGAAGTGTAGACGAGGTATACGTATCACTTTGCATTGTATATTATTGTATGTTATATCTTATCCTGAAACATAGAATTGAGATGCGATATCCCGCTCTAAGAAGCCTTAGAACTCAGTTGCTTCGATACGTAAACATCTGGAAATGTATTTCCGATCGAGGATGTGTGGCATTTACATTCGTTGGAAGTGTAGCCGAGGTATGCATAACACTTCGCAATGAATATTGTATCATATCGTGAGCCATAGAAATGAGATGCGATATCGCGGTTAAGGAAGCATTAGAACTCTATTGCTTCGATTCGTAGACATCTGGAAACGCATTTTCTAGCAAGAAAGTGTGGCATTTACATTCCTCTGAAGGATAGACGAGGTATACATAACACATCGCAACGAATATTATATCTAATCATGAAACATTGAAATGAGATTCGATATCGCGTTTTAAGAAGCGTTAGTACTATATTGCTTCGATATGTAGACATCTGGAAACGCTATTTGCTAGCAAGGAAGCGTGGCATTTACATTCTTTTGAAGTGTAGACGTGGTATACGTAACACTTTGCACTGTATACTATTGTATACTATATCTTATCCTGAAACATAGAATTGAGATGCGATATCGCGCTCTAAGAAGCATTAGAACTCAGTTGCTTCGATACGTAAACATCTGGAAATATATTTCCGGTCAAGGATGTTTGGCATTTACATTCTTCTGTTGTGTAGACCAGGTATACTTAGCACTTCGCAATTGATATTATATCTTATCATGAAACATAGATCTGTGTTGCTATATCGCGTTTTAAGAAGCATTCTAACCTCATTGCTTCTATACGTAGACATCAGGAAACGCATTTCCTGGCAGGGAAGTATGGCATTTACGTTCTTCTGAAGTGTAGACGAGGTATACGTATCACATTGCATTGTATATTATTGTATATTATATCTTATCCTGAAACATAGAATTGGGATGCGATATCGCGCTTTAAGAAGCATTAGAATTCTGTTGCTTCGATACGTAAACATCTGGAAAAGCTATTTCCTAGCAAGGATGTGTGGCATTTACATTCTCTTGAAGTGCAGACTAGGTACACATAACACTTCGTAATGAATATTATGTCCTGTCATGAAACATACAAATGAGGTGCGATATTGCGTTTTAGGAATCATTTCAACTCTATTGCTTCGATATGTAGATATCTGGAAACGCATTTCCTAGCAAGGAAGTGTGGCATTTACATTCTTTTGAAGTAAGGTCGCGGTATACATAACAGATCGCAATGAATACTATCATCATCATGAAAATGATCTCATTATGAAATCTCATTATCAATCTAATCTCATTAACAATCTAATCTCATTATGAAATATGGAAATGAGATGCGATATCGCGTTTTAAGAAGTTTGAGAAGTCTATTGCTTCGATACGTAGACATCTGGAAAACGCTATTTCCTAGCAAGGAAGTGTGGCTATTACAATCTTTTGATGTGCAGACGAGGTATACAAGGAAGTGTGGCATTTACATTTTATTGAAGTGCAGACGACGTATACTTAACACTTCGCAATGAATCTTATATTTTGTTATGAAACATAGAACTGAGATGCGATATTGCGTTTTAAGAAGATTTAGAACTCTATTGCTTCGATACGTTGACATCTGGAAACGTTATTTGCTTAAAAGGTAGCGTGGCATTTACATTCTTTTGAAGTGTAGACGTGGTATACGTAACACTTTGCACTGTATATTATTGTATACTATATCTTATCCTGAAACATAGAATTGAGATGCGATATCGCGCTCTAAGAAGCACTAGAACTCTGTTGCTTCGATACGTAAACATCTGGAAATGTATTTCCGATCAAGGATGTCTGGCATTTACATTCGTTGGAAGTGTAGCCGAGGTATGCATAACACTTCGCAATGAATATTGTATCATATCGTGAGCCATAGAAATGAGATGCGATATCGCGGTTAAGGAAGCATTAGAACTCTATTGCTTCGATTCGTAGACATCTGGAAACGCATTTTCTAGCAAGAAAGAGTGGCATTTACATTCCTCTGAAGGATAGACGAGGTATACATAACACATCGCAACGAATATTATATCTAATCATGAAACATTGAAACGAGATTCGATATCGCGTTTTAAGAAGCGTTAGTACTATATTGCTTCGATATGTAGACATCTGGAAACGCTATTTGCTAGCAAGGAAGCGTGGCATTTACATTCTTTTGAAGTGTAGACGTGGTATACGTAACACTTTGCACTGTATACTATTGTATACTATATCTTATCCTGAAACATAGAATTGAGATGCGATATCGCGCTCTAAGAAGCATTAGAACTCAGTTGCTTCGATACGTAAACATCTGGAAATATATTTCCGGTCAAGGATGTTTGGCATTTACATTCTTCTGTTGTGTAGACCAGGTATACTTAGCACTTCGCAATTGATATTATATCTTATCATGAAACATAGATCTGTGTTGCTATATCGCGTTTTAAGAAGCATTCTAACCTCATTGCTTCTATACGTAGACATCAGGAAACGCATTTCCTGGCAGGGAAGTATGGCATTTACGTTCTTCTGAAGTGTAGACGAGGTATACGTATCACATTGCATTGTATATTATTGTATATTATATCTTATCCTGAAACATAGAATTGGGATGCGATATCGCGCTTTAAGAAGTATTAGAATTCTGTTGCTTCGATACGTAAACATCTGGAAAAGCTATTTCCTAGCAAGGATGTGTGGCATTTACATTCTCTTGAAGTGCAGACTAGGTACACATAACACTTCGTAATGAATATTATGTCCTGTCATGAAACATACAAATGAGGTGCGATATTGCGTTTTAGGAATCATTTCAACTCTATTGCTTCGATATGTAGATATCTGGAAACGCATTTCCTAGCAAGGAAGTGTGGCATATACATTCTTTTGAAGTAAGGTCGCGGTATACATAACAGATCGCAATGAATACTATCATCATCATGAAAATGATCTCATTATGAAATCTCATTATCAATCTAATCTCATTAACAATCTAATCTCATTATGAAATATGGAAATGAGATGCGATATCGCGTTTTAAGAAGTTTGAGAAGTCTATTGCTTCGATACGTAGACATCTGGAAAACGCTATTTCCTAGCAAGGAAGTGTTGCATTTACATTCTTTTGAATGGAATACGAGGTATACATGACACTTCGCAATGAATATTACATCTTATCATAAAACATAGAAATGTGATGCGATACAGCGATTTATGAAGCATTAGATGTCTATTGCTTCGATACGTAGACATCTGCAAACGCTATTTCCTAGCAAGGAAGAGTCGCATTTACATTCATTTGGAGTGTATGCGAGGTATACATGACACTTCGCAATGAATATTGTATATTATCATGAAGCATATATATGAGATGCGATATCGCGAATTAGCAAGCTTTAGAAATCTATTGCTTCGATACGTAGACATCTGCAAACGCTATTTCCTAGCAAGGAAGTGTCGCATGTACATTCTTTTGAGGTGAACACGAGGTATACATAACACTCCACAATGAATATTATATATTATCATGAAACATAGTAATGAGTAGCGATATCACGTTTTGAGAAGCATTAGAACTCTAATGCTACGATACGTAGACCTCTGCAAACGCTATTTCCTGGAAAGGTAGCGTCGCGTTTACATTCTTTTGAAGTGAATACGAGGTATAGATAACACTCCACATTGAATATTATATCTTATCAAGAAACATAGAAATGTGATGCAATATGGCGGTTTAAGAAGCATTAGAACCCTATTGCTTCGATACGTAGACATCTGCAAACGCTACTTCCTAGCAAGGAAGTATCGCATTTACATTCTTTTGAAAGGAATACGAGGTATACATGACACTTCGCAATGAATATTATATCTTATCATGAAACATAGAAATGAGATGCGATATGACGATTTAAGAAGCTTTAGAACTCTATTGCTTCAATACGTAGACATCTGCAAACGCAATTTCCTATCAAGGAATTGTAGCATTTACATTCTTTTGAAGTGAATACGAGGTATACATAACACTGCCCAATGAATATTACATATTATCATGAAACATAGAAATGAGGTGCGATATCGCGATATAAGAAGCATGAGAACACTATTGCTTCGATACGTGGACATCTGCAAATGCTACTTCCTAGCAAGGAAGTGTCGCATTTACATTCTTTTGAAAGGAGTACGAGGTATACATGACACTTCGCAATGAATAATATATCTTATCGTGAAACATAGAAATGAGATGCGATATGGCGATTTATAAAGCATTAGATGTCTATTGCTTCCATACGTAAACATCTGCAAACGCTACTTCTTAGCAAGCAAGTGTCGCATTTACATTCTTTTGAAATGAATTCGAGGTATACATGACACTTCGCAATGAATATTACATCTTATCATGAAATATAGAAATGAGATGCGATATGGCGATTTATGAAGCATTAGAATACTATTGCTTCGATAGGTAGACATCTGCAAACGCTATTTCCTAGCAAGGAAGTGTCAAATTTACATTCTTTTGAAAGGAGTACGAGGTATACATGACACTTCGCAATGAATATTACATCTTATCATGAAATATAGAAATGAGATGCGATATGGCGATTTGTGAAGCATTAGAATTCTATTGCTTCGATAGGTAGACATCTGCAAACACTATTTCCTAGCACGGAACTGTCGCATTCACATTCATTTGAAGTGAATACGAGGTATCCATGACACTTCGCAATGAATATTATATCTTATTATGGAACAGGTAAATGACATGCTATATCGCGTTTTAAGAAGCGTTAGAACTCTATTTCTACGATACGTTGACATCTGCAAACGCCACTTCCTAGCAAGGAAGTGTAGCATTTACATTCTTTTGAAAGGAATACGAGGTATACATGACACTTCGCAACGAATATTATATCTTATCATGAAACATAGAAATGAGATGCGATATGGCGATTTGAGAAGCGTTAGAACTCTATTGCTTCGATATGTAGACATATGCAAACGCCACTTCCTAGCAAGGAAGTGTAGCATTTACATTCTTTTGAAAGGAATACGAGGTATACATAACACTGCACAGTGAATATTATATCATATCATGAAACATAGAAATGAGATGCGATATCGCGTTTTAAGAAGCACTAGAACTCTATTGCTACGATAGGTAGACATCTGCAAACGCTATTTCCTAGGAAGGAAGTGTCGCATTTACATTCTTTTGAAGTGAATACGAGGTATACATGACACTTCGCAGTGAATACTATATCTCATCATGAAACATAGCAATGAGATGCGATATCTCGTTTTAAGAAGCATTAGAAATCTATTGCTTCGATACGTAGACATCTGCAAATGCTACGTCCTAGCAAGGATGTGTCGCATTTACATTCTTTTGAAGTCAATACGAAGTATACATGACTCTTCGCAATGAATATTATATCTTATCATGAAACATAGGAATTAGGAGCAATATCGCGATTTAAGAAGCATTAGAACTCTATTGCTTCGATACGTAGACATCTGCAAACGCTATTTCCTAGCAAGGAAGTGTCGCATTTACATTCTTTTGAAGTATATGCGAGGTATAGGTTATATTTCGCAATGACTATTATATCTTACCATGAAACATAGAATTGAGATGCGATATCGCGATTTAAGAAGCATTAGAAGTCTATTGCTTCGATAAGGAGACGTCTGCAACCGCTATTTCCTAGCAAGAATGTGTAGCATTTACATTCTTTTCAAGGGAATTCGAGGTGTACATGACACTTCGCAATGAATATTGTATCTTATCATGAAACATAGGAATGATATGCGATATCGCGTTTTAAGGAACATTAGAACTCTATTGGATCGATACTGAGACATCTGCAAACGCTATTTCCTATTAAGGAAATGTCGCATTTACATTCATTTGAAGTGACGCGATGTATAAGCGACACTTCACAATGAATATTATATCTTACTCTGAAACATAGAAATAAGATGCGATATCGCGATTTAAGAAGCATTAGAAACCTATTGCTTCGATACGGAGACACCTGCAAACGCTATTTCCTAGCAAGGAAGTGTCGCATCTACATTCTTTTGAAGTGAATACGAGGTATACATAATACTCCACAATGAATATTGTACCTTATCACGAAATTGAAATTGACGTGCGATATCGCGTTTTAAGAAGCATTAGAAATCTATTGCTTCGATACGTAGACATGTGCAAACGCTATTTCCTTCCAAGGAAGTGTCCCATTTACAATCTTTTGCAAGGAATACGAGGTATACATGACGCTTCGCAATGAATATTATATCTTATCATGAAATATAGAAATGAGTTGCGATATTGCGATTTAAAAAGTATTAGAACTCTCTTGCTACGATACGTAGACATATGCAAACGCTATTTAATAGCAAGGAAGTGCCGCATTTACATTCTTTTGAAGTGAATACGGGGTATACATAACACACCACAAGGAAAATTATACCTTATCACGAAACATAGAAATGAGATGCGAAATCGCGATTTAAGAAGAATTAGTATTCTATTGTTACGATACGTAGACATCTGCAAACGCTATTTCCCAGCAAGGTAGTGTCGCATTTACATTCTTTTGAAAGGAATACGAGGTACACATGACGCTTCGCAATGAATATTATATCTTATCATGAAACGTAGAAATGAGATGCGATATCGCGTTTTAAGAAGCATTAGAAATCTATTGCTTCGATACGTAGACATCTGCAAACGCTATTTCCTTCCAAGGAAGTGTCGCATTTACAATCTTTTGCAAGGAATACGAGGTATACATGACGCTTCGCAGTGAATATTATATCTTATCATGAAATATAGAAATGAGTTGCGATATCGCGATTTAAAAAGTATTAGAACTCTCTTGCTACGATACGTAGACATATGCAAACGCTATTTAATAGCAAGGAAGTGCCGCATTTACATTCTTTTGAAGTGAATACGGGGTATACATAACACTCCACAAGGAAAATAATTCCTTATCACGAAACATAGAAATGAGATGCGAAATCGCGATTTAAGAAGCATTAGTATTCTATTGTTACGATACGTTGACATCTGCAAACGCTATTTCCCAGCAAGGTAGTGTCGCATTTACATTCTTTTGAAAGGAATACGAGGTACACATGACGCTTCGCAATGAATATTATATCTTATCATGAAACGTAGAAATGAGATGCGATATCGCGTTTTAAGAAGCATTTGAACTCTATTGCTTCGATACGTAGACATTTGGAAACCCTATTTCCTAGCAAGGAAGTGACGCGTTTACGTTAATTTGAAGTGAATACGAGGTATACATAACACTGCACGATGAATATTATATCTCATCATGAAACATAGAAATAAGATGCGATATCGCGTTTCAAGAAGCATTAGAACTCTATTGCTACGATAAGTTGAACTCCTGCAAACGCTATTTCCTAGCATGGAAGTGTCGCATTTACATTCTTTTGAAGTGAGTACGAGGTATACATAACACTCCACAATGAATATTATATCTTATCATGAAACATAGAAATGAAATGCAATATGGCGATTTAAGAAGCATTAGAAATCTATATCTTCGATACGTAGACATCGGCAAACGTAATTTCCTATCAAGGAAGTGTCGCATTTACATTCTTTTGAAGTGTATGCGCGATATAAGTGACACATCGCAATGAGTATCATATCTTATCATGAAACATAGAAATCAGATGCGATATCGCGTTTTAAGAAACATTAGAACTCTATTGCTTCGATTCGGAGACATATGCAAACGCCATTTCCTAGCAAGGAAGTGTCGCATTTACATTCTTTTAAAGTGAATACGAGGTATACATGACACTTCGCTATGAATATTATATCTTATCCTGAAACATAGAAATGAGATGCGATATCGCGTTAAATGAAGCATTAGATCTCTATTTCTTAGAAACGTAGACATCTAAAAACGCTATTCCGTAGCAACGAAGTGTGGGATTTACATTCTTTGGAAGTGTTGACGTGTTATACATAACGCGTCGCAATGATATTGCATGTTATCATGATACATAGAAATGGGATGCGATATCGCGTTTTATGATGCGTTACAAACCTATTGCTTCGATACGTAGATGTCCACAAACGCTATTCCGTCACAGGGAAGACTGGGATTTCCATTCTTTTAAAGTGTGGACGAGATATATGTAATGGGCTGCGTTGAATATTGCATATGATCATGTGACAAAGAAATGAGATGCGGTTTAGCCTATTATGAAGAATTAGAACTGTATTGCTTCGATACGTTGACGTCTAGAAACGCTATTCTGTCGCACGGATGTGTGGAATTTACATTCTCTTGAAGTATTGATGAGATATACATAGCACGTTGCATTGAATTACATCTTATCGTGAATCTTAGAATTGAGATGCGATGTCGCGTTTTATGTATCATTAGAACTCTATTGCTTCGATCCGTAGTGTAGCGTCTGGCGTACTGCCTTTCTACCTCTAGCGCCTCCCACAGCATCTGGCATCGACGTTCTCACCGTCAGCAGCACCTAAAAACATGGGACGAGCGCCACCGCAACCGAACACACTCCACGTCCACCAAGCTAAGGCTGCTAGCAATGCACGAATACCCAGGAGTTCAAGTAACTCACCGCGCTACAACGCGCAGCATCTCCAAAGCAAGGGATGATACAGCATTCAGCCAGACGACTGGACCACTGGGCACAGCAGCGTTTTACCTTCATCACCACAGCGTTATTCTCTTTTCTACGGTATATGTTCGGAAATCCTCAAAATCCAAGTACTCGACACATGCATTGTACATACGCAGACAACACATACGTAGTTTCTAAGATCGATGTAAACATCGATAATTATTAGTTGCTATACGCTCCAGCGGGCGTACTACGCGCGTGGCTCACGCGTAACGCGATCCGGGCACCAATCCAACCGGCCGCAACCACTGCGCAGTCCGAGCGGCCACCCCACTCTGGGGTCGAGCGAATCGCGCGCCACGCGATCTAAGGATGTCGCGGATCCGCGATCCGAGAGTCAATCTACTCCGAGCCTCGTTCCAAGCTGATCATTAGACAGCTTCGATACCTTCGGGCTATTCGCCTGAATGGGAAGAGTTACCAAATCTATTCTAAATTTCAATTTTAATTCAATTCATCGAGTTTAGTTCTAGTTCCTATTCTAAACAATTAAGCCTACTTTTAATTTAGTATTATGGAAAGTACAGTGCAAGCTTAGGATTAACTTAAAATATACTTTGATTTTATCTCCTAACTACAAGTTCAGTTACTGATAACCTCCTTTAACTTCATTCTTAACCTATGAGTTCTTCCACGAGCCAATGCGTGGGCATTCTACATTCAATCCAATCGTTAGTCGATCATTGGTAATCAGCTGGTTAGAGCGGACCGCCGCTTAGCTCCGCTGACACATACGAGAGACTCAGTGCAGATAACGTCGACATTTCACTCTCTGGACCGACAGGCTAGAGCTGATCGCCGCTTAACCGAGTCGTATCTAGTCCGCTGAAATTAGACGCGAATGTGCAGCAATCTGAAACAAAAGGCTCGACGTGCGAGAAGGAAGAATTTCCTACGCCGTCTAATACGTGTTTACGTGGGCACCGAAGCCTTATCGTCGCACTGTTCATCCGCCAACGTCATCCCGTCCAGGGGAGTCGAACATCGCCGAATCTTCGCAACGCTGGGCGCTCATCCTTTTAGATATTCAGACTCGCAGTCCTTACGCAGAATCGATTCCAGACTACGATCCATGGAAGCAGAGATTCCTGAGGAAAGAGCATTGATTTGTTCTCTATCAAAACGACAAAGGTAGGGTTTCTCCACACTTACCGCGTTCACCGTGCTCGTAAAAGCGTTCTTTGTAACACGGAAGCAACCCGGCATTAGTTGCAATTAAACGAGCCGTTTCCGCGAATTGGCTGCGTGTCGTCTCCGAGTAAAACGGAAATATTCCACCACCGTGACGAGACAGATGAAGTCTAGAAACGCCATTCCGTACCAAGGAAAAGTGGCATTTAAATTCCTTCGGGGTGTAGCCGAGATATACATAACGCGTTGCATTGATTTACATCTTATCATGAGACATAGAAATGAGATGCGATATCGCGTTTTACGATGCATTGGAACAATGTTGGTTAGAAACGTAGACATCTAGATACGATATTCCGTAACAAGGGAGTGTGGTATTTACATTCCTTTGAAGTGTCGACCAGATATACATATTACATCTTACCGTGGGACATTAAAATGAGATGCGATATCGCGTCTTATAGAGCATACGAACTCTACTGCTTCGATACGTAGAAATCTAGAAACGCTATTCCGTCGGAAGGAAGTGTGGGACTTACACTCGTTTGAGGTGTTGACGAGATATAATTAACGCGTTGCATACAAATACATCTTATCATGAAACATAGAGATAAGATGCGATATCGCGTTTTATGAAGCATTAGAACTCTATTGCTTCGATATGTGGATATCTTGAAACGCTATTCCGTAGCGTGGAAGTGTGGGATTTAGATTCTTTTGTGCTGTTGACGAGATACAGATAACGCGTTTTTTTGATATGACGTTTTATCTAGAGATATAGAAATGAAATTCGATATCGCATTTCATGAAGCGTTAGTACTCCATAACTTCGACATGTGACTTGAAGAAACGTTATTCCGTAGTATGGAAGTGTGGGCGCTACATACTTTTGAAGTGCTGACGAGATATACATAACGCGTTGCATTGATATTACATCTTATCATGAAACCTATAAATGAGATGCGATATCGCGTTTTATGAAGAATTAGAACTCTATTGCTTCGATTGGTAGACATCTAGAAATCTATTCTGTAGCAAGGAAGTGTGGCATTTACATTGTATTGAATTGTATACGCTGCAGAACCAGAGGACGACGAGTTTGCAAACAACAACAGAATGTGAATTCCGACTCCAGCGAACGTAAAACTAGCAGATCCACAATTTCATCGACCAGCAAATGTGGATATGTTAATCGACACCGGCCCCGCTTTATCATCCCCTAGCATCGGCCAGTACAATCTTTCTCCTCGCAACGATTCTGAATTAATCCTCCAAAGGACGCAATTTGGACGGATCATCGGGAGGAGCGTATCCACATCGGCGCCGTGGAGGAAACATCAAACGTTCGTTACAACCCTGAATTTCGAACTTCAAAAATTCTGGGTGCTAGTAGAGGGCCCACACGTACGACAGCTATTTTCCGCGAAGCAGGAATGCGAGCAGTATTTTCACGACCACGTTAAACAGACACGAACCGGTCGTTACATTGTCGCACTGCCGTTCAGTGAAAAGAAGATGCAGTTAGGCGAAACTCGGTCGCGCGCCCTCAACCTTCTTCTTTCGCTCGAACGAAAATTCATGAAAGATCCAGAGCTGAAACGAGAATACTCCACCGTCACCGAGGAATATCTCGAGATGGGACACATTAGCCAGGTAGGGCCACGCGATTCGGATGGCCTCTACCTCATCCACCACGCCGTCATCAAACTGTCTAGCTCAACAACGAAGGTTCGCGTCGTCTTCAATGGATCTGCAAGATCGAGCAGTAGACTGACATTGAACGATACGCTTTTGGCAGGACCAACGATACAGGTCGACATATTCGCTTTTCTCATAAGGTTCCGTCAACACACCTATGTCTTAACCGGAGTCACATCGAGAAGATGTATCGGCAGTTCCTCGTAAGACCGGAAGACCGCCGATACCAGCCGATATTGTGACGAGATAACAAGGGAAAGGTGAAAACGTACGAGCTGAACACGATCGCGTTCGGACTATCTTCAGCGCCTTTCCTCGTCATCAGGTATATTCATCAGCTAGCGGACGACGAAAAGGTGAATGCTCCTTTCGCATCGACCGTGCTCCAGCAAGATCTATACGTCGACGATCTCCTAACTGGCACAGATAATTACGAAGACGCTAGACAACTACGGGACCAGGTAATAAAGCTACTTAACGGCGGCAACCTCCATATTCAACAATGGGTCTCGAACGAACCGAAACTTTTAGTAGGACTTCCGGAAGGCGAAATTCACCCAAAGTATTTTGGAGACGCCACAATGAAAGCTCTTGGCGTTTCGTGGCACGCGTAGAACGACCGAATCATCTATTCCGTGGATCCAAACATCGATACGAGGATCACCAAACGCACGATCTTATCCACCATGACAAAAATATTCGACCCGTTAGGTTTACTGGCGCCAGTAATAATAACGGCAAAAATATTTATGCAACACCTTTGGAAACTGCAATTGGCCTGGAACGAATCGCTACCAACTATCCTCCATACAGAATGGTCCACGTACGTGAAGGAAATGCAGTTATATAACGAAACATTCTTCGAGTGACAAGTATGCCAATCGAAGGTGCGAAGGGTGGAATTACACAGGTTCTGCTACGCGAGCGAACGAGCATACGGAGCGTGCGTGTATCTACGGTCAGTCGACAATCGCGGACGAATTAAAACGAGACTATTATGCGCGAAATTTCGGGTCGCACCAGTAAAAGTTGTCAGCATCGCACGTCTCGAACTTTGCGGTGCGGTGCTACTGACGTCATTATTGTCTAACGTCCGAGATAATAATGCACGCCGATTCGACTCGATTAACTTCTGGGCGCATTCCACGATAGTTTTAAATTGGCTGCAACGCGAATCAGCCACGCTAAGAGCATTCGTGGCAAATAGAGTGGCCGAAATTCAAACGAGGACCGATAGCGGCACGTCAGGTCAAACGACAATCCAGCGGACCTCATATAGAGAGGACAAACACCGGCGGAATTCTTGAAGCCCTCCATCTGACGACATGGACCATCGTGGTTTGCCGACGATAACAGGGATTGGCCGAAATCTACGTTCAACCTCGTTTTGGAAATACCCGATATTCGTATAGTAACGAAATTCTCGGCCGCTATTCAGACATCGCGAAATTAAGGAAGATCGTCGCGTATTGCCTCCGATTTCGCAAAATTCATTGTAACGCAGGACCTCTAACCGTACGAGAGGTCCACGACGCTAATGATCGGATCTTGAGGCTCGTGAAAGCCTTCGCGTTTGAAAAAGAGATCCGAAATTTGAAGAACGGTACAGAGCTGCATCCAAAGAGTAACCGGCTCTCGCTGCAGCCATTCTTAGACGAAACGGGAATTCTACAGGTAGGCGGTCGACTACAAAACGCAAACATTCCCTGCGGACAGAAACATCCGATCCTGCTTCCAAGATCGCATCACATCACCGATCTAATCATTCGTCACACGCATTTAGAGGGACATCATTCGGCTATCAATACCACGCTGGCGACACTAAGGCAGAGGTATTGGCCCATTGATGGTAAGAAGTACATCTGGTGCTTCCGCGTAAAACCACCGGCCGTGAAATACGTAATGGGCACTCTACCTGCGTCACGCGAATCCGAATGCCGATCCTTTTATAATTGCGGAACAGATTATTGCGGTCCTTTTTATATCAAGGAAAAACGTTTCCGAAATTGTGCGCGAGTAAAAATATATGTAGCAGTGTTTGTGTGCTTTGCAACGAGAGCGGTCTATCTTGAGATCGTCGGTGACATGACTACCGAAGCGTTCATCGCGGCATTGGAACGCTTCATCGGTCGTAGGGGCATCTGTCGGAACATTTATTCCGACAACGGGACAAAATTTCGTTGGAGTGAACAACGAATTAAGCGCACTGTACCAAAAACTGCAAACGGACGATTAGGTAACACACTTCCTCACGGGCAAGGGAATATCATGGCATTTCATGCCAGCTCCTTCTCCCAATTTCGGTGGCCTTTGGGAGGCAGCTGTGAAATCGTTTAAACACCACGTCAAACGAGTCGTCGGGGAAGATACGGGTTACATTCGAATAGTTCAATACGTTCGCGATCGAAATCGATGCGATCCTAAACTCCCGCCCGCTTATTCCATTATCATCCGATCCTAATGGTCCCTAACTCCGACCCAATTCCTGATCGGCACGTCGTTAACGAGTTTGCCCGAGACTGATTTCAGCGATACTCCTCGTAACTGATTGTCACACTAACAACACATCCAGAACGTCCAGCAGGAATTTTGAACCAGGTGGCACAAGGAGTATATCCACCATCTGAACGAGCGAAAAAAATGGACTAAGGGCTACCACGAGATCAAGAAAAGATCCCTCGTAGTCTTAAGGGATGACTACGTCCTGCCTTTGCAGTGGCACCGCGGTCGAGTCGAAGAGGTGCACCCAGGTCCAGGCAAGATCACCCGAACGGTCACCATACGGACCAGCCAGGGGGTCTACAATCGCAACGTCAAGCGGTTAGCGGAGCTGCCCACATCCGAGACGATAGCGTGAACCATCGACGTCGAGGCGATATTCAGATCAAACAGATTTAGATTGATCGTCACGGTCTCTCAACGGGGAGAACATGTTCCGACCGATGGAACAAATAAAACGTGGGGCCTTCGAAGACTTTATTTATTACACGTTTGTGATGAAAAGGCTATTTTTGAGATCAAGACGTTTTAAGTAATTTCGTAAATATACCTATTGCTGCGATATGTAGACATCTAGAAACGCTATTCCCCAGACACAAAGTGTGGGATTCACATTCTTTCGAAGTGTAGTCTTGATATACATAACGCGTTGCATTAAATATTGCATCTTATCATGGGACGTAGAAGTGAGATGCGATATCGCGTTTTATAAAGGGTTAGAAATCTATTGCTTCGATACGTGGACATCCAGAAACGCTATTCCGTCGCAAGGAGGTGAGGCATTTACATTCTTTTGAATTGTAAACGAGATATACATAACGCGTTGCATTGAGTAATAAATCTTATCATCAAACATAGAAATGAGATGCGATATCGCGATTTATAAAGTGTTAGAACTCTATTGCTACGATACGTAGACATCTGCAAACGCTGTTTCCCAGCAAGGATGTGTCGCACTTATATACTTTTGAAGTGAATACGAGGCATACATAACACTCCACAATGAATATTATATCTTATCACAAAACGTAGAAATGAAACGTGATATCGCGATTTAGGAAGCATTAGAAACCTATTGCTTCGATACGTAGACATCTGCAAACGCTATTTCCTAGCAAGGAAGTGTCGCATTTACATTCTTTTGCAACGAACAGGAGGTATACATAACACTACACAATGAATATTATATCTTATCATGAAACATAGAAATAAGGTGCGATATCGCGATTTATGAAGCATTAGAACTCTCTTGCTTCGATACGTAGACATCTGCAAACGCTACTTCCTAGCAAGGAAGTGTCACATTTGCATTCATTTGAAATGAATACGAGGTATACATGACACATCGTAGTGAATATTATATCTTATCATGAAACATAGGAATGAGATGCGATATCTCATTTTAAGAAGCATTAGAACTATATTGCTTCGATACGTAGACATCTGAATACAATATCTCCTAGCAAGGAAGTGTCGCATTTTCAATCTTTTGAAGTGTATACGAGGTATACATAACACTGCACGATGAATATTGCATCTTATCACGATACATAGAAATGTGATGCGATATCGCGATTCAAGAAGCATTAGAACTACATTGCTTCGATACGTAGACATCTGAATACAATATATCCTAGCAAGGAAGTGTCGCATTTTCATTCTTTTGAAGTGTATACGAGGTATACATAGCACTGCACGATGAATATTATATCTTATCATGAAACATAGAAATGAGATGCGATATCGCGATTTAAGAAGCACTAGAACTCTATTGCTTCGATACGTAGACATCTGCAAACGCTTTTTCCTAGCAAGGAAGTGTCGCATTTACATTCATTTTAAGTGTATGCGAGGTATACATGACACTACACAATGAATATTATATACTATCATGAAACATAAAAATGAGAAACGATGTCGCGTTTTGAGAAGCATTAGAGCACTAATCCTACGATTCGTAGACATCTGCAAACGATATTTCCTAGGAAGGAAGTGTCGCATTCACATTCATTTTAAGTGTATGCGAGGTATACATGACACTTCGCAATGAATATTATATATTATCATGAAACATAGAAAATGAGAAGCGATATCGCATTTTGAGAAGCACTGGAACTCTAATGCCACGATACGTAGACATCTGCAAACGCTATTTCCTAGTAAGGAAGTGTCGCATTTACATTCTTTTGAAGTGAATACGAGGTATACATAACACTGCACAGTGAATATTGTATCTTATCATGGAACATAGAAATGATATGCGATAAGACGATTTAAGAAGCATTAGCAATCTACTGCTACGATACGTAGACATCTGCAAACGCTATTTCCTAGCAAGGAAGTGTCGCATTTACATTCCTTTGAGGTGAATACGAGGTATATATAACACTGCACTATGAATATTGTATCTTACCATGAAACATACAAATGAGATGCGATATGGCGATTTCAGAAGCATTAGAACTCTACTGCTTCGATACGTAGACATCTGCAAACGCTACTTCCTAGGAAGGAAGTGTAGCATTTAGATTCTTTTGAACGGAATACGCGGTATACATGACACTTCGCAATGAATATTATATCTTATCAGGAAACGTAGATATGAGATGCGATATGACGATATAAGAAGCATTAGAACTCTATTGCTTCGATACGTAGACATCTGCAAACGCTATTTCCTAGCAAGGAAGTGTCGTATTTACATTCATTTGAAGTGTATGCGAGAAATACATGACACTTCGCAAAGAATATTATATCTTATCATGAAACATAGAAATGAGGAGCGATATCGCGTTTTGAGAAGCATAAGAACCCTATTGCTTCGATACGTAGACATCTGCAAACGCTATTTATTAGCAACGAAGTGTCGCATTTACAATCCTTTGAAGTGAATACGAGATATACATAACACTCCACAATGAATATTATGCCTTCTAATGAAACATATAAATAAAATGCGATATCGCGATTTAAGAAGAATTAGAACTCTACTGCTTCGAAACGGAGAAATCTGCAAACGCTATTTCCTAGAATGAAAGTGTCGCCTTTAAATTCTTTTGAAGAGAATACGAGGCATACATGATACTTCACAATGAATATTACATCTTATCATGAAACATAGAAATGGGATGCGATATCTCGCTTTAAGAAGCATTAGAACTCTATTGCTTCGATACGTAGACATCTGCAATCGCTATTTCCTAGCAAGGAAGTGTCGCATTTACATTCTGTTGAAGTGAATACGAGGTATACATGACACTCCGCAGTGAATATTATATCTTTTCATGAAACATAGAAATGAGTTGCGATATCGCGATTTGAGAAGCATTAGAAATCTACTGCTACGATACGTAGACCTCTGCAAACGCTACCTCTTAGCAAGGTAGTGCCCCATTTACCTTCTTTTGTTGTGAATACCACGTAAACACGACACTTCGCAATGTATATTATATCTTATCATGAAACATAGAAATGAGATGCGATATCGTGTTTTGAGAAGCATTAGAACACTATTGCTTCCATACGTAGACATGTGCACACCCTACTTCCTAGCAGGGAAGTGTCGCATTTACATTCTGTTGAAGTGAATACGAGGTATACATGACACTCCGCAGTGTATATTATATCTTTCCATGGAACATAGAAATAAGTTGCGATATCGCGATTTAAGAAGCATTAGAACTCTATTGCTACGATACGTAGACATCTGCATACGCTACTTTCTAGCAAGAAAGTGCCGCATTTACCTCCTTTTGTTGTGAATACGAAGAATACACGACACTTCGCAGTGAATATTATATCTTATCATGAAACATAGAAATGGGATGCACTAGCGCGTTTTAAGAAGCATTAGAGCTCTATTGCTTCTGTACGTAGACATCTGGAAACGCTATTTCCTAGGAAGGAAGTGTCGCATTTACATTCCTTCGAAGTGAATACGATGTATAGATATCACTTCGCAATGTATATTATATCCTATCATGAAACATAGAAATGAGATGCGACATCTCGTTTTAAAAGGCATTGGAACTCTATTGCTACGATACGTAGACATCTGCGAGCGCTATATCCTAGCAGGTCAGAATCGCATTTACATTCTGTTGAAGGGAATACGAGGTATACGTGACACTTCACAATGAATATTATATCTTATCACGAGACATAGAAATGAGATGCGATATCGCGATTTAAGAAGCATTAGAAATCTATTCATACGATACGTAGACATCTGGAAACGTAATTGGCTAGAAAGGAAGTGTCGCATTTACATTCATTTGAAGTTTAGACGAGGAATACATAACACTTCGCACTGAATATTATATTTTATCATGAGACTTAGAAATGAGATGCGATATCTCGTTTTAAGAAACATTAGAACTCTATTGCTACGGTACGTAGACATCCACAAATGATATTTCCTAGTAAGGATGTGTCGCATTTACATTCTCTTGAGGTGAATACGAGGTATACATAACACTCCACAATGAGTATTATATATTATCACGAAACATAGAATTGAGATGCGATATCGCGTTTTAAGTAGCATTGGAACTCTATTGCTACGATACGTAGATATCTGGAAACGCTATTTCCTAGCAAGGAAGTGTCGCATTTACATTCTTTTGAAGTGAATACGAGGTATACATGTCACTTCGATATGAATATTATATCTTATCATGAAACATAGAAATGACAAGCGATATCGCGTTTTAAGAAGCATTAGAACTCTATTGCTACGGTACGTAGACTACTGCAAACGCTATTTCCTAGCAAGGAAGTGTCGCATTTACATTCATTTGAAGTGAATACGAAGTATACATGACACTTCGCAACGAATATTACATGTTATCATGAAACATAGGAAGCAGATGCGATATCCCATTTTAAGAAGCATTAGAACTCTAATGCTTGGATACGTAGACATCAGCAAACGCTATTTCTTAGCAGGAAACCGTCGCAATTACATTCAGTTGAAGTGTATGCGAGGTATACATGACAATTCGCAATGAATATTATATGCTATCATGAAACATAGAAAAGAGATGCGGTATCGCGTTTTAAGAAGCATTAGAACTCTATTCCTACGATACGTAGGCATCTGCAAACGATATTGCCTAGCATGAAAGTGTCGCATTTACATTCTTTAGAAGTGAATACGAGGTATACATGACACTTCGCTATGAATATTATATCTTATCATGAAAGATAGAAATGAGATGCGAAATCGCGTTTTAAGAAGCATTAGAACTCTATTGCTACGATACGTAGGCATATGCAAACGCTATTTCCTATCATGGAAGTGTCGCATTTACATTCTTTTGAAGAGAATACGAGGTATACATGACACTTCGCAGTGAATATTATATATTATCATGATACATAGATATGAGATGCGATATCGCGAATTAGCAAGCTTTAGAAATCCATAGCTTCGATACGTAGACATCTGCAATCGCTATTTCCTAGTAAGGAAGCGTCGCATTTACATTCTATTGAAGTGAATACGAGGTATACATAACAATCCACAATGAATATTATATATTATCATGGAACATAGTAATGAGTAGCGATATCGCGTCTTCAGAAGCATTAGAAATCTATTGCTTCGATGCGTAGACATCTGCAAACGCTATTTCCTAGCAAGGAAGTGTCGCATGTACATTCAATTGAATTGTATGCGAGATATACATGGCACTTCGCAATGAAAATTATATATTATCATGAAACATAGAAATGAGAAACGATACCGCGTTTTGAGAAGCATTAGAACTCTAATGCCACTATACGCAGACATCTGCAAACGCTATTTCCAAGCAAGGAAGTGTCGCATTTACATTCATTTGAAGTATAGATGAGATATACATAACACTGCACAATGAATATTATATCTTATCATGAAACATAGAAATGAGAGGCGATATCGCGATTTAAGAAGCATTAGAGCTATATTGATTCGATACGTAGACATCTGCAAACGCTACTTCCTAGCAAGGAAGTGTCGCATTTACATTCTTTTGAAAGGAATACGAGGTATACATAACACTGCACAGTGAATATTATATCTTATCATGAAACATAGAAATGAGATGCGATATGGCGATTTAAGAAGCACTAGATGTCTATTGCTTCGATACGTAGACATCTGCAAACGCTACTTCCTAGCAAGCAAGTGTCGCATTTACATTCTTTTGAAATGAATACGAGGTATACATGACACTTCGCAATGAATATTATATCTTATCATGAAACATAGAGATGAGATGCGATATGGCGATTTAAGAAGCCTTAGAACTCTATTGCTACGATACCTAGATATCTGCAAACGCTATTTCCTTGCAGGGAAGTGTCGCATTTACATTCATTTGAATCGTAGACGAGGAATGCATAACACTTCGCAATGAATATTATATCTTATCATGAAACATAGATATGAGATGCAATATCTCGTTTTAAGAAGCATTTGAACTCTATTGCTACGATACCTAGACATGTGCAGACGCTATTTCCTAGCAAGGAAGTGTCGCATTTACATTCATTTGAAGTGTAGACGAGGAATACATGACACTTCGCAAATCATGTTATATCTTACCATGAAACATAGAAATGAGATGCGATTTCGGGTTTTAAAAATCATAAGAACTCTATTGCTACGATACGTAGACAACTGAAAACGCTATTTCCTTGCAAGGAAGTGTCGCATTTACATTCATCTGAATCGTATACGAGGAATGCATAACACTTCGCAAATTATATAATATCTTACCATGAAACATAGAAATGAGATGCAATATCGCGTTTTAAGAATCATAAGAACACTATTGCTACGATACGTAGACATCTGCAAACGCTATTTCCTTGCAAGGAAGTGTCGCATTTACATTCATTTGAATCGTAGACGACGAATGCATAACACTTCGCAAATCATATTATATCTTACCATGAACCATAGAAATGAGATGCGATATCGTGTTTTAAGAATCATAAGAACACTATTGCTACGATACCCAGACATCAGCAGACGCTATTTCCTAGCAAGGATGTGTCGCATTTACATTCATTTGAAGTGTAGACGAGGAATACATGATACTTCGCAAATCATATTATATCTTACCATGAAGCATAGAAATGAGATGCGATATCGCGTTCTAAGAAGCATTAGAACACTATTGCTACGATAGGTAGACATCTGCAAACGCTATTTCCTAGCAAGGAAGTGTCGCATTTACATTCATTTGAATCGTATACGAGGAATGCGTAACACATCGCAAATCATATTATATCTTGCCATGAAACATAGAAATGAGATGCGATATCGCGTTTTAAGAATCATAGAAACTCTATTGCTTCGATACGTAGACATCTGCAAACGCTATTTCCTTGCAAGGAAGTGGTGCATTTACATTCATTTGAATCGTATACGAGGAATGCATAACACATCGCAATGAATATTATATCTTATCATGAAACATAGAAATGAGATGCGATATCGCGTTTTAAAAGTCATAAGAACTCTATTGCTACGATACGTAGACAACTGCAAACGCTATTTCCTTGCAAGGAGGTGTCGCATTTACATTCATTTGAATCGTAGACGGGGAATGCGTAACATCGCAAATCATATTATATCTTGCCATGAAACATAGAAATAAGATGCGATATCGCGTTTTAAGAAGCATTAGAACTCTATCGCTACGATACCTAGACATCTGCAAACGCTATTTCCTTGCAAGGAAGTGTCGCATTTACATTCATTTGAATCGTAGACGACGAATGCATAACACTTCGCAAATCATATTATATCTTACCATGAACCATAGAAATGAGATGCGATATCGTGTTTTAAGAATCATAAGTACTCTATTGCTACGATACCCAGACATCAGCAGACGCTATTTCCTAGCAAGGAAGTGTCGCATTTACATTCATTTGAAGTGTAGACGAGGAATACATGACACTTCGCAAATCATATTATATCTTACCATGAAACATAGAAATGAGATGCGATATCGCGTTTTAAGGAGCATTAGAAAACTATTGCTACGATAGGTGGACATCTGCAAACGCTATTTCCTTGCAAGGAAGTGTCGCATTTACATTCATATGAAGTGTAGACGAGGAATACATAACACTTCGCAAATCATATTATATCTTACCATGAAACATAGAAATAAGATGCGATATCGCGTTTTAAGAAGCATTAGAAATCTATTGCTACGATACGTAGACATCTGCAAACGCTATTTCTTTGCAAGGAAGTGTCGCATTTACATTCATTTGAATCGTATACGAGGAATGCATAACACATCGCAATGAATACTATATCTTATCATGAAACATAGAAATGAGATGCGATATCGCGTTTTAAAAATCATAAGAACTCTATTGCTACGATACGTAGACAACTGCAAACGCTATTTCCTTGCAAGGAAGTGTCGCATTTACATTCATTTGAATCGTAGACGGGGAATGCGTAACACATCGCAAATCATATTATATCTTGCCATGAAACATAGAAATGAGATGCGATATCGCGTTTTAAGAATCATAGGAACTCTATTGCTTCGATACGTAGACATCTGCAAACGCTATTTCTTTGCACGGAAGTGTCGCATTCACATTCATTTGAAGTGTAGACGAGGAATACATAACACTTCGCAATGAATATTATATCTTATCATGAAACATAGATATGAGATGCAATATCTCGCTTTAAGAAGCATTTGAACTCTATTGCTACGATACCTAGACATCTATAAACGGTATTTCCTTGCAAGGAAGTGTCGCATTTACATTCATTTGAAGTGTAGACGAGGAATACATGACACTTCGCAAATCATATTATATCTTACCATGAACCATAGAAATGAGATGCGGTATCGCGTTTTAAGAAGCATTAGAAATCTATTGCTACGATACGTAGGTATCTGCAAACGCTATTTCCTTGCAAGGAAGTGTCGCATTTACATTCATTTGAATCGTATACGAGGAATCCATAACACATCGCAATGAATATTCTATCTTATCATGAAACATGGAAATGAGATGCGATATCGCGTTTTAAGAAGCATTAGAACTCTATCGCTACGATACCTAGACATCTGCAAACGCTATTTCCTTGCAAGGAAGTGTCGCATTTATATTCATTTGAAGTGTAGACGAGGAATACATAACACTTCGCAAATCATATTATATCTTTCCATGAAACATAGGAATGAGATGCGATATCGCGTTTTAAGGAGCATTAGAACTCTATTGCTACGATAGGTAGACATCTGCAGACGCTACTTCCTAGCAAGGAAGTTTCGCATTTACATTCATTTGAAGTGTAGACGAGGAATACATAACACTTCGCAAATCATATTATATCTTACCATGAACCATAGAAATGAGATGCGATATCGCGTTTTAAGAAGCATTAGAACTCTATCGCTACGATACCTAGACATCTGCAGACGCTATTTCCTAGCAAGGAAGTGTCGCATTTACATTCATTTGAAGTGCAGACGAGGAATACATAATACTTCGCAAATCATATTATATCTTTCCATGAAACATAGGAATGAGATGCGATATCGCGTTTTAAGCAGCATTAGAACTCTATTGCTACGATAGGTAGACATCTTCAAACGCTATTTCCTTGCAAGGAAGTGTCGCATTTACAGTCATTTGAATGGTAGACGGGGAAAGCGTAACACATCGCAAATCATATTATATCTTACCATGAAACATAGAAATGAGATGCGATATCTCGCTTTAAGAAGCATTTGAACTCGATTGCTACGATACCTAGACATCTGCAAACGCTATTTCCTTGCAAGGAAATGTCGCATTTACATTCATTTGAAGTGTAGACGAGGAATAAATGACACTTCGCAAATCATATTATATCTTACCATGAAGCATAGAAATGAGATGCGATATCGCGTTTTAAGAAGCATTAGAACTCTATCGCTACGATACCTAGACATCTGCAGACGCTATTTCCTAGCAAGGAAGTGTCGCATTTACATTCATTTGAAGTGCAGACGAGGAATACATAACACTTCGCAAATCATATTATATCTTACCATGAAACATAGAAATGGGATGCGATATCGCGTTTTAAGAAGCATTAGAAATCTATTGCTACGATGCGTAGACATCTGCAAACGCTATTTCTTTGCAAGGAAGTGTCGCATTTACATTCATTTGAAGTGTAGACGAGGAATACATAACACTTCGCAAATCATATTATATCTTACCATGAAACATGGAAATGAGATGCGATATCGCGTTTTAAGAAGCATTAGAACTCTATCGCTACGATACCTAGACATCTGCAAACGCTATTTCCTTGCAAGGAAGTGTCGCATTTATATTCATTTGAAGTGTAGACGAGGAATACATAACACTTCGCAAATCATATTATATCTTTCCATGAAACATAGGAATGAGATGCGATATCGCGTTTTAAGAAGCATTAGAACTCTATCGCTACGATACCTATACATCTGCAAACGCTATTTCCTTGCAAGGAAATGTCGCATTTACATCCATTTGAAGTGTAGACGAGGAATAAATAACACTTCGCAAATCATATTATATCTTACCATGAAGCATAGAAATGAGATGCGATATCGCGTTTTAAGAAGCATTAGAACTCTATCGCTACGATACCTAGACATCTGCAGACGCTATTTCCTAGCAAGGAAGTGTCGCATTTACATTCATTTGAAGTGCAGACGAGGAATACATAACGCTTCGCAAATCATATTATATCTTACCATGAAACATAGAAATGAGATGCGATATCGCGTTTTAAGGAGCATTAGAACTCTATTGCTACGATAGGTAGACATCTGCAAACGCTATTTCCTTGCAAGGAAGTGTCGCATTTACATTCATATGAAGTGTAGACGAGGAATACATAACACTTCGCAAATCATATTATATCTTACCATGAAACATGGAAATGAGATGCGATATCGCGTTTTAAGAAGCATTAGAACTCTATCGCTACGGTACCTAGACATCTGCAAACGCTATTTCTTTGCAAGGAAGTGTCGCATTTACATTCATTTGAAGTGTAGACGAGGAATACATAACACTTCGCAAACCATATAATATCTTACCATGAAACATAGAAATGAGATGCGATATCGCGTTTTAAGAAGCATTAGAACCCTATTGCTACGATAGGTAGACATCTGCAAACGCTATTTCCTTGCAAGGAAGTGTCGCATTTACATTCATTTGAATCGTATACGAGGAATACATAACACTTCGCAAATCATATTATATCTTACCGTGAAACATAGAAATGAGATGCGATATCGCGTTTTAAGGAGCATTAGAACTCTATTGCTACGATAGGTAGACATCTGCAAACGCTATTTCCTTGCAAGGAAGTGTCGCATTTACATTCATTTGAATCGTAGACGGGGAATGCGTAACACATCGCAAATCATATTATATCTTACCATGAAACATAGAAATGAGATGCGATATCGCGTTTTAAGAAGCATTAGAAATCTATTGCTACGATGCGTAGACATCTGCAAACGCTATTTCTTTGCAAGGAAGTGTCGCATTTACATTCATTTGATGTGTAGACGAGGAATACATAACACTTCGCAAATCATATTATATCTTACCATGAAACATAGAAATGAGATATAATATCGGGTTTTAAGAATCATAAGAACTCTATTGCTACGATACGTAGACATCTGCAAACGCTATTTCCTTGCAAGGAAGTGTCGCATTTACATTCATTTGAATCGTATACGAGGAATACATAACACTTCGCAAATCACATTATATCTTACCATGAAACATAGAAATGAGCTGCGATATCGCGTTTTAAGGAGCATTAGAACTCTATTGCTACGATAGGTAGACATCTGCAAACGCTATTTCCTAGCAAGGAAGTGTCGCATTTACATTCATTTGAAGTGTAGACGAGGAATACATGACACTTCGCAAATCATATTGTATCTTACCATGAAACATAGAAATGAGATGCGATATCGCGTTTCAAGGAGCATTAGAACTCTATTGCTACGATAGGTAGACATCTGCAAACGCTATTTCCTTGCAAGGAAGTGTCGCATTTACATTCATATGAAGTGTAGACGAGGAATACGTGACACTTCGCAATGAATATTATATCTTACCATGAAACATAGATATGAGATGCGATATCTCGCTTTAAGAAGCATTTGAACTCGATTGCTTCGATACCTAGACATCGGCAAACGCTATTTCCTTGCAAGGAAGTATCGCATTTACATTCATTTGAAGTGCAGACGAGGAATACATAACACTTCGCAAATCATATTATATCTTACCATGAAACATAGAAATGAGATGCGATATCGCGTTTTAAGAAGCATTAGAAATCTATTGCTACGATGCGTAGACATCTGCAAACGCTATTTCTTTGCAAGGAAGTGTCGCATTTACATTCATTTGATGTGTAGACGAGGAATACATAACACTTCGCAAACCATATAATATCTTACCATGAAACATAGAAATGAGATGCGATATCGCGTTTTAAGAAGCATTAGAACCCTATTGCTACGATAGGTAGACATCTGCAAACGCTATTTCCTTGCAAGGAAGTGTCGCATTTACATTCATTTGAATCGTATACGAGGAATACATAACACTTCGCAAATCATATTATATCTTACCATGAAACATAGAAATGAGATGCGATATCGCGTTTTAAGGAGCATTAGAACTCTATTGCTACGATAGGTAGACATCTGCAAACGCTATTTCCTTGCAAGGAAGTGTCGCATTTACATTCATTTGAATCGTAGACGGGGAATGCGTAACACATCGCAAATCATATTATATCTTGCCATGAAACATAGAAATGAGATGCGATATCGCTTTTTAAGAATCATAGGAACTCTATTGCTTCGATACGTAGACATCTGCAAACGCTATTTCTATGCAAGGAAGTGTCGCATTCACATTCATTTGTAGTGTAGATGAGGAATACATAACACTTCGCAATGAATATTATATCTTATCATGAAACATAGATATGAGACGCAATATCTCGCTTTAAGAAGCATTTGAACTCTATTGCTACGATACCTCGACATCTGCAGACGCTATTTCCTAGCAAGGAAGTGTCGCATTTACATTCATTTGAAGTGTAGACGAGGAACACATAACACTTCGCAAATCATATTATATCTTACCATGAAACATAGAAATGAGATGCGATATCGCGTTTTAAGGAGCATTAGAACTCTATTGCTACGATAGGTAGACATCTGCAAACGCTATTTCCTTGCAAGGAAGTGTCGCATTTACATTCATATGAAGTGTAGACGAGGAATACATAACACTTCGCAAATCATATTATATCTTACCATGAACCATAGAAATGAGATGCGATATCGCGTTTTAAGAATCATAGGAACTCTATTGCTTCGATACGTAGACATGTGCAAACGCTATTTCTTTGCAAGGAAGTGTCGCATTTACATTCATTTGAACTGTAGACGAGGAATACATAACACTTCGCAATGAATATTATATCTTATCATGAAACATAGATATGAGATGCAATATCTCGCTTTAAGAAGCATTTGAACTCTATTGCTACGATACCTAGACATCTGCAGACGCTATTTCCTAGAAAGGAAGTGTCGCATTTACATTCATTTGAAGTGTAGACGAGGAATACATAACACTTCGCAAATCATATTATATCTTACCATGAAACATAGAAATGAGATGCGATATCGCGTTTTAAGAAACATTAGAACCCTATTGCTACGATAGGTAGACATCTGCAAACGCTATTTCTTTGCAAGGAAGTGTCGCATTCACATTCATTTGAAGTGTAGACGAGGAATACGTGACACTTCGCAATGAATATTATATCTTACCATGAAACATAGATATGAGATGCGATATCTCGCTTTAAGAAGCATTTGAACTCGATTGCTTCGATACTTAGACATCGGCAAACGCTATTTTCTTGCAAGGAAGTATCGCATTTACATTCATTTGAAGTGCAGACGAGGAATACATAACACATCGCAAATCATATTATATCTTACCATGAAACATAGAAATGAGCTGCGATATCGCGTTTTAAGGAGCATTAGAACTCTATTGCTACGATAGGTAGACATCTGCAAACGCTATTTCCTAGCAAGGAAGTGTCGCATTTACATTCATTTGAAGTGTAGACGAGGAATACATAACACTTCGCAAATCATATTATATCTTACCATGAAACATAGAAATGAGATGCGATATCGCGTTTTAAGAAGCATTAGAACCCTATTGCTACGATAGGTAGACATCTGCAAACGCTATTTCCTTGCAAGGAAGTGTCGCATTTACATTCATTTGAATCGTATACGAGGAATACATAACACTTCGCAAATCACATTATATCTTACCATGAAACATAGAAATGAGCTGCGATATCGCGTTTTAAGGAGCATTAGAACTCTATTGCTGCGATAGGTAGACATCTGCAAACGCTATTTCCTAGCAAGGAAGTGTCGCATTTACATTCATTTGAAGTGTAGACGAGGAATACATGACACTTCGCAAATCATATTGTATCTTACCATGAAACATAGAAATGAGATGCGATATCGCGTTTTAAGGAGCATTAGAACTCTATTGCTACGATAGGTAGACATCTGCAAACGCTATTTCCTTGCAAGGAAGTGTCGCATTTACATTCATATGAAGTGTAGACGAGGAATACATAACACTTCGCAAATCATATTATATCTTACCATGAACCATAGAAATGAGATGCGATATCGCGTTTTAAGAATCATAGGAACTCTATTGCTTCGATACGTAGACATGTGCAAACGCTATTTCTTTGCAAGGAAGTGTCGCATTTACATTCATTTGAACTGTAGACGAGGAATACATAACACTTCGCAATGAATATTATATCTTATCATGAAACATAGATATGAGATGCAATATCTCGCTTTAAGAAGCATTTGAACTCTATTGCTACGATACCTAGACATCTGCAGACGCTATTTCCTTGCAAGGAAGTGTCGCATTTACATTCATATGAAGTGTAGACGAGGAATACATAACACTTCGCAAATCATATTATATCTTACCATGAACCATAGAAATGAGATGCGATATCGCGTTTTAAGAATCATAGGAACTCTATTGCTTCGATACGTAGACATGTGCAAACGCTATTTCTTTGCAAGGAAGTGTCGCATTTACATTCATTTGAACTGTAGACGAGGAATACATAACACTTCGCAATGAATATTATATCTTATCATGAAACATAGATATGAGATGCAATATCTCGCTTTAAGAAGCATTTGAACTCTATTGCTACGATACCTAGACATCTGCAGACGCTATTTCCTAGAAAGGAAGTGTCGCATTTACATTCATTTGAAGTGTAGACGAGGAATACATAACACTTCGCAAATCATATTATATCTTACCATGAAACATAGAAATGAGATGCGATATCGCGTTTTAAGAAACATTAGAACCCTATTGCTACGATAGGTAGACATCTGCAAACGCTATTTCTTTGCAAGGAAGTGTCGCATTCACATTCATTTGAAGTGTAGACGAGGAATACGTGACACTTCGCAATGAATATTATATCTTACCATGAAACATAGATATGAGATGCGATATCTCGCTTTAAGAAGCATTTGAACTCGATTGCTTCTATACCTAGACATCGGCAAACGCTATTTCCTTGCAAGGAAGTATCGCATTTACATTCATTTGAAGTGCAGACGAGGAATACATAACACATCGCAAATCATATTATATCTTACCATGAAACATAGAAATGAGCTGCGATATCGCGTTTTAAGGAGTATTAGAACTCTATTGCTACGATAGGTAGACATCTGCAAACGCTATTTCCTAGCAAGGAAGTGTCGCATTTACATTCATTTGAAGTGTAGACGAGGAATACATGACACTTCGCAAATCATATTGTATCTTACCATGAAACATAGAAATGAGATGCGATATCGCGTTTTAAGGAGCATTAGAACTCTATTGCTACGATAGGTAGACATCTGCAAACGCTATTTCCTTGCAAGGAAGTGTCGCATTTACATTCATATGAAGTGCAGACGAGGAATACATAACACTTCGCAAATCATATTATATCTTACCATGAACCATAGAAATGAGATGCGATATCGCGTTTTAAGAAGCATTAGAACTCTATCGCTACGATACCTAGACATCTGCAGACGGTACTTCCTAGCAAGGAAGTGTCGCACTTACATTCATTTGAAGTGCAGACGAGGAATACATAACACTTCGCAAATCATATTATATCTTACCATGAAGCATAGAAATGAGATGCGATATCGCGTTTTAAGAAGCATTAGAACTCTATCGCTACGATACCTAGACATCTGCAGACGCTATTTCCTAGCAAGGAAGTGTCGCATTTACATTCATTTGAAGTGTAGACGAGGAATACATAACACTTCGCAAATCATATTATATCTTGCCATGAAACATAGAAATGAGATGCGATATCGCGTTAGAAGAATCATAGGAACTCTATTGCTTCGATACGTAGACATGTGCAAACGCTATTTCTTTGCAAGGAAGTGTCGCATTTACATTCATTTGAACTGTAGACGAGGAATACATAACACTTCGCAATGAATATTATATCTTATCATGAAACATAGATATGAGATGCAATATCTCGCTTTAAGAAGCATTTGAACTCTATTGCTACGATACCTAGACATCTGCAGACGCTATTTCCTTGCAAGGAAGTGTCGCATTTACATTCATTTGAAGTGTAGACGAGGAATACATAACACTTCGCAAATCATATTATATCTTACCATGAAACATAGAAATGAGATGCGATATCGCGTTTTAAGAAACATTAGTATCCTATTGCTACGATAGGTAGACATCTGCAAACGCTATTTCTTTGCAAGGAAGTGTCGCATTCACATTCATTTGAAGTGTAGACGAGGAATACGTGACACTTCGCAATGAATATTGTATCTTACCATGAAACATAGATATGAGATGCGATATCTCGCTTTAAGAAGCATTTGAACTCGATTGCTTCGATACCTAGACATCGGCAAACGCTATTTCCTTGCAAGGAAGTATCGCATTTACATTCATTTGAAGTGCAGACGAGGAATACATAACACATCGCAAATCATATTATATCTTACCATGAAACATAGAAATGAGATGCGATATCGCGTTTTAAGAAGCATTAGAAATCTATTGCTACGATGCGTAGACATCTGCAAACGCTATTTCTTTGCAAGGAAGTGTCGCATTTACATTCATTTGAAGTGTAGACGAGGAATACATAACACTTCGCAAATCATATAATATCTTACCATGAAACATAGAAATGAGATGCGAAATAGCGTTTTAAGAAGCATTAGAACCCTATTGCTACGATAGGTAGACATCTGCAAACGCTATTTCCTTGCAAGGAAGTGTCGCATTTACATTCATTTGAAGTGTAGACGAGGAATACATAACACTTCGCAAATCATATTATATCTTATCATGAAACATAGATATGAGATGCAATATCTCGCTTTAAGAAGCCCTTATACTCAATTGCTACGATACGTAGACATCTGCAAACGCTATTTCCTTGCAAGGAATTGTCGCATTTACATTCATTTGAATCGTAGACGAGGAATGCATAACACTTCGCAATGAATAGTATATCTTATAATGAAACATATATATGAGATGCAATATCTCGTTTTAAGAAGCATTAGAACTCTATCGCTACGATACCTGCACATCTGCAGGCGCTATTTCCTAGCAAGGAAGTGTCGCATTTACATTCAATTGAAGTGTAGACGAGGAATACATAACACTTCGCAAATCATATTATATCTTACCATGAAACATAGAAATGAGATGCGATATCGCGTTTTAAGTAGCATTAGAACTCTATTGCTACGATACGTAGACATCTGCAAACACTATTTCCTTGCAAGGAAGTGTCGCATTTACATTCATTTGAATCGTAGACGAGGAATACATAACACTTCGCAATGAATATTATATCTTATCATGAAACATAGATATGAGATGCAATATCTCGCTTTAAGAAGCATTCGAACTCTATTGCTACGATACGTAGACATCTGCAAACGCATTTTCCTTGCAAGGAAGTGTCGCATTTACATTCATTTGAATCGTAGACGAGGAATGCATAACACTTCGCAATGAATAGTATATCTTATCATGAAACATATATATGAGATGCAATATCTCGTTTTAAGAAGCATTAGAACTCTATCGCTACGATACCTAGACATCTGCAGACGCTATTTCCTAGAAAGGAAGTGTCGCATTCACATTCATTTAAAGTGTAGACGTGGAATACATAACACTTCGCAAATCATATTATATCTTACCATGAAACATAGAAATGAGCTGCGATATCGCGTTTTAAGGAGCATTAGAACTCTATTGCTACGATAGGTAGACATCTGCAAACGCTATTTCCTTGCAAGGAAGTGTCGCATTTACATTCATTTGAATCGTAGACGGGGAATGCGTAACACATCGCAAATCATATTATATCTTGCCATGAAACATAGAAATGAGATGCGATATCGCTTTTTAAGAATCATAGGAACTCTATTGCTTCGATACGTAGACATCTGCAAACGCTATTTCTATGCAAGGAAGTGTCGCATTCACATTCATTTGAAGTGTAGATGAGGAATACATAACACTTCGCAATGAATATTATATCTTATCATGAAACATAGATATGAGATGCAATATCTCGCTTTAAGAAGCATTTGAACTCTATTGCTACGATACCTCGACATCTGCAGACGCTATTTCCTAGCAAGGAAGTGTCGCATTTACATTCATTTGAAGTGTAGACGAGGAACACATAACACTTCGCAAATCATATTATATCTTACCATGAAACATAGAAATGAGATGCGATATCGCGTTTTAAGGAGCATTAGAACTCTATTGCTACGATAGGTAGACATCTGCAAACGCTATTTCCTTGCAAGGAAGTGTCGCATTTACATTCATATGAAGTGTAGACGAGGAATACATAACACTTCGCAAATCATATTATATCTTACCATGAACCATAGAAATGAGATGCGATATCGCGTTTTAAGAATCATAGGAACTCTATTGCTTCGATACGTAGACATGTGCAAACGCTATTTCTTTGCAAGGAAGTGTCGCATTTACATTCATTTGAACTGTAGACGAGGAATACATAACACTTCGCAATGAATATTATATCTTATCATGAAACATAGATATGAGATGCAATATCTCGCTTTAAGAAGCATTTGAACTCTATTGCTACGATACCTAGACATCTGCAGACGCTATTTCCTAGAAAGGAAGTGTCGCATTTACATTCATTTGAAGTGTAGACGAGGAATACATAACACTTCGCAAATCATATTATATCTTACCATGAAACATAGAAATGAGATGCGATATCGCGTTTTAAGAAACATTAGAACCCTATTGCTACGATAGGTAGACATCTGCAAACGCTATTTCTTTGCAAGGAAGTGTCGCATTCACATTCATTTGAAGTGTAGACGAGGAATACGTGACACTTCGCAATGAATATTATATCTTACCATGAAACATAGATATGAGATGCGATATCTCGCTTTAAGAAGCATTTGAACTCGATTGCTTCGATACCTAGACATCGGCAAACGCTATTTCCTTGCAAGGAAGTATCGCATTTACATTCATTTGAAGTGCAGACGAGGAATACATAACACATCGCAAATCATATTATATCTTACCATGAAACATAGAAATGAGCTGCGATATCGCGTTTTAAGGAGCATTAGAACTCTATTGCTACGATAGGTAGACATCTGCAAACGCTATTTCCTAGCAAGGAAGTGTCGCATTTACATTCATTTGAAGTGTAGACGAGGAATACATAACACTTCGCAAATCATATTATATCTTACCATGAAACATAGAAATGAGATGCGATATCGCGTTTTAAGAAGCATTAGAACCCTATTGCTACGATAGGTAGACATCTGCAAACGCTATTTCCTTGCAAGGAAGTGTCGCATTTACATTCATTTGAATCGTATACGAGGAATACATAACACTTCGCAAATCACATTATATCTTACCATGAAACATAGAAATGAGCTGCGATATCGCGTTTTAAGGAGCATTAGAACTCTATTGCTGCGATAGGTAGACATCTGCAAACGCTATTTCCTAGCAAGGAAGTGTCGCATTTACATTCATTTGAAGTGTAGACGAGGAATACATGACACTTCGCAAATCATATTGTATCTTACCATGAAACATAGAAATGAGATGCGATATCGCGTTTTAAGGAGCATTAGAACTCTATTGCTACGATAGGTAGACATCTGCAAACGCTATTTCCTTGCAAGGAAGTGTCGCATTTACATTCATATGAAGTGTAGACGAGGAATACATAACACTTCGCAAATCATATTATATCTTACCATGAACCATAGAAATGAGATGCGATATCGCGTTTTAAGAATCATAGGAACTCTATTGCTTCGATACGTAGACATGTGCAAACGCTATTTCTTTGCAAGGAAGTGTCGCATTTACATTCATTTGAACTGTAGACGAGGAATACATAACACTTCGCAATGAATATTATATCTTATCATGAAACATAGATATGAGATGCAATATCTCGCTTTAAGAAGCATTTGAACTCTATTGCTACGATACCTAGACATCTGCAGACGCTATTTCCTTGCAAGGAAGTGTCGCATTTACATTCATATGAAGTGTAGACGAGGAATACATAACACTTCGCAAATCATATTATATCTTACCATGAACCATAGAAATGAGATGCGATATCGCGTTTTAAGAATCATAGGAACTCTATTGCTTCGATACGTAGACATGTGCAAACGCTATTTCTTTGCAAGGAAGTGTCGCATTTACATTCATTTGAACTGTAGACGAGGAATACATAACACTTCGCAATGAATATTATATCTTATCATGAAACATAGATATGAGATGCAATATCTCGCTTTAAGAAGCATTTGAACTCTATTGCTACGATACCTAGACATCTGCAGACGCTATTTCCTAGAAAGGAAGTGTCGCATTTACATTCATTTGAAGTGTAGACGAGGAATACATAACACTTCGCAAATCATATTATATCTTACCATGAAACATAGAAATGAGATGCGATATCGCGTTTTAAGAAACATTAGAACCCTATTGCTACGATAGGTAGACATCTGCAAACGCTATTTCTTTGCAAGGAAGTGTCGCATTCACATTCATTTGAAGTGTAGACGAGGAATACGTGACACTTCGCAATGAATATTATATCTTACCATGAAACATAGATATGAGATGCGATATCTCGCTTTAAGAAGCATTTGAACTCGATTGCTTCTATACCTAGACATCGGCAAACGCTATTTCCTTGCAAGGAAGTATCGCATTTACATTCATTTGAAGTGCAGACGAGGAATACATAACACATCGCAAATCATATTATATCTTACCATGAAACATAGAAATGAGCTGCGATATCGCGTTTTAAGGAGTATTAGAACTCTATTGCTACGATAGGTAGACATCTGCAAACGCTATTTCCTAGCAAGGAAGTGTCGCATTTACATTCATTTGAAGTGTAGACGAGGAATACATAACACTTCGCAAATCATATTATATCTTACCATGAAACATAGAAATGAGCTGCGATATCGCGTTTTAAGGAGCATTAGAACTCTATTGCTACGATAGGTAGACATCTGCAAACGCTATTTCCTAGCAAGGAAGTGTCGCATTTACATTCATTTGAAGTGTAGACGAGGAATACATGACACTTCGCAAATCATATTGTATCTTACCATGAAACATAGAAATGAGATGCGATATCGCGTTTTAAGGAGCATTAGAACTCTATTGCTACGATAGGTAGACATCTGCAAACGCTATTTCCTTGCAAGGAAGTGTCGCATTTACATTCATATGAAGTGCAGACGAGGAATACATAACACTTCGCAAATCATATTATATCTTACCATGAACCATAGAAATGAGATGCGATATCGCGTTTTAAGAAGCATTAGAACTCTATCGCTACGATACCTAGACATCTGCAGACGGTACTTCCTAGCAAGGAAGTGTCGCACTTACATTCATTTGAAGTGCAGACGAGGAATACATAACACTTCGCAAATCATATTATATCTTACCATGAAGCATAGAAATGAGATGCGATATCGCGTTTTAAGAAGCATTAGAACTCTATCGCTACGATACCTAGACATCTGCAGACGCTATTTCCTAGCAAGGAAGTGTCGCATTTACATTCATTTGAAGTGTAGACGAGGAATACATAACACTTCGCAAATCATATTATATCTTGCCATGAAACATAGAAATGAGATGCGATATCGCGTTAGAAGAATCATAGGAACTCTATTGCTTCGATACGTAGACATGTGCAAACGCTATTTCTTTGCAAGGAAGTGTCGCATTTACATTCATTTGAACTGTAGACGAGGAATACATAACACTTCGCAATGAATATTATATCTTATCATGAAACATAGATATGAGATGCAATATCTTGCTTTAAGAAGCATTTGAACTCTATTGCTACGATACCTAGACATCTGCAGACGCTATTTCCTAGAAAGGAAGTGTCGCATTTACATTCATTTGAAGTGTAGACGAGGAATACATAACACTTCGCAAATCATATTATATCTTACCATGAAACATAGAAATGAGATGCGATATCGCGTTTTAAGAAACATTAGTATCCTATTGCTACGATAGGTAGACATCTGCAAACGCTATTTCTTTGCAAGGAAGTGTCGCATTCACACTCATTTGAAGTGTAGACGAGGAATACGTGACACTTCGCAATGAATATTATATCTTACCATGAAACATAGATATGAGATGCGATATCTCGCTTTAAGAAGCATTTGAACTCGATTGCTTCGATACCTGGACATCGGCAAACGCTATTTCCTTGCAAGGAAGTATCGCATTTACATTCATTTGAAGTGCAGACGAGGAATACATAACACATCGCAAATCATATTATATCTTACCATGAAACATAGAAATGAGATGCGATATCGCGTTTTAAGAAGCATTAGAAATCTATTGGTACGATGCGTAGACATCTGCAAACGCTATTTCTTTGCAAGGAAGTGTCGCATTTACATTCATTTGAAGTGTAGACGAGGAATACATAACACTTCGCAAATCATATAATATCTTACCATGAAACATAGAAATGAGATGCGATATAGCGTTTTAAGAAGCATTAGAACCCTATTGCTGCGATAGGTAGACATCTGCAAACGCTATTTCCTTGCAAGGAAGTGTCGCATTTACATTCATTTGAAGTGTAGACGAGGAATACATAACACTTCGCAAATCATATTATATCTTATCATGAAACATAGATATGAGATGCAATATCTCGCTTTAAGAAGCCCTTATACTCAATTGCTACGATACGTAGACATCTGCAAACGCTATTTCCTTGCAAGGAATTGTCGCATTTACATTCATTTGAATCGTAGACGAGGAATGCATAACACTTCGCAATGAATAGTATATCTTATCATGAAACATATATATGAGATGCAATATCTCGTTTTAAGAAGCATTAGAACTCTATCGCTACGATACCTGCACATCTGCAGGCGCTATTTCCTAGCAAGGAAGTGTCGCATTTACATTCATTTGAATCGTAGACGAGGAATGCATAACACTTCGCAATGAATAGTATATCTTATCATGAAACATATATATGAGATGCAATATCTCGTTTTAAGAAGCATTAGAACTCTATCGCTACGATACCTAGACATCTGCAGACGCTATTTCCTAGAAAGGAAGTGTCGCATTCACATTCATTTAAAGTGTAGACGTGGAATACATAACACTTCGCAAATCATATTATATCTTACCATGAAACATAGAAATGAGATGCGATATCGCGTTTTAAGAATCATAAGTACTCTATTGCTACGATACCTAGACATCTGCACACGCTATTTCCTTGCAAGGAAGTGTCGCATTTACATTCATTTGAAGTGTACACGAGGAATACATAACTCTTCGCAAATTATATAATATCTTACCATGAAACATAGAAATGAGATGCGATATCGCGTTTTAAGAAGCATTAGAACTCTATTGCTACGATACCTAGACATATGCAAACGCTATTTCCTTGCAAGGAAGAGTCGCATTTACATTCATTTGAAGTGTAGACGAGGAATACATGACACTTCGCAAATCATATTATATCTTACCATGAAACATAGAAATGAGATGCGATATCGAGTTTTAAGAAGCATTAGAAATCTATTGCTACGATACGTAGACATCTGCAAACGCTATTTCCTAGCGAGGAAGTGTCGCATTCACATTCCTTTGAAGTGTACACGAGGAATACATAACACTTCGCAAATCATATTATATCTTACCATGAAACATAGAAATGAGGTGCGATATCGCGTCTTAAGAAGCATTAGAACTCTATTGCTACGATACCTAGACATCTGCAAACGCTATTTCCGTGCAAGGAAGTGTCGCATTTACATTCATTTGAATCGTAGACGAGGATTGCATAACACTTCGCAATGAATATTATATCTTATCATAAAACATAGATATGAGATGCAATATCTCGCTTTAAGAAGCATTAGAACACTATCGCTACGATACCTACACATCTGCAGACGCTATTTCCTAGCAAGGAAGTGTCGCATTTACATTCATTTAAAGTGTAGACGAGGAATACATAACACTTCGCAAATCATATTGTATCTTACCATGAAACATATAAATGAGATGCGATATCGCGTTTTAAGTAGCATTAGAACTCTATTGCTACGATACGTAGACATCTGCAAACACTATTTCCTTGCAAGGAAGTGTCGCATTTACATTCATTTGAATCGTAGACGAGGAATGCATAACACTTCGCAATGAATATTATATCTTATCATGAAACATAGATATGAGATGCAATATCTCGCTTTAAGAAGCATTTGAACTCAATTGCTACGATACGTAGACATCTGCAAACGCTATTTCCATGCAAGGAAGTGTCGTATTTACATTCATTTGAATCGTAGACGAGGAATGCATAACACTTCGCAATGAATAGTATATCTTACCATGAAACATAGAAATGAGATGCGATATCGTGTTTTAAGAAGCATTAGAAATCTATTGCTACGATACGTAGACATCTGCAAACGCTATTTCCTAGCGAGGAAGTGTCGCATTCACATTCCTTCGAAGTGTACACGAGGAATACATAACACTTCGCTAATCATATTATATCTTACCATGAAACATAGAAATCAGGTGCGATATCGCGTCTTAAGAAGCATTAGAACTCTATTGCTACGATACCTAGACATCTGGAAACGCTATTTCCGTGCAAGGAAGTGTCGCATTTACATTCATTTGAATCGTAGACGAGGACTGCATAACACTTCGCAATGAATATTGTATCTTATCATAAAACATAGATATGAGATGCGATATCGCGTTTTAAGAAGCATTAGAAATCTATTGCTACGGTACCTAGACATCTGCAAACGCTATTTCCTAGCGAGGAAGTGTCGCATTCACATTCCTTTGTAGTGTAGACGAGGAATACATGACACTTCGCAAATCATATTATATCTTACCATGAAACATAGAAATGAGATATAATATCGCGTTTTAAGAATCATAATAACTCTATTGCTACGATACGTAGACATCTGCAAACGCTATTTCCTTGCAAGGAAGTGTCGCATTTACATTCATTTGAAGTGTAGACGAGGAATACATAACACTTCGCAAATCATATTATATCTTACCATGAAACATAGAAATGAGATGCGATATCGCGATTTAAGAAGCATTAGACATCTATTGCTACGATACGTAGACATCTGCAAACGCTATTTCCTAGCGAGGAAGTGTCGCATTCACATTCCTTTGAAGTGTACACGAGGAATGCATAACACTTCGCAAATCATATTATATCTTACCATGAAACATTGAAATGAGGTGCGATATCGCGTCTTAAGAAGCATTAGAACTCTATTGCTACGATACCTAGACATCTGCAAACGCTATTTCCGTGCAAGGAAGTGTCGCATTTACATTCATTTGAATCGTAGACGAGGATTGCATAACACTTCGCAATGAATATTATATCTTATCATAAAACATAGATATGAGATGCAATATCTCGCTTTAAGAAGCATTAGAACACTATCGCTACGATACCTACACATCTGCAGACGCTATTTCCTAGCAAGGAAGTGTCGCATTTACATTCATTTGAAGTGTAGACGAGGAATACATAACACTTCGCAAATCATATTATGTCTTACCATCAAACATAGAAATGAGATGCGATATCGCGTTTTAAGTAGCATTAGAACTCTATTACTACGATACGTAGACATCTGCAAACACTATTTCCTTGCAAGGAAGTGTCGCATTTACATTCATTTGAATCGTAGACGAGGAATGCATAACACTTCGCAATGAATATTATATCTTATCATGAAACATAGATATGAGATGCAATATCTCGCTTTAAGAAGCATTTGAACTCAATTGCTACGATACGTAGACATCTGCAAACGCCATTTCCATGCAAGGAAGTGTCGCATTTACATTCATTTGAATCGTAGACGAGGAATGCATAACACTTCGCAATGAATAGTATATCTTATCATGAAACATATATATGAGATGCAATATCTCGTTTTAAGAAGCATTAGAACTCTATCGCTACGATACCTAGACATCTGCAGACGCTATTTCCTAGCAAGGAAGTGTCGCATTCACATTCATTTGAAGTGTACACGAGGAATACATAACACTTCGCAAATTATATAATATCTTACCATGAAACATAGAAATGGGATGCGATATCGCGTTTTAAGAAGCATTAGAAATCTATTGCTACGATACCTAGACATCTGCAAACGCTATTTCCTAGCGAGGAAGTGTCGCATTCACATTCCTTTGAAGTGTAGACGAGGAATACATGACAATTCGCAAATCATATTATATCTTACCATGAAACATAGAAATGAGATATAATATCGGGTTTTAAGAATCATAAGAACTCTATTGCTACGATACGTAGACATCTGCAAACGCTATTTCCTTGCAAGGAAGTGTCGCATTTACATTCATTTGAAGTGTACACGAGGAATACATAACACTTCGCAAATTATATAATATCTTACCATGAAACATAGAAATGAGATGCGATATCGCGTTTTAAGAAGCATTAGAAATCTATTGCTACGATACCTAGACATCTGCAAACGCTATTTCCTAGCGAGGAAGTGTCGCATTCACATTCCTTTGAAGTGTAGACGAGGAATACATGACACTTCGCAAATCATATTATATCTTACCATGAAACATAGAAATGAGATATAATATCGCGTTTTAAGAATCATAAGAACTCTATTGCTACGATACGTAGACATCTGCAAACGCTATTTCCTTGCAAGGAAGTGTCGCATTTACATTCATTTGAAGTGTAGACGAGGAATACATAACACTTCGCAAATCATATTATATCTTACCATGAAACATAGAAATGAGATGCGATATCGCGTTTTAAGAAGCATTAGAACTCTATTGCTACGGTAGGTAGACATCTGCACACGCTACTTCCTTGCAAGGAAGTGTCGCATTTACATTCATTTGAAGTATAGACGAGGAATAAATAACATATCGCAAATCATATTATATTTTACCATGAAACATAGAAATGAGATGCGATATCGCGTTTTAAGAAGCATTAGAACTCTATTGCTACGATACCTAGACATCTGCAAACGCTATTTCCTTGCAAGGAAGTGTCGCATTTACATCCATTTGAATTGTGGACGAGGAATGCATAACACTTCGCAATGAATAGTATATCTTACCATGAAACATAGGAATGAGATATAATATCGCGTTTTAAGAATCATAAGAACTCTATTGCTACGATACGTAGACATCTGCAAACGCTATTTCCTTGCAAGGAAGTGTCGCATTTACATTCATTTGAAGTGTAGACGAGGAATACATAACACTTCGCAAATCATATTATATTTTACCATGAAACATAGAAATGAGATGCGATATCGCGTTTTAAGTAGCATTAGAACTCTTTTGCTACGATACGTAGACATCTGCAAACACTATTTCCTTGCAAGGAAGTGTCGCATTTACATTCATTTGAATCGTAGACGAGGAATGCATAACACTTCGCAATGAATAGTATATCTTATCATGAAACATATATATGAGATGCAATATCTCGTTTTAAGAAGCATTAGAACTCTATCGCTACGATACCTAGACATCTGCAGACGCTATTTCCTAGCAAGGAAGTGTCGCATTTACATTCATTTGAAATGTAGACGAGGAATACATGACACTTCGCAAATCATATTATATCGTACCATGAAACATAGAAATGGGATGCGATATCGCGATTTAAGAAGCATAAGAAATCTATTGCTACGATACGTAGACATCTGCAAACGCTATTTCCTAGCGAGGAAGTGTTGCATTCACATTCATTTGAAGTGTAGACGAGGAATACGTAATACTTCGCAAATCATATTATATTTTACCATGAAACATAGAAATGAGATGCGATATCGCGTTTTAAGAAGCATTAGAACTCTATTGCTACGATACCTAGACATCTGCAAACGCTATTTCCTAGCAAGGAAGTGTCGCATTTACATTCATTTGAAGTGTAGACGAGGAATACATGACACTTCGCAAATCATATTATATCTTACCATGAAACATAGAAATGGGATGCGATATCGCGTTTTAAGAAGCATTAGAAATCTATTGCTACGATACGTAGACATCTGCAAACGCTATTTCCTAGCGAGGAAGTGTCGCATTCACATTCCTTTGAAGTGTAGACGAGGAATACATCACACTTCGCAAATCATATTATATCTTACCATGAAACATAGAAATGAGATGCCATATCGCGTTTTAAGAATCATAAGAACTCTATTGCGACGATACGTACACATCTGCAAACGCTATTTCCTTGCAACGAAGTGTCGCATTTACATTCATTTGAAGTGTAGACGAGGAATACATAACACTTCGCAAATCATATTATATTTTACCATGAAACATAGAAATGAGATGCGATATCGCGTTTTAAGTAGCATTAGAACTCTATTGCTACGATACGTAGACATCTGCAAACACTATTTCCTTGCAAGGAAGTGTCGCATTTACATTCATTTGAATCGTAGACGAGGAATGCATAACACTTCGCAATGAATAGTATATCTTATCATGAAACATATATATGAGATGCAATATCTCGTTTTAAGAAGCATTAGAACTCTATCGCTACGATACCTAGACATCTGCAGACGCTATTTCCTAGCAAGGAAGTGTCGCATTTACATTCATTTGAAATGTAGACGAGGAATACATGACACTTCGCAAATCATATTATATCGTACCATGAAACATAGAAATGGGATGCGATATCGCGATTTAAGAAGCATTAGAAATCTATTGCTACGATACGTAGACATCTGCAAACGCTATTTCCTAGCGAGGAAGTGTTGCATTCACATTCATTTGAAGTGTAGACGAGGAATACATAACACTTCGCAAATCATATTATATCTTACCATGAACCATAGAAATGAGATGCAATATCGCGTTTTAAGAATCATAAGAACTCTATTGCTACGATACGTAGACTTCTGCAAACGCTATTTCCTAGCGAGGAAGTGTCGCATTCACATTCATTTCAAGTGTAGACGAGGAATACGTAACACTTCGTAAATCATATTATATCTTACCATGAAACATAGAAATGAGATGCGATATCGCGTATTAAGAATCATAAGAACTCTATTGCTACGATACATAGACATCTGCAAACGCTATTTCCTTGCAAGGAAGTGTCGCATTTACATTCATTTGATTCGTAGACGAGGAATGCATAACAGTTCGCAATGAATATTATATGTTATCATGAAACATAGATATGAGATGCAATATCTCGTTTTAAGAAGAATTAGAACACTATCGCTACGATACGTAGACAACTGCAGACGCTATTTCCTAGCAAGGAAGTGTCGCATTTACATTCATTTGAAGTGTAGACGAGGAATACATAACACTTCGCAAATCATATTATACCTTACCATGAAACATAGAAATGAGATGCGATATCGCGTTTTAAGAAGCATTAGAACTCTATTGCTACGATACCTAGACATATGCAAACGCTATTTCCTTGCAAGGAAGTGTCGCATTTACATTCATTTGAAGTGTAGACGAGGAATACATGACACTTCGCAAATCATATTATATCTTACCATGAAACATAGAAATGAGATGCGATATCGCGTCTTAAGAAGCATTAGAACTCTATTGCTACGATACCTAGACATCTGCAAACGCTATTTCCTTGCAAGGAAGTGTCGCATTTACATTCCTTTGAATCGTAGACGAGACTGCATAACACTTCGCAATGAATATTATATCTTATCATAAAACATAGATACGAGATGCAATATCTCGCTTTAAGAAGCATTAGAACACTATCGCTACGATACCTACACATCTGCAGACGCTATTTCCTAGCAAGGTAGTGTCGCATTTACATTCATTTGAAGTGTAGACGAGGAATACATGACACTTCGCAAATCATATTATATCTTACCATGAAACATAGAAATGAGATGCCATATCGCGTTTCAAGAATCATAAGAACTCTATTGCTACGATACGTACACATCTGCAAACGCTATTTCCTTGCAACGAAGTGTCGCATTTACATTCATTTGAAGTGTAGACGAGGAATACATAACACTTCGCAAATCATATTATATCTTACCGTGAAACATAGAAATGAGATGCGATATCGCGTTTTAAGAAGCATTAGAACTCTATTGCTACGATACCTAGATATCTGCAAACGCTATATCCTTGCAAGGAAGTATCGCATTTACATTCTTTTGAATCGTAGACGAGGAATACATAACACTTCGCAAATCATATTATATCTTACCATGAACCATAGAAATGAGATGCGGTGTCGCGTTTTGAGAATCATAAGAACTCTATTGCTACGATACGTAGACACCTGCAAACGCTATTTCCTAGCGAGGAAGTGTCGCATTCACATTCATTTGAAGTGTAGACGAGGAATACGTAACACTTCGCAAATCATATTATATCTTACCATGAAACATAGAAATGAGATGCGATATCGCGTTTTAAGTAGCATTAGAACTCTATTGCTACGATACGTAGACATCTGCAAACACTATTTCCTAGCGAGGAAGTGTTGCATTCACATTCATTTGAAGTGTAGACGAGGAATACGTAACACTTCGCAAATCATATTATATGTTACCATGAACTATAGAAATGAGATGCGATATCGCGTTTTAAGAATCATAAGAACTCCATTGCTACGATACGTAGACATCTGCAAACGCTATTTCCTAGCGAGGAAGTGTCGCATTCACATTCATTTGAAGTGTAGACGAGGAATACGTAACACTTCGCAAATCATATTATATCTTACCATGAAACATAGGAATGAGATGCGATATCGCGTTTTAAGAATCATAAGAACTCTATTGCTACGATACGTAGACATCTGCAAATGCTATTTCCTTGCGAGGAAGTGTCGCATTCACATTCCTTTGAAGTGTAGACGAGGAATACATAACACTTCGCAAATCATATTATATCTTACCATGAAACAAGAAATGAGATGCCATATCGCGTTTAAGAATCATAAGAACTCTATTGCAACGATACGTACACATCTGCAAACGCTATTTCCTTGCAACGAAGTGTCGCATTTACATTCATTTGAAGTGTAGACGAGGAATACATAACACTTCGCAAATCATATTATATCTTACCATGAAACATAGAAATGAGATGCGATATCGCGTTTTAAGAAGCATTAGAACTCTATTGCTACGATACCTAGATATCTGCAAACGCTATATCCTTGCAAGGAAGTGTCGCATTTACATTCATTTGAATCGTAGACGAGGAATACATAACACTTCGCAAATCATATTATATCGTACCATGAAACATAGAAATGGGATGCGATATCGCGATTTAAGAAGCATTAGAAATCTATTGCTACGATACGTAGACATCTGCAAACGCTATTTCCTAGCGAGGAAGTGTCGCATTCACATTCATTTGAAGTGTAGACGAGGAATACGTAACACTTCGCAAATCATATTATATCTTACCATGAAACATAGAAATGAGATGCGATATCGCGTTTTAAGTAGCATTAGAACACTATTGCTACGATACGTAGACATCTGCAAACACTATTTCCTTGCAAGGAAGTGTCGCATTTACATTCATTTGAATCGTAGACGAGGAATGCATAACACTTCGCAATGAATATTATATCTTATCATGAAACATAGATATGAGATGCAATATGTCGCTTTAAGAAGCATTTGAACTCTATTGCTACGATACGTAGACATCTGCAAACGCAATTTCCTTGCAAGGAAGTGTCGCATTTACATTCATTTGAATCGTAGACGAGGAATGCATAACACTTCGCAATGAATAGTATATCTTATCATGAAACATATATATGAGATGCAATATCTCGTTTTAAGAAGCATTAGAACTCTATCGCTACGATACCTAGACATCTGCAGACGCTATTTCCTAGCAAGGAAGTGTTGCATTTACATTCATTTGAAGTGTAGACGAGGAATACATAAGACTTCGCAAATCATATTATATCTTACCATGAACCATAGAAATGAGATGCAATATCGCGTTTTAAGAATCATAAGAACTCTATTGCTACGATACATAGACTTCTGCAAACGCTATTTCCTAGCGAGGAAGTGTCGCATTCACATTCATTTGAAGTGTAGACGAGGAATACGTAACACTTCGCAAATCATATTATATCTTACCATGAAACATAGAAATGAGATGCGATATCGCGTTTTAAGAATCATAAGAACTCTATTGCTACGATACGTAGACATCTGCAAATGCTATTTCCTTGCGAGGAAGTGTCGCATTTACATTCATTTGAATCGTAGACGAAGAATGCATAACACTTCGCAATGAATATTATATCTTATCATTAAACATAGATATGAGATGCAATATCTCGTTTTAAGAAGCATTTGAACTCTATTGCTACGATACCTAGACAACTGCAGACGCTATTTCCTAGCAAGGAAGTGTCGCATTTACATTCATTTGAAATGTAGACGAGGAATACATGACACTTCGCAAATCATATTATATCTTACCATGAAACATAGAAATGGGATGCGATATCGCGTTTTAAGAAGCATTAGAAATCTATTGCTACGATACGTAGACATCTGCAAACGCTATTTCCTAGCGAGGAAGTGTTGCATTCACATTCATTTGAAGTGTAGACGAGGAATACGTAACACTTCGCAAATCATATTATATGTTACCATGAACCATAGAAATGAGATGCGATATCGCGTTTTAAGAATCATAAGAACTCCATTGCTACGATACGTAGACATCTGCAAACGCTATTTCCTAGCGAGGAAGTGTCGCATTCACATTCATTTGAAGTGTAGACGAGGAATACGTAACACTTCGCAAATCATATTATATCTTACCATGAAACATAGAAATGAGATGCAATATCGCGTTTTAAGAATCATAAGAACTCTATTGCTACGATACGTAGACATCTGCAAATGCTATTTCCTTGCGAGGAAGTGTCGCATTCACATTCCTTTGAAGTGTAGACGAGGAATACATAACACTTCGCAAATCATATTATATCTTACCATGAAACATAGAAATGAGATGCCATATCGCGTTTTAAGAATCATAAGAACTCTATTGCAACGATACGTACACATCTGCAAACGCTATTTCCTTGCAACGAAGTGTCGCATTTACATTCATTTGAAGTGTAGACGAGGAATACATAACACTTCGCAAATCATATTATATCTTACCATGAAACATAGAAATGAGATGCGATATCGCGTTTTAAGAATCATAAGAACTCTATTGCTACGATACGTAGACATCTGCAAATGCTATTTCCTTGCGAGGAAGTGTCGCATTCACATTCCTTTGAAGTGTAGACGAGGAATACATAACACTTCGCAAATCATATTATATCTTACCATGAAACATAGAAATGAGATGCCATATCGCGTTTGAAGAATCATAAGAACTCTATTGCAACGATACGTACACATCTGCAAACGCTATTTCCTTGCAACGAAGTGTCGCATTTACATTCATTTGAAGTGTAGACGAGGAATACATAACACTTCGCAAATCATATTATATCTTACCATGAAACATAGAAATGAGATGCGATATCGCGTTTTAAGAAGCATTAGAACTCTATTGCTACGATACCTAGATATCTGCAAACGCTATATCCTTGCAAGGAAGTGTCGCATTTACATTCATTTTAATCGTAGACGAGGAATACATAACACTTCGCAAATCATATTATATCTTACCATGAACCATAGAAATGAGATGCGATGTCGCGTTTTGAGAATCATAAGAACTCTATTGCTACGATACGTAGACACCTGCAAACGCTATTTCCTAGCGAGGAAGTGTCGCATTCACATTCATTTGAAGTGTAGACGAGGAATACGTAACACTTCGCAAATCATATTATATCTTACCATGAAACATGGAAATGAGATGCGATATCGCGTTTTAAGTAGCATTAGAACTCTATTGCTACGATACGTAGACATCTGCAAACACTATTTCCTTGCAAGGAAGTGTCGCATTTACATTCATTTGAATCGTAGACGAGGAATGCATAACACTTCGCAATGAATAGTATATCTTATCATGAAACATATATATGAGATGCAATATCTCGTTTTAAGAAGCATTAGAACTCTATCGCTACGATACCTAGACATCTGCAGACGCTATTTCCTAGCAAGGAAGTGTTGCATTTACATTCATTTGAAGTGTAGACGAGGAATACATAAGACTTCGCAAATCATATTATATCTTACCATGAACCATAGAAATGAGATGCAATATCGCGTTTTAAGAATCATAAGAACTCTATTGCTACGATACGTAGACTTCTGCAAACGCTATTTCCTAGCGAGGAAGTGTCGCATTCACATTCATTTGAAGTGTAGACGAGGAATACGTAACACTTCGCAAATCATATTATATCTTACCATGAAACATAGAAATGAGATGCGATATCGCGTTTTAAGAATCATAAGAACTCTATTGCTACGATACGTACACATCTGCAAACGCTATTTCCTTGCAACGAAGTGTCGCATTTACATTCATTTGAAGTGTAGACGAGGAATACATAACACTTCGCAGATCATATTATATCTTACCGTGAAACATAGAAATGAGATGCGATATCGCGTTTTAAGAAGCATTAGAACTCTATTGCTACGATACCTAGATATCTGCAAACGCTATATCCTTGCAAGGAAGTATCGCATTTACATTCTTTTGAATCGTAGACGAGGAATACATAACACTTCGCAAATCATATTATATCTTACCATGAACCATAGAAATGAGATGCGGTGTCGCGTTTTGAGAATCATAAGAACTCTATTGCTACGATACGTAGACACCTGCAAACGCTATTTCCTAGCGAGGAAGTGTCGCATTCACATTCATTTGAAGTGTAGACGAGGAATACGTAACACTTCGCAAATCATATTATATCTTACCATGAAACATAGAAATGAGATGCGATATCGCGTTTTAAGTAGCATTAGAACTCTATTGCTACGATACGTAGACATCTGCAAACACTATTTCCTTGCAAGGAAGTGTCGCATTTACATTCATTTGAATCGTAGACGAGGAATGCATAACACTTCGCAATGAATATTATATCTTATCATGAAACATAGATATGAGATGCAATATGTCGCTTTAAGAAGCATTTGAACTCTATTGCTACGATACGTAGACATCTGCAAATGCTATTTCCTTGCGAGGAAGTGTCGCATTTACATTCATTTGAATCGTAGACGAAGAATGCATAACACTTCGCAATGAATATTATATCTTATCATTAAACATAGATATGAGATGCAATATCTCGTTTTAAGAAGAATTTGAACTCTATTGCTACGATACCTAGACAACTGCAGACGCTATTTCCTAGCAAGGAAGTGTCGCATTTACATTCATTTGAAATGTAGACGAGGAATACATGACACTTCGCAAATCATATTATATCTTACCATGAAACATAGAAATGGGATGCGATATCGCGTTTTAAGAAGCATTAGAAATCTATTGCTACGATACGTAGACATCTGCAAACGCTATTTCCTAGCGAGGAAGTGTTGCATTCACATTCATTTGAAGTGTAGACGAGGAATACGTAACACTTCGCAAATCATATTATATGTTACCATGAACTATAGAAATGAGATGCGATATCGCGTTCTAAGAATCATAAGAACTCTATTGCTACGATACGTAGACATCTGCAAATGCTATTTCCTTGCGAGGAAGTGTCGCATTCACATTCCTTTGAAGTGTAGACGAGGAATACATAACACTTCGCAAATCATATTATATCTTACCATGAAACATAGAAATGAGATGCCATATCGCGTTTTAAGAATCATAAGAACTCTATTGCAACGATACGTACACATCTGCAAACGCTATTTCCTTGCAACGAAGTGTCGCATTTACATTCATTTGAAGTGTAGACGAGGAATACATAACACTTCGCAAATCATATTATATCTTACCATGAAACATAGAAATGAGATGCGATATCGCGTTTTAAGAAGCATTAGAACTCTATTGCTACGATACCTAGATATCTGCAAACGCTATATCCTTGCAAGGAAGTGTCGCATTTACATTCATTTGAATCGTAGACGAGGAATACATAACACTTCGCAAATCATATTATATCGTACCATGAAACATAGAAATGGGATGCGATATCGCGATTTAAGAAGCATTAGAAATCTATTGCTACGTTACGTAGACATCTGCAAAAGCTATTTCCTAGCGAGGAAGTGTCGCATTCACATTCATTTGAAGTGTAGACGAGGAATACGTAACACTTCGCAAATCATATTATATCTTACCATGAAACATAGAAATGAGATGCGATATCGCGTTTTAAGTAGCATTAGAACACTATTGCTACGATACGTAGACATCTGCAAACACTATTTCCTTGCAAGGAAGTGTCGCATTTACATTCATTTGAATCGTAGACGAGGAATGCATAACACTTCGCAATGAATATTATATCTTATCATGAAACATAGATATGAGATGCAATATGTCGCTTTAAGAAGCATTTGAACTCTATTGCTACGATACGTAGACATCTGCAAACGCAATTTCCTTGCAAGGAAGTGTCGCATTTACATTCATTTGAATCGTAGACGAGGAATGCATAACACTTCGCAATGAATAGTATATCTTATCATGAAACATATATATGAGATGCAATATCTCGTTTTAAGAAGCATTAGAACTCTATCGCTACGATACCTAGACATCTGCAGACGCTATTTCCTAGCAAGGAAGTGTTGCATTTACATTCATTTGAAGTGTAGACGAGGAATACATAAGACTTCGCAAATCATATTATATCTTACCATGAACCATAGAAATGAGATGCAATATCGCGTTTTAAGAATCATAAGAACTCTATTGCTACGATACGTAGACTTCTGCAAACGCTATTTCCTAGCGAGGAAGTGTCGCATTCACATTCATTTGAAGTGTAGACGAGGAATACGTAACACTTCGCAAATCATATTATATCTTACCATGAAACATAGAAATGAGATGCGATATCGCGTTTTAAGAATCATAAGAACTCTATTGCTACGATACGTAGACATCTGCAAATGCTATTTCCTTGCGAGGAAGTGTCGCATTTACATTCATTTGAATCGTAGACGAGGAATGCATAACACTTCGCAATGAATAGTATATCTTATCATGAAACATATATATGAGATGCAATATCTCGTTTTAAGAAGCATTAGAACTCTATCGCTACGATACCTAGACATCTGCAGACGCTATTTCCTAGCAAGGAAGTGTTGCATTTACATTCATTTGAAGTGTAGACGAGGAATACATAAGACTTCGCAAATCATATTATATCTTACCATGAACCATAGAAATGAGATGCAATATCGCGTTTTAAGAATCATAAGAACTCTATTGCTACGATACGTAGACTTCTGCAAACGCTATTTCCTAGCGAGGAAGTGTCGCATTCACATTCATTTGAAGTGTAGACGAGGAATACGTAACACTTCGCAAATCATATTATATCTTACCATGAAACATAGAAATGAGATGCGATATCGCGTTTTAAGAATCATAAGAACTCTATTGCTACGATACGTAGACATCTGCAAATGCTATTTCCTTGCGAGGAAGTGTCGCATTTACATTCATTTGAATCGTAGACGAAGAATGCATAACACTTCGCAATGAATATTATATCTTATCATTAAACATAGATATGAGATGCAATATCTCGTTTTAAGAAGCATTTGAACTCTATTGCTACGATACCTAGACAACTGCAGACGCTATTCCCTAGCAAGAAGGTGTCGCATTTACATTCATTTGAAATGTAGACGAGGAATACATGACACTTCGCAAATCATATTATATCTTACCATGAAACGTAGAAATGGGATGCGATATCGCGTTTTAAGAAGCATTAGAAATCTATTGCTACGATACGTAGACATCTGCAAACGCTATTTCCTAGCGAGGAAGTGTCGCATTCACATTCATTTGAAGTGTAGGCGAGGAATACGTAACACTTCGCAAATCATATTATATCTTACCATGAAACATAGAAATGAGATGCGATATCGCGTTTTAAGTAGCATTAGAACTCTATTGCTACGATACGTAGACATCTGCAAACACTATTTCCTTGCAAGGAAGTGTCGCATTTACATTCATTTGAATCGTAGACGAGGAATGCATAACACTTCGCAATGAATATTATATCTTATCATGAAACATAGATATGAGATGCAATATGTCGCTTTAAGAAGCATTTGAACTCTATCGCTACGATACGTAGACATCTGCAAACACTATTTCCTTGCAAGGAAGTGTCGCATTTACATTCATTTGAATCGTAGACGAGGAATGCATAACACTTCGCAATGAATATTATATCTTATCATGAAACATAGATATGAGATGCAATATGTCGCTTTAAGAAGCATTTGAACTCTATCGCTACGATACGTAGACATCTGCAAACACTATTTCCTTGCAAGGAAGTGTCGCATTTACATTCATTTGAATCGTAGACGAGGAATGCATAACACTTCGCAATGAATATTATATCTTATCATGAAACATAGATATGAGATGCAATATGCCGCTTTAAGAAGCATTTGAACTCTATTGCTACGATACGTAGACATCTGCAAACGCTATTTCCTTGCAAGGAAGTGTCGCATTTACATTCATTTGAATCGTAGACGAGGAATGCATAGCACTTCGCAATGAATAGTATATCTTATCATGAAACATATATATGAGATGCAATATCTCGTTTTAAGAAGCATTAGAACTCTATCGCTACGATACCTAGACATCTGCAGACGCTATTTCCTAGCAAGGAAGTGTTGCATTTACATTCATTTGAAGTGTAGACGAGGAATACATAACACTTCACAAATCATATTATATCTTACCATGAACCATAGAAATGAGATGCAATATCGCGTTTTAAGAATCATAAGAACTCTATTGCTACGATACGTAGACTTCTGCAAACGCTATTTCCTAGCGAGGAAGTGTCGCATTCACATTCATTTGAAGTGTAGACGAGGAAAACGTAACACTTCGTAAATCATATTATATCTTACCATGAAACATAGAAATGAGATGCGATATCGCGTATTAAGAATCATAAGAACTCTATTGCTACGATACGTACACATCTGCAAACGCTATTTCCTAGCAAGGAAGTGTCGCATTTACATTCATTTGAAGTGTAGACGAGGAATACATAACACTTCGCAAATCATATTATATCTTACCATGAAACATAGAAATGAGATGCGATATCGCGTTTTAAGAAGTATTAGAACTCTATCGCTACGATACCTAGACATCTGCAGACGCTATTTCCTAGCACGGAAGTGTCGCATTTACATTCATTTGAAGTGTAGACGAGGAATACATAACACTTCGCAAATCATATTATATCTTACCGTGAAACATAGAAATGAGATGCGATATCGCGTTTTAAGAAGCATTAGAACTCTATTGCTACGATACCTAGATATCTGCAAACGCTATATCCTTGCAAGGAAGTATCGCATTTACATTCATTTGAATCGTAGACGAGGAATACATAACACTTCGCAAATCATATTATATCTTACCATGAACCATAGAAATGAGATGCGATGTCGCGTTTTGAGAATCATAAGAACTCTGTTGCTACGATACGTAGACACCTGCAAACGCTATTTCCTAGCGAGGAAGTGTCGCATTCACATTCATTTGAAGTGTAGACGAGGAATACGTAACACTTCGCAAATCATATTGTATCTTACCATGAAACATAGAAATGAGATGCGATATCGCGTTTTAAGTAGCATTAGAACTCTATTGCTACGATACGTAGACATCTGCAAACACTATTTCCTTGCAAGGAAGTGTCGCATTTACATTCATTTGAATCGTAGACGAGGAATGCATAACAATTCGCAATGAATATTATATCTTATCATGAAACATAGATATGAGATGCAATATGTCGCTTTAAGAAGCATTTGAACTCTATTGCTACGATACGTAGACATCTGCAAACGCAATTTCCTTGCAAGGAAGTGTCGCATTTACATTCATTTGAATCGTAGACGAGGAATACATAACACTTCGCAAATCATATTATATCTTACCATGAAACATAGAAATGAGGTGCGATATCGCGTCTTAAGAAGCATTAGAACTCTATTGCTACGATACCTAGACATCTGCAAACGCTATTTCCTTGCAAGGAAGTGTCGCATTTACATTCCTTTGAATCGTAGACGAGGATTGCGTAACACTTCGCAATGAATATTATATCTTATCATAAAACATAGATATGAGATGCAATATCTCGCTTTAAGAAGCATTAGAACACTATCGCTACGATACCTACACATCTGCAGACGCTATTTCCTAGCAAGGAAGTGTCGCATTTACATTCATTTGAAGTGTAGACGAGGAATACATGACACTTCGCAAATCATATTATATCTTACCATGAAACATAGAAATGAGATATAATATCGCGTTCTAAGAATCATAAGAACCCTATTGCTACGATACGTAGACATCTGCAAACGCTATTTCCTTGCAAGGAAGTGTCTCATTTACATTCATTTGAAGTGTAGACGAGGAATACATAACACTTCGCAAATCATATTATATCTTACCATGAAACATAGAAATGAGATGCGATATCGCGTTCTAAGAAGCATTAGAACTCTATTGCTACGGTAGGTAGACATCTGCAAACGCTATTTCCTTGCAAGGAAGTGTCGCATTTACATTCATTTGAAGTATAGACGAGGAATAAATAACATATCGCAAATCATATTATATTTTACCATGAAACATAGAAATGAGATGCGATATCGCGTTTTAAGAAGCATTAGAACTCTATTGCTACGATACCTAGACATCTGCAAACGCTATTTCCTAGCAAGGAAGTGTCGCATTTACATTCATTTGAAGTGTACACGAGGAATACATGACACTTCGCAAATCATATTATATCTTACCATGAAACATAGAAATGGGGTGCGATATCGCGTTTTAAGAAGCATTAGAAATCTATTGCTACGGTAGGTAGACATCTGCAAACGCTATTTCCTTGCAAGGAAGTGTCGCATTTACATTCATTTGAAGTATAGACGAGGAATAAATAACATATCGCAAATCATATTATATTTTACCATGAAACATAGAAATGAGATGCGATATCGCGTTTTAAGTAGCATTAGAACTCTATTGCTACGATACGTAGACATCTGCAAACACTATTTCCTTGCAAGGAAGTGTCGCATTTACATTCATTTGAATCGTAGACGAGGAATGCATAACACTTCGCAATGAATATTATATCTTATCATGAAACATAGATATGAGATGCAATATGTCGCTTTAAGAAGCATTTGAACTCTATTGCTACGATACGTAGACATCTGCAAACGCTATTTCCTTGCAAGGAAGTGTCGCATTTACATTCATTTGAATCGTAGACGAGGAATGCATAACACTTCGCAATGAATAGTATATCTTATCATGAAACATATATATGAGATGCAATATCTCGTTTTAAGAAGCATTAGAACTCTATCGCTACGATACCTAGACATCTGCAGACGCTATTTCCTAGCAAGGAAGTGTTGCATTTACATTCATTTGAAGTGTAGACGAGGAATACATAACACTTCGCAAATCATATTATATCTTACCATGAACCACAGAAATGAGATGCAATATCGCGTTTTAAGAATCATAAGAACTCTATTGCTACGATACGTAGACTTCTGCAAACGCTATTTCCTAGCGAGGAAGTGTCGCATTCACATTCATTTGAAGTGTAGACGAGGAATACGTAACACTTCGTAAATCATATTATATCTTACCATGAAACATAGAAATGAGATGCGATATCGCGTATTAAGAATCATAAGAACTCTATTGCTACGATACATAGACATCTGCAAACGCTATTTCCTTGCAAGGAAGTGTCGCATTTACATTCATTTGATTCGTAGACGAGGAATGCATAACAGTTCGCAATGAATATTATATGTTATCATGAAACATAGATATGAGATGCAATATCCCGTTTTAAGAAGAATTAGAACTCTATCGCTACGATACGTAGACAACTGCAGACGCTATTTCCTAGCAAGGAAGTGTCGCATTTACATTCATTTGAAGTGTAGACGAGGAATACATAACACTTCGCAAATCATATTATATCTTACCATGAAACATAGAAATGAGATGCGATATCGCGTTTTAAGAAGCATTAGAACTCTATTGCTACGATACCTAGACATATGCAAACGCTATTTCCTTGCAAGGAAGTGTCGCATTTACATTCATTTGAAGTGTAGACGAGGAATACATAACACTTCGCAAATCATATTATATCTTACCATGAACCATAGAAATGAGATGCAATATCGCGTTTTAAGAATCATAAGAACTCTATTGCTACGATACGTAGACTTCTGCAAACGCTATTTCCTAGCGAGGAAGTGTCGCATTCACATTCATTTGAAGTGTAGACGAGGAATACGTAACACTTCGTAAATCATATTATATCTTACCATGAAACATAGAAAAGAGATGCGATATCGCGTATTAAGAATCATAAGAACTCTATTGCTACGATACATAGACATCTGCAAACGCTATTTCCTTGCAAGGAAGTGTCGCATTTACATTCATTTGATTCGTAGACGAGGAATGCATAACAGTTCCCAATGAATATAATATGTTATCATGAAACATAGATATGAGATGCAATATCTCGTTTTAAGATGAATTAGAACTCTATCGCTACGATACGTAGACAACTGCAGACGCTATTTCCTAGCAAGGAAGTGTCGCATTTACATTCATTTGAAGTGTAGACGAGGAATACATAACACTTCGCAAATCATATTATATCTTACCATGAAACATAGAAATGAGATGCGATATCGCGTTTTAAGTAGCATTAGAACTCTATTGCTACGATACGTAGACATCTGCAAACACTATTTCCTTGCAAGGAAGTGTCGCATTTACATTCATTTGAATCGTAGACGAGGAATGCATAACACTTCGCAATGAATATTATATCTTATCATGAAACATAGATATGAGATGCAATATGTCGCTTTAAGAAGCATTTGAACTCTATTGCTACGATACGTAGACATCTGCAAACGCTATTTCCTTGCAAGGAAGTGTCGCATTTACATTCATTTGAATCGTAGACGAGGAATGCATAACACTTCGCAATGAATAGTATATCTTATCATGAAACATATATATGAGATGCAATATCTCGTTTTAAGAAGCATTGGAACTCTATCGCTACGATACCTAGACATCTGCAGACGCTATTTCCTAGCAAGGAAGTGTTGCATTTACATTCATTTGAAGTGTAGACGAGGAATACATAACACTTCGCAAATCATATTATATCTTACCATGAACCATAGAAATGAGATGCAATATCGCGTTTTAAGAATCATAAGAAATCTATTGCTACGATACGTAGACTTCTGCAAACGCTATTTCCTAGCGAGGAAGTGTCGCATTCACATTCATTTGAAGTGTAGACGAGGAATACGTAACACTTCGTAAATCATATTATATCTTACCATGAAACATAGAAATGAGATGCGATATCGCGTATTAAGAATCATAAGAACTCTATTGCTACGATACATAGACATCTGCAAACGCTATTTCCTTGCAAGGAAGTGTCGCATTTACATTCATTTGATTCGTAGACGAGGAATGCATAACAGTTCGCAATGAATATTATATGTTATCATGAAACATAGATATGAGATGCAATATCCCGTTTTAAGAAGAATTAGAACTCTATCGCTACGATACGTAGACAACTGCAGACGCTATTTCCTAGCAAGGAAGTGTCGCATTTACATTCATTTGAAGTGTAGACGAGGAATACATAACACTTCGCAAATCATATTATATCTTACCATGAAACATAGAAATGAGATGCGATATCGCGTTTTAAGAAGCATTAGAACTCTATTGCTACGATACCTAGACATATGCAAACGCTATTTCCTTGCAAGGAAGTGTCGCATTTACATTCATTTGAAGTGTAGACGAGGAATACATAACACTTCGCAAATCATATTATATCTTACCATGAACCATAGAAATGAGATGCAATATCGCGTTTTAAGAATCATAAGAACTCTATTGCTACGATACGTAGACTTCTGCAAACGCTATTTCCTAGCGAGGAAGTGTCGCATTCACATTCATTTGAAGTGTAGACGAGGAATACGTAACACTTCGTAAATCATATTATATCTTACCATGAAACATAGAAAAGAGATGCGATATCGCGTATTAAGAATCATAAGAACTCTATTGCTACGATACATAGACATCTGCAAACGCTATTTCCTTGCAAGGAAGTGTCGCATTTACATTCATTTGATTCGTAGACGAGGAATGCATAACAGTTCCCAATGAATATAATATGTTATCATGAAACATAGATATGAGATGCAATATCTCGTTTTAAGAAGAATTAGAACTCTATCGCTACGATACGTAGACAACTGCAGACGCTATTTCCTAGCAAGGAAGTGTCGCATTTACATTCATTTGAAGTGTAGACGAGGAATACATAACACTTCGCAAATCATATTATATCTTACCATGAAACATAGAAATGAGATGCGATATCGCGTTTTAAGAAGCATTAGAACTCTATTGCTACGATACCTAGACATATGCAAACGCTATTTCCTTGCAAGAAAGTGTCGCATTTACATTCATTTGAAGTGTAGACGAGGAATACATAACACTTCGCAAATCATATTATATCTTACCATGAAACATAGAAATGAGATGCGATATCGCGTTCTAAGAAGCATTAGAACTCTATTGCTACGGTAGGTAGACATCTGCAAACGCTATTTCCTTGCAAGGAAGTGCCGCATTTACATTCATTTGAAGTATAGACGAGGAATAAATAACATATCGCAAATCATATTATATTTTACCATGAAACATAGAAATGAGATGCGATATCGCGCTTTAAGAAGCATTAGAACTCTATTGCTACCATACCTAGATATCTGCAAACGCTATATCCTTGCAAGGAAGTGTCGCATTTACATTCATTTGAAGTGTAGACGAGGAATACGTAACACTTCGCAAATCATATTATATCTTACCATGAAACATAGAAATGAGATGCGATATCGCGTTTTAAGTAGCATGAGAACTCTATTGCTACGATACGTAGATATCTGCAAACGCTATTTCCTAGCGAGGAAGTGTCGCATTTACATTCATTTGAGGTGTAGACGAGGAATACATAACACTTCGCAAATCATATTATATCTTACCATGAAACATAGAAATGAGTTGCGATATCGCGTTTCAAGAATCATAAGAACTCTATTGCTACGATACGTAGACATCTGCAAACGCTATTTCCTTGCAAGGAAGTGTCGCATTTACATTCATTTGAATCGTAGACGAGGAATGCATAACACTTCGCAATGAATATTATATCTTATAATTAAACATAGAAATGAGATGCGATATCGCGTTTTAAGAAGCATTAGAACTCTATTGCTACGGTAGGTAGACATCTGCAAACGCTATTTCCTAGCAAGGAAGTGTCGCATTTACATTCATTTGAAGTGTAGACGAGGAATACATAACACTTCGCAAATCATATTATATCTTACCATGAAACATAGAAATGAGATGCGATATCGCGTTTTAAGAAGTATTAGAACTCTATCGCTACGATACCTAGACATCTGCAGACGCTATTTCCTAGCACGGAAGTGTCGCATTTACATTCATTTGAAGTGTAGACGAGGAATACATAACACTTCGCAAATCATTTTATATCTTGCCATGAACCATAGAAATGAGATGCGATATCGCGTTTTAAGTAGCATTAGAACTCTATTGCTACGATACGTAGACATCTGCAAACACTATTTCCTTGCAAGGAAGTGTCGCATTTACATTCATTTGAAGTGAATACGGGGTATAAGTGAAATTTCGCAATGAATATCAAATCTTATTATGAAACATAGGAATGAGATTCGATATCGCGTTTTAAGAAGCATTAGAACCCTATTTTTACCATACGTAGACATCCGCAATCGCTATTTCCTAGCAAGGAAGTGTCGCATTTACATTCACTTGAAGTGAATACGAGGTATAAGTGAAATTTCGCAATGAATATTATATCTTATCATGAAACATAGAAATGGGATGCGATATCGCGTTACAAGAAGCGTTAGAACTCTATTGCTACGATACGTAGACTTATGCAAACGCTATTTCCTAGCAAGGAAGTGTCGCATTTACATTTATTTGGAGTAGATACGATATATACATGACTCTTCGCAATGAATATTATATCTTATCATGAAACATAGAAATGAAATGCGATATCGGGTTTTAAGAAGCATTAGAACTCTACTGCTACGATGCGTAGATATCTGGAAACGCCATTTCCTAGAAAGGATGTGTCGCATTTGCATTCATTTGAAGTACATGCGAGGTATACATGACACATCGCAATGAATATTATATCTTATCATGAAACATAGTTATGAAATGCGATATCGCGATTTAAGAAGGGTTTGAACACGATTGCTATGATACGTAGACATCTGCAGACGCTATTTCCTAGGAAGGAAGTGTCGCATTTACATTCTTTTGAAGAGTCACGTCCTGAAGTCGCGAAAGCGATCGTCACGTGGACACTTTTCGTAGCCGTTCCCGAAATCGGCGTGAATTGCGAGGATCTGGGTTCGTCGGCGGACAAGACTCGATTTACCGTGTACAAAGACGTGCAACTTAACTTTCGATGCTCTAGGCGTCGTAGCTCTCCTCGTCCTCGTAGCGTTAAGTGGAATCCTCCCTCGCGTTTGTCTGGCGTCGCCTCACCGTTCCATGGCGGCGAGTATGCGGGTTGCCAGCGGGTAGGGGATCCGGATGCTGGAGGAGATGCGGATGCTGATCTGTGGCCGCCGAGAGTGGCGGTCGGCGTCGAGGGTGGCAGGCGGTACGTCGTACGTCACAAAAGGAGAAACTTCCTTGCTAGGCGTTTGCAGATATCTACGTATCGAAGGAATAGAGTTCTAATGCTTCTTAAAACGAGATAACGAATCTCATTTCTATGTTTCATGATAAAATATAATACTCATTGCGAAGTGTCATATATACCTCGTATACACTTCAAATGAATGTAAATACGACACTTCCTTGCTAGGAAATAGCGTTTGCAGATGCCTACGTAACGAAGCAATAGAGTTATAATGCACCTTAAATCGCGATATCGCAACTCATTTCCATGTCTCGTGATAAGATATAATATTCATTGCGATGTGTCATGTATACCTCGAATACACTTCAAATGAATGTAAATACGACACTTCCTCTCTAGGAAATAGCGCTTGCAGATGTCTATTTATCGTAGATATAGAGTTCTACTGCGTCCTAAAGCGCGATATGGCTCCTCGTTTCTATGTTCCATGATAAGATACAATATCCATTGCGAAGTGTCATGTATACCTCGCATACACATTAATTGAATGTAAATGCGACACTTCCTTGCTAGGAAATAGCGTTTTCAGATGTCTACGTATCGAAATAATAGATTTCTAATGCTTCTTAAAGCGAGATGTCGCATCTCATTTCTATGTTTCATGATAAGATATAATATTCATTGCGAAATGTCATGTATACCTCGTATTCACTTCCAAAGAATGTAAATGTGACACTTCCTTGCTAGGATATAACGTTTGCAGATGTCTACGTACCGAAGCAATACAGTTCTAATGCATCTTAAAGCGGGATATCGCATCTCATTTCTATGTATCTTGATAAGATATAATGTTCATTGCGAAGTGTCACGTATACCTCGTATTCACTTCGAAAGAATGTAAATGAGACACTTCCTTGCTATTAAATAGCGATTGCTTATGTCTACGTATAGTAGCAATACAGTTCGATTGCTTCTTAAAACGCAATATCGCTTCTCATTTCTGTTTCTCATAATAAGATATAATATCCATTGCGAAGTGTCATGTATACCTCCTAATCACTTCAAAAGAATGCAAATGCGACACTTCCCTGCTAGGAAGTAGGGTTTGCACATGTCTACGTATCAATGCAATATAGTTCTTATGCTTCGTATATCAAGATATCGCATCTCATTTCTATGTTTCATCATAGGATATAATATTGATTGCGATGTGTATACCCCGTATTCACTTCAAATGAATGTAAATGCGACACTTCCTTGCCAGGAAATAGCGCTTGCAGATGTCTACGCATAGTAGCAATAGATTTCTAATGCTACTTAAAACGCGATATCGCATCTCATTTCTATGTATCATGATAGATATAGTTTTCACTGCGAAGTGTCATGTATACTCATATTCACTTCAAAAGAATGTAAATGCGACGCTTCCTTGCTAGAAAGTAGCGTTTGCAGATGTCTACGCATCGTAACAAGAGAGCTATAATGCTGCCTAAAATGCGATATCGCATCTCATTTCAATGTTTCATGATAAGGTATAATATTCATTGCGAAGTGCCATGTATACCTCGCATACACTTCAAATGAATGTAAGTGCGAAACTTTTTTGCTAGGAAATAGTGTTCCTAGATATCTACGTATCGAAGCAATAGAGCACTAATGGTCCTTAAAACGAGATGTAGTATCTCATTTCTATGATTCATGATAAGGTATAATATTCATTGTGGAGTGTTATGTATACCTCGTATTCACTTCAAAAGGATGTAAATGCGACACTTCCTTGCTAGGATGTATCGTTTGCAGGTGTCTACGTATCGTAGCATTAGGGTTCCAATGCTTCTAAAAACGCGATTTCGAATTTCATTTCTATGTTGCATGATAAGGTATAATATTCATTGCGAAGTGTCATGTATACCTCGTATTCACTTCAATTGAATGTAAATGCGTTTCCAGATACCTACGTATCGTGGCAATAGAGTTCTAATATTTCTTAAAACGCGACCTCGCAACTCATTTCTATGTTTCATGATAAGATATAATATTCATTGCGAAGTGTTATGTTTTCCTCGTCTACATTGCAAGTACATGTAAATGCGACACTTCCTTGCCGGGAAGTAGTGTTTGCAGATGTCTAGTGTGTAGAAGCAATAGAGTTCTAATGCATCCTATATAGCGATATCGCATCTCATTTCTATGTTTCATGATGAGATATAACATTCATTGCGAAGTGTTATGTCTTCCACGTCTACACTTCAAATGAATGTGCATGCGACAATTTCTTGCAAGGAAATAGCGTTTGCAGATGTCTATGTATCGTAGCCCTAGTCTGCTAAAGCTTCTTAAAATGCGATATCGCAACACATTTCTATGTTTCATGATAAGATATAATATTCGTTGCGATGTGTTATGTATACCGCGCATACACTTCAAATGAATATACATACTTCACTTCCTTGCTAGGAAATAGCGTTTGCAGGTGTCTAAGTATGAGAGCAATAGACTTCTAATGCTTCTTAAAACGAGATATCGCATCACATTTCTATGTTTCATGGTAAGATACAATATTCATTGCCATGTGTCATATATACCTCGTATTCACTTCAAAAGAATGTAAATGCGACACTCCCTTGCTAGGAACTAGCGTTTGCAGATGTCTACGTATCGAAGCAATAGACTTCTAATGCTTCTTAAAACTGGATATCGCGTCTCTTTACTATGTTTCATGATAAGACATAATATTCATTGCGACGTGTCATGTATACCTCGTATTCACTTCAAATGAATGTAAGTGCGACACTTCCTTGCTAGGAAATAGCGTTTGCAGATGTCTACGTATTGTAGCAATAGATTTCTAATGCTTCTTAAAATGCGGCATTGCATCTCATTTCTATGTTTCGTGATAAGATATAATATTCAATATGCAGTGTTATGTATTCGTCGTCTACACATTAAAGGAATGTAAATGCGACACTTCCTTGCTAGGAAATAGCGTTCCTATATGTCTACGTATTGTAGCTATGTACATCTAATTCTACATAAAACGCGAAGTTGCATCTCATTTTTATGTCTCATGATAAGATGTAATGTCACGTCTCGGATCGCGGATAAATAACCGCTAGCCGGAGAGATACGCAGCCAAAAGCGGTTCGGATCGCACAGTTGTGTCAAAGTCCGGACACATTTTGCTCGCAAAACACGGATCGAAAAGGCGCGGACGAAGTTAAGATAACGTTGACTTACCTTTGGTGTCTTGATAGCTGCTAATATTCAATATCCTTGCTGCAAGTATCGTCGTCGGTCCGGATCGTCCTCGGGTATGGTTCCTGCGTACGGGCTGTTGTGCGGAATCGTCAGCGGGATGAGTACCGTGGTAGCCTACTCTCCAGTGCGGATCGGCGATAGATACGGCGGTGCGGGACGGCTGTTCGGCCGGTATGTAGCGAAAGAAGAAACGGTGCAGTGATATATGCACGTGTCGATGGTTGCACAAATGTATTTGCGCACCTGTGATCGTAAGAAGTTTATCCCTCCCTTGCGGCGAGTTCGTTTGTATGTACCGGAACGGCGCATTCGAGTCGGATGCCAAACGTCCAGATACGTGTACACTAAGCGGTGGTCCGCTCTAGATTACCGCTCCAGGAATATGGAAAATCGTGCGTCTTTGCTCTAGTCTCGATGTGGGTCGATGCAGATAAGCGGTGGTCCGTTCTAACTGGTCGATTACCGAGTTTGACTAAAGGTTAGAGCGAGTGAATGATCTCCAAGACGCGTGGACTCGTGGAAGACTTCGTAATAGAGAATTTATAATAATAGTAAAACAAGAAATGGTTGGAATAATGAGAATTGTAAGTACTGGTAAAATAAAGTATTTTCAAAATAAGACTACGCATACACTGTTACTTCCCTATGCAAAAGTTGAATAAGTACTAGGATTCGATAATTTTAGAATATATTTAGAATGATAATTGGAAACTTGAGTTAGTATAGTCGAAATCGGCCTGAATTACAGTTTAGGGTTCAGAGAGGTCCGCTCACTTGGAGCGGATGACTTGAACTTGGTTTGAATTAGAAGTGAGAGCGGTCCGCACGCTTCGAGCGGATGACTCGAACTGCACTTTCAGCTGGCCGACCCGCGATCTCCTCGGATCGCGTGGCGCGCGAGTCGCGGGGCGCCAGAGTGGGGCGAACACTCGTCCTACGAAGTGGGATGTACGGTCGTGCTGGGGCGCGCGCGATCGGCGTGAGCCACAAGCGTCTGGCGCTCGCTCGGGCGCTTTGCTTATTTCCTATACCGGTTACATACGCTCTTAAAATTAGGATTATACATGAGATGGCTTATAATAGCTTGTGCGTGTTGTGTCATGCATGTACCTCGAGTGTAGTATGCTCAAATTCTAGGATTTGCTTAATTTTAATTATAGAAGTATGTAAAGTATGGATACGGGTGCGTAACGACGGGCGACACTTCATATTAAGTGGAATGGTCCTCGTACGGAGGCTGTGACACGCTTGGGCTCCAGCTGTCTGACAGGTACGCGTCGTGACGCGATCGAGTGGTCCAAATCCCTGGTGCGAGGGTGGTTGCGTTAGATCTGCCATCGGTCTGTATTACCGTGTGTCGGTATGCTCGTCTCTGCAATGGCGGCCGGCGGTGTGTGCGGCTCTACTGGGGGGTGTAGAAGGTTCCGAAATGTTCGGCGAACGTCACAGTAATATCAATGCAACGCGTTATGTATATCTTGCCAATAAGGGTTCCAGAACCTGGGTGTCCAGGAAGTACCCATCCCCACCTCCTCGTGGTGGAACCTGGGCGGCGGGCCTGCCCGGAGGCTAACGGGGCTCTGGGGCTATCGAATTAAACTGGGACTCGGAGGTTTGGTGCATTATCGATTTGCCCAAGCTAGTCCGAGACACTTTCGTAGGGCAAAATTGAATAATACTGAGGCTGGCAGTCTGGATCATTTATAAATTTGGAGAAACTGATCCATCCTAATTCAAAAAGGGTCAGAGTGAACGTGTTCGCGTACACGTAGTGAGTCCGCCTCCCCGAGGTTCCCCGTGGGTACTCCGGCGGTTAGTATTCGTCCTCTCTGACGGAGTAGCTGAAAGGCTTACCCGCTGGGAAAGGAGCTGCGGCACATCTGGATTTTCCAATCGCCCCTTTCAGTGAGGTGGGAGTAACTGGTTGGTAGATTGTAGATTCCTTCTGGGTATACCCGCTTGGGTCAGGAACCATACCCGATCACCATACCGGTGTAGGGCAGACAGTAAATATCTTGCCAATACGGGGTTCCAGAACCTGGGTGTCCATGAAGTACCCATCCCCACTTCCTCGTGACGGAACCTGGCCGTCGGGCTTACCCGGCGGCTAACGGATCACTGGGGTTATTGAATAATTCTGCGACTCGGGGGTTTGGTGCATTATTAATATGCCCAAACTAGTCTGAGCCACATTCATAAAGTAAAATTGAACAAGACTGAGGCTGGCAGTCTGGATCATCAATAAATTTGGCCAAACTGATTCATCTTAAATCAAAAAGGGTCAGAGTGAGCGCGAACGCGTACACGTAGTGAGGTCGCCTAACTGAGGTTCCCATGGGGTCACTCCGCCTGTTGGGATTCGTCCCCTCTGGCAGACTAGCTGAATGACTCACGCACGGGGAACGCGCCGCGGCACATCTGGATTTTCCCATTGCACGTTTCAGTGAGCTGTGTGTAACTGAGCGGTTGATGGTAGATTCCGTTTACTTATACCCGTCCGGATGAGGAAGCACGCCCGATAACCGTCCTGGTGCAGGGCAGACAAAATCTTCTCAATACATCAAAAGCATGAAAAGCCCACAGTTCTTTGTAGTGGAATAGCGATTTAGATGCCTAGGTTTCGAAGTAATAGAGTTCCAATGCTTCTTAAAACGCGATACCAAATCTCACGTCTATGTTTCATGATAAGATATAATATTCATTGCGAACTGTCATATATACCTCGTATTCACCTCAAAAGAATGTAAATGCGACACTTCCTTGCTAGGGAACAGCGTTTGCAGATGTCTACGTATCGAACCAATAGATTTCTAATGCTTCTTAAATCGCCATATCGCACCTCCTTTCTACGTTTCGTGATAAGATATAATATTCATTGTGCAGTGTTATGTATATCTCGTCTATACTTCAAATGAATGTAAATGCGACACTTCCTTGCTAGGAAGTAGCGTCTGCAGATGTCTACGTATCGTGGCATTAGAGTTCTAACGCTTCTCAAAACGCGATATCGCTTCTCATGTCTATGTTTCATGATAGTATATAATATTCATTGCGAAGTGTCATGTATACCTCGCATACACTTAAAATGAATGCAAATGCGACACTTCCTTGCTAGGAAATAGCGTTTGCAGATGTCTACGTATCGAAGCAATAGTGTTCTAATGCTTCTTAAATCGCCACATTACATCTCATTTCTATGTTTCATGATAAGATATAATATTCACTGTACAGTGTTATGTATACCTCGTATTCACTTCAAAAGAATGTAAACGCGACACTTCCTTGCCAAGAAATAGCGTTTGCAGATGTCTACGTATCGAAGCAATAGATATCTGATGCTTCATAAATCGCCATATCACATCTCATTTCTATGTTTCATGATAAGATATAATATTCATTGCGAAGTGTCATGTATACCTCGTATTCCTTTCAAAAGAATGTGAATGCGACACTTCCTTGCTTGGAAGTAGCGTTTGCAGATGTCTACGTATCGAAGCAATAGAGTTCTAATGCTTCTTAAATCGCCATATTACATCTCATTTCTATGCTTCATGATAAGATATAATATTAATTGTGGAGTGTTATGTATACCTCGTATTCACTTCAAAAGAATGTAAACGTGACACTTCCTTGCCAGGAAACAGCGTTTGCAGATGTCTACGTATCGAAGCAATAGAGTTCTAATTCTTCTTAAATCGCCATATTACATCTCATTTCTATGCTTCATGATAAGATATAATATTAATTGTGGAGTGTTATGTATACCTCGTATTCACTTCAAAAGAATGTAAACGCGACACTTCCTTGCCAGGAAACAGCGTTTGTAGATGTCTACGTATCGTAATAGTAGAATTCTAATGCTTCTCAAAACGCGATATCGCAACTCATTTCTATGTTCCATGATAAGATATAATATTAATTGCGAAGTGTCATGAATACCTTGTATTCACTCCAGGAGAATGTAAATGCGACACTTCCTAGCTAGGAAATAGCGTTAGCAGATGTCTACGTATAGATGCAATAGAGTTCTAACGCTTCTTAAAACGAGATATCGCATCTCATTTCTATGTTTCATGACAAGACATAATATTCATTGCGAAGTGTTATGTATACCTCGCATACACTTCAAATGAATGTAAGTGCTACACTTCTTTGCTAGGAGACAGCGTTTGCAGATGTCTACGTATCGAAGCAATAGAATTCTAATGCTTCTTGAAACGGGATATCGCATCTCATTCCTTTGCTTCATGATATGATATAATATTAGTTGCGGTGTGTCATGAATATCTCGTATTCACTTCAAAGGAATGTAAATGCGACACTTCCATGCTACGAAATAACGTTTGGAGATGTCTACGTATCATTGCAATAGGGTTCTAGTGCTTCGCAAAACGCGATATCGCATCTCATTGCTATGTTTCATGATAAGATATAATATTCATTGCGATGTGTCATGTATACCTCGTATTCACTTCAAATGAATGTAAATGCGACACTTCCTTGCTAGGATGTAGCGTTTGCAGATGTCTAGGTATCGAAGCAATGGAGTTCTAATACTCCTTAAAACGCAATATCGCATGTCATTTCTATGTTTCATGATGAGATGTAATAGTCAAAGCAACACCTTACGTATATCTTTTCTACACATCAAATGAATGTAAATCCCACACTTCCTTGCTACGGAATATAGCTTGCAGATGTCTACGTGTCGGTGCAATAGAGTTGTAATGCTACGTTAAACGCGATTTCGCAGATGATTTCTGTGAAAAATGACAAGATGTATTTGTATGTAACGCGTTATGTATATCTCGGCAACGCTTCAGAGGAATGTAAATCTCACACTTCCTTGCTACGGAATAGCGTTTCCAGAAGTCTACATATCTATGCAATAGATTTCTAATACTTCATGTAGCGCTATATCGCATCTCATATCTATGTCTCATGTTAAGATGCAACGTCAACGCTAGCGTTATTTATATCTCGTCTGCACTTGAAAATAATGCAAATACCGCACTTGCTTGCTACGGAACAGTGTTTCTAGATGTCTACGAATCGAGGCATAGGAGTTCTAATGCTTCATGGAACGCGATATATCATTTCACATCAAGAGTTCGAAGTATGTATATAGATTTTAATGCATTGTATATATCATTATGCTCATCTGCTTCTGCGCCCCAAAAGTGTGGTTTCCACACTTCCCGACAAGAGGACAGCGATTCTGGTTGTAAATGTGTCGAAGCAATAGAGTTCTAATACATCATTCATCGCGATCTCGCATCACATTTCAATGTGTAATGTAAGATGTAATATTCAATGCAGCGCGTTACGTTCTACTCTTCAACACTTCTAGCGAATGTGAACCCTACACTCCCTTGCAGGGGAATAGCGTTTTTAGATATCTACTTGTCGAAGCAATAAAGTTCTATTACTTTATTCAGATCGATGTCGCATCTCATTTCAATGCCGCGTGTTGAGATTTAATATTCCATGAAACGCGTTACGTTTATCTGATTCTACACGCCAACAGTATAAAAATCCTACAATATCTTGCCAGGAGGTAGCGTTTCTAGATGTGCACGTATTGAAGCAATAGATTTCTAATGCTATATAAAACGCGATATCGCATTTGATATCAACAGTTCGAAGTATGTAAGTGGATACAAATACTCTACACATCTCGTTATGCTTGTCTGCATATACACGCCAAAAGACTGTGATTTCTACACTTCCTTGCAAGGGAATTGCGTTCTTAGATGTCTACTTTTCGAAGCAATAGAGTTCTATTGCTTCATTCAACACGATGTCGCAAGTCATTTCAATGATTCATGGTAAATTGCATTGTTCTATGCAATATGTTACATTTGTCTGCATCTATACCTTAGAAGGATGTGAATCCTATACTTACTTGCAACAGAATATCTTTTCCAGATCTCTACGTGTCCAAGCAAGACATTTATAATACTTCATGCAGCGCGATGTCGCATCTCATTTCAACGTTTCAAAGCAAAGAATCTGTAATCATATATCCATAACATTATGCTTAACTGTTAGAGGTCTTCAATAGAATGTGAACTATATAATTCCATGCAACGGCATGGCGCTCCGTAGTGTCTGTCTGTTAAAGCAATCGAGTTAGAATTCTCCATGCAATGCGCTGGCGCATCCCATTTCATCGTTTTAAAGTAAGAATGCTGTAATCTCTTATGCATAGCTCTATGCTTATCTGCTTTAAAATTTCATAAGAATGTAAATTCTACAGCTCTATGCAACAGGATTGCCCTTCGTAGTGTCTACATGTCGAGACAATAGAGTACTAATGCATTATACAATGCCATGACTCATCTCATTTCAACGTTTCGAATTAAGTAAGCTGTAATCTTCTATGAAAAGCATTATAATTATCTGCTTCTACTCTACAATTGAATGTGAATTCTATAGATCCAAGCAACAGGAGGGCAGGCCCTCCACCATCCTACTGCCTGCCCTGATGCGGGCAAAGAATTCCCAGGGCCACTCAAACCGCGACCAACATCTATCTTATACTCTAACCGATTCATCGTTATGCGTTTTCCATTAAGCTTGCCGGGATCAGTGATATTGATTCGCTCAATCTAAATTATTATTTTCTTTTTAAGTTTCTCGATTTTTTTAGTTTCTCTCACGATATCGTCTATTTCGTTGTACCTTGCCCTTACAGTATGGTATATAATCTGTTGTATGATATTTCTAGGATTTCCTCTTAATAAATGCAATGCTTCCACATATTTTCTTTCTCTTTCTCTTTAGTTACATTGTTGTTATTTTATGCTTTTCACCCTCCACATTCCCTCTCTACACCACCTCGGAACAGGCGTTATACGATTACTGCAGGATGACGCCCCGGTCTCGTTATACCGAGGTCGAGTGTTCTCTCTTGCATCCGTTGATTTATATATGTTATATATTGGACAATATTTCCTCTTATCCTTTGTATTTTTCGAATGAAATTACATTGACAGAAGTACGAGTTAGTTCTGCACGCCTATTTGAAACAACATTAAATCACCTTGTTAAACAATAATACATTAAATGTGACTTGGACTTTTAAATTTGAATTTATAAACATCTAACAGGTAAATATGTTTTTCTTACTATTCATATCGTTATACATTCAGTGATTTATTGTGTGCTGTGATTTGATATATTAACTGCTTGATTATATTTTACAATGAACTTTCCGTACCAAACATTGTTTTTACTCCTGATGGTAGTGGATAGTTCTTCGTTTTATATTCTTATATCGCACTGATTATAAAAGTATATGATATCCTTTTTATGCAGTCATGTATAATTATGTACATACAAATTCGCGATTAAGTAGCTATGTGTTCAAATTCAATTCCGAATAATGCACTAAAAAGCATCCCAGATAACAAACGGCAAGATGGTAGCGACACCATGCCGGCACTATATTGCCACTTCCGAGGAGTGTCAACTGATTCGTAGTCATCTGTGACCGGATTCGTTAACTAAAATGCCAGAACGTGTTACCAGCACGTTCTAGACAAGCGAATCGCGCAGCACCAGCACCATGGTGACACGCGTATCATCGCTCCATTCATGAATCTCCTCAGCAATGACGCAGGATCACATTTGGCAATGGGGAACCTGTGCTTTCATACAAATTAGAACCGTTACATGTCAGTAGATGTTCAGCATATGAGTATTGATAGACATTTTGATGGTCGTTTTCCTATATTTATAGTTATTGAGCGAGTCGTATATATTTCTTTCAATCCATCATAGACTAAAAATATTATTTATAAAAAAAATATTACTTATAAAATAAAAATTCATGCTGTTGCGTCCCTAACTTCGCCTTGTGTAATTTTTGAAATAACATGCTGTCATCGTATATAATGTAACCCTCAATTGCATGAATTTGTAACAATAAATTGAAGAAAATATATATAAAATAAGTGTATATATTTTTATGACAATGTAATTATCGACTTTATGGAAAAAATCGCCCTATCGAGCTAGTTTATAGAAAATAATAAAATCGAGTTCTTATATCTTTGTTTTGTGCCGGTGTATCTATATTGGAATCAAAATAAGTAAATTGCACAGTTTAGTCATTTTTCATATTTGCTTATAATTTTTATGGAAACAGCTTCCCCATTAGTAAATGTCAGCCTACGCCACAACCACGCGTGTAGCTATGGTGAGCTGATAGTGTCATTGTCACGGCCGTGTAGCCCGTGTGCTATATCTCGGTGCTTTAATAGTGCCGTGATACGAATGCCGCCCCAGTACTAACAGTATGCCATTTCGAAAGCTGAGTAGGAGCACTTTGTTAGCACAGTTCTGTCACGGAATTCGTTCCATCCGTTGTCATTGGCGTGCCAATCGCTGGCTGTTTGGGACATTGTAGTGCATGAGGCAGACTTGTTCCTTATCATCGTCAAGGAGATGGATTTTCACTCCCCCCTTTTTGAATTTTTTAAATTATTGTTTGGAATTTTTGCCGCTTCTGTATCTCTATGACCGCATTGTGGATTCAACTTATGTACGACCTTTTTGGTCTTCATCTTTTGTTACATGTAATATTATATATGTGATGCACGTTTGTTATGTAATGCTCCGATTTGTAAGCCTCAGATACTTTTATTCTTTGGTAAAGCAACTTATTCGATTAATATATATTTATTAGACATAGATATAAACAATTAGAAAACTGTTATTAAAACGCTATTAAATATGTTGTTGCAATTATATATTTAAGGTCTGAAGATGTAGATGCAATTCATGTCCGATATTTTACGTGATCGAATCGACGTATCGAGTGAGGCTATGAAATATAAAAATCTTTTACTATTCTTCGACCCCTTTACATGTTAAATGAATGATTAGTTCTGCAAGACAAGAAGCCTGAATTAGTGAGATATCTAGGAACATAAGTAATTTGTAAGTAACACATCTTTTCTCTTCGAAATATTTGTCTTTGCATAGAATAGAACGTATAGATATAATTGCCTGTTTTTTTCCCATTTCGGTCCAATTCTATTATAGCCTTTGAGCAGAAGTAATATTGATTATACTTGATTTTTGCAATAGTTCCTTAATTAACAGATTTTATTAACCTAGAATCATCATTTGACGGATGTATCAATCTACTTTGTAGCTCCATCAGTTTCTTTTCCTGCTCGCTACTTTCCATTTTCAGTTCCGTATACTTATCCTTTATCACCTTCATATATGTTGCGTAAAATTACAATAACTTTTTGTCCTCAAATTTTGCGGATATTTCAATTAAATTTCCTTTGATTAAATAAACGGAAATTAAAAAACAGTGGCACGTACCATTTCTTGGAAACGTTGTATCGTAATTTGCATCTGACTGTTTTCAAAGGCACGCACTTTACTTAACGTTTGCAATGATTCGGTTTGCGAAGTAAAGTAATATTCTACTTTCGAAATTGTTGGCTCTTGTAATTCTAAGGCAAATATATTCATCTGTCGACATCGTGAACATTGTTTTTTGGCAAAATTCCAGAAAAACAAATATACCATAAGTAAAATAATAAACATCATAATATTAAATTTAACTCTGTTCATCGTTGCCTTGTTGGACACATCCATAACAATATACAGGGTGGGCAGTAATAATTAGCACCTCAGATATCCACGAAACTATAAGTTTCATAGAAGGTTTTGCTAGTATAAAATTGCATAGTACAAAGGGGCTATCCGTTGATGAAAATAGTTTTTTTGTAAGTGGAGTTATGTTGGACATATGAAGGTTACCTTCATTTTTTAAAATGAATTGGTATGTCCATTCTTCCGTAATACGATAAAGCATTTTAAAGCAAGTTTAACGATCTGTAACATGAAGGCATTGTAGGTTACAAAAAGTAAAGAAAGGCGATAATACTCACGGTTTTGATAGTAAATGAAACATACGTATTGTAAACAGTGGTGGAAGGCGTAATACTTACCGTTTACTTCACTGTGAATAAACACTTTTCGAAGGGCATTTCAATAGTTTGCAGCATAAGTTAAACATGATAAGATTAGTATTGAAAAATCGGTTCGAATACGTTTGGTTAGGCTGTTCTTTGTGTCGTTCATTTTATAAGTACTGAGCTGCGGATTCCTGAGGACAGCTCACAAAATTGTTGAACTATGGAAGATTATCATTGTGAATTTGAATCAAAAGGTAATTAAATTCCATTAGATTGTAAACAGATCTCAATGTTTCATTTTAGATAGTAAGATTAAATACTCTTTACAAAACTACAAAAATGGATACATACCTTTCTGTTATTATTACTTCATAAAGAATTATAATTGCAATTATATAGTTCATTACGATAAAAAATATTTCTCAGAAAATTCTAAATATTAAATTAAAGAATCAAGTAAAACATTTTTAATAATTACGAATATGAAAAATACTTGAACATTCCAATAGAAAGATGTCTAAACAGGAGTTAGAAAAGTCAAACATTCAATTTCAATTCCAGAATTCATCTATAAGAGGTAAAATGTTTTGAAAGCTTTAATTACAGTCTTTAATACAAGCAGTTGGGCAGTATTTCAATTTTTAAGAAAATTGATGAAAGTCAACCATTTTGAAGTGGTCAGAATCTTTGTCGTTTGAGCAATAAGTGAATAACAAATGACTGCATAAATTCCAGGCTTAAAAACTTATGGATTATATCCTATGCAGACTCGTTTATGAGCGAGTTACTGAATAATAATCCACACTAAGTAATCATTTTAAAACTTAAACGATTACATCTCGTGAACTGTCAAAGATATCAGAAGTGTGAAAAGTATGTGGTTTATCAAAAACTCTTCTAAAAGAACGGACGAAGCCAATATAAATCTTTGTTGAAGTAAGCAAGTTCTAAAGTTCTAAGCAACGCGATGGCCCTTATCTGCCTATGTTTCATAGCAAGTAAGTTCTGAATTTCTATGAAATCCGATGGAGTTCCTCACTACTAACGTTTCAAAGTAAGTTCTCAAATTCTCAGTTCTACGTTTAAAAGTGTGTGTGTTCTATATATCTATGTAAAGTGATGGTTCCTATTAGTTGTGACGGAAACCTATATATAGTAAGTCAGGGAAGCTCGAAGGGGTTAATTATCTAAATGCTTTAAGGTGTAAAACGTACTTTAATCTAAAGCGATCTATCGTTCCAAGGTATCCGCTCACGTACAACTTTTCTTGGGCGCCAGCTGCTCAGAAAGTAGCAAAAGGATAGACTACACGACCCCGGGAACCCTGGGGCGGAACAACCCTTGAAACTTCGAAATGCTCCTCCTCTCGACTACGCCTAGCCAAGTACACACACTCAGGTCGCGAGATACTGAAGTCACGGCATGTTTATTTATGGTCTCGACGTGGGTTTAACTAACAAGGGCTACGGGAAACTACGCAACACGCCGCAAATTACCGGGTATCATAACTCGCTTCACGATATAAGATACAATATACAATATGCGACACAAGAAATGGAACGCTTTAGCGAATAAGCTCTCACGTTCTCTTCTTCAGGTTCCTTGAATTCGCTGGTGGTCCTCGGATCTCCTGCATCCTACTCGGGGCTCCTTGGTGGAGTGGGCTGTAGGCTTCGGTATTGTTCGGGTCCATCGATCAGTGGATTTCGGCGATTTCCTCTTCTCGACCCCTTGGGTGTCCCTGAGGGGATCCTCTTGATCATTTAAATTGCATAGCGCCTCGAGCGCCGCGTTCCCATGGCCCACCTGCAGGGCCGCTGGACTTTTGACTTCTCTTTAGGGGGTTAAGGATGGTTGAGGACCTTCTCACATCCCAGAGCATTATAAAGCACAAAAGCAGATAAGCATAATGCGATGCATAGAGCTATACAACCTTCTAACTTACTTTGAACTGTTTATATGAAATGCAATATTGAGGTGCATGAAGCATGACAAATTAAATGCTTCGGCAACTGGACATCTAGAAACACTATCCCCGGGCAAGAAAGTATAGGGTTCACACTCAATTCATATGCAGAAGCAGATAAACATAATGCGATACTATGAATATTACATCTTATCATGAAATATAGAAGTAAGATGCGCAGCCGCGTTTTACGAAGCATTAGAACTCTATTTGTTCGATACGTAGACATCAGGAAACGCTTTTTCCTAGAAAGGAAGTGTCGCATTTACATTCATTTGAAGTGTAGACGAGGAATACGTAACACTTCGCAATGAATATTATATCTTATCATGAAATATAGAAATGTGATACGGTATAGCGATATAAGAAGCACTAGAGCCCTATTGCTTCGATACGGAGACATCTGCAAACGCTATTTCCTAGCAAGGAAGTGTCGGATTTACATTCTTTTGAAGTGAATGCGAGGTATACACAACACTTCGCAATGAATATTATATCTTATTATGAAACATAGAAATGTGATGCGGTATAGCGATATAAGAAGCACTAGAACCCTATTGCTTCGATACGGAGACATTTGCAAACGCTATTCCCTAGCATAGAAGTGGCGCATTTACATTCAATTTAAGTGTATGCGAGGTATACATGACACTTCGCAATGAATCTTATATCTTATCATGAAATATAGAAATGAGATACGATATCGCGTTTCAAGATGCATTAGAACCCTACAGCTTCGATACGTAGACATCTGCAAACGCTACTTCCTAGCAGGGAAGTGTCGCATTCACATTCTTTTGAAGTGAATACGAGGTATACATGACACTTTGCAATGAATATTATATCTTATCATGAAACATAGAAGTGAGATGCGATATCGCGTTTTAAGAAGCTTTAGAGATCTATTGCTTCGATACGTCGACATCTGTAAACGGTATTTCCTAGAAAGGAAGTGTCGCATTTACATTCATTTGAAGTGTATGCGAGGCATACATGACACTTCGCAATGAATATTATATCTTATCATGAAACATAGAAATGTGATGCGATATCACAATTTAAGAAGCATTACGTAGACCTCAGGAAACGCATTTCCAAGGAAGGTAGTGTGGCATTTACATTCTTTTGAAGTGTAGACGACGTATACATAGCACTTCGCAATGAACATTATACCTTATCATGATACATAGAAATGGGATGCGATATCGCGCTTTGAGAAGCATTAGAATTCTGTTGCTTCGACACGCTGACATCTGCCATCACTATTTCCTAGCAAGGAAGTGTCGCATGTATATTCTTTTGAAGTGTAGACGAGGAATACATAACACTTCGAAATGAATATTATATCTTATAATGATACATAGAAATGAGATGCGATAATGCGTTTCAAGAATCATTAGAACTCTATTGCTTCGATACGTAGACATATGGAAACGCATTTGCTAGCAAGGAAGTGTCGCATTTACATTCATTGGAAGTGTAGACGAGGAGTACATAGCACTTCGCAAAGAATATTATATCTTATCATGAAACATAGAAAGGAGATGCAATATCTCGTTTTAGGAAGCATTGGAACGCTACTGCTTCGATACGTAGACATCTGCAAACGCTATTTCCCTGCAAGGAATTGTCGCGTTTACATTCATTTGAAGTGTATCCGAGGTATACATGATAGTTCACAATGAATATTATATCTTATCATGAAACATAGATATGAGATGCAATATCGCGATATAAGAAGCATTAGAACTCTATTGCTTCGATACGTAAACATCTGCAAGCGCTATTTCATAGCAAGGAAGTGTTGCATTTACATTCATTGGAAGTGTAGACGAAGAGTACAAAGCACTTCGCAACGAATATTATATCTTATCATGAGACATAGATTTGAGATGCGATATCGCGCTTCAAGAAGCATTAGTACTCTATTGCTTCCATACCTAGACATCTGGAAACGCTAGTTCCTAGCATGGAAGTGTCGCATTTACATTCCTTTGTAGCGAATACGAGGTATACGTAACACTGCACTATGAATATTATATCTTATCATGAAACATAGAAATGAGATGCGATTTCGCGATATTAGAAGCATTACAACTCTATTGCTTCGATACGTAGATATCTGCAAACTCTACTTCCTAGCAAGGAAGTATCGCATTTACATTTCATTGAAGTGAATACGAGGTATACATGCCACTCCGCAATGAATATTATATCTTATCATGAAAGATAGAAATAACATGCGAAATCGCGATTTAAAAAGCATTAGAATTCTCTTGCTTCGATACGTATACATCTGCAAACGCTACTTCCTAGCAAGGAAGTGTCGTATTTACATACATTTGAAGAGTATGCGAGGTATAAATAACACTTCGCAACGAATATTATATCTTATCATGACAGATAGAGATGAGATGCAATATCGCGTTTTAAGAAGCATTAGAACTCTATTGCTAGGATACGTAGACATCTGCAAACGCTATTTTCTAGCAAGGAAATATCGCATTTACATTCTTTTGAACTGAAAACGAGGTATACATGGCACTGCGCAATGAATATTGTATCTTATCACGAAACATAAAAATGACATGCGAAATCGCGATTTAACAAGCATTAGAACACTCTTGCTTCGATACGTAGACATCTGCAAACGCTACGCCCTAGCATGGAAGTGTCGCATTTACATTCTTTTGAAGTGAATGCGAGGTATAAATGACACTTCGCAATGAATATTATATCTTATAATGAAACATAGAAGTGAGATGCGATATCGCGTTTTAAGAAGCTTTAGAGATCTATTGCTTCGATACGTCGACATCTGCAAACGGTATTTCCTAGAAAGGAAGTGTCGCATTTACATTCATTTGAAGTGAATACGAGGTATTCATAACACATCGCAATGAATATTATAACTTATCATGAAACATAGAAATAAGATGCGATATCGCGATTTATGAAGCATTAGAAATCTTTTGCTTCGATACGTAGACATCTGCAAACGCTACTTCCTAGCAAGGAAGTATCGCATTTGCATTCTTTTGAGGTGAAGACGAGGTATACATGGCACTTCGCAATGAATATTATACCTTATCATGAAACATTGAAATGAGATGCGATATCGTATATTAGGAAGCATTAGAGCTCTCTTGTTATGATGCGTAGACATCTGCAAACGCTATTTCGTAACAAGGAAATGTCGCATTTACATAGTTTTGTGTTGAATACGAAGTGGACATGACACTCCATCATGAAAATTATATCTTACCATGAAACATCGAAATTAGATGCGATATCGCGATTTATGAAGCATTAGAACTCTCTTGCTTCGATACGTAGACATCTGCAAACGCTTTTTCCTAGCAAGGAAGTGTCGCATTTACATTCTTTTGAAGCGAATACGATGTATACATGACACTTCGCATTGAATATTATGTCTTATCATGAAATATAGAAGTGTGGTGCGATATCTCATTCTAAGAAGCATTAGAATTCTATTGCTTCCAAACGCAGACATCTGCAAGCGCTACTTCTTAGCAAGGAAGTGTCTAATTTACATTCTTTTGAAGTGAATAAGAGGTATACATGACACTTCTCAATGAATATTATATCTTATCACGAAATATCGAAATGAGATGCGATATCTCGTTTTAAGAAGTATTAGAACTCTATTGCTTCGATACGTAGACATCTGGAAACTCTATTTCCTAGGAAGGAAGTGTCGCATTTACATTCCCCTGAGGTGAATACGAGGTATACATGACAATTCGCAATTAATATTATATCTTAACATGAAACATAAACATGAGATGCGATTTAGCGATTTAAGAAGTATTAGAAATCTATTGCTACGATACGTAGACATCTGCAAACGCTATTTCCTAGCAAGCAAGTGTCGCATTTACATTCATTTGAACTATATACGAGGTATACATGACACTTCGCAATGAATATTGTATCTTATCGTGAAACATAGAAATGAGATGCGATATCTCGTTTTAAGAAGCATTGGAACTCTATTGCTTCGATGCGTAGACATCTGCAATGGCTATTTAATAGCAAGGAAGTGTCGCATTTACATTCTTATAATGTGAATACGATTTATACGTGACAGTTCGCAATGCATATTATATCTTATCAAGATACATAGAAATGAGATGCGACATCGCGATTTGGGAAGCATTAGAACTGTATTGCTACGATACGCAGACAACTGCAAACGCTACTTCCTAGCAAGGTAGTGTCGCATTTACATACTTTTAAGTGAATACGAGGTATACTTGAAACTTCGCAATGAATATTATATCTTATAGTGAAAAATAGAAATCAGATACTATTTCGCGTATTAAGAAGCATTAGAACTCTACTGCTTCGATACGAAGACATCTGCAAACTCTATCTCCTAGCAAGGAAGTTTCGCATTTACATTCTTTTGAATTGAACACGAGGTATACATAACACTTCACAATGAATAATATATCTTATCATGAAACATAGAAATGAGATACGATATCTCGTTTTAGGAAGCATTAGAACTCTATTGCTACGATACGTAGACATCTTCAAACGCTATTTCCTAGGACGGAAGTGTCGCATTTACATTCATATCAAGTGTATGCGAGGTATACATAAGACTTCGCAATGAATATTATATCTTATCATGAAACATAGAAATGAGATGCGATATCGCGTTTTACGTTACATTTGAACACTATTGCTTCGATACTTAGACATCTGCAAACGCTATTTCCTAGCAAGGAAGTGTCGCATTTACAATCATTTGAAGTGCATCCGAGGTATACATGACACTTCGCAGTGAATATTGTATCATATCATGAAACATAGAAATCAGATGCGATATGGCGTTTTGAGAAGCATTAGAACTCTATTGCTTCGATACGTAGATATCTGCAAACGGTATTTCCCAGCAAGGAAGAGTGGCATTTACATTCATTTGAAGTGTATACGAGGTATACATAACACTCTGCAAAGAATATCATATCTTATCATGAAACATAGAAATGAGATGCGATATCGATTTATAAGCAGCATCAGAACTCTATTGCTTCGATACCTAGACAACTGCAAACGCTACTTCCGAGCAAGGAAGTATCGCATTTACATTCCTTTCAAGTGAATGCGAGGTATACGTGACACTTCGAAATGAATATTATTCCTTATCACGAAACATAATAATGAGATACGGTATCCCGTTTTAAGAAGCATTAGAAATCTATTGCTTCGTTACGTAGACATGTGCAAACGCTATTTCCTAGGAATGAAGTGTCGTATTTACATTCATTTGAAGTTAATACGAGGTACACATGACACTCCGCAATGAATATTATATCTTATCATGAAACATAGAAATGAGATGTGATATCGCGTTTTGGGAAGCATTAGAACTCTGTTGCTTCGATACGTAGACATCTGCCATCGCCATGTCCTAGCAAGGAAGTGTCGCATTTACCTACATTGTAAGTTTATGCGAGGTATACATGACACTTCGGAATGGATATTATATCTTATCATGAAACAGAAATGAGATGCGATATCGCGTTTGTAGAAGCATTAGAGCTCTATTGCTACGATACGTAGACATCTGAATACGCCATTTCCTAGCAAGGAAGTGTCGCATTTACATTCGTTTGGAGAGAATACGAGGTATACATGACACTTCGCAATGAATATTATATCTTATCATGAAACATAGAAGAGAGATGCGATATCGCGTTTTAAGAAGCATTAGAAATCTATTGCTAGAATAGGTAGACATCTGGAAACGCTATTTCCTGGAAAGGAAGTGTCGAATTTACATTCATTTGAAACGTAGACGAGGAATACATAACACTTCGCAATGAATATTATATCTTATCATGATACATAGAAGTGAGATGCGATATCTTGTTTGAAGATGCATTTGAACACTATTGCTACCATGCCTAGTCATCTGCAGACGCTGTTTCCTGGCAAGAAAGAGTCGTATTTACATTCTTTAGAAGTGAATACGAGGAATACATAACACTTCGCAATGAAAAATATATTTCATCATGAGACATAGAAGTGAGATGCGATTTCGCGATTTAAGAAGCATTAGAACTCTATTGCTACGAAACGTAGACATCTGCAAACGCTATTTCCTGGCAAGGAAGTGTCGCATTTACATTCATTTGTAGTGTATGCGAGGTATACAATACACTCCGCCATGAATATTATATCTTATTACGAAACATAGAAATGAGATATGATATCGCGTTTTAGGAAGCATTAGAATTCAATTGCTGCCATACGTAGACATCAGCAGACGCTGTTTGCTAGCCAGGAAGTGTCGCATATTCATTCTTTTGAAGTGAATACGAGGTATACATGAACATAGAAATGAGATGCGATACCTCGTTTTAAGAAGCATTAGAACACTGATGCTACGATACGTAGACATCTGGAAACGCTATTTCCTAGCAAGAAAGTGTCGCATTTACATTCTTTTGAAGTGAATACGGGGTATACATGACACTTCGCAATGGATATTATATCTTATCATGAAACATAGAAGTAAGATGAAGATATCAGGTTTTAGGAAGCATTAGAACTCTATTGCTTGGATACGTAGACATGTGCAAACGCTATTTCCTAGCAAGGAAGTGTCGCATTTACATTCCTTTGAAGTGAATACGATGTATTCATGACACTTCGCAATAAATATTATATCTTATATTGAAACATAGAAACGAGATGCGATATCGCGATTTAAGAAGCATTAGAACTCTATTGCTACGATGCGTAAATATCTGGAGACGCTATTTCCAAGCAAGGAAGTGTCGCATTTACATTCTTTTGAAGTGAATACGAGGTATACATGACACTTCGCAATGGATATTATATCTTATCATGAAACATAGAAATGAGATGCCATATCGCCTTTTAAGAAGCGTCAGAACTCTAATGCTACGATACGTAGACACCAGCAAACGCCATTTCCTAGCAAGGTTGTGTCGCATTTACATTCTTTTAAAGTGGATACGAGGCATACATGACACTCCCCAATGAATATTATATCTTATCATGAAACATTGAAATGGGACGCGATATCGCGCTTTAGGAAGCATTAGAACTCTATTGCTACGATACGTAGGATATCTGGAGACGCTATTTCCTATCAAGAAAGTGTCGCATTTACATTCCTTTGAAGTGAATACGAGGTATACATGACACTTCGCAATGAATATTATATCTTATCATGAAACATAGAAATGATATGCGACATCTCGTCTTAAGAAGCATTGGAACTCTATTGTTTCGATACTTAGACATCTGGAAACGCTATTTCCTAGCAAGGAAGTGTCGCATTTACATTCTTTTGAAGTGAATACGAGGTATACATGACACTTCGCAATGAATAACATATCTTATCATGAAACATAGAAACGAGTGGCGATATCTCGTCTTAAGAAGGATTAGAACACTATTGCTTCGACAAGTAGACATCTACAACCGCTACTCCCTAGCAAGGAAGTGTCGCATTTACATTCTTTTGAACTGAATAACGGGTATACATGACACTACGCAATGGATATTATATCTTATCATGAATCATAGAAGTGAGATGCGATATCGCGTTTTAAGCGGTATTAGAACACTATTGCTACGATACGTTGACATGCGGAAACGCTATTTCCTATCAAGGAAGTGTCGCACTTACATTCTTTTGAAGAGAATACGATGTATACATGACACTTCGCAACGAATATTATATCTTATCTTGAAACATAGAAACGAGATGCGATATCACGTTTTTCGTAGCATTAGAACACTATTGCTTCGATACGTAGATATCTGTAAACACTATTTCCTAGAAAGGAAGTGTCGCATTTACAATATTTTGAAGTGAATACGTGGTATACACAACACTCCACAATGAATATTATATCTTATCATGAAACATACAAATGATATGCGGTATCTCGATATAAGAAGCATTAGAACTCTATTGCATCGATATGTAGACATCCGCAAACGCCATATCTAAGCAAGAAATTGCCGCATCTACATTCATTTGATGTGTAGACGAGATATACATAACACTGCGCAATGACTATTATATCTTATCATGAAACATAGAAATAAGGTGCGATATCGCGTTTTAACAAGCATTAGAACTCTATTGCATCGATACGTAGACATCTGCAAACGCTATTTCCTAGCTTCTCGAGATCGATATCGCATCTCATTTATTTGTCTCATGATAAGATATAACATTCATTGCTAAGTGTTATGCATCCCTCGTCTACACTTCAAATGAAGGTAAATGCGACACTTCCTTTCTAGGAAATTACGTTACCAGTTGTCTACGTGTCGAAGCAATAAAGTTCTATTGCTCCTTAAAACGCGATATAGCCTGCCATTTCTATGTTTCATGATAAGATATAATACTCGTTGCAAAGTGGCATGTATACCTCGCATACACTCAAATGAATCTAAATCCGACATTTTCTTGCTAGGAAATTGCATCTGCAGATGTCTACGTATGTAGCAATTGAATTCCAATGCTTCTTAAAACGCGATATCGCTTCTCATTTCTATGTTTCATGATAATATATAATATTCATCGCGAAGTGTCATGTATACCTCTCATACACTTAAAATGAATGTAAATGCGACACTTCCTTGCTAGGAAATAGCGTTTGCAGATGTCTACGTATCGAAGCAATAGACATCTAATGCTTCATAAATCGCCATATTGCATCTCATTTCTATGTTTCATGATCAGATATAATATTCATTGTGCAGTGTTATGTATACCTCGTATTCCTTTCAAAAGAATCTAAATGCTACACTTCCTTGCTAAGAGGTAGCGTTTTCAGATGTCTACGTATCGAAGCAATAGGGATCTAATGCTTCATAAATCGCCATATTGCAACTCATTTCTATGTTTCATGATAGTATATAGTACTCATTGCGTAGTGTCATGTATACCTCGCATACACTTCAAATGAATGTAAATCCGACACTTCCTTGCTAAGAAATAGCGTTTGCAGATGTCTACGTATCGAAGCAATAGAGTTCTAACGCTTCTTAAATTGCGATATCGCATCTCATTTCTATGTTTAATGATAAGATATAATATCCATTGTGCAGTGTTATGTATACCTCGTATTCACCTCAAAAGAATGTAAATGCGACATATCCTTGCTAGGAAATAGCGTTTGCAGATGTCTACGTATCGAAGCAAAATGGTTTTAATGCCTCTTAAATCGACATATCGCATCTCACATCTACGTTTCCTGATAAGATATTATATTCATTGCGAAGTGTCATGTATACCTCGTATTCCTTTCAAAAGAATCTAAATACTACACTTCCTTGCTAGGAAGTTGCGTTTGCAGATGTCTACGTATCGAAGCAATAGAGTTCTAATGATTCTTAAATCGTCATATCGCATCTCATATCTACGTTTCCTGATTAGATATAATATTCATTGCGAAGTGACATGTATACCTCGTATTCCTTTCAGAAGAATGTAAATGCGACACTTCCTTGCTAGGAAGTAGCGTTTGCAGATGTCTACGTATCAAAGCACAAGAGTTCTAACGCTTTTTAAATCGCGATATCGCATCTCATTTCTATGTTTCATGATAAGATATAATATTCATTGTGCAGTGTTATGAATACCTCGTATTCACTTCAAAAGAATGTAAATGCGACACTTCCCTACTAGGAAATAGCGTTTGCAGATGTCTACGTATTGAAGCAATAGTTTTCTAATGCTTCTTAAATCGTCATATCGCATCTCATATCTACGTTTCATGATAAGATATAATATTGATTTGCAAAGTGTCATGTATACCTCGTATTCCTTTCAAAAGTAGGTACATATGACACTTCCTTGCTAGGAAATAGCGTTTGCAGATGTCTACGTATCGTGGCATTAGAGTTCTAATGCTTCTCAAAACGCGATATCGCTTCTCATTTCTGTGTTTCATGATAGTATATAATACTCATCGCGAAGTGTCATGTATACCTCTCATACACTTAAAATGAATGTAAATGCGACACTTTCTTGCTAGGAAATAGCGTTTGCAGATGTCTACGTATCAAAGCAATAGAATTCTAATGCTTCATAAATTGCCATATCGCATCTCATTTCTATATTTCATGATAAGATGTAATATTCATTGCGAAATGTCATGTATACCTCGTATTACTTTCAAAAGAATGTAAAGGCGACACTTCCTTGCTAGGAAATAGCGTTTGCAGATGTCTACGTATCGAAGCAATAGAATTCTAATGCTTCATAAATCGCCATATCGCATCTCATTTCTATGTTTCATGATAAGATGTATTATTCATTGCGAGGTGTCATGTATACCTCGTATTCCTTTCAAAAGAATGTAAATGCGACAATTCCTTGCTAGGAAATAGCGTTTGCAGATGTCTACGTATCGAAGCAATAGACATCTAATGCTTCATAAATCGCCATATCACATCTCATTTCTATGTTTCATGATAAGATATAATATCCATTGTCCAGTGTTGTGTATACCTCGTTTCCACCTCAAAAAAATGTAAATACGACACTTCCTTGCTAGGAAATAGCGTTTGCAGATATCTACGTATCGAAGCAATAGAGTTCAAATGCTTCTTAAATCGTCATATTGCATCTCATTTCTATTGTTCATGAGATATAATATTCATTGCGAAGTGTCATGTATACCTCGTATTCCTTTCAAAAGAATGTAAATGCGACATATCCTTGCTAGGAAGTAGCGTTTGCAGATGCCTACGTATCGAAGGAATAGAGTTCCAATGCTTCTTATATCGCGATATCGCATATCGTTCCTATGTTTCATGATAATATATAATATTCATTGCAAAGTGTCATGTATACCTCGCATACACTTCAAATGAATGTAAATGCGACACTTCCTTGCTAGGAAATAGCGTTTGCAGATGTTTACGTATCGAGGCAATAGAGTTCTAAACTTGTTAATTCGCGATATCGCAACTCATTTCTATGTTTCATGATAATATATAATATTCATTGCGAAGTGCCATGTATACCTCGCATACACATCAAATGAATGTAAATGCGACACTTCCTTGCTAGGCAATAGCGTTTGCAGATGTCCACGTATCGAAGCAATAGACTTCTAATGCTTCTTAAATCGCGATATCGCATCTCATTTCAACGTTTTATGATAAGATATAATATTCATTGTGCAGTGTTATGTATACCTCGTATTCACTTCAAAAGAATGTAAATGCGACACTTCCTTGCTAGGAAATAGCGTTTGCAGGTGTCTACGTATCGAGGCAGTAGGGTTCTAAACTTGTTAATTCGAGATATCGCATCTCATTTATATGTTTCATGATAATATATAATATTCATTGCGAAGTGTTATGTATACCTCGCATACACTTCAAATGAATGTAAATGCGACACTTCCTTGCTAGGAAATAGCGTTTGCAGATGTCTACGTATCGTGGGATTAGAGATCCAATGCTTCTCAAAACGCGATATCGCTTCTCATTTCTATGATTCCTGATAATATATAATATTCATTGCGAAGTGTCATGTATACCTCGCATACACTTCAAATGAATGTAAATGCGACAGTTCCTTGCTAGGAAATAGCGTTTGCAGATATCTACGTATCGAAGCAATAGAGTTCAAATGCTTCTTAAATCTTCATATTGCATCTCATTTCTGTTGTTCTTGATGAGATATAATATTCCTTGCGAAGTGTCATGTATACCTCGTATTCCATTCAAAAGAATGTAAATGCGACATATCCTTGCTAGGAAGTAGCGTTTGCAGATGTCTACGTATCGAAGGAATAGAGTTCCAATGCTTCTTATATCGCGATATCGCATCTCATCTCTATGTTTCATGATAATATATAATATTCATTGCGAAGTGTCATGTATACCTCGCATACACTTCAAATGAATGTAAATGCGACAGTTCCTTGCTAGAAAATAGCGTTTGCAGATATCTACGTATCGAAGCAATAGAGTTCAAATGCTTCTTAAATCGTCATATTGCATCTCATTTCTATTGTTCATGATGAGATATAATATTCATTGCGAAGTGTCATGTATACCTCGTATTCCTTTCAAAAGAATGTAAATGCGACACTTCCTTGCTAGGAGGTAGCGTTTGCAGATGTCTACGTATCGAAGCAGTAGAGTTCTAAAGCTTGCTAATTCGCGATATCGCATCTCACCTCTATGTTTCATGATAATATATAATATTCATTGCGAAGTGTCATGTATACCTCGCATACACTTCAAATGAATGTAAATGCGACAGTTCCTTGCTAGGAAATAGCGTTTGCAGATATCTACGTATCGAAGCAATAGAGTTCAAATGCTTCTTAAATCGTCATACTGCATCTCATTTCTATTGTTCATGAGATATAATATTCATTGCGAAGTGTCATGTATACCCCGTATTCCTTTCAAAAGAATGTAAATGCGACATATCCTTGCTAGGAAGTAGCGTTTGCAGATGTCTACGTATCGAAGGAATAGAGTTCCAATGCTTCTTATATCGCGATATCGCATCTCATTTCTATGATTCATGATAAGATATAATATTCATTGCGAAGTGCCATGTATACCTCGCATACACATCAAATGAATGTAAATGCGACACTTCCTTGCTAGGAAATAGCGTTTGTAGATGTCCACGTATCGAAGCAATAGACTTCTAATGCTTCTTAAATCGCGATATCGCATCTCATTTCAACGTTTTATGATAAGATACAATATTCATTGTGCAGTGTTATGTATACCTCGTATTCACTTCAAAAGAATGTAAATGCGACACTTCCTTGCTAGGAAATAGCGTTTGCAGATGTCTACGTATCGAAGCAATAGAGTTCAAATGCTTCTTAAATCGTCATATTGCATCTCATTTCTATTGTTCATGATAGGATACAATATTCATTGCGAAGTGTCATGTATACCTCGTATCCATTCAAAAGAATCTAAGTGCGACACTTCCTTGCTAGGAAGTAGCGTTTGCAGATGTCTACGTATCGAAGCAGTAGAGTTCTAAAGCTTGCTAATTCGCGATATCGCATCTCATCTCTATGTTTCATGATAATATATAATATTCATTGCGAAGTGTCATGTATACCTCGCATACACTTCAAATGAATGTAAATGCGACAGTTCCTTGCTAGGAAATAGCATTTGCAGATATCTACGTATCGAAGCAATAGAGTTCAAATGCTTCTTAAATCGTCATATTGCATTTCATTTCTATTGTTCATGATGAGATATAGTATTCATTGCGAAGTGTCATGTATACCTCGCATACACTTCAAATGAATGTAAATGCGACACTTCCTTGCTAGAAAATAGTGTTTGCAGATGTCTACGTATCGTGGGATTAGAGATCCAATGCTTCTCAAAGCGCGATATCGCTTCTCATTTCTATGATTCCTGATAATATATAATATTCATTGCGAAGTGTTATGTATACCTCGCATACACTTCAAATGAATGTAAATGCGGCATTTCCTTGCTAGGAAATAGCGTTTGCAGATGTCTACGTATCGAAGCAAAAGAGTTCTAAAGCTTCTTAAATCGTGATATCGCATCTCATTTCTATGTTTCATGACAAGATATAATATTCACTGTGCAGTGTTATGTATACCTCGTATTCACTTCAAAAGAATGTAAATGCGACACTTCCTTGCTAGGAAATAGCGTTTGCAGATGTCTACGTATCCAAGCAATAGTGTTCTAATGCTCCTTAAATCGCGATATCGCATCTCATTTCTATGCTTCGTGATAAGATGTAATATTCATTGTGCAATGTTATGTATATCTCGTCTATACTTCAAATGAATGTAAAGGCGACACTTCCTTGCTAGGAAATAGCGTTTGCAGATGTCTACGTATCGTGGGATTAGAGATCAAATGCTTCTCAAAACGCGATATCGCTTCTCATTTCTATGTTTCATGATAATATATAATATTCATTGCGAATTGTCATGTATACCTCGTATTCCTTTCAAAAGAATGTAAATGCGACACTTCCGTGCTAGGAGGTAGCGTTTGCAGATGTCTACGTATCGTAGCAATAGAGTTCTAATGCTTCTTAAATCGCCATATCGCATCTCATTTCTATGTTTCATGATAAGATATAATATTCATTGCGGAGTGTTATGTATACCTCGTATTTACTTCAAAAGAATGTAAATGCGACACATCCTTGCTAGGAAATAGCGTTTGACGATGTCTACGTATCGAAGCAATAGAGTTCTAATGCTTCTCAAATCGCGATATCGCATCTCATTTCAATGTTTCATGATAGGATATAATATTCATTGTGCAGTGTTATGTATACCTCGTATTCACCTCAAAAGAATGTAAATGCGACACTTCCTTGCTAGGAAGTAGCGTTTGCAGATGTCTACGTATCGAAGCAGTAGAGTTCTAAAGCTTGCTAATTCGCGATATCGCATCTCATCTCTATGTTTCATGATAATATATAATATTCATTGCGAAGTGTCATGTATACCTCGCATACACTTCAAATGAATGCAAATGCGACAGTTCCTTGCTAGGAAATAGCGTTTGCAGATGTCTACGTATCGAAGCAATGGAGTTCTAATGCTTCTTAAATCGTCACATTGCATCTCATTTCTATGTTTCATGATAAGATATAATATTCATTGCGAAGTGTCATGTATACCTCGTATCCATTCAAAAGAATGTAAATGCGACACTTCCTTGCCAGCAAGTAGCGTTTGCTGATGTCTACATATCGAAGCAATAGAGTTCTAAAGCTTGCTAATTCGTGATATCGCACCTCATTTCTATGTTTCATGATAAGCTACAATATTCATTGTGGAGTGTTATGTATACCTCGTAGTCACTTCAAAAGAATGTAAATGCGACACATCCTTGCTAGGAAATAGCGTTTGCAGATGTCTACGTATCGAGGCAATAGAGTTCTAAACCTGTTAATTCGCGATATCGCATCTCATTTCTATGTTTCATGATAATATATAATATTCATTGCGAAGTGCTATGTATACCTCGTATTCACTTCAAAAGAATGTGAATGCGACACTTCCTTGTTAGGAAGTAGCGTTTGCAGATGTTTACGTATCGAAGCAATAGAGTTCTAGTGCTCCTTAAATCGCCATATCGCATCTCATTTCTATGTTTTATGATAAGATATAATATTCATTGTGCAGTGTTATGTATATCTCGTCTGTACTTCAAATGAATGTAAATGCGGCACTTCCTTGCTAGGAAATAGCGTTGGCAGATGTCTCCGCGTCGAAGCAATAGGTTTCTAATGCTTCTCAAAACGCGATATCATATCTCATTTTTATGTTTCATAATAAGATATAATATTCATTGCGTAGTGTCATGTATACCTCGCATCCACGACAAATGAGTGTAAATGCGACCCTTCCTTGCTAGGTAATAGCGTTTGCAGATGTCTACGTATCGTAGCAATAGAGTGCTAATGCTACTTAAAACGCGACATCGCATCTCATTTCTATGTTTCATGATAAGGAATAATATTCATTGTGCAGTGTTATGTATACCTCGTATTCACTTCAAATGAATGTAAATGCAACATTTCCTTGCTAGGAAATAGAGTTTTCAGATGTGTACGTATCGTAGCAAATGTGTTCTAATGCTTCTTAAAACGCGACATCGCATCTCACTTCTATGCCTCAAGATATGATATAATATTCCTTCCCAAGTGTTATGTATTCCTCGTCTACGCTACAAATGAATGTAAATGCGTCACTTCCATGCTAGGAAATTGCGTTTGCAGATGTTTACGTATCGTAGCAATAGAGTTCAAATTCTTCTTAAATCGCGATATCGCACATCATTTCAATGTTTCATGATAATATATAATATTCATTGCGAAGTGTCACTTATACCCCGCATACGCATCATATGAATATAAATGCGACACTTTCTTGCTAGGAAATAGCGTTGGCAGATGTGTACGTATCGTAGCAATAGAATTCTTTTGTTTCTCAAAACGCGATATCGCATCTCATTTCTATGTTTCATGATATGATATAATGTTCATTGCGAAGTGTTATGTATACCTCGCATTCACTTAAATTGAATGCAAATGTGACACTTCCTTGCTACTAAATAGCGTTTGCAAATGTCTACGTATCGTAGCAATAGAGATCTAATGAGATTTTAATCGCGATATCGCTTCTCATTTCTATGTTTCATGATAAGATATAATATTTATTGCGAAGTGTCATCTATACCTCTCATACACATGCAATGAATGTAATGCGACACTTCCTTGCTAGGAAATAGCGTTTGCAGATGTCTATATATCGAAGCAATTGAGATCTAATGCTTTCTTAAAACGAGATATCGTATCCCATTTCTATGTTTTATGATAAGATATAATATTCATTGCGCAAAGTCATGTATGCATCGCATACACTTCAAATGAATGCAAATGCGACACTTCCTTGCTAGGAAATAGCGTTGGCAGGTGTCTACATATCGTAGCAATAGAGTTCTAATGCTTTTTAAATCGCGATGTCGCATCTCATTCCTGTTTCATGATAAGATATAATATTCGTTGTGGAGTGTTATGTATTCCTCGTCTACACTTCAAAAGATTGTAAATGCGACACATCCTTGCTAGGAAATAGCGATTGCAGGTGTCACCGTGTCGAAGCAACAGAATTCCAATGCTTCTTAAATCGCGAAATGGCATCTCATTTCTATTTTTCGTGATAAGGTATAATATTCATTGTGATGTGTTATGTATACCTCGTATTCACTTCAAGAGATTGTAAGTGCGACCCTTCCTTCCTTGCAAATATCGTCTGCAGATGTCTCCGTATCGAAGCAATAGAGTTCTAATGCTTCTTAAAATGAGATATCGCATCTCATTCCAATGTTTCATGATGAGATGTAATATTCAGTGCGATGTGTCATGTATACATCGTATTCACTTTAAAGGAATGTAAATGCGACACTTCCTTGTTAAGGCGTAGCGTTTGCAGATGTCTATGAATCGAAACAATAGAGTTCTAATGCTTCTTAAAATGAGATATCGCATCTCATTCCTATGTTTCATGATAAGATATAATATTAATTGCAACGTGTCATGTATACATGGTATTCACTTCAAAAGAATGTAGTAGAAGGAAGGAATGTAAGAAGGAAGTAGCGTTTGCAGATGTCTACGTATCGTAGCAATAGATTTCTAATGCTTCTTAAAACGCGATATCGCATCTCATTCTATGTTTCATGATAAGATCTATTATTCATTGCGAAGTGTCACTTATACCTCGTATTCACTTCAAATGAATGTAAATGCGACACTTCCTTGCCAGGAAATAGCGTTTGCAAATGTCTACGTATCGAAGCAATAGAGTTCTAAAGCTTCTTAAAACACGATTTCGCATCTCATTTCTATGTTTCAGGATAATATCTATTATTCATTGCGAAGTGTCATGTATACCTCGTTTTCACTTCAAGAGAATGTAAGTGCGACACGACCTTGCTGGGAAATAGCGTTTGCAGATGTCTACGTATCGAAGCAATAGATTTCTAATGCTTCTTAAAACGCGATATCGCATCTCATTTCTATGTTTCATGATAAGATATACTATCCATTGCGAAGTAGCATGTATACCTCGCATACACTTCAAATCAATGTAAATGCGACACTTCCTTGCTAGGTAATAACGTTTGCAAATGTCTACGTATCGAAGCAATAGAGTTCTAATGCTTCTTATATCGTCATATCGCTTCTGATATCTTCCTTTCTTGATAAGATATAACATTCATTGTGGAGTGTTATGTATACCTCGTATTCACTTCAAAAGAATGTAAATGCGACACTTCCCTGCCAGGAAGTAGCGTTTGCAGATGTCTAGGTATCGAAGAAATAGAGTTCTAAAGCTTGCTAATGCGCGATATCGCATCTCATGTCTATGTTTCATGATAATATATAATATTCGTTGCGGAGTGTCATGTATACCTCGCATGTACTTCAAATGAATGTAAATGCGGCAGTTCCTTGCTAGGGAATAGCGTTTGCAGATATCTACGTATCGAAGTAAAGGAGTTCTAAAGTTTTTTAAATCGCGATATCGCATCTCATTTTTATGTTTTATTGTATGATATAATATTCATTGCTAAGTGTCATGTATACTTCGTATTCACTTCAAAAGAATGTAAATGCGACACTTCCTTGCCAGGAAATAGCGTTTGCAGATGTCTACGAATCGAAGCAATAGAGATCTAAAGCTTGCTAATTCGCGATATCGCATCTCATGTCTATGTTTCATGATAATACATAATATTCATTGCGAAGTGTTATGTATAACTCGCATACACTTCAAATGAATGTAAATGCGGCATTTCCTTGCTAGGAACTAGCGTTTGCAGATGTCTACGTATCGAAGCAATAGAGTGCAAATGCTTCTTAAATCGTCATATTGCATCTCATTTCTATTGTTCATGATAAGTTATAATATTCATTGCGAAGTGTCATGTATACCTCGTATCCGTTCAAAAGAATGTAAATGCGACACTTCCTTGCTAGGAAGTAGCGTTTGCAGATGTCTACGTATCGAAGCAATAGAGTTCTAAAACTTGCTAATTCGTGATATCGCATCTCATTTCTATGTTTCTTGATAATATATAATATTCATTGCGAAGTGTCATGTATACCTCGCATACACTTCAAATGAATGCAAATGCGACAGTTCCTTGCTAGGAAATAGCGTTTGCAGATGTCTACGTATCGAAGCAATGGAGTTCTAATGCTTCTTAAATCGTCACATTGCATCTCATTTCTATGTTTCATGATAAGATATAATATTCATTGCGAAGTGTCATGTATACCTCGTATCCATTCAAAAGAATGTAAATGCGACACTTCCTTGCCAGCAAGTAGCGTTTGCTGATGTCTACATATCGAAGCAATAGAGTTCTAAAGCTTGCTAATTCGTGATATCGCACCTCATTTCTATGTTTCATGATAAGCTACAATATTCATTGTGGAGTGTTATGTATACCTCGTAGTCACTTCAAAAGAATGTAAATGCGACACATCCTTGCTAGGAAATAGCGTTTGCAGATGTCTACGTATCGAGGCAATAGAGTTCTAAACCTGTTAATTCGCGATATCGCATCTCATTTCTATGTTTCATGATAATATATAATATTCATTGCGAAGTGCTATGTATACCTCGTATTCACTTCAAAAGAATGTGAATGCGACACTTCCTTGTTAGGAAGTAGCGTTTGCAGATGTTTACGTATCGAAGCAATAGAGTTCTAGTGCTCCTTAAATCGCCATATCGCATCTCATTTCTATGTTTTATGATAAGATATAATATTCATTGTGCAGTGTTATGTATATCTCGTCTGTACTTCAAATGAATGTAAATGCGGCACTTCCTTGCTAGGAAATAGCGTTGGCAGATGTCTCCGCGTCGAAGCAATAGGTTTCTAATGCTTCTCAAAACGCGATATCATATCTCATTTTTATGTTTCATAATAAGATATAATATTCATTGCGTAGTGTCATGTATACCTCGCATCCACGACAAATGAGTGTAAATGCGACCCTTCCTTGCTAGGTAATAGCGTTTGCAGATGTCTACGTATCGTAGCAATAGAGTGCTAATGCTACTTAAAACGCGACATCGCATCTCATTTCTATGTTTCATGATAAGGAATAATATTCATTGTGCAGTGTTATGTATACCTCGTATTCACTTCAAAAGAATGTAAATGCGACATTTCCTTGCTAGGAAATAGAGTTTTCAGATGTGTACGTATCGTAGCGAATGTGTTCTAATGCTTCTTAAAACGCGACATCGCATCTCACTTCTATGCCTCATGATATGATATAATATTCCTTCCCAAGTGTTATGTATTCCTCGTCTACGCTACAAATGAATGTAAATGCGTCACTTCCATGCTAGGAAATTGCGTTTGCAGATGTTTACGTATCGTAGCAATAGAGTTCAAATTCTTCTTAAATCGCGATATCGCACATCATTTCAATGTTTCATGATAATATATAATATTCATTGCGAAGTGTCACTTATACCCCGCATACGCATCATATGAATATAAATGCGACACTTTCTTGCTAGGAAATAGCGTTGGCAGATGTGTACGTATCGTAGCAATAGAATTCTTTTGTTTCTCAAAACGCGATATCGCATCTCATTTCTATGTTTCATGATATGATATAATGTTCATTGCGAAGTGTTATGTATACCTCGCATTCACTTAAATTGAATGCAAATGTGACACTTCCTTGCTACTAAATAGCGTTTGCAAATGTCTACGTATCGTAGCAATAGAGATCTAATGAGATTTTAATCGCGATATCGCTTCTCATTTCTATGTTTCATGATAAGATATAATATTTATTGCGAAGTGTCATCTATACCTCTCATACACATGCAATGAATGTAATGCGACACTTCCTTGCTAGGAAATAGCGTTTGCAGATGTCTATATATCGAAGCAATTGAGATCTAATGCTTTCTTAAAACGAGATATCGTATCCCATTTCTATGTTTTATGATAAGATATAATATTCATTGCGCAAAGTCATGTATGCATCGCATACACTTCAAATGAATGCAAATGCGACACTTCCTTGCTAGGAAATAGCGTTGGCAGGTGTCTACATATCGTAGCAATAGAGTTCTAATGCTTTTTAAATCGCGATGTCGCATCTCATTCCTGTTTCATGATAAGATATAATATTCGTTGTGGAGTGTTATGTATTCCTCGTCTACACTTCAAAAGATTGTAAATGCGACACATCCTTGCTAGGAAATAGCGATTGCAGGTGTCACCGTGTCGAAGCAACAGAATTCCAATGCTTCTTAAATCGCGAAATGGCATCTCATTTCTATTTTTCGTGATAAGGTATAATATTCATTGTGATGTGTTATGTATACCTCGTATTCACTTCAAGAGATTGTAAGTGCGACCCTTCCTTCCTTGCAAATATCGTCTGCAGATGTCTCCGTATCGAAGCAATAGAGTTCTAATGCTTCTTAAAATGAGATATCGCATCTCATTCCAATGTTTCATGATGAGATATAATATTCAGTGCGATGTGTCATGTATACATCGTATTCACTTCAAAGGAATGTAAATGCGACACTTCCTTGTTAAGGCGTAGCGTTTGCAGATGTCTATGAATCGAAACAATAGAGTTCTAATGCTTCTTAAAATGAGATATCGCATCTCATTCCTATGTTTCATGATAAGATATAATATTAATTGCAACGTGTCATGTATACATCGTATTCACTTCAAAAGAATGTAGTAGAAGGAAGGAATGTAAGAAGGAAGTAGCGTTTGCAGATGTCTACGTATCGTAGCAATAGATTTCTAATGCTTCTTAAAACGCGATAACGTTCCTCATTTCTATGTTTCATGATGAGATATAATATTCACTGTGGTGTGCTATTTATACCCCGTATTCACATCAAAAGAATGTTAGTGCGACACTTCCTTGCTAGGAAATAGCGTTTGCAGATGTCTACTTATCGTAGCAATAGAGTTCTAATGCTTCTTAAATCGCGATATCGCATCTCATTTCTGTGTTTCATGATAAGAGATAATATTAATTGCGAAGTGTCTTGTATACCTCGGATGCACTTCAAGTGAATGTAAATGCGACACTTCATTGCTAGGAAACAGCGTTTGGAGATGTCTCCGTATCGAAGCAACAGAGTTCTAATGCTTTTTAAATCGCGATATCGCATCTCATTTCTATGTTTCATGATAAGAAATAATTTTAATTGTGTAGTGTCATGCATACCTCGAATTCACTTAAAGAGAATGTAAATGCGTCACTTCCTTGCTAGGAAATAGCGTTTGCAGATGTCTCCGTATAGAAGCAATAGACTTCCAATGCGTTTTTAACCGCGATATCGCATCTCATTTCAATGTTTCGTGATAAGGTATAATGTTCTTTGTGGAGTGTTATGTATACCCCGTATTCACTTCAAAAGGATGTAAATGCGACAATTCCTTGTTATTAAATAGCATTTGCACATGTCTACGTATCGAAACAATAGAGTTCTAATGCTTCTTAAATCGCGATATCGCCTCTCATTTCTATGAAGTAGAAGACTTACTTCTAGAAGACTTATCTCGTCTACACTTCAAAAACATGTAAATGCCATACTACCTTGCCACGGAATAGTAATTCTAGATGTCTACGGTAACGTCAGGCGTGACGCCTGCCACCCTCCGGCGTGCTCCAGGTCCAGCAACCGCTCATCCGTCAGCATCTGCAACCGCAGCATACGTGCGAGGACCGCACTGCGTCCCGGCTGCTCAGGACGAGGAGACAGAGCTACAAGGACGTAGAGTACATCAGCACGTGCCCACATACTTACCCTCCATACGTGTAACCTTAGGTTAAGCACGCTACACGACTGTGTACATACACACAACAACACAGACGTCAAATTCTGAGTTCGATTAGAGATAATCTGCGATGCGCTCGCGCGCACACTCGACGCTCGCGGCTCACGCTCAACGTGAGCCGCACCCCACTCCGACCGGCCGCCCCATCACGAGGGCCGAGCGGCCGCTCTACTCCACCGCCTGCCCCACCGCGAGGGCCCAGAGTCTCGCGCGCGGCGCGACCCGAGGAGGTGGCGAACGTGCTTCCGATACGAGGCTTCTAATCCGAACGCCGAACCGAGCAGATCGAATCTGTCTCCGCTGTATCCTGCAGCGAGCTACCAGCTCCAATGCAGTCGTTTCTATTCCATCTCCCATAGAGGAGTCTTTATTATAACTTAGTCTCATCTCTATTTCATTTTGTACTCATATTTAGTAACATAGTCTTAGTGTTTGTATTAGGATAGTATTCATAGAATATACACTAATTTTACCCGATTCGATGTCTCTTTATTATACTACAATCTCCTTCGACTCTATTCCACGAGAACGCTCGCGTATTATTACTATTTCGCAGTCTTTCATCTGCGATAGTCTTGAAGCTGGACGGTTAGAGCGAACCAACGCTTAGTCGCTCTTACTTTACCTCTGCCGTAACAAGGGTGTCTTGAACTAAGGTCGATCTCGGTAAGGTAGAGCGAACCAGCGCTTAGGCGTGCCGTCGTCCTCCTGTGTGCAAGTACCCACGATGAACTCTGAGCTTTCTATGAAGCGTACTCGACGCGCGGGGAGGAAAGAGTTCCTACGTCGTCTCGTCCACTAATACGTGGGCAGTGCCTCCGTATATCCGAAGACCTACACTGCGGTTCCTGTTACTGCAAGGGTAACCTTCGCCGCCATACGTCCCGTTCGAGTTAAGAAACGTCCTGTCTCGACACCCGCAACTTGCAGCCAGAGTTCGCCTGCCTGGAAGCTCATTCCGATCGACGCTCCAGCGTTCCAACCGTAGGCAGCTACAATTCCGGACACGGATCCACGGCGCATTGGATACCTGCAACGAGAATCAAACATTACTATACAGTCGTCGAAAGGTAAGTACTAGATGTAATACTTGGTTAAATCGAGTCCGACCGCCAACAAGCACGGGACCCGCGCAATTCGCGTAGTAACTTCGGGAAAGCTACTGATCGTGTCACCGTATCGAACGCAAACGCACCTCGGGACATGACACTTGCTACGGAATAGCGCTACTAGATGTCTACAGATCGAAGCAACTGTAATCTAATGCTTCATAAACCGCGATATCGCATCTCATTTCTATGCCTCATGATAAGATGTAATATTCAAGGCAACGCGTTATGTATATCTCGTTAAAACTTCAAATGAGAGTAAATACCACACTTCCTTGCTACGGAATAGCGTTCCTAGATGTCAACGTGTCGAAGCAATAGAGTTCTAATACTTCATAAATCGCGATATCGCATCTCAATTTTATGTCTCATGATAAGATGTAATATTCAATGAAACGGGTTAATTATCATCAGTTCAAAAGAATGTAAAGCCCACTCTTCCTTGCTACTTAATAGCGTCCCTAAATGTCTACATATCGAAGCAATAGAGTTCTAATGCTTCACAAGACGCGATATCGTATCTCATTTCTATGTTTTCTGATAAGATGTAATTCAATGCAACGCGTTAATTATATCTCGTCAACATTTCAAAAGGTTGTAAAGCCCACTCTTCCTTGCTATGGAATAGCATCTCTAGATGTCTACAAATCGAAGTAATAGAGTTCTAACGCTTCATGAAACGCGATATGGCATTTCGTTTCTATGTCTCATGATAAGATGTACTATCAACGCTACGTGCTTTGTATATCTAACACATCAAACGGATGTAAATCCTACACATCCATGTTACAGAATAGCGTTCCTTGATGGTTACGTACCGAAGAAGTATTGTTCTATTCCTTTATAGAACGCGACATCGCATCTCACTTCTATGTCCAATGATAAGATTAACATTCAATGGAACTCTTTAAGTATATCACGTCTACACTTAAAAAGAATGTAAATGCCACACTTTCTTGCTAGGGAATAGCTTTCCTAGATGTCTATGTATCGAAGCAATACATCTCTAGTCCTTCGTATAACGTGATATCGCATCTCATTTCAATTTTTCATGATATAATGTAATTCAATGCAACACGTTATGTACATCCCGTCAACACTTGCCCAAGCTAGTCCGAGCCACATTCATAGAGCAAAATTGAATGATACTGAGGCTGGCAGTCTGCATCATCTACAAATTTGGCCAAACCGATCCATCCTAATTCAAAAAGGGTCAGAGTGAGCGAATCGCGTACACGAAGTGAGTTCGCCTCCACATGGTTCCCCGTGGGTACTCCGGCGGTTAGGATTCGTCCCCACCAACGGAGTAGCTAAAGGACGCACCCGCGGGAAAGGCGCCGCGGCACATCTGGATTCTTCAATCGCCCGTTTCAGTGAGGTGGGTGTAACTGGTTGCAAGATGGTAGATTCAGTCTAGGTATACCAGTCTGGGTCAGGAACCATGCCCGATCACCGTCCTGGTGCAGGGCAGATAATATCTTGTAAACACTTCAAAAGAATGTAAAGCACCACACATCTTTACTACGGAATAGAGTATTAGATGTCTACATATCGAAACAATAGAGTTCTAATGCCTCAAGAAACGCGATATACCATATCATTTCTATGTCTCATGAGAAGATGTAACATCAATGCAACGCGTCATGTATATTTCGTCAGCACTTCAATCGAATGAAAGTGCCACACTTCCTTGCGACGGAATAGCGCTTCTCGATGTCTACATATGAAAGAAATAGAGTTCTAATGATTACTAAAACGCGATATGGCATCTCATTTCTATGACTCATGATAAGATGCAATATTCAATGCAGAACGTTATGTACATCTCGTCAACACTTCAAGAGAATGTAAATCCCACACATCCTTGCGGTCGATGAGCGTTTCCATATGTCTACGTACCGAAGGAATACAGTTCTAATTCTTCATAAAACCGGATATCGCAAATCATTTCGATGTTTCATGGCCAGATGCAACTCAATGCAACGCGTTATGTATTTATTATCGATAATTCTAAAGAATGTAAATGCAACTCCTCCTAGCTCCGGAACAGAGTTCCTAGGTGCCTATGTTTCGAAGCAATAGAATTCAAACCCTTTATGAAGCGCGATATCGCACATCATTTCTATGTCTCACGATAGGATGTAATATTCAGTGCAACGCGTTATGTATGTCTCGTCTACACCTCTAGAGAATGTAAATATCGCCCTTCCTTGCTACGCAACAGGGTTACTAGATGTCTACGTATCGAAGCAATAGTGTTCTAACTCTTCATAAAACGCCATGTCGCATCTCATTTCTATGTCTCATCATAAGATGTAATATTCAATGCAATGCGTTATGTGTACCTCGTCTGCACTTCAAAAGAATGTAAATGCGACTCTACCTTGCAACGGAATAGTGCCTCCAGGTGTCTACGAATCGAAGCAGTACAGTTCCAATTCTTCATAAAACGCGATTTCGTATCTCAAATCTATGGTTCACGTTATGATGTAATTCAATGCAACGCGTTATGTATTTTTCGTCATTACTTCAAGAGAATGTAAATCCCACACTTCCTAGCGACGGAATAGCGTTACTAGATGTTAAGTAATCGAAGCAATAGAGTTTTAATGCTTCGTAAAACGCGATTTCGTATCTCAAATCTATGGTTCACGTTATGATGTAATTCAATGCAACGCGTTATGTATTTTTCGTCATTACTTCAAGAGAATGTAAATCCCACACTTCCTAGCGACGGAATAGCGTTACTAGATGTTAAGTAATCGAAGCAATAGAGTTTTAATGCTTCGTAAAACGCGATATCGCATCTCATTTCTGTGTCTCACGATAGATTGTAATAATCAACGCAACGCGTTAGGAATGTTTCGTAAACACTTCAAACGAATGTAAATGCCACACTTCCATGCAGCAGAATAGCGTTTCTAGATGTCTACGTATCGAAGCAATAGAGTTCTAACACTTTATAAATCGCGATATCGCATCTCATTTCTATGTCTCATGATAAGATTTATTACTCAGTGCAACGCATTATGTATATCTCATCAACACCTCATAAGAATATAAATTCCACACATCCTTGCTACGGAATAGATTTCTAGATGTCTACCAATCGAAGCAATAGAGTTCTAATTCTTCATAAAACGCGATATCGCATCTCATTTATAGGTTTCATGATAAGATGTAATATCAATGCAACGCGTTATGTATATCTCGTCAGCACTTCAAAAATATGTAGCGCCTACACTTCAATACTACGGAATAACGTTTCTTGAAGTCACATGTTGAAGTTATGGAGTACTAACGCTTCATGAAATGCGATATCGAATTTCATCTCTATATCTCTAGATAAAACGTCATATCAAAGAAACGCGTTATCTGTATCTCGTCAACAGCACAAAAGAATCTAAATCCCACACTTCCACGCTACAGAATAGCGTTTCAAGATATCCACATATCGAAGCAATAGAGTTCTAATGCTTCATAAAACGCGATATCGCATCTTATCTCTATGTTTCATGATAAGATGTATTTGTATGCAACGCGTTAATTATATCTCGTCAACACCTCAAAAGAGTGTAAATCACACACTTCCTTCCGACGGAATAGCGTTTCAAGATTTCTACGTATCGAAGCAGTAGAGTTCGTATGGTCTATACGACGCGATATCGCATCTCATTTTAATGTCCCACGGTAAGATGTAATATTCAGTACACCGCGTTATGTATATCTCGTCGACACTTCATAGGCATGCAAATACCATACTTCCTTGCTACTTTATAGCGTTTCTAGATGTCTACGTTTCGAAGAAATGGAGTTCTAATGCTTCATAAAACGTGACGTCGCATCTCATTTCTATGACTCATGATATAAGACGTAATATTCAGTGCAACGCGATATGTATACCTGGTCGACACTTCAAAGGAATGTAAAAATACCACACTCCCTTGTTACGGAATATCGTATCTAGATGTCTACGTTTCTAACCAACATTGTTCTAATGCATCGTAAAACGCGATATCGCATCTCATTTCTATGTCTCATGATAAGTTGTAAATCAATGCAACGCGTTATGTATATCTCGGCTACACCCCGAAGGAATTTAAATGCCACTCTTCCTTGGTACGGAATGGCGTTTCTAGACTTCATCTGTCTCGTCACGGTGGTGGAATATTTCCGCTTTACTCGGAGACGACACGCAGCCAATTCGCGGAAACGGCTCGCTTAATTGTAACTAATGCCGGGTTGCTTCCGTGTTACAACGAACGCTTTTACGAGCACGGTGAACGCGGTAAGTGTGGAGAAACCCTACCTTTGTCGTTTTGATAGAGAACAAATCAATACTCTTTCCTCAGGTATCTCTGCTTCCATGGATCGTAGTCTGAAATCGATTCTGCGTAAGGACTGCGAGTCTGAATGTCTTAAAGGATGAACGCCCAGCGTTGCGGTGATTCGGCGATGTTCGGCTCCCCTGGACAGGATGACGTTGGCGGCGTAGAGGCTTCGGTGCCCACGTAATCACATATTAGACGGCGTAGGAAATTCTTCCTTCTCGCACGTCGAGCCTTTTGTTTCAGATTGCTGCACATTCGCGTCTAATTTTAGCGGACTAGATACGACTCGGTTAAGCGGCGATCAGCTCTAGCCAGTCGGTCCAGAGAATGAAATGTCGACGTTATCTGCACTGAGTCTCTCGTATGTGTCAGCGGAGCTAAGCGGCGGTCCACTCTAACCAGCTGATTACCAATGATCGACTAACGATTGGATTTAATGTAGAATGCCCACGCATTGGCTCGTGGAAGAACTCGTAGGTTAAGAATGAAGTTCAAGGAGGTTATCAGTAACTGAACTTGTAGTTAGGAGATAAAATCAAAGTATATTTTAAGTTAATCCTAAGCTTGCACTGTATTTTCCATAATACTAAATTAAAAGTAGGCTTAATTGTTTAGAATAGGAACTAGAACTAAACTCGATGAATTGAATTAAAATTGAAATTTAGAATAGATTTTGTAACACTTCCGATTCAGGCGAATAGCCCGAAGGTATCGAAGCTGTCTAATGATAAGCTTGGAACGAGGCTCGGAGTAGATTGACTCTCGGATCGCGGATCCGCGACATCCTTAGATCGCGTGGCGCGCGATTCGCTCGACCCCAGAGTGGGGTGGCCGCTCGGACTGCGCAGTGGTGCGGCCGGTTGGATTGGTGCGCGGATCGCGTTACGCTTGAGCCGCGCGCGTAGTACGCCCGCTGTAGTGTATCGCAGCTAATAATTATCGATGTTTACATCGATCTTAGAAACTACGTATGTGTTGTCTGCGTATGTACAATGCATGTGTCAAGTACTTGGATTTAGAGGATTCCCGAACATATACCGTAGAAAAGAGAATAACGCTGTGGTGATGAAGGTAAAACGCTTCTGTGCCCAGTGGACCAGTTGTCTGGCTGAATGCTGTATCATCCCTTGCTTTGGAGATGCTGCGCGCTGCCGCGCGGTCAGTCACTTGAACTCCTGAGTATTCGTGCACTGCTAGCAGCCTTAGCTTGGTGGATGTGGTGTGTATTCGGTTGCGGTGGCGCTCGTCCCATGTTTTTTAGTGCTGCTGAAGGTGAGAACGTCGCTTCCAGATGCTGTGGGAGACGCTGGAGGTAGGAAGGCAGTACGCCAGACGCTACACTACGGATCGAAGCAATAGAGTTCTAATGATACATAAAACGCGATATCGCATCTCAATTCCAAGATTCACGATAAGATGTAATTCAATGCAACGTGCTATGTATATCTCATCAATACTTCAAGAAAATGTAAATTCCACACATATGTGCGACAGAATAGCGTTTCTAGACGTCAACGTATCTAAGCAATACAGATCTAATTCTTCATAATACGCTATACCGCATCTCATTTCTTTGTCTACTGATCATATGCAATATTCATCGCAGCCCATTACATATATCTCGACAACACTTCAAAAGAATGGAAATCCCAGTCTTCCCTGTGACGGAATAGCGTTTGTGAACGTCTACGTATCGAAGCAATAGGTTTTCAACGCATCATAAAACGCGATATCGCATCCCATTTCTATGTATCATTATAACATGTAATAACATTGCGACGCGGTATGTATAACTCGTCAACACTTCCAAAGAATGTAAATCTCACACTTCGTTGCTACGGAATAGCGTTTCCAGATGTCTACGTATCGAAGCAATAGAGTTCTAATGCTTCTTAAAACGAAATATCGCATCTCGTTTCTATGTTTAATGATAAGATATAATACTCATTGCGAAGTGTCGTGTATACCTCGCATACATTTCAAATGAATGTAAATGCGACACTTCCTTGATAGGAAATAGAGTTTGCAGATGTCTATATATCGTAGCAATAGAGTTCTAATGCTTCTTAAAACGCGAATTCGCTACTAATTTCTGTGTTTCATGATAAGATATAATATTCATTGAGAAGTGTCTTGTATACCTCGCATACTCTTCAAATGAATGTAAATGCGACACTTCCTTGCTAGGAAATATCGTTTGCAGATGTCCACGTATCGAAGCAATAGATTTCTAATGCTTCTTATATCGCCATATTGCATATCATTTCTATGTTTCATGATAAGATATGATATTCATTGCGAAGTGTCATGTATACCTCGTATTCCTTTCAAAAGAATGTAAATGCGACACTCCCTTGCTAGGAAGTAGCGTTTGCAGATGTCTACGTATCGAACCAATAGACATCTAATGCTACATAAATCGCCATATCGCATCTCATTTCTATGTTTCATGATAAGATATAATATTCATTGTGCAGTGCTATGTATACCTCGTATTCACCTCAAATGAATGTAATTGCGACACTTCCTTGCAAGGAAATAGCGTTTGCAGATGTCTGCATATCGAAGCAATAGAGTTCTAATGCTACTTAAACCGTCATATCGCATCTCATATCTACGTTTCCTGATAAGATATAATATTCATTGCGAAGTGTAATGTATACCTCGTATTCCTTTCAAAAGAATGTAAATGCGACACTTCCTTGCTAGGAGGTAGAGTTTGCAGATTTCTACGTATCGAAGCAATAGTGTTCTAGTGCTTCTTAAATCGCCATATCGCATCTCATTTCTATGTTTCATGATAAGATATAATATTCATTGCGAAGTGCCATGTATGCCTCGCATACACTTCAATTGAATGTGCATGCGACACTTCCTCGCTAGGAAATAGCGTTTGCGGATGCCTACGTATCGAAGCAATAGAATTCTAGTGCTTCTTAAATCGTCATATCTCATCTCATTTCTATGTTTCATGATAAGATGTAATATTCATTACGAACTGTTACGTATACCTCGCATACACTTCCACTCAATGTAAATGCGACACTTCCTCGCTATTATATAGCGTTTGCAGATGTCTACGTATCACAGCAATAGGGTTCTACTGCTTTTTAAAACGCGATATCGCATCTCAATTCTATGTTTCATGATAAGAAATAACACTCATTGCGATGTGTCATGTATACACCGCATACACTTCAAATGAATGTAAATGCGAAACTTCCTTGCTAGGAAATAGCGCTTCCAGATGTCTATGTATCGAAGCAATAGAGTTCTAATGCACCTTGAAACGCGATATCGTATCTCATTTCTATGTTTCATGATAAGATATAATATTCATTGCGATGTGTCATGTATACCTCGCATACACTTCACATGAATTTAAATGCGACACTTCCTTGCTAGGAAATTGCGTTGGCAGATGTCTACGTATCGAAGCAGTAGAGTTCTAATGCTTCTTAAATCGCGATATGGCATCTCATTTCTATGTTTCATGATAAGATGTAATAATCATTGCGGAGAGTCATGTATACCTCGTATTCACTTCAAAAGAATGTAAGTCCGACACTTCCTTGCAGGGAAGTAGCGTTTGCAGATGTCTACATATGGAAGAAATAGAGTTCTAATGCTTCTTAAATCGCGATATCGCAACTCATTTCTGTGTTACATGAAAAGATATAATATTCACTGCGGATTGTCATGTATACCTCGTATTCACTTCAACAGAATGTAAATGCGACACTTCCTTGCTAGGAAGTAGCGTTTGCAGATGTCTACATATCAATGCTTCGTAAAACAAGATATCGCATCTCATTTCTATGTTTCATCATAGGATATAATATTCATTGCGATGTGTATACCTCGTATTCACTTCAAATGAATGTAAATGCGACACTTCCTTGCTAGGAAATAGCGTTCCCTGATATCTACGTATCGTAGCAATGGAGTCCTAATGCTTCTTAAATCGCAATATCGCACCTCATTTCTATGTTTCATGATAAGACATAATATTCATTGAGAAGTGTTATGTATACCTCTTATTCACTTCAAAAGAATGTAAATGCGACACTTCCTTGCTAGGAAGTAGCGTTTGCAGATGTCTACGTGTCGAAGCAAGAGAGTTCTAATGCTTCATAAATCGCGATATCGCATCTCATTTCGATGTTTCATGGTAAGATATAATATTCATGGTGGAGTGTCATGTCCACTTCGTATTCACCACAAAAGTATGCAAATGCGACATTTCCTTGTTAGGAAATAGCGTTTGCAGATGTCTACGTATCGTGGCATTAGAGTACTAATGCTTCTTAGAACGCGATATCGCATCTCATTTCTATGTCTCTTAATAAAATGTATTTTTCATTGCGAAGTGTTATGTATTCCTTGTATTCACTTCTAAGGAATGTAAATGAGACAAATCCTTGCTAGGAAATTGCGTTGGCAGATGTCTACGTATCGAAGCAGTAGAGTTCTAATGCTTCTTAAAACGCGATATCGCTTCTCATTTCTATGTTTCATGGTGGGATATAATATTCATTGTGGAGTGTTATGTATACCTCGTATACACTTCAGATGAATGTAAATGCAACACTTCCTTGCTAGGAAATAGCGTTTGCAGATGTCTACGCATCGTAACAATAGAGCTCCAATGCTTCCTAAAATGCGATATCGCATCTCATTTCAATGTTTCATGATAAGGTATAATATTCATTGCGAACTGCCATGTATACCTCGTATTCACTTCAAGAGAATGTAAGTGCGACTCTTCCATGCTAGGAAATAGCGTTTGCAGATGTCTACGTATCGAAGCAATAGTGTTCTAATGCTTCATAAATCGCGATATCGCATCTCATTTCTATGTTTCATGATAAGAGATAATATTCATTGTGGAGCGTTATGTCTACTTCGTATTCACCTCAAAGAAATGTAAATGCGACACTTCCTTGCTTGGAAGTAGCGTTTGCAGATGTCTACGTAACGAAGCAATAGGGTTCTAATGCATCTTAAATCGCGATATCGCATATCATTTCTATGTCTCATAATAGGATATAATATTCACCGCAAAGTGTTATGTATTCCTCCTCTACACTTCAAATGAATATAAATGCGACACTTCCTTTCTAGGAAGTAGCGTTTCCAGATGACTACGTATCGAAGCAATAGATTTCTAGTGCTTCTTAAAACGCGATATCGCATCTCGTTTCTATGTTTCGTGATAAGATATAATATTCACTGCGAAGTGATATGTGTTCCTCGTCTACACTTCAAACGAAAGTAAATGCGACACTTCCTCTCTAGGAAATTTAGTATCCAGATGACTACGTATCGAAGCAATAGAATTCTAATGCTTCATAAAACGAGATATCGCATCTCATTTCTATATTTTGAGATAAGACATAATATTCATTGCGAAGTGTCATATATACCTCTTATTCACTTCAAGAGAATGTAAATGAGACACTTCCTTGCTAAGAAGTAGCGCTTGCAGATGTCTGCGTATCGTAGCAATAGAATTCTAATGCTTCTTAGAATGAGATATCGCATCACATTTCTATAATTCATGATAAGACATAATATTCAATGCGAAGTGTCATGTATACATCGTGTTCGCTTCAAAAGAATGTAAATGCGACACTTCCTTGCTAGGAAGTAGCGTTTGCAGATGTCTACGTGTCGAAGCAAGAGAGTTCTAATGCTTCATAAATCGCGATATCGCATCTCATTTCGATGTTTCATGGTAAGATATAATATTCATGGTGGAGTGTCATGTCCACTTCGTATTCACCACAAAAGTATGCAAATGCGACATTTCCTTGTTAGGAAATAGCGTTTGCAGATGTCTACGTATCGTGGCATTAGAGTACTAATGCTTCTTAGAACGCGATATCGCATCTCATTTCTATGTCTCTTAATAAAATGTATTTTTCATTGCGAAGTGTTATGTATTCCTTGTATTCACTTCTAAGGAATGTAAATGAGACAAATCCTTGCTAGGAAATTGCGTTGGCAGATGTCTACGTATCGAAGCAGTAGAGTTCTAATGCATCTTAAATCGCGATATCGCATCTCATTTCTATTTTTCATGATAAGATATAATATTCATTGCGAAGTGTCATGTATTCTCGTCTACACGTCAAAAGAATGTAAATGCAACACTTCCTTGCTAGGGAATAGCGTTTCCAGATGTCTACGTATCGAAGCAATATAGTTCTAATGGGGAGGGGTATAGGTCCTTCTCACACCCGAGAACCATCCTGTTTGTCTCCATGGACTATGGCAGCGGTCTTATCGTTGCAGAGCTCTGGATCCTATCCTTCGGGCTTCAGTGTCTCTTCTTGCTCACTTCCCGACTCCTCCACCGTCGAGCCTGTCACGCTACCTCGGCGCACAGCCCTTCCGCGAACCTGCGGTCTTATTATCCACCGAAGAGGCGTCTTATGGGTCGCTTCTTCCTTCAGCTCGCCAGTCTAATCCGTAGAACGGAGAGAGAGAAACGAACCGGAGGGGGGGGGGGGGGGGGGAAGGTTCTACCATCGTGTTTTAGGATGGATCTACCATCCGTTGATTTATATATGTTATATATTGGAGAATATTTCCTCTTATCCTTTGTATTTTTCGAATGAAATTACATTGACAGAAGTACGAGTTAGTTCTGCACGCCTATTTGAAACAACATTAAATCACCTTGTTAAACAATAGTATATTAAATGTGACTTGGACTTTTAAATTTGAATTTATAATCATCTAACAGGTAAATATGTTTTTCTTACTATTCATATCGTTATACATTCAGTGATTTATTGTGTGCTGTGATTTGATATATTAACTGCTTGATTATATTTTACAATGAAATTTGCGTACCAAACATTGTTTTTACTCCTGATGGGAGTGGATAGTTCTTCGTTTTATATTCTTATATCGCAATGATTATAAAAGTATATGATATCCTTTTTATGCAGTCATGTATAATTATGAACATACAAATTCGCGATTAAGTAGCTATTTGTTCAAATTCAATTCCGAATAATGCACTAAAAAGCATCCCAGATAACAAACGGCAAGATGATAGCGACACCATGCCGGCACTATATTGCCACTTCCGAGGAGTGTCAACTGATTCGTAGTCATCTGTGACCGGATTCGTTGACTAAAATGCCAGAACGTGTTACCAGCACGTTCTAGACAAGCGAATCGCGCAGAACCAGCACCATGGTGACACGCGTATCATCGCTCCATTCATGAATCTCCTCAGCAATGACGCAGGATCACATTTGGCAATGGGGATCCTGTGCTTTCATACAAATTAGAACCGTTAGATGTCAGTAGATGTTCAGCATATGAGCATTGATAGACATTTTGATGGTCGTTTTCCTATATTTATAGTTATTGAGCGAGTCGTATATATTTCTTTCAATCCATCATAGACTAAAGATATTATTTATAAAAAAAATATTACTTTATAAAATAAAAATTCATGCTGTTGCGTCCCTAACTTCGCCTTGTGTAATTTTTGAAATAACATGCTGTCATCGTATTTAATGTAACCCTCAATTGCATAAATTTGTAACAATAAATTGAAGAAAATATATATAAAATAAGTGTATATATTTTTATGACAAAGTAATTATCGACTTTATGGAAAAAATCGCCCTATCGTGCTAGTTTATAGAAAATAATAAAATCGAGTTCTTATATCCTTGTTTTGTGCCGGTGTATCTATATTGGAATCAAAATAAATAAATTGCACAGTTTAGTCATTTTTCATATTTGCTTATAATTTTTATGGAAACAGCTTCCCCATTAGTAAATGTCAGCCTACGCCACAACCACGCGTGCAGCTATGGTGAGCTGATAGTGTCATTGTCACGGCCGTGTAGCCCGTGTGCTATATCTCGGAGCTTTAATAGTGCCGTGATACGAATGCCGCCCCAGTACTAACAGTATGCCATTTCGAAAGCTGAGTAGGAGCACTTTGTTAGCACAGTTCTGTCACGGAATTCGTTCCATCCGTTGTCATTGGCGTGCCAATCGCTGGCTGTTTGGAATATTGTAGTGCATGAGGCAGACTTGTTCCTTATCATCGTCAAGGAGATGGATTTTCACTCCCCCCTTTTTGAATTTTTTAAATTATTGTTTGGAATTTTTGCCGTTTCTGTATCTCTATGACCGCATTGTGGATTCAACTTATGTATGATCTTTTTGGTCTTCATCTTTTGTTACATGTAATATTATATATGTGATGCACGTTTGTTATGTAATGCTCCGATTTGTAAGCCTCAGATACTTTTATTCTTTGGTAAAGCAACTTATTCGATTAATATATATTTATTAGACATAGATATAAACAATTAGAAAAATGTTATTAAAACGCTATTAAATATGTTGTTGCAATCATATATTTAAGGTCTGAAGATGTAGATGCAATTAATGTCCGATATTTTACGTGATCCAATCGACGTATCAAGTGAGGCTATGAAATATAAAAATCTTTTACTATTCTTCGACCCCTTTACATGTTACATGAATGATAAGTTCTGCAAGACAAGAAGCCTGAATTAGTGAGATATCTAGGAACATAAGTAATTTGTAAGTAACACATCTTTTCTCTTTGAAATATTTGCCTTTGCATAGAATAGAACGTATAGATATAATTGCCTGTTTTGTACCCATTTCGGTCCAATTCTATTATAGCCTTTGAGCAGAAGTAATATTGATTATACTTGATTTTTGCAATAGTTCTTTAAATAACAGATTTTATTAACCTAGAGTCATCATTTGACGGATGTATCAATCTACTTTGTAGCTCCATCAGTTTCTTTTTCTGCTCGCTACTTTCCATTTTCAGTTCCGTATACTTATCCTTTATCACCATCATATATGTTGCGTAAAATTACAATAACTTTTTGCCCTCAAATTTTTCGGATATTTCAATTAAATTTCCTTTGATTAAATAAACGGAAATTAAAAAACAGTGGCACGTACCATTTCTTGGAAACGTTGTATCGTAATTTGCATCTGACTGTTTTGAAAGGCACGCACTTTACTTAACGTTTGCAATGATTCGGTTAGCGAAGTAAAGTAATATTCTACTTTCGAAATTGTTGGCTCTTGTAATTCTAAAGCAAATATATTCATCTGTCGACAACGTGAACATTGTTTTTTGGCAAAATTCCAGAAAAACAAATATACTATAAGTAAAATAATAAACATCATAATATTAAATTTAACTCTGTTCATCGTTGCCTTGTTGGACACATCCATAACAATATACAGGGTGGGGCAGTAATAATTAGCACCTCAGATATCCACGAAACTATAAGTTTCATAGAAGTTTTTGCTAATATAAAATTGCATAGTACAAAGGGGCCATCCGTTGATGAAAATAGTTTTTTTGTAAGTGGAGTTATGTTGGACATATGAAGGTTGCCTTCATTTTTTAAAATGAATTGGTATGTCCATTCTTCCGTAATACGATAGAGCATTTTAAAGCAAGTTTAACGATCTGTAACATGAAAGCATTGAAGGTTACAAAAAGTAAAGAAAGGCGATAATACTCACGGTTTTAATAGCAAATGAAACATACGTATTGTAAACAGTGGTGGAAGGCGTAATACTTACCGTTTACTTCACTGGGAATAAGCACTGTTCGAAGGGCATTTCAATAGTTTGCAGCATAAGTTAAACATGATAAGATTAGTATTGAAAAATCGGTTCGAATACGTTTGGTTAGGCTGTTCTCTGTGTCGTTCATTTTATATGTACTGAGCTGCGGATTCCTGAGGACAGCTCACAAAATTGTTGAACTATGGAAGATTATCATTGTGAATTTAAATCAAAAGGTAATTAAATTCCATTAGATTGTAAACAGATCTCAATGTTTCATTTTAGATAGTAAGATTAAATACTCTTTACAAAACTACAAGAATGGATACATACCTTTCTGTTATTATTATTTCATAAAGAATTATAATTGCAATTATATAGTTCATTACGATAAAAGATATTTTTCAGAAAATTCTAAATATTAAATTAAAGAATCAAGTAAAACATTTTTAATAATTACGAATATGAAAAATACTTGAACATTCCAATAAAAAGATGTCTAAACAGGAGTTAGAAAAGTCAAACATTCAATTTCAATTCCAGAATTCATCTATAAGAGGTAAAATGTTTCGAAAGCTTTAATTACAGTCTTTAATGCAAGCAGTTGGGCAGTATTTCAATTTTTAAGAAAATTGATGAAAGTCAACCATTTTGAAGTGGTCAGAATCTTTGTCGTTTGAGCAATAAGTGAATAACAAATAACTGCATAAATTCCAGGCTTAAAAACTTATGGATTAAATCCTATGCAGACTCGTTTATGAGCGAGTTACTAAATAATAATCCACACTAAGTAATCATTTTAAAACTTAAACGATTACATCTCGCGAACTTTCAAAGATATCAGAAGCGTGAAAAGTATGTGGTTTATCAAAAACTCTTCTAAAAGAACGGACGAAGCCAATAGAAATAATTGTTGAAGTAAGCAAGTTCTAAAGTTCTAAGCAACGCGATGGCCCTTATCTGCCTATGTTTCATGGCAAGTAAGTTCTGAATTTCTATAAATTCCGATGGAATTCCTCACTACTAACGTTTCCAAGTTCTCAAATTCTCAGTTCTACGTATAAAACTATGTGTGTTCTATATATCTATGTAAAGTGATGGTTCCTATTAGTTGTGACGGAAACCTATATATAGTAAGTCAGGGAAGCTCGAAGGGGTTAATTATCTAAATGCTTTAAGGTGTAAAACGTACTTTAATCTAAAGCGATCTATCGTTCCAAGGTATCCGCTCACGTACAACTTTTCTTGGGCGCCAGCTGCTCAGAAAGTAGCAAAGGGATGGACTACACGACCCCGGGAACCCTGGGGCGGAACAACCCTTGAACCTTCGAAATGCTCCTCCTCTCGACTATGCCTAGCCAAGTACACACACTCAGGTCGCGAGATACTGAAGTCACGGCATGTTTATTTATGGTCTCGACGTGGGTTTAACTAACAAGGGCTACGGGAAACTACGCAACACGCCGCGAATTACCGGGTGTCATAACTCGCTTCACGATATAAGATACAATATACAATATGCGACACAAGAAATGGAACGCTTTAGCGAATAAACTCTCACGTTCTCTTCTTCAGGTTCCTTGAATTCGCTGGTGGTCCTCGGGTCTCCTGCATCCTACTCGGGACTCCTTGGTGGAGTGGGCTGTAGGCTTCGGTATTGTTCGGGTCCATCGATCAGTGGATTTCGGTTATTTCCTCTTCTCGACCCCTTGGGTGTCCCTGAGGGGATCCTCCTGATCATTTAAATTGCATAGCGCCTCGCGCGCCGCGTTCCCATGGCCCACATGCAGGGCCGCTGGACTTTTGACATCTCTTTAGGGGGTTAAGGATGGTTGAGGACCTTCTCACATCCCAGAGCATTATAAAGCACAAAAGCAGATAAGCATAATGCGATGCATAGAGCTTTACAACCTTCTAACTTACATTGAACTGTTTATACGAAATGCGACATTGCGGTGCATGAAGCATGACAAATTAAATGCTTCGGCACCTGGACATCTTGAAACGCTATCCCCGGGCAAGAAAGTGTAGGGTTCACACTCAATTCGTATGCAGAAGCAGATAAACATAACGCGATGCTATGAATGTTACATCTTATCATGAAATATAGAAGTAAGATGCGGAGCCGCGTTTTACGAAGCATTAGAACTCTACTGCTTCTAAACCTTCAGATATAGAAACGATATTCCGTAGCAAGGAAGTGCTGCATTTACATTCATTTGAAGTATAGAGGAGATATACATAACGCGTTGCATTGAAATTACATCTTATCATGTGACTTAGAACTGATATGTGATATCGCGTTTTATAAAGAGTTAGAAATCTATTGCTTCGATGCGTAGACATCTAGAAACGCAATTACCTAGCCAAGAAGTGTGGCATTTGCATTCTTTTGAAGTGTAGACGAGATATACATAACTATTCTCAATTAATATTATATCTTATCATGAAACATAGAAATAAGATGCGATATCACGTTTTAAGAAGCACAGGAACCCTACTGCTTCGATACGTAGACATCTGGAAGCACATTTCCTAGCAAGGATGTGTGGCATTTACATTCCTTTGAAGAGTAGACAGGGTATTCGTATCACTTCGCAATGGATAATATATCATATCACGGAACATGGAAATGAGATGCGATATCGCGTTTTAAGAAGCATTAGAACTCTACTGCTTCGATACGCAGACATCTGGAAACGCTATTCCCTAGCAAGCTAGCGTGGCATTTATATTCTTTTGAGGTGCGGACGTGGTATACATAAGACTTCGCAATGAATATTATATCTTATCATGAAACATAGAACCGCGATGCGACATCGCATTTTAAGAAGCATTGGAACTCTATTGCTACGATACGTAGACATCTGCAAACGATATTTCCTAGCATGGAAGTGTCGCATTTACATTCTTTAGAAGTGAATACGAGGTATACATGGCACATCGCAATGGATATTATATCTTATCATGAAACATAGAAGTGTGATGCGATATCGCGTTTTAAGAAGCATTAGAACTCTATTACTACGATACGTAGACATCTGCAAACAATATTTCCTAGCAACGAAGTGTCGTATTTACATTCTTTTGAAGTAAATACGAGGTATACATAACACTCCACAATGAATATTATATCTTATCACGAAACATAGAAATGAAATGCGACATCTCGTTTTAAGAAGCATTAGAACTCTATTGCTACGATACGTAGACATCTGCAAACGATATTTCCTAGCATGGAAGTGTCGCATTTATATTCTTTAGAAGTGAATACGAGGTATACATGGCACATCGCAATGGATATTATATCTTATCATGAAACATAGAAGTGTGATGCGACATCTCGTTTTAAGAAGCATTAGAACTCTATTGCTTCAATACGTAGACATCGGCAAACGCTATTTCCTAGCATGCAGGTGTCGCATTTACATTCTTTTGAAGTGAATACGAGGTATACATAACACTCCACAATGAATATTATATCTTATCACGAAACATAGAAATGAAATGCGTCATCTCGTTTCTACGATAGGTAGACATCTGCAAACAATAATTCCTAGCAAGGAAGTGTCATATTTACATTTTCCTGAAGTGAATACGAGGTATACATAACACTCCACAATGAATATTATATCTTATCATGAAACATAGAAGTGAGATGCGATATCGCGATTTAAGAAGCACTAGAACTCTATTGCTACGATGCGTAGACATCTGCAAATGTTATTTCCTAGCAAGGAAGTGTCGCATTTACATTCTTTAGAAGTGAATACGGAGGTATACATGGCACTTCGCAATGGATATTATATCTTATCATGAAACATAGAAGTGTGATGCGATATCGCGTTTTAAGAAGCTTTAGAACTCTATTGCTACGATACGTAGACATCTGCAAACAATATTTCCTAGCAAGGAAGTGTCGTATTTACATTTTCTTGAAGTGAATACGCGGTATACATAGCACTCCACAATGAATATTATATCTTATCACGAAATATAGAAGTGAGATTCGATATCGCGATTTAAGAAGCACTAGAACTCTATTGCCACGATGCGTAGACATCTGCAAATGTTATTTCCTAGCAAGGAAGTGTCGCATTTACATTCTTTAGAAGTGAATACGAGGTATACACGGCACTTCGCAATGGATATTATATCTTATCATGAAACATAGAAGTGTGATGCGATATCGCGTTTTAAGAAGCATTAGAACTCTATTGCTACGATACGTAGACATCTGCAAACAATATTTCCTAGCAAGGAAGTGTCGCATTTACATTCTCTAGAAGTGAATACGAGGTATACATAGCACTCCACAATGAATATTATATCTTATCACGAAATATAGAAATGAAATGCGACATCTCGTTTCTACGATACGTAGACATCTGCAAACAATATTTCCTAGCAAGGAAGTGTCGTATTTACATTTTCTTGAAGTGAATACGAGGTATACATAGCACTCCACAATGAATATTATATCTTATCACGAAATATAGAAGTGAGATGCGATATCGCGATTTAAGAAGCACTAGAACTCTATTGCTACGATACGTAGACATCTGCAAACGATATTTCCTAGCATGGAAGTGTCGCATTTACATTCTTTAGTAGTGAATACGAGGTATACATGGCACATCGCAATGGATATTATATCTTATCATGAAACATAGAAGTGCGATGCGATATCGCGTTTTAAGAAGCATTAGAACTCTATTGCTACGATACGTAGACATCTGCAAACAATATTTCCTAGCAAGGAAGTGTCGCATTTACACTCTCTAGAAGTGAATACGAGGTATACATAACACTCCAAAATGAATATTATAACTTATCACGAAACATAGGAATGAAAAGCGACATCTCGTTTTAAGAAGCATTAGAACTCTATTGCTACGATACGTAGACATCTGCAGACGCTATTTCCTAGCATGGAAGTGTCGCATTTACGTTCATTTGTAGTATAGACGAGATATACATAACACTGCACAATGAATATTATATCTTACCATGAAACATAGAAATTAAATGCGATATGGCGATTTAAGAAGCATTAGAACTCTATTGCTTCGATACGTAGACATACGCAAACGCAATTTCTTAGCAAGGAAGTGTCGCATTTACATTCTTTTAAGGTGAATACGAGGTATACATAACACTGCACAATGAATATTATATCGTATCATGAAACATAGAAATGAGATGCGATATGGCGATTTATGAAGCATTATATGTCTATTGCTTCGATACGTAGACATCTGCAAACGCTATTTCCTAGGAAGGAAGTGTCGCATTTACATTCTTTTGAAGTGAATACGAGGTATTCGTAACACTGCACAATGAATATTATATCTTATCATGAAACATAGAAATGGAATGTGATATCGCGATTTAAGAAGCATTAGAACACTATTGCTTCGATACGTAGATATCTGCAAACGAAGCTTCCTAGCAAGGAAGTGTCGCATTTACATTCTTTTGAAGTGAATACGAGGCATACATAACACTGCACAATGAATATTAAATCTTATCATGAAACATAGAAACGGGATGCGATATCGCGATTTAAGAAGCATTAGAAATCTATTGCTACGATACGTAGACATCTGCAAACGATATTTCCTAGCATGGAAGTGTCGCATTTACATTCTTTAGAAGTGAATACGAGGTATACATGGCACATCGCAATGGATATTATATCTTATCATGAAACATAGAAGTGTGATGCGATATCGCGTTTTAAGAAGCATTAGAACTCTATTGCCACGATGCGTAGACATCTGCAAATGTTATTTCCTAGCAAGGAAGTGTCGCATTTACATTCTTTAGAAGTGAATACGAGGTATACACGGCACTTCGCAATGGATATTATATCTTATCATGAAACATAGAAGTGTGATGCGATATCGCGTTTTAAGAAGCATTAGAACTCTATTGCTACGATACGTAGACATCTGCAAACAATATTTCCTAGCAAGGAAGTGTCGCATTTACATTCTCTAGAAGTGAATACGAGGTATACATAGCACTCCACAATGAATATTATATCTTATCACGAAATATAGAAATGAAATGCGACATCTCGTTTCTACGATACGTAGACATCTGCAAACAATATTTCCTAGCAAGGAAGTGTCGTATTTACATTTTCTTGAAGTGAATACGAGGTATACATAGCACTCCACAATGAATATTATATCTTATCTCGAAATATAGAAGTGAGATGCGATATCGCGATTTAAGAAGCACTAGAACTCTATTGCTACGATACGTAGACATCTGCAAACGATATTTCCTAGCATGGAAGTGTCGCATTTACATTCTTTAGTAGTGAATACGAGGTATACATGGCACATCGCAATGGATATTATATCTTATCATGAAACATAGAAGTGCGATGCGATATCGCGTTTTAAGAAGCATTAGAACTCTATTGCTACGATACGTAGACATCTGCAAACAATATTTCCTAGCAAGGAAGTGTCGCATTTACACTCTCTAGAAGTGAATACGAGGTATACATAACACTCCAAAATGAATATTATAACTTATCACGAAACATAGAAATGAAAAGCGACATCTCGTTTTAAGAAGCATTAGAACTCTATTGCTACGATACGTAGACATCTGCAGACGCTATTTCCTAGCATGGAAGTGTCGCATTTACATTCTTTTGAAGTGAATACGAGGTATGCATGACACTTCGCATTGAATATAATATCTTATCGTGAAACATAGAAGTGAGATTCGATATCGCGTTTTAAGAAGCATTAGAACACTATTGCTACGATACGTAGACATCTGCAAACAATATTTCCTAGCAAGGAAGTGTCGTATTTACATTTTCTTGAAGTGAATACGAGGTATACATAACACTCCACAATGAATATTGTAACTTATCACGAAACATAGAAATGAAATGCGACATCTCGTTTTAAGAAGCACTAGAACTCTACTGCTACGATACGTAGACATCTGCAAACGCTATTTCCTAGCATGGAAGTGTCGCATTTACATTCATTTGAAGTGAATACGGGGTATACATTACACTTCGCAATGAATATTATATCTTATCGCGAAACATAGAAATGAAATGCGACATCTCGTTTTAAGAAGCATTAGAACTCTATTGCTACGATGCGTAGACATCTGCAAACGCTATTTGCTAGCATGGAAGTGTCGCATTTACATTCTTTTGAAGTGAATACGAGGTATACATGACACTTCGCAATGAATATAATATCTTATCCTGCAACATAGAAGTGAGATTCGATATCGCGTTTTAAGAAGCATTAGAACCATATTGCTTCGATACGTAGGCATCCGCAAACGCAATTTCCTAGCATGCAAGTATCGCATTTACATTCTTTTGAAGTGAATACGAGGTATACATAGGACTCCACAATGAATATTATATCTTATCACGAAACATAGAAATGAAATGCGACATCTCGTTTTAAGAAGTATTAGAAGTCTATTGCTTCGATAGGTAGTCATCTGCAAACAATATTTACTAGCAAGGAAGTTTCGCATTAACATTCTCTTGAAGTGAATACGTGGTATACATAACACTCCACAATGAATATTATATCTTATCACGAAACATAGAAATGAAATGCGACATCTCGTTATAAGAAGCATTAGAACTCTATTACTACGATACGTAGACATCCGCAAACGCTATTTCCTAGCATGTAAGTGTCACATTTATATTCTTTTGAAGTGAATACGAGGTATATATGACACTTCGCAATGAATATTATATCTTATCACGAAACATAGTAGTGTGATGCGGTATCCCGTTTTAAGAAGCATTAGAACTCTATTGCTACGATACGTAGACATCTGCAAACAATATTTCCTAGCAAGGAAGTGTCGTATTTACATTTTCTTGAAGTGAATACGAGGTATACATAGCACTCCACAATGAATATTATATCTTATCACGAAATATAGAAGTGAGATGCGATATCGCCATTTAAGAAGCACTAGAACTCTATTGCCACGATGCGTAGACATCTGCAAATGTTATTTCCTAGGAAGGAAGTGTCGCATTTACATTCTTTAGAAGTGAAAACGAGGTATACACGGCACTCCGCAATGGATATTATATCCTATCATGAAACATAGAAGTGTGATGCGATATCGCGTTTTAAGAAGCATTAGAACTCTATTGCTACGATACGTAGACATCTGCAAACAATATTTCCTAGCAAGGAAGTGTCGCATTTACATTCTCTAGAAGTGAATACGAGGTATACATAGCACTCCACAATGAATATTATATCTTATCACGAAATATAGAAATGAAATGCGACATCTCGTTTTAAGAAGCATTAGAACTCTATTGCTACGATACGTAGACATCTGCAAACGATATTTCCTAGCATGGAAGTGTCGCATTTACATTCTTTAGTAGTGAATACGAGGTATACATGGCACATCGCTATGGATATTATACCTTATCATGAAACATAGAAGTGCGATGCGATATCGCGTTTTAAGAAGCATTAGAACTCTATTGCTACGATACGTAGACATCTGCAAACAATATTTCCTAGCAAGGAAGTGTCGCATTTACATTCTCTTGAAGTGAATACGAGGTATACATAACATTCCACCATGTATATTATATCTTATAACGAAACACAGAAATGAAATACGACTGCTCTACTTAAGAAGCACTAGAACTCTACTGCTACGATACGAAGACATCTGCAGACGCTATTTCCTAGCATGGAAGTGCCGCATTTACATTCTTTTGAAGTGAATACGAGGTATGCATGACACTTCGCATTGAATATAATATCTTATCGTGAAACATAGAAGTGTGATGCGATATCGCGTTTTAAGAAGCATTAGAACTCTATTGCTGCGATACGTAGACATCTGCAAACAATATTTCCTAGCAAGGAAGTGTCGCATTTACATTCTCTAGAAGTGAATACGAGGTATACAAAACACTCCACAATGAAAATTATACCTTATCACGAAATATAGAAATGAAATGCAACATGTCGTTTTAAGAAGCATTAGAAATCTAATGCTACGATACGTAGACATCTGCGAAGGATATTTCCTAGCATGGAAGTGTCGCATTTACATTCTTTTGAAGTTAATACTAGGTAGACATGACTCTTCACAATGAATATTATATCTTATCATGAAACATAGAAGTGAGATTCGATATCGCGTTTTAAGAAGCATTGGAACCCCATTGCTTCGATACGTAGGCATTTGCAAACGCAATTTCCTAGCATGCAAGTGTCGCATTTACATTCTTTTGAAGTGAATACGAGGTATACATAACACTCCACAATGAATATTATATCTTATCACGAAACATAGAAATGAAATGCGACATCTCGTTTTAAGAAGAATTAGAACTCTATTGCTACGATACGTAGACATCTGAAAACTCTATTTCCTAGCGTGGAAATGTCGCACTTACATTCTTTTGAAGTGAATACGAGGTATACATGACACTTCGCAATGAATATAATATCTTATCATGAAACATAGAAGTGAGATTCGATATCGCGTTTTAAGAAGCATTGGAACCCCATTGCTTCGATACGTAGGCATTTGCAAACGCAATTTCCTAGCATGCAAGTGTCGCATTTACATTCTTTTGCAGTGAATACGAGGTATACATAACACTCCACAATGAATATTATATCTTATCACGAAACATAGAAATGAAATGCGACATCTCGTTTTAAGAAGCATTAGAACTCTATTGCTACGATACGTAGACATCTGCAAACGATATTTCCTAGCATGGAAGTGTCGCATTTATATTCTTTAGAAGTGAATACGAGGTATACATGGCACATCGCAATGGATATTATATCTTATCATGAAACATAGAAGTGTGATGCGACATCTCGTTTTAAGAAGCATTAGAACTCTATTGCTACGATACGTAGACATCTGCAAACGCTATTTCCTAGCATGGAAGTGTCGCATTTACATTCTTTTGAAGTGAATACGAGGTATACATGACACTTCGCAATGAATATAATATCTTATCACGAAACATAGAAATGAAATGCGTCATCTCGTTTCTACGATAGGTAGACATCTGCAAACAATAATTCCTAGCAAGGAAGTGTCATATTTACATTTTCCTGAAGTGAATACGAGGTATACATAACACTCCACAATGAATATTATATCTTATCACGAAATATAGAAGTGAGATGCGATATCGCGATTTAAGAAGCACTAGAACTCTATTGCCACGATGCGTAGACATCTGCAAATGTTATTTCCTAGCAAGGAAGTGTCGCATTTACATTCTTTAGAAGTGAATACGAGGTATACACGGCACTTCGCAATGGATATTATATCTTATCATGAAACATAGAAGTGTGATGCGATATCGCGTTTTAAGAAGCATTAGAACTCTATTGCTACGATACGTAGACATCTGCAAACAATATTTCCTAGCAAGGAAGTGTCGCATTTACATTCTCTAGAAGTGAATACGAGGTATACATAGCACTCCACAATGAATATTATATCTTATCACGAAATATAGAAATGAAATGCGACATCTCGTTTCTACGATACGTGTACATCTGCAAACAATATTTCCTAGCAAGGAAGTGTCGTATTTACATTTTCTTGAAGTGAATACGAGGTATACATAGCACTCCACAATGAATATTATATCTTATCACGAAATATAGAAGTGAGATGCGATATCGCGATTTAAGAAGCACTAGAACTCTATTGCCACGATGCGTAGACATCTGCAAATGTTATTTCCTAGCAAGGAAGTGTCGCATTTACATTCTTTAGAAGTGAATACGAGGTATACACGGCACCTCGCAATGGATATTATATCTTATCATGAAACATAGAAGTGTGATGCGATATCGCGTTTTAAGAAGCATTAGAACTCTATTGCTACGATACGTAGACATCTGCAAACAATATTTCCTAGCAAGGAAGTGTCGCATTTACACTCTCTAGAAGTGAATACGAGGTATACATAACACTCCAAAATGAATATTATAACTTATCACGAAACATAGAAATGAAAAGCGACATCTCGTTTTAAGAAGCATTAGAACTCTATTGCTACGATACGTAGACATCTGCAAACGATATTTCCTAGCATGGAAGTGTCGCATTTACATTCTTTAGTAGTGAATACGAGGTATACATGGCACATCGCAATGGATATTATATCTTATCATGAAACATAGAAGTGCGATGCGATATCGCGTTTTAAGAAGCATTAGAACTCTATTGCTACGATACGTAGACATCTGCAAACAATATTTCCTAGCAAGGAAGTGTCGCATTTACACTCTCTAGAAGTGAATACGAGGTATACATAACACTCCAAAATGAATATTATAACTTATCACGAAACATAGAAATGAAAGGCGACATCTCGTTTTAAGAAGCATTAGAACTCTATTGCTACGATACGTAGACATCTGCAGACGCTATTTCCTAGCATGGAAGTGTCGCATTTACATTCTTTTGAAGTGAATACGAGGTATGCATGACACTTCGCATTGAATATAATATCTTATCGTGAAACATAGAAGTGAGATTCGATATCGCGTTTTAAGAAGCATTAGAACACTATTGCTACGATACGTAGACATCTGTAAACAATATTTCCTAGCAAGGAAGTGTCGTATTTACATTTTCTTGAAGTGAATACGAGGTATACATAACACTCCACAATGAATATTGTAACTTATCACGAAACATAGAAATGAAATGCGACATCTCGTTTTAAGAAGCACTAGAACTCTACCGCTACAATACGTAGACATCTGCAAACGCTATTTCCTAGCATGGAAGTGTCGCATTTACATTCATTTGAAGTGAATACGGGGTATACATTACACTTCGCAATGAATATTATATCTTATCGCGAAACATAGAAATGAAATGCGACATCTCGTTTTAAGAAGCATTAGAACTCTATTGCTACGATACGTAGACATCTGCAAACGCTATTTGCTAGCATGGAAGTGTCGCATTTACATTCTTTTGAAGTGAATACGAGGTATACATGACACTTCGCAATGAATATAATATCTTATCCTGCAACATAGAAGTGAGATTCGATATCGCGTTTTAAGAAGCATTAGAACCATATTGCTTCGATACGTAGGCATCCGCGAACGCAATTTCCTAGCATGCAAGTATCGCATTTACATTCTTTTGAAGTGAATACGGGGTATACATTACACTTCGCAATGAATATTATATCTTATCATGAAACATAGGAGTGAGATGCGATATCGCGTTTTAAGGAGCATTAGAACTCTATTGCTACGATACGTAGACATCTGCAACCGCTATTTCCTAGCATGGAAGTGTCACATTTACATTCTTTTGAAGTGAATACGAGGTATACATGACACTTCGCAATGAATATAGTATCTTATCATGAAACATAGAAGTGAGATTCGATATCGCGTTATAAAAAGCATTAGAACTCTATTGCTTCGATACGTAGACATCTGCAAACGCTATTTCATAGCATGCAAGTGTCGCATTTACATTCTTTTGATGTGAATACGAGCTATACATAACACTCCACAATGAATAATATATCTTATCACGAAACATAGAAATGAAATGAAACATCTCGTTTTAAGAAGCCTTAGAACTCTATTGCTACGTTACGTAGACATCTGCAAACAATATTTCCTAGCAAGGAAGTGTCGTATTTACATTTTTTTGAAGTGAATACGAGGTATACAAAACACTCCACAATGAAAATTATACCTTATCACGAAATATAGAAATGAAATGCAACATGTCGTTTTAAGAAGCATTAGAAATCTAATGCTACGATACATAGACATCTGCGAAGGATATTTCCTAGCATGGAAGTGTCGCATTTACATTCTTTTGAAGTGAATACGAGGTATACATAACACTCCACAATGAATATTATATCTTATCACGAAACATAGAAATGAAATGCGACATCTCGTTTTAAGAAGAATTAGAACTCTATTGCTACGATACGTAGACATCTGAAAACTCTATTTCCTAGCGTGCAAGTGTCGCATTTACATTCTTTTGAAGTGAATACGAGGTATACATAACATAGCACCATGTATATTATATCTTATTACGAATCATAGAAATGAAATACGACTGCTCAATTTAAGAAGCAGTAGAACTCTATTGCTACGATACGAAGACATCTGCAAACGATATTTCCTAGCATGGAAGTGTCGCATTTACATTGTTTTGATGTGAATACGAGGTATACATGACACTTCGCAATGAAAAATATATCTTATCATGAAACATAGAAGTGAGATGCGATATCGGGTTTTAAGAAACATTAGAACTCTATTGCTTCGATACGTAGACATCTGCAAACAATATTTCCTAGCAAGGAAGTGTCCTATTTACATTCTTTTGAGGTGAATACGAGGTATGCATGGCACTCCACAATGAATATTATATCTTATCACGAAATATAGAAATGAAATGCGACATCTCGTTTTAAGAAGCATTAGAACTCTATTGCTACGATACGTAGACATCTGCAACCGCTATTTCCTAGCATGGAAGTGTCGCATTTACATTCTTCTGAAGTGAGTACGAGGTATACATGACACTTCGCAATGAATATAATATCTTATCATGAAACATAGAAGTGAGATTCGATATCGCGTTTTAAGAAGCATTGGAACCCCATTGCTTCGATACGTAGGCATTTGCAAACGCAATTTCCTAGCACGCAAGTGTCGCATTTACATTCTTTTGAAGTGAATACGAGGTATACATAACACTCCACAATGAATATTATATCTTATCACGAAACATAGAAATGAAATGCGACATCTCGTTTTAAGAAGAATTAGAACTCTATTGCTACGATACGTAGACATCTGAAAACTCTATTTCCTAGCGTGGAAATGTCGCACTTACATTCTTTTGAAGTGAATACGAGGTATACATGACACCTCGCAATGAAAATAATATCTTATCATGAAACATAGAAGTGAGATTCGATATCGCGTTTTAAGAAGCATTGGTACCCCATTGCTTCGATACGTAGGCATTTGCAAACGCAATTTCCTAGCATGCAAGTGTCGCATTTACATTCTTTTGAAGTGAATACGAGGTATACATAACATACCACCATGTATATTATATCTTATTACGAATCATAGAAATGAAATACGACTGCTCAATTTAAGAAGCAGTAGAACTCTATTGCTACGATACGAAGACATCTGCAAACGATATTTCCTAGCATGGAAGTGTCGCATTTACATTCTTTTCAAGTGAATACGAGGTGTATATGACACTTCGCAATGAATATAATATCTTATCATGAAACATAGAAGTGAGATTCGATATCGCGTTTTAAGAAGCATTAGAACCCTATTGCTTCGATACGTAGGCATCTGCAAACGCAATTTCCTAGCATGCAAGTGTCGCACTTACATTCTTTTGAAGTGAATACGAGGTGTATATGACACTTCGCAATGAATATAATATCTTATCATGAAACATAGAAGTGAGATTCGATATCGCGTTTTAAGAAGCATTAGAACCCTATTGCTTCGATACGTAGGCATCTGCAAACGCAATTTCCTAGCATGCAAGTGTCGCACTTACATTCTTTTGAAGTGAATACGAGGTATACATAACACTCCACAATGAATATAATACCTTATCACGAAACATAGAAATGAGATTCGAAATCGTGATTTAAGAAGCACGAGAACTCTATTGCTACGATACGTAGACATCTGCATACAATATTTCCTAGCAACGAAGTGACGCACTTACTTCCTTTTGAAGTGAATACGAGATATACATGACACTTCGCAATGAGTATTATATCTTATTATGTGACATAGAATTGAAATGCGATATCGCGTTTTAAGAAGCACTAGAACACTATTGCCTCGATGCGGAAATATCTGCAAACGCTATTTCCTTGCATGGAAGTGTCGCAGTTACCTTCTTTTGAAGTGAATTCGAGGTATACATGACACTTCGCAATGAACATTATATCTTGTTATGTGACATAGAATTGAGATGCGATATCGCGTTTTAAGAGGCATTAGAACTCTATTGCCCCGACGCGTAGAGATCTGCAGACGCTATTTCCTAGCATGAAAGTGTCGTACTTACATTCTTTTGAAGTGAATACGAGGTGTACATGACACATCGCAATGAATATTATATCTTATCACGAAGCATATAAATGAGATGTGATATCGCGATTTAAGTAGCATTAGAACTCTATTGCTACGATACGTAGACATCTCAATACGCTATTTCCTAGCAAGGAAGTGTCGCATTTACATTCGTTTGGAGTGAATACGAGGTATACATGACACTTCACAATGAATATTATATCTTATCATGAAGCATAGAAATGAGATGCGATATCGCGTTTTGAGAAGCATTAGAACTCTATTGCTACGATACGTAGACAACTGCAAACGCTATTTCCCAGCAGGGAATATTCGCATTTCCATTCTTTTGAAGTGAATACGAGGTAGACATAACACTTCGCAAAGAACATAATATCTTATCGCGAAACAAAGAAATGAGATACTATATCGCGATCTAAGAAGCATTAGAACGCTATTGCTACGATACGTAGACGTCTGAATACGCTATTTCCTAGCAAGGAAGTGTCGCATTTACATTCGTGTGATGTGTAGACAGGTATACATGACTCTTCGCAATTAATATCATATCCTATCATGAAAGATGGAAATGAGATGGGATTTCGCGGTTTAAGGACCGTTAGAACTCTATTGCTACGATACGTAGACATCCGCAAACGCTATTCCCTAGCAAGGAAGTGTCGCATTCACATTCGTTTGGAGTGAATAGGAGGTATACATGACACTTCGCAATGAATATTATATCTATCATGAAACATAGAAATGAGATGCGATACCGCGTTTTAAGAAGCATTAGAACCCCACTGCCCCGATACGTACACATCTGCAAACGCTAAACCTTACCAAGGAAGTGTCGCGTTTACAAACATTTGAAGTGAATACAAGGTATACATGACACTTCGCAATGAATATTGTATGTCATCACGAAACGTAGAAATGAGATGCGATATCGCGTCTTAAGATGCATTAGAACTCTATTGCTACGATACGTAGATATCTGGAAACGCTATTGCCTGGGAAGGTAGTGTCGCATCTGCAATCTTTTGAAGTGAATACGAAGTATACATGACACTTCGCAATGAATATTATATCTTATCATGAAACATAGGAATGAGATGCGACATCACGTTTTGGGAAGCATTAGAACTATATTGCTACGATACGTAGACTTCTGCAAACGCTATTTCTTAGCAAGGAAGTGTCGCTTTTAAATTCTTTTGAAGTGAATACGTGGTATACATGAGACTTCGTAATGAATATTATATCTTATCATGAAATATAGAAATGGGATCCGATATCGCGTTTTGAGAAGCATTAGAACTCTATTGCTACGATACGTAGACTTCTGCAAAGGCTATTTCCTAGCAAGGTAGTGTCGCATTTACATTCTTTTGAGGTGAATACGAGGTATACATGACACTTCGCAATGAATATTATAGCTTATCATGGAACATAGGAATGAGTTGCGATATCGCGTTTTGAGATGAATTAGAACTCTATTTCGACGATACGTAGACATCTGCAAACGCTATTTCCTAGCAAGGAAGTGTCGCATTTACATTCTTTTGAAGTGAATACGAGGTATACATGACACTTCGCAATGAGCATTATAGCTTATCATGAAACATAGAAGTGAGATGCGATATCGCGTTTTAAGATGCATTAGAACCCTATTGTTTCGATGCGGAAACATCTGCAAACGCGATTTCCTAGCATGGAAGTGTCGCGTTTACATTCTTTTGAAGTGAAAACGAGGTATACATGGCAGTTGGCAATGAATATTATACCTTGTCATGACACATAGAAGTGAGATGCGACATCTCGTTTTAGGAAGCACTAGAACCTTATAGTTTCGATACGTAGAGATCTGCAAACTCTATTTCCTAGCAAGGAAGTGTCGCATTTACATTGTTTTGAAGTGACTACGAGGTATTCATGACACTTCGCAATGAATATTATATCTTATCATGAAGCATAGAAATGGGATGCAATATCGCGTTTTGAGAAGCATTAGGTCTATATTGCTACGATGCGTAGACATCTGCAAACGCTGTTTCCTAGCAAGGAAGTGTCGCATTTACATTCTTTTGAAGTGAATACGAGGTATACACGACACTTCGCAATGAATATTACATCTTATAACGAAACAGAAATGAGATGCGATATCGCGATTTAAGAAGCATTAGAAATCTATTGCATCGATACGTAGACATCTGCAAACGCTATTTCCTAGCAAGAAAGAATCGCATTTACATTCTTTTGAAGTGAATACGAGGTATACATGACACTTAGCATATGAATATTATATCTTATCACGAAACATAGAAATGAAATGCGACATCTCGTTTGAAGAAGCATTAGGACTCTATTGCTACGATACGTAGACATCTGCAAACGCTATTTCCTAGCAAGGAAGCGTCGCATTAACATTCTTTTGATGTGAATACGAGATATACATAACACTGCACAATGAATATTATAACTTATCACGAAACTTAGAAATGAGATGCGATATCGCGATTTAAGAAGCATCAGAACCCTATTGCTCCGATACGTAGACATCTGCAAAAACTATTTCCTAGCAAGGAAGTGTCGCATTTACATTCATTTGAAGTGTATGCGAGGTATGTATGACACTTCGCAATGAATATTATATCTTATCATGAAACACAGAAATGAGATGCGATATCACGTTTGGAGAAGAATTGGAACGCTATTGCTACGATTCGTAGACATTTGCAAACGCTATTTCCTAGCAAGGAAGTGTCGCATTTATATTCATGTGATGTGTACGCGAGGTATACATGACACTTCGCAATGAATATTATATCTAATCATGAAACAGAGAAATGGGATGCGATATCGCGTTTTAAGAAGCATTAGAACCCAATTGCTTCGATACGTAGAGATCTGCGAACGCTATTTCCTAGGAAGGAAGTGTCGCATTTATATTCTTTTGAAGTGAATAAGAGGTATACATGCCACTTCGCAATGAATATTATATCTTATCATGTAAGATCGAAATGTGATGCTATATCGCGTTTTAAGAAGCAGTAGAACATTATTGCTACGATACGTAGACATCTGCAGACGCTATTTCCTAGCAAGGAAGTGTCGCTTTTACATTCTTTTGAAGTGAATACCAGGTATGCATGACACGTCGCAATGAATATTATACCTTATCATGAAACATAGAAGTGAGATGCGACATCTCGTTTTATGAAGCTCTAGAATTCTATTGTTTTGATACGTAGACATCTGGATACGCTATTTCCTAGCAAGGAAGTGTCGCATTTGCTCTCTTTTGAAGTGAATACGAGGTATACATGACAGTTCGCAATGAATATTATATCTTATCACGAAACATATAAATGGGATGCGATATCGCGATTTTAGAAGCACTAGAAATCTATTGCTACGATACGTAGACATCTGCAAACGCTATTTCCTAGCAAGGAAGTGTCGCATTCACATTCTTCCAAAGTGAATACGAGGTATACATGACACTTCGCAATGAAGATTATATCTTATCATGAAACATAGAAGTGAGATTCGATATCGCGTCTTAAGAAGCATTAGAACCCTATTGTTTCGATGCGGAAACATCTGCAAACGCTATTTCCAAGCATGGAAGTGTCGCATTTACATTCCTTCGAAATGAATACGAGGTATACATGACACTTCGCATTGAATATTATATCTTATCATGAAACATAGAAATGAGATGCTATATCGCGTTTTAAGAAGCATTAGAACTACATTGCTACGATACGTAGACATCTGGAAACGCTATTCCCTAGCAAGGAAGTGTCGCATTTTCATTCTTTTGAAGTGTATACGAGGTATACATGACACTTCGCAATGAACATTATATCTTATCAGGAAACATAGAAGTGAGATGCGATATCCCGTTTTAAGAAGCATTAGAAATCTATTGCTTCGATACGTAGACATCTGCAAAGGCTATTTCCTAGGAAGGAAGTGTCGCATTTACGTTCATTTGAAGTGTATGCGAGGTATAAGTGGCATTTCGCAATGAATAGTATATCTTATCATAAAACATAGAAATGAGATGCGATATCGCGTTTTAAGAATCATTGGAACTCTATTGCTACGATACGTAGACATATGCAAAGGCTATTTCCTAGGAAGGAAGTGTCGCATTTACATTCATTTGAAGTGAATGCGAGGTATAAGTGGCATTTCGCAATGAATAGTATATCTTATCATGAAACATAGAAATGAGATGCGATATCTCGTTTTAAGAAGCATTAGAACTTTATTGCCTCGATACATAGACATCTGCCATCGCTATTACCTAGCAAGGGAGTGTCGCCTTTACATTCATTTGAAGTGTATGCGAGGTATACATGCCACTTCGCAATGAATATTATATCTTATCATGAAACATAGAAATGAGGGGGGATATCACCGTTTGAGAAGCATTAGAACTCTATTTCTACGATACGAAGACATCTGCAAACGCTATTTTCTAGCAAGGAAGTGTCGCATTTACATTCATTTGAAGTGAATCCGAGGTATGCATAACACTTCGCAATGAATATTATATCTTATCGTGAAACATAGAACTGAGATGCGTTATTGCGTTTTAAGAAGCATTACAAATCTATTGCATCGATATTTAGACATCTGGAAACGCTATTTCCTAGCAAAGAAGTGTGGCATTTACATTCTTCTGAAGCGTAGATGAGGTATACTTAACACTTCGCAATGAATATTATACCTTATCATGAAAAATGAAAATGAGATGCGATATCGCGTTTTAAGAAGCATCAGAACACCATTGCTTCGATATGTATACATCTGGAAACGCATTTCCTAGCAAGGAAGAGTGGGATTTACATTCTTTCGACGTGCAGACGAGATATACATAACGGGTTGCATTGAATATTACATCTTATCATGAGACAGAGAAATAAGATGCGATATCGCGTTTTATGAAGAATTAAAACACTATTGCTTCGATATGTAGTTTGACGTGGTGACGTCACAAGGCTTGCTCACCCCCCCCCCCCCCCCTGCTTCGGTTAGACTAGCTCGCAGATCACCACCCATGCGAGAAGCGCGACACGGACAATCGCGATAGCTGTACTTGCGAGGAGCGTGAAATACGCGATGGTAGAACCTCCCCCCCCCCCCCCCCCCGTTCATTTCTCTCTCTCCGTTCTACGGATTTGACTGGCGAGCTGATGGAAGAAGCGACCCATAATACGCCTCTTGGGCGGATAATAAGACTGCAGGTTCGCGGAAGGGCTGTGCGCCGTGGTAGCGTGAAGGGCTCGACGGTGGAGGAGTCGGGAAGTGAGCAAGAAGAGACCCTGAAGCCCGAAGGATACGATCCAGAGCTCTGTAACGATAAGACCGCTGCCATAGTCCATGGAGACAAACAGGATGGTTCTCGGGTGTGAGAAGGACCTCTACCCCTCCCCTGAGCCCGTGGAGAGGAAAACTCAAGATGCGCAGTGGAATTGCAGGTGAGCCGTGGAAAGCGCGGGGCGCGACACGCGCCGCAGTTCAAATAATCCAGAGGACCCCCTCTAGACACACCAGAGGGGGCGATCAGGGAAGATCGCCGAAGTCCACCGATCGATGCCCCGAACAATACCGAAGCGTATGGCCCTACCCCATCAAGGAGCCCTAAGGAGGGTCTAAGGGGATCCGAAGACCCCCAGCAACTATATAATGAGCTAGCCAGCACGAAGACAGCCTCTTATTCTTCTGAACGACTTAGCGACTACTTACCGAGCAACCGAGCAAGCGATTATACGGAACGATTCGGAGGAGAGAGAGAGAGAGAGAGAGAGAGAGAGAGAGAGAGAGAGAGAGAGAGAGAGAGAGAGGTAGACGGACTGAACGAGATCCATACTTGTTGGAAACGAGAACGTGAGTCCTTATACGCTAAAATGTCCCATTTGTTCCCTGCCGCAATTGTGATATCGCGTATTGTAATTTGTATTGTATAACGGGTGGTGATCCCCGGTCATTCGCGGCGTGTCTTCAACGGATGCAAGAGAGAACACTCGATCTCTGTGTAACGAGACCGGGGCGTCATCCTGCAGTAATCGTATAACGCCTGTTCCGAGATGGTGTAGAGAGTGAATGTGGAGGGTGAAAAGCATAAAATAACAACAATGTAACTAAAGAGAAAGAGAATGAAAATATGTGGAAGCATTGCATTTATTAAGAGGAAATCCTAGAAATATCAAACAACAGATTATATACCATACTGTAAGGGTAAGGTACAACGAAATAGACGATATCGTGAGAGAAACTAAAAAAATCGAGAAACTTAAAAAGAAAATAATAATTTAGATTGAGCGAATCAATATCACTGATCCCGGCAAGCTTAATGGAAAACGCATAACGATGAATCGGTTAGAGTATAAGATAGATGTTGGTCGCGGTTTGAGTGGCCCTGGGAATCCTTTGCCCGCATCAGGGCAGGCAGTAGGATGGTGGAGAGCCGGCCCTCCTGTTGCTTGGATCTATAGAATTCACATTCTATTGTAGAGTAGAAGCAGATAATTATAATCCTTTTCATAGGAGATTACAGCTTACTTAATTCGAAACGTTAAAATGAGATGAGTCATGGCATTGTATAATGCATTAATACTCTATTGTCTCGACATGTAGACACTACGAAGGGCAATCCTGTTGCATGGAGCTGTAGAATTTACATTCTTATGAAGTGATAAAGCAGATAAGCATAGAGCTATGCATAAGAGATTACAGCATTCTTACTTTGAAACAATGAAATGGGATGCGCCAGCGCATTGCATGGAGAATTCTAGCTCGATTGCATTAACAGACAGACACTACGGAGCGCCATGCCGTTGCATGGAATTATATAGTTCACATTCTATTGAAGACCTCTAACAGTTAAGCATAATGTTATGGATATATGATTACAGATTCTTTGCTTTGAAACGTTGAAATGAGATGCGACATCGCGCTGCATGAAGTATTAGAAATGTCTTGCTTGGACACATAGAGATCTGGAAATGATATTCTGTTGCAAGTAAGTATAGGATTCACATCCTTCTAAGGTCTATATGCAGACAAATGTAACATACTGCATAGAACATTGCAATTTACCATGAATCATTGAAATGACTTGCGACATCGTGTTGAATGAAGCATTAGAACTCTAATGCTCCGATGCGTAGACATCTGGAAACGCTATTTCCCAGCAAGGAAGTGTGGCATTTACTTTAATTCGGAGTATAGACGAGGTATACATAATACTTCGCAATGAATATTATGTCTGATCATGAAACATAGAAATGAGATACGATATCTCTTCTTAAGACGCACTTGAACTCTATCGCTTTGATACGTAGACATCTTCCGACGCCATTTCCTAGAAAGGAAGAGTCCCATTTACATTCAGTTGAAGTGTATGTGAGGTATACATGACACTTCGCCATAAATATTATATCTTATCATGAAACATATAAATGTGATGCGATATGGCGATTTAAGAAGCATTAGAACCCTATTGCTTCGATTGGTAGACATCTGCCAACGCTATTTCCTAGGAAGGAAGAGTCGCACTTACATTCATTTGAAGTGTAGACGAGGTATACATAACACATCGCAATGAATATTACATCTTATCATGAAGCATATAAATGAGATGCGATATCGCGTTTTAAGAAGCATTTTAACTCTATTGCTGCGATACGTAGACATCTGCAAACGCTATTTCCTTGCAAGGAAGATTCGCATTTACATTCTTTTGAAGTGAATACGAGGTATACATGACACTTCGCAATGAACATTATATCTTATCACGAAACATAGAAATGAGATGCGATATCGCGATCTAAGAAGCATTAGAACTCTATTGCTACCATACGTAGACATCTGAATACGCTGTTTCCTAGCAAGGAAGTGTCGCATTTACATTCTTTTGAAGTGAATAGGTGGTATACACGACACTTCGCAATGAACATTATATCTTATCATGAAGCATAGAATTGAGATACGATATCGCGTTTTGAGAAGCATTAGAACTCTATTGCTACGATACGTAGACAACTGCAAACGCTATTTCCTAGCAAGCAATAGTCGCATATAGATTCTTTTGAAGTGAATTCGAGGTTTACATGACACTACGGGTTGAATATTATAACTTATCACGAAACATAGAAATGAGATGCGATATCGCGTTGTAAGAAGCATTAGAACTCTATTGCTACGATACGTAGACATCTGCAAACGCTATTTCCTGGCAAGGGCGATTCGCAATTACATTCTTTTGAAGTGAATACGAGGTATACATGACACTTCGCAATGAATATTATATCTTATCATGAAGCATAGAATTGAGATACGATATCGCGTTTTGAGAAGCATTAGAACTCTATTGCTACGATACGTAGACAACTGCAAACGCTATTTCCTAGCAAGCAATAGTCGCATATAGATTCTTTTGAAGTGAATTCGAGGTTTACATGACACTACGGGTTGAATATTATAACTTATCACGAAACATAGAAATGAGATGCGATATCGCGTTGTAAGAAGCATTAGAACTCTATGGCCTCGATACGTAGACATCTGCAAACGCCATTTCCTAGCAAGTAATAGTCGCATTTACATTCTTTTGATGTTAATACGAGGTATACATGACACTTCGCAATGAATATTATATCCTATCATGAAACATAGAAGTGGGATGCGATATCGCGTTCTAAGAAGCATTAGAACTCTATTGCTACGATACGTAGACATCTGCAAAGGCTATTTCCTAGCATGGAAGGGTCGCATTTACATTCTTTTGAAGTGAGTACGAGGTATACATAACACTCCATAATGAATATTTTATCTTATCACGAAACATAGAAGTGAGATGCGATATCGCGTTTTAAGAAGCATTGGAACCCTATTGCTACGATACGTAGACATCTGCAAGCAATATTTCCTAGCAAGGAAGTGTCACATTTACATTCTTGTGAAGTGAAATCGAGGTATACATGACACTTCGCAATGAATATTATATCTTATCATGAAACATAGAGATGAGATGCGATATCGCGTTTTGAGAAGCATTAGAACTCTATTGCTACGATACGTAGACATCTACAAGCGCTATTTCCTAGCAAGGAAGTGTCGCATTTACATTCTTTTGTAGTGAATACGAGGTATACATGACACTTCGCAATGAATATTATATCTCATCATGAAACATAGAAATGAGTTGCGATATCGCGAACTAAGAAGCATTAGAACTCTATTGCAACGATACTTAGACTTCTGCAAACGCTACTTCCTAGCAAGGAAGTGTCGCATTTACATTCTTCTGAAGTGAATACGAGGTATACATAACGCTGCACAACGAATATTATATCTTATCATGAAACATAGAAATGAGATGCGATATCGCGATATAAGAAGCATCAGAACTCTATAGCTTCGATACAGAGATATCTGGGAACGTAATTTCCTAGAAAGGAACCTCCTCGCACCCCCCAGCATCAACCCCTGGACGCATGCAATCAGCCAAACTCGCCTGCAGAACCAGCAACTGGAAGAGTTCGCGCGCGCATACCTGCACGCGCTCACTCACACCGAGTTCCGCTGCCTCACTCGCACCGCCGAGTATACCTGTTTCGCTCGTACCGGGCACCAGTGTCTCACTCGCACCACCGTGTATACCTGTCTCGCCCGCACCAAGGACGGGCAGCCCTATCTCCCTCGCATCGAGGCTTCCGTCCTGCAGGAAGACGTAGCCGCAGCCCATCACCTGAATGGGGTCTTTTCCAATTCCGGGAACAGGATCTGCTAGAACCTATATATTACTTCTAAGCTAGGACATACATACCATATCATGACGCATATATAAGAATTCCTAGATCTAAGTTACACTAAGTAAGATGCGTCCGGCCAGCGGCATGCGCCGCTAGCCCCACCACGAGCCGCGAGTCCCCACTCGCTGGACCGCGCGCTCTCCGCCTCGAGACGCGAGTCCCCCACTCGCGGGACCGCGATCTCCATACCGCGAGCCTCCGCGACCGTAGCGCCCCGCGAACCGAGGAGGTCCAGTTCTTGTATACTTTAAACCTAGAATATATTTTATTTTTACTTTTACTATTTCCAAGTACAAGTTCTTTTATCAAGTCTACTATTCCCACATCCATTAATTTTATCAAGTGTTTATAATACTAGTTCTACGTTTAACATTACATTTAACTACGAATTCTTCCACGGGTTCTCCATACAACTGGGGTTGATCTTCATCAAATTGAAGGAGTATAGAATTCGGCTTTGTGACGTTGAGACCGCCGCTTATCCCTCAGATCTTAGTCGAAAGTACAGAAAAACCTGGTGAATGATTCGTGCTTCCGGTTTGCGAAGAACGCGACGTGCAAGTAGGAAGAATTTCATACGATCACTTGTGCGTGAATATTTGGAGAGTGTTCCGAGAGTCCTCGTATACCAGCGACCTGCCTTCGCACCAGTCCAGACGCCGCTTTTCGAAGCGACCGTCGACGCTTCCGATCCAGACACCACGACGCATCACGCCGATTCTGCCACATTCAGCATCATCGCTGAATTCCGATCGCCGACCTCGTCTTCGCTGGCGACTGATCGAGATTTCCGTAGCAGCCAACAGAACGAAACCGCTACGATCCCAGCGAACGATCCTCCACGCCGTTTCTACGTACAAATCGAGAGAGAAGTCATCGAAAGGTAGGGTCATTCCCTTATTATCGCGAGTGTTTTCCCTAGTCTCGCGTCAGCCGAAATTGTCGGACCCGGTCTCAACGCGTTCCCGCGGACCGAATTACCGAAAAATAGGCTCGTGTCGTAAAGCCTCCGGAGCAACGGAAAATAGATTCGCGGGACGTGAGACCTCGAATTCACTTCAAAAGAATGTAAATGCGACACTTCCTTGCTAGGAAATAAGGTTTGCAGATATCTACGTATCGAAGAAATTGAGTTCTAATGCTTCTTAAATCGCCATATCGCATCTCATTTCTATGTTTCATCATAAGATATAATATTCATTGCGAAGTGTCATGTATACATCGTATTCCTCTCAAGAGAATGTAAATGCGACACTTCCTTTCTAGGAAAGTACGTTTCCAGATGTCTACGTATCGTAGCAACAGAGTTCTAATGTTTCTTAAATCGCGATATCGCATCTCATTTCTATGTTTCATGATAAGATATAATATTCACTGTGCAGTGTTATGTATATCTCGCCTACACTTCAAATGAATGTAAATGCGATACTTCCTTCCTAGGAAATAGCGTTTGCAGATGTCTACGTACCGATGCAATAGAGTTCTAATGCTTCTTAAGACGCGAAATCGCTCCTCATTTCTATGATTCGTGATAAGATATAATATGAATTGTGGAGTGTTATGTATACCTCGTATTCACCTCAAAGGAATGTAAATGCGAAACTTCCATGCAAGGAAATAGCGTTTGGAGATGTCTACGTATCGTAGCAATAGAGTTCTAATGCTTCTTAAAACGCGATATCGCATCTCACATCTATGTTTCATGATAAGATATAATATTCATTGCGAAGTGTCATGTATACCTCGTATTCACTTCAAAAGGATGTAAATGCGACACTTCCTTGCTAGGAAATAGCGTTTGCAGATGTCTGCGTGTCGTAGCAAAAGTTTTCTAATGCTTTTTAAATCGCGTTATCGCATCTCAATTCTATGTTTCGTGATAAGATGTAATATTCATTACGAAGTGTCACGTATACCGCGTATTCACTTCAAAAGAATGTAAATGCGACACTTCCTTGCTAGGAAACAACGTTTGCAGATGTCTACGTATATTAGCAATAGAGTTCTAACTCTTCTCAGAACGCGATATCGCATCTCATTCCTATGATTCATTATAGGATATAATACTCATTGCGAAGTGTCATGTATACCTCGTATTCACTACAAAAGAATGTAAATGCGACACTTCCTTGCTAGGAAATAACATTTGCAGATGTCTACGCATCGTAGCAATAGGTTCTAATGCTTCTCAAAACACGATATCGCATCTCATTCCTATGTTTCATGATAAGATATAATATTCATTGCGAAGTGTCATGTATACCTCGTATTCACTACACAAGGCTGTAAGTGCGACACTTCCTTCCTAGGAAATATTGTTTGCAGATGTCTACGTATCGTAGCAATGGGGTTCTAGTGCTTCTTAAATCACGATATCGCATCTGATTTCTATGTTTCGTGATAAGGTATAATATTCATTGCGAAGTGTCAAGTATACCTCGTATTCAATTCAAAAGAATGTAAATGCGACACTTTCTTGCTAGGAAATATTGTTTGCAGATGTCTACGTATCGTAGCAATAGAGCTCTAATGCTTCTCAAAACGCGATATCGCAACTCATTCCTATGTTTCACGATAAGATATAATATTCATTGCGAAGTGTCATGTATATCTCGTATTCACTTCAAAAGAATGTAAATGCGAAACTTCCACGCTAGGAAACAGCGTTTGCAGATGTCTACGTATCGTAGCAATAGAGTTCTAATGCTTTCAATACGCGATATCGCAACTCATTCCTATGTTTCATGATAAGATATAATATTCATTGCGGAGTGTCATGTATATCTCGTATTCACTTCAAAAGAATGTAAATGCGAAACTTCCATGCTAGGAAATAGCGTTTGCAGATGTCTACGTATCGTAGCAATAGTGTTCTAACGCTTCCTAAAACGCGATATCGCATCTCACATCTATGATTCATGATAAGATATAATATTCATTGCGAAGTGTCATGTATACCTCGTATTCACTTCAAAAGAATGTGAATGCGTCATTTCCATCCTAGGAAATAGCGTTTGCAGATGTCTACGTGTCGTAGCAGTAGATTTCTACTGCTTCTTAAAACGAGATGTCGCATTTCATTTCTATGTTTCGTGATAAGATATAATATTCATTTTGGAGTGTTATGTATACCTCGTATTCACTTCAAAAGAATGTAAATGCGACACTTCCTTGCAAGGAAATATTGTTTGCAGATGTCTACGTATCGTAGCAATAGGGTTCTAATGCTTCTTAAAACGCGATATCGCATCTCACTTCTATGTTTAATGATAAGATATAATATTCATTGCGAAGTGTCATGTATACCTCGTATTCACTTCAAAAGAATGAAAATGCGACACTTGCATGCTAGGAAATAGCGTTTGCAGATGTCTACGAATCGTAGCAATAGAGTTCTAATGCTTCTTAAAACGCGATATCGCATCTCACTTCTATGTCTCATGATAAGATATAATATTCATTGCGAAGTGTAATGTATACCTCGTATTCACTTCAAAAAAATGTAAATGCGACACTTCCATGCTAGGAAATAGCGTTTGCAGATGTCTACGTATATTAGCAATAGAGTTCTAATGCTTCTCAAAACGCGATATAGCACCTCATTCCTATGTTTCACGATAAGATATAATATTCATTGCGAAGTGTCATGTATACCTCGTATTCACTTCAAAAGAATGTAAATGCGACACTTCCTTGCTAGGAAATAACATTTGCAGATGTCTACGCATCGTAGCAATGGGTTCTAATGCTTCTCAAAACGCGATATCGCATCTCATTCCTATGTTTCATTATAAGATATAATACTCATTGCGAAGTGTCATGTATACCTCGTATTCACTTCAAAAGAATGTAAATGCGACATTTCCATGCAAGGAAATAGCGTTTGCACATGTCTACGTATCGTAGCAATAGAGTTCTAATGCTTCTCAAAACGCGATATCGCAACTCATTCCTATGTTTCATGATAAGATATAATATTCATTGCGAAGTGTCATGTATACCTCGTATTAACTTCAAAAGAATGTAAATGCGACACTTCCTTGCTAGGAAAATGCGTTTCCAGATATCGACGTATCGAAGCATTAGAGTTCTAGTGCTTCCAAAACGCAATATCTCATCTCATTTCTGGGTTTCAAGATAAGTTCTAATATTCATTGCGAAGTATTATGTATACCTCGACTACACTTCCAAAGATACTACCCAGTAATTTGCGGCGTGTTGCGTAGTTTCCCGTAGCCCTTGTTAGTTAAACCCACGTCGAGACCATAAATATACATGCCGTGACTTCAGTATCTCGCGACCTGAGTGTGTGTACTTGGCTAGGCGTAGTCGAGAGGAGGAGCATTTCGAAGTTTCAGGGGTTGTTCCGCCCCAGGGTTCCCGGGGTCGTGTAGTCTATCCCCTTTTGCTACTTTCTGAGCAGCTGGCGCCCAAGAAAAGTTGTACGTGAGCGGATACCTTGGAACGATAGATCGCTTTAGATTAAAATACGTTTTACACCTTAAAGCATTTAGATAATTAACCCCTTCGAGCTTCCCTGACTTACTATATATAGGTTTCCGTCACAACTAATAGGAACCATCACTTTACATAGATATATAGAACACACATAGTTTTAAACGTAGAACTGAGAATTTGAGAACTTACTTTGAAACGTTAGTAGTGAGAAACTCCATCGGATTTCATAGAAATTCAGAACTTACTTGCTATGAGACATAGGCAGATAAGGGCCATCGCGTTGCTTAGAACTTTAGAACTTGCTTACTTCAACAAAGATTTCTATTGGCTTCGTCCGTTCTTTTAGAAGAGTTTTTGATAAACCACATACTTTTCACGCTTCTGATATCTTTGAAAGTTCGCGAGATGTAATCGTTTAAGTTTTAAAATGATTACTTAGTGTGGATTATTATTTAGTAACTAGCTCATAAACGAGTCTGCATAGGATTTAATCCATAAGTTTTTAAGCCTGGAATTTATGCAGTTATTTGTTATTCACTTATTGCTCAAACGACAAAGATTCTGACCACTTCAAAATGGTTGACTTTCATCAATTTTCTTAAAAATTGAAATACTGCCCAACTGCTTGCATTAAAGACTGTAATTAAAGCTTTCGAAACATTTTACCTCTTATAGATGAATTCTGGAATTGAAATTGAATGTTTGACTTTTCTAGCTCCTGTTTAGACATCTTTCTATTGGAATGTTCAAGTATTTTTCATATTCGTAATTATTAAAAATGTTTTACTTGATTCTTTAATTTAATATTTAGAATTTTCTGAAAAATATCTTTTATCGTAATGAACTATATAATTGCAATTATAATTCTTTATGAAGTAATAATAACAGAAAGGTATGTATCCATTCTTGTAGTTTTGTAAAGAGTATTTAATATTACTATCTAAAATGAAACATTGAGATCTGTTTACAATCGAATGGAATTTAATTACCTTTTGATTCAAATTCACAATGATAATCTTCCATAGTTCAACAATTTTGTGAGCTGTCCTCAGGAATCCGCAGCTCTGTACTTATAAAATGAACGACACAAAGAACAGCCTAACCAAACGTATTCGAACCGATTTTTCAATACTAATCTTATCATGTTTAACTTATGCTGCAATCTTTTGAAATGCCCTTCGAAAAGTGTTTATTCACAGTGAAGTAAACGGTAAGTATTACGCCTTCCACCACTGTTTACAATACGTATGTTTCATTTACTATCAAAACCGTGAGTATTATCGCCTTTCTTTACTTTTTGTAACCTTCAATGCCTTCATGTTACAGATCGTTAAACTTGCTTTAAAATGCTCTGTCGTATTACGGAAGAATGGACATACCAATTCATTTTAAAAAATGAAGGTAACCTTCATATGTCCAACATAACTCCACTTACAAAAAACTATTTTCATCAACGGATGGCCCCTTTGTACTATGCAATTTTATATTAGCAAAAACTTCTATGAAACTTATAGTTTCGTGGATATCTGAGGTGCTAATTACTACTGCCCCACTCTGTATATTGTTATGGATGAGTCCAGCAAGGCAACGATGAACAGAGTTAAATTTAATATTATGATGTTTATTATTTTACTTATAGTATATTTGTTTTTCTGGAATTTTGCCAAAAAACAATGTTCACGCTGTCGACAGATGAATATATTTGCCTTAGAATTACAAGAGCCAACAATTTCGAAAGTAGAATATTACTTTACTTCGCTAACCGAATCATTTCAAACGTTAAGTAAGGTGCGTGCCTTTCAAAACAGTCAGATGCAAATTACGATACAACGTTTCCAAGAAATGGTACGTGCCACTGTTTTTTAATTTCCGTTTATTTAATCAAAGGAAATTTAATTGAAATATCCGCAAAATTTGAGGACAAAAAGTTATTGTAATTTTACGCAACATATATGATGGTGATAAAGGTTAAGTATACGGAACTGAAAATGGAAAGTAGCGAGCAGAAAAAGAAACTGATGGAGCTACAAAGTAGATTGATACATCCGTCAAATGATGATTCTAGGTTAATAAAATCTGTTAATGAAAGAACTATTGCAAAAATCAAGTATAATCAATATTACTTCTGCTCAAAGGCTATAATAGAATTGGACCGAAATGGGTACAAACAGGCAATTATATCTATACGTTCTATTCTATGCAAAGGCAAATATTTCAAAGAGAAAAGATGTGTTACTTACAAATTACTTATGTTCCTAGATATCTCACTAATTCAGGCTTCTTGTCTTGCAGAACTTATCATTCATGTAACATGTAAAGGGGTCGAAGAATAGTAAAAGATTTTTATATTTCATAGCCTCACTTGATACGTCGATTGGATCACGTAAAATATCGGACATTAATTGCATCTACATCTTCAGACCTTAAATATATAATTGAAACAACATATTTAATAGCGTTTTAATAACATTTTTCTAATCGTTTATATCTATGTCTAATAATTATATATTAATCGAATAAGTTGCTCTACCAAAGAATAAAAGTATCTGAGGCTTACAAATCGGAGCATTACGTAACAAACGTGCATCACATATATAATATTACGTGTAACAAAAGATGAAGACCAAAAAGATCGTACATAAGTTGAATCCACAATGCGGTCATAGAGATACAGAAACGGCATAAATTCCAAACAATAATTTAAAAAATTCAAAAAGGGGGGAGTGAAAATCCATCTCCTTGACGATGATAAGGAACAAGTCTGCCTCATGCACTACAATGTCCCAAACAGCCAGCGATTGGCACGCCAATGACAACGGATGGAACGAATTCCGTGACAGAACTGTGCTAACAAAGTGCTCCTACTCAGCTTTCGAAATGGCATACTGTTAGTACTGGGGCGGCATTCGTATCACGGCACTATTAAAGCACCGAGATATAGCACACGGGCTACACGGCCGTGACAATGACACTATCAGCTCACCATAGCTACACTCGTGGTTGTGGCGTAGGCTGACATTTACTAATGGGGAAGCTGTTCCCATAAAAATTATAAGCAAATATGAAAAATGACTAAACTGTGCAATTTATTTATTTTGATTCCAAAATAGATACACCGGCACAAAACAAAGATATAAGAACTCGATTTTATTATTTTCTATAAACTAGCTCGATAGGGCGATTTTTTCCATAAAGTCGATAATTACTTTGTCATAAAAATATATACACTTATTTTATATATATTTTCTTCAATTTATTGTTACAAATTCATGCAATTGAGGGTTACATTAAATACGATGACAGCATGTTATTTCAAAAATTACACAAGGCGAAGTTAGGGACGCAACAGCATGAATTTTTATTTTATAAGTAATATTTTTTTTATAAATAATATTTTTAGTCTATGATGGATTGAAAGAAATATATACGACTCGCTCAATAACTATAAATATAGGAAAACGACCATCAGAATGTCTATCAATACTCATATGCTGAACATCTACTGACATCTAACGGTTCTAATTTGTATGAAAGCACAGGTTCCCCATTGCCAAATGTGATCCTGCGTCATTGCTGAGGAGATTCATGAATGGTGCGATGATACGCGTGTCACCATGGTGCTGGTTCTGCGCGATTCGCTTGTCTAGAACGTGCTGGTAACACGTTCTGGCATTTTAGTCAACGAATCCGGTCACAGATGACTACGAATCAATTGACACTCCACGGAAGTGGCAATATAGTGCCGGCATGGTGACGCTACCATCTTGCCGTTTGCTATCTGGGATGCTTTTTAGTGCATTATTCGGAATTGAATTTGAACACATAGCTACTTAGTCGCAAATTTGTATGTACTGTGACGTGGTGAAGTCACAAGGCTCGCTCACCCCCACCCCCCTGCTTCGGTTAGACTAGCTCGAAGATCACCACCCATGCGAGAAGCGCGACACGGACCACCGCGATAGCTGTATATGCGAGGAGCGTGAAATACACGATGGTAGAACCTCCCCCCCCCCCCCCCGTTCATTTCTCTCTCTCCGTTCTACGGATTTGACTGGCGAGCTGATGGAAGAAGCGACCCATAAGACGTCTCTTCGGCGGATAATAAGACTGCAGGTTCGCGGAAGGGCTGTGCGCCGTGGTAGCGTGAAGGGCTCGACGGTGGAGGAGTCGGGAAGTGAGCAAGAAGAGACCCTGAAGCCCGAAGGATAGGATCCAGATCTCTGCAACGATAAGACCGCTGCCATAGTCCATGGAGACAAACAGGATGGTTCTCGGGTGTGAGAAGGACCTCTATCCCTCGCCATTAGAACTCTATTGCTTCGATACGTAGACATCTGGAAACGCTATTCCCTAGCAAGGAAGTGTTGCATTTACATTCTTTTGACGTGTAGACGAGAATACATGACACTTCGCAATGAATATTATATGTTATCATGAAAAATAGAAATGAGATGCGATATCGCGTTCTAAGAAGCATTACAACTTTATTGCTTCGATAGGTAGACATCCGGAAACGCTATTTCTTAGCCAGGATGTGTGGCATTTACATTCTTTTGAAGTGTAGACGAGGTATACATGACACTTCGCACTGAAGATTAAATCTTATCATGAAACATAGAAATGAGATGCGATATCGCGATTTAAAAAGCATTAGAACCCTATTGCTGCGGTACCTAGACATCGGCAAACGCTACTTCCTTGCAAGGAATTGTCGCATTTACATTCATTTGAAGTGTAGACGAGGAATACATGACACATCGCAATGAATATTATACCTTATCATGAAGCATAGGAATGAGATGCGATATCTCGTTTTAAGAAGCATTAGAACTCTATTGCTTCGATACGTAGTAATCTGCAGACGCTACTTCCTAGCAAGGAACTGTCGCATTTACATTCCATTGAAGTGAATACGAGGTATACGTGCCACTCCGCAATGAATATCATATCTTATCGTGAAACATAGAAATGAGATGCGATATCGCGTTTTGAGAAGCATCAGAACCCTATTGCTTCGATACTTAGACATCTGCAATCGCTATTTCCTAGCAAGGAAGTGTCGCATTTACATTCATTTGACGTGTATCCGAGGTATACATGACACTTCGCAATGAATATTATATCTTATCATGAAACATAGAAATGAGATGCGATATCTCGTTTTAAGATGCATTAGAACTCTATTGCTTCGATACGTAAGCATCTGCAAGCGCCATTTCCTAGCAAGGAAGTGTCGTATTTACATTCATTGCAAGTGTAGACGAGGTATACATGCCACTCCGCAATGAATATTACATCTTATCATGAAACATAGATGCGATATCGCGTTTTGAGAAGCATCAGAACTCTATTGCTTCGATACTTAGACATCTGCAAACGCTATTTCCTAGCAAGGATGTGTCGCACTTACATTCGTTTGGAGTGAAGACGAGGTGTACATGACACTTGGCATTGAACATTATATCTTATCACGTAACATAGAAGTGAGATTCGATATCGCGTTTAAGAAGCATTAGAACACTATTGCCTCGATGCGGAGATATCTGCAAACGCTATTTCCTAGCATGGAAGTGTCGCATTTACATTCCTTTGAAGTGAATACGAGGTGTACATGACACTTCGCAATGAATATTATATCTTATCACGAATCATAGAAATGAGAGGCAATATCGCGATTTAAGTAGCATTAGAACTCTATTGCTACGATACGTAGGCATCTGCAAACGCTATTTCCTAGCAAGCAACAGTCGCATTTACATTCTTTTGAAGTGAATACGAGGTATACATGACACTTCGGAATGAATATTCTAACTTATCACGAATCATAGATATGAGATGCGATATCGCGATCTAAGAAGCATTAGAACTCTATTGCTACGATGCGTAGGCATCTGCAAACGCTATTTCCTAACAAGGAATAATCGCATTTACATTCTTTTGAAGTGAATACGAGGTATGCATGACACTTCGCAATGAACATTATGTCTTATCATGTAACATAGAAGTGAGATGCGATATCGCGTTTTAAGAACCATTAGTTCCCTATTGCCTCGATGCGCAGATATCTGCAAACGCTATTTCCTAGCAAGGAAGTGTCGCATTTAAATTCGTTTGGAGCGTATACGAGGTATACATGACACTTCGCTAAGAATATTATATCTTATCATGAAGCATAGAAATGAGATGCGATATCGCGATTTAAGTAGCATTAGAACTCTACTGCTACGATACGTAGACATCTGCAAATGCTATTTCCTAGGAAGGAAGTGTCGCATTTACATTCGTTTGGTGTGAATACGAGGTATACATGTCATTTCGCAATGAATATTATATCTTATCGCGAAACATAGAAATGAAATGCGAAACCTCGTTTTAAGAAGCATTAGGATCCCTTTGCTACGATGAGTAGACATCTGCAAACGATATTCCCAGGGAGGGAAACGTCGCATTTACATTCTTTCGAAGTGAATACGAGGTATACATAACACTTCACAATGAAAATTATATCTTATCACGAAACATATAAATGAGATGCGATATCGCGATTTAAGTAGCATTAGAACGCTATTGCTGCGATAAGTAGACATTTGCAAACGCTATTTCCTAGCAAGCAATAGTCGCATTTACATTCTTCTGAAGTGAATGCGAAGTATACATGACACTTCGCAATGAATATTACATCTTATCACGAAACATAGAAATGAGATGCGATATCGCGATTTAAGTAGCATTAGAACTCTATTGCTACGATACGTTGGCATCTGAATACGCCATTTCCTAGCAAGGAAGTATCGCATTTACATTCTTTTGAGGTGACTACGAGGTATACATAACACTCCACAAGGAATATTATATCTCATCACGAATCATAGAAATGAAAAGCAACATATCGTTTTAAGAAGCATTAGAACTCTGTTGCTGCGATAAGTAGATATCTGCAAATAATATTTCCTAGCATGGAAGTGTCGCATTTACATTCGTTTGAAGTGTATGCGAGGAATAGATGACACTTCGCAATGAATATTATATATTATCATGAAACATAGATATGAGATGCGATATCGCGAATTAGCAAGCTTTAGAAATCTATTGCTACGATACGTAGACATCTGCGAACGCTATTTCCTAGCAAGGAAGTGTCGCATTTACATTCTTTTGAAGTGGGTACGAGGTATACATAACACTCGACAATGAATATTATATCTTATCATGAAACATTGATATAAGATGCAATATGGCGATATAAGAAGCATTAGAACACTATTGCTTGGATACGTAGACATCTGCAAACGCTATTTCCAATCAAGGAAGTGTCGCATTTACATTCTTTTGAAGTGAGTACAAGGTGTATATGACACTCCACAATGAATATTATATATTATCATGAAACATAGCAATGAGTAGCGATATCGCGTTTTAAGGAGCATTGGAACTCTATTGCTACGATACGTAGACATCTGCAACGGCTATTTCCTAGCAAGGTAGTGTCGCAATTACATACATTTGAAGTGTATGCAAGGTATACATGACAGTTCGCAGTGAATATTATATATTATCATGAAACATAGGAATGAGAAGCGATATGGCGATTTAAGAAGCATTAGATCCCTATTGCTTCGATAGGTAGACATCAGCAAACGCTACTTCCTAGCAAGGTAGTGTCGCGTTTACATTCTTTTGAAAGGAATACGATGTATACATGACACTTCGCAATGAATATTATATCTTATCATGAAACGTAGATATGAGATGCGATATGACGATTTAAGAAGTACTAGAAAACAATTGCTTCGATACGTAGATATCTGCAAACGCTATTTCCAAGCAAGGAAGCGTCGCATTTACATTCTTTTGAAGTGAATACGAGGTATACATAACACTGCACAGTGAATATTATATCTTATCATGAAACATAGAAATGAGATGCGATATGGCGATTTAAGAAGCATTAGAAACCTCTTGGTTCGATACGTAGACATCTGCAAACGCTACTTCCTAGCAAGGAAGTGTCGCAGTTACATTATTTTGAAAGGAATACGAGGTATATATGACACTTCGCAATGAATATTATATCTTCTCATGAAACACAGAAATGAGATGCGATATGACGATTTAAGAAGCATTAGAACTCTATTGCTTCGATACGTAGACATCAGCAAACGCTACTTCCTAGCAGGGAAGTGTCGCGTTTACATACTATTGAATTTTATACGAGGTATACATAACACTCCACAATGAATATTATATCTTATCATGAAGCATAGAAATGAGATGCAATATGGCGATTTTAGGAAGCATTTACATTCTTTTGACGTGAATACGAGGTACACATAACACTGCACAATGAATATTATATCTTATCATGAAACATAGAAATGAGATGCCATATGGCGATTTAAGAAGCTTTAGAACTCCATTGCTTCGATACGTAGATATCTGCAAACGCTATTTCCTAGCTAGGAACTGTCGCATTCACATTAATTTGAAGTGTATGCGAGGTATTCATGACACTTCGCAGTGAATATTATATATTATCTGAAACATAGGAATGAGAAGCGATATGGCGATTTAAGAAGCATTAGATCCCTACTGCTTCGATACGTAGACATCAGCAAACGCTACTTCCTAGCAAGGTAGTGTCGTATTTACATTCTTTTGAATGGAATACGAGGTATACATGACACTTCGCAGTGAATATTATATCTTATCATGAATCCTAGATATGAGATGCGATATGACGATTTAAGAAGCATTAGAAAACTATTGCTTCGATACGAAGACATCTACAAATGCTACTTCCTGGCAAGGAAGTGTCGCATTTACATTATTTTGAAGTAAATACAAGGTATCCATAACACTCAACAATGAATTTTATATATTATCATGAACCACAGTAATGAGCAGCGATATCGCGTTTTGAGAAGCACAAGAATTTTACCACTACGATACGTAGACATCTACAAACGCTATTTCCTGGCAAGGAAGAGTCGCGTTTGCATTCTTTTGAAGTGAATACGAGGTATACATAACACTCCACAATGAATATTATATCTTATCATGAAGCATAGAAATGAGATGTAATATGGCGATTTAAGAAGCATTAGAACTCTATTGCTTCGATACGTAGACATCTGCAAACGCTACTTCCAAGCAAGGAAGTGTCGCATTTACATTCTTTTGAAAGGAATACGAGGTATACATGACACTTCGCAATGAATATTATATCTTATCATGAAACATAGAAATGAGATGCGATATGACGATTTATGAAGCATCAGATATCTATTGCTTCGATACGTAGACATCTGCAAACGATATTTCCTGGCAAGGAAGTGTCGCGTTTACATACTTTTGAAGTGAATACGAGGTATACATAACACTGCACAGTGAATATTATATCTTATCATGAAACATAGAAATGTGGTGCGATATGGCGAAATAAGAAGCATTAGAACTCTAATGCTTCGATACGTAGACATCTGCAAACGCTTCTTCCTTGCAAGGAAGTGTCGCATTTACATTCTTTTGAAAGGAATACGAGGTATACATGACACTCCGCAATGAATATTATATCTTATCATGAAACATAGAAATGAGATGTAATATGGCGATTTAAGAAGCATTAGAACACTATTGCTTCGATACGTAGACATCTGCAAACGCTATTTCCTAGCAAGGAATTGTCGCATTTGCATTCATTTTATGTGTATGCGAGGTATACATGACACTTCGCAATTAATATTATATACAATCATGAAACATAGAAATGAGAAGCGATATCGCGTTTTGAGAAGCATTAGAACTCTAATGCCACTATACGTAGACATCTGCAAACGCTACTTTCTAGCAAGGAAGTGTCGCATTTACATTCTTTTGAAGTGAGTACGAGGTATACATGACACTTCGCAATGAATATTATATCTTACCATGAAACATAGGAATGAGATGCGATATAGGAATATAAGTAGCATTAGAACTCTATTGCTACGATACGTAGACATCTGCAAACGCTGTTTCCTAGCAAGGAAGTGTCGCATTTACATTCTTTTGAAAGGAATACGAGGTATACATGACACTTCGCAATGAAAATTATATCTTATCATGATACATAGATGTGAGATGCGATATCGCGTTTTAAGAAGCATTAGAACTCCATTGCTTCGATACGTAGACATCTGCAAACAATATTTCCTAGCAAGGAAGTGTCCTATTTACATTCTTTTGAAGTGAATACGAGGTACACATAGCACTCCACAATGAATATTATATCTTATCACGAAATATAGAAATGAAATGCGACATCTCGTTTTAAGAAGCATTGGAACTCTATTGCTACGATACGTAGACATCTGCAAACGATATTTCCTAGCAAGGAAGTGTCGCATTTACATTCTTTTGAAGTGAATACGATGTATACATAACACTGCACAATGAATACTATATCTTATCATAAAACATAGAAATGTGGTGCGATATCGCGATTTATGAAGCATTAGATGTCTATTGCTTCGATACGTAGACATCTGCAAACGCTACTTCCTAGCAAGGAAATGTCGCATTTACATTCTTTTGAAGTGAATATGAGGTATACATAACACTGCACAATGAATATTATATCTTATCATGAAACATAGAAATGAGATGCGATATGGCGATTTAAGAAGCATTAGAACACTATTGCCTCGATACGTAGACATCTGCAAACGCTACTTCCTAGCAAAGAAGTGTCGCATTTACATTCTTTTGAAGTGAATACGATGTATACATAACACTGCACAATGAATACTAATATTATCATAAAACATAGAAATGTGATGCGATATCGCGATTTATGAAGCATTAGATGTCTATTGCTTCGATACGTAGACATCTGCAAACGCTACTTCCTAGCAAGGAAGTGTCGCATTTACATTCTTTTGAAGTGAATATGAGGTATACATAACACTCCACAATGAATATTATACATTATCATGAAACATAGTAATGAGTAGCGATATCGCGTATTGAGAAGCATTAGAACTCTAATGCCACAATACGTAGACGTTTGCAAACGCTATTTCCTAGCAGGGATGTGTCGCGTTAGCATTCTTTTGAAGTGAATACGAGGTACACATAACACTGCACAATGAATATTATATCTTATCATGAAACATAGAAATGAGATGCGACATGGCGATTTAAGAAGCATAAGAACACTATTGCCTCGATACGTAGACATCTGCAAACGCTACTTCCTAGCAAAGAAGTGTCGCATTTACATTCTTTTGAAAGGAATACGAGGAATACATAACACTCCACAATGAATATTATACATTATCATGAAACATAGAAATGAGAAGCGATTTCGCGTTTTGAGAAGCATTAGAACTCTAATGCCACGAAACGTAGACATCTGCAAACGCTATTTCCTAGAAAGGGAGAGTCGCATTTACATCCATTTGAAGTATAGACGAGATATACATAACACTGCACAATGAATATTATATCTTATCATGAAACATAGAAACTAGATGCGATATGGCGATTTAAGAAGCATTAGAAGTCCATTGGTTCGATACGTTGACATCTGTAAACGCTACTTCCTAGCAAGGAAGTGTCGCATTTACATTTTTTTGAAAGGAATACGAGGTATACATGACACTTCGCAATGAATATTATATCTTATCATGAAACATAGAAATGAGATGCGGTATGACGATTTAAGAAGCATTAGGTTTCTATAGCAACGATACATAGACACCTGCAAACGCTATTTCCTAGGAAGGAAATGTCGTTTTTACATTCTTTTGATGTGAGAACTAGGTATACATAACTCTCCACAATGAATATTATATATTATAATGAAACATGGTAATGAGTAGCGATATCGCGTTTTGAGATGCATTAGAGCACTAATGCTACGATACGTAGACATCTGCCAACGCTATTTCTTAGCAACGAAGTGTCGCATTTACATTCTTTTGAAGTGAATACGTGGTATTCATGACACTTCGCAATGAATATTATATCTGATCATGAAACATAGAAATGAGATGCTATATGGCGATTTATGAAGCTTTAGAACTCTATTGCTTCGATACGTAGATATCTGCGAACAATATTTCCTAGCAAGTAACTGTCGCACTCACATTCATTTGAAGTGTATGCGAGGTATACATGGCACTGCACAAAGGATATTATATCGTATCATGAAACATAGAAATGACATGCGATATGGCGATTTAAGAAGCATTAGAACTGTATTGCTTCGATACGTAGACATCAGTAAAGCAAGGAAGTGTCGCATTTACATTCTTTTGAAAGGAATAGGAGGTATACATGACACTTCGCAATGAATATTATATCTTATCAGGAAACGTAGATATGAGATGCGATATGACGATTTAAGAAGCATTCGAACTCTATTGCTTCGATACGTAGACATCTGCAAACGCTGTTTCCTAGGAAGGAAGTGTCGCATTTACATTCTTTTGAAAGGAATACGAGGTATACATGACACTTCGCAATGAATATTACATCTCATCATGAAACATAGAAATGGGATGCAATATGGCGATTTAAGAAGCATTAGATGTCTATTGCTTCGATACGTAGATATCTGCAAACGCTATTTCCTAGCAAGGAACTGTCGCATTCACATTCATTTGAAGTGTATGCGAGGTATACATGACACTTCGCAATGGATATTGAATATTATCATGAAACATAGAAAGGAGATGCGATATCGCGAATTAGCAAGCTTTAGAACTCTATTGCTTCGATACGTAGACATCTGCAAACGCTGTTTCCTAGCAAGGAAGTGTCGGATTTACATTCTTTTGAAAGGAATACGAGGTATACATGACACTTCACAATGAATATTATATCTTATAATGAAACATAGAGATGAGATGCGATATGGCGATTTATGAAGCATTAGATGTCTATTGCTTCGATACGTAGACATCTGCAAACGCTATTTCCTAGCAAGGAAGTGTCGCATTTACATTCTTTTGAAAGGAATACGAGGTATTCATGACACTTCGCAATGAATATTACATCTTATCATGAAACATAGAAATGAGATGCGATATAGCGATTTATGAAGAATTAGAATTCTATTGCTTCGATACGTAGACATCTGCAAACGCTGTTTCCTAGCAAGGAAGTGTCGGATTTACATTCTTTTGAAAGGAATACGAGGTATACATGACACTTCACAATGAATATTATATCTTATAATGAAACATAGAGATGAGATGCGATATGGCGATTTATGAAGCATTAGATGTCTATTGCTTCGATACGTAGACATCTGCAAACGCTATTTCCTAGCAAGGAAGTGTCGCATTTACATTCTTTTGAAAGGAATACGAGGTATTCATGACACTTCGCAATGAATATTACATCTTATCATGAAACATAGAAATGAGATGCGATATAGCGATTTATGAAGAATTAGAATTCTATTGCTTCGATACGTAGACATCTGCAAACGCTGGTTCCTAGCAAGGAAGTGTCGCATTTACATTCATTTGAAGTGTATGCGAGGAATACATGACACTGCGCAATGAATATTATATACTATCATGAAACATAGAAATGAGAAACCATGTCGCGTTTTGAGAAGCATTAGAGCACTAATGCTACGATACGTAAACATCTGCAAACGCTATTTCCTAGCAAGGAAGTGTCGCATTTACATTCTTCTGAAGTGAATACGAGGTATACGTGACACTTCGCTATGAATATTATATCTTATCAGGAAACGTAGATATTAGATGCGATATGACGATTTAAGAAGCATTGGAACACTACTGCTTCGATACGTACATCTGCAAACGCTATTTCCTAGCAAGGAAGTGTCGCACTTACATTCTTTTGAAGTGAATACGAGGTATACATAACACTGCACAATGAATATTATATCTTATCATGAAACATAGAAATGTGATGCGATATCGCGATTTAACAAGCGTTAGAACTCTATTGCTACGATACGTAGATATCTACAAACGCTATTTCCTAACAAGGAAGTGTCGCATTCACATTCTTTTGAAATAAATACGAGGTATACTTGACACTTCGCAATGAATATTATATATTATCATGAAACATAGAAATGAGTTGCGATCTGGCGTTTGAAGAAGCGTCAGAATGCTATTGCCATGATACATAGACACCTGCAAACGCTATTTCCTAGGAAGGAAGTGTCGCAATTACATTCATTTGAAGTGTATGCGAGGTATATGTGACATTTCGCAATGAATATTATATCTTGTCACGAAACATAGAAATGAGATGCGATATCGCGAATTAGCAAGCTTTAGAACTCTACTGCTTTGATACGTAGACATCTGCAAGCGCTATTTCCGAGCAAGGAAGTGTGGCATTTACATTCTTTTGAAGTAAATACGAGGTATACATAACACTGCACAATGAATATTATATATTACCATGAAACATAGTAATGAGATGCGATATCTCGTTTTAAGAAGCATTAGAACTCTATTGCTACGATACGTATACATCTGAATACGCCATTTCCTAGCAAGGAAGTGTCGCATTTACATTCGTTTGGAGAGAATGCGATGTATACATGACACTTCGCAATGAATACTATATCTTATCATGAAACATAGAATTGAGATGCGATATCGCGTTTTAAGAAGCATTAGAGCTCTATGGCCTTGATGCGGAGACATCTGCGAACGCTATTTCCTAGCATGGAAGTGTCGCACTTACACTCTTTTGAAGTGAATACGAGGTATACATGACACTTCGCAATGAATATTATATCGTATCACAAAACATATAAATGAGATGCGATATCGCGATTTAAGTAGCAATAGAACTCTATTGCTGCGATACGTAGACATCTGAATACGCCATTTCCTCGCAAGGAAGTGTCGCATTTACATTCGTTTGGAGAGAATACGAGGTATACATGACACTGCGCAATGAGTATTATATCTTATCATGTAACATCGGAATGAGAAGCGATATGGCGATTTAAGAAGTATTAGATACCTATTGCTTCGATACGTAGACATCTGCAAATGCTATTTCCTGGCAAGGAAGTGTCGCGCTTACATTCTTTTGAGCGAATACGAGGTATACATGACACTTCGCAATGAATATCGTATCTTATCATGAAACATAGAAATGAGATTCGATATGACGATTTAAGAAGCATTAGAATTCAATTGCTTCGATACGCAGACATCTGCAAACGCTATTTCCTAGCAAGGAAGTGTCGCGTTTACATTCTTTTGAAGTGAATACGAGGTATACATAACACTGCACAATGAATATTATATCTTATCATGTAACATAGGAATGAGAAGCGATATGGCGATTTAAGAAGTATTAGATACCTATTGCTTCGATACGTAGACATCTGCAAATGCTATTTCCTGGCAAGGAGGTGTCGCGGTTACATTCTTTTGAGCGAATACGAGGTATACACAACACTCCGCAATGAATATTATATCTTATCATGAAACATAGAAATGAGATGCAATATCACGAATTAGCAAGCTTTAGAACTCTATTTCTTCGATACGTAGACATCTGCAAACGCTATTTCCTGGCAACGAAGTGTCGCGTTTACATTCTTTCGAAGTGAATACGAGGTATACATAACACTGCACAATGAATATTATATCTTATCATGAAACATAGAAATGAGATGCGATATCGCGACTTAAGAAGCATTACGACACTATTGCTTCGATACGTAGACATCTGCAAACGCTATTTCCCAGCAAGGAATTGTCGCATTTACATTCATTTGAAGTGTATGCGAGTTATACATGACACTTCGCAGTGAATATTATATATTATCATGTAACATAGGAATGAGTAGCGATATAGTGATTTAAGAAGTATTAGATACCTATTGCTTCGATACGTAGATATCTGCAAACGCTATTTCCGAGCAAGGAAGTGTGGCATTTACATTCTTTTGAAGTGAATATGAGGTATACATAACACTCCACAATGAATATTATATATTATCATGAAACATGGTAATGAGTAGCGATATCACGTTTTGAGAAGCATTAGAACACTAATGGTACGATACGTAGACATCTGCAAACGCTATTTCCTAGCAAGGAAGTGTCGCATTTACATTCAATTTAAGTGTATGCGAGGTATACATGACACTTCGCTATGAATATTATATATTATCATGAAACATGGCATTGAGTAGCGATATCGCGTTTTGAGAAGCATTAGAACTCTAATGCTACGATACGTAGACATCTGCAAATGCTATTTCCTGGCAAGGAAGTGTCGCGTTTACATTCTTTTGAGTGAATACGAGGTATACATAACACTCCGCAATTAATATTATATCTTATCATGAAACATAGAAATGAGATGCGATATCGCGAATTCGCAAGCTTCAGAAGTCTATTGCTTCGATACGTAGACATCTGCAAACGCTATTTCCAAGCAAGGAAGTGTCGCATTTATTCATTTGAAAGGAATACGAGGCATACATGAAACTTCGCAATGAATATTATATCTTATCATGAAACAAAGAAATGAGATGCGATATCGCGAATTAGCAAGCTTTAGAACTCTACTGCTTTGATACGTAGACATCTGCAAGCGCTATTTCCGAGCAAGGAAGTGTGGCATTTACATTCTTTTGAAGTAAATACGAGGTATACATAACACTGCACAATGAATATTATATATTACCATGAAACATAGTAATGAGATGCGATATCTCGTTTTAAGAAGCATTAGAACTCTATTGCTACGATACGTATACATCTGAATACGCCATTTCCTAGCAAGGAAGTGTCGCATTTACATTCGTTTGGAGAGAATACGATGTATACATGACACTTCGCAATGAATACTATATCTTATCATGAAACATAGAATTGAGATGCGATATCGCGTTTTAAGAAGCATTAGAGCTCTATGGCCTTGATGCGGAGACATCTGCGAACGCTATTTCCTAGCATGGAAGTGTCGCACTTACACTCTTTTGAAGTGAATACGAGGTATACATGACACTTCGCAATGAATATTATATCGTATCACAAAACATATAAATGAGATGCGATATCGCGATTTAAGTAGCAATAGAACTCTATTGCTGCGATACGTAGACATCTGAATACGCCATTTCCTCGCAAGGAAGTGTCGCATTTACATTCGTTTGGAGAGAATACGAGGCATACATGACACTGCGCAATGAGTATTATATCTTATCATGTAACATCGGAATGAGAAGCGATATGGCGATTTAAGAAGTATTAGATACCTATTGCTTCGATACGTAGACATCTGCAAATGCTATTTCCTGGCAAGGAAGTGTCGCGCTTACATTCTTTTGAGCGAATACGAGGTATACATGACACTTCGCAATGAATATCATATCTTATCATGAAACATAGAAATGAGATTCGATATGACGATTTAAGAAGCATTAGAATTCAATTGCTTCGATACGCAGACATCTGCAAACGCTATTTCCTAGCAAGGAAGTGTCGCGTTTACATTCTTTTGAAGTGAATACGAGGTATACATAACACTGCACAATGAATATTATATCTTATCATGTAACATAGGAATGAGAAGCGATATGGCGATTTAAGAAGTATTAGATACCTATTGCTTCGATACGTAGACATCTGCAAATGCTATTTCCTGGCAAGGAGGTGTCGCGGTTACATTCTTTTGAGCGAATACGAGGTATACACAACACTCCGCAATGAATATTATATCTTATCATGAAACATAGAAATGAGATGCAATATCGCGAATTAGCAAGCTTTAGAACTCTATTTCTTCGATACGTAGACATCTGCAAACGCTATTTCCTGGCAACGAAGTGTCGCGTTTACATTCTTGTGAAGTGAATACGAGGTATACATAACACTGCACAATGAATATTATATCTTATCATGAAACATAGAAATGAGATGCGATATCGCGACTTAAGAAGCATTAGGACACTATTGCTTCGATACGTAGACATCTGCAAACGCTATTTCCCAGCAAGGAAGTGTCGCATTTACATTCATTTGAAGTGTATGCGAGTTATACATGACACTTCGCAGTGAATATTATATATTATCATGTAACATAGGAATGAGTAGCGATATAGTGATTTAAGAAGTATTAGATACCTATTGCTTCGATACGTAGATATCTGCAAACGCTATTTCCGAGCAAGGAAGTGTGGCATTTACATTCTTTTGAAGTGAATATGAGGTATACATAACACTCCACAATGAATATTATATATTATCATGAAACATGGTAATGAGTAGCGATATCACGTTTTGAGAAGCATTAGAACACTAATGGTACGATACGTAGACATCTGCAAACGCTATTTCCTAGCAAGGAAGTGTCGCATTTACATTCAATTTAAGTGTATGCGAGGTATACATGACACTTCGCTATGAATATTATATATTATCATGAAACATGGCATTGAGTAGCGATATCGCGTTTTGAGAAGCATTAGAACTCTAATGCTACGATACGTAGACATCTGCAAATGCTATTTCCTGGCAAGGAAGTGTCGCGTTTACATTCTTTTGAGTGAATACGAGGTATACATAACACTCCGCAATTAATATTATATCTTATCATGAAACATAGAAATGAGATGCGATATCGCGAATTCGCAAGCTTTAGAAGTCTATTGCTTCGATACGTAGACATCTGCAAACGCTATTTCCAAGCAAGGAAGTGTCGCATTTATTCATTTGAAAGGAATACGAGGCATACATGAAACTTCGCAATGAATATTATATCTTATCATGAAACAAAGAAATGAGATGCGATATCGCGAATTAGCAAGCTTTAGAACTCTACTGCTTTGATACGTAGACATCTGCAAGCGCTATTTCCGAGCAAGGAAGTGTGGCATTTACATTCTTTTGAAGTAAATACGAGGTATACATAACACTGCACAATGAATATTATATATTACCATGAAACATAGTAATGAGATGCGATATCTCCTTTTTAGAAGCATTAGAACTCTATTGCTACGATACGTATACATCTGAATACGCCATTTCCTAGCAAGGAAGTGTCGCATTTACATTCGTTTGGAGAGAATACGAGGTATACATGACACTTCGCAATGAATACTATATCTTATCATGAAACATAGAATTGAGATGCGATATCGCGTTTTAAGAAGCATTAGAGCTCTATGGCCTTGATGCGGAGACATCTGCGAACGCTATTTCCTAGCATGGAAGTGTCGCACTTACACTCTTTTGAAGTGAATACGAGGTATACATGACACTTCGCAATGAATATTATATCGTATCACAAAACATATAAATGAGATGCGATATCGCGATTTAAGTAGCAATAGAACTCTATTGCTGCGATACGTAGACATCTGAATACGCCATTTCCTCGCAAGGAAGTGTCGCATTTACATTCGTTTGGAGAGAATACGAGGTATACATGACACTGCGCAATGAGTATTATATCTTATCATGTAACATCGGAATGAGAAGCGATATGGCGATTTAAGAAGTATTAGATACCTATTGCTTCGATACGTAGACATCTGCAAATGCTATTTCCTGGCAAGGAAGTGTCGCGCTTACATTCTTTTGAGCGAATACGAGGTATACATGACACTTCGCAATGAATATCATATCTTATCATGAAACATAGAAATGAGATTCGATATGACGATTTAAGAAGCATTAGAATTCTATTGCTTCGATACGCAGACATCTGCAAATGCTATTTCCTGGCAAGGAGGTGTCGCGGTTACATTCTTTTGAGCGAATACGAGGTATACATAACACTCCGCAATGAATATTATATCTTATCATGAAACATAGAAATGAGATGCAATATCGCGAATTAGCAAGCTTTAGAACTCTATTTCTTCGATACGTAGACATCTGCAAACGCTATTTCCTGGCAACGAAGTGTCGCGTTTACATTCTTTTGAAGTGAATACGAGGTATACATAACACTGCACAATGAATATTATATCTTACCATGAAACATAGAAATGAGATGCGATATCGCGACTTAAGAAGCATTAGGACACTATTGCTTCGATACGTAGACATCTGCAAACGCTATTTCCCAGCAAGGAAGTGTCGCATTTACATTCATTTGAAGTGTATGCGAGTTATACATGACACTTCGCAGTGAATATTATATATTATCATGTAACATAGGAATGAGTAGCGATATAGTGATTTAAGAAGTATTAGATACCTATTGCTTCGATACGTAGATATCTGCAAACGCTATTTCCGAGCAAGGAAGTGTGGCATTTACATTCTTTTGAAGTGAATATGAGGTATACATAACACTCCACAATGAATATTATATATTATCATGAAACATGGTAATGAGTAGCGATATCACGTTTTGAGAAGCATTAGAACACTAATGGTACGATACGTAGACATCTGCAAACGCTATTTCCTGGCAACGAAGTGTCGCGTTTACATACTTTTGAAGTGAATACGAGGTTTACATAACAGTCCACAATGAATATTATATCTTACCATGAAACATAGAAATGAGATGCAATATGGAGATTTAAGAAGCATTAGATGTCTATTGCTTCGATACCTAGACATCTGCCAACGCTATTTCCTAGCAAGGAAGTATCCCATTTACTTTCTTTTGAAGTGTATGCGAGGTATACATGACACTTCGCAGTGGATATTATATCTTATCATGAAGCGTAGAAATGAAATGCGATATCGCGCTTTAAGAAGCGTTAGAAATCCATTGCTACGATACGTATACATCTGCAAACGCTATTTCCTAGCAAGGATGTGTCGCATTTACATTCATTTGAAGTGTATGCGTGCTATGCATAACACTTCGCAATGAATATTATATCTCATCATGAAACATAGAAATGAGATGCGATATCCAGTTTGAAGAAACATTAGAACTATACTGCTTCGATACGTAGACATCTGGAAACGCTACTTCCTAGCAAGGAAGTGTCGCAGTTACATTCTTTTGAAGTGAATACGATGTGTACATATCACTCCACAATGAATATCATATCTTATCATGAAACATAGGAATGAGAAGCGATATCGCAATTAGAGATGCACCAGATCTCTATTGCTTCGATAGGTAGACATCTGGAAACGCTTCTTCCTAGCAAGGAAGTGTCGCATTATCATTCCTTTGAAGTGAACACGAGGTATACATGACACTTCGCAATGAATATTATACCGTATCACGAAACATAGAAATGAGATGCAATATCGCGCTCTAAGAAGCATTAGAACGCTATTACTCCGATACGTAGACATCTTGAAACGCTACTTCCTAGCAATGAAGTGTCGCAGTTACATTCACCTGAAGTGAATACGGGGAGTACATAACACTTCGCAATGAATATTATATCTTATCATGAATCATAGAAATGAGATACGATATCGAGCTTTAAGAAGCGTTAGAAATTTATTGCCACGATACGTAGACATCTGCAAACGCTATTTCCTAGCAAGGAAGTGTCGCATTTACATTCTATTGAAGTGAATACGAGGTATACATAACACTGCGCAATGAATATTATATCTTATCATTAAACATAGAAATGAGATGCGATATCACGTTTTAAGGAGCATTAGAACTCTATTGCTTCGATACGGAGACATCTGCAAACGCTAATTCTTGGCAAGAAAGTGTCGGTGTTACATTCTTTTGAAGTGAATACGAGGTATACATAACACGCCACAATGAATATTATATCTTATCATGAAACATAGAAATGAGATGCAATACGGCGACTTAAGAAGCATTAGAACTCTATTGCTTCGACACGTAGATAACTGCAAACGCTATTTCCAAGCAAGGATGGGTGGCATTCACATTCATTTGAAGTGTATGCGAGGTATAAGCGACCCTCCGCTTTCCCCCTATTTCCTAGCAAGGAAGTGTCGCATTTACATTCTTTTGAAAGGAATACGAGGTATACATAACACTTCGTAATGAATATTATATCTTATCATGAATCGTAGATATGAGATGCGATATGACGATTTAAGAAGCATTAGAAAACTATTGCTTCGATACGTAGAAATCTGCAAACGCTATTTCCTAGCAAGGAAGTGTCGCATTTACATTCTTTAGAAGTGGATACGAGGTATACATAACACTCCATAATGAGTATTATATCTTATCATGAAACGTAGATATGAGATGCGATATGACGATTTAAGAAGCATTACAATACAATTGCTTCGATACGTAGACATATGAAAACGCTATTTCCAAGCAAGGAAGTGTCGCATTTACATTCTTTTGAAGTGAGTACGAGGTATTCATAACACGGCACAATGAATATTATATATTATCATGAAACATAGAAATGAGATGCGATATCGCGATTTAAGAAGCTTTAGAACTCTATTGCTTCGATACGTAGATATCTGCAAACACTATTTCCTAGCAAGGAACTGTCGCATTCACATTCATTTGAAGTGTATGCGAGGTATACATGACACTTCGCAATGAATATTATATATTATCATGAAACATAGATATGAGATGCGATATCGCGAATTAGCAAGCTTTAGAAACCTATTTCTTGGATACGTAGACATCTGCAAACGCTACTTCCTAGCAAGGATGTGTCGCATTCACATTCTTTTCAAATGCGTACGAGGTATACATAACACTGCACAATGAATATTGTATCTTATCATGAAACGTAGATATGAGATGCGATATGACGATATAAGAAGCATTAGAAAACTATTGCTTCGATACGTAGACATCTACAAACGCTATTTCCTAGCAAGGAATTGTCGCATTTACATTCTTTAGAAGTGGATACGAGGTATACATAACACTCCACAATGAGTATTATATCTTATCATGAAACGTAGATAAGAGATGCGATATGACGATTTAAGAAGCATTAGAATACTATTGCTTCGATACGTAGACATATGAGAACGCTATTTCCAAGCAAGGCAGTGTCGCATTTACATTCTTTTGAAGTGAATACGAGGTATACATAACACTCCACAATGAATATTATATATTATCATGAAACATAGTAATGCGTAGCGATATCGCGTTTTGAGAAGCATTAGAACTCTAATGCTACGATACGTAGACATCTGCAAACTCTATTTCCTAGCAAGGAAGTGTCGCATTTACATTCTTTTGAGAGGGATACGAGGTATACATGACACTTCGTAATGAGTATTATATCTTATCATGAAACATAGAAGTGATATGCGTAATGACGATTTTAGAAGCATTAGAACTCTATTGCTTCGATACGTAGATATCTGCAAACGGTAATTCCTAGGAAGGAAGTGTCGCATTTACATTCTTTTGAAAGGAATACGAGGTATACATGACACTTCGCAATGAATATTATACCTTATCACGAAAGATAGAAATGAGATGCGATATCGCGTTTCAAGAAGTATTAGAACACTATTTCTTCGACACGGAGGCATCTGCAAACGCTATTTCCTAGCAAGGTATTGTCGCATTTACTTCCTTCTGAAGTGAATACGAGGAGTACATGACACTGCACATTGAATACTATATCTTATCATGAAACATAGGAATGAGATGCGATATCGCTTTCTGAGCAGCATTAGAACACTATTGCTTGGATACGTAGACATCTGCCAACGCTGTTTCCTAGCAAGGAAGTGTCGCATTTACATTCTTTTGAAAGGAATACGAGGTATACATGACACTTCGCAATGAATATTATATCTTATCATGAAACATAGAAATGTGATGCGATATGACGATTTATGAAGCAATACAACTCTATTGCTTCGATACGTAGACATATGCAAATGATAGTTCCTAGCAAGGAAGTGTCGCATTTACAATCTTTTGAAGTGAATACGAGGTATACATAACACTTCGCAATGAATATTATATCTTATCATGAAACGTAGATATGAGATGCGATATGACGATTTAAGAAGCATTAGAATACTATTGCTTCGATACGTAGACATATGCAAACGCTATTTCCTAGCAAGGAAGTGTCGCATTTACATTCATTTGAAATGTATGCAAGGTAGACATGGCATATCGCAGTGAATATTACATATTATCATGAAACATAGAAATGAGAAGCGATATGGCGATTTAAGAAGCATTAGATCCCCATTGCTTCGATACGTAGACATCTGCAAACGCTACCTCCTAGCAAGGAAGTGTCGCATTTACATTCTTTTGAAAGGAATACGAGGTATACATAACACTTCGTAATGAATATTATATCTTATCATGAAACGTAGATATGAGATGCGATATGACGATTTAAGAAGCATTAGAAAACTATTGCTTGGATACGTAGACATCTGCAAACGCTATTTCCTGGCAAGGAAGTGTCGCATTTACATTCTTTAGAAGTGGTTACGATGTATACATAACACTCCATAATGAGTATTATATCTTATCATGAAACGTAGATATGAGATGCGATATGACGATTTAAGAAGCATTAGAATACAATTGCTTCGATACGTAGACATATGAAAACGCTATTTCCAAGCAAGGAAGTGTCGCATTTACATTCTTTTCAAGTGAATACGAGGTATTCATAACACGGCACAATGAATATTATATATTATCATGAAACATAGAAATGAGATGCGATATCGCGATTTAAGAAGCTTTAGAACTCTATTGCTTCGATACGTAGATATCTGCAAACACTGTTTCCTAGCAAGGAACTATTGCATTCACATTCATTTGAAGTGTATGCGAGGTATACATGACACTTCGCAATGAATATTATATATTATCATGAAACATAGATACGAGATGCGATATCGCGAATTAGCAAGCTTTAGAAATCTATTTCTTCGATACGTAGACATCTGCAAACGCTACTTCCCAACAAGGAAGTGTCGCAGTTACATTCTTTTGAAGTGAATACGAGGTATTCATAACACTGCACAATGAACATTATATCTTATCATGAAACATAGAAAAGAGATGCGATATCGCGATTTAAGAAGGTTTAGAACTCTATTGCTTCGATACGTAGATATCTGCAAACACTATTTCCTAGCAAGGAACTGTCGCATTCACATTCATTTGAGGTGTACGCGAGGTATACATGACACTTCGCAATGAATATTACATCTTGTCACGAAACATAGAAATGAGATGCGATATCGCGATTTAAGAAGCATTAGAACACTATTGCTTCGATACGAAGACATGTGCAAACGCTATTGCCTAGCAAGGAAGTGTCGCATTTACATTATTTTGAAGTGATTACGAGGTACACATGACACTTCGCAATGAATATTATATCTTGTCATGAAACGTAGATATGAGATGCGATATGACGATTTAAGAAGCATTAGAATACTATTGCTTCGATACGTAGACATATGCAAACGCTATTTCCAAGCAAGGAAGTGTCGCATTTACATTCTTTTGAAGTGAATACGAGGTATTCATAACACTGCACAATGAACATTATATCTTATCATGAAACACAGAAATGAGATGCGATATCGCGTTTTGAGAAGCATTAGAACTCTAATGCTACGATACGTAGACATCTGCAAACTCTATTTCCTAGCAAGGAAGTGTCGCATTTACATTCTTTTGAAAGGAATACGAGGTATACATGACACTTCGTAATGAGTATTATATCTTATCATGAAACAGAAGTGATATGCGATATGACGATTTTAGAAGCATTAGAACTCTATTGCTTCGATACGTAGACATCTGAAAACGCTATTTCCTAGCAAGGATGTGTCGCATTTACATTCTTTTGAAGTGAATACGAGGTATACATAACACTGCACAATGAAGATTATATCTTATCATGAAGCATAGAATTGAGATGCGATATGGCGATCTAAGAAGCATTAGAACACTATTGCTTGGATACGTAGACATCTGCCAACGCTGTTTCCTAGCAAGGAAGTGTCGCATTTACATTCTTTTGAAAGGAATACGAGGTATACATGACACTTCGCAATGAATATTATATCTTATCATGAAACATAGAAATGTGATGCGATATGACGATTTATGAAGCAATACAACTCTATTGCTTCGATACGTAGACATATGCAAATGATAGTTCCTAGCAAGGAAGTGTCGCATTTACAATCTTTTGAAGTGAATACGAGGTACACATAACACTTCGCAATGAATATTATATCTTATCATGAAACGTAGATATGAGATGCGATATGACGATTTAAGAAGCATTAGAATACTATTGCTTCGATACGTAGACATATGCAAACGCTATTTCCAAGCAAGGAAGTGTCGCATTTACATTCTTTTCAAGTGAATACGAGGTATTCATAACACGGCACAATGAAATTATATATTACCATGAAACATAGAAATGAGATGCGATATCGCGATTTAAGAAGCTTCAGAACTCTATTGCTTCGATACGTAGATATCTGCAAACACTAAATCCTAGCAAGGAACTGTCGCATTCACATTCATTTGAAGTGTATGCGAGGTATACATGACCCTTCGCAATGAATATTATATATTATCATGAAACATAGATATGAGATGCGATATCGCGAATTAGCAAGCTTTAGAAACCTATTTCTTGGATACGTAGACATCTGCAAACGCTACTTCCTAGCAAGGATGTGTCGCATTTACATTCTTTTCAAATGAGTACGAGGTATACATAACACTGCACTATGAATATTATATCTTATCATGAAACGTAGATATGAGATGCGATATGACGATATAAGAAGCATTAGAAAACTATTGCTTCGATACGTAGACATCTGCAAACGCTATTTCCTAGCAAGGAAGTGTCGCAGTTACATTCTTTTGAAAGGAATACGAGGTATACATGACACTTCGCAATGAATATTATACCTTATCACGAAACATAGAAATGAGATGCGATATCGCGATTCAAGAAGTATTAGAACACTATTTCTTCGACACGGAGACATCTGCAAACGCTATTTCCTAGCAAGGTATTGTCGCATTTACTTCCTTCTGAAGTGAATACGAGGAGTACATGACACTGCACATTGAATACTATATCTTATCATGAAACATAGGAATGAGATGCGATGTCGCTTTTTGAGCGGCATTAGAACACTATTGCTTGGATACGTAGACATCTGCCAACGCTGTTTCCTAGCAAGGAAGTGTCGAATTTACATTCTTTTGAAAGGAATACGAGGTATACATGACACTTCGCAATGAATATTATATCTTATCATGAAACATAGAAATGTGATGCGATATGACGATTTATGAAGCAATACAACTCTATTGCTTCGATACGTAGACATATGCAAATGATAGTTCCTAGCAAGGAAGTGTCGCATTTACAATCTTTTGAAGTGAATACGAGGTATACATAACACTTCGCAATGAATATTATATCTTATCATGAAACGTAGATATGAGATGCGATATGACGATTTAAGAAGCATTAGAATACTATTGCTTCGATACGTAGACATATGCAAACGCTATTTCCTAGCAAGGAAGTGTCGCATTTACATTCATTTGAAATGTATGCAAGGTAGACATGGCATATCGCAGTGAATATTACATATTATCATGAAACATAGAAATGAGAAGCGATATGGCGATTTAAGAAGCATTAGATCCCCATTGCTTCGATACGTAGACATCTGCAAACGCTACCTCCTAGCAAGGAAGTGTCGCATTTACATTCTTTTGAAAGGAATACGAGGTATACATAACACTTCGTAATGAATATTATATCTTATCATGAAACGTAGATATGAGATGCGATATGACGATTTAAGAAGCATTAGAAAACTATTGCTTGGATACGTAGACATCTGCAAACGCTATTTCCTGGCAAGGAAGTGTCGCATTTACATTCTTTAGAAGTGGATACGAGGTATACATAACACTCCATAATGAGTATTATATCTTATCATGAAACGTAGATATGAGATGCGATATGACGATTTAAGAAGCATTAGAATACAATTGCTTCGATACGTAGACATATGAAAACGCTATTTCCAAGCAAGGAAGTGTCGCATTTACATTCTTTTCAAGTGAATACGAGGTATTCATAACACGGCACAATGAATATTATATATTATCATGAAACATAGAAATGAGATGCGATATCGCGATTTAAGAAGCTTTAGAACTCTATTGCTTCGATACGTAGATATCTGCAAACACTGTTTCCTAGCAAGGAACTATTGCATTCACATTCATTTGAAGTGTATGCGAGGTATACATGACACTTCGCAATGAATATTATATATTATCATGAAACATAGATACGAGATGCGATATCGCGAATTAGCAAGCTTTAGAAATCTATTTCTTCGATACGTAGACATCTGCAAACGCTACTTCCCAACAAAGAAGTGTCGCAGTTACATTCTTTTGAAGTGAATACGAGGTATTCATAACACTGCACAATGAACATTATATCTTATCATGAAACATAGAAAAGGGATGCGATATCGCGATTTAAGAAGGTTTAGAACTCTATTGCTTCGATACGTAGATATCTGCAAACACTATTTCCTAGCAAGGAACTGTCGCATTCACATTCATTTGAGGTGTACGCGAGGTATACATGACACTTCGCAATGAATATTACATCTTGTCACGAAACATAGAAATGAGATGCGATATCGCGATTTAAGAAGCATTAGAACACTATTGCTTCGATACGAAGACATGTGCAAACGCTATTGCCTAGCAAGGAAGTGTCGCATTTACATTATTTTGAAGTGATTACGAGGTACACATGACACTTCGCAATGAATATTATATCTTGTCATGAAACGTAGATATGAGATGCGATATGACGATTTAAGAAGCATTAGAATACTATTGCTTCGATACGTAGACATATGCAAACGCTATTTCCAAGCAAGGAAGTGTCGCATTTACATTCTTTTGAAGTGAATACGAGGTATTCATAACACTGCACAATGAACATTATATCTTATCATGAAACACAGAAATGAGATGCGATATCGCGTTTTGAGAAGCATTAGAACTCTAATGCTACGATACGTAGACATCTGCAAACTCTATTTCCTAGCAAGGAAGTGTCGCATTTACATTCTTTTGAAAGGAATACGAGGTATACATGACACTTCGTAATGAGTATTATATCTTATCATGAAACAGAAGTGATATGCGATATGACGATTTTAGAAGCATTAGAACTCTATTGCTTCGATACGTAGACATCTGCAAACGCTATTTCCTAGCAAGGATGTGTCGCATTTACATTCTTTTGAAGTGAATACGAGGTATACATAACACTGCACAATGAAGATTATATCTTATCATGAAGCATAGAATTGAGATGCGATATGGCGATCTAAGAAGCATTAGAACACTATTGCTTGGATACGTAGATATCTGCCAACGCTGTTTCCTAGCAAGGAAGTGTCGCATTTACATTCTTTTGAAAGGAATACGAGGTATACATGACACTTCGCAATGAATATTATATCTTATCATGAAACATAGAAATGTGATGCGATATGACGATTTATGAAGCAATACAACTCTATTGCTTCGATATGTAGACATATGCAAATGATAGTTCCTAGCAAGGAAGTGTCGCATTTACAATCTTTTGAAGTGAATACGAGGTATACATAACACTTCGCAATGAATATTATATCTTATCATGAAACGTAGATATGAGATGCGATATGACGATTTAAGAAGCATTAGAATACTATCGCTTCGATACGTAGACATATGCAAACGCTATTTCCTAGCAAGGAAGTGTCCCATTTACATTCATTTGAAGTGTATGCAAGGTAGACATGGCACATCGCAGTGAATATTACATATTATCATGAAACATAGAAATGAGAAGCGATATGGCGATTTAAGAAGCATTACATCCCCATTGCTTCGATACGTAGACATCTGCAAACGCTACCTCCTAGCAAGGAAGTGTCGCATTTACATTCTTTTGAAAGGAATACGAGGTATACATAACACTTCGTAATGAATATTATATCTTATCATGAAACGTAGATATGAGATGCGATATGACGATTTAAGAAGCATTAGAAAACTATTGCTTGGATACGTAGACATCTGCAAACGCTATTTCCTGGCAAGGAAGTGTCGCATTTACATTCTTTAGAAGTGGATACGAGGTATACATAACACTCCATAATGAGTATTATATCTTATCATGAAACGTAGATATGAGATGCGATATGACGATTTAAGAAGCATTAGAATACAATTGCTTCGATACGTAGACATATGAAAACGCTATTTCCAAGCAAGGAAGTGTCGCATTTACATTCTTTTCAAGTGAATACGAGGTATTCATAACACGGCACAATGAAATTATATATTACCATGAAACATAGAAATGAGATGCGATATCGCGATTTAAGAAGCTTCAGAACTCTATTGCTTCGATACGTAGATATCTGCAAACACTAAATCCTAGCAAGGAACTGTCGCATTCACATTCATTTGAAGTGTATGCGAGGTATACATGACCCTTCGCAATGAATATTATATATTATCATGAAACATAGATATGAGATGCGATATCGCGAATTAGCAAGCTTTAGAAACCTATTTCTTGGATACGTAGTCATCTGCAAACGCTACTTCCTAGCAAGGATGTGTCGCACTTACACTCTTTTCAAATGAGTACGAGGTATACATAACACTGCACTATGAATATTATATCTTATCATGAAACGTAAATATGAGATGCGATATGACGATATAAGAAGCATTAGAAAACTATTGCTTCGATACGTAGACATCTGCAAACGCTATTTCCTAGCAAGGAAGTGTCGCAGTTACATTCTTTTGAAAGGAATACGAGGTATACATGACACTTCGCAATGAATATTATACCTTATCACGAAACATAGAAATGAGATGCGATATCGCGATTCAAGAAGTATTAGAACACTATTTCTTCGACACGGAGACATCTGCAAACGCTATTTCCTAGCAAGGTATTGTCGCATTTACTTCCTTCTGAAGTGAATACGAGGAGTACATGACACTGCACATTGAATACTATATCTTATCATGAAACATAGGAATGAGATGCGATGTCGCTTTTTGAGCGGCATTAGAACACTATTGCTTGGATACGTAGACATCTGCCAACGCTGTTTCCTAGCAAGGAAGTGTCGAATTTACATTCTTTTGAAAGGAATACGAGCTATACATGACACTTCGCAATGAATATTATATCTTATCATGAAACATAGAAATGTGATGCGATATGACGATTTATGAAGCAATACAACTCTATTGCTTCGATACGTAGACATATGCAAATGATAGTTCCTAGCAAGGAAGTGTCGCATTTACAATCTTTTGAAGTGAATACGAGGTATACATAACACTTCGCAATGAATATTATATCTTATCATGAAACGTAGATATGAGATGCGATATGACGATTTAAGAAGCATTAGAATACTATCGCTTCGATACGTAGACATATGCAAACGCTATTTCCTAGCAAGGAAGTGTCGCATTTACATTCATTTGAAGTGTATGCAAGGTAGACATGGCACATCGCAGTGAATATTACATATTATCATGAAACATAGAAATGAGAAGCGATATGGCGATTTAAGAAGCATTACATCCCCATTGCTTCGATACGTAGACATCTGCAAACGCTACCTCCTAGCAAGGAAGTGTCGCATTTACATTCTTCTGAAAGGAATACGAGGTATACATAACACTTCGTAATGAATATTATATCTTATCATGAAACGTAGATATGAGATGCGATATGACGATTTAAGAAGCATTAGAAAACTATTGCTTGGATACGTAGACATCTGCAAACGCTATTTCCTGGCAAGGAAGTGTCGCATTTACATTCTTTAGAAGTGGATATGAGGTATACATAACACTCCATAATGAGTATTATATCTTATCATGAAACGTAGATATGAGATGCGATATGACGATTTAAGAAGCATTAGAATACAATTGCTTCGATACGTAGACATATGAAAACGCTATTTCCAAGCAAGGAAGTGTCGCATTTACATTCTTTTCAAGTGAATACGAGGTATTCATAACACGGCACAATGAAATTATATATTACCATGAAACATAGAAATGAGATGCGATATCGCGATTTAAGAAGCTTCAGAACTCTATTGCTTCGATACGTAGATATCTGCAAACACTAAATCCTAGCAAGGAACTGTCGCATTCACATTCATTTGAAGTGTATGCGAGGTATACATGACCCTTCGCAATGAATATTATATATTATCATGAAACATAGATATGAGATGCGATATCGCGAATTAGCAAGCTTTAGAAACCTATTTCTTGGATACGTAGACATCTGCAAACGCTACTTCCTAGCAAGGATGTGTCGCATTTACATTCTTTTCAAATGAGTACGAGGTATACATAACACTGCACTATGAATATTATATCTTATCATGAAACGTAGATATGAGATGCGATATGACGATATAAGAAGCATTAGAAAACTATTGCTTCGATACGTAGACATCTGCAAACGCTATTTCCTAGCAAGGAAGTGTCGCAGTTACATTCTTTTGAAAGGAATACGAGGTATACATGACACTTCGCAATGAATATTATACCTTATCACGAAACATAGAAATGAGATGCGATATCGCGATTCAAGAAGTATTAGAACACTGTTTCTTCGACACGGAGACATCTGCAAACGCTATTTCCTAGCAAGGTATTGTCGCATTTACTTCCTTCTGAAGTGAATACGAGGAGTACATGACACTGCACATTGAATACTATATCTTATCATGAAACATAGGAATGAGATGCGATATCGCTTTTTGAGCGGCATTAGAACACTATTGCTTGGATACGTAGACATCTGCCAACGCTGTTTCCTAGCAAGGAAGTGTCGAATTTACATTCTTTTGAAAGGAATACGAGGTATACATGACACTTCGCAATGAATATTATATCTTATCATGAAACATAGAAATGTGATGCGATATGACGATTTATGAAGCAATACAACTCTATTGCTTCGATACGTAGACATATGCAAATGATAGTTCCTAGCAAGGAAGTGTCGCATTTACAATCTTTTGAAGTGAATACGAGGTATACATAACACTTCGCAATGAATATTATATCTTATCATGAAACGTAGATATGAGATGCGATATGACGATTTAAGAAGAATTAGAATACTATTGCTTCGATACGTAGACATATGCAAACGCTATTTCCTAGCAAGGAAGTGTCACATTTACATTCATTTGAAATGTATGCAAGGTAGACATGGCACATCGCAGTGAATATTACATATTATCATGAAACATAGAAATGAGAAGCGATATGGCGATTTAAGAAGCATTAGATCCCCATTGCTTCGATACGTAGACATCTGCAAACGCTACCTCCTAGCAAGGAAGTGTCGCATTTACATTCTTTTGAAAGGAATACGAGGTATACATAACACTTCGTAATGAATATTATATCTTATCATGAAACGTAGATATGAGATGCGATATGACGATTTAAGAAGCATTAGAAAACTATTGCTTCGATACGTAGACATCTGCAAACGCTATTTCCTGGCAAGGAAGTGTCGCATTTACATTCTTTAGAAGTGGATACGAGGTATACATAACACTCCATAATGAGTATTATATCTTATCATGAAACGTAGATATGAGATGCGATATGACGATTTAAGAAGCATTAGAATACAATTGCTTCGATACGTAGACATATGAAAACGCTATTTCCAAGCAAGGAAGTGTCGCATTTACATTCTTTTCAAGTGAATACGAGGTATTCATAACACGGCACAATGAATATTATATATTATCATGAAACATAGAAATGAGATGCGATATCGCGATTTAAGAAGCTTTAGAACTCTATTGCTTCGATACGTAGTCATCTGCAAACTGCTACTTCCTAGTATGGAAGTGTCGCATTTACATTCATTTGAAGCATAGACGGGATATACATAACACTGCACAATGAATATTATATATTATCATGGATCATAGTAATGAGTAGCGATATCGCCTTTTGAGAAGCATTAGAACTCTATTGCTTCGATACGTAGACATCTGCAAACCCTATTTCCTAGCAAGGAAGTGTCGCATTTACATTCATTTGAAGTATGGTCGAGATATACATAACACTGCAAAATGAATATTATATGTTATCATGAAACATAGAAATGAGATGCGATATCGCGTTTTGAGAAGCATTAGAACAATAATGCACGATACGTAGACATCTACAAACGCTATTTCCTAGCAAGGAACTGTCGCATTAACATTCATTTGGAGTGTAGACGTGGAATACATAACACTTTTGAATGAATATTATATCTTATCATGAGACAAAGGAATGTGATGCGATATCGCATTTTAAGATGGATTAGAAATCTGTTGCTTCAATACGTAGATATCTGCAAACGCTATTTCCAAGCAAGGAAGTGTCGCATTTACATTCTTTTTAAGTGAATACGAGGTATTTATAACACTGCACAATGAATATTATATCTTAACATGAAACATAGAAATGAGATGCGATATCGCGATTTAAGAAGCTTTAGAACTCTATTGCTTCGATACGTAGACATCTGCAAGCGCTACTTCCTAGCAAGGAAGTGTCGCATTTACATTCTTTTGAAAGGAATACGAGGTATACGTGACACTTCGCAATGAATATTATATCTCATCATGAAACATAGAAATGAGATGCGATATCGCGATTTATGAAGCATTAGATGTCTATTACTTCGATACGTAGACATCTGCAAACGCTATTTCCTAGCAAGGAAGTGTCGCATTTACATTCTTTTGAAAGGAGTACGAGGTATACATGACACTCCACAGTGAATATTATATCTTATCATGAAACAAAGTAATGAGTAGCGATATCGCGTTTTGAGAAGCATTAGAACTCTAATGCCACGATACGTAGACATCTGCAAACGCTATTTCCTAGCAAGGAAGTGTCGCATTTACTTCCATTTGAAGTATAGACGGGATATACATAACACTGCACAATGAATATTATATCTTATCATGAAACATAGAAATGTGATGTAATATGGCGATATAAGAATCATTAGAACTCTATTGCTTCGATACGTAGACATCTGCAAACGCTACTTCCTAGCAAGGAAGTGTCGCATTTACATTCTTTTGAAGTGAATACGAGGTATACATAACACTGCACTCTGAATATTATATCTTATCATGAAACATAGAAATGAGATGCGATATCGCGTTCTGAGAAGCATTAGGACTCTAATGCCACGATACGCAGACACTACAAACGCTATTTCCTTGCAAGGAAGTGTCGCATTTACATTCTTTTGAAGTGAATACGAGGTATACATAACACTTCGCAATGAATATTATATCTTATCATGAAACATAGAAATGAGATGCGATATGGCGATTTATGAAGCATTAGAACTCTAATGCCACGAAACGTAGGCATCTGCAAACGCTATTTCCTAGCAAGGAAGTGTCGCATTTACGTTCAATTGAAGTATAGACGAGATATACATAACACCGCACAATTAATATTATATCTTATCATGAAACACAGAAATGAGATGCGATATGGCGATTTAAGAAGCATTAGAAGTCTATTGGTTCGATACGTAGACATCTGCAAACGCTATTTCCTAGCAAGGAAGTGTCACATTTGCATTCTTTTGAAGTGAATACGAGGTACACATAACAATTCACAATGAGTATTATATATTATCGTGAAACATAGAAATGTGATGCGATATGACGATTTAAGAAGCATTAGAAAACTATTGCCTCGATACGTAGACATCTGCAAACGCTATTTCCAGGCAAGGAAGTGTCGCATTTACATTCCTTTGAAGTGAATACGAGGTATTCATAACACTGCAAAATGAATATTATATCTTATCATGAAACATAGAAATGAGATGCGATATCGCGATTTAAGAAGCTTTAGAACTCTATTGCTTCGATACGTAGATATCTGCAAACGCTATTTCCTAGCGAGGAACTGTCGCATTCACATTCATTTGAAGTGTATGCGAGGTATACATGACACTTCGCAGTGAATATTATAAATTATCATGCAACATAGATATGAGATTCGATATCGCGAATTAGCAAGATTTAGAAATCTATTGCTTCGATTCGTAGACATCTGCAAACGCTATTTCCTAGCAAGGAAGTGTCGCATTTACATTCTTTTGAAGTGAATACGAGGTATACATAACACTCCACAATGAATATTATATATTACAATGAAACATGGAAATGAGATGCGATATCCCGTTTTAAGAAGCATTAGTACACTATTGCTTCGATACGTAGGCATCTGCAAACGCTATTTCCAAGCAATGAAGTATCGCATTTACATTCATTTGAAGTGTATGCGAGGTATTAGCGACACTTCGCAATGAACTTTATATCTTATCATGAAACATAGAAATGAGATGCGATATCGCCTTTTAAGAAGCATTGAAACTCTATTGCTACGATACGTAGACATCTGCAAACGCTAATTCCTTGCATGTAGTGTCGCATTTACATTCACTTGAAGTGTGTGCGAGGTATAGATGAAGCTTTGCAATGAATATTATATGTCATCACGGAACATAGAAATGAGATGCGATATCGCGATTTAGGAAGAATAAGAACACTATTGCTTCGATACGTAGACATCTGCAAATGTTATTTCCAAGCAAGGTGGTGTCGCATTTACATTCATTTGAAGTGTATGCGTCGTATACATGACACTTCGCAATGAATATTATATATTATCATGAAACATAGATATGAGATGCGATATCGCGAATTAGCAAGATATTGAAATCTATTGCTTCGATACGCAGACATCTGCAGACGCTATTTCCTAGCAAGGAAGTGTCGCATTTACATTCATTTGAATTATAGATTAGATATACATAACTCTGCACAATGAATATTATATCTTATCATGAAACATGGAAATGAGATGCGATATGACGATTTCAGAAGCATTAGAACACTACTGCTTCGATACGTAGACATCTCCAAACGCTATTTCCAAGCAAGGAAGTGTCGCATTTACATTCTTTTTAAGTGAATACGAGGTATTCATATCACGGCACAATGAACATTATATCTTATCATGAAACATAGAAATAAGATGCGATATCGCGATTTAAGAATCTTTAGATCTCTATTGCTTCGATACGTAGATATCTGCAAACACTATTTCCTAGCAAGGTTCTATCGCATTCACATTCATTTGAAGTGTATGCGAGGTATACATGACACATCGCAACGAATATTATATATTATCATGAAACATAGATATGAGATGCGAAATCGCGAATTAGCAAGCTTTGGAAATCTATTGCTTCGATACGTAGACATCTGCAAACGCTATTTCCTAGCAAGGAAGTGTCGCATTTACATTCTTTTGAAGTGGATACGAGGTATACATAACACTCCACAATGATTATTATATATTATCATGAAACATAGTAATGAGTAGCGATATCGGGTTTTGAGAAGCATTAGAACTCTAATGCTACGATACGTAGACATCGGAAAACGCTATTTCCTGGCAAGGAAGTGTCGCGTTTACAATCTTTTGAAAGGAATACGAGGTATACATGACACTTCGCAATGAGTATTATATCTTATCATGAAACATAGAAATGAGATGCGATATGACGATTTAAGAAGCATTAGAACTCTATTGCTTCGATACGGAGATATCTGCAAACGCTATATCCTAAGAAGCAAGTTTCGCATTTACATTCTTCTGACGTGAATACGAAGTAGACATAACACTCCACAATGAATATTATATCTTATCACGAAACATAGAAATGAGATGCGATATTGCGTTTTAAGATGCGTAGATCTTTATTGCTTGGATACGTAGACATCTGCAAACGCTATTTCTTAGCAAAGAAGTGTCGCATTTACATTCTTTTGAAGTGAAAACGAGGTATATATAACAGTCCACAATGAATATGATATCTTATCATGAAACATAGAAGTGAGATGCGATATCGCGTTTTAAGAAGCATTGAAAATCTATTCCCTCGATATGAAGACATCTGCAAACGCTATTTCGAAGCATGGAAGTGTCGCATTTACATTCATTTGAAGTGAATACGAAGTATACATGACACATCGCAACGAAAATTACATGTTATCATGAAACATAGAAATCAGATGCGATATCCCATTTTATGATGCATTAGAACTCTATTGCTACGATACGTAGATATATGCAAACGCTATTCCTTAGCAAGGAACTGTCGCATTTACATTCACTTGAAGTGTAGGCGAGGTATACATGACACTACGCAGTGAATATTATACATTATCATGAAACATAGAAATGACAAGCGATATGGCGATTTAAGAAGCATTAGATCCCTATTGCTTCAATACGTACACACCTGCAAGCGCTATTTCCTAGCAAGGATGTGTCGCATTTACATTCTTTTGAAGTGAATACGAGGTATACATAACACTGCACAATGAAGATTATATCTTATCATGAAGCATAGAATTGAGATGCGATATGGCGATTTAAGAAGCATTAGAACTCTATTGCTTCGATACGTGGACATCTGCAAACGCTACTTAATAGCAAGTATGTGTCGCATTTACATTCATTTGAAGTATAGACGAGATATTCATAACACTGCACAATGAATATTATATATTATCATGGATCATAGTAATGAGTAGCAATATCGCGTTTTGAGAAGCATTAGAACTCTATTGCTTCGATACGTAGAGATCCGCAAACCCTATTTCCTAGCAAGGAAGTGTCGCATTTACATTCATTTGTAGTATAGACGAGATATACATAACACTGCACAATGAATATTATATCTTATCATAAATCATAGAAATGAGATGCGATATCGCAATTTAAGAAGCATTGGAACACTATTGCTTCGATACGTAGACATCTGCAAATGCTATTTCCTGGCAAGGAAGTGTCGCATTTACATTCGCTTGAAGTATAGACGAGATATACATAACACTGCACAATGAATATTATATCTTATCATAAAACATAGAAATGAGATGCGATATCGCTATTTAAGAAGCATTAGAACTCTATTGCTTCGATACGTAGACATCTTCAAACGCTACTTCCTAGCAAGGAAGTGTCGCATTTACTTTCTTTTGAAGTGAGTACGAGGTATACATGACACTTCGCAATGAGTATTATATCATAAAATGAAGCATAGAAATGAGATGCGGTATCGCGATTTATGAAGCATTTGAACACTATTGCTTCGGTACGTAGACATCTGCTAACGCTTCTCCCTAACAAAGAAGTGTCGCATTTACATTCTTTTGACAGGAATACGAGGTATACATAGCACTTCGCAATGAATATTATATCGTATCAAGAAACGTAGATATGACATGCGACATGACGATTTAAGAAACATTAGAACTCTATTGCTTCGATACGTAGACATCTGCAATCGCTATTTCCTAGCAAGGAAGTAGTCGCAATTACATTCATTTGAAGTATAGACGAGATATACATAACACTGCACAATGAATATTATATCTTATCATGAAACGTAGAAATGAGATGCGATATCGCTATTTAAGAAGTATTAGAACTCTATTGCTTCGATACGTAGACATCTGCAAAAGCTACTTTCTAGCAAGGAAGTGTCGCATTTACATTCTTTTGAAGTGAATACGAGGAATACATAACACCACAATGAATATTATATATTATCATGAAACATAGTAGTGAGTAGCGATATCGCGTTTTGAGAAGCATTAGAACTCTATTGCTTCGATACGTAGACATCTGCTAACGCTTCTTCCTAACAAAGAAGTGTCGCATTTACATTCTTTTGAAAGGAATACGAGGTATACATAGCACTTCGCAATGAATATTATATCTTATCAAGAAACGTAGATATGACGTGCGATATGACGATTTAAGAAACATTAGAACTCTATTGCTTCGATACGTAGACATCTGCAAACGCTATTTCCTAGCAAGGAAGTGTCGTATTTACATTCACTTGAAGAGTAGACGAGATATACATAACACTGCACAATGAATATAATATCTTATCATAAAACATAGAAATGAGATGCGATATCGCAATTTAAGAAGCATTAGGACACTATTGCTTCGATACGTAGACATCTGCAAACGCTATTTCCAAGCAAGGAAGTGTCGCATTTACATTCTTTTTAAGTGAATACGAGGTATTCATAACACGGCACAATGAACATTATATCTTATCATGAAACATAGAAATGAGATGCGATATCGCGATTTAAGAATCTTTAGATCTCTATTGCTTCGATACGTAGATATCTGCAAACACTATTTCCTAGCAAGGAACTGTCGCATTTACATTCATTTGAAGTGTATGCGAGGTATACATGACACTACGGAGTGAATATTGTACATTATCATGAAACATAGAAATGACAAGCGATATGGCGATTTAAGAAGCATTAGATCACTATTGCTTCAATACGTACACACCTGCAAACGCTATTTCCTAGCAAGGATGTGTCGCATTTACATTCTTTTGTAGTGAATACGAGGTATACATAACACTGCACAATGAAGATTATATCTTATCATGAAGCATAGAATTGAGATGCGATATGGCGATCTAAGAAGCATTAGAACTCTATTGCTTCGATACGTAGACATCTGCAAACGCTACTTAATAGCAAGGAAGTGTCGCATTTACATTCATTTGTAGTATAGACGAGATATACATAACACTGCACAATGAATATTATATCTTATCATGAAACGTAGAAATGAGATGCGATATCGCTATTTAAGAAGCATTAGAACTCTATTTCTTCGATACGTAGACATCTGCAAACGCTACTTTCTAGCAAGGAAGTGTCGCATTTACATTCTTTTGAAGTGAATACGAGGTATACATAACACCACAATGAATATTATATATTATCATGAAACATAGTAGTGAGTAGCGATATCGCGTTCTGAGAAGCATTAGAACTCTATTGCTTCGATACGTAGACATCTGATAACGCTTCTTCCTAACAAAGAAGTGTCGCATTTACATTCTTTTGAAAGGAATACGAGGTATACATAGCACTTCGCAATGAATATTATATCTTATCAAGAAACGTAGATATGACATGCGATATGACGATATAAGAAACATTAGAACTCTATTGCTTCGATACGTAGACATCTGCAAACGCTATTTCCTAGCAAGGAAGTGTCGTATTTACATTCACTTGAAGAGTAGACGAGATGTACATAACACTGCACAATGAATATTATATCTTATCATAAAACATAGAAATGAGATGCGATATCACAATTTAAGAAGCATTAGGACACTATTGCTTCGATACGTAGACATCTGCAAACGCTATTTCCTAGCAAGGAAGTGTCGCATTTACATTCATTTGAAGTATAGACGAGATATACATAACACTGCACAATGAATATTATATCTTATCATGAAACATAGAAATGAGATGCAATATCTCGTTTTAAGAAGCATTAGATCTCTATTGCTTCGATACGTAGACATCTGCAAACGCTATTTCCTAGCAAGGAAGTGTCGCATTTACATTCTTTTGCAGTGAATACGAGGTAACCATAACACACCACAATGAATATTATATATTATCATGAAACATAGTAATGAGTAGTGACATCGCGTCTTGAGAAGCATTAGAAATCTAATGTCACGATACGTAGACATCTGCAAACGCTATTTCCTAGCAAGGAAGTGTCGCATTTACATTCCTTTGCAGTGAATACGAGGTAACCATAACACACCACAATGAATATTATATATTATCATGAAACATAGTAATGAGTAGTGATATCGCGTCTTGAGAAGCATTAGAAATCTAATGTCACGATACGTAGACATCTGCAAACGATATTTCCTAGCAAGGAAGTGTCGCATTTACATCCATCAGAAGTATAGACGAGATATACATAACACTGCACATTGAATATTATATATTATCATGAAACATAGTAATGACTAGTGATATCGCGTTTTGAGAAGCATTAGAAATCTAATGCCACGATACGTAGACATCTGCAAGCGATATTTCCTAGCAAGGAAGTGTCGCATTTACATTCATTTGAAGTATAGACGAGATATACATAACACTGCACAATGAATATTATATCTTATCATGAAACATAGAAATGAGATGCAATATCTCGTTTTAAGAAGCATTAGATCTCTGTTGCTTCGAAACGTAGTCATCTGCCAACGCTATTTCCTAGGAAGGAAGTGTCCCATTTACATTCTTCAGAAGTGAATACGAAGCATGCATGACATTTCGCAATGAAAATTATATCTTATCATGGAACATAGAAATGGGATGCGATATCGCGTTTTGAGAAGCATCAGAACGCTATTGCTACGATACGTAGACATCTGCAAACGCTATTTCCTAGCAAGGAAGTGTCGCATTTACATTCTTTTGCAGTGAATACGAGGTAACCATAACACACCACAATGAATATTATATATTATCATGAAACATAGTAATGAGTAGTGATATCGCTATTTAAGAAGCATTAGAACTCTATTGCTTCGATACGTAGTCATCTGCCAACGCTATATCCTAGCAAGGAAGTGTCCCGTTTACATTCTTCAGAAGTGAATACGAAGCATGCATGACATTTCGCAATGAAAATTATATCTTATCATGGAACATAGAAATGGCATGCGATATCGCGTTTTGAGAAGCATTAGAACGCTATTGCTACGATACGTAGACATCTGCAAACGCTATTTCCTAGCAAGGATGTGTCGCATTTACATTCTTTTGAAGTGAATACGAGGTATACGTAACACTCCACAATGAATATTATATATTATCATGGAACATAGTAATGAGTAGCGATATCGCGTTTTGAGAAGCATTAGAACTCTATTGCTTCTATACGTAGACATCTGCAAACGCTACTTCCTAGCAAGGAAGTGTCGCATTTACATTCTTTTGGAACAAATACGAGGTATACATGACACTTGGCAATGAATATTATATATTATCATGAAACATAGTATTGCGAAACGCTATCGCGTATTGAGAAGCATTAGACCTCTAATGCCACGATACGTAGATATCTGCAAACGCTATTTCCTAGCAAGGAACTGTCGCATTCACATTCATTTGAAGTGTATGCGAGATATACATAACACTCCACAATGAGTATTATATATTATTATGAAACATAGTAATGACTAGCGATTTCGCGTTTTGAGAAGCATTAGGACTCTAATGCCACGATACGTAGACATCTGCAAACGCTAGTTCCTAGCAAGGAAGTGTCGCATTTACATCCATTTGAAGTATAGACGAGATATATAACACTGCACAATGAATATTATATCTTATCATGAAACATAGAAATGGGATGCGATATGGCGATTTAAGAAGCATTAGAACTCTACTGCTTCGATACGCAGACTTCTGGAAACGCTATTTCCTAGCAAGGAAGTGTCGCATTTACATTCTTTTGAAAGGAATACGAGGTATACATGACACTTCGCAATGAATATTATATCTTATCAGGAAACGTATATATGAAATGCGATATGACGGTTTAAAGAAGCATTAGAACTCTATTGCTTCGATACGTAGACATCTGCAAACGCTATTTCCTAGGAAGGAAGTGTCGCATTTACATTCTTTTGAAGTGAATACGAGGTATACATAACACTCCACAATGAATATTACATATTATCATGAAACATAGTAATGAGTAGCGATATCGCGATTTGAGAAGCATTAGACCTCTAATGCTACGATACGTAAATATCTGCAAACGCTATTTCCTGGCAAGGAAGTGTCGCGTTTACATTCATTACAAGTGTATGCGAGGTATACATGACACTCCACAATGAATATTATATATTATCATGAAACATGGTAATGAGTAGCGATATCGCGTTTTGAGAAGCATTAGAAGTCTGATGCTTCGATACGTAGACATCTGCAAACGCTATTTCCTAGGAAGGAAGTGTCGCATGTACATTCAATTGAAGTGTATGCGAGGTATACATGGCACTTCGCTATGAATATTATATTTTATCATGAAACATAGAAATGTGATGCGGTATGACGCTTTAAGAAGCACTAGAAAACTATTGCCTCGATACGTAGACATCTGCAAACGCTATTTCCAAGCAAGGAAGTGTCGCATTTACATTCTTTTGAAGGGAATACGAGGTATACATAAAACTCCACAGTGAATATTATATATTATAATGAAACACGGTAATGAGTAGCGATATCGCGTTTTGAGAAGCATTAGAACTCTAATGGTACGATACGTAGACATCTGCTATCGCTATTTCGAAGCAAGGAATTGTCGCATATACATTCATTTGAAGTATGGACGAGATATACATAACACTGCACAATGAATATTATATCTTATCATGAAACGCAGAAATGATACTGGATATGGCGATTTAAGAAGCATTAGAAGACTACTGGTTCGATACGAAGACATCTGCAAACGCTACTTCCTAGCAAGGAAGTGTCGCATTTACATTCTTTTGAAAGGAATACGAGGTATACATGACACTTCGCAATGAATATTATATCTTATTATGAAACATAGAAATGAGATGCGATATGACGATTTAAGAAGCATTAGAACTCTACTGCTTCGTTACGTGGATACCTGCAAACGCTATTTCCTAGCAAGGAAGTGTCGCAGTTACATTCTTTTGAGGTGAATACGAGGTATACATAACACTGCACTATGAATATTATGTCTTATCATGGAACATAGAAATGAGATGCGATATGGCGATTTATGAAGCATTAGATGTCTATTTCTTCGATCCGTAGACATCTGCACACGCTATTTCCTGGCAAGGAACTGTCGCGTTTACATTCTTTTGAAGTGAATACGAGGTATACACAACACATCGCAATGAAATTTATATACTATCATGAAACATAGACATGAGAAGCGATATCGCGTTTTGAGAAGCATTACAAATCTAATGCCACGAAACGTAGACATCTGCAAACGCTATTTCCTAGCATGGAAGTGTCGCATTTACATTCATTTGAAGTATAGACGAGATATACATAACACTGCACAACGGATATTATATCTTATCATGAAACATAGAAATGAGATGCGGTATGACGATTTAAGAAGCATTAGAACTCTATTGCTTCGATACGTAGACATCTGCAAACGCTACTTCCTAGCAAGGAAGTGTCGCATTTACATTCTTTTGGAACAAATACGAGGTATACATGACACTTGGCAATGAATATTATATTTTGTCATGAAACATAGAAATGAGATGCGATATCGCGATTTAAGAAGCATTAGAACACTAATGCTTCGATACGTAGATATCTGCAAACGCTACTTCCTAGCAAGGAAGTGTCGCATTTACATTCTTTTGAAACAAATACGAGGTATACATAACACTGCACTGTGAATATTATATCTTATCATGAAACATAGAAATGAGATGCGATATCGCGTTTTGAGAAGCATTAGAACTCTAATGCCACGATACGTAGACATCTGCACATGCTATTTCCTAGCAAGGAAGTGTCGCATTTACATTCATTTGAAGTATAGACGAGATATACATAACACTGCACAACAGATATTATGTCTTATCATGAAACATTGAAACGAGATGCGATATGGCGATTTAAGAAGCATTAGAAGTCTATTGGTTCGATACGAAGACATCTGCAAACGCTACTTTCTAGCAAGGAAGTGTCGCATTTACATTCTTTTGAACGGAATACGAGGAATACATGACACTTCGCAATGAATATTATATCTTATCATGAAACATAGAAATGAGATCAGGTACGACGATTTAAGAAGCATTAGAACTCTATTGCTTCGATACGTAGACACCTGCAAACGCTATTTCCTAGCAGGGAACTGTCGCATTCACATTCATTTGAAGTGTATGCGAGGTATACATGACACTTCGCAATGAATATTATATATTATCATGAAACATAGATATGAGATGCGATATCGCGATTTAAGAAGCATTAGAACACTATTGCTTCGATACGTAGACATCTGCAAACCCTATTTCCTAGCAAGTAAGTGTCGCATTTACATTCATTTGAAGTGTACGCGAGATATACATAACACTGCACAATGAATATTATATCTTATCATGAAACACAGAAATGATATCTGATATGGCGATTTAAGAAGCATTAGAAGACTACTGGTTCGATACGAAGACATCTGCAAACGCTACTTCCTAGCAAGGAAGTGTCGCATTTACATTCTTTTGAAAGGAATACGAGGTATACATGACACTTCGCAATGAATATTATATCTTATTATGAAACATAGAAATGAGATGCGATATGACGATTTAAGAAGCATTAGAACTCTACTGCTTCGTTACGTGGATATCTGCAAACGCTATTTAACAGCAAGGAAGTGTCGCAGTTACATTCTTTTGAGGTGAATACGAGGTATACATAACACTGCACAATGAATATTATATCTTATCATGAAACATAGAAATGAGATGCGATATGGCGATTTATGAAGCAATAGATGTCTATTTCTTGGATACGTAGACATCTGCAAACGCTCTTTCCTGGCAAGGAAGTGTCGCGTTTACATTCTTTTGAAGTGAATACGAGGTATACATAACACTTCGCAATGCAAATTATATATTATCATGAAACATAGAAATGAGAAGCGATATCGCGTTTTGAGAAGCATTAGAACTCTAATGCCACGATACGTAGACATCTATAAACGAAATTTCCCAGGAAGGAAGTGTCGCATTTACATGCATTTGAAGTATAGACGAGATACACATGACACTGCACAATGAATATTATATCTTATCATGAAACATAGAAATGAGATGCGATGTGGCGATTTAAGAAGCATTAGAACTCTATTGCTTCGATACGCAGACATCTGCAAACGCTATTTCCTAGCAAGGAAGTGTCGCATTTACATTCTTTTGAAAGGCATACGAGGAATACATGACACTTCGCAATGAATATTATATCTTATCATGAAACATAGAAATGAGATGAGGTACGACGATTTAAGTAGCATTAGAACTCTATTGCTTCGATACGTAGACACCTGCAAACGCTATTTCCTAGCAGGGAACTGTCGCATTCACATTCATTTGAAGTGTATGCGAGGTATACATGACACTTCGCAATGAATATTATATCTTATCTTGAAACATAGAAATGAGATGCGATATTGGCGATTTACGAATCATTAGAGCACTATTGCTTCGATACGTAGACATCTGCAAACGCTACTTCCTAGCCAGGAAGTGTCGCGTTTACATTCTTTTGAAAGGAATACGAGGTATACATGGCACTTCGCAATGAATATTATATCTTATCAGGAAACGTAGAAATGGGATGCGAAATGACGATTTAAGAAGCATTAGAACTCTATTGCTTCGATACGTAGACATCTGCAAACGCTATTTCCAAGCACGGAAGTGTCGCATTTACATTCTTTTGAAGTGAATACGAGGTATTCATAACACTGCACAATGAATATTATATCTTATCATGAAACATAGAAATGAGATGCGATATCGCGTTTTGAGAAGCATTAGAACTCTAATGCCACGATACGCAGATATCTGCAAACGCTATTTCCTAGCAAGGAAGTGTCACATTTGCATTCATTTCAAGTGTATGCGAGGTATACATGACACTACGCAATGAATATTATATACTATCATGAAACATAGAAAGGAGAATCGATATCGTGTTTTGAGAAGCATTAGGGCACTAATGCTACGATACGTAGACATCTGCAAACGCTATTTCCTAGCAAGGAAGTGTCGCATTTACATTCATTTGAAGTGTATGCGAGGTGTAAGTGATACACCACAATGAATATTATACCCTATCATGAAACATAGAAATGTGATGCGATATTGCGTTTTAAGAAGCATTAGAAATCTATTGCTTTAATATGTAGGATTTCTGAAAACGCTATTTCCTAGCAATGAAATGTCGCAATTTTCATTCACCTGAAGTGTATGGGAGGTACAAGTGACACTTCGCAATGAATATTATATCTTATCATGAAACATAGAAACGAGATGCGTTATCGCGTTTTAGGGAGCATTAGAACACCATTGCTACGATACGTAAACATCTGGTATCGCTATTTCCCAACGGAAGTATCGCATTTACATTCATTTGAAGTGAATACGGGGTATACATAACACTCCACAATGAACATTATACCTTATCAAGAAACATAGAAATGAGATGCGATATCGAGATTTAAGAAGCATTAGAACTCTATTGCTACGATACGTAGACATCTGCAAATGCTATTTCCTGGCAAGGAAGTGTCGCGTTTACATTCTTTTGAGTGAATACGAGGTATACATAAAACTCCGCTATGAATATTATATTTTATCATGAAAAGTAGATATGAGATGCGATATGACGATTTAAGAAGCATTAGAATACTATCGCTTCGATACGTAGACATATGCAAACGCTATTTCCTAGCAAGGAACTGTCGCATTCACATTCATTTGAAGTGTATGCGATGTATACATGACACTTCGCAATGAATATTATATATTATCATGAAACACAGATATGAGATGCGATATGGCGATTTAAGAAGCATTAGAAATCTATTGGTTCGATACGTAGACATCTGCAAACACTACTTCCTAGCAAGGAAGTGTCGCATTTTCACTCTTTTGAAAGGAATACGAGGTATACATGACACTTCGCAATGAATATTATATATTATCATGAAACACAGAAATGCGAAGCGATATCGCGTATTGAGAAGCATTAGACCTCTAATGCCACGATACGTAGATATCTGCAAACGCTATTTCCTAGCAAGGAACTGTCGCATTCACATTCATTTGAAGTGTATGCGAGATATACATAACACTCCACAATGAGTATTATATATTATTATGAAACATAGTAATGACTAGCGATTTCGCGTTTTGAGAAGCATTAGGACTCTAATGCCACGATACGTAGACATCTGCAAACGCTAGTTCCTAGCAAGGAAGTGTCGCATTTACATCCATTTGAAGTATAGACGAGATATATAACACTGCACAATGAATATTATATCTTATCATGAAACATAGAAATGGGATGCGATATGGCGATTTAAGAAGCATTAGAACTCTACTGCTTCGATACGCAGACTTCTGGAAACGCTATTTCCTAGCAAGGAAGTGTCGCATTTACATTCTTTTGAAAGGAATACGAGGTATACATGACACTTCGCAATGAATATTATATCTTATCAGGAAACGTATATATGAAATGCGATATGACGGTTTAAAGAAGCATTAGAACTCTATTGCTTCGATACGTAGACATCTGCAAACGCTATTTCCTAGGAAGGAAGTGTCGCATTTACATTCTTTTGAAGTGAATACGAGGTATACATAACACTCCACAATGAATATTACATATTATCATGAAACATAGTAATGAGTAGCGATATCGCGATTTGAGAAGCATTAGACCTCTAATGCTACGATACGTAAATATCTGCAAACGCTATTTCCTGGCAAGGAAGTGTCGCGTTTACATTCATTACAAGTGTATGCGAGGTATACATGACACTCCACAATGAATATTATATATTATCATGAAACATGGTAATGAGTAGCGATATCGCGTTTTGAGAAGCATTAGAAGTCTGATGCTTCGATACGTAGACATCTGCAAACGCTATTTCCTAGGAAGGAAGTGTCGCATGTACATTCAATTGAAGTGTATGCGAGGTATACATGGCACTTCGCTATGAATATTATATTTTATCATGAAACATAGAAATGTGATGCGGTATGACGCTTTAAGAAGCACTAGAAAACTATTGCCTCGATACGTAGACATCTGCAAACGCTATTTCCAAGCAAGGAAGTGTCGCATTTACATTCTTTTGAAGGGAATACGAGGTATACATAAAACTCCACAGTGAATATTATATATTATAATGAAACACGGTAATGAGTAGCGATATCGCGTTTTGAGAAGCATTAGAACTCTAATGGTACGATACGTAGACATCTGCTATCGCTATTTCGAAGCAAGGAATTGTCGCATATACATTCATTTGAAGTATGGACGAGATATACATAACACTGCACAATGAATATTATATCTTATCATGAAACGCAGAAATGATACTGGATATGGCGATTTAAGAAGCATTAGAAGACTACTGGTTCGATACGAAGACATCTGCAAACGCTACTTCCTAGCAAGGAAGTGTCGCATTTACATTCTTTTGAAAGGAATACGAGGTATACATGACACTTCGCAATGAATATTATATCTTATTATGAAACATAGAAATGAGATGCGATATGACGATTTAAGAAGCATTAGAACTCTACTGCTTCGTTACGTGGATACCTGCAAACGCTATTTCCTAGCAAGGAAGTGTCGCAGTTACATTCTTTTGAGGTGAATACGAGGTATACATAACACTGCACTATGAATATTATGTCTTATCATGGAACATAGAAATGAGATGCGATATGGCGATTTATGAAGCATTAGATGTCTATTTCTTCGATCCGTAGACATCTGCACACGCTATTTCCTGGCAAGGAACTGTCGCGTTTACATTCTTTTGAAGTGAATACGAGGTATACACAACACATCGCAATGAAATTTATATACTATCATGAAACATAGACATGAGAAGCGATATCGCGTTTTGAGAAGCATTACAAATCTAATGCCACGAAACGTAGACATCTGCAAACGCTATTTCCTAGCATGGAAGTGTCGCATTTACATTCATTTGAAGTATAGACGAGATATACATAACACTGCACAACGGATATTATATCTTATCATGAAACATAGAAATGAGATGCGGTATGACGATTTAAGAAGCATTAGAACTCTATTGCTTCGATACGTAGACATCTGCAAACGCTACTTCCTAGCAAGGAAGTGTCGCATTTACATTCTTTTGGAACAAATACGAGGTATACATGACACTTGGCAATGAATATTATATTTTGTCATGAAACATAGAAATGAGATGCGATATCGCGATTTAAGAAGCATTAGAACACTAATGCTTCGATACGTAGATATCTGCAAACGCTACTTCCTAGCAAGGAAGTGTCGCATTTACATTCTTTTGAAACAAATACGAGGTATACATAACACTGCACTGTGAATATTATATCTTATCATGAAACATAGAAATGAGATGCGATATCGCGTTTTGAGAAGCATTAGAACTCTAATGCCACGATACGTAGACATCTGCACATGCTATTTCCTAGCAAGGAAGTGTCGCATTTACATTCATTTGAAGTATAGACGAGATATACATAACACTGCACAACAGATATTATGTCTTATCATGAAACATTGAAACGAGATGCGATATGGCGATTTAAGAAGCATTAGAAGTCTATTGGTTCGATACGAAGACATCTGCAAACGCTACTTTCTAGCAAGGAAGTGTCGCATTTACATTCTTTTGAACGGAATACGAGGAATACATGACACTTCGCAATGAATATTATATCTTATCATGAAACATAGAAATGAGATCAGGTACGACGATTTAAGAAGCATTAGAACTCTATTGCTTCGATACGTAGACACCTGCAAACGCTATTTCCTAGCAGGGAACTGTCGCATTCACATTCATTTGAAGTGTATGCGAGGTATACATGACACTTCGCAATGAATATTATATATTATCATGAAACATAGATATGAGATGCGATATCGCGATTTAAGAAGCATTAGAACACTATTGCTTCGATACGTAGACATCTGCAAACCCTATTTCCTAGCAAGTAAGTGTCGCATTTACATTCATTTGAAGTGTACGCGAGATATACATAACACTGCACAATGAATATTATATCTTATCATGAAACACAGAAATGATATCTGATATGGCGATTTAAGAAGCATTAGAAGACTACTGGTTCGATACGAAGACATCTGCAAACGCTACTTCCTAGCAAGGAAGTGTCGCATTTACATTCTTTTGAAAGGAATACGAGGTATACATGACACTTCGCAATGAATATTATATCTTATTATGAAACATAGAAATGAGATGCGATATGACGATTTAAGAAGCATTAGAACTCTACTGCTTCGTTACGTGGATATCTGCAAACGCTATTTAACAGCAAGGAAGTGTCGCAGTTACATTCTTTTGAGGTGAATACGAGGTATACATAACACTGCACAATGAATATTATATCTTATCATGAAACATAGAAATGAGATGCGATATGGCGATTTATGAAGCAATAGATGTCTATTTCTTGGATACGTAGACATCTGCAAACGCTCTTTCCTGGCAAGGAAGTGTCGCGTTTACATTCTTTTGAAGTGAATACGAGGTATACATAACACTTCGCAATGCAAATTATATATTATCATGAAACATAGAAATGAGAAGCGATATCGCGTTTTGAGAAGCATTAGAACTCTAATGCCACGATACGTAGACATCTATAAACGAAATTTCCCAGGAAGGAAGTGTCGCATTTACATGCATTTGAAGTATAGACGAGATACACATGACACTGCACAATGAATATTATATCTTATCATGAAACATAGAAATGAGATGCGATGTGGCGATTTAAGAAGCATTAGAACTCTATTGCTTCGATACGCAGACATCTGCAAACGCTATTTCCTAGCAAGGAAGTGTCGCATTTACATTCTTTTGAAAGGCATACGAGGAATACATGACACTTCGCAATGAATATTATATCTTATCATGAAACATAGAAATGAGATGAGGTACGACGATTTAAGTAGCATTAGAACTCTATTGCTTCGATACGTAGACACCTGCAAACGCTATTTCCTAGCAGGGAACTGTCGCATTCACATTCATTTGAAGTGTATGCGAGGTATACATGACACTTCGCAATGAATATTATATCTTATCTTGAAACATAGAAATGAGATGCGATATTGGCGATTTACGAATCATTAGAGCACTATTGCTTCGATACGTAGACATCTGCAAACGCTACTTCCTAGCCAGGAAGTGTCGCGTTTACATTCTTTTGAAAGGAATACGAGGTATACATGGCACTTCGCAATGAATATTATATCTTATCAGGAAACGTAGAAATGGGATGCGAAATGACGATTTAAGAAGCATTAGAACTCTATTGCTTCGATACGTAGACATCTGCAAACGCTATTTCCAAGCACGGAAGTGTCGCATTTACATTCTTTTGAAGTGAATACGAGGTATTCATAACACTGCACAATGAATATTATATCTTATCATGAAACATAGAAATGAGATGCGATATCGCGTTTTGAGAAGCATTAGAACTCTAATGCCACGATACGCAGATATCTGCAAACGCTATTTCCTAGCAAGGAAGTGTCACATTTGCATTCATTTCAAGTGTATGCGAGGTATACATGACACTACGCAATGAATATTATATACTATCATGAAACATAGAAAGGAGAATCGATATCGTGTTTTGAGAAGCATTAGGGCACTAATGCTACGATACGTAGACATCTGCAAACGCTATTTCCTAGCAAGGAAGTGTCGCATTTACATTCATTTGAAGTGTATGCGAGGTGTAAGTGATACACCACAATGAATATTATACCCTATCATGAAACATAGAAATGTGATGCGATATTGCGTTTTAAGAAGCATTAGAAATCTATTGCTTTAATATGTAGGATTTCTGAAAACGCTATTTCCTAGCAATGAAATGTCGCAATTTTCATTCACCTGAAGTGTATGGGAGGTACAAGTGACACTTCGCAATGAATATTATATCTTATCATGAAACATAGAAACGAGATGCGTTATCGCGTTTTAGGGAGCATTAGAACACCATTGCTACGATACGTAAACATCTGGTATCGCTATTTCCCAACGGAAGTATCGCATTTACATTCATTTGAAGTGAATACGGGGTATACATAACACTCCACAATGAACATTATACCTTATCAAGAAACATAGAAATGAGATGCGATATCGAGATTTAAGAAGCATTAGAACTCTATTGCTACGATACGTAGACATCTGCAAATGCTATTTCCTGGCAAGGAAGTGTCGCGTTTACATTCTTTTGAGTGAATACGAGGTATACATAAAACTCCGCTATGAATATTATATTTTATCATGAAAAGTAGATATGAGATGCGATATGACGATTTAAGAAGCATTAGAATACTATCGCTTCGATACGTAGACATATGCAAACGCTATTTCCTAGCAAGGAACTGTCGCATTCACATTCATTTGAAGTGTATGCGATGTATACATGACACTTCGCAATGAATATTATATATTATCATGAAACACAGATATGAGATGCGATATGGCGATTTAAGAAGCATTAGAAATCTATTGGTTCGATACGTAGACATCTGCAAACACTACTTCCTAGCAAGGAAGTGTCGCATTTTCACTCTTTTGAAAGGAATACGAGGTATACATGACACTTCGCAATGAATATTATATATTATCATGAAACACAGAAATGCGAAGCGATATCGCGATTTGAGAAGCATCAGATCTCTAATGCCACGATACGTAGACATCTGCAAACGCTATTTCAAAGCAAGAAAGTGTCGCATTTACGTTCATTTGAAGTGTATGCGAGGTATACATGACACTTCGCAGTGAATATTATATATTATCATGAAACGTAGAAATGAGAAGCGAAATAGCTATTTAAGAAGCATTAGATCCCTATTGCTTCGATACGCAGACATCTGCAATCGCTACTTCCTAGCAAGGAAGTGTCGCATTTACATTCTTTTGAAAGGAATACGAGGTATACATGACACTGCACAATGAATATTATATCTTATCATGAAACATAGAAATTAGATGCGATATCGCGATTTAAGAAGCATTAGAATACTATTGCTTCGATACGTAGACATATGCAAACGCTATTTCCTAGCAAGGAAGTGTCGCAATTACATTCATTTGAAATGTATGCAAGGTAGAAATGGCACATCGCAGTGAATATTACATATTATCATGAAACATAGAAATGAGAAGCGATATGGCGATTTAAGAAGGATTAGATCCCCATTGCTTCGATACGTAGATCATCTGCAAACGCTACCTCCTAGCATGGAAGTGTCGCATTTACATTCTTTTGAAAGGAATACGAGGTATACATAACACTTCGTAATGAATATTATATCTTATCATGAAACGCAGATATGAGATGCGATATGACGATTTAAGAAGCATTAGAAAACTATTGCTTCGATACGTAGACATTTGCAAACGCTATTTCCTAGCAAGGAAGTGTCGCATTTACATTCCTTAGAAGTGGATACGAGGTATACATAACACTCCATAATGAGTATCATATCTTATCATGAAACGTAGATATGAGATGCGATATGACGATTTAAGAAGCATTAGAATACAATTGCTTCGATACGTAGACATATGAAAACGCTATTTCCAAGCAAGGAAGTGTCGCATTTACATTCTTTTGAAGTGAATACGAGGTATTCATAACACGGCACAATGAATATTATATATTATCATGAAACATAGAAATGAGATGCGATATCGCGATTTAAGAAGCTTTAGAACTCTATTGCTTCGATACGTAGATATCTGCAAACACTATTTCCTAGCAAGGAACTGTCGCATTCACATTCATTTGAAGTGTATGCGAGGTATACATGACACTTCGCAATGAATATTATATATTATCATGAAACATAGATATGAGATGCGATATCGCGAATTAGCAAGCTTTAGAAACCTATTTCTTGGATACGTAGACATCTGCAAACGCTACTTCCTAGCAAGGATGTGTCGCATTTACATTCTTTTCAAATGAGTACGAGGTATACATAACACTGCACAATGAATATTATATCTTATCATGAAACGTAGATATGAGATGCGATATGACGATATAAGAAGCATTACAAAACTATTGCTTCGGTACGTAGACATCTGCAAACGCTATTTCCTAGCAAGGAAGTGTCGCATTTACATTCTTTAGAAGTGGATACGAGGTATACATAACACTCCACAATGAGTATTATATCTTATCATGAAACGTAGATAAGAGATGCGATATGACGATTTAAGAAGCATTAGAATACCATTGCTTCGATACGTAGACATATGAAAACGCTATTTCAAAGCAAGGCAGTGTCGCATTAACATTCTTTTGAAGTGAATACGAGGTATACATAACACTCCACAATGAATATTATATATTATCATGAAACATAGTAATGCGTAGCGATATCGCGTTTTGAGAAGCATTAGAACTCTAATGCTACGATACGTAGACATCTGCAAACTCTATTTCCTAGCAAGGAAGTGTCGCATTTACATTATTTTGAAGTGAGTACGAGGTACACATGACACTTCGCAATGAATATTATACCTTATCACGAAACATAGAAATGAGATGCGATATCGCGATTTAAGAAGCATTAGAACTCTATTGCTTCGATACGTAGACATCTGCAATCGCTATTTCCTAGCAAGAAAGTGTCGCATTTACATTCATTTTAAGTGTATGCAAGGTATAAGTGACATTTCTCAATGAATATTATATTTTGTCACGAAACGTAGAAATGAGATGCGATATCGCGATTTAAGAAGCATTAGAATACCATTGCTTCGATACGTAGACATATGCAAACGCTATTTTCAAGCAAGGAAGTGTCGCATTTACATTCTTTTGAAGTGAATACGAGGTATTCATAACACGGCACAATGAACATTATATCTTATCATGAAACATAGAAATGAGATGCGATATCGCGATTTAAGAAGCTTTAGAACTCTATTGCTTCGATACGTAGATATCTGCAAACACTGTTTCCTAGCAAGGAACTATTGCATTCACATTCATTTGAAGTGTATGCGAGGTATACATGACACTTCGCAATGAATATTATATATTATCATGAAACATAGATACGAGATGCGATATCGCGAATTAGCAAGCTTTAGAAATCTATTTCTTCGATACGTAGACATCTGCTAACGCTACTTCCCAACAAGGAAGTGTCCCAGTTACATTCTTTTGAAGTGAATACGACGTATTCATAACACTGCACAATGAACATTATATCTTATCATGAAACATAGAAAAGAGATGCGATATCGCGATTTAAGAAGGTTTAGAACTCTATTGCTTCGATACGTAGATATCTGCAAACACTATTTCCTAGCAAGGAACTGTCGCATTCACATTCATTTGAAGTTTAGACGAGATATACATAACACTACACAATGAATATTATATCTTATCATGAAACATAGAAATGGGATGCAATATGGCGATTTAAGAAGCATTAGAATTCTATTGCTTCGATACGTAGACATCTGCAAACGCTACTTCCTAGCAAGAAAGTGTAGCATTTACATTCTTTTCAAAGGAATACGAGGTATACATGACACTTCTCTATGAATATTGTATCTTATCAGGAAACGTAGATATAAGATGCGTTATGACGAATTAAGAAGCATTAGAACTCTATTGCTTCGATAAGTAGACATCTGCAAACGCTATTTCCTAGCAAGGAAGTGTCGCATTTACATTCATTTGAAGTGTATGCGAGGTATACATAACACTTCGCAGTGAATATTACATATTATCATTAAACATAGAAATGGGATGCGATATGGCGATTTAAGGAACATTAGATCCCAATTGCTTCGATACGTAGACATCTGCAAACGCTACCTCCTAGCAAGGAAGTGTCGCATTTACATTCTTTTGAAAGGAATACGAGGTATACATAACACTTCGTAATGAATATTATATCTTATCATGAAACGTAAATATGAGATGCGATATGACGATTTAAGAAGCATTAGAAATCTATTGCTTCGATACGTAGACATCTGCAAACGCTATTTCCTAGCAAGGAAGTGTCGCATTTACATTCTTTTGAAAGGAATACGAGGTATACATGACACTTCGCAATGAATATTATATCTTATCATGAAACGTAGATATGAGATGCGATATGACGATTTAAGAAGCATTAGAACTCTATTGCTTCGATACGTAGACATCTGCAAACGCTAGTTCCTAGCAAGGAAGTGTCGCATTTACATTCATTTGAAGTTTAGACGAGATATACATAATACTACACAATGAATATTATATCTTATCATGAAACATAGAAATGAGATGCAATATGGCGATTTAAGAAGCATTAGAATTCTATTGCTTCGATACGTAGACATCTGCAAACGCTACTTCCTAGCAAGCAAGTGTCGCATTTACATTCTTTTCAAAGGAATACGAGGTATACATGACACTTCTCTATGAATATTGTATCTTATCAGGAAACGTAGATATAAGATGCGTTATGACGAATTAAGAAGCATTAGAACTCTATTGCTTCGATAAGTAGACATCTGCAAACGCTATTTCCTAGCAAGGAAGTGTCGCATTTACATTCATTTGAAGTGTATGCGAGGTATACATAACACTTCGCAGTGAATATTACATATTATCATTAAACATAGAAATGGGATGCGATATGGCGGTTTAAGAAACATTAGATCCCAATTGCTTCGATACGTAGACATCTGCAAGCGCTACTTCCTAGCAAGGAAGTGTCGCATTTACATTCTTTTGATGTGAATACGAGGTATACATAACACTGCACAATGAAAATTATATCTTATCATGAAACATAGAAATGAGATGCGACATGACGATTTGAGGAGCATTAGAAATCTATTGCTTCGATACGCAGACATCTGCAAACGCTATTTCCTAGCAAGGAAGTGTCGCATTTACATTCTTTTGAAAGGAATACGAGGTATACATGACACTTCGCAATGAATATTATATCTTATCATGAAACGTAGATATGAGATGCGATATGACGATTTAGGAAGCATTAGAACTCTATTGCTTCGATACGTAGATATCTGCAAACGCTAGTTCCTAGCAAGGAAGTGTCGCATTTACATTCATTTGAAGTTTAGACGAGATATACATAACACTACACAATGAATATTATATCTTATCATGAAACATAGAAATGAGATGCAATATGGCGATTCAAGAAGCATTAGAATTCTATTGCTTCGATACGTAGACATCTGCAAACGCTACTTCCTAGCAAGAAAGTGTCGCATTTACATTCTTTTCAAAGGAATACGAGGTATACATGTCACTTCTCTATGAATATTGTATCTTATCAGGAAGCGTAGATATAAGATGCGTTATGACGAATTAAGAAGCATTAGAACTCTATTGCTTGGATACGTAGACATCTGCAGACGCTATTTCCTGGCAAGGAAGTGTCGCATTTACATTCTTTAGAAGTGGATACGAGGTATACATAACACTCCATAATGAGTATTATATCTTATCATGAAACGTAGATATGAGATGCGATATGACGATTTAAGAAACATTAGATCCCAATTGCTTCGATACGTAGACATCTGCAAACGCTACTTCCTAGCAAGGAAGTGTCGCATTTACATTCTTTTGATGTGAATACGAGGTATACATAACACTGCACAATGAAAATTATATCTTATCATGAAACATAGAAATGAGATGCGACATGACGATTTGAGGAGCATTAGAAAACTATTGCTTCGATACGTAGACATCTGCAAACGCTATTTTCTAGCAAGGAAGTGTCGCATTTACATTCATTTGAAGTGTTTGCGAGGTATACATGACACTTCGCAGTGAATATTATATATTATCATGATACATAGAAATGGGATGCGATATGGCGATATAAGAAACATTAGATCACATTTGCTTCGATACGTAGACATCTGCAAACGCTACTTCCCAGCAAGGAAGTGTCGCATTTACGTTCTTTTGAAGTGAATACGAGGTATACATAACACTGCACAATGAATATTATATCTTATCATGAAACATAGAAATTAGATGCGATATCGCGATTTAAGAAGCAATAGAACACTACTGCTTCGATACGTAGACATCTGCAAACGCTATTTCCAAGCAAGGAAGTGTCGCATTTACGTTCATTTGATGTGTATGCGAGGTATACATGGCACTTCGCAATGAATATTATATCTTATCATGAAACATTGATGTGAGATGCGACATCGCGTTTTGAGAAGCATTAGAACACTATTGCTTTGATACGTAGACATCTGCAAACGCTATTTCCTAGCAAGGTATTGTCGCATTTACTTTCTTCTGAAGTGAATACGAGGAGTACATGACACTGCACATTGAATACTATATCTTATCATGAAACATAGGAATGAGATGCGATATCGCTTTTTGAGAAGCATTAGAACACTATTGCTTGGATACGTAGACATCTGCCAACGCTATTTCCTAGCAAGGAAGTGTCGCATTTACATTCTTTTGAAAGGAATACGAGGTATACCTGACACTTCGTAATGAATATTATATCTTATCATGAAACATAGAAATGTGATGCGATATGACGATTTATGAAGCAATACAACTCTATTGCTTCGATACGTAGACATATGCAAATGCTAGTTCCTAGCAAGGAAGTGTCGCATTTACAATCTTTTGAAGTGAATACGAGGTATACATAACACTTCGCAATGAATATTATATCTTATCATGAAACGTAGATATGAGATGCGATATGACGATTTAAGAAGCATTAGAATACAATTGCTTCGATACGTAGACATATGAAAACGCTATTTCCAAGCAAGGAAGTGTCGCATTTACATTCTTTTCAAGTGAATACGAGGTATTCATAACACGGAACAATGAATATTATATATTATCATGAAACATAGGAATGAGATGCGATATCGCGATTTAAGAAGCTTTAGAACTCTATTGCTTCGATACGTAGATATCTGCAAACACTGTTTCCTAGCAAGGAACTATTGCATTCACATTCATTTGAAGTGTATGCGAGGTATACATGACACTTCGCAATGAATATTATATATTATCATGAAACATAGATACGAGATGCGATATCGCGAATTAGCAAGCTTTAGAAATCTATTTCTTCGATACGTAGACATCTGCAAACGCTAATTCCTAGGAAGGAAGTGTCGCATTTACATTCTTTTGAATGGAATACGAGGTATACATGACACTTCGCAATGAATATTATACCTTATCACGAAACATAGAAATGAGATGCGATATTGCGATTCAAGAAGTATTAGAAAAACTATTTCTTCGACACGGAGACATCTGCAAACGCTATTTCCTAGCAAGGTATTGTCGCATTTACTTCCTTCTGAAGTGAATACGAGGAGTACATGACACTGCACATTGAATACTATATCTTATCATGAAACATAGGAATGAGATGCGATATCGCTTTTTGAGCGGCATTAGAACACTATTGCTTGGATACGTAGACATCTGCCAACGCTGTTTCCTAGCAAGGAAGTGTCGCATTTACATTCTTTTGAAAGGAATACGAGGTATACATGACACTTCGCAATGAATATTATATCTTATCATGAAACATAGAAATGTGATGCGATATGACGATTTATGAAGCAATACAACTCTATTGCTTCGATACGTACACATATGCAAATGATAGTTCCTAGCAAGGAAGTGTCGCATTTACAATCTTTTGAAATGAATACGAGGTATACATAACACTTCGCAATGAATATTATATCTTATCATGAAACGTAGATATGAGATGCGATATGACGATTTAAGAAGCATTAGAATACTATCGCTTCGATACGTAGACATATGCAAACGCTATTTCCTAGCAAGGAAGTGTCGCATTTACATTCATTTGAAATGTATGCAAGGTAGACATGGCACATCGCAGTGAGTATTACATATTATCATGAAACATAGAAATGAGAAGCGATATGGCGATTTAAGAAGCATTACATCCCCATTGCTTCGATACGTAGACATCTGCAAACGCTACTTCCTAGCAAGGATGTGTAGCATTTACATTCTTTTCAAATGAGTACGAGGTATACATAACACTGCACTATGAATATTATATCTTATCATGAAACGTAGATATGAGATGCGATATGACGATATAAGAAGCATTAGAAAACTATTGCTTCGATACGTAGACATCTGCAAACGCTATTTCCTAGCAAGGTATTGTCGCATTTACTTCCTTCTGAAGTGAATACGAGGAGTACATGACACTGCACATTGAATACTATATCTTATCATGAAACATAGGAATGAGATGCGATATCGCTTTTTGAGCGGCATTAGAACACTATTGCTTGGATACGTAGACATCTGCCAACGCTGTTTCCTAGCAAGGAAGTGTCGCATTTACATTCTTTTGAAAGGAATACGAGGTATACATGACACTTCGCAATGAATATTATATCTTATCATGAAACATAGAAATGTGATGCGATATGACGATTTATGAAGCAATACAACTCTATTGCTTCGATACGTACACATATGCAAATGATAGTTCCTAGCAAGGAAGTGTCGCATTTACAATCTTTTGAAATGAATACGAGGTATACATAACACTTCGCAATGAATATTATATCTTATCATGAAACGTAGATATGAGATGCGATATGACGATTTAAGAAGCATTAGAATACTATCGCTTCGATACGTAGACATATGCAAACGCTATTTCCTAGCAAGGAAGTGTCGCATTTACATTCATTTGAAATGTATGCAAGGTAGACATGGCACATCGCAGTGAATATTACATATTATCATGAAACATAGAAATGAGAAGCGATATGGCGATTTAAGAAGCATTACATCCCCATTGCTTCGATACGTAGACATCTGCAAACGCTACTTCCTAGCAAGGATGTGTAGCATTTACATTCTTTTCAAATGAGTTCGAGGTATACATAACACTGCACTATGAATATTATATCTTATCATGAAACGTAGATATGAGATGCGATATGACGATATAAGAAGCATTAGAAAACTATTGCTTCGATACGTAGACATCTGCAAACGCTATTTCCTAGCAAGGAAGTGTCGCAGTTACATTCTTTTGAAAGGAATACGAGGTATACATGACACTTCGCAATGAATATTATACCTTATCACGAAACATAGAAATGAGATGCGATATCGCGATTCAAGAAGTATTAGAACACTATTTCTTCGACACGGAGACATCTGCAAACGCTATTTCCTAGCAAGGTATTGTCGCATTTACTTCCTTCTGAAGTGAATACGAGGAGTACATGACACTGCACATTGAATACTATATCTTATCATGAAACATAGGAATGAGATGCGATATCGCTTTTTGAGCGGCAATAGAACACTATTGCTTGGATACGTATACATCTGCCAACGCTGTTTCCTAGCAAGGAAGTGTCGAATTTACATTCTTTTGAAAGGAATACGAGGTATACATGACACTTCGCAATGAATATTATATCTTATCATGAAACATAGAAATGTGATGCGATATGACGATTTATGAAGCAATACAACTCTATTGCTTCGATACGTAGACATATGAAAACGCTATTTCCAAGCAAGGAAGTGTCGCATTTACATTCTTTTCAAGTGAATACGAGGTATTCATAACACGGCACAATGAATATTATATATTATCATGAAACATAGAAATGAGATGCGATATCGCGATTTAAGAAGCATTAGAACTCTAATGCTACGATACGTAGACATCTGCAAACTCTATTTCCTAGCAAGGAAGTGTCGCATTTACATTCTTTTGAAAGGAATACGAGGTATACATGACACTTCGTAATGAGTATTATATCTTATCATGAAACATTGAAGTGATATGCGATATGACGATTTTAAAAGCATTAGAACTCTATTGCTTCGATACGTAGGCATCTCCAAACGCTAATTCCCAGGAAGGAAGTGTCGTTTTTACATTCTTTTGAAAGGAATACGAGGTATACATGACACTTCGCAGTGAATATTATACCTTATCACGAAACATAGAAATGAGATGCGATATCGCGATTCAAGAAGTATTAGAACACTATTTCTTCGGCACGGAGACATCTGCAAACGCTATTTCTTAGCAAGGTATAGTCGCATTTACTTTCTTCTGAAGTGAATACGAGGAGTACATGACACTGCACATTGAATACTATATCTTATCATGAAACATAGGAATGAGATGCGATATCGCTTTTTGAGAAGCATTAGAGCACTATTACTTGGATACGTAGACATCTGCCAACGCTATTTCCTAGCAAGGAAGTGTCGCATTTACATTCTTTTGAAAGGAATACGAGGTATACATGACACTTCGCAATGAATATTATATCTTGTCATGAAACATAGAAATGTTATGCGATATGACGATTTATGAAGCAATACAACTCTATTGCTTCGATACGTAGACATATGCAAATGCTAGTTCCTAGCAAGGAAGTGTCGCATTTACAATCTTTTGAAGTGAATACGAGGTATACATAACACTTCGCAATGAATATTATATCTTATCATGAAACGTAGATATGAGATGCGATATGACGATTTAAGAAGCATTAGAATACTATTGCTTCGATACGTAGACATATGCAAACGCTATTTCCTAGCAAGGAAGTGTCGCATTTACATTCTTTTGAAAGGAATACGAGGTATACATAACACTTCGTAATGAATATTATATCTTATCATGAAACGTAGATATGAGATGCGATATGACGATTTAAGAAGCATTAGAAAACTATTGCTTCGATACGTAGACATATGAACACGCTATTTCCAAGCAAGGCAGTGTCGCATTTACATTCTTTTGAAGTGAATACGAGGTATACATAACACTCCACAATGAATATTATATATTATCATGAAACATAGTAATGCGTATCGATATCGCGTTTTGAGAAGCATTAGAACTCTAATGCTACGATACGTAGACATCTGCAAACTCTATTTCCTAGCAAGGAAGTGTCGCATTTACATTCTTTTGAAAGGAATACGAGGTATACATGACACTTCGTAATGAGTATTATATCTTATCATGAAACATAGAAGTGATATGCGATATGACGATTTTAGAAGCATTAGAACTCTATTGCTTCGATACGAAGACATCTGCAAACGCTATTTCCTAGCAAGGAAGTGTCGCATTTACATTCATTTGAAATGTATGCAAGGTAGACATGGCACATCGCAGTGAATATTACATCTTGTCACGAAACATAGAAATGAGATGCGATATCGCGATTTAAGAAGCGTTAGAATACTATTGCTTCGATACGTAGACATATGCAAACGCTATTTCCAAGCAAGGAAGTGTCGCATTTACATTCTTTTGAAGTGAATACGAGGTATTCATAACACTTCGCAATGAATATTATATCTTATCATGAAACATTGAAATCGGATGCGATATCTTGTTTTAAGAAGCATTAGGACTCTAATGCTTCGATACGTAGACATCTGCAAACGCTACTTCCTAGCAAGGAATTGTCGCATTAACATTCTTTTGTAAGGATTACGATGTATACACGACACTTGGCAATGAATATTATATATTATCATGAAACACAGATATGAGATTCGATATCGCGAATTAGCAAGCTTTAGAAATCTATTGCTTCGATACGCGGACATCTGCAAACGCTATTTCCTAGCAAGGAAGTGTCGCATTTACATTCATTTGAAGTATAGACGAGATATACATAACACTGCACAACGGATATTATATCTTATCATGAAACATAGAAACGAGATGCGATATGGCGATTTAAGAAGCATTAGAAGTCTATTGGTTCGATACGAAGACATCTGCAAACGCTACTTTCTAGCAAGGAAGTGTCGCATTTACATTCTTTTGAAGTGAATACGAGGCATACATGACACTTCGCAATGAATATTATATCATATCATGAAACGTAGATATGAGATGCGATATGATCATTTAGGAAGCATTAGAACTCTATTGCTTCGATACGTAGACAACTGCAAACGCTATTTCCAAGCAAGGAAGTGTCGCATTTACATTCACTTGATGTGTATACGAGGTATACATAACCCTCCGCAATGAATATTGTATCTTAACATGAAACATAGAAATGAGATGCGATATGACGTTTTAAGAAGCATTAGAATTCTATTGCTTCGATATGTAGACACTTGCAAACGCTACTTCCTAGCAAGGAAGTGTCGCATTTACAATCTTTTGAATGGAATTCGAGGTATACCTGACACTTCGCAATGAATATTATATCTTATCATGAAACATAGAAATGAGATGCGATATGACGATTTAAGAAGCTTTAGAACTCTATTGCTTCGATACGTAGATATCTGCAAACACTATTTCCCAGCAAGGAACTGTCGCATTCACATTCATCTGAAGTGTATGCGAGGTATACATGACACTTCGCAATGATTATTATATATTATCATGAAACATAGATATGAGATGCGATATCGCGAATTAGCAGGTTTTAGAAATCTACTTCTTCGATACGTAGCCATCTGCAAACGCTATTTCCTAGCAAGGAAGTGTCGCATTTACACTCTTTTGAAGTGAATGCGAGGTATACATATCACTGCACAATGAATATTATATCTTAACATGAAGCATAGAAATCAGATGCGACATCACGTTTTGAGAAGCATTGGAACTCTATTGCTACGATACGCAGATATCTGTAAACGCTATTTCCTAGCAAGGAAGTGTCGCATTTACATTCTTTTGAAATGAATACGAGGTAAGCATGACACTTCGCAATGAATATTATATCTTATCACGAAACATAGAAATGAAATGCGATATCGCGTTTTAAAAAGCAGTAGAACCATACTGCCTCCTAGCGGAAACATCTGCAAACGATATTTCTTAGCAAGGAAGTGTCGCATTTACATTCATTTGAAGTATAGACGAGATATACATAACACTGCACAATGAATAATATATCTTATCATGAAACATAGAAATGAGATACGATATCGCGATTTAAGAAGCATTAGAACACTATTGCTTCGATACGTAGATATCTGCAAACGCTATTTCCTGGCAAGGTAGTGTCGCGTTTACATTCTTTTGAAGTGAATACGAGGTATACATAACACTCCACAATGAATATTATATCTTATCATTAAACATAGAAATGAGATGCAATATGGCGATTTAAGAAGCATTAGAACCCTATTGCTTCGATACGTAGACATCTGCAAACTCTACTTCCTAGCAAGGAAGTGTCGCATTTACATTCTTTTGAAAGGAATACGAGGTATACATGACACTTCGCAATGAATATTATATATTATCATGAAACATAGTAATGAGTAGCGAAATCGCGTTTTGTGAAGCATTAGAACTCTAATGCTACCATACGTAGACATGTGCAAACGCTATTTCCTGGCAAGGAAGTGTCGCATGTACAATCAACTGAAGTGTATGCGAGGTATACATGGCACTTCGCAATGAATATTATATCTTATCATGAAACATAGAAATGAGATGCAATATGGTGATTTATGAAGAATTAGATGTCTATTGCTTCGATACGTAGATATCTGTAATCGCTATTTCCTAGCAAGGAAGTGTCGCATGTACATTCAAGTGAAGTGTATGCGAGGTATACATGGCACTTCGCAATGAATATTATATCTTATCATGAAACATAGAAATGAGATGCGATATGGCGACTTATGAAGCGTTAGGTGTCTATTGCTTCGATATGTAGACATCTGCAAACGCTATTTCCTAGCAAGGAAGTGTCGCGTTTACATTCCTTTGAAGTGAATACGAGGTATACATAACACTCCACAATGAATATTATATCTTAACATGAAACATAGAAATGAGATGCGATATGACGATTTAAGAAGCATTAGAATTCTATTGCTTCGATACGTAGACACCTGCAAACGCTACTTCCTAGCAAGGAAGTGTCGCATTTACAATCTTTTGAAAGGTATTCGAGGTATACCTGACACTTCGCAATGAATATTATATCTTATCATGAAACATAGAAATGAGATGCGATATGACGATTTAAGAAACTTTAGAACTCTATTGCTTCGATACGTAGATATCTGCAAACACTATTTCCCAGCAAGGAACTGTCGCATTCACATTCATTTGAAGTGTATGCGAGGTATACATGACACTTCGCAATGAATATTATATATTATCATGAAACATAGAAATGAGATGCGATATCGCGATTTAAGAAGCATTAGAACACTATTGCTACGATTCATAGACATCTGCAAACGCTACTTCCTAGGATGGAAACGTAGCATTTACTTTCTTTTGAAGTGAGTACGAGGTATACATGACACTTCCCATGAATATTATACCCTATCACGAAACATGGAAATGAGATGTGATATCGCGATTTAAGTAGCATTAGATCTCTACTGCTACAATTCGTAGACATCTGCAAACGCTATTTCCTAGCAAGGAGGTGTCGCATTTACATTCTTTTGAACGGAATACGAGGTATACATGACACTTCGCAGTGAATATTATACCTTATCACGAAACATAGAAATGAGATGCGATATCGCGATTCAAGAAGTATTAGAACACTATTTCTTCGGCACGGAGACATCTGCAAACGCTATTTCTTAGCAAGGTATAGTCGCATTTACTTTCTTCTGAAGTGAATACGAGGAGTACATGACACTGCACATTGAATACTATATCTTATCATGAAACATAGGAATGAGATGCGATATCGCTTTTTGAGAAGCATTAGAGCACTATTACTTGGATACGTAGACATCTGCCAACGCTATTTCCTAGCAAGGAAGTGTCGCATTTACATTCTTTTGAAAGGAATACGAGGTATACATGACACTTCGCAATGAATATTATATCTTGTCATGAAACATAGAAATGTTATGCGATATGACGATTTATGAAGCAATACAACTCTATTGCTTCGATACGTAGACATATGCAAATGCTAGTTCCTAGCAAGGAAGTGTCGCATTTACAATCTTTTGAAGTGAATACGAGGTATACATAACACTTCGCAATGAATATTATATCTTATCATGAAACGTAGATATGAGATGCGATATGACGATTTAAGAAGCATTAGAATACTATTGCTTCGATACGTAGACATATGCAAACGCTATTTCCTAGCAAGGAAGTGTCGCATTTACATTCTTTTGAAAGGAATACGAGGTATACATAACACTTCGTAATGAATATTATATCTTATCATGAAACGTAGATATGAGATGCGATATGACGATTTAAGAAGCATTAGAAAACTATTGCTTCGATACGTAGACATATGAACACGCTATTTCCAAGCAAGGCAGTGTCGCATTTACATTCTTTTGAAGTGAATACGAGGTATACATAACACTCCACAATGAATATTATATATTATCATGAAACATAGTAATGCGTATCGATATCGCGTTTTGAGAAGCATTAGAACTCTAATGCTACGATACGTAGACATCTGCAAACTCTATTTCCTAGCAAGGAAGTGTCGCATTTACATTCTTTTGAAAGGAATACGAGGTATACATGACACTTCGTAATGAGTATTATATCTTATCATGAAACATAGAAGTGATATGCGATATGACGATTTTAGAAGCATTAGAACTCTATTGCTTCGATACGAAGACATCTGCAAACGCTATTTCCTAGCAAGGAAGTGTCGCATTTACATTCATTTGAAATGTATGCAAGGTAGACATGGCACATCGCAGTGAATATTACATCTTGTCACGAAACATAGAAATGAGATGCGATATCGCGATTTAAGAAGCGTTAGAATACTATTGCTTCGATACGTAGACATATGCAAACGCTATTTCCAAGCAAGGAAGTGTCGCATTTACATTCTTTTGAAGTGAATACGAGGTATTCATAAAACTTCGCAATGAATATTATATCTTATCATGAAACATTGAAATCGGATGCGATATCTTGTTTTAAGAAGCATTAGGACTCTAATGCTTCGATACGTAGACATCTGCAAACGCTACTTCCTAGCAAGGAATTGTCGCATTAACATTCTTTTGTAAGGATTACGATGTATACATGACACTTGGCAATGAATATTATATATTATCATGAAACACAGATATGAGATTCGATATCGCGAATTAGCAAGCTTTAGAAATCTATTGCTTCGATACGTTGACATCTGCAAACACTATTTCCTAGCAAAGAAGTGTCGCATTTACATTCTTTTGAAGTGAATACGTGGTAAGAATAACACTGCACAATGAATATTATATCTTATCATGAAACATAGAAATTAGATGCGATATCGCGATTTAAGAAGCATTAGAACACTATTGCTTCGGTACGTAGACATCTGCAAACGCTACTTCCTAGCAAGGATGTGTCGCATTTACATTCTTTTGGAAGGAATACGAGGTATACGTGACACTTCGCAATGAATATTATATCTTATCATGAAGCATAGAAATGAGATGCTATATCGCGAATTAGAAAGATTTAGAACTCTATTGCTTCGATACGCAGACATCTGCAAACGCTATTTCCTAGCAAGGAAGTGTCGCATTTACATTCATTTGAAGTATAGACGAGATATACATAACACTGCACAACGGATATTATATCTTATCATGAAACATAGAAACGAGATGCGATATGGCGATTTAAGAAGCATTAGAAGTCTATTGGTTCGATACGAAGACATCTGCAAACGCTACTTTCTAGCAAGGAAGTGTCGCATTTACATTCTTTTGAAGTGAATACGAGGCATACATGACACTTCGCAATGAATATTATATCATATCATGAAACGTAGATATGAGATGCGATATGATCATTTAGGAAGCATTAGAACTCTATTGCTTCGATACGTAGACAACTGCAAACGCTATTTCCAAGCAAGGAAGTGTCGCATTTACATTCACTTGATGTGTATACGAGGTATACATAACCCTCCGCAATGAATATTGTATCTTAACATGAAACATAGAAATGAGATGCGATATGACATTTTAAGAAGCATTAGAATTCTATTGCTTCGATATGTAGACACTTGCAAACGCTACTTCCTAGCAAGGAAGTGTCGCAATTACAATCTTTTGAATGGAATTCGAGGTATACCTGACACTTCGCAATGAATATTATATCTTATCATGAAACATAGAAATGAGATGCGATATGACGATTTAAGAAGCTTTAGAACTCTATTGCTTCGATACGTAGATATCTGCAAACACTATTTCCCAGCAAGGAACTGTCGCATTCACATTCATCTGAAGTGTATGCGAGGTATACATGACACTTCGCAATGATTATTATATATTATCATGAAACATAGATATGAGATGCGATATCGCGAATTAGCAGGTTTTAGAAATCTACTTCTTCGATACGTAGCCATCTGCAAACGCTATTTCCTAGCAAGGAAGTGTCGCATTTACACTCTTTTGAAGTGAATGCGAGGTATACATATCACTGCACAATGAATATTATATCTTAACATGAAGCATAGAAATCAGATGCGACATCACGTTTTGAGAAGCATTGGAACTCTATTGCTACGATACGCAGATATCTGTAAACGCTATTTCCTAGCAAGGAAGTGTCGCATTTACATTCTTTTGAAATGAATACGAGGTAAGCATGACACTTCGCAATGAATATTATATCTTATCACGAAACATAGAAATGAAATGCGATATCGCGTTTTAAAAAGCAGTAGAACCATACTGCCTCCTAGCGGAAACATCTGCAAACGATATTTCTTAGCAAGGAAGTGTCGCATTTACATTCATTTGAAGTATAGACGAGATATACATAACACTGCACAATGAATAATATATCTTATCATGAAACATAGAAATGAGATACGATATCGCGATTTAAGAAGCATTAGAACACTATTGCTTCGATACGTAGATATCTGCAAACGCTATTTCCTGGCAAGGTAGTGTCGCGTTTACATTCTTTTGAAGTGAATACGAGGTATACATAACACTCCACAATGAATATTATATCTTATCATTAAACATAGAAATGAGATGCAATATGGCGATTTAAGAAGCATTAGAACCCTATTGCTTCGATACGTAGACATCTGCAAACTCTACTTCCTAGCAAGGAAGTGTCGCATTTACATTCTTTTGAAAGGAATACGAGGTATACATGACACTTCGCAATGAATATTATATATTATCATGAAACATAGTAATGAGTAGCGAAATCGCGTTTTGTGAAGCATTAGAACTCTAATGCTACCATACGTAGACATGTGCAAACGCTATTTCCTGGCAAGGAAGTGTCGCGTTTACATTCTTTAGAAGTGAATACGAGGTAGAGATAACACTCCACAATGAATATTATATCTTAACATGAAACATAGAAATGAGATGCGATATGACGATTTAAGAAGCATTAGAATTCAGTTGCTTCGATACGTAGACATCTGCAAACGCTATTTCCTAGCAAGGAAGTGTCGCATGTACAATCAACTGAAGTGTATGCGAGGTATACATGGCACTTCGCAATGAATATTATATCTTATCATGAAACATAGAAATGAGATGCAATATGGTGATTTATGAAGAATTAGATGTCTATTGCTTCGATACGTAGATATCTGTAATCGCTATTTCCTAGCAAGGAAGTGTCGCATGTACATTCAAGTGAAGTGTATGCGAGGTATACATGGCACTTCGCAATGAATATTATATCTTATCATGAAACATAGAAATGAGATGCGATATGGCGACTTATGAAGCGTTAGGTGTCTATTGCTTCGATATGTAGACATCTGCAAACGCTATTTCCTAGCAAGGAAGTGTCGCGTTTACATTCCTTTGAAGTGAATACGAGGTATACATAACACTCCACAATGAATATTATATCTTAACATGAAACATAGAAATGAGATGCGATATGACGATTTAAGAAACTTTAGAACTCTATTGCTTCGATACGTAGATATCTGCAAACACTATTTCCCAGCAAGGAACTGTCGCATTCACATTCATTTGAAGTGTATGCGAGGTATACATGACACTTCGCAATGAATATTATATATTATCATGAAACATAGAAATGAGATGCGATATCGCGATTTAAGAAGCATTAGAACACTATTGCTACGATTCATAGACATCTGCAAACGCTACTTCCTAGGATGGAAACGTCGCATTTACTTTCTTTTGAAGTGAGTACGAGGTATACATGACACTTCCCATGAATATTATACCCTATCACGAAACATGGAAATGAGATGTGATATCGCGATTTAAGTAGCATTAGATCTCTACTGCTACAATTCGTAGACATCTGCAAACGCTATTTCCTAGCAAGGAGGTGTCGCATTTACATTCTTTTGAACGGAATACGAGGTATACATGACACTTCGCAATGAATCTTATGTCTTATCACGAAACATAGAAACGAAATGCGACATCTCGATTTAAGAAGCATTAGGACTCTATTGCTACGATACATAGACATCTGCAAACGCTATTTCCTAGCAAGGAAGTGGCGCATTTACATTCTTTTGAAGTGAATACGAGGCATACATGACACTTCGCAATGAATATTATATCATATCATGAAACGTAGATATGAGATGCGATATGATCATTTAGGAAGCATTAGAACTCTATTGCTTCGATACGTAGACAACTGCAAACGCTATTTCCAAGCAAGGAAGTGTCGCATTTACATTTATTTGAAGTATAGACGAGATATACATAACACAGCACAATGAATATTATACCTTATCATGAAACATAGGAATGAGATGCGATATGGCGATTTAAGAAGCAATAGAACACTAATGCTACCATACGTAGACATCTGCAAACGCTATTTCCTAGCAAGGAAGTGTCGCGTTTACATTCCTTTGAAGTGAATACGAGGTATACATAACACTCCACAATGAATATTATATCTTAACATGAAACATAGAAATGAGATGCGATATGACGATTTAAGAAGCATTAGAATTCTATTGCTTCGATACGTAGACACCTGCAAACGCTACTTCCTAGCAAGGAAGTGTCGCATTTACAATCTTTTGAAAGGTATTCGAGGTATACCTGACACTTCGCAATGAATATTATATCTTATCATGAAACATAGAAATGAGATGCGATATGACGATTTAAGAAACTTTAGAACTCTATTGCTTCGATACGTAGATATCTGCAAACACTATTTCCCAGCAAGGAACTGTCGCATTCACATTCATTTGAAGTGTATGCGAGGTATACATGACACTTCGCAATGAATATTATATATTATCATGAAACATAGATATGAGATGCGATATCGCGAATTAGCAAGTTTTAGAAATCTATTTCTTCGATACGTAGACATCTGCAAACGCTATTTCCTAGCACGGAAGTGTCGCATTTACATTCACTTGATGTGTATACGAGGTATACATAACCCTCCGCAATGAATATTGTATCTTAACATGAAACATAGAAATGAGATGCGATATGACGTTTTAAGAAGCATTAGAATTCTATTGCTTCGATATGTAGACACTTGCAAACGCTACTTCCTAGCAAGGAAGTGTCGCATTTACAATCTTTTGAATGGAATTCGAGGTATACCTGACACTTCGCAATGAATATTATATCTTATCATGAAACATAGAAATGAGATGCGATATGACGATTTAAGAAGCTTTAGAACTCTATTGCTTCGATACGTAGATATCTGCAAACACTATTTCCCAGCAAGGAACTGTCGCATTCACATTCATCTGAAGTGTATGCGAGGTATACATGACACTTCGCAATGATTATTATATATTATCATGAAACATAGATATGAGATGCGATATCGCGAATTAGCAGGTTTTAGAAATCTACTTCTTCGATACGTAGCCATCTGCAAACGCTATTTCCTAGCAAGGAAGTGTCGCATTTACACTCTTTTGAAGTGAATGCGAGGTATACATATCACTGCACAATGAATATTATATCTTAACATGAAGCATAGAAATCAGATGCGACATCACGTTTTGAGATGCATTGGAACTCTATTGCTACGATACGCAGATATCTGTAAACGCTATTTCCTAGCAAGGAAGTGTCGCATTTACATTCTTTTGAAATGAATACGAGGTAAGCATGACACTTCGCAATGAATATTATATCTTATCACGAAACATAGAAATGAAATGCGATATCGCGTTTTAAAAAGCAGTAGAACCATACTGCCTCCTAGCGGAAACATCTGCAAACGATATTTCTTAGCAAGGAAGTGTCGCATTTACATTCATTTGAAGTATAGACGAGATATACATAACACTGCACAATGAATAATATATCTTATCATGAAACATAGAAATGAGATACGATATCGCGATTTAAGAAGCATTAGAACACTATTGCTTCGATACGTAGATATCTGCAAACGCTATTTCCTGGCAAGGTAGTGTCGCGTTTACATTCTTTTGAAGTGAATACGAGGTATACATAACACTCCACAATGAATATTATATCTTATCATTAAACATAGAAATGAGATGCAATATGGCGATTTAAGAAGCATTAGAACCCTATTGCTTCGATACGTAGACATCTGCAAACTCTACTTCCTAGCAAGGAAGTGTCGCATTTACATTCTTTTGAAAGGAATACGAGGTATACATGACACTTCGCAATGAATATTATATATTATCATGAAACATAGTAATGAGTAGCGAAATCGCGTTTTGTGAAGCATTAGAACTCTAATGCCACCATACGTAGACATGTGCAAACGCTATTTCCTGGCAAGGAAGTGTCGCGTTTACATTCTTTAGAAGTGAATACGAGGTAGAGATAACACTCCACAATGAATATTATATCTTAACATGAAACATAGGAATGAGATGCGATATGACGATTTAAGAAGCATTAGAATTCAGTTGCTTCGATACGTAGACATCTGCAAACGCTATTTCCTAGCAAGGAAGTGTCGCATGTACAATCAATTGAAGTGTATGCGAGGTATACATGGCACTTCGCAATGAATATTATATCTTATCATGAAACATAGAAATGAGATGCAATATGGTGATTTATGAAGAATTAGATGTCTATTGCTTCGATACGTAGATATCTGTAATCGCTATTTCCTAGCAAGGAAGTGTCGCATGTACATTCAAGTGAAGTGTATGCGAGGTATACATGGCACTTCGCAATGAATATTATATCTTATCATGAAACATAGAAATGAGATGCGATATGGCGACTTATGAAGCGTTAGGTGTCTATTGCTTCGATATGTAGACATCTGCAAACGCTATTTCCTAGCAAGGAAGTGTCGCGTTTACATTCCTTTGAAGTGAATACGAGGTATACATAACACTCCACAATGAATATTATATCTTATCATGAAACATAGAAATGAGATGCGATATGACGATTTAAGAAACTTTAGAACTCTATTGCTTCGATACGTAGATATCTGCAAACACTATTTCCCAGCAAGGAACTGTCGCATTCACATTCATTTGAAGTGTATGCGAGGTATACATGACACTTCGCAATGAATATTACATATTATCATGAAACATAGATATGAGATGCGATATCGCGAATTAGCAAGTTTTAGAAATCTATTTCTTCGATACGTAGACATCTGCAAACGCTATTTTCTAGCACGGAAGTGTCGCATTTACATTCACTTGATGTGTATACGAGGTATACATAACCCTCCGCAATGAATATTGTATCTTAACATGAAACATAGAAATGAGATGCGATATGACGTTTTAAGAAGCATTAGAATTCTATTGCTTCGATATGTAGACACTTGCAAACGCTACTTCCTAGCAAGGAAGTGTCGCATTTACAATCTTTTGAACGGAATTCGAGGTATACCTGACACTTCGCAATGAATATTATATCTTATCATGAAACATAGAAATGAGATGCGATATGACGATTTAAGAAGCTTTAGAACTCTATTGCTTCGATACGTAGATATCTGCAAACACTATTTCCCAGCAAGGAACTGTCGCATTCACATTCATCTGAAGTGTATGCGAGGTATACATGACACTTCGCAATGATTATTATATATTATCATGAAACATAGATATGAGATGCGATATCGCGAATTAGCAGGTTTTAGAAATCTACTTCTTCGATACGTAGCCATCTGCAAACGCTATTTCCTAGCAAGGAAGTGTCGCATTTACACTCTTTTGAAGTGAATGCGAGGTATACATATCACTGCACAATGAATATTATATCTTAACATGAAGCATAGAAATCAGATGCGACATCACGTTTTGAGATGCATTGGAACTCTATTGCTACGATACGCAGATATCTGTAAACGCTATTTCCTAGCAAGGAAGTGTCGCATTTACATTCTTTTGAAATGAATACGAGGTAAGCATGACACTTCGCAATGAATATTATATCTTATCACGAAACATAGAAATGAAATGCGATATCGCGTTTTAAAAAGCAGTAGAACCATACTGCCTCCTAGCGGAAACATCTGCAAACGATATTTCTTAGCAAGGAAGTGTCGCATTTACATTCATTTGAAGTATAGACGAGATATACATAACACTGCACAATGAATAATATATCTTATCATGAAACATAGAAATGAGATACGATATCGCGATTTAAGAAGCATTAGAACACTATTGCTTCGATACGTAGATATCTGCAAACGCAATTTCCTGGCAAGGTAGTGTCGCGTTTACATTCTTTTGAAGTGAATACGAGGTATACATAACACTCCACAATGAATATTATATCTTATCATTAAACATAGAAATGAGATGCAATATGGCGATTTAAGAAGCATTAGAACCCTATTGCTTCGATACGTAGACATCTGCAAACTCTACTTCCTAGCAAGGAAGTGTCGCATTTACATTCTTTTGAAAGGAATACGAGGTATACATGACACTTCGCAATGAATATTATATATTATCATGAAACATAGTAATGAGTAGCGAAATCGCGTTTTGTGAAGCATTAGAACTCTAATGCCACCATACGTAGACATGTGCAAACGCTATTTCCTGGCAAGGAAGTGTCGCGTTTACATTCTTTAGAAGTGAATACGAGGTAGAGATAACACTCCACAATGAATATTATATCTTAACATGAAACATAGAAATGAGATGCGATATGACGATTTAAGAAGCATTAGAATTCAGTTGCTTCGATACGTAGACATCTGCAAACGCTATTTCCTAGCAAGGAAGTGTCGCATGTACAATCAATTGAAGTGTATGCGAGGTATACATGGCACTTCGCAATGAATATTATATCTTATCATGAAACATAGAAATGAGATGCAATATGGTGATTTATGAAGAATTAGATGTCTATTGCTTCGATACGTAGATATCTGTAATCGCTATTTCCTAGCAAGGAAGTGTCGCATGTACATTCAAGTGAAGTGTATGCGAGGTATACATGGCACTTCGCAATGAATATTATATCTTATCATGAAACATAGAAATGAGATGCGATATGGCGACTTATGAAGCGTTAGGTGTCTATTGCTTCGATATGTAGACATCTGCAAACGCTATTTCCTAGCAAGGAAGTGTCGCGTTTACATTCCTTTGAAGTGAATACGAGGTATACATAACACTCCACAATGAATATTATATCTTATCATGAAACATAGAAATGAGATGCGATATGACGATTTAAGAAACTTTAGAACTCTATTGCTTCGATACGTAGATATCTGCAAACACTATTTCCCAGCAAGGAACTGTCGCATTCACATTCATTTGAAGTGTATGCGAGGTATACATGACACTTCGCAATGAATATTACATATTATCATGAAACATAGATATGAGATGCGATATCGCGAATTAGCAAGTTTTAGAAATCTATTTCTTCGATACGTAGACATCTGCAAACGCTATTTTCTAGCACGGAAGTGTCGCATTTACATTCACTTGATGTGTATACGAGGTATACATAACCCTCCGCAATGAATATTGTATCTTAACATGAAACATAGAAATGAGATGCGATATGACGTTTTAAGAAGCATTAGAATTCTATTGCTTCGATATGTAGACACTTGCAAACGCTACTTCCTAGCAAGGAAGTGTCGCATTTACAATCTCTTGAACGGAATTCGAGGTATACCTGACACTTCGCAATGAATATTATATCTTATCATGAAACATAGAAATGAGATGCGATATGACGATTTAAGAAGCTTTAGAACTCTATTGCTTCGATACGTAGATATCTGCAAACACTATTTCCCAGCAAGGAACTGTCGCATTCACATTCATCTGAAGTGTATGCGAGGTATACATGACACTTCGCAATGATTATTATATATTATCATGAAACATAGATATGAGATGCGATATCGCGAATTAGCAGGTTTTAGAAATCTACTTCTTCGATACGTAGCCATCTGCAAACGCTATTTCCTAGCAAGGAAGTGTCGCATTTACACTCTTTTGAAGTGAATGCGAGGTATACATATCACTGCACAATGAATATTATATCTTAACATGAAGCATAGAAATCAGATGCGACATCACGTTTTGAGAAGCATTGGAACTCTATTGCTACGATACGCAGATATCTGTAAACGCTATTTCCTAGCAAGGAAGTGTCGCATTTACATTCTTTTGAAATGAATACGAGGTAAGCATGACACTTCGCAATGAATATTATATCTTATCACGAAACATAGAAATGAAATGCGATATCGCGTTTTAAAAAGCAGTAGAACCATACTGCCTCCTAGCGGAAACATCTGCAAACGATATTTCTTAGCAAGGAAGTGTCGCATTTACATTCATTTGAAGTATAGACGAGATATACATAACACTGCACAATGAATAATATATCTTATCATGAAACATAGAAATGAGATACGATATCGCGATTTAAGAAGCATTAGAACACTATTGCTTCGATACGTAGATATCTGCAAACGCTATTTCCTGGCAAGGTAGTGTCGCGTTTACATTCTTTTGAAGTGAATACGAGGTATACATAACACTCCACAATGAATATTATATCTTATCATGAAACATAGGAATGTAATGCGATATTGCGATTTAAAAAGGATTAGAACTCTATTGCTTCGATACGTAGACATTTGCCAACGCTATTTCCTAGCAAGGAACTGTCGCATTCACATTCATTTGAAGTGTATGCGAGGTATACATGACACTTCGCAGTGAATATTATAAATTATCATGAAACGTAGAAATGAGAAGCGATATGGCGATTTAAGAAGCACTTGATCCCTATTGCTTCGATACGTAGACATCTGCAAACGCTATTTCCAAGCAAGGTAGTGTCGCATTTCATTCATTTTAAATGTATGCGAGGTATACATGACACTTCGCAATGAATGTTATATATTATCATGAAACACAGAAATGAGGTGCGACCTCGCGTTTTGTGAAGCATTAGGACTCTATTGCTACGATACGTAGATATATGTAAACGCTATTACCTAGCAAGGAAGTGTCGCATTTACATTCTTTTGAATTGGATACGAGGTATAAATAGCATTCCACAATGAATACTATATCTTATCACGAAACATAGAAATGAGATGCGATATGGCGATTTAAGAAGCATTAGAAGCCTATTGGTTCGATACGTAGACATCTGCAAACGCTGCTTCCTAGCAAGGAAGTGTGGCATTTACATTCTTTTGAAAGGAATAAAGTGGTATACATGACACTTCGCAATGAATATTATATCTTATCATCAAACATAGAAATGGGATGCGGTATGACGATTTAAGAAGCAATAGAACTCTATTGCTTCGATACGCAGACATCTGCAAACGCTACTTCCTAGCAAGGAAGTGTCGCATTTACATTCTTTTGAAGTGAATACGAGGTATACATAACACTGCACAATGAATATTATATCTCATCGTGAAACATAGAAATGAGATGCGATATCGCGATTTAAGAAGCATTAGAACACTATTGCTTTGATACGTAGACATCTGCAAACGCTATTTCCTAGCAAGGAAGTGTCGCATTTACATTCATTTGAAGTGTGTGCGAGGTATACATGACACTTCGCAGTGAATATCATATATTATCATGAAACATAGAAATGAGAAGCGATATGGCGATTTAAGAAGTATTAGATACCTGTTGCTTCGATACGTAGACATCTGCAAACGCTACTTCCTAGCAAGGAAGTGTCGCATTTACATTCTTTTGAAGTGAATACGAGGTATACATAACACTGCACAATGAGTATTATATCTTACCACGAAACATAGAAATGAGATGCGATATCGCGACCTAAGAAGCATTAGAAATCTATTGGTTCGATACGTAGACATCTGCAAATGCTACTTCCTAGCAAGGAAGTGTCGCATTTACATTCTTTTGAAATGAATACGAGGTATACATGACACTTCGCAATGAATGTTATATATTATCATGAAACACAGAAATGTGGTGCGACCTCGCGTTTTGTGAAGCATTAGGACTCTATTGCTACGATACGTAGATATATGTAAACGCTATTACCTAGCAAGGAAGTGTCGCATGTACATTCAAGTGAAGTGTATGCGAGGTATACATGGCACTTCGCAATGAATATTATATCTTATCATGAAACATAGAAATGAGATGCGATATGGCGACTTATGAAGCGTTAGGTGTCTATTGCTTCGATATGTAGACATCTGCAAACGCTATTTCCTAGCAAGGAAGTGTCGCGTTTACATTCCTTTGAAGTGAATACGAGGTATATATAACACTCCACAATGAATATTATATCTTAACATGAAACATAGAAATGAGATGCGATATGACGATTTAAGAAGCATTAGAATTCTATTGCTTCGATACGTAGACACCTGCAAACGCTACTTCCTAGCAAGGAAGTGTCGCATTAACAATCTTTTGAAAGGTATTCGAGGTATACATGACACTTCGCAATGAATATTATATCTTATCATGAAACATAGAAATGAGATGCGATATGACGATTTAAGAAACTTTAGAACTCTATTGCTTCGATACGTAGATATCTGCAAACACTATTTCCCAGCAAGGAACTGCTGCATTCACATTCATTTGAAGTGTATGCGAGGTATACATGACACTTCCGCAATGTATATTATATATTATCATGAAACATAGATATGAGATGTGATATCGCGAATTAGCAGGTTTTAGAAATCTATTTCTTCGATACGTAGCCATCTGCAAACGCTATTTCCTAGCAAGGAAGTGTCGCATTTGCATTCACTTGATGTGTATACGAGGTATACATAACCCTCCGCAATGAATATTGTATATTATAAGAAACATAGAAGTGAGAAGCGATATCGCGGTATAAGGTGCACCAGAACTATAATGCTTCGATACGTGGACATCTGCAAACGCTATTTCCTAGCAAGGAAGTGTCGCGTTTACAATCTTTTGAAGTCAATACGAGGTATGCATAACACTCCACATTGAATATTATATCTTATCATGAAACATAGAAATGAGATGCAATATGGCGATTTAAGAAGCATTAGAACTCTATTGCTTCGATACGTAGACATCTGCAAACGATATTTTCAAGCAAGGAAGTGCCGCATTTACATTCATTTGAAGTATAGACTAGATATACATAACACTGCACAATGTATATTATATCTTATCATGAAACATAGAAATGAGATGCGATATGGCGATTTAAGAAGCATTAGAAATCTATTGCTTCGATACGTAGACAACTGCAAACGAAACTTCCTAGCAAGGAAGTGTCGCATTTACATTCTTTTGATGTATAGACGAGATCTACATAACACTGCACAATGAATATTATGTCTTATCATGAAACATAGAAATGTGTTGCGATCTCGTGTTTGAAGGAGCGTTAGAACTCTATTGCCATGATACATAGACACCTGCAAACGCTATTTCCTAGGGAGGAAGTGTCGCAATTACATTCATTTGAAGTGTATGCGAGGTACAAGTGACATTTCGCAATGAATGTTATATCTTGTCGCGAAACATAGAAATGAGATGCGATATCGCGTTTTGAGAAGTATTAGAACCCTATTGCTTCGATACGTAGACATCTGCCAACGCTATTTCCTAGCAAGGAAGTGTCGCATTTACATTCTTTTGAAAGGAATACGAGTTATACATGACAGTTCGCAATGAATATTATATCTTATCACGAAACATAGAAATGAGATGCGATATCGCGATTTAAGAAGCATCAGAACACTATTTCTTCGATACGGAGACATCTGAAAACGCTACTTCCTAGCAAGGAAGTGTCGCATTAACATTCCTTCGAAGTGAATACGAGGAGTACATAACACTGCACATTAAATATTATATCCTATTATGAAACCTAGAAATGAAATGCGATATCGCGTTCCAGGAAGCTTTAAAACTCTATTGCTTCGATACGTAAATATCTGCAAACGCTATTTTCTAGCAAGGATGTGTCGCATTTACATTCTTTTGAAGTGCGTACGAGGTATATATAACACTTCACAATGAATATTATATCTTATCATGAAACATAGAAATGAGAAGCGGTATCGCGATTTAAGAAGCATTAGAATTCTATTGCTTCGATACGTAGACATCTGCAAACGCTATTTCCTAGCAAGGAAGTGTCGCATTTACATTCTTTTGAAGTGAATACGAGGTATACATGACACTTCGCAATGAATATTATATCTTATCATGAAACATAGAAATGAGAAGCGGTATCGCGATTTAAGAAGCATTAGAATTCTATTGCTTCGATACGTAGACATCTGCAAACGCTATTTCCTAGCAAGGAAGTGTCGCATTTACATTCTTTTGAAGTGAATACGACGTATACATGACACTTCGCATTGAATATCATATCTTATCACGAAACATAAAAATGAAATGCGATATAGCGTTTTAAGAGGCATTAGATCACAATTGCTACGATACGTAGACAATTGCAAACGCTATATAATAGCGGAGGGGAACTTTTGTTCAAAGGAACTTTGTTCCTTTGAACAAGGAAGTGTCACTTTTACATTCTTTTGAAAGGAATACGACTTATACGTGACACTAGGCATTGAATATTATATCTTGTCATGAAACATAGCAATGAGATGCGATATGACGATTTAAGAAGCTTTGAATTCCATTGCTTCGATACGTAGACATCTACAAACGCTACTTCCTAGCAAGGAAGTGACGCATTAACATTCTTTAGAAGTGAATACGAGGTATACATGGCACTTCGCAGTGAATATTATATCTTATCATGAAACATAGGAATGACATGCGACATCTCGTTTTAAGAGACTTTTGAACTCTTTTGCTTCGATACATAGATATCTGCAAACGCTACTTCCAAGCAAGGAGCTGTCGCATTTACATTCATTTGAAGTGTATGCGAGGTATACATGACACTTCGCATTGAATATTATATCTTATTGTGAAAGATAGAAATGAGATGCGATATCGCGTCTTAAGAGGCATTAGAACATTATTGCTACGATACGGAGACATCTGCAAACACTATTTCCTAGCATGGAAGTGTCGCAATTATATTCGTTTGAAGTGTATGCGAGGAATAAGTGACATTTCGTGATGAATATTATATCTTATCATGAAACATAGAAAACAGATGCGATATCGCGTTTTAAGAAGCATTAGAACTCTATTGCTACGATACGTAAACATCTGCAAACGCTATTTCCAAGCAAGGAAGTGTCGCATTTAATTCTTTTTAAGTGAATACGAGGTATACATGACACTTCGCAATGAACATTATATCTTATCATGAAACACAGAAATGAGATGCGGTATCGTGTTTTGAGGACCATTAGAACTATATTGCTACGATACGTAGACAACTGCGAACGCTATTTCCTATCAAGGAAGTGTCGCATTTACATTCATTTTAAGGGTATGCGAGGTATACATGACACTTCGCAATGAATATTATATATTATCATGAAACATAGAAATGAGAAGCGATATCTCGTTTTAGGAACAATTAGAACTCTATTGCTTCGATACGTAGACATCTGCAAACGCTATTTCCTATCATGGAAGTGTCGCATTTACATTCTTTAGAAGTGCATACGAGGTATTCATGACACACCGCAACTAGTATTATATCATATCATGAAGCTAAGAAATGAGATGCGATATCACGTTTTAAGAAGCATTAGAACTCTATTCCTTCGATACGTGGACATCTGCAAACGCTATTTTCTAGAAAGGAAATGTCGCATTTACGTTCATTTGAAGTCTATGCGAGGTATACATGACACTTTACAATGAATATTATATCTTATCATGAAACGTTGAAATGAGATGCAACATCTCGTTTTTAGAAGCATTAGAACTCTATTGTTTCCATACGTAGACATCTGGGAACGCTATTTCCTAGCAAAGGAAATGTCGCATTTACGTTCATTTGAAGTGAGTACGTGCTATGCATGACACTTCGCAATGAATATTATATCTTATCACAAAACATAGAAATGAGTTACGATATCGCGTTTTAAGAAGCATTAGAACTCTATTGCTTCGGTACGTAGATATCTGCAAACGCTATTTCCTAGCAGGGAAGTGTCGCATTTACATTCATTTGAAGTTTATGCGAGGTATACATAACACTTCGCAATGAATATTATATCTTATCATGAAACATAGAAATCAGATGCGATATCGCAATTTGGGAAGCATTAGAACAGTATTGCTACGATACGTAGACATCTGCAAAACGCTATTTCCTAGCACGGAAGTGTCGCATTTACATTTTTTTGAAGTGTCACCTCCTGAAGTCGCGAAAGCGCTCGTCACGTGGACACTTTTCGTAGCCGTACCCGAAGTCGACGCGAATTGCGCAGAGCTGGGTTCGTCGGCGGACAAGACTCGATTTACTGGGTACAAAGACGTGCAACTTACCTTTCGATGCTCCAGGCGTCGTAGCTCTCCTCATTCTCGTAGCTTGGAGTGGAATCCTCCCTCGCATATGTGTGGCATCGCATCCCCGTTCCGTGGCGGCGAGTATGGGTGTTGCCAGCGTGTAGGGGATCCGGATGCTGGAGGAGATGCGGATGCTGATCTGTGGCCATCGAGGTTGGCGGGCGATGTCTGAGGGTGGCAGGCGGTACGCCTGACGTCACAAAATGCGACAATTTGCTAGGAAGTAGCGTTAGCAGATATCTACGTATCGAAGCAATAGATTTCTAATGCTTCTTCAAACGAGATATCGCATCTCATTCCCATGTTTCATGATAAGATGTAATATTCATTGCGATGTGTTATGTATACCTCACATACACTTCCAATGAATGTAAATGCGACACTTCCTTGCTAGGAGGTAGCGTTTGCAGATGTCTACGTATCGAAGCAATAGAGTTCTAATGCTTCTTAAATCGCTATATCGCATCTCATTTCTATGTTTCATGATAAGATGTAATATTCATTGTGCAGTGTTATGTATATCTCGTCTATACTTCAAATGAATGTAAATGCGACACTTCCTTGCTAGGAAATAGCGTTTGCAGATGTCTACGTATCGAAGCAATAGTGTTCTAATGCTTCTTAAACCGCGATATCGCATCACATTTCTATGTTTCATGATAAGATATAATATTCATTGTGCAGTGTTATGTATACCTCGTATTCACTTGAAAAGAATGTAAACGCGACACTTCGTTGCTAGGAAATAGCGATTGCAGATGTCTACGTATCGAAGCAATAGATTTCTAATGCTTCTTAAATCGCGATATCGCATCCCGTTTCTATGATTCATGATAAGATTTAATATTTATTGTGCAGTGTTATGTATGCCTCGTATTCACTTCAAAAGAATGTAAATGCGACACATCCTTGCTAGGAAGTTTCGTTTGCAGATATCTACGTATCGAAGCAATAGTGTTCTAATGCTTCTTAAATCGCGATATCACATTCCATTTCTATGTTTCATGATAAAATATAATATTCATTGTGCAGTGTAACGAATACCTCGTATTCACTTCAAAAGAATGTAAATGCGAGACTTCCTTCCTAGGAAATAGCGTTTGCAGATGTCTACGTATCGAAGCAATAGACATATAATGCTTCATAAATCGCCATATCGCATCTCATTTATATGTTTCATGATAAGATATAATATTCATTGTGCAGTGTTATGTATACCTCGTATTCACCTTAAAAGAATGTAAATGCGACACTTCCTTGCTAAGAAATTGCGTTTGCGTATGTCTACGTATCGAAGCAATAGGGTTCTAATGCTTCTTAAATCGCCATATCGCATATAATTTCTATGTTTCATGGTAAGATATAATATTCATTGTGCAGTGTTATGTATATCTCGTCTATACTTCAAATGAACGTAAATGCGACACTTCCTTGCTAGGAAATAGCGTTTGCAGATATCTACGTATCGAAGCAATAGTTTTCTAATTCTTATTAAATCGCCATATTGCATCTCATTTCTATGTTTCGTGACAAGATATAATATACATTGCGAAGTGTCATGTATACCTCGCATACAATTCAAACGAATGTAAATGCGACACTTTCTTGCTAGGATGTAGCGTTTGCAGATGTCTACGTATCGAAGCAATAGATTTCCAATGCTTCTTAAATCGCCATATTGAATCTCACTCCTATGTTTCATGATAAGATATAATATTGATTGTGCAGTGTTATGAATACCTCGTATTCACTTAAAAAAAAATGTAAATCCGACACTTCCTTGCTAGGAAATAGCGTTTGCAGATGTCCACGTATCGAAGCAATAGAGTTCTAATGCTTCTTAAATCGCTATATCGCATCTCATTCCTATGTTTCATGATAAGATATAATATTCATTGTGCAGTGTTATGTATATCTCGTCTATACTTCAAATGAATGTAAATGCGACACTTCCTTGCTAGGAAATAGCGTTTGCAGATGTCTACGTATCGAAGCAATAGTGTTCTAATGCTTCTTAAACCGCGATATCGCATCACACTTCTATGTTTCATGATAAGATATAATATTCATTGTGCAGTGTTATGTATACCTCGTATTCACTTGAAAAGAATGTAAACGCGACACTTCCTTGCTAGGAAATAGCGATTGCAGATGTCTACGTATCGAAGCAATAGATTTCTAATGCTTCTTAAATCGCGATATCGCATCCCGTTTCTATGTTTCATGATAAGATTTAATATTCATTGTGCAGTGTTATGTATGCCTCGTATTCACTTCAAAAGAATGTAAATGCGACACTTCCTTGCTAGGAAGCTTCGTTTGCAGATATCTACGTATCGAAGCAATAGTGTTCTAATGCTTCTTAAATCGCGATATCACATTCCATTTCTATGTTTCATGATAAGATATAATATTCATTGTGCAGTGTTACGAATACCTCGTATTCACTTCAAAAGAATGTAAATGCGACACTTCCTTCCTAGGAAATAGCGTTTGCAGATGTCTACGTATCGAAGCAATAGACATATAATGCTTCATAAATCGCCATATCGCATCTCATTTCTATGTTTCATGATACGATATAATATTCATTGTGCAGTGTTATGTATACCTCGTATTCACCTTAAAAGAATGTAAATGCGGCACTTCCTTGCTAAGAAATTGCGTTTGCGTATGTCTACGTATCGAAGCAATAGAGTTCTAATGCTTCTTAAATCGCCATATCGCATTTAATTTCTATGTTTCATGGTAAGATATAATATTCATTGTGCAGTGTTATGTATATCTCGTCTATACTACAAATGAACGTAAATGCGACACTTCCTTGCTAGGAAATAGCGTTTGCAGATATCTACGTATCCAAGCAATAGTTTTCTAATGCTTATTAAATCGTCATATTGCATCTCATTTCTATGTTTCATGATAAGATATAATATTCATTGTGCAGTGTTACGAATACCTCGTGTTCACTTCAAAAGAATGTAAATGCGACATTTCCTTGCTTGGAAATAGCGTTTGCAGATGTCTACGAATCGAAGCAATAGACATCTAATGCTTCATAAATCGCCATATTGCATCACATTTCTATGTTTTACGATAAGATATAATGTTCATTGTGCATTGCTATGTATACCTCGTATTCACCTCAAAAGAATGTAAATGCGACACTTCCTTGCTAGACAATAGCGTTTGCAGATGTCTACGTATCGAAACAATAGTTTTCTAATGCTTCTTAAATCGTCATATCGCATCTCATATCTACGTTTCATGATATGATATAATATCCATTGCGAAGTGTCATGTATACCTCGTAATCCTTTCAAAGGAATGTAAATGCGACACTTCCTTGCTGGGAAGTAGCGTTTGCAGATGTCTACGTATCGAAGTAAAAGTTTTCTAATGCTTCTTAAATCGCCATATCGCATCTCATATCTACGTTTCATGATAAGATATGGTATTCATTGCGAAGTGTCATGTATACCTCGTATTCCTTTCAATTGAACGTAAATGCGACACTTCCTTGCTAGGAAATAGCGTTTGCAGATGTCTACATATCGTGGCATTAGGGTTCTAATGCTTCTCAAAACGCGATATCGCTACTCATTACTATGTTTCATGATAATATATAATATTCATTGTGGAGTGTTATGTATACCTCGTATTCACTTCAAAAGAATGTAAATGCGACACTTCCTTGCTAGGAAATAACGTTAGCAGATGTCTACGTATCGAAGCAATAGAGTTCTAAAGCTTTCTAATTCGCGATATCGCATCTCATTTCTATGTTTCATGATAAGATATAATATTCATTGTGGAGTGTCATGTATACCTCGTATTCGTTTCAAAGGAATGTAAATGCGACACGTCCTTGCTAGGAAGTAGCGTTTGCAGATGTCTACGTATCGAAGAAATTGAGTTCTTTTGCTTCTTAAATCGCCTTATTGCATCTCATTTCTATGTTTCATGATAAGATATAATATTCATTGTGGAGTGTTATGTATACCTCGTATTCACTTCAAGGGAATGTAAACGCGACACTTCCTTGCCAGGAAATAGCGTTTTCAGATGTCTACGTATCATAGCATTAGAGATCTAATGCTTCTCAAAACGCGATATCGCTACTCATTACTATGTTTCATGATAATATATAATAGTCATTGTGGTTTGTTATGTATACCTTGTATTCACTTCAAAAGAATGTAAATGCGACACTTCCTTGCTAGGAAATAGCGTCTGCAGGTGTCTACGTATCGAAGCAATAGAGTTCCAAAGCTTCTTAAATCGTCACATCGCATCTCATTTCTATGTTTCATGATAAGATATAATATTCATTGCGAAGTGTCATGTATATCTCGTATTCCTTACAAAAGAATGTAAATGCGACACTTCCTTGCTAGGAAGTAGCGTTTCCAGATGTCTACGTATCGAAGCAATTGCGTTCTAATGCTTCTTAGAACGGGATATCGCATCTCATTTCAATGTTTCATGATAAGGTATAATATTCATTGCGAAGAGTCGTGTATACCTCGTGTTCACTTCAAAGGAGTGATAATGCGACACTTCCTTGCTAGGAAGTAGCGTTTGCTTATGTGTACGTATCGAAGCAATAGCGATCTGGTGCATCTTTAATCGCGATATCGCTTCTCATTCCTATGTTTCATGATAAGATACCTTATTCAGTGTGGAGTGTTATGTAAAGCTCGTATTCACTTCAAAGGAATATAAATGCGACACTTCCTTGCTAGGAAATAGGGTTTCCATATGTCTACGTATCGAAGCAATAATGTTCTAATGTTTCTCAAAACGCCCCATCGCATATCATATCTATGTTTTATGATAAGATATAACATTCACTGCGAAGTGATATGTATACCTCGCAAACACTTCAAATGAATGTAAATGCGACACTTCTTTGCTAGGAAAAGCGATTGCAGATGTCTACGTATCGAAGCAATATAGTTCTAATGCTTCTTAAATCGTGATATTGCATCCCATTTCTATGTTTCATGATAAGATAAAATATTCATTGTGGAGTGTTTTGTATACTTCGTATTCACTTCAAAAGAATGTAAATGCGACACTTCCTAGCTAGGTTACAGCGTTCGCAGATATGTACATACCGAAGCAGTAGTGTTCTAATGCTTCTAAAAACGCGATATCGCATCTCATATCTATGCTTCAAGATAAGATATAATATTCGTAGCGAGGTGTTATGTATTCCTTGACTACGCTTTGAGTGAACGTAAATGCGACTCTTCCTTTCTAGGAAATTGCTTTTCCAGATAGCTACGTATCGTAGGAATAGGTTTCTAATGCTTCTTAAACGCAACATCGCATCTCAGTTCTATGTTTCATGATAAGGTATAATATTCATTGCGAAGTGTCATGTATACCTCGCATACACTTCAAATAAATGTAAATGCGGCACATCCTTGCTAGGAAATAGCGTTTGCAGATGTCTACGTATCGAAACAATAGAGTTCTAGTGCTTCATATATCGTCATACCGCTTCTGATATCTACGTTTCTTTATAAGATATAATATTGATTGGGAAGTTTCATGTATACCTCGTATTCCTTTCAAAAGAATGTAAATGCGACACTTCCTTGCTAGGAAATAGCGTTTGCAGATGTCTACGTATCGAAGCAATAGAGTTCTAGTGCTTCATATATCGTCATACCGCTTCTGATATCTACGTTTCTTGATAAGACATAATATTCATTGCGGAGTGTCATGTATGCCTCGTATTCCTTTCAAAAGAATAAATGCGACACTTCCTAGCTTGGAAATAGCGTTTGCAGATGTCTACGTATGGAAGCAATTGTTTTCTAATGCTTCTTAAATCGTCATATCGCATCCCATATCTTCTTTCCATGATAAGATATAAAATTCATAGCGAAGTGTCATCTATACCTCGTATTCCTTTCAAAAGAATGTAAATGCGACACTTCCTTGTTAGGAAGTAGCGTTTGCAGATGTCTACGTATCGAAGCAATAGAGTTCTAATGCTTCTTAAATCGCAATATTGCATCTCATTACTATGTTTCATAATAAGATATAATATTCATTGTGGAGTGTTACGTATACCCCGTATTCACTTCAAAAGAATGTAAACGCGACACTTCCTTGCCAGGAAATAGCGTTTGCAGATGTCTACGTATCGAAGAAATAGGGTTCTAAAGCTAGCTAATTCGCGATATCGCATCTCATTTCTATGTTTCATGATAAGATATAATATTCATTGCGGAGTGTTATGTATACCTCGTTTTCACCCAATAGAATGTAAACGCGACACTTCCTTGCCAGGACATAGCATTTGCAGATGTCCACGTATCGTAGCATTAGATTTCTAATGCTTCTCAAAACGCGATATCGCTACTCAATGCTATGTTTCATGAAAATATATAATATTCATTGTGGAGTGTTATGTATACCTCGTATTCACTCAAAAGAACGTAAACGCGACACTTCCTTGCCAGGAAATAGCATTTGCAGATGTCTATGTATCGTAGCATTAGGGTTCTAATGCTTCTCAAAACGCGATATCGCTACTTAATTCTATGTTTCATGGTAATATATAATATTCATTGTGGAGTGTTATGTATACCTCGTATTCACTTCAAAAGAATGTAAATGCGGCACTTCGTTGCTTGGAAATAGCGTTTGCAGATGTCTATGTATCGAAGCAATAGATTTCTAAATCTTCGTAAAACATGATATCGCATCTCATTTCTATGTTTCATGATAAGATATAATATTCATTGTGGAGTGTTATGTATACCTCGTATTCACTTCAAAAGAATGTAAATGCGACACATCCTTTGTTTGGAAATAGCATTTGCAGGTGTCTACGTATTGAAGCAATAGGGATCTAATGCTTCTTAAATCGCCACATCGCTTGTCATTTCTATGTTTCATGATAATGCATAATATTCACTGCGTAGTGTCATGTATACCTCGCATACACTTCAAATGAATGTAAATGCGACAGTTCCTTTCTAGGAAGTAGCGTTTGCAGATGTCTACGTATCGAAGCAATAGAGTTCTAATGCTTCTTAAATCGCCATATCGCATGTCATTTCTACGTTTCATGACAAGATATAATATTCATTGTGCAGTGCTATGTATATCCCGTCTATACTTCAAATGAATGTAAATGCGACACTTCCTTGCTATGAAATAGCGTTTGCAGATGTCTGCGTATCGTGGCAGTAGAGTACTAATGCTTCTCAAAACGCGATATCGCATCTCATTTCTATGTTACATGATAAGATATAATATTCAGAGTGCAGTGTTATGTATACCTCGTATTCACTTCAAAAGAATGTAAATGCGACACTTCCTTGCTAGGAAGTAGCGTTTGCAGATGTCTACGTATCGAAGCAATAGAGTTCTAATGCTTCTTAAATCGCCATATTACATCACATTTTTATGTTTCATGATAAGATATAATATTCATTGTGTAGTGTTATGTACTCCTCGTATTCACTTCAAAAGAGTGTAAATGCGACACTTCCTTGCTAGGAAATAGCGTTTGCAGATGTCTACGTATCGAAGCAATAGAGTTCTAATGCTTCTTAGATCGCCATATTACATCACATTTCTATGTTACATGATAAGATATAATATTCATTGTGGAGTGTTATTTATACCTTGTATTCACATCAAAGGAATGTAAATGCGACACTTCCTTGCCAGGAAATAGAGTTTGCAGATGTCTACGTATCGAAGGAGTAGGGTTCTAATGCTTCTTAACTCGCCATATCGCATCTCATTTCTATGTTTCATGATAAGGTATAATATTCATTGTGCAGTGTTATGTATATCTCGTCTATACTTCAAATGGATGTAAGTGCGACACTTCCTTCCTAGGAAGTAGCGTTGGCAGATGTCTACGTATCGATGCAATAGACATCTAATGCTTCATAAATCGCCATATCGCATCTCATTTCTATGTTTCATGATAAGATATAATATTCATTGTGCAGTGTTATGAATACCTCGTATTCACTTCAAAAGAATGTAAATGCGACACTTCCTTGCTAGGAAGTAACGTTTGCAGATGTCTACGTATCGAAGCAGTAGAGTTCCAATGCTTCTTAAACCGTCATATCGCATCTCACTTCTATGTTTCGTGATAAGATATAATATTCATTGCTAAGTGTCATGTATACCTCGTATTTCTTTCAAAAGAATGTAAATGCGACACTTCCTTGCCAGGAAGTAGCGTTTGCAGATGTCTACGTATCGAAGCAATAGAGTTCTAATGCTTCTTAAATCGCGATATCGCATCTCATTTCTATGTTTCATGATAAGATATAATATTCATTGTGGAGTGTTACGTATACCCCGTATTCACTTCAAAAGAATGTAAACGCGACACTTCCTTGCCAGGAAATAGCGTTTGCAGATGTCTACGTATCGAAGAAATAGGGTTCTAAAGCTAGCTAATTCGCGATATCGCATCTCATTTCTATGTTTCATGATAAGATATAATATTCATTGCGGAGTGTTATGTATACCTCGTTTTCACCCAATAGAATGTAAACGCGACACTTCCTTGCCAGGACATAGCATTTGCAGATGTCCACGTATCGTAGCATTAGATTTCTAATGCTTCTCAAAACGCGATATCGCTACTCAATGCTATGTTTCATGAAAATATATAATATTCATTGTGGAGTGTTATGTATACCTCGTATTCACTCAAAAGAACGTAAACGCGACACTTCCTTGCCAGGAAATAGCATTTGCAGATGTCTATGTATCGTAGCATTAGGGTTCTAATGCTTCTCAAAACGCGATATCGCTACTTAATTCTATGTTTCATGGTAATATATAATATTCATTGTGGAGTGTTATGTATACCTCGTATTCACTTCAAAAGAATGTAAATGCGGCACTTCGTTGCTTGGAAATAGCGTTTGCAGATGTCTATGTATCGAAGCAATAGATTTCTAAATCTTCGTAAAACATGATATCGCATCTCATTTCTATGTTTCATGATAAGATATAATATTCATTGTGGAGTGTTATGTATACCTCGTATTCACTTCAAAAGAATGTAAATGCGACACATCCTTTGTTTGGAAATAGCATTTGCAGGTGTCTACGTATTGAAGCAATAGGGATCTAATGCTTCTTAAATCGCCACATCGCTTGTCATTTCTATGTTTCATGATAATGCATAATATTCACTGCGTAGTGTCATGTATACCTCGCATACACTTCAAATGAATGTAAATGCGACAGTTCCTTTCTAGGAAGTAGCGTTTGCAGATGTCTACGTATCGAAGCAATAGAGTTCTAATGCTTCTTAAATCGCCATATCGCATGTCATTTCTACGTTTCATGACAAGATATAATATTCATTGTGCAGTGCTATGTATATCCCGTCTATACTTCAAATGAATGTAAATGCGACACTTCCTTGCTATGAAATAGCGTTTGCAGATGTCTGCGTATCGTGGCAGTAGAGTTCTAATGCTTCTCAAAACGCGATATCGCATCTCATTTCTATGTTACATGATAAGATATAATATTCAGAGTGCAGTGTTATGTATACCTCGTATTCACTTCAAAAGAATGTAAATGCGACACTTCCTTGCTAGGAAGTAGCGTTTGCAGATGTCTACGTATCGAAGCAATAGAGTTCTAATGCTTCTTAAATCGCCATATTACATCACATTTTTATGTTTCATGATAAGATATAATATTCATTGTGTAGTGTTATGTACTCCTCGTATTCACTTCAAAAGAGTGTAAATGCGACACTTCCTTGCTAGGAAATAGCGTTTGCAGATGTCTACGTATCGAAGCAATAGAGTTCTAATGCTTCTTATATCGCCATATTACATCACATTTCTATGTTACATGATAAGATATAATATTCATTGTGGAGTGTTATTTATACCTTGTATTCACATCAAAGGAATGTAAATGCGACACTTCCTTGCCAGGAAATAGAGTTTGCAGATGTCTACGTATCGAAGGAGTAGGGTTCTAATGCTTCTTAACTCGCCATATCGCATCTCATTTCTATGTTTCATGATAAGGTATAATATTCATTGTGCAGTGTTATGTATATCTCGTCTATACTTCAAATGGATGTAAGTGCGACACTTCCTTCCTAGGAAGTAGCGTTGGCAGATGTCTACGTATCGATGCAATAGACATCTAATGCTTCATAAATCGCCATATCGCATCTCATTTCTATGTTTCATGATAAGATATAATATTCATTGTGCAGTGTTATGAATACCTCGTATTCACTTCAAAAGAATGTAAATGCGACACTTCCTTGCTAGGAAGTAACGTTTGCAGATGTCTACGTATCGAAGCAGTAGAGTTCCAATGCTTCTTAAACCGTCATATCGCATCTCACTTCTATGTTTCGTGATAAGATATAATATTCATTGCTAAGTGTCATGTATACCTCGTATTTCTTTCAAAAGAATGTAAATGCGACACTTCCTTGCCAGGAAGTAGCGTTTGCAGATGTCTACGTATCGAAGCAATAGAGTTCTAATGCTTCTTAAATCGCGATATCGCATCTCATTTCTATGTTTCATGATAAGATATAATATTCATTGCGAAGTGTCATGTATACCTCGCATGCTATTACTATACGCAGACGCTATTTCCTAGCGAGGAAGTGACGCATTCACATTCATTTGAAGTGTAGACGAGGAATACATAACACTTCTCAAATCATAATACATCTTACCATGAAACGTAGAAATGAGATGCGATATCGCGTTTTAAGAAGCATCAGAAATCCATTCCTTGCAAGGAAGTGTCGCATTTACATTCGTTTGAATCGTAGACGAGGAATGCATAACAATTCGCAATGAATATTATATCCTATCATGAAACATAGATATGAGATGCAATATCTCGTTTTAAGAAGCATTTGAACCCTATTGCTTCGATACGTAGACATCTGCAAACGCTATTTCCTTGCAAGGAAGTGTCGCATTTACATTCCTTTGAAGTTGAGACAAGGAATACATAACACTTCGCAAATCATATTATATCTTTCCATGAAACATAGAAATGAAATGCGATATCGCGTTTTAAGAAGCATTAGAAATCTTTTGCTACGATACCTAGACATTTGCAGACGCTATTTCCTAGCAAGGAAGTGTCGCATTTACATTCATTTGAAGTGTAGACGAGGAATACATATCACTTCGCAAATCATATTACATCTTACCATGAAACATAGAAATGAGATGCGATATCGCGTTTTAAAAAGCATTGGAACTCTAATGCTACGATAGGTAGACATCTGCAATTGCTATTTCCTTGCGAGGAAGTGTCGCATTTACATTCATTTGAAGTGTAGACGAGGAATACATAACACTTCGCAAATCATATTATATCTTACCATGAAACATTGAAATGAGATGCGATATCGCCGTTTTAAGAAGCATTAGAAATCTATTGCTACGATACGTAGACATTTGCAAACGCTATTTCCTAGCGAGGAAGTATCGCATTCACATTCATTTGAAGTGTAGACGGGGAATACGTGATACTTCGCAAATCATATTATATCTTACCATGAAACATAGAAATGAGATGCGATATCGCGATTTAAGAAGCTTTAGAACCTTATTACTTCGATATGCAGACATCTGCAAACGCGATTTCCTTGCAAGGAAGTGTCGCATTTACATTCATTTGAATCGTAGACGAGGAATGCATGACACTTCGCTATGAATATTATATCTTATCATGAAACATAGGTATGAGATGCAATATCTCGTTTTAAGAAGCATTTGAACTCTATTGCTACGATACCTAGACATCTGCAGACGCTATTTCCTAGCGAGGAAGTGTCGCATTCACATTCACTTGAAGTGTAGAGGAGGAATACATAACACTACGCAAATCATATTATATCTTACCATGAAACATAGAAATGAGATGCGATATCGCGTTTTAAGAAGCATTAGAAATCCATTGCTACGATACGTACACATCTGCAAACGTTATTTCCTTGCAAGGAAGTGTCGCATTTACTTTCATTTGAATCGTAGACGAGGAATGCATAACACTTCGCAATGTATATTATATCTTATCATGAAACATAGATATGAGATGCAATATCTCGTTTTAAGAAGCATTTGAACTCTATTGCTTCGATACGTAGACATCTGCAAACGCTATTTCCCTGCAAGGAAGTGTCGCATTTACATTCATTTGAATCGTAGGCGAGGAATGCATAGCACTTCGCAATGAATATTATATCTTATCATGAAACATAGGTATTAGATGCAATATCTCGTTTTAAGAAGCATTGGAACTCTATTGCTACGATACCTAGACATCTGCAGACGCTATTTCCTAGCGAGGAAGTGTCGCATTCACATTCATTTGAAGTGTAGACGAGGAATACATGACACTTCGCAAATCATGTTATATCTTACCATGAAACATTGAAATGAGATGCGATATCGCGTTTTAGGAAGCATTAGAAAGCTATTGCTACGATACGTAGACATCTGCAAACGCTATTTCCTAGCGAGGAAGAATCGCATTCACATTCATTTGAAGTGTAGACGAGGAATACATAACACTTCGCAAATCATGTTATATCTTACCATGAAACATAGAAATGAGATGCGATATTGCGTTTTAAGAATCATATGAACTCTATTGCTACGATACGTAGACATCTGCAAACGCTATTTCCTTGCAAGGAAGTGTCGCATTTACTTTCATTTGAATCGTAGACGAGGAATGCATAACACGTCGCAATGAATATTATATCTTATCATGAAACATAGATATGAGATGCAATATCTCGTTTTAAGAAGCATTAGAACTCTATTACTACGATACCTAGACATCTGCAGACGCTATTTCCTAGCGAGGAAGTGTCGCATTCACATTCATTTGAGGTATAGACGAGGAATACATAACACTTCGCAAATCATATTATACCTTACCATGAAACATAGAAATGAGATGCGATATCGCGTTTTAAGAATCATAAGAACTCTATTGCTACGATACGTAGACATCTGCAAACGCTATTTCCTTGCAAGGAAGTGTTGCATTTACATTCATTTGAATCGTAGACGAGAAATGCATAACACTTCGCAATGAATATTATATCTTATCATGAAACATAGGTATGAGATGCAATAACTCTTTTTAAGAAGCATTTGAACTCTATTGCTTCGATACGTAGACATCTGTAAACGCTATTTCCTTGCAAGGAAGTGTCGCATTTACATTCATTTGAAGTGTAGACGAGGAATACATAGCACTTCGCAAATCATATTATAACTTACCATGAAACAAAGAAGTGAGATGCGATATCGCGTTTTAAGAAGCATTAGAATACTATTGCTACGATAGGCAGATATTTGCAAACGCTATTTCCTTGCAAGGAAGTGTCGTATTTACATTCATTTGAAGTGTAGACGAGGAATACATAACACTTCGCAAATCATATTATATCTTACCATGAATCATAGAAATGAGATGCGATATCGCGTTTTAAGAAGCATTAGAAATCTATTGCTACGATACGTAGACATCTGCAAACGCTATTTCCTTGCAAGGAAGTGTCGCATTTACTTTCATTTGAATCGTAGACGAGGAATGCATAACACTTCGCAATGTATATTATATCTTATCATGAAACATAGATATGAGATGCGATATCGCGTTCTAAGAAGCATTAGAAATCCATTGCTACGATACGTAGACATCTGCAAATGCTATTTGCTTGCAAGGAAGTGTCGCATTTACATTCATTTGATGTGTAGACGAGGAATACATAACACTTCGCAAATCATATTATATCTTACCATGAAACATAGAAATGAAATGCGATATCGCGTTTTAAGAAGCATTAGAACTCTATTGCTACGATACTTAGACATTTGCAGACGCCATTTCCTAGCAAGGAAGTGTCGCATTTACATTCATTTGGAGTGTAGACGAGGAATACATAACACTTCGCAAATCATATTACATCTTACCATGAAACATAGAAATGAGATGCGATATCGCGTTTTAAAAAGCATTGCAACTCTAATGCTACGATAGGTAGACATCTGCAATTGCTATTTCCTTGCAAGGAAGTGTCGCATTTACATTCATTTGAAGTGTAGACGAGGAATACATAACACTTCGCAAATTATATTATATCTTACCATGAAACATAGAGATGAGATGCGATATCGCGTTTTAAGAAGCAATAGAACTCTATTGCTTCGATACGTAGACATCTGCAAACGCTATTTCCTTGCAAGGAAGTGTCGCATTTACATTCATTGGAGGTGTAGACGAGGAATACATAACACTTCGCAAATCATATTATATCTTACCATGAAACATAGAAATGAGATGCGATATCGCGTTTTAAGAAGCACTTGAACTCTATTGCTACGATACGTAGACATCTGCAATCGCTGTTTCCTTGCAAGGAAGTGTCGCATTTACTTTCATTTGAATCGTAGACGAGGAATGCATAACACTTCACAATGAATATTATATCTTACCATGAAACATAGAAATGAGATGCGATATCGCGATTTAAGAAGCTTTAGAACACTATTGCTTCGATACGTATACATCTGCAAACGCTATTTCCTAGCAAGGTAGTGTCGCATTTACATTCATTTGAAGTGTAGACGAGGAATACATGTTACTTAGCAAATCATATTATATCTTACCATGAAACATAGAAATGAGATGCGATATCGCGTTTAAAGAAGCATTAGAAATCTATTGCTACGATACGTAGACATCTGCAAACGCTATTTCCTAGCGAGGAAGTATCGCATGCACATTCATTTGAAGTGTAGACGTGGAATACATGACACTTCGCAAATCATGTTATATCTTACCATGAAACATAGAAATGAGATGCGATATCGCGTTTTAAGAAGCATTAGAAAGTTATTGCTACGATACCTAGACATCTGCAAACGCTATTTCCTAGCGAGGAAGTGTCGCATTCACATTCATTTGAAGTGTAGACGACGAACGCATAACACTTCGCAAATCATAATACATCTTACCATGAAACGTAGAAATGAGATGCGATATCGCGTTTTAAAAAGCATTAGAAAGTTATTGCTACGATACGTAGACATCTGCAAACGCTATTTCCTAGCGAGGAAGTGTCGCATTTACATTCCTTTGAAGTTGAGACAAGGAATACATAACACTTCGCAAATCATATTATATCTTACCATGAAACATAGAAATGAAATGCGATATCGCGTTTTAAGAAGCATTAGAACTCTATTGCTACGATACCTAGACATCTGCAGACGCTATTTCCTAGCAAGGAAGTGTCGCATTTACATTCATTTGATGTGTAGTCGAGGAATACATAACACTTCGCAAATCATATTACATCTTACCATGAAACATAGAAATGAGATGCGATATCGCGTTTTAAAAAGCATTGGAACTCTAATGCTACGATACGTAGACATCTGCAAACGCTATTTCCTAGCGAGGAAGTATCGCATTCACATTCATTTGAAGTGTAGACGAGGAATACATAACACTTCGCAAATCATGTTATATCTTACCATGAAACATAGAAATGCGATGCGATATCGCGTTTTAAGAATCATATGAACTCTATTGCTACGATACGTAGACATCTGTAAATGCTATTTCCTTGCAAGGAAGTGTCGCATTTACTTTCATTTGAATCGTGGACGAGGAATGCATAACACTTCGCAATGAATATTATATCTTATCATGAAACATAGATATGAGATGCAATATCTCGTTTTAAGAAGCATTAGAAATCTATTACTACGATACCTAGACATCTGCAGACGCTATTTCCTAGCGAGGAAGTGTCGCATTCACATTCATTTGAAGTGTAGACGAGGAATACATAACACTTCGCAAATCATATTATATCTTACCATAAAACATAGAAATGAGATGCGATGTGGCGTTTTAAGAAGCATCAGAAATCCATTGCTACGATACGTAGACATCTGCAAACGCTATTTCCTTGCAAGGAAGTGTCGCATTTACATTCATTTGAAGTGTAGACAAGGAATACATAACACTTCGCAAATCATATTATATCTTACCATAAAACATAGAAATGAGATGCGATATCGCGTTTTAAGAAGCACCAGAAATCCATTCCTTGCAAGGAAGTGTCGCATTTACATTCGTTTGAATCGTAGACGAGGAATGCATAACAATTCGCAATGAATATTATATCCTATAATGAAACATAGATATGAGATGCAATATCTCGTTTTAGGAAGCATTTGAACTCTATTGCTTCGATACGTAGACATCTGCAAACGCTATTTCCTTGCAAGGAAGTGTCGCATTTACATTCCTTTGAAGTTGAGACAAGGAATACATAACACTTCGCAAATCATATTATATCTTACCATGAAACATAGAAATGAAATGCGATATCTCGTTTTAAGAAGCATTAGAAATCTATTACTACGATACCTAGACATCTGCAGACGCTATTTCCTAGCGAGGAAGTGTCGCATTCACATTCATTTGAAGTGTAGACGAGGAATACATAACACTTCGCAAATCATATTATATCTTACCATGATACATAGAAATGAGATGCGATATCGCGTTTTAAGAAGCATTAGAACTCTAATGCTACGATACGTAGACATCTGCAAACGCTATTTCCTAGCGAGGAAGTATCGCATTCACATTCATTTGAAGTGTAGACGAGGAATACATAACACTTCGCAAAACATGTTATATCTTACCAAGAAACATAGAAATGAGTTGCGATATCGCGTTTTAAGAAGCATTAGAAATCTATTGCTACGATACGTAGACATCTGTAAACGCTATTTCCTTGCAAGGAAGTGTCGCATTTACTTTCATTTGAATCGTGGACGAGGAATGCATAACACTTCGCAATGAATATTATATCTTATCATGAAACATAGATATGAGATGCAATATCTCGTTTTAAGAAGCATTAGAAATCTATTACTACGATACCTAGACATCTGCAGACGCTATTTCCTAGCGAGGAAGTGTCGCATTCACATTCATTTGAAGTGTAGACGAGGAATACATAACTCTTCGCAAATCATATTATATCTTACCATAAAACATAGAAATGAGATGCGATATCGCGTTTTAAGAAGCATCAGAAATCCATTGCTACGATACGTAGACATCTGCAAACGCTATTTCCTTGCAAGGAAGTGTCGCATTTACATTCATTTGAAGTGTAGACAAGGAATACATGACAGTTCGCAAATCATATTATATCTTACCATAAAACATAGAAATGAGATGCGATATCGCGTTTTAAGAAGCATCAGAAATCCATTCCTTGCAAGGAAGTGTCGCATTTACATTCGTTTGAATCGTAGACGAGGAATGCATAACAATTCGCAATGAATATTAAATCCTATCATGAAACATAGATATGAGATGCAATATCTCGTTTTAAGAAGCATTTGAACTCTATTGCTTCGATACGTAGACATCTGCAAACGCTATTCCCTTGCAAGGAAGTGTCGCATTTACATTCCTTTGAAGTTGAGACAAGGAATACATAACACTTCGCAAATCATATTATATCTTACCATGAAACATAGAAATGAGATGCGATATCGCGTTTTAAGAAGCACTTGAACTCTATTGCTACGATACGTAGACATCTGCAATCGCTGTTTCCTTGCAAGGAAGTGTCGCATTTACTTTCATTTGAATCGTAGACGAGGAATGCATAACACTTCACAATGAATATTATATCTTACCATGAAACATAGAAATGAGATGCGATATCGCGATTTAAGAAGCTTTAGAACACTATTGCTTCGATACGTATACATCTGCAAACGCTATTTCCTAGCAAGGTAGTGTCGCATTTACATTCATTTGAAGTGTAGACGAGGAATACATGTTACTTAGCAAATCATATTATATCTTACCATGAAACATAGAAATGAGATGCGATATCGCGTTTAAAGAAGCATTAGAAATCTATTGCTACGATACGTAGACATCTGCAAACGCTATTTCCTAGCGAGGAAGTATCGCATGCACATTCATTTGAAGTGTAGACGTGGAATACATGACACTTCGCAAATCATGTTATATCTTACCATGAAACATAGAAATGAGATGCGATATCGCGTTTTAAGAAGCATTAGAAATCTATTGCTACGATACGTAGACATCTGTAAACGCTATTTCCTTGCAAGGAAGTGTCGCATTTACTTTCATTTGAATCGTGGACGAGGAATGCATAACACTTCGCAATGAATATTATATCTTATCATGAAACATAGATATGAGATGCAATATCTCGTTTTAAGAAGCATTAGAAATCTATTACTACGATACCTAGACATCTGCAGACGCTATTTCCTAGCGAGGAAGTGTCGCATTCACATTCATTTGAAGTGTAGACGAGGAATACATAACACTTCGCAAATCATATTATATCTTACCATGAAACATAGAAATGAAATGCGATATCGCGTTTTAAGAAGCATTAGAACTCTATTGCTACGATACCTAGACATCTGCAGACGCTATTTCCTAGCAAGGAAGTGTCGCATTTACATTCATTTGATGTGTAGTCGAGGAATACATAACACTTCGCAAATCATATTACATCTTACCATGAAACATAGAAATGAGATGCGATATCGCGTTTTAAAAAGCATTGGAACTCTAATGCTACGATACGTAGACATCTGCAAACGCTATTTCCTAGCGAGGAAGTATCGCATTCACATTCATTTGAAGTGTAGACGAGGAATACATAACACTTCGCAAATCATGTTATATCTTACCATGAAACATAGAAATGCGATGCGATATCGCGTTTTAAGAATCATATGAACTCTATTGCTACGATACGTAGACATCTGTAAATGCTATTTCCTTGCAAGGAAGTGTCGCATTTACTTTCATTTGAATCGTGGACGAGGAATGCATAACACTTCGCAATGAATATTATATCTTATCATGAAACATAGATATGAGATGCAATATCTCGTTTTAAGAAGCATTAGAAATCTATTACTACGATACCTAGACATCTGCAGACGCTATTTCCTAGCGAGGAAGTGTCGCATTCACATTCATTTGAAGTGTAGACGAGGAATACATAACACTTCGCAAATCATATTATATCTTACCATAAAACATAGAAATGAGATGCGATGTGGCGTTTTAAGAAGCATCAGAAATCCATTGCTACGATACGTAGACATCTGCAAACGCTATTTCCTTGCAAGGAAGTGTCGCATTTACATTCATTTGAAGTGTAGACAAGGAATACAGAACACTTCGCAAATCATATTATATCTTACCATAAAACATAGAAATGAGATGCGATATCGCGTTTTAAGAAGCACCAGAAATCCATTCCTTGCAAGGAAGTGTCGCATTTACATTCGTTTGAATCGTAGACGAGGAATGCATAACAATTCGCAATGAATATTATATCCTATAATGAAACATAGATATGAGATGCAATATCTCGTTTTAGGAAGCATTTGAACTCTATTGCTTCGATACGTAGACATCTGCAAACGCTATTTCCTTGCAAGGAAGTGTCGCATTTACATTCCTTTGAAGTTGAGACAAGGAATACATAACACTTCGCAAATCATATTATATCTTACCATGAAACATAGAAATGAAATGCGATATCTCGTTTTAAGAAGCATTAGAAATCTATTACTACGATACCTAGACATCTGCAGACGCTATTTCCTAGCGAGGAAGTGTCGCATTCACATTCATTTGAAGTGTAGACGAGGAATACATAACACTTCGCAAATCATATTATATCTTACCATGATACATAGAAATGAGATGCGATATCGCGTTTTAAGAAGCATTAGAACTCTAATGCTACGATACGTAGACATCTGCAAACGCTATTTCCTAGCGAGGAAGTATCGCATTCACATTCATTTGAAGTGTAGACGAGGAATACATAACACTTCGCAAAACATGTTATATCTTACCAAGAAACATAGAAATGAGTTGCGATATCGCGTTTTAAGAAGCATTAGAAATCTATTGCTACGATACGTAGACATCTGTAAACGCTATTTCCTTGCAAGGAAGTGTCGCATTTACTTTCATTTGAATCGTGGACGAGGAATGCATAACACTTCGCAATGAATATTATATCTTATCATGAAACATAGATATGAGATGCAATATCTCGTTTTAAGAAGCATTAGAAATCTATTACTACGATACCTAGACATCTGCAGACACTATTTCCTAGCGAGGAAGTGTCGCATTCACATTCATTTGAAGTGTAGACGAGGAATACATAACTCTTCGCAAATCATATTATATCTTACCATAAAACATAGAAATGAGATGCGATATCGCGTTTTAAGAAGCATCAGAAATCCATTGCTACGATACGTAGACATCTGCAAACGCTATTTCCTTGCAAGGAAGTGTCGCATTTACATTCATTTGAAGTGTAGACAAGGAATACATGACAGTTCGCAAATCATATTATATCTTACCATAAAACATAGAAATGAGATGCGATATCGCGTTTTAAGAAGCATCAGAAATCCATTCCTTGCAAGGAAGTGTCGCATTTACATTCGTTTGAATCGTAGACGAGGAATGCATAACAATTCGCAATGAATATTAAATCCTATCATGAAACATAGATATGAGATGCAATATCTCGTTTTAAGAAGCATTTGAACACTATTGCTTCGATACGTAGACATCTGCAAACGCTATTTCCTTGTAAGGAAGTTTCGCATTTACATTCATTTGAAGTGCAGACAAGGAATACATAACACTTCGCAAATCATATTACATCTTACCATGAAACATAGAAATGAGATGCGATATCGCGTTTTAGAAAGCATTGGAACTCTAATGCTACGATACGTAGACATCTGCAAACGCTATTTCCTAGCGAGGAAGTATCGCATTCACATTCATTTGAAGTGTAGACGAGGAATACATAACACTTCGCAAATCATGTTATATCTTACCATGAAACATAGAAATGAGATGCGATATCGCGTTTTAAGAATCATATGAACTCTATTGCTACGATACGTAGACATCTGTAAACACTATTTCCTTGCAAGGAAGTGTCGCATTTACTTTCATTTGAATCGGGACGAGGAATGCATAACACTTCGCAATGAATATTATATCTTATCATGAAACATAGATATGAGATGCAATATTTCGTTTTAAGAAACATTAGAAATCTATTACTACGATACCTAGACATCTGCAGACGCTATTTCCTAGCGAGGAAGTGTCGCATTCACATTCATTTGAAGTGTAGACGAGGAATACATAACACTTCGCAAATCATAATACATCTTACCATGAAACGTAGAAATGAGATGCGATATCGCGTTTTAAGAAGCATCAGAAATCCATTCCTTGCAAGGAAGTGTCGCATTTACATTCGTTTGAATCGTAGACGAGGAATGCATAACAATTCGCAATGAATATTATATCCTATCATGAAACATAGATATGAGATGCAATATCTCGTTTTAAGAAGCATTTGAACTCTATTGCTTCGATACGTGGACATCTGCAAACGCTATTTCCTTGCAAGGAAGTGTCGCATTTACATTCCTTTGAAGTTGAGACAAGGAATACATAACACTTCGCAAATCATATTATATCTTACCATGAAACATAGAAATGAAATGCGATATCGCGTTTTAAGAAGCATTTGAACTCTATTGCTACGATACCTAGACATTTACAGACGCCATTTCCTAGCAAGGAAGTGTCGCATTTACATTCGTTTGACGTGTAGACGAGGAATACATAACACTTCGCAAATCATATTACATTTTACCATGAAACATAGAAATGAGATGCGATATCGCGTTTTAAAAAGCATTGGAACTCTAATGCTACGATAGGTAGACATCTGCAATTGCTATTTCCTTGCAAGGAAGTGTCGCATTTACATTCATTTGAAGTGTAGACGAGGAATACATAACACTTCGCAAATTATATTATATCTTACCATGAAACATAGAGATGAGATGCGATATCGCGATTTAAGAAGCTTTAGAACACTATTGCTTCGATATGTAGACATCTGCAAACGCGATTTCCTTGCAAGGAAGTGTCGCATTTACATTCATTTGAATCGTAGACGAGGAATGCATGACACTTCGCAATGAATATTATATCTTATCATGAAACATAGGTATGAGATGCAATATCTCGTTTTAAGAAGCATTTGAACTCTATTGCTTCGATACGTAAACATCTGCAGACGCTATTTCCTAGCAAGGAAGTGTCGCATTTACATTCATTTGATGTGTAGACGAGGAATACATAACACTTCGCAAATCATATTATATCTTACCATGAAACATAGAAATGAGATGCGATATCGCGTTGTAAGAAGCATTAGAACTCTATTGCTTCGATACGTAGACATCTGCAAACGCTATTTCCCTGCAAGGAAGTGTCGCATTTACATTCATTTGAACCGTAGACGAGGAAAAGCATAACACTTCGCAATGAATATTATATCTTATCATGAAGCATAAATATGAGATGCAATATCTCGTTTTAAGAAGCATTTGAACACTATTGCTTCGATACGTAGACATCTGCAAACGCTATTTCCTTGTAAGGAAGTTTCGCATTTACATTCATTTGAAGTGCAGACAAGGAATACATAACACTTCGCAAATCATATTACATCTTACCATGAAACATAGAAATGAGATGCGATATCGCGTTTTAGAAAGCATTGGAACTCTAATGCTACGATACGTAGACATCTGCAAACGCTATTTCCTAGCGAGGAAGTATCGCATTCACATTCATTTGAAGTGTAGACGAGGAATACATAACACTTCGCAAATCATGTTATATCTTACCATGAAACATAGAAATGAGATGCGATATCGCGTTTTAAGAATCATATGAACTCTATTGCTACGATACGTAGACATCTGTAAACACTATTTCCTTGCAAGGAAGTGTCGCATTTACTTTCATTTGAATCGGGTCGAGGAATGCATAACACTTCGCAATGAATATTATATCTTATCATGAAACATAGATATGAGATGCAATATTTCGTTTTAAGAAGCATTAGAAATCTATTACTACGATACCTAGACATCTGCAGACGCTATTTCCTAGCGAGGAAGTGTCGCATTCACATTCATTTGAAGTGTAGACGAGGAATACATAACACTTCGCAAATCATAATACATCTTACCATGAAACGTAGAAATGAGATGCGATATCGCGTTTTAAGAAGCATCAGAAATCCATTCCTTGCAAGGAAGTGTCGCATTTACATCCGTTTGAATCGTAGACGAGGAATGCATAACAATTCGCAATGAATATTATATCCTATCATGAAACATAGATATGAGATGCAATATCTCGTTTTAAGAAGCATTTGAACTCTATTGCTTCGATACGTGGACATCTGCAAACGCTATTTCCTTGCAAGGAAGTGTCGCATTTACATTCCTTTGAAGTTGAGACAAGGAATACATAACACTTCGCAAATCATATTATATCTTACCATGAAACATAGAAATGAAATGCGATATCGCGTTTTAAGAAGCATTTGAACTCTATTGCTTCGATACCTAGACATTTGCAGACGCCATTTCCTAGCAAGGAAGTGTCGCATTTACATTCATTTGGAGTGTAGACGAGGAATACATAACACTTCGCAAATCATATTACGTCTTACCATGAGACATAGAAATGAGATGCGATATCGCGTTTTAAAAAGCATTGCAACTCTAATGCTACGATAGGTAGACATCTGCAATTGCTATTTCCTTGCAAGGAAGTGTCGCATTTACATTCATTTGAAGTGTAGACGAGGAATACATAACACTTCGCAAATTATATTATATCTTACCATGAAACATAGAAATGAGATGCGATATCGCGTTTTAAGAAGCACTTGAACTCTATTGCTACGATACGTAGACATCTGCAATCGCTGTTTCCTTGCAAGGAAGTGTCGCATTTACTTTCATTTGAATCGTAGACGAGGAATGCATAACACTTCACAATGAATATTATATCTTACCATGAAACATAGAAATGAGATGCGATATCGCGATTTAAGAAGCTTTAGAACACTATTGCTTCGATACGTATACATCTGCAAACGCTATTTCCTAGCAAGGTAGTGTCGCATTTACATTCCTTTGAAGTTGAGACAAGGAATACATAACATTTCGCAAATCATATTATATCTTACCATGAAACATAGAAATGAAATGCGATATCGCGTTTTAAGAAGCATTTGAACTCTATTGCTACGATACCTAGACATTTGCAGACGCTATTTCCTTGCAAGGAAGTGTCGCATTTACATTCATTTGAAGTGTAGACAAGGAATACATAACACTTCGCAAATCATATTACATCTTACCACGAAACATAGAAATGAGATGCGATATCGCGTTTTAAAAAGCATTGGAACTCTAATGCTACGATACGTAGACATCTGCAAACGCTATTTCCTTGCAAGGAAGTGTCGCATTTACATTCATTTGATGTGTAGACGAGGAATACATAACACTTCGCAAATCATATTATATCTTACCATGAAACATAGAAATGAGATGCGATATCGCGTTGTAAGAAGCATTAGAACTCTATTGCTTCGATACGTAGACATCTGCAATCGCTGTTTCCTTGCAAGGAAGTGTCGCATTTACTTTCATTTGAATCGTAGACGAGGAATGCATAACACTTCACAATGAATATTATATCTTACCATAAAACATAGAAATGAGATGCGATATCGCGTTTTAAGAAGCATCAGAAATCCATTGCTACGATACGTAGACATCTGCAAACGCTATCTCCTTGTAAGGAAGTGTCGCATTTACATTCATTTGAAGTGTAGACGAGGAATACATAACACATCGCAAATCATGTTATATCTTACCATGAAACATAGAAATGAGATGCGATATCGCGTTTTAAGAATCATATGAAATCTATTGCTACGATACGTAGACATCTGTAAACGCTATTTCCTTGCAAGGAAGTGTCGCATTTACTTTCATTTGAATCGGGACGAGGAATGCATAACACTTCGCAATGAATATTATATCTTATCATGAAACATAGATATATGATGCAATATCTCGTTTTAAGAAGCATTAGAAATCTACTACTACGAATACCTAGACATCTGCAGACGCTATTTCCTAGCGAGGAAGTGTCGCATTCACATTCATTTGAAGTGTAGACGAGGAATACATAACACTTCGCAAATCATAATACATCTTACCATGAAACGTAGAAATGAGATGCGATATCGCGTTTTAAGAAGCATCAGAAATCCATTCCTTGCAAGGAAGTGTCGCATTTACATTCGTTTGAATCGTAGACGAGGAATGCATAACAATTCGCAATGAATATTATATCCTATCATGAAACATAGATATGAGATGCAATATCTCGTTTTAAGAAGCATTTGAACTCTATTGCTTCGGTACGTATACATCTGCAAACGCTATTTCCTTGCAAGGAAGTGTCGCTTTTACATTCCTTTGAAGTTGAGACAAGGAATACATAACACTTCGCAAATCATATTATATCTTTCCATGAAACATTGAAATGAAATGCGATATCGCGTTTTAAGAAGCATTAGAACTCTATTGCTACGATACCTAGACATTTGCAGACGCTATTTCCTAGCAAGGAAGTGTCGCCTTTACATTCATTTGAAGTGTAGACGAGGAATACATAACACTTCGCAAATCATATTACATCTTACCATGAAACATAGAAATGAGATGCGATATCGCGTTTTAAAAAGCATTGGAACTCTAATGCTACGATAGGTAGACATCTGCAATTGCTATTTCCTTGCGAGGAAGTGTCGCATTTACATTCATTTGAAGTGTAGACGAGGAATACATAACACTTCGCAAATCATATTATATCTTACCATGAAACATAGAAATGAGATGCGATATCGCCGTTTTAAGAAGCATTAGAAATCCATTGCTACGATACGTAGACATTTGCAAACGCTATTTCCTAGCGAGGAAGTATCGCATTCACATTCATTTGAAGTGTAGACGGGGAATACGTGATACTTCGCAAATCATATTATATCTTACCATGAAACATAGAAATGAGATGCGATATCGCGATTTAAGAAGCTTTAGAACACTATTGCTTCGATATGTAGACATCTGCAAACGCGATTTCCTTGCAAGGAAGTGTCGCATTTACATTCATTTGAATCGTAGACGAGGAATGCATGACACTTCGCTATGAATATTATATCTTATCATGAAACATAGGTATGAGATGCAATATCTCGTTTTAAGAAGCATTTGAACTCTATTGCTACGATACCTAGACATCTGCAGACGCTATTTCCTAGCGAGGAAGTGTCGCATTCACATTCATTTGAAGTGTAGACGAGGAATACATAACACTACGCAAATCATATTATATCTTACCATGAAACATAGAAATGAGATGCGATATCGCGTTTTAAGAAGCATTAGAAATCTATTGCTACGATACGTACACATCTGCAAACGTTATTTCCTTGCAAGGAAGTGTCGCATTTACTTTCATTTGAATCGTAGACGAGGAATGCATAACACTTCGCAATGTATATTATATCTTATCATGAAACATAGATATGAGATGCAATATCTCGTTTTAAGAAGCATTTGAACTCTATTGCTTCGATACGTAGACATCTGCAAACGCTATTTCCCTGCAAGGAAGTGTCGCATTTACATTCATTTGAATCGTAGGCGAGGAATGCATAGCACTTCGCAATGAATATTATATCTTATCATGAAACATAGATATTAGATGCAATATCTCGTTTTAAGAAGCATTGGAACTCTATTGCTACGATACCTAGACATATGCAGACGCTATTTCCTAGCGAGGAAGTGTCGCATTCACATTCATTTGAAGTGTAGACGAGGAATACATGACACTTCGCAAATCATGTTATATCTTACCATGAAACATTGAAATGAGATGCGATATCGCGTTTTAGGAAGCATTAGAAAGCTATTGCTACGATACGTAGACATCTGCAAACGCTATTTCCTAGCGAGGAAGAATCGTATTCACATTCATTTGAAGTGTAGACGAGGAATACATAACACTTCGCAAATCATGTTATATCTTACCATGAAACATAGAAATGAGATGCGATATTGCGTTTTAAGAATCATATGAACTCTATTGCTACGATACGTAGACATCTGCAAACGCTATTTCCTTGCAAGGAAGTGTCGCATTTACTTTCATTTGAATCGTAGACGAGGAATGCATAACACGTCGCAATGAATATTATATCTTATCATGAAACATAGATATGATATGCAATATCTCGTTTTAAGAAGCATTAGAACTCTATTACTACGATACCTAGACATCTGCAGACGCTATTTCCTAGCGAGGAAGTGTCGCATTCACATTCATTTGAAGTATAGACGAGGAATACATAACACTTCGCAAATCATATTATACCTTACCATGAAACATAGGAATGAGATGCGATATCGCGTTTTAAGAATCATAAGAACTCTATTGCTACGATACGTAGACATCTGCAAACGCTATTTCCTTGCAAGGAAGTGTCGCATTTACATTCATTTGAATCGTAGACGAGAAATGCATAACACTTCGCAATGAATATTATATCTTATCATGAAACATAGGTATGAGATGCAATAACTCTTTTTAAGAAGCATTTGAACTCTATTGCTTCGATACGTAGACATCTGCAAACGCTATTTCCTTGCAAGGAAGTGTCGCATTTACATTCATTTGAAGTGTAGACGAGGAATACATAACACTTCGCAAATCATATTATAACTTACCATGAAACATAGAAGTGAGATGCGATATCGCGTTTTAAGAAGCATTAGAATACTATTGCTACGATTGGCAGATATTTGCAAACGCTATTTCCTTGCAAGGAAGTGTCGTATTTACATTCACTTGAAGTGTAGACGAGGAATACATAACACTTCGCAAATCATATTATATCTTACCATGAAACATAGAAATGAGATGCGATATCGCGTTTTAAGAAGCATTAGAAATCTATTGCTACCATACGTAGACATCTGCAAACGCTATTTCCTTGCAAGGAAGTGTCGCATTTACTTTCATTTGAATCGTAGACGAGGAATGCATAACACTTCGCAATGTATATTATATCTTATCATGAAACATAGATATGAGATGCAATATCTCGTTTTAAGAAGCATTTGAACTCTATTGCTTCGATACGTAGGCATCTGCAAACGCTATTTCCTTGCAAGGAAGTGTCGCATTCACATTCATTTGAAGTGTAGACGAGGAATACATGACGCTTCGCAAATCATATTATATCTTACCATGAAACACAGAAATGAGATGCGATATCGCGTTCTAAGAAGCATTAGAAATCCATTGCTACGATACGTAGACATCTGCAAATGCTATTTCCTTGCAAGGAAGTGTCGCATTTACATTCATTTGATGTGTAGACGAGGAATACATAACACTTCGCAAATCATATTATATCTTACCATGAAACATAGAAATGAGATGCGATATCGCGTTTTAAGAAGCATTTGAACTCTATTGCTACGATACGTAGACATCTGCAATCGCTGTTTCCTTGCAAGGAAGTGTCGCATTTACTTTCATTTGAATCGTAGACGAGGAATGCATAACACTTCACAATGAATATTATATCTTACCATGAAACATAGAAATGAGATGCGATATCGCGTTTTAAGAAGCATTAGAACACTATTGCTTCGATACGTAGACATCTGCAAACGCTATTTCCTTGCAAGGATGTGTCGCATTTACATTCATTTGAAGTGTAGACGAGGAATACATGACACTTCGCAAATCATATTATATCTTACCATGAAACATAGAAATGAGATGCGATATCGCCTTCTAAGAAGCATCAGAAATCCATTGCTACGATACGTAGACGTCTGCAGACGCTATTTCCTTGCAAGGAAGTGTCGCATTTACATTCATTTGAATCGTAGACGAGGAATGCATAACACTTCGCAATGAATACTATATCTTATCATGAAACATAGATATGAGATGCAATATCTCGTTTTAAGAAGCATTTGAACTCTGTTGCTTCGATACGTAGACATCTGCAAACGCTGTTTCCTTGCAAGGAAGTGTCGCATTAACTTTCATATGAATCGTAGACGAGGAATGCATAACACTTCGCAATGAATATTATATCTTACCACGAAACATAGAAATGAGATGCGATATCGCGTTTTAACAAGCATTAGAACTCTATTGCTTCGATACGTAGACATCTGCAAACGCTATTTCCTTGTAAGGAAGTGTCGCATTTACATTCATTTGAAGTGTAGACGAGGAATACATAATACTTCGCAAATCATATTATATCTTACCATGAAACATAGAAATGAGATGCGATATCGCGTTTTAAGAAGCATTAGAAATCTATTGCTACCATACGTAGACATCTGCAAACGCTATTTCCTTGCAAGGAAGTGTCGCATTTACTTTCATTTGAATCGTAGACGAGGAATGCATAACACTTCGCAATGTATATTATATCTTATCATGAAACATAGATATGAGATGCAATATCTCGTTTTAAGAAGCATTTGAACTCTATTGCTTCGATACGTAGGCATCTGCAAACGCTATTTCCTTGCAAGGAAGTGTCGCATTCACATTCATTTGAAGTGTAGACGAGGAATACATGACGCTTCGCAAATCATATTATATCTTACCATGAAACATAGAAATGAGATGCGATATCGCGTTCTAAGAAGCATTAGAAATCCATTGCTACGATACGTAGACATCTGCAAATGCTATTTCCTTGCAAGGAAGTGTCGCATTTACATTCATTTGATGTGTAGACGAGGAATACATAACACTTCGCAAATCATATTATATCTTACCATGAAACATAGAAATGAGATGCGATATCGCGTTTTAAGAAGCATTTGAACTCTATTGCTACGATACGTAGACATCTGCAATCGCTGTTTCCTTGCAAGGAAGTGTCGCATTTACTTTCATTTGAATCGTAGACGAGGAATGCATAACACTTCACAATGAATATTATATCTTACCATGAAACATAGAAATGAGATGCGATATCGCGTTTTAAGAAGCATTAGAACACTATTGCTTCGATACGTAGACATCTGCAAACGCTATTTCCTTGCAAGGATGTGTCGCATTTACATTCATTTGAAGTGTAGACGAGGAATACATGACACTTCGCAAATCATATTATATCTTACCATGAAACATAGAAATGAGATGCGATATCGCCTTCTAAGAAGCATCAGAAATCCATTGCTACGATACGTAGACGTCTGCAGACGCTATTTCCTTGCAAGGAAGTGTCGCATTTACATTCATTTGAATCGTAGACGAGGAATGCATAACACTTCGCAATGAATACTATATCTTATCATGAAACATAGATATGAGATGCAATATCTCGTTTTAAGAAGCATTTGAACTCTGTTGCTTCGATACGTAGACATCTGCAAACGCTGTTTCCTTGCAAGGAAGTGTCGCATTAACTTTCATATGAATCGTAGACGAGGAATGCATAACACTTCGCAATGAATATTATATCTTACCACGAAACATAGAAATGAGATGCGATATCGCGTTTTAACAAGCATTAGAACTCTATTGCTTCGATACGTAGACATCTGCAAACGCTATTTCCTTGTAAGGAAGTGTCGCATTTACATTCATTTGAAGTGTAGACGAGGAATACATAATACTTCGCAAATCATATTATATCTTACCATGAAACATAGAAATGAGATGCGATATCGCGTTTTAAGAAGTATTAGAACTCTATTGCTACGATAGGTAGACATCTGCAATCGCTATTTCCTTGCAAGGAAGTGTCGCATTTACTTTCATTTGAATCGTAGACGAGGAATGCATAACACTTCGCAATGAATATAATATCTTATCATGAAACATAGATATTAGATGCAATATCTCGTTTTAAGAAGCATTGGAACTCTATTGCTACGATACCTAGACATCTGCAGACGCTATTTCCTAGCGAGGAAGTGTCGCATTCACATTCATTTGAAGTGTAGACGAGGAATACATAACACTTCGCAAATCATATTATACCTCACCATGAAACATAGAAATGAGATGCGATATCGCGTTTTAAGAAGCATTAGAAAGCTATTGCTACGATACGTAGACATCTGCAAACGCTATCTCCTAGCGAGGAAGTATCGCATTCACATTCATTTGAAGTGTAGACGAGGAATACATGACACTTCGCAAATCATGTTATATCTTACCATGAAACATAGAAATGAGATGCGATTTCGCGTTTTAAGAATCATATGAAATCTATTGCTACGATACGTAGACATCTGCAAACGCTATTTCCTTGCAAGGAAGTGTCGCATTTACTTTCATTTGAATCGTAGACGAGGAATGCATAACACGTCGCAATGAATATTATATCTTATCATGAAACATAGATATGAGATGCAATATCTCGTTTTAAGAAGCATTAGAACTCTATTGCTTCGATACGTATACATCTGCAAACGCTATTTCCTTGCAAGGAAGTGTCGTATTTACATTCATTTGAAGTGTAGACGAGGAATACATAACACTTCGCAAATCATATTATATCTTACCATGAAACATAGAAATGAGATGCGATATCGCGTTTTAAGAAGCATTAGAAATCTATTGCTACGATACGTAGACATCTGCAAACGCTATTTCCTTGCAAGGAAGTGTCGCATTTACTTTCATTTGAATCGTAGACGAGGAATGCATAACACTTCGCAATGTATATTATATCTTATCATGAAACATAGATATGAGATACAATATCTCGTTTTAAGAAGCGTTTGAACTCTATTGCTTCGATACGTAGACATCTGCAAACGCTATTTCCCTGCAAGGAAGTGTCGCATTTACATTCATTTGAGGTGTAGACGAGGAATACATAACACTTCGCAAATCATATTATATCTTACCATGAAACATTGAAATGAGATGCGATATCGCGTTTTAAGGAGCATTAGAAATCTATTGCTACGATACGTAGACATCTGCAAACGCTATTTCCTTGCAAGGAAGTGTCGCATTTACATTAATTTGAAGTGTAGACGAGGAATACATAACACTTCGCAAATCATATTACATCTTACCATGAAACATAGAAATGAGATGCGATATCGCGTTTTAAGAAGCATTAAAACTCTATTGCTTCGATACCTAGACATCTGCAAACGCTATTTCCTTGCAAGGAAGTGTCGCATTTACGTTCATTTGAATCGTAGACGAGGAATGCATAACACTTCTCAAATCATATTATATCTTACCATGAAACATAGAAATGAGATGCGATATCGCGTTTTAAGAAGCATTTGAACTCTATTGTTTCGATACGTAGACATCTGCAAACGCTATTTCCTTGCAAGGAAGTGTCGCATTTACATTCATTTGAAGTGTAGACGAGGAATACATAACACTTCGCAAATCATATTATAACTTACCATGAAACATAGAAGTGAGATGCGATATCGCGTTTTAAGAAGCATTAGAATACTATTGCTACGATAGGCAGATATTTGCAAACGCTATTTCCTTGCAAGGAAGTGTCGTATTTACATTCATTTGAAGTTTAGACGAGGAATACATAACACTTCGCAAATCATATTATATCTTACCATGAAACATAGAAATGAGATGCGATATCGCGTTTCAAGAATCATAAGAACTCTATTGTTACGATACGTAGACATCTGCAAACGCTATTTCCTTGCAAGGAAGTGTCGCATTTACTTTCATTTGAATCGTAGACGACGAATGCATAACACTTCGCAATGAAAATTATATCTTATCATGAAACATAGATATGAGATGCAGTATCTCGTTTTAAGAAGCATTTGAACTCTATTGCCTCGATACGAAGACATCTGCAAACGCTATTTCCCTGCAAGGAAGTGTCGCATTTACATTCATTTGAGGTGTAGACGAGGAATACATAACACTTCGCAAATCATATTATATCTTACCATGAAACATAGAAATGAGATGCGATATCGCGTTTTAAGAAGCATTAGAACTCTATTGCTTCGATACGTAGACATCTGCAAACGCTATTTCCTTGCAAGGAAGTGTCGCATTTACATACACTTGAAGTGTAGGCGAGGAATACATAACACTTCGCAAATCATATTATACCTTACCATGAAACATAGAACTGAGATGCGAAATCGCGTTTTAGGAATTATAAGAGCTCTATTGCTACGATACGTAGACATCTGCAATCGCTGTTTCCTTGCAAGGAAGTGTCGCATTTACTTTTATTTGAATCGTAGACGAGGAATGCATAACACTTCGCAAATCATATTATATCTTACCATGAATCATAGAAATGAGATGCGATATCGCGTTTTAAGTATCATAAGAACGCTATTGTTACGATACGTAGACATCTGCAAACGCTATTTCCTTGGAAGGAAGTGTCGCATTTACGTTCATTTGAATCGTAGACGAGGAATGCATAACACTTCTCAAATCATATTATATCTTACCATGAAACATAGAAATGAGATGCGATATCGCGTTTTAAGAAGCATTTGAACTCTATTGCTTCGATACGTAGACATCTGCAAACGCTATTTCCTTGCAAGGAAGTGTCGCATTTACATTCATTTGAAGTGTAGACGAGGAATACATAACACTTCGCGAATCATATTATAACTTACCATGAAACATAGAAGTGAGATGCGATATCGCGTTTTAAGAAGCATTAGAATACTATTGCTACGATAGGCAGATATTTGCAAACGCTATTTCCATGCAAGGAAGTGTCGTATTTACATTCATTTGAAGTGTAGACGAAGAATACATAACATTTCGCAAATCATATTGTATCTTACCATGAAACATAGAAATGAGATGCGATATCGCGTTTTAAGAAGCATTAGAAATCTATTGCTACGATACGTAGACATCTGCAAACGCTATTTCCTTGCAAGGAAGTGTCGCATTTACTTTCATTTGAATCGTAGACGAGGAATGCATAACACTTCGCAATGTATATTATAACTTATCATGAAACATAGATATGAGATGCAGTATCTCGTTTTAAGAAGCATTTGAACTCTATTGCTTCGATACGTAGACATCTGCAAACGCTATTTCCATGCAAGGAAGTGTCGCATTTACTTTCATTTGAATCGTAGACGAGGAATGCATAACACTTCGCAATGAATATTATATCTTATCATGAAACATAGATATGAGATGCAGTATCTCGTTTTAAGAAGCATTTGAACTCTATTGCTTCGATACGTAGACATCTGCAAACGCAATTTCCTTACAAGGAAGCGTCGCATTTACATTAATTTGAAGTGTAGACGAGGAATACATAACACTTCGCAAATCATATTACATCTTACCATGAAACATAGAAATGAGATGCGATATCGCGTTTTAAGAAGCATTAAAAATCTATTGCTTCGATACCTAGACATCTGCAAACGCTATTTCCTTGCAAGGAAGTGTCGCATTTACATTCATTTGAAGTGTAGACGAGGAATACGTGACACTTCGCAAATCATATTATATCTTACCATGAAACATAGAAATGGGATGCGATATCGCGTTTTAAGAAGCATTAGAACTCTATTGCTACGATACGTAGACATCTGCAAACGCTATTTCCTTGTAAGGAAGTGTCGCATTTACATTCATTTGATGTGTAGACGAGGAATACATAACACTTCGCAAATCATATTATATCTTACCATGAAACATAGAAATGAGATGCGATATCGCGTTTTAAGAAGCATTAGAAATCTATTGCAACGATACGTAGACATCTGCAAACGCTATTTCCTTGCAAGGAAGTGTCGCATTTACATTCATTTGATGTGTGGACGAGGAATGCATAACACTTCGCAATGAATATTATATCTTATCATGAAACATAGATATGAGATGCAATATCTCGTTTTAAGAAGCATTTGAACTCTATTGCTTCGATACGTAGACATCTGCAAACGCTATTTCCTAGCAAGGTAGTGTCGCATTTACATTCATTTGAAGTGTAGACGAGGAATACATGTTACTTAGCAAATCATATTATATCTTACCATGAAACATAGAAATGAGATGCGATATCGCGTTTAAAGAAGCATTAGAAATCTATTGCTACGATACGTAGACATCTGCAAACGCTATTTCCTAGCGAGGAAGTATCGCATGCACATTCATTTGAAGTGTAGACGAGGAATGCATAACACTTCGCGAATCATAATACATCTTACCATGAAACGTAGAAATGAGATGCGATATCGCGTTTTAAGAAGCATTTGAACTCTATTGCTACGATACGTAGACATCAGCAATCGCTGTTTCCTTGCAAGGAAGTGTCGCATTTACTTTCATTTGAATCGTAGACGAGGAATGCATAACACTTCACAATGAATATTATATCTTACCATGAAACATAGAAATGAGATGCGATATCGCGATTTAAGAAGCTTTAGAACACTATTGCTTCGATACGTAGACATCTGCAAACGCTATTTCCTAGCAAGGTAGTGTCGCATTTACATTCATTTGAAGTGTAGACGAGGAATACATGTTACTTAGCAAATCATATTATATCTTACCATGAAACATAGAAATGAGATGCGATATCGCGTTTAAAGAAGCATTAGAAATCTATTGCTACGATACGTAGACATCTGCAAACGCTATTTCCTAGCGAGGAAGTATCGCATGCACATTCATTTGAAGTGTAGACGAGGAATGCATAACACTTCGCAAATCATAATACATCTTACCATGAAACGTAGAAATGAGATGCGATATCGCGTTTTAAGAAGCATTAGAAAGTTATTGCTACGATACGTAGACATCTGCAAACGCTATTTCCTAGCGAGGAAGTGTCGCATTTACATTCCTTTGAAGTTGAGACAAGGAATACATAACACTTCGCGAATCATATTATATCTTACCATGAAACATAGAAATGAAATGCGATATCGCGTTTTAAGAAGCATTAGAACTCTATTGCTACGATACCTAGACATTTGCAGACGCCATTTCCTAGCAAGGAAGTGTCGCATTTACATTCATTTGAAGTGTAGACGAGGAATACATAACACTTCGCAAATCATATTACATCTTACCATGAAACATAGAAATGAGATGCGATATCGCGTTTTAAAAAGCATTGGAACTCTAATGCTACGATAGGTAGACATCTGCAATTGCTATTTCCTTGCAAGGAAGTGTCGCATTTACATTCATTTGAAGTGTAGACGAGGAATACATAACACTTCGCAAATTATATTATATCTTACCATGAAACATAGAGATGAGATGCGATATCGCGATTTAAGAAGCTTTAGAACACTATTGCTTCGATATGTAGACACCTGCAAATGCTATTTCCTTGCAAGGAAGTGTCGTATTTACATTGATTTGAAGTGTAGACGAGGAATGCATAGCACTTCGCAATGAATATTATATCTTATCATGAAACATAGATATGAGATGCAGTATCTCGTTTTAAGAAGCATTTGAACTCTACTGCTTCGATACGTAGACATTTGCAAACGCTATTTCCTTGCAAGGAAGCATCGCATTTACATTCATTTGAAGTGTAGACGAGGAATACATAATACTTCGCAAATCATATTATATCTTACCATGAAACATAGAAATGAGATGCGATATCGCGTTTTAAGAAGCATTAGAACTCTATTGCTACGATAGGTAGACATCTGCAATCGCTATTTCCTTGCAAGGAAGTGTCGCATTTACATTCACTTGAAGTGTAAGCGAGGAATACATAACACTTCGCAAATCATATTATACCTTACCATGAAACATAGAAATGAGATGCGAAATCGCGTTTTAAGAATTATAAGAGCTCTATTGCTACGATACGTAGACATCTGCAATCGCTGTTTCCTTGCAAGGAAGTGTCGCATTTACTTTTATTTGAATCGTAGACGAGGAATGCATAACACTTCGCAAATCATATTATATCTTACCATGAATCATAGAAATGAGATGCGATATCGCGTTTTAAGTATCATAAGAACGCTATTGTTACGATACGTAGACATCTGCAAACGCTATTTCCTTGGAAGGAAGTGTCGCATTTACGTTCATTTGAATCGTAGACGAGGAATGCATAACACTTCTCAAATCATATTATATCTTACCATGAAACAAAGAAATGAGATGCGATATCGCGTTTTAAGAAGCATTTGAACTCTATTGCTTCGATACGTAGACATCTGCAAACGCTATTTCCTGGCAAGGAAGTGTCGCATTTACATTCATTTGAAGTGTAGACGAGGAATACATAACACTTCGCAAATCATATTATAACATACCATGAAACATAGAAGTGAGATGCGATATCGCGTTTTAAGAAGCATTAGAATACTATTGCTACGATAGGCAGATATTTGCAAACGCTATTTCCATGCAAGGAAGTGTCGTATTTACATTCATTTGAAGTGTAGGCGAAGAATACATAACATTTCGCAAATCATATTATATCTTACCATGAAACATAGAAATGAGATGCGATATCGCGTTTTAAGAAGCATTAGAAATCTATTGCTACGATACGTAGACATCTGCAAACGCTATTTCCTTGCAAGGAAGTGTCGCATTTACTTTCATTTGAATCGTAGACGAGGAATGCATAACACTTCGCAATGTATATTATAACTTATCATGAAACATAGATATGAGATGCAGTATCTCGTTTTAAGAAGCATTTGAACTCTATTGCTTCGATACGTAGACATCTGCAAACGCTATTTCCATGCAAGGAAGTGTCGCATTTACTTTCATTTGAATCGTAGACGAGGAATGCATAACACTTCGCAATGAATATTATATCTTATCATGAAACATAGATATGAGATGCAGTATCTCGTTTTAAGAAGCATTTGAACTCTATTGCTTCGATACGTAGACATCTGCAAACGCAATTTCCTTACAAGGAAGTGTCGCATTTACATTAATTTGAAGTGTAGACGAGGAATACATAACACTTCGCAAATCATATTACATCTTACCATGAAACATAGAAATGAGATGCGATATCGCGTTTTAAGAAGCATTAAAACTCTATTGCTTCGATACCTAGACATCTGCAAACGCTATTTCCTTGCAAGGAAGTGTCGCATTTACATTCATTTGAAGTGTAGACGAGGAATACGTGACACTTCGCAAGTCATATTATATCTTACCATGAAACATAGAAATGGGATGCGATATCGCGTTTTAAGAAGCATTAGAACTCTATTGCTACGATACGTAGACATCTGCAAACGCTATTTCCTTGTAAGGAAGTGTCGCATTTACATTCATTTGATGTGTAGACGAGGAATACATAACACTTCGCAAATCATATTATATCTTACCATGAAACATAGAAATGAGATGCGATATCGCGTTTTAAGAAGCATTAGAAATCTATTGCAACGATACGTAGACATCTGCAAACGCTATTTCCTTGCAAGGAAGTGTCGCATTTACATTCATTTGATGTGTGGACGTGGAATGCATAACACTTCGCAATGAATATTATATCTTATCATGAAACATAGATATGAGATGCAATATCTCGTTTTAAGAAGCATTTGAACTCTATTGCTTCGATACGTAGACATCTGCAAACGCTATTTCCTAGCAAGGTAGTGTCGCATTTACATTCATTTGAAGTGTAGACGAGGAATACATGTTACTTAGCAAATCATATTATATCTTACCATGAAACATAGAAATGAGATGCGATATCGCGTTTAAAGAAGCATTAGAAATCTATTGCTACGATACGTAGACATCTGCAAACGCTATTTCCTAGCGAGGAAGTATCGCATGCACATTCATTTGAAGTGTAGACGAGGAATGCATAACACTTCGCAAATCATAATACATCTTACCATGAAACGTAGAAATGAGATGCGATATCGCGTTTTAAGAAGCATTTGAACTCTATTGCTACGATACGTAGACATCAGCAATCGCTGTTTCCTTGCAAGGAAGTGTCGCATTTACTTTCATTTGAATCGTAGACGAGGAATGCATAACACTTCACAATGAATATTATATCTTACCATGAAACATAGAAATGAGATGCGATATCGCGATTTAAGAAGCTTTAGAACACTATTGCTTCGATACGTAGACATCTGCAAACGCTATTTCCTAGCAAGGTAGTGTCGCATTTACATTCATTTGAAGTGTAGACGAGGAATACATGTTACTTAGCAAATCATATTATATCTTACCATGAAACATAGAAATGAGATACGATATCGCGTTTAAAGAAGCATTAGAAATCTATTGCTACGATACGTAGACATCTGCAAACGCTATTTCCTAGCGAGGAAGTATCGCATGCACATTCATTTGAAGTGTAGACGAGGAATGCATAACACTTCGCAAATCATAATACATCTTACCATGAAACGTAGAAATGAGATGCGATATCGCGTTTTAAGAAGCATTAGAAAGTTATTGCTACGATACGTAGACATCTGCAAACGCTATTTCCTAGCGAGGAAGTGTCGCATTTACATTCCTTTGAAGTTGAGACAAGGAATACATAACACTTCGCAATGAATATTATATCTTATCCTGAAACATAGATATGAGATGCCATATCTCGTTTTACGAAGCATTTGAACTCTATTGCTTCGATACGTAGACATCTGCAAACGCTATTTCCTTGCAAGGAAGTGTCGCATTTACATTCATTTGAAGTGTAGACGAGGAATACATAACACTTCGCTAATTATATTATATCTTACCATGAAACATAGAGATGAGATGCGATATCGCGATTTAAGAAGCTTTAGAACACTATTGCTTCGATATGTAGACATCTGCAAACGTGATTTCCTAGCAAGGAAGTGTCGCATTTACATTCATTTGAATCGTAGACGAGGAATGCATGACACTTCGCAATGAATATTATATCTTATCATGAAACATAGGTATGAGATGCAATATCTCGTTTTAAGAAGCATTTGAACTCTATTGCTTCGGTACGTAAACATCTGCAGACGCTATTTCCTAGCAAGGAAGTGTCGCATTTACATTCATTTGATGTGTAGACGAGGAATACATAACACTTCGCAATGAATATTATATCTTATCATGAAGCATAAATATGAGATGCAATATCTCGTTTTAAGAAGCATTTGAACACTATTGCTTCGATACGTAGACATCTGCAAACGCTATTTCCTTGCAAGGAAGTGTCCCATTTACATTCATTTGAAGTGTAGACGAGGAATACATAACACTACGCAAATCATATTATATCTTACCATAAAACATAGAAATGAGATGCGATATCGCGTTTTAAGAAGCATCAGAAATCCATTGCTACGATACGTAGACATCTGCAAACGCTATTTCCTTGTAAGGAAGTGTCGCATTTACATTCATTTGAAGTGTAGACAAGGAATACATAACACTTCGCAAATCATATTACATCTTACCATGAAACATAGAAATGAGATGCGATATCGCGTTTTAAAAAGCATTGGAACTCTAATGCTACGATACGTAGACATCTGCAAACGCTATTTCCTAGCGAGGAAGTATCGCATTCACATTCATTTGAAGTGTAGACGAGGAATACATAACACTTCGCAAATCACGTTATATCTTACCATGAAACATAGAAATGAGATGCGATATCGCGTTTTAAGAATCATATGAACTCTATTGCTACGATACGTAGACATCTGTAAACGCTATTTCCTTGCAAGGAAGTGTCGCATTTACTTTCATTTGAATCGGGACGAGGAATGCATAACACTTCGCAATGAATATTATATCTTATCATGAAACATAGATATGAGATGCAATATCTCGTTTTAAGAAGCATTAGAAATCTATTACTACGATACCTAGACATCTGCAGACGCTATTTCCTAGCGAGGAAGTGTCGCATTCACATTCATTTGAAGTGTAGACGAGGAATACATAACACTTCGCAAATCATAATACATCTTACCATGAAACGTAGAAATGAGATGCGATATCGCGTTTTAAGAAGCATCAGAAATCCATTCCTTGCAAGGAAGTGTCGCATTTACATTCGTTTGAATCGTAGACGAGGAATGCATAACAATTCGCAATGAATATTATATCCTATCATGAAACATAGATATGAGATGCAATATCTCGTTTTAAGAAGCATTTGAACTCTATTGCTTCGATACGTGGACATCTGCAAACGCTATTTCCTTGCAAGGAAGTGTCGCATTTACAGTCCTTTGAAGTTGAGAGAAGGAATACATAACACTTCGCAAATCATATTATATCTTACCATGAAACATAGAAATGAAATGCGATATCGCGTTTTAAGAAGCATTAGAACTCTATTGCTACGATACCTAGACATTTGCAGACGCTATTTCCTTGCAAGGAAGTGTCGCATTTACATTCATTTGAAGTGTAGACAAGGAATACATAACACTTCGCAAATCATATTACATCTTACCATGAAACATAGAAATGAGATGCGATATCGCGTTTTAAAAAGCATTGGAACTCTAATGCTACGATACGTAGGCATCTGCAAACGCTATTTCCTTGCAAGGAAGTGTCGCATTTACATTCATTTGAAGTGTAGACGAGGAATACATAACACTTCGCAAATCATATTATATCTTACCATAAAACATAGAAATGAGATGCGATATCGCGTTTTAAGAAGCATCAGAAATCCATTGCTACGATACGTAGACATCTGCAAACGCTATTTCCTTGCAAGGAAGTGTCGCATTTACATTCATTTGAAGTGTAGACAAGGAATACATAACACTTCGCAAATCATATTACATCTTACCATGAAACATAGAAATGAGATGCGATATCGCGTTTTAAGAATCATATGAACTCTATTGCTACGATACGTAGACATCTGTAAACGCTATTTCCTTGCAAGGAAGTGTCGCATTTACTTTCATTTGAATCGGGACGAGGAATGCATAACACTTCGCAATGAATATTATATCTTATCATGAAACATAGATATGAGATGCAATATCTCGTTTTAAGAAGCATTAGAAATCTATTACTACGATACCTAGACATCTGCAGACGCTATTTCCTAGCGAGGAAGTGTCGCATTCACATTCATTTGAAGTGTAGACGAGGAATACATAACACTTCGCAAATCATATTATATCTTACCATAAAACATAGAAATGAGATGCGATATCGCGTTTTAAGAAGCATCAGAAATCCATTGCTACGATACGTAGACATCTGCAAACGTTATTTCCTTGCAAGGAAGTGTCGCATTTACATTCATTTGAAGTGTAGACAAGGAATACATAACACTTCGCAAATCATATTATATCTTACCATTAAACATAGAAATGAGATGCGATATCGCGTTTTAAGAAGCACCAGAAATCCATTCCTTGCAAGGAAGTGTCGCATTTACATTCGTTTGAATCGTAGACGAGGAATGCATAACAATTCGCAATGAATATTATATCCTATCATGAAACATAGATATGAGATGCAATATCTCGTTTTAAGAAGCATTTGAACTCTATTGCTTCGATACGTAGACATCTGCAAACGCTATTTCCTAGCGAGGAAGTATCGCATTCACATTCATTTGAAGTGTAGACGAGGAATACATAACACTTCGCAAATCATGTTATATCTTACCATGAAACATAGAAATGAGATGCGATATCGCGTTTTAAGAATCATATGAACTCTATTGCTACGATACGTAGACATCTGTAAACGCTATTTCCTTGCAAGGAAGTGTCGCATTTACTTTCATTTGAATCGTGGACGAGGAATGCATAACACTTCGCAATGAATATTATATCTTATCATGAAACATAGATATGAGATGCAACATCTCGTTTTAAGAAGCATTAGAAATCTATTACTACGATACCTAGACATCTGCAGACGCTATTTCCTAGCGAGGAAGTGTCGCATTCACATTCATTTGAAGTGTAGACGAGGAATACATAACACTTCGCAAATCATATTATATCTTACCATGAAACATAGAAATGAGATGCGATATCGCGTTTTAAAAAGCATTGGAACTCTAATGCTACGATAGGTAGACATCTGCAATTGCTACTTCCTTGCAAGGAAGTATCGCATTTACATTCATTTGAAGTGTAGACGAGGAATACATAACACTTCGCAAATTATATTATATCTTACCATGAAACATAGAAATGAGATGCGATATCGCGATTTAAGAAGCTTTAGAACACTATTGCTTCGATATGTAGACATCTGCAAACGCGATTTCCTTGCAAGGAAGTGTCGCATTTACATTCATTTGAATCGTAGACGAGGAATGCATGACACTTCGCAATGAATATTATATCTTATCATGAAACATAGGTATGAGATGCAATATCTCGTTTTAAGAAGCATTTGAACTCTATTGCTTCGATACGTAAACATCTGCAGACGCTATTTCCTAGCAAGGAAGTGTCGCATTTACATTCATTTGAATCGTAGACGAGGAATGCATAACACTTCGCAATGTATATTATATCTTAACATGAAACATAGATATGAGATGCAATATCTCGTTTTAAGAAGCATTTGAACTCTATTGCTTCGATACGTAGGCATCTGCAAACGCTATTTCCTTGCAAGGAAGTGTCGCATTCACATTCATTTGAAGTGTAGACGAGGAATACATGACACTTCGCAAATCATATTATATCTTACCATGAAACATAGAAATGAGATGCGATATCGCGTTCTAAGAAGCATTAGAAATCCATTGCTACGATACGTAGACATCTGCAAATGCTATTTCCTTGCAAGGAAGTGTCGCATTTACATTCATTTGATGTGTAGACGAGGAATACATAACACTTCGCAAATCATATTATATCTTACCATGAAACATAGAAATGAGATGCGATATCGCGTTGTAAGAAGCATTAGAACTCTATTGCTTCGATACGTAGACATCTGCAAACGCTATTTCCCTGCAAGGAAGTGTCGCATTTACATTCATTTGAACCGTAGACGGGGAAAAGCATAACACTTCGCAATGAATATTATATCTTATCATGAAGCATAAATATGAGATGCAATATCTCGTTTTAAGAAGCATTTGAACACTATTGCTTCGATACGTAGACATCTGCAAACGCTATTTCCTTGCAAGGAAGTGTCGCATTTACATTCATTTGAAGTGTAGACGAGGAATACATAACACTTCGCAAATCATATTATATCTTACCATAAAACATAGAAATGAGATGCGATATCGCGATTTAAGAAGCTTTAGAACACTATTGCTTCGATATGTAGACATCTGCAAACGCGATTTCCTTGCAAGGAAGTGTCGCATTTACATTCATTTGAATCGTAGACGAGGAATGCATGACACTTCGCAATGAATATTATATCTTATCATGAAACATAGGTATGAGATGCAATATCTCGTTTTAAGAAGCATTTGAACTCTATTGCTTCGATACGTAAACATCTGCAGACGCTATTTCCCTGCAAGGAAGTGTCGCATTTACATTCATTTGAACCGTAGACGGGGAAAAGCATAACACTTCGCAATGAATATTATATCTTATCATGAAGCATAAATATGAGATGCAATATCTCGTTTTAAGAAGCATTTGAACACTATTGCTTCGATACGTAGACATCTGCAAACGCTATTTCCTTGCAAGGAAGTGTCGCATTTACATTCATTTGAAGTGTAGACGAGGAATACATAACACTTCGCAAATCATATTATATCTTACCATAAAACATAGAAATGAGATGCGATATCGCGTTTTAAGAAGCATCAGAAATCCATTGCTACGATACGTAGACATCTGCAAACGCTATTTCCTTGTAAGGAAGTGTCGCATTTACATTCATTTGAAGTGTAGACAAGGAATACATGACACTTCGCAAATCATATTACATCTTACCATGAGACATAGAAATGAGATGCGATATCGCGTTTTAAAAAGCATTGGAACTCTAATGCTACGATACGTAGACATCTGCAAACGCTATTTCCTAGCGAGGAAGTATCGCATTCACATTCATTTGAAGTGTAGACGAGGAATACATAACACTTCGCAAATCATGTTATATCTTACCATGAAACATAGAAATGAGATGCGATATCGCGTTTTAAGAATCATATGAACTCTATTGCTACGATACGTAGACATCTGTAAACGCTATTTCCTTGCAAGGAAGTGTCGCATTTACTTTCATTTGAATCGGGACGAGGAATGCATAACACTTCGCAATGAATATTATATCTTATCATGAAACATAGATATGAGATGCAATATCTCGTTTTAAGAAGCATTAGAAATCTATTACTACGATACCTAGACATCTGCAGACGCTATTTCCTAGCGAGGAAGTGTCGCATTCACATTCATTTGAAGTGTAGACGAGGAATACATAACACTTCGCAAATCATAATACATCTTACCATGAAACGTAGAAATGAGATGCGATATCGCGTTTTAAGAAGCATCAGAAATCCATTCCCTGCAAGGAAGTGTCGCATTTACATTCGTTTGAATCGTAGACGAGGAATGCATAACAATTCGCAATGAATATTATATCCTATCATGAAACATAGATATGAGATGCAATATCTCGTTTTAAGAAGCATTTGAACTCTATTGCTTCGATACGTGGACATCTGCAAACGCTATTTCCTTGCAAGGAAGTGTCGCATTTACATTCCTTTGAAGTTGAGACAAGGAATACATAACACTTTGCAAATCATATTATATCTTACCATGAAACATAGAAATGAAATGCGATATCGCGTTTTAAGAAGCATTAGAACTCTATTGCTACGATACCTAGACATTTGCAGACGCTATTTCCTTGCAAGGAAGTGTCGCATTTACATTCATTTGAAGTGTAGACAAGGAATACATAACACTTCGCAAATCATATTACATCTTACCATGAAACATAGAAATGAGATGCGATATCGCGTTTTAAAAAGCATTGGAACTCTAATGCTACGATACGTAGGCATCTGCAAACGCTATTTCCTTGCAAGGAAGTGTCGCATTTACATTCATTTGAAGTGTAGACGAGGAATACATAACACTTCGCAAATCATATTATATCTTACCATAAAACATAGAAATGAGATGCGATATCGCGTTTTAAGAAGCATCAGAAATCCATTGCTACGATACGTAGACATCTGCAAACGCTATTTCCTTGCAAGGAAGTGTCGCATTTACATTCATTTGAAGTGTAGACAAGGAATACATAACACTTCGCAAATCATATTACATCTTACCATGAAACATAGAAATGAGATGCGATATCGCGTTTTAAAAAGCATTGAAACTCTAATGCTACGATACGTAGACATCTGCAAACGCTATTTCCTAGCGAGGAAGTATCGCATTCACATTCATTTGAGCTTAGACGAGGAATACATAACACATCGCAAATCATGTTATATCTTACCATGAAACATAGAAATGAGATGCGATATCGCGTTTTAAGAATCATATGAACTCTATTGCTACGATACGTAGACATCTGTAAACGCTATTTCCTTGCAAGGAAGTGTCGCATTTACATTCATTTGAAGTGTAGACGGGGAATACGTGATACTTCGCAAATCACATTATATCTTACCATGAAACATAGAAATGAGATGCGATATCGCGATTTAAGAAGCTGTAGAACACTATTGCTTCGATATGTAGACATCTGCAAACGCGATTTCCTTGCAAGGAAGTGTCGCATTTACATTCATTTGAATCGTAGACGAGGAATGCATGACACTTCGCTATGAATATTATATTTTATCATGAAACATAGGTATGAGATGCAATATCTCGTTTTAAGAAGCATTTGTACTCTATTGCTTCGATACGTAAACATCTGCAGACGCTATTTCCTAGCAAGGAAGTGTCGCATTTACATTCATTTAAATCGTAGACGAGAAATGCATAACACTTCGCAATGTATATTATATCTTATCATGAAACATAGATATGAGATGCAATATCTCGTTTTAAGAAGCATTTGAACTCTATTGCTTCGATACGTAGCCATCTGCAAACGCTATTTCCTTGCAAGGAAGTGTCGCATTTACATTCATTTGAAGTGTAGACGAGGAATACATAACACTTCGCAAATCATATTATATCTTACCATAAAACATAGAAATGAGATGCGATATCGCGTTTTAAGATGCATCAGAAATCCATTGCTACGATACGTAGACATCTGCAAACGCTATTTCCTTGCAAGGAAGTGTCGCATTTACATTCATTTGAAGTGTAGACAAGGAATACATAACACTTCGCAAATCATATTATATCTTACCATAAAACATAGAAATGTGATGCGATATCGCGTTTTAAGAAGCATCAGAAATCCATTCCTTGCAAGGAAGTGTCGCATTTACATTCGTTTGAATCCTAGACGAGGAATGCATAACAATTCGCAATGAATATTATATCCTATCATGAAACATAGATATGAGACGCAATATCTCGTTTTAAGAAGCATTTGAACTCTATTGCTTCGATACGTAGACATCTGCAAACGCTATTTCCCTGCAAGGAAGTGTCGCATTTACATTCATTTGCAGTGTAGACGAGGAATACATGACACTTCGCAAATCATATTATAACTTACCATGAAACATAGAAGTGAGATGCGATATCGCGTTTTAAGAAGCATTAGAATACTATTGCTACGATAGGCAGATATTTGCAAACGCTATTTCCTTGCAAGGAAGTGTCGTATTTACATTCATTTGAAGTTTAGACGAGGAATACATAACACTTCGCAAATCATATTATATCTTACCATGAAACATAGAAATGAGATGCGATATCGCGTTTCAAGAATCATAAGAACACTATTGTTACGATACGTACACATCTGCAAACGCTATTTCCTTGCAAGGTAGTGTCGCATTTACTTTCATTTGAATCGTAGACGACGAATGCATAACACTTCGCATTGTATATTATATCTTATCATGAAACATAGATATGAGATGCAGTATCTCGTTTTAAGAACCAATGAACCCTATTGCTTCGATACGTAGACATCTGCAAACGCTATTTCCATGCAAGGAAGTGTCGCATTTACTTTCATTTGAATCGTAGACGAGGAATGCATAACACTTCGCAATGAATATTATATCTTATCATGAAACATAGATATGAGATGCAGTATCTCGTTTTAAGAAGCATTTGAACTCTATTGCTTCGATACGTAGACATCTGCAAACGCAATTTCCTTACAAGGAAGTGTCGCATTTACATTAATTTGAAGTGTAGACGAGGAATACATAACACTTCGCAAATCATATTGCATCTTACCATGAAACATAGAAATGAGTTGCGATATCGCGTTTTAAGAAGCATTAAAACTCTATTGCTTCGATACCTAGACATCTGCAAACGCTATTTCCTTGCAAGGAAGTGTCGCATTCACATTCACTTGAAGTGTAGGCGAGGAATACATGACACTTCGCAAATCATATTATATCTTACCATGAAACATAGAAATGGGATGCGATATCGCGTTTTAAGAAGCATTAGAACTCTATTGCTACGATACGTAGACATCTGCAAACGCTATTTCCTTGCAAGGAAGTGTCGCATTTACATTCATTTGATGTGTGGACGAGGAATGCATAACACTTCGCAATGAATATTATATCTTATCATGAAACATAGATATGAGATGCAATATCTCGTTTTAAGAAGCATTTGAACTCTATTGCTTCGATACGTAGACATCTGCAAACGCTATTTCCTTGCAAGGAAGTGTCGCATTTACATTCATTTGAAGTGTAGACAAGGAATACATAACACTTCGCAAATCATATTACATCTTACCATGAAACATAGAAATGAGATGCGATATCGCGTTTTAAAAAGCATTGGAACTCTAATGCTACGATACGTAGACATCTGCAAACGCTATTTCCTAGCGAGGAAGTATCGCATTTACATTCATTTGAAGTGTAGACGAGGAATACATAACACATCGCAAATCATGTTATATCTTACCATGAAACATAGAAATGAGATGCGATATCGCGTTTTAAGAATCATATGAACTCTATTGCTACGATACGTAGACATCTGTAAACGCTATTTCCTTGCAAGGAAGTGTCGCTTTTACTTTCATTTGAATCGGGACGAGGAATGCATAACACTTCGCAATGAATATTATATCTTATCATGAAACATAGATATGAGATGCAATATCTCGTTTTAAGAAGCATTAGAAATCTATTACTACGATACCTAGACATCTGCAGACGCTATTTCCTAGCGAGGAAGTGTCGCATTCACATTCATTTGAAGTGTGGACGAGGAATACATAACATTTCGCAAATCATAATACATCTTACCATGAAACGTAGAAATGAGATGCGATATCGCGTTTTAAGAAGCATCAGAAATCCATTCCTTGCAAGGAAGTGTCGCATTTACATTCGTTTGAATCGTAGACGAGGAATGCATAACAATTCGCAATGAATATTATATCCTATCATGAAACATAGATATGAGATGCAATATCTCGTTTTAAGAAGCATTTGAACTCTATTGCTTCGATACGTAGACATCTGCAAACGCTATTTCCTTGCAAGGAAGTGTCGCACTTACATTCCTTTGAAGTTGAGAGAAGGAATACATAACACTTCGCAAATCATATTATATCTTTCCATGAAACATAGAAATGAAATGCGATATCGCGTTTTAAGAAGCATTAGAACCCTATTGCTACGATAGGTAGACATCTGCATACCCTATTTCCTTGCAAGGAAGTATCGCATTTACATTCATTTGAAGTGTAGACGAGGAATACATAACACTTCGCAAATCATATTACATCTTACCATGAAACATAGAAATGAGATGCGATATCGCGTTTTAAAAAGCATTGGAACTCTAATGCTACGATAGGTAGACATCTGCAATTGCTATTTCCTTGCGAGGAAGTGTCGCATTTACATTCATTTGAAGTGTAGACGAGGAATACATAACACTTCGCAAATCATATTATATCTTACCATGAAACATAGAAATGAGATGCGATATCGCCGTTTTAAGAAGCATTAGAAATCTATTGCTACGATACGTAGACATTTGCAAACGCTATTTCCTAGCGAGGAAGTATCGCATTCACATTCATTTGAAGTGTAGACGGGAAAACGTGATACTTCGCAAATCATATTATATCTTACCATGAAACATAGAAATGAGATGCGATATCGCGATTTAAGAAGCTTTAGAACACTATTGCTTCGATATGTAGACATCTGCAAACGCGATTTCCTTGCAAGGAAGTGTCGCATTTACATTCATTTGAATCGTAGACGAGGAATGCATGACACTTCGCTATGAATATTATATCTTATCATGAAACATAGGTATGAGATGCAATATCTCGTTTTAAGAAGCATTTGTACTCTATTGCTTCGATACGTAAACATCTGCAGACGCTATTTCCTAGCAAGGAAGTGTCGCATTTACATTCATTTGAAGTGTAGACAAGGAATACATAACACTTCGCAAATCATGTTATATCTTACCATGAAACATAGAAATGAGATGCGATATCGCGTCTTAAGAATCATATGAAATCTATTGCTACGATACGTAGACATCTGTAAACGCTATTTCCTTGCAAGGAAGTGTCGCATTTACTTTCATTTGAATCGTGGACGAGGAATGCATAACACTTCGCAATGAATATTATATCTTATCATGAAACATAGATATGAGATGCAATATCTCGTTTTAAGAAGCATTAGAAATCTATTACTACGATACCTAGACATCTGCAGACGCTATTTCCTAGCGAGGAAGTGTCGATTTCACATTCATTTGAAGTGTAGACGAGGAATACATAACACTTCGCAAATCATATTATACCTTACCATGAAACATAGAAATGAGATGCGATATCGCGTTTTAAGAATCATAAGAACTCTATTGCTACGATACGTAGACATCTGCAAACGCTATTTCCTTGCAAGGAAGTGTCGCATTTACATTCATTTGAATCGTAGGCGAGGAATGCATAACACTTCGCAATGAATATTATATCTTATCATGAAACATAGATATGAGATGCAGTATCTCGTTTTAAGAAGCATTTGAACTCTATTGCTTCGATACGTAGACATCTGCAAACGCTATTTCCTTGCAAGGAAGCGTCGCATTTACATTCAATTGAAGTGTAGACGAGGAATACATAACACTTCGCAAATCTTATTACATCTTACCATGAAACATAGAAATGAGATGCGATATCGCGTTTTAAGATGCATTGGAACTCTAATGCTACGATAGGTAGACATCTGCAATTGCTATTTCCTTGCGAGGAAGTGTCGCATTTACATTCATTTGAAGTGTAGACGAGGAATACATAACACTTCGCAAATCATATTATATCTTACCATGAAACATAGAAATGAGATGCGATATCGCCGTTTTAAGAAGCATTAGAAATCTATTGCTACGATACGTAGACATTTGCAAACGCTATTTCCTAGCGAGGAAGTGTCGCATTCACATTCATTTGAAGTGTAGACGGGGAATACGTGATACTTCGCAAATCATATTATATCTTACCATGAAACATAGAAATGAGATGCGATATCGCGATTTAAGAAGCTTTAGAACACTATTGCTTCGATATGTAGACATCTGCAAACGCGATTTCCTTGCAAGGAAGTGTCGCATTTACATTCATTTAAATCGTAGACGAGGAATGCATGACACTTCGCAATGAATATTATATCTTATCATGAAACATAGGTATGAGATGCAATATCTCGTTTTAAGAAGCATTTGAACTCTATTGCTTCGATACGTAAATATCTGCAGACGCTATTTCCTAGCAAGGAAGTGTCGCATTTACATTCATTTGAATCGTAGACGAGGAATGCATAACACTTCGCAATGTATATTATATCTTATCATGAAACATAGATATGAGATGCAATATCTCGTTTTAAGAAGCATTTGAACTCTATTGCTTCGATACGTAGGCATCCGCAAACGCTATTTCCTTGCAAGGAAGTGTCGCATTTGCATTCATTTGAAGTGTAGACGAGGAATACATAACACTTCGCAAATCATATTATATCTTACCATAAAACATAGAAATGAGATGCGATATCGCGTTTTAAGAAGCATCAGAAATCCATTGCTACGATACGTAGACATCTGCAAACGCTATTTCCTTGCAAGGAAGTGTCGCATTTACATTCATTTGAAGTGTAGACAAGGAATACATAACACTTCGCAAATCATATTATATCTTACCATAAAACATAGAAATGAGATGCGATATCGCGTTCTAAGAAGCATCAGAAATCCATTCCTTGCAAGGAAGTGTCGCATTTACATTCGTTTGAATCGTAGACGAGGAATGCATAACAATTCGCAATGAATATTATATCCTATCATGAAACATAGATATGAGACGCAATATCTCGTTTTAAGAAGCATTTGAACTCTATTGCTTCGATACGTAGACATCTGCAGACGCTATTTCCTAGCGAGGAAGTGTCGATTTCACATTCATTTGAAGTGTAGACGAGGAATACATAACACTTCGCAAATCATATTATACCTTACCATGAAACATAGAAATGAGATGCGATATCGCGTTGTAAGAAGCATTAGAACTCTATTGCTTCGATACGTAGACATCTGCAAACGCTATTTCCTTGCAAGGAAGTGTCGCATTTACATTCATTTGAATCGTAGACGAGGAATGCTTAACACTTCGCAATGAATATTATATCTTATCATGAAACATAGATATGAGATGCAATATCTCGTTTTAAGAAGCATTTGAACTCTATTGCTTCGATACGTAGACATCTGCAAACGCTATTTCCCTGCAAGGAAGTATCGCATTTACATTCATTTGAACCGTAGACGAGGAAAAGCATAACACTTCGCAATGAATATCATATCTTATCATGAAGCATAAATATGAGATGCAATATCTCGTTTTAAGAAGCATTTGAACACTATTGCTTCGATACGTAGACATCTGCAAGCGCTATATCCTTGCAAGGAAGTGTCGCATTTACATTCATTTGAAGTGTAGACGAGGAATACATAACACTTCGCAAATCATATTATATCTTACCATAAAACATAGAAATGAGATGCGATATCGCGTTTTAAGAAGCATCAGAAATCCATTGCTACGATACGTAGACATCTGCAAACGCTATTTCCTTGCAAGGAAGTGTCGCATTTACATTCATTTGAAGCGTAGACAAGGAATACATAACACTTCGCAAATCATATTATATCTTACCACAAAACATAGAAATGAGATGCGATATCGCGTTTTAAGAAGCATCAGAAATCCATTCCTTGCAAGGAAGTGTCGCATTTACATTCATTTGAATCGTAGACGAGGAATGCATAACAATTCGCAATGAATATTATATCCTATCATGAAACATAGATATGAGATGCAATATCTCGTTTTAAGAAGCATTTGAACTCTATTGCTTCGATACGTAGACATCTGCAAACGCTATTTCCTTGCAAGGAAGTGTCGCTTTACATTCCTTTGAAGTTGAGACAAGGAATACATAACACTTCGCAAATCATATTACATCTTACCATGAAACATAGAAATGAGATGCGATATCGCGTTTTAAAAAGCATTGGAACTCTAATGCTACGATACGTAGACATCTGCAAACGCTATTTCCTAGCGAGGAAGTATCGCATTCACATTCATTTGAAGTGTAGACGAGGAATACATAACACTTCGCAAATCATGTTATATCTTACCATGAAACATAGAAATGAGATGCGATATCGCGTTTTAAGAATCATATGAACTCTATTGCTACTATACCAGACATCTGTAAACGCTATTTCCTTGCAAGGAAGTGTCGCATTTACTTTCATTTGAATCGTGGACGAGGAATGCATAACACTTCGCAATGAATATTATATCTTATCATGAAACATAGATATGAGATGCAATATCTCGTTTTAAGAAGCATTAGAAATCTATTACTACGATACGTAGACATCTGCAAACGCTATTTCCTTGCAAGGAAGTGTCGCATTTACATTCATTTGAAGTGTAGACAAGGAATACATAACACTTCGCAAATCATATTATATCTTACCATAAAACATAGAAATGAGATGCGATATCGCGTTTTAAGAAGCATTAGAACACTATTGCTTCGATACGTAGACATCTGCAGACGCTATTTCCTTGCAAGGAAGTGTCGCATTTACATACATTTGAAGTGTAGACGAGGAATACATAACACTTCGCAAATCATATTATATCTTATCATGAAACATAGAAATGAGATGCGATATCGCGTTTTAAGAATCATTAGAACTCTATTGCTACGATACCTAGACATCTGCAGACGCTATTTCCTAGCAAGGAAGTGTCGCATTTACATTCATTTGAAGTGTAGACGAGGAATACATAGCACTTCGCAAATCATATTATATCTTACCATGAAACATAGAAATGAGATGCGATATCGCCGTTTTAAGAAGCATTAGAAATCTATTGTTACGATACGTAGACATCTGCAAACACTATTTCCTAGCGAGGAAGTATCACCATTCACATTCATTTGAAGTGTAGACGAGGAATACATAACACTTCGCAAATCATGTTATATCTTACCATGAAACATAGAAATGAGATGCGATATCGCGTTTTAAGTATCATATGAACTCTATTGCTACGATACGTAGACATCTGCAAACGCTATTTCCATGCAAGGAAGTGTCGCATTTACTTTCATTTGAATCGTAGACGAGGAATGCATAACACTTCGCAATGAATATTATATCTTATCATGAAACATAGATATTAGATGCAATATCTCGTTTTAAGAAGCATTGGAACTCTATTGCTACGATACCTAGACACCTGCAGACGCTATTTCCTAGCGAGGAAGTGTCGCATTCACATTCATTTGAAGTGTAGACGAGGAATGCATAACACTTCGCAATGAATATTATATCTTATCATGAAACATAGATATGAGATGCAGTATCTCGTTTTAAGAAGCATTTGAACTCTATTGCTTCGATACGTAGACATCTGCAAACGCAATTTCCTTACAAGGAAGTGTCGCATTTACATTAATTTGAAGTGTAGACGAGGAATACATGACACTTCGCAAATCATATTACATCTTGCCATGAAACATAGAAATGAGATGCGATATCGCGTTTTAAGAAGCATTAAAACTCTATTGCTTCGATACGTAGACATCTGCAAACGCTATTTCCTTGCAAGGAAGTGTCGCATTTACATTCATTTGAAGTGTAGACGAGGAATACATGACACTTCGCAAATCATATTATATCTTACCATGAAACATAGAAATGAGATGCGATATCGCGATTTAAGGAGCTTTAGAACACTATTGCTTCGATACGTAGACATCTGCAAACGCGATTTCCTTGCAAGGAAGTGTCGCATTTACATTCATTTGAATCGTACACGAGGAATGCATAACACTTCGCAATGAATATTATATCTTATCATGAAACATAGATATGAGATGCAATATCTCGTTTTAAGAAGCATTTGAACTCTATTGCTTCGATACGTAAACATCTGCAAACGCTATTTCCTTGCAAGGAAGTGTCGCAATTACATTCATTTGAATCGTAGGCGAGGAATGCATAACACTTCACAATGAATATTATATCTTATCATGAAACATAGATATGAGATGCAGTATCTCGTTTTAAGAAGCATTTGAACTCTATTGCTTCGATACGTAGACATCTGCAAACGCTATTTCCTTGCAAGGAAGCGTCGCATTTACACTCATTTGAAGTGCAGACGAGGTATACATAACACTTCGCAAATCATGTTATATCTTACCATGAAACATAGAAATGAGATGCGATATCGCGTTTCAAGAAGCATTTGAACTCTATTGCTTCGATACGTAGACATCTGCAAACGCTATTTCCTTGCAAGGAAGTGTCGCATTTACATTCATTTGAAGTGTAGACGAGGAATACATAACACTTCGCAAATCATATTATATCTTACCATGAAACATAGAAATGAGATGCGATATCGCTTTTTAAGATGCATTAGAACTCTATTGCTACGATACGTAGACATCTGCAAACGCTATTTCCTTGCAAGGAAGTGTCGCATTTACATTCATTTGATGTGTAGACGGGGAATACGTGATACTTCGCAAATCATATTATATCTTACCATGAAACATAGAAATGAGATGCGATATCGCGATTTAAGAAGCTTTAGAACACTATTGCTTCGATACGTAGACATCAGCAAACGCGCTTTCCTTGCAAGGAAGTGTCGCGTTTACATTCATTTGAATCGTAGACGAGGAATGCATAACACTTCGCAATGAATATTATATCTTATCATGAAACATAGATATGAGATGCAATATCTCATTTTAAGAAGCATTTGAACTCTATTGCTTCGATACGTAAACATCTGCAGACGCTATTTCCAAGCAAGGAAGTGTCGCATTTACATTCATTTGAATCGTAGACGAGGAATGCATAACACTTCGCAATGAATATTATATCTTATCATGAAACATAGATATGAGATGCAATATCTCGTTTTAAGAAGCATTTCAACTTTATTGCTTCGATACGTAGACATCTGCAAACGCTATTTCCTTGCAAGGAAGTGTCGCATTCACATTCATTTGAAGTGTAGACGAGGAATACATAACACTTCGCAAATGATGTTATATCTTACCATGAAACATAGAAATGAGATGCGATATCGCGTTTTAAGTATCATATGTACTCTATTGCTACGGTACGTAGACATCTGCAAACGCTATTTCCATGCAAGGAAGTGTCGCATTTACTTTCATTTGAATCGTAGACGAGGAATGCATAACACTTCGCAATGAATATTATATCTTATCATGAAACATAGATATTAGATGCAATATCTCGTTTAAGAAGCATTGGAACTCTATTGCTACGATACCTAGACACCTGCAGACGCTATTTCCTAGCGAGGAAGTGTCGCATTCACATTCATTTGAAGTGTAGACGAGGAATGCATAACACTTCGCAATGAATATTATATCTTATCATGAAACATAGATATGAGATGCAGTATCTCGTTTTAAGAAGCATTTGAACTCTATTGCTTCGATACGTAGACATCTGCAAACGCAATTTCCTTACAAGAAAGTGTCGCATTTACATTAATTTGAAGTGTAGACGAGGAATACATGACACTTCGCAAATCATATTACATCTTGCCATGAAACATAGAAATGAGATGCGATATCGCGTTTTAGGAAGCATTAAAACTCTATTGCTTCGATACGTAGACATCTGCAAACGCTATTTCCTTGCAAGGAAGTGTCGCATTTACATTCATTTGAAGTGTAGACGAGGAATACATGACACTTCGCAAATCATATTATATCTTACCATGAAACATAGAAATGAGATGCGATATCGCGTTTTAAGAAGCATTAGAACTCTATTGCTACGATACGTAGACATCTGCAAACGCGATTTCCTTGCAAGGAAGTATCGCATTTACATTCATTTGAATCGTACACGAGGAATGCATAACACGTCGCAATGAATATTATATCTTATCATGAAACATAGATATGAGATGCAATATCTCGTTTTAAGAAGCATTTGAACTCTATTGCTTCGATACGTAAACATCTGCAAACGCTATTTCCTTGCAAGGAAGTGTCGCATTTACATTCATTTGAATCGTAGGCGAGGAATGCATAACACTTCACAATGAATATTATATCTTATCATGAAACATAGATATGAGATGCAGTATCTCGTTTTAAGAAGCATTTGAACTCTATTGCTTCGATACGTAGACATCTGCAAACGCTATTTCCTTGCAAGGAAGCGTCGCATTTACACTCATTTGAAGTGCAGACGAGGTATACATAACACTTCGCAAATCATGTTATATCTTACCATGAAACATAGAAATGAGATGCGATATCGCGTTTCAAGAAGCATTTGAACTCTATTGCTTCGATACGTAGACATCTGCAAACGCTATTTCCTTGCAAGGAAGTGTCGCATTTACATTCATTTGAAGTGTAGACGAGGAATACATAACACTTCGCAAATCATATTATATCTTACCATGAAACATAGAAATGAGATGCGATATCGCTTTTTAAGATGCATTAGAACTCTATTGCTACGATACGTAGACATCTGCAAACGCTATTTCCTTGCAAGGAAGTGTCGCATTTACATTCATTTGATGTGTAGACGGGGAATACGTGATACTTCGCAAATCATATTATATCTTACCATGAAACATAGAAATGAGATGCGATATCGCGATTTAAGAAGCTTTAGAACACTATTGCTTCGATACGTAGACATCAGCAAACGCGCTTTCCTTGCAAGGAAGTGTCGCGTTTACATTCATTTGAATCGTAGACGAGGAATGCATAACACTTCGCAATGAATATTATATCTTATCATGAAACATAGATATGAGATGCAATATCTCATTTTAAGAAGCATTTGAACTCTATTGCTTCGATACGTAAACATCTGCAGACGCTATTTCCAAGCAAGGAAGTGTCGCATTTACATTCATTTGAATCGTAGACGAGGAATGCATAACACTTCGCAATGAATATTATATCTTATCATGAAACATAGATATGAGATGCAATATCTCGTTTTAAGAAGCATTTCAACTTTATTGCTTCGATACGTAGACATCTGCAAACGCTATTTCCTTGCAAGGAAGTGTCGCATTCACATTCATTTGAAGTGTAGACGAGGAATACATAACACTTCGCAAATGATGTTATATCTTACCATGAAACATAGAAATGAGATGCGATATCGCGTTTTAAGTATCATATGTACTCTATTGCTACGGTACGTAGACATCTGCAAACGCTATTTCCATGCAAGGAAGTGTCGCATTTACTTTCATTTGAATCGTAGACGAGGAATGCATAACACTTCGCAATGAATATTATATCTTATCATGAAACATAGATATTAGATGCAATATCTCGTTTTAAGAAGCATTGGAACTCTATTGCTACGATACCTAGACACCTGCAGACGCTATTTCCTAGCGAGGAAGTGTCGCATTCACATTCATTTGAAGTGTAGACGAGGAATGCATAACACTTCGCAATGAATATTATATCTTATCATGAAACATAGATATGAGATGCAGTATCTCGTTTTAAGAAGCATTTGAACTCTATTGCTTCGATACGTAGACATCTGCAAACGCAATTTCCTTACAAGAAAGTGTCGCATTTACATTAATTTGAAGTGTAGACGAGGAATACATGACACTTCGCAAATCATATTACATCTTGCCATGAAACATAGAAATGAGATGCGATATCGCGTTTTAGGAAGCATTAAAACTCTATTGCTTCGATACGTAGACATCTGCAAACGCTATTTCCTTGCAAGGAAGTGTCGCATTTACATTCATTTGAAGTGTAGACGAGGAATACATGACACTTCGCAAATCATATTATATCTTACCATGAAACATAGAAATGAGATGCGATATCGCGTTTTAAGAAGCATTAGAACTCTATTGCTACGATACGTAGACATCTGCAAACGCTATTTCCTTGCAAGGAAGCGTCGCATTTACACTCATTTGAAGTGCAGACGAGGTATACATAACACTTCGCAAATCATGTTATATCTTACCATGAAACATAGAAATGAGATGCGATATCGCGTTTCAAGAAGCATTTGAACTCTATTGCTTCGATACGTAGACATCTGCAAACGCTATTTCCTTGCAAGGAAGTGTCGCATTTACATTCATTTGAAGTGTAGACGAGGAATACATAACACTTCGCAAATCATATTATATCTTACCATGAAACATAGAAATGAGATGCGATATCTCGTTTTAAGAAGCATTTGAACTCTATTGCTTCGATACGTAAACATCTGCAAACGCTATTTCCTTGCAAGGAAGTGTCGCATTTACATTCATTTGAATCGTAGGCGAGGAATGCATAACACTTCACAATGAATATTATATCTTATCATGAAACATAGATATGAGATGCAGTATCTCGTTTTAAGAAGCATTTGAACTCTATTGCTTCGATACGTAGACATCTGCAAACGCTATTTCCTTGCAAGGAAGCGTCGCATTTACACTCATTTGAAGTGCAGACGAGGTATACATAACACTTCGCAAATCATGTTATATCTTACCATGAAACATAGAAATGAGATGCGATATCGCGTTTCAAGAAGCATTTGAACTCTATTGCTTCGATACGTAGACATCTGCAAACGCTATTTCCTTGCAAGGAAGTGTCGCATTTACATTCATTTGAAGTGTAGACGAGGAATACATAACACTTCGCAAATCATATTATATCTTACCATGAAACATAGAAATGAGATGCGATATCGCTTTTTAAGATGCATTAGAACTCTATTGCTACGATACGTAGACATCTGCAAACGCTATTTCCTTGCAAGGAAGTGTCGCATTTACATTCATTTGATGTGTAGACGGGAATACGTGATACTTCGCAAATCATATTATATCTTACCATGAAACATAGAAATGAGATGCGATATCGCGATTTAAGAAGCTTTAGAACACTATTGCTTCGATACGTAGACATCAGCAAACGCGCTTTCCTTGCAAGGAAGTGTCGCGTTTACATTCATTTGAATCGTAGACGAGGAATGCATAACACTTCGCAATAGAATATTATATCTTATCATGAAACATAGATATGAGATGCAATATCTCATTTTAAGAAGCATTTGAACTCTATTGCTTCGATACGTAAACATCTGCAGACGCTATTTCCAAGCAAGGAAGTGTCGCATTTACATTCATTTGAATCGTAGACGAGGAATGCATAACACTTCGCAATGAATATTATATCTTATCATGAAACATAGATATGAGATGCAATATCTCGTTTTAAGAAGCATTTCAACTTTATTGCTTCGATACGTAGACATCTGCAAACGCTATTTCCTTGCAAGGAAGTGTCGCATTCACATTCATTTGAAGTGTAGACGAGGAATACATAACACTTCGCAAATGATGTTATATCTTACCATGAAACATAGAAATGAGATGCGATATCGCGTTTTAAGTATCATATGTACTCTATTGCTACGGTACGTAGACATCTGCAAACGCTATTTCCATGCAAGGAAGTGTCGCATTTACTTTCATTTGAATCGTAGACGAGGAATGCATAACACTTCGCAATGAATATTATATCTTATCATGAAACATAGATATTAGATGCAATATCTCGTTTTAAGAAGCATTGGAACTCTATTGCTACGATACCTAGACACCTGCAGACGCTATTTCCTAGCGAGGAAGTGTCGCATTCACATTCATTTGAAGTGTAGACGAGGAATGCATAACACTTCGCAATGAATATTATATCTTATCATGAAACATAGATATGAGATGCAGTATCTCGTTTTAAGAAGCATTTGAACTCTATTGCTTCGATACGTAGACATCTGCAAACGCAATTTCCTTACAAGAAAGTGTCGCATTTACATTAATTTGAAGTGTAGACGAGGAATACATGACACTTCGCAAATCATATTACATCTTGCCATGAAACATAGAAATGAGATGCGATATCGCGTTTTAGGAAGCATTAAAACTCTATTGCTTCGATACGTAGACATCTGCAAACGCTATTTCCTTGCAAGGAAGTGTCGCATTTACATTCATTTGAAGTGTAGACGAGGAATACATGACACTTCGCAAATCATATTATATCTTACCATGAAACATAGAAATGAGATGCGATATCGCGTTTTAAGAAGCATTAGAACTCTATTGCTACGATACGTAGACATCTGCAAACGCGATTTCCTTGCAAGGAAGTATCGCATTTACATTCATTTGAATCGTACACGAGGAATGCATAACACGTCGCAATGAATATTATATCTTATCATGAAACATAGATATGAGATGCAATATCTCGTTTTAAGAAGCATTTGAACTCTATTGCTTCGATACGTAAACATCTGCAAACGCTATTTCCTTGCAAGGAAGTGTCGCATTTACATTCATTTGAATCGTAGGCGAGGAATGCATAACACTTCACAATGAATATTATATCTTATCATGAAACATAGATATGAGATGCAGTATCTCGTTTTAAGAAGCATTTGAACTCTATTGCTTCGATACGTAGACATCTGCAAACGCTATTTCCTTGCAAGGAAGCGTCGCATTTACACTCATTTGAAGTGCAGACGAGGTATACATAACACTTCGCAAATCATGTTATATCTTACCATGAAACATAGAAATGAGATGCGATATCGCGTTTCAAGAAGCATTTGAACTCTATTGCTTCGATACGTAGACATCTGCAAACGCTATTTCCTTGCAAGGAAGTGTCGCATTTACATTCATTTGAAGTGTAGACGAGGAATACATAACACTTCGCATATCATATTATATCTTACCATGAAACATAGAAATGAGATGCGATATCGCGTTTTAAGATGCATTAGAACTCTATTGCTACGATACGTAGACATCTGCAAACGCTATTTCCTTGCAAGGAAGTGTCGCATTTACATTCATTTGATGTGTAGACGGGGAATACGTGATACTTCGCAAATCATATTATATCTTACCATGAAACATAGAAATGAGATGCGATATCGCGATTTAAGAAGCTTTAGAACACTATTGCTTCGATACGTAGACATCAGCAAACACGCTTTCCTTGCAAGGAAGTGTCGCGTTTACATTCATTTGAATCGTAGACGAGGAATGCATAACACTTCGCAATGAATATTATATCTTATCATGAAACATAGATATGAGATGCAATATCTCATTTTAAGAAGCATTTGAACTCTATTGCTTCGATACGTAAACATCTGCAGACGCTATTTCCAAGCAAGGAAGTGTCGCATTTACATTCATTTGAATCGTAGACGAGGAATGCATAACACTTCGCAATGAATATTATATCTTATCATGAAACATAGATATGAGATGCAATATCTCGTTTTAAGAAGCATTAGAAATCCATTGCTACGATACGTAGATATCTGCAAATGCTATTTCCTTGCAAGGAGGTGTCGCATTTACATTCATTTGATGTGTAGACGAGGAATACATAACACTTCGCAAATCATATTATATCTTACCATGAAACATAGAAATGAGATGCGATATCGCGTTTTATGAAGCATTAGAACTCTATTGCTACGATACCTAGACATCTGCAGACGCTATTTCCTAGCAAGGAAGTGTCGCATTTACATTCATTTGAAGTGTAGACGAGGAATACATAGCACTTCGCAAATCATATTATATCTTACCATGAACATAGAAATGAGATGCGATATCGCCGTTTTAAGAAGCATTAGAAATCTATTGCTACGATACGTATACATCTGCAAACACTATTTCCTAGCGAGGAAGTATCACCATTCACATTCATTTGAAGTGTAGACGAGGAATACATAACACTTCGCAAATGATGTTATATCTTACCATGAAACATAGAAATGAGATGCGATATCGCGTTTTAAGTATCATATGTACTCTATTGCTACGGTACGTAGACATCTGCAAACGCTATTTCCATGCAAGGAAGTGTCGCATTTACTTTCATTTGAATCGTAGACGAGGAATGCATAACACTTCGCAATGAATATTATATCTTATCATGAAACATAGATATTAGATGCAATATCTCGTTTTAAGAAGCATTGGAACTCTATTGCTACGATACCTAGACACCTGCAGACGCTATTTCCTAGCGAGGAAGTGTCGCATTCACATTCATTTGAAGTGTAGACGAGGAATGCATAACACTTCGCAATGAATATTATATCTTATCATGAAACATAGATATGAGATGCAGTATCTCGTTTTAAGAAGCATTTGAACTCTATTGCTTCGATACGTAGAAATCTGCAAACGCAATTTCCTTACAAGAAAGTGTCGCATTTACATTAATTTGAAGTGTAGACGAGGAATACATGACACTTCGCAAATCATATTACATCTTGCCATGAAACATAGAAATGAGATGCGATATCGCCTTTTAGGAAGCATTAAAACTCTATTGCTTCGATACGTAGACATCTGCAAACGCTATTTCCTTGCAAGGAAGTGTCGCATTTACATTCATTTGAAGTGTAGACGAGGAATACATGACACGTCGCAAATCATATTATATCTTACCATGAAACATAGAAATGAGATGCGATATCGCGTTTTAAGAAGCATTAGAACTCTATTGCTACGATACGTAGACATCTGCAAACGCTATTTCCTAGCAAGGAAGTGTCGCATTTACATTCATTTGAAGTGTAGACGAGGAATACATGACACTTCGCAAATCATATTATATCATACCATGAAACATAGAAATGAGATGCGATACTGCGTTCTAAGAAGCATTAGAAATCCATTGCTACGATACGTAGATATCTGCAAATGCTATTTCCTTGCAAGGAGGTGTCGCATTTACATTCATTTGATGTGTAGACGAGGAATACATAACACTTCGCAAATCATATTATATCTTACCATGAAACATAGAAATGAGATGCGATATCGCGTTTTATGAAGCATTAGAACTCTATTGCTACGATACGTAGACATCTGGAAAGGCTATTTCCTTGCAAGGAAGTGTCGCATTTACATTCACTTGAAGTGTAGGCGAGGAGTACATAACACTTCGCAAATCATATTATACCTTACCATGAAACATAGAAATGAGATGCGAAATCGCGTTTTAAGAATTATAAGAGCTCTATTGCTACGATACGTAGACATCTGCAATCGCTGTTTCCTTGCAAGGAAGTGTCGCATTTACTTTCATTTGAATCGTAGACGAGGAATGCATAACACTTCGCAATGAATATTATATCTTACCATGATACATAGAAATGAGATGCGATATCGCGTTTTATGAAGCATTAGAACACTATTGCTACGATAGGTAGACATCTGCAAATGCTATTTCCTTGAAAGGAAGTATCGCATTTACTTTCATTTGAATCGTAGACGAGGAATGCATAACACTTCGCAATGAATATTATATGTTACCATGAAACATAGAAATGAGATGCGATATCGCGTTTTAAGAAGCATTAGAACTCTATTGCTACGATAGGTAGACATCTGCAAACGCTATATCCTTGCAAGGAAGTGTCGTATTTACATTGATTTGAAGTGTAGACGAGGAATACATAACACTTCGCAAATCATATTATATCTTACCATGAATCATAGAAATGAGATGTGATATCGCGTTTAAAGTATCATAAGAACTCTATTGTTACGATACGTAGACATCTGCAAACGCTATTTCCTTGCAAGGAAGTGTCGCATTTACATTCATTTGAGGTGTAGACGAGGAATACATAACACTTCGCAAATCATATTATATCTTACCATGAAACATAGAAATGTGATGCGATATCGCGTTTTAAGAAGCATTTGAACTCTATTGCTACGATACGTAGACATCTGCAATCGCTGTTTCCTTGCAAGGAAGTGTCGCATTTACTTTCATTTGAATCGTAGACGAGGAATGCATAACACTTCGCAATGAATATTATATCTTACCATGATACATAGAAATGAGATGCGATATCGCGTTTTAAGAAGCATTTGAACTCTATTGCTACGATACGTAGACATCTGCAATCGCTGTTTCCTTGCAAGGAAGTGTCGCATTTACTTTCATTTGAATCGTAGACGAGGAATGCATAACACTTCGCAATGTATATTATATCTTATCGTGAAACATAGATATGAGATGCAATATCTCGTTTTAAGAAGCATTTGAACTCTATTGCTTCGATACGTAGACATCTGCAAACGCTATTTCCATGCAAGGAAGTGTCGCATTTACTTTCATTTGAATCGTAGACGAGGAATGCATAACACTTCGCAATGCATATTATATCTTATCATGAAACATAGATTTGAAATGCAGTATCTCGTTTTAAGAAGCATTTGAACTCTATTGCTTCGATACGTAGACATCTGCAAACGCTATTTCCTTGCAAGGAAGCGTCGCATTTACATTCATTTGAATCGTAGACGAGGAATGCATAACGCTTCGCAATGTATATTATATCTTATCATGAAACATAGATATGAGATGCAATATCTCGTTTTAAGAAGCATTTGAACTCTATTGCTTCGATACGTAGACATCTGCAAACGCTATTTCCATGCAACGAAGTGTCGCATTTACTTTCATTTGAATCGTAGACGAGGAATGCATAACACTTCGCAATGCATATTATATCTTATCATGAAACATAGATATGAAATGCAGTATCTCGTTTTAAGAAGCATTTGAACTCTATTGCTTCGATACGTAGACATCTGCAAACGCTATTTCCTTGCAAGGAAGCGTCGCATTTACATTCATTTGAAGTGCAGACGAGGTATACATAACACTTCGCAAATCATGTTATATCTTACCATGAAACATAGAAATGAGATGCGATATCGCGTTTTAAGAAGCATTTGAACTCTATTGCTACGATACCTAGACATCTGCAGACGCTATTTCCTAGCAAGGAAGTGTCGCATTTACATTCATTTGAAGTGTAGACGAGGAAAACATAGCACTTCGCAAATCATATTAGATCTTACCATGAAACATAGAAATGAGATGCGATATCGCCGTTTTAAGAAGCATTAGAAATCTATTGCTACGATACGTAGACATCTGCAAACACTATTTCCTAGCGAGGAAGTATCACCATTCACATTCATTTGAAGTGTAGACGAGGAATACATAACACTTCGCAAATCATGTTATATCTTACCATGAAACATAGAAATGAGATGCGATATCGCGTTTTAAGTATCATATGAACTCTATTGCTACGATACGTAGACATCTGCAAACGCTATTTCCATGCAAGGAAGCGTCGCATTTACTTTCATTTGAATCGTAGACGAGGAATGCATAACACTTCGCAATGAATATTATATCTTATCATGAAACATAGATATTAGATGCAATATCTCGTTTTAAGAAGCATTGGAACTCTATTGCTACGATACCTAGACACCTGCAGACGCTATTTCCTAGCGAGGAAGTGTCGCATTCACATTCATTTGAAGTGTAGACGAGGAATGCATAACACTTCGCAATGAATATTATATCTTATCATGAAACATAGATATGAGATGCAGTATCTCGTTTTAAGAAGCATTTGAACTCTATTGCTTCGATACGTAGAAATCTGCAAACGCAATTTCCTTACAAGGAAGTGTCGCATTTACATTAATTTGAAGTGTAGACGAGGAATACATGACACTTCGCAAATCATATTACATCTTGCCATGAAACATAGAAATGAGATGCGATATCGCGTTTTAAGAAGCATTAAAACTCTATTGCTTCGATACGTAGACATCTGCAAACGCTATTTCCTTGCAAGGAAGTGTCGCATTTACTTTCATTTGAATCGTAGACGAGGAATACATGACACTTCGCAAATCATATTATATCATACCATGAAACATAGAAATGAGATGCGATATCGCGTTTTATGAAGCATTAGAACTCTATTGCTACGATACGTAGACATCTGCAAAGGCTATTTCCTTGCAAGGAAGTGTCGCATTTACATTCACTTGAAGTGTAGGCGAGGAGTACATAACACTTCGCAAATCATATTATACCTCACCATGAAACATAGAAATGAGATGCGAAATCGCGTTTTAAGAATTATAAGAGCTCTATTGCTACGATACGTAGACATCTGCAATCGCTGTTTCCTTGCTAGGAAGTGTCGCATTTACTTTCATTTGAATCGTAGACGAGGAATGCATAACACTTCGCAATGAATATTATATCTTACCATGATACATAGAAATGAGATGCGATATCGCGTTTTATGAAGCATTAGAACACTATTGCTACGATAGGTAGACATCTGCATATGATATTTCCTTGAAAGGAAGTATCTCATTTACTTTCATTTGAATCGTAGACGAGGAATGCATAACACTTCGCAATGAATATTATGTCTTACCATGAAACATAGAAATGAGATGCGATATCGCGTTTTAAGAAGCATTAGAACTCTATTGCTACGATAGGTAGACATCTGCAAGCGCTATTTCCTTGCAAGGAAGTGTCGTATTTACATTGATTTGAAGTGTAGACGAGGAATACATAACACTTCGCAAATCATATTATATCTTACCATGAATCATAGAAATGAGATGCGATATCGCGTTTAAAGTATCATAAGAACTCTATTTTTACGATACGTAGACATCTGCAAACGCTATTTCCTTGGAAGGAAGTGTCGCATTTACGTTCATTTGAAGTGTAGGCGAGGAATACATAACACTTCGCAAATCATATTATATCTTACCATGAAACATAGAAATGAGATGCGATATCGCCGTTTTAAGAAGCATTAGAAATCTATTGCTACGATACGTAGACATCTGCAAACGCTATTTCCTAGCGAGGAAGTATCGCATTCACATTCATTTGAAGTGCAGACGAGGTATACATATCACTTCGCAAATCATGTTATATCTTACCATGAAACATAGAAATGAGATGCGATATCGCGTTTTAAGAAACATTTGAACTCTATTGCTTCGATACGTAGACATCTGCAAACGCTATTTCCTTGCAAGGAAGTGTCGCATTTACATTCATTTGAAGTGTAGACGAGGAATACATAACACTTCGCAAATCATATTATATCTTGCCATGAAACATAGAAATGAGATGCGATATCGCCGTTTTAAGAAGCATTAGAAATCTATTGTTACGATACGTAGACATCTGCAAACGCTATTTCCTAGCGAGGAAGTATCGCATTCACATTCATTTGAAGTGCAGACGAGGTATACATAACACTTCGCAAATCATGTTATATCTTACCATGAAACATAGAAATGGGATGCGATATCGCGTTTTAAGAAGCATTTGAACTCTATTGCTTCGATACGTAGACATCTGCAAACGCTATTTCCTTGCAAGGAAGTGTCGCATTTACATTCATTTGAAGTGTAGACGAGGAATACATAACACTTCGCAAATCATATTATATCTTACCATGAAACATAGAAATGAGATGCGATATCGCGTTTTAAGATGCATTAGAACTCTATTGCTACGATACGTAGACATCTGCAAACGCTATTTCCTTGCAAGGAAGTGTCGCATTTACATTCATTTGATGTGTAGACGGGGAATACGTGATACTTCGCAAATCATATTATATCTTACCATGAAACATAGAAATGAGATGCGATATCGCGATTTAAGAAGCTTTAGAACACTATTGCTTCGATACGTAGACATCAGCAAACGCGCTTTCCTTGCAAGGAAGTGTCGCGTTTACATTCATTTGAATCGTAGACGAGGAATGCATAACACTTCGCAATGAATATTATATCTTATCATGAAACATAGATATGAGATGCAATATCTCCTTTTAAGAAGCATTTGAACTCTATTGCTTCGATAAGTAAACATCTGCAGACGCTATTTCCAAGCAAGGAAGTGTCGCATTTACATTCATTTGAATCGTAGACGAGGAATGCATAACACTTCGCAATGAATATTATATCTTATCATGAAACATAGATATGAGATGCAATAACTCGTTTTAAGAAGCATTTCAACTTTATTGCTTCGATACGTAGACATCTGCAAACGCTATTTCCTTGCAAGGAAGTGTCGCATTCACATTCATTTGAAGTGTAGACGAGGAATACATAACACTTCGCAAATCATATTATATCTTACCATGAAACATAGAAATGAGATGCGATATCGCGTTTTAAGAAGCATTAGAACTCTATTGCTACGATACCTAGACATCTGCAGACGCTATTTCCTAGCAAGGAAGTGTCGCATTTACATTCATTTGAAGTGTAGACGAGGAATACATGATACTTCGCAAATCACATTATATCTTACCATGAAACATAGAAATGAGATGCGATATCGCGTTTTAAGAAGCATTAGAACACTATTGCTTCGATACGTAGACATCTGCAGACGCTATTTCCTTGCCAGGAAGTGTCGCATTTACATTCATTTGAAGTGTAGACGAGGAATACATAACACTTCGCAAATCATATTATATCTTATCATGAAACATAGAAATGAGATGCGATATCGCGTTTTAAGAATCATTAGAACTCTATTGCTACGATACCTAGACATCTGCAGACGCTATTTCCTAGCAAGGAAGTGTCGCATTTACATTCATTTGAAGTGTAGACGAGGAATACATAGCACTTCGCAAATCATGTTATATCTTACCATGAAACATATAAATGAGATGCGATATCGCGTTTTAAGTATCATATGTACTCTATTGCTACGATACGTAGACATCTGCAAACGCTATTTCCATGCAAGGAAGTGTCGCATTTACTTTCATTTGAATCGTAGACGAGGAATGCATAACACTTCGCAATGAATATTATATCTTATCATGAAACATAGATATTAGATGCAATATCTCGTTTTAAGAAGCTTTGGAACTCTATTGCTACGATACCTAGACACCTGCAGACGCTATTTCCTAGCGAGGAAGTGTCGCATTCACATTCATTTGAAGTGTAGACGAGGAAAGCATAACACTTCGCAATGAATATTATATCTTATCATGAAACATAGATATGAGATGCAGTATCTCGTTTTAAGAAGCATTTGAACTCTATTGCTTCGATACGTAGACATCTGCAAACGCAATTTCCTTACAAGGAAGTGTCGCATTTACATTAATTTGAAGTGTAGACGAGGAATACATGACACTTCGCAAATCATATTACATCTTGCCATGAAACATAGAAATGAGATGCGATATCGCGTTTTAAGAAGCATTAGAACACTATTGCTACGATAGGTAGACATCTGCAAATGCTATTTCCTTGAAAGGAAGTATCTCATTTACTTTCATTTGAATCGTAGACGAGGAATGCATAACACTTCGCAATGAATATTATATCTTACCATGAAACATAGAAATGAGATGCGATATCGCGTTTTAAGAAGCATTAGAACTCTATTGTTACGATACGTAGAAATCTGCAAACGCTATTTCCTTGGAAGGGAGTGTCGCATTTACGTTCATTTGAATCGTAGACGAGGAATGCATAACACTTCGCAAATCATATTATATCTTACCATGAAACATAGAAATGAGATGCGATATCGCGTTTTAAGAATCATAAGAACTCTATTGCTACGATACGTAGACGTCTGCAAACGCTATTTCCTTGCAAGGAAGTGTCGCATTTACATTCATTTGAAGTGTAGACGAGGAATACATGACACTTCGCAAATCATATTATATCTTACCATGAAACATAGAAATGAGATGCGATATCGCGATTTAAGAAGCATTAGAACTCTATTGCTACGATACGTAGACATCTGCAAACGCTATTTCCTTGCAAGGAAGTGTCGCATTTACATACATTTGAAGTGTAGACGAGGAATACATGACACTTCGCAAATCATATTATATCATACCATGAAACATAGAAATGAGATGCGATATCGCGTTCTATGAAGCATTAGAACTCTATTGCTACGATACGTAGACATCTGCAAAGGCTATTTCCTTAGAAGGAAGTGTCGCATTTACATTCACTTGAAGTGTATGCGAGGAGTACATAACACTTCGCAAATCATATTATACCTTACCATGAAACATAGAAATGAGATGCGAAATCGCGTTTTAAGAATTATAAGAGCTCTATTGCTACGATACGTAGACATCTGCAATCGCTGTTTCCTTGCAAGGAAGTGTCGCATTTACTTTCATTTGAATCGTAGACGAGGAATGCATAACACTTCGCAATGAATATTATATCTTACCATGATACATAGATATGAGATGCAGTATCTCGTTTTAAGAAGCATTTGAACTCTATTTCTTCGATACGTAGACATCTGCAAACGCTGTTTCCTTGCAAGGAAGCGTCGCATTTACATTCATTTGAAGTGTAGACGAGGAATACATAACACTTCGCAATGAATATTATATCTTACCATGAAACATAGAAATGAGATGCGATATCGCGTTTTAAGAAGCATTAGAACTCTATTGCTACGATACGTAAACATCTGCAAACGCTATTTCCTTGCAAGGAAGTGTCGCATTTACATTCATTTGATGTGTAGACGAGGAATACATAACACTTCGCAAATCATATTATACCTTACCATGAAACATAGAAATGAGATGCGAAATCGCGTTTTAAGAATTATAAGAGCTCTATTGCTACGATACGTTGACATCTGCAAACGCTATTTCCTTGCAAGGAAGTGTCGCATTTACATTCATTTGAGGTGTAGACGAGGAATACATAACACTTCGCAAATCATATTATATCTTACCATGAAACATAGAAATGAGATGCGATATCGCGTTTTAAGAAGCATTTGAACTCTATTGCTACGATACGTAGACATCTGCAATCGCCGTTTCCTTGCAAGGAAGTGTCGCATTTACTTTCATTTGAATCGTAGACGAGGAATGCATAACACTTCGCAATGAATATTATATCTTACCATGATACATAGAAATGAGATGCGATATCGCGTTTTAAGAAGCATTTGAACTCTATTGCTACGATACGTAGACATCTGCAATCGCCGTTTCCTTGCAAGGAAGTGTCGCATTTACTTTCATTTGAATCGTAGACGAGGAATGCATAACACTTCGCAATGAATATTATATCTTACCATGATACATAGAAATGAGATGCGATATCGCGTTTTAAGAAGCATTTGAACTCTATTGCTACGATACGTAGACATCTGCAATCGCTGTTTCCTTGCAAGGAAGTGTCGCATTTACTTTCATTTGAATCGTAGACGAGGAATGCATAACGCTTCGCAATGTATATTATATCTTATCATGAAACATAGATATGAGATGCAATATCTCGTTTTAAGAAGCATTTGAACTCTATTGCTTCGATACGTAGACATCTGCAAACGCTATTTCCATGCAAGGAAGTGTCGCATTTACTTTCATTTGAATCGTAGACGAGGAATGCATAACGCTTCGCAATGTATATTATATCTTATCATGAAACATAGATATGAGATGCAATATCTCGTTTTAAGAAGCATTTGAACTCTATTGCTTCGATACGTAGACATCTGCAAACGCTATTTCCATGCAAGGAAGTGTCGCATTTACTTTCATTTGAATCGTAGACGAGGAATGCATAACAATTCGCAATGAATATTATATCTTATCATGAAACATAGATATGAGATGCAGTATCTCGTTTTAAGAAGCATTTGAACTCTACTGCTTCGATACGTAGACATCTGCAAACGCAATTTCCTTACAAGGAAGTGTCGCATTTACATTAATTTGAAGTGTAGACGAGGAATACATAACATCTCGCAAATCATATTACATCTTACCATGAAACACAGAAATGAGATGCGATATCGCGTTTTAAGAAGCATTAAAACTCTATTGCTTCGATACGTAGACATCTGCAAACGCTATTTCCTTGCAAGGAAGTGTCGCATTTACATTCATTTGAAGTGTAGACGAGGAATACATGACACTTCGCAAATCATATTATATCTTACCATGAAACATAGAAATGAGATGCGATATCGCGTTTTAAGAAGCATTAGAACTCTATTGCTACGATACGTAAACATCTGCCAACGCTATTTCCTTGCAAGGAAGTGTCGCATTTACATTCATTTGATGTGTAGACGAGGAATACATAACACATCGCAAATCATATTATATCTTACCATGAAACATAGAAATGAGATGCGATATCGCGTTTTAAGAAGCATTAGAAATCTATTGCTACGATACGTAGACATCTGCAAACGCTATTTCCTTACAAGGAAGTGTCGCATTTACATTCATTTGAAGTGTAGGCGAGGAATACATAATACTTCGCAAATCATATTATATCTCACCATGAGACATAGAAATGAGATGCGATATCGCGTTTTAAGAAGCATTAGTACTCTATTGCTACGATACCTAGACATCTACAGACGCTATTTCCTAGCAAGGAAGTGTCGCATTTACATTCATTTGAATCGTAGACGAAGAATGCATAACACTTCGCAATGAATATTATATCTTACCATGAAACATAGAAATGAGATGCGATATCGCGTTTTAAGAAGCATTAGAACTCTATTGCTACGATATCTAGACATCTGCATACGCTATTTCCTAGCGAGGAAGTGTCGCATTCACATTCATTTGAAGTGTAGACGAGGAATACATAACACTTCGCAAATCATATTATACCTTACCATGAAACACAGAAATGAGATGCGATATCGCGTTTTAAGAATCATAAGAACTCTATTGCTACGATACGTAGACGTCTGCAAACGCTATTTCCTTGCAAGGAAGTGTCGCATTTACATTCATTTGAATCGTAGGCGAGGAATGCATAACACTTCGCAAATCATATTACATCTTACCATGAAACATAAAAATGAGATGCGATATCGCGTTTTAAGAAGCTTTGGAACTCTAATGCTACGATAGGTAGACATCTGCAATTGCTATTTCCTTGCAAGGAAGTGTCGCATTTACATTCATTTGAAGTGTAGGCGAGGAATACATAACACTTCGCAAATCATATTATATCTTACCATGAAACATAGAAATGAGATGCGATATCGCCGTTTTAAGAAGCATTAGAAATCTATTGCTACGATACGTAGACATCTGTAAACGCTATTTCCTAGCGAGGAAGTATCGCATTCACATTCATTTGAAGTGCAGACGAGGTATACATATCACTTCGCAAATCATGTTATATCTTACCATGAAACATAGAAATGAGATGCGATATCGCGTTTTAAGAAACATTTGAACTCTATTGCTTCGATACGTAGACATCTGCAAACGCTATTTCCTTGCAAGGAAGTGTCGCATTTACATTCATTTGAAGTGTAGACGAGGAATACATAACACTTCGCAAATCATATTATATCTTGCCATGAAACATATAAATGAGATGCGATATCGCCGTTTTAAGAAGCATTAGAAATCTATTGTTACGATACGTAGACATCTGCAAACGCTATTTCCTAGCGAGGAAGTATCGCATTCACATTCATTTGAAGTGCAGACGAGGAATACATAACACTTCGCAAATGATGTTATATCTTACCATGAAACATAGAAATGAGATGCGATATCGCGTTTTAAGTATCATATGTACTCTATTGCTACGGTACGTAGACATCTGCAAACGCTATTTCCATGCAAGGAAGTGTCGCATTTACATTCATTTGATGTGTAGACGGGGAATACGTGATACTTCGCAAATCATATTATATCTTACCATGAAACATAGAAATGAGATGCGATATCGCGATTTAAGAAGCTTTAGAACACTATTGCTTCGATACGTAGACATCAGCAAACGCGCTTTCCTTGCAAGGAAGTGTCGCGTTTACATTCATTTGAATCGTAGACGAGGAATGCATAACACTTCGCAATGAATATTATATCTTATCATGAAACATAGATATGAGATGCAATATCTCCTTTTAAGAAGCATTTGAACTCTATTGTTTCGATACGTAAACATCTGCAGACGCTATTTCCAAGCAAGGAAGTGTCGCATTTACATTCATTTGAATCGTAGACGAGGAATGCATAACACTTCGCAATGAATATTATATCTTATCATGAAACATAGATATGAGATGCAATATCTCGTTTTAAGAAGCATTTCAACTTTATTGCTTCGATACGTAGACATCTGCAAACGCTATTTCCTTGCAAGGAAGTGTCGCATTTACATTCATTTGAAGTGTAGACGAGGAATACATGATACATCGCAAATCATATTATATCTTACCATGAAACATAGAAATGAGATGCGATATCGCGTTTTAAGAAGCATTAGAACACTATTGCTTCGATACGTAGACATCTGCAGACGCTATTTCCTTGCAAGGAAGTGTCGCATTTACATTCATTTGAAGTGTAGACGAGGAATACATAACACTTCGCAAATCATTTTATATCTTATCATGAAACATAGAAATGAGGTGCGATATCGCGTTTTAAGAATCATTAGAACTCTATTGCTACGATACCTAGACATCTGCAGACGCTATTTCCTAGCAAGGAAGTGTCGCATTTACATTCATTTGAAGTGTAGACGAGGAATACATAGCACTTCGCAAATCATATTATATCTTACCATGAAACATAGAAATGAGATGCGATATCGCCGTTTTAAGAAGCATTAGAAATCTATTGCTACGATACGTAGACATCTGCAAACACTATTTCCTAGCGAGGAAGTATCACCATTCACATTCATTTGAAGTGTAGACGAGGAATACATAACACTTCGCAAATGATGTTATATCTTACCATGAAACATAGAAATGAGATGCGATATCGCGTTTTAAGTATCATATGTACTCTATTTCTACGGCACGTAGACATCTGCAAACGCTATTTCCATGCAAGGAAGTGTCGCATTTACTTTCATTTGAATCGTAGTGTGAGGAATGCATAACACTTCGCAATGAATATTATATCTTATCATGAAACATAGATATTAGATGCAATATCTCGTTTTAAGAAGCATTGGAACTCTATTGCTACGATACCTAGACACCTGCAGACGCTATTTCCTAGCGAGGAAGTGTCGCATGCACATTCATTTGAAGTGTAGACGAGGAATGCATAACACTTCGCAATGAATATTATATCTTATCATGAAACATAGATATGAGATGCAGTATCTCGTTTTAAGAAGCATTTGAACTCTATTGCTTCGATACGTAGACATCTGCAAACGCAATTTCCTTACAAGAAAGTGTCGCATTTACATTCACTTGAGGTGTAGGCGAGGAGTACATAACACTTCGCAAATCATATTATACCTTACCATGAAACATAGAAATGAGATGCGAAATCGCGTTTTAAGAATTATAAGAGCTCTATTGCTACGATACGTAGACATCTGCAATCGCTGTTTCCTTGCAAGGAAGTGTCGCATTTACTTTCATTTGAATCGTAGACGAGGAATGCATAACACTTCGCAATGAATATTATATCTTACCATGATACATAGAAATGAGATGCGATATCGCGTTTTATGAAGCATTAGAACACTATTGCTACGATAGGTAGACATCTGCAAATGCTATTTCCTTGAAAGGAAGTATCGCATTTACTTTCATTTGAATCGTAGACGAGGAATGCATAACACTTCGCAATGAATATTATATGTTACCATGAAACATAGAAATGAGATGCGATATCGCGTTTTAAGAAGCATTAGAACTCTATTGCTACGATAGGTAGACATCTGCAAACGCTATATCCTTGCAAGGAAGTGTCGTATTTACATTGATTTGAAGTGTAGACGAGGAATACATAACACTTCGCATATCATATTATATCTTACCATGAATCATAGAAATGAGATGTGACATCGCGTTTAAAGTATCATAAGAACTCTATTGTTACGATACGTAGACATCTGCAAACGCTATTTCCTTGGAAGGAAGTGTCGCATTTACGTTCATTTGAATCGTAGACGAGGAATGCATAACACTTCGCAAATCATATTATATCTTACCATGAAACATAGAAATGAGATCCGATATCGCGTTTTAAGAAGCATTTGAACTCTATTGCTTCGATACGTAGACATCTGCAAACGCTATTTCCTTGCAAGGAAGTGTCGCATTTACATTCATTTGAAGTGTAGACGAGGAATACATAACACTTCGCAAATCATATTATATCTTACCATGAAACATAGAAAGGAGATGCGATATCGCGTTTTAAGAAGCATTAGAACTCTATTGCTACGATACGTAGACATCTGCAAACGGTATTTCCTAGCGAGCGAGTGTCGCATTTACATTCATTTGAAGTGTAGACGAGGAATACATAACATCTCGCAAATCATATTACATCTTACCATGAAACATAGAAATGAGATGCGATATCGCGTTTTAAGAAGCATTAGAACTCTATTGCTACGATATGTAAACATCTGCAAACGCTATTTCCTTGCAAGGAAGTGTCGCATTTACAGTCATTTGATGTGTAGACGAGGAATACATAACACTTCGCAAATCATATTATACCTTACCATGAAACATAGAAATGAGATGCGAAATCGCGTTTTAAGAATTATAAGAGCTCTATTGCTACGATACGTAGACATCTGCAAACGCTATTTCCTTGCAAGGAAGTGTCGCATTTACATTCATTTGAGGTGTAGACGAGGAATACATAACACTTCGCAAATAATATTATATCTTACCATGAAACATAGAAATGTGATGCGATATCGCGTTTTAAGAAGCATTTGAACTCTATTGCTACGATACGTAGACATCTGCAATCGCTGTTTCCTTGCAAGGAAGTGTCGCATTTACTTTCATTTGAATCGTAGACGAGGAATGCATAACACTTCGCAATGTATATTATATCTTATCGTGAAACATAGATATGAGATGCAATATCTCGTTTTAAGAAGCATTTGAACTCCATTGCTTCGATACGTAGACATCTGCAAACGCTATTTCCATGCAAGGAAGTGTCGCATTTACTTTCATTTGAATCGTAGACGAGGAATGCATAACACTTCGCAATGAATATTATATCTTATCATGAAACATAGATATGAGATGCAGTATCTCGTTTTAAGAAGCATTTGAACTCTATTGCTTCGATACGTAGACATCTGCAAACGCAATTTCCTTACAAGGAAGTGTCGCATTTACATTAATTTGAAGTGTAGACGAGGAATACATAACATCTCGCAAATCATATTACATCTTACCATGAAACACAGAAATGAGATGCGATATCGCGTTTTAAGAAGCATTAGAACTCTATTGCTACGATATCTAGACATCTGCATACGCTATTTCCTAGCGAGGAAGTGTCGCATTCACATTCATTTGAAGTGTAGAAGAGGAATACATAACACTTCGCAAATCATATTATACCTTACCATGAAACACAGAAATGAGATGCGATATCGCGTTTTAAGATGCATTAGAACTCTATTGCTACGATACGTAGACATCTGCAAACGCTATTTCCTTGCAAGGAAGTGTCGCATTTACATTCATTTGATGTGTAGACGGGGAATACGTGATACTTCGCAAATCATATTATATCTTACCATGAAACATAGAAATGAGATGCGATATCGCGATTTAAGAAGCTTTAGAACACTGTTGCTTCGATACGTAGACATCAGCAAACGCGCTTTCCTTGCAAGGAAGTGTCGCATTTACATTCATTTGAAGTGTGGACGAGGAATACATAACACTTCGCAAATCATATTATATCTTATCATGAAACATAGAAATGAGATGCGATATCGCGTTTTAAGAATCATTAGAACTCTATTGCTACGATACCTAGACATCTGCAGACGCTATTTCCTAGCAAGGAAGTGTCGCATTTACATTCGTTTGAAGTGTAGACGAGGAATACATAGCACTTCGCAAATCATATTATATCTTACCATGAAACATAGAAATGAGATGCGATATCGCGTTTTAAGTATCATATGTACTCTATTGCTACGGTACGTAGACATCTGCAAACGCTATTTCCATGCAAGGAAGTGTCGCATTTACTTTCATTTGAATCGTAGTGTGAGGAATGCATAACACTTCGCAATGAATATTATATCTTATCATGAAATATAGATATTAGATGCAATATCTCGTTTTAAGAAGCATTGGAACTCTATTGCTACGATACCTAGACACCTGCAGACGCTATTTCCTAGCGAGGAAGTGTCGCATTCACATTCATTTGAAGTGTAGACGAGGAATGCATAACACTTCGCAATGAATATTATATCTTATCATGAAACATAGATATGAGATGCAGTATCTCGTTTTAAGAAGCATTTGAACTCTATTGCTTCGATACGTAGACATCTGCAAACGCAATTTCCTTACAAGAAAGTGTCGCATTTACATTCATTTGAAGTGTAGACGAGGAATACATGACACTTCGCAAATCATATTATATCATACCATGAAACATAGAAATGAGATGCGATACTGCGTTCTAAGAAGCATTAGAAATCCATTGCTACGATACGTAGATATCTGCAAATGCTATTTCCTTGCAAGGAGGTGTCGCATTTACATTCATTTGATGTGTAGACGAGGAATACATAACACTTCGCAAATCATATTATATCTTACCATGAAACATAGAAATGAGATGCGATATCGCGTTTTATGAAGCATTAGAACTCTATTGCTACGATACGTAGACATCTGCAAAGGCTATTTCCTTGCAAGGAAGTGTCGCATTTACATTCACTTGAAGTGTAGGCGAGGAGTACATAACACTTCGCAAATCATATTATACCTTACCATGAAACATAGAAATGAGATGCGAAATCGCGTTTTAAGAATTATAAGAGCTCTATTGCAATGATACGTAGACATCTGCAATCGCTGTTTCCTTGCAAGGAAGTGTCGCATTTACTTTCATTTGAATCGTAGACGAGGAATGCATAACACTTCGCAATGAATATTATATCTTACCATGATACATAGAAATGAGATGCGATATCGCGTTTTATGAAGCATTAGAACACTATTGCTACGATAGGTAGACATCTGCAAATGCTATTTCCTTGAAAGGAAGTATCGCATTTACTTTCATTTGAATCGTAGACGAGGAATGCATAACACTTCGCAATGAATATTATATGTTACCATGAAACATAGAAGTGAGATGCGATATCGCGTTTTAAGAAGCATTAGAACTCTATTGCTACGATAGGTAGACATCTGCAAACGCTATATCCTTGCAAGGAAGTGTCGTATTTACATTGATTTGAAGTGTAGACGAGGAATACATAACACTTCGCAAATCATATTATATCTTACCATGAATCATAGAAATGAGATGTGATATCGCGTTTAAAGTATCATAAGAACTCTATTGTTACGATACGTAGACATCTGCAAACGCTATTTCCTTGGAAGGAAGTGTCGCATTTACGTTCATTTGAATCGTAGACGAGGAATGCATAACACTTCGCAAATCATATTATATCTTACCATGAAACATAGAAATGAGATCCGATATCGCGTTTTAAGAAGCATTTGAACTCTATTGCTTCGATACGTAGACATCTGCAAACGCTATTTCCTTGCAAGGAAGTGTCGCATTTACATTCATTTGATGTGTAGACGAGGAATACATAACACTTCGCAAATCATATTATACCTTACCATGAAACATAGAAATGAGATGCGAAATCGCGTTTTAAGAATTATAAGAGCTCTATTCCTACGATACGTAGACATCTGCAAACGCTATTTCCTTGCAAGGAAGTGTCGCATTTTCATTCATTTGAGGTGTAGACGAGGAATACATAACACTTCGCAAATCATATTATATCTTACCATGAAACATAGAAATGTGATGCGATATCGCGTTTTAAGAAGCATTTGAACTCTATTGCTACGATACGTAGACATCTGCAATCGCTGTTTCCTTGCAAGGAAGTGTCGCATTTACTTTCATTTGAATCGTAGACGAGGAATGCATAACACTTCGCAATGAATATTATATCTTACCATGATACATAGAAATGAGATGCGATATCGCGTTTTAAGAAGCATTTGAACTCTATTGCTACGATACGTAGACATCTGCAATCGCTGTTTCCTTGCAAGGAAGTGTCGCATTTACCTTCATTTGTATCGTAGACGAGGAATGCATAACACTTCGCAATGTATATTATATCTTATCGTGAAACATAGATATGAGATGCAATATCTCGTTTTAAGAAGCATTTGAACTCTATTGCTTCGATACGTAGACATCTGCAAACGCTATTTCCATGCAAGGAAGTGTCGCATTTACTTTCATTTGAATCGCAGACGAGGAATGCATAACACTTCGCAATGAATATTATATCTTATCATGAAACATAGATATGAGATGCAGTATCTCGTTTTAAGAAGCATTTGAACACTATTGCTTCGATACGTAGACATCTGCAAACGCAATTTCCTTACAAGGAAGTGTCGCATTTACATTAATTTGAAGTGTAGACGAGGAATACATAACATCTCGCAAATCATATTACATCTTACCATGAAACACAGGAATGAGATGCGATATCGCGTTTTAAGAAGCACTAAAACTCAATTGCTTCGATACGTAGACATCTGCAAACGCTATTTCCTTGCAAGGAAGTGTCGCATTTACATTCATTTGAAGTGTAGACGAGGAATACATGACACTTCGCGAATCATATTATATCTTACCATGAAACATAGAAATGAGATGCGATATCGCGTTTTAAGAAGCATTAGAACTCTATTGCTACGATACGTAAACATCTGCAAACGCTATTTCCTTGCAAGGAAGTGTCGCATTTACATTCATTTGATGTGTAGACGAGGAATACATAACACTTCGCAAATCATATTATATCTTACCATGAAACATAGAAATGAGATGCGATATCGCGTTTTAAGAAGCATTTGAACTCTATTGCTTCGATACGTAGACATCTGCAAACGCTATTTCCTTGCAAGGAAGTGTCGCATTTACTTTCATTTGAATCGTAGACGAGGAATGCATAACACTTCGCAATGAATATTGTATCTTATCATGAAACATAGATATTAGATGCAATATCTCGTTTTAAGTAGCATTGGAACTCTATTGCTACGATACCTAGACATCTGCAGACGCTATTTCCTAGCGAGGAAGTGTCGCATTCACATTCATTTGAAGTGTAGACGAGGAATACGTAACACTTCGCAAATCATATTATACCTTACCATGAAACATAGAAATGAGATGCGATATCGCTTTTTAAGAATCATAAGAACTCTATTGCTACGATACGTAGACATCTGCAAACGCTATTTCCTTGCAAGGAAGTGTCGCATTTACATTCAGTTGAATCGTAGCAGAGGAATGCATAACACTTCACAAATCATAATACATCTTACCATGAAACGTAGAAATGAGATGCGATATCGCGTTTTAAGAAGCACTAGAAATCTATTGCTACGATACCCAGACATCTGCAGACGCTATTTCCTACCAAGGAAGTGTCGCATTTACATTCATTTGAAGTGTAGACGAGGAATACATGATACTTAGCAAATCATATTATATCTTACCATGAAACATACAAATGAGATGCGATATCGCGTTTTAAGAAGCATTAGAACACTATTGCTTCGATACGTAGACATCTGCAAACGCTGTTTCCTTGCAAGGAAGTGTCGCATTTACTTTCATTTGGATCGTAGACGAGGAATGCATAACACTTCGCAATGAATATGATATCTTACAATGAAACATAGAAATGAGATGCGATATCGCGTTTTAAGAAGCATTAGAACTCTATTGCTTCGATACGTAGACATCTGCAAACGCTATTTCCTTGTAAGGAAGTGTCGCATTTACATTCATTTGAAGTGTAGACGAGAAATACATAATACTTCGCTAATCATATTATATCTTACCATGAAACATAGAAATGAGATGCGATATCGCGTTTTAAGAACCATTAGAACTCTATTGCTACGATAGGTAGACATCTGCAATCGCTATTTCCTTGCAAGGAAGTGTCGCATTTACATTCATTTGAATCGTAGACGAGGAATGCATAACACTTCGCAATGAATATTATATCTTATCATGAAACATAGATATGAGATGCAATATCTCGTTCTAAGAAGCATTAGAAACCCATTGCTACGATACGTAGACATCTGCAAACGCTATTTCCTTGCAAGGAAGTGTCGCATTTACATTCATTTGACGTGTAGACGAGGAATACATAACACTTCGCAAGTCATATTATATCTTACCATGAGACATAGAAATGAGATATGATATCGCGTTTTAAGAAGCATTAGAAATCTATTGCTACGGTACGTACACATCTGCAAACGCTATTTCCTTGCAAGGAAGTGTTGCATTTACTTTCATTTGAATCGTAGACGAGGAATGCATAACACTTCGCAATGTATATTATATCTTATCACGAAACATAGATATGAGATGCAATATCCCCTATTTAAGAAGCATTTGAACTCTATTGCTTCGATACGTAGACATTTGCAAACGCTATTTCCCTGCAAGGAAGTGTCGCATTTACATTCATTTCAAGTGTAGACGAGGAATACATGACACTTCGCAAATCATATTATATCTTACCATGAAATATAGAAATGAGATGCGATATCGCGTTCTAAGAAGCATCAGAAATCCATTGCTACGATACGTAGACATCTGCAGACGCTATTTCCTTGCAAGAAAGTGTCGCATTTACATTCATTTGAATCGTAGACGAGGAATGCATAACACTTCGCAATGAATACTATATCTTATCATGAAACATAGATATGAGATGCAATATCTCGTTTTAAGAAGCATTTGAACTCTGTTGCTTCGATACGTAGACATCTGCAAACGCTGTTTCCTTGCAAAGAAGTGACGCATTTACTTTCATTTGAATCGTAGACGAGGAATGCATAACACTTCGCAATGAATATTATATCTTACCATGAAACATAGAAATGATATGCGATATCGCGTTTTAAGTAGCATTAGAACTCTATTGCTTCGATACGTAGACATCTGCAAACGCTATTTCCTTGTAAGGAAGTGTCGCATTTACATTCATTTGAAGTGTAGACGAGGAATACATAATACTTCGCAAATCATATTATATCTTACCATGAAACATAGAAATGAGATGCGATATCGCGTTTTAAGAAGCACTTGAACTCTATTGCTTCGATACGTAGACATCTGCAAACGCTATTTCCTTGCAAGGAACTGTAGCATTTACATTCATTTGAATCGTAGACGAGGAATGCGTAACACTTCGCAATGAATACTATATCTTATCATGAAACATAGATATGAGATGCAATATCTCGTTTTAAGAAGCATTTGAACTCTGTTGCTTCGATACGCATACATCTGCAAACGCTGTTTCCTTGAAAGGAATTGACGCATTTACTTTCATTTGAATCGTAGACGAGGAATGCATAACACTTCGCAATGAATATTATATCTTACCATGATACATAGAAATGAGATGCGATATCGCGTTTTAAGAAGCATTAGAACACTATTGCTACGATAGGTAGACATCTGCAAATGCTATTTCCTTGCAAGGAAGTATCGCATTTACTTTCATTTGAATCGTAGACGAGGAATGCATAACATTTCGCAATGAATATCATATCTTACCATGAAACATAGAAATGAGATGCGATATCGCGTTTTAAGATGCATTAGAACTCTAGTGCTACGATAGGTAGACATCTGCAAACGCTATTTCCTTGCAAGGAAGTGTCGTATTTACAATGATTTGAAGTGTAGACGAGGAATACATAACACTTCGCAAATCATATTATATCTTACCATGAATCATAGAAATGAGATGCGATATCGCGTTTTAAGAAGCATTTGAACTCTATTGCTTCGATACGTAGACATCTGCAAACGCTATTTCCTTGCAAGGAAGTGTCGCATTTACATTCATTTGAAGTGTAGACGAGGAATACATGATACTTCGCAAATCATATTATATCTTACCATGAAACATAGAAATGAGATGCGATAGCGCGTTTTAAGAAGCATTTGAACTCTATTGCTTCGATACGTAGACATCTGCAAACGCTGTTTCCTTGCAAGGAAGTGTCGCATTTACATTCATTTGAAGTGTAGACGAGGAATACATAACACTTCGCAAATCATATTTTATCTTACCATGAAACATAGAAATGAGATGCGATATCGCGTTTTAAGAAGCATTAGAACTCTATTGCTACGATACCTAGACACCTGCAAACGCTATTTCCTTGTAAGGAAGTGTCGCATTTACATTCATTTGAAGTGTAGACGAGGAATACATAATACTTCGCAAATCATATTATATCTTACCATGAAACATAGAAATGAGATGCGATATCGCCTTTTAAGAAGCACTTGAACTCTATTGCTTCGATACGTAGACATCTGCAAACGCTATTTCCTTGCAAGGAACTGTAGCATTTACATTCATTTGAATCGTAGACGAGGAATGCGTAACACTTCGCAATGAATACTATATCTTATCATGAAACATAGATATGAGATGCAATATCTCGTTTTAAGAAGCATTTGAACTCTGTTGCTTCGATACGTATACATCTGCAAACGCTGTTTCCTTGAAAGGAATTGTCGCATTTACTTTCATTTGAATCGTAGACGAGGAATGCATAACACTTCGCAATGAATATTATATCTTACCATGATACATAGAAATGACATGCGATATCGCGTTTTAAGAAGCATTAGAACACTATTGCTACGATAGGTAGACATCTGCAAATGCTATTTCCTTGCAAGGAAGTATCGTATTTACAATGATTTGAAGTGTAGATGAGGAATACATAACACTTCGCAAATCATATTATATCTTACCATGAATCATAGGAATGAGATGCGATATCGCGTTTTAAGAAGCATTTGAACTCTATTGCTTCGATACGTAGACATCTGCAAACGCTATTTCCTTGCAAGGAAGTGTCGCATTTACATTCATTTGAATCGTAGACGAGGAATGCATAACACTTCGCAATGAATATTATATCTTATCATGAAACATAGATATGAGATGCAATATCTCGTTTTAAGAAGCATTTGAACTCTATTGCTTCGATACGTAGACATCTGCAAACGCTATTTCCTTGCAAGGAAGTGTCGCATTTACATTCATTTGAAGTGTAGACGAGGAATACATGATACTTCGCAAATCATATTATATCTTACCATGAAACATAGAAATGAGATGCGATAGCGCGTTTTAAGAAGCATTTGAACTCTATTGCTTCGATACGTAGACATCTGCAAACGCTGTTTCCTTGCAAGGAAGTGTCGCATTTACATTCATTTGAAGTGTAGACGAGGAATACATAACACTTCGCAAATCATATTTTATCTTACCATGAAACATAGAAATGAGATGCGATATCGCGTTTTAAGAAGCATTAGAACTCTATTGCTACGATACCTAGACATCTGCAAATGCTATTTCCCAGCGAGCAAGTGTCGCATTTACATTCATTTGATGTGTAGACGAGGAATACATAGCACTTCGCAAATCATATTATATCTTACCATGAAACATAGAAATGAGATGCGATATCGCGTTTTAAGAAGCATTAGAACACTATTTCTTCGATATGTAGACAACTGCAAACGCTATTTCCTTGCAAGGATGAGTCGCATTTACATTCATTTGAAGTGTAGACGAGGAATACATAACACTTCGCAAATCATATTATATCTTACCATGAAACATAGAAATGAGATGCGATATCGCGTTTTGAGAAGCATTAGAAATCTATTGCTACGATACGTACACATCTGCAAACGCTACTTCCTTGCAAGGAAGTGTTGCATTTACTTTCATTTGAATCGTAGACGACGAATGCATAACACTTCGCAATGTATATTATATCTTATCATGAAACATAGATATGGGATGCAATATCTCGTTTTAAGAAGCATTTGAACTCTATTGCTTCGATACGTAGACATCTGCAAACGCTGTTTCCTTGCAAGGAAGTGTCGCATTTACTTTCATTTGGATCGTAGACGAGGAATGCATAACACTTCGCAATGAATATTATATCTTACCATGATACATAGAAATGAGATGCGATATCGCGTTTTAAGAAGCATTAGAACACTATTGCTACGATAGGTAGACATCTGCAAATGCTATTTCCTTGCAAGGAAGTATCGCATTTACTTTCATTTGAATCGTAGACGAGGAATGCATAACATTTCGCAATGAATATTATATCTTACCATGAGACATAGAAATGAGATGCGATATCGCGTTTTAAGAAGCATTAGAACTCTATTGCTACGATAGGTAGACATCTGCAAACGCTATTTCCTTGCAAGGAAGTGTAGTATTTACATTGATTTGAAGTGTAGACGAGGAATACATAGCACTTCGCAAATCATATTATATCTTACCATGAATCATAGAAATGAGATGCGATATCGCGTTTTAAGTATCATAAGAACTCTATTGTTACGATACGTAGACATCTGCAAACGCTATTTCCTTGGAAGAAAGTGTCGCATTTACGTTCATTTGAATCGTAGACGAGGAATGCATAACACTTCGCAAATCATATTATATCTTACCATGAAACATAGAAATGAGATGCGATATCGCGTTTTAAGAAGCATTTGAACTCTATTGCTTCGATACGTAGACATCTGCAAACGCTATTTCCTTGCAAGGAAGTGTCGCATTTACATTCATTTGAAGTGTAGACGAGGAATACATAACACTTCGCAAATCATATTATACCTTACCATGAAACATAGAAATGAGATGCGAAATCGCGTTTTAAGAATTATAAGAACTCTATTGCTACGATACGTAGACATCTGCAAACGCTATTTCCTTGCAAGGAAGTGTCGCATTTACATTCATTTGAATCGTAGACGAGGAATGCATAACACTTCGCAATGAATATTATATCTTATCATGAAACATAGATATGAGATGCAATATCTCGTTTTAAGAAGCATTTGAACTCTATTGCTTCGATACGTAGACATCTGCAAACGCTAATTCCTTGCAAGGAAGTGTCGCATTTACATTCATTTGAAGTGTAGACGAGGAATACATGATACTTCGCAAATCATATTATATCTTACCATGAAACATAGAAATGAGATGCGATAGCGCGTTTTAAGAAGCATTTGAACTCTATTGCTTCGATACGTAGACATCTGCAAACGCTGTTTCCTTGCAAGGAAGTGTCGCATTTACATTCATTTGAAGTGTAGACGAGGAATACATAACACTTCGCAAATCATATTTTATCTTACCATGAAACATAGAAATGAGATGCGATATCGCGTTTTAAGAAGCATAAGAACTCTATTGTTACGATACGTAGACATCTGCAAACGCTATTTCCTTGGAAGAAAGTGTCGCATTTACGTTCATTTGAATCGTAGACGAGGAATGCATAACACTTCGCAATGAATATTATATCTTATCATGAAACATAGATATGAGATGCAATATCTCGTTTTAAGAAGCATTTCAACTCTATTGCTTCGATACGTAGACATCTGCAAACGCTATTTCCTTGCAAGGAAGTGTCGCATTTACATTCATTTGAAGTGTAGACGAGGAATACATGATACTTCGCAAATCATATTATATCTTACCATGAAACATAGAAATGAGATGCGATATCGCGTTTTAAGAATTATAAGAACTCTATTGCTACGATACGTAGACATCTGCAAACGCTATTTCCTTGCAAGGAAGTGTCGCATTTACTTTCATTTGAATCGTAGACGAGGAATGCATAACACTTCGCAATGAATATTATATCTTATCATGAAACATAGATATTAGATGCAATATCTCGTTTTAAGAAGCATTGGAACTCTATTGCTACGATACCTAGACATCTGCAGTCGCTATTTCCTAGCGAGGAAGTGTCGCATTCACATTCATTTGAAGTGTAGACGAGGAATACATAACACTTCGCAAATCATATTATACCTTACCATGAAACATAGAAATGTGATGCGATATCGCTTTTTAAGGATCATAAGAACTCTATTGCTACGATACGTAGACATCTGCAAACGCTATTTCCTTGCAAGGAAGTGTCGCATTTACATTCATTTGAATCGTAGGCGAGGAATGCAGAGCACTTCGCAATGTATATTATATCTTATCATGAAACATAGATATGAGATGCAGTATCTCGTTTTAAGAAGCATTTGAACTCTATTGCTTCGATACGTAGACATTTGCAAACGCTATTTCCTTGCAAGGAAGCATCGCATTTACATTCATTTGAAGTGTAGACGAGGAATACATAACACATCGCAAATCATATTACATCTTACCATTAAACATAGAAATGAGATGCGATATCGCGTTTTAAGAAGCATTAGAACTCTATTGCTACGATACCTAGACATCTGCAGACGCTATTTCCCAGCAAGGAAGTGTCGCATTTACATTCATTTGAAGTGTAGACGAGGAATACATGACACTTCGCAAATCATATTATATCTTACCATGAAACATAGAAATGAGATGCGATGTCGCGTTTCAAGAATCATAAGAACTCTATTGTTACGATACGTAGACATCTGCAAACGCTATTTCCTTGCAAGGAAGTGTCGCATTTACATTCATTTGAAGTGTAGACGAGGAATACATGATACTTCGCAAATCATATTATATCTTACCATGAAACATAGAAATGAGATGCGATAGCGCGTTTTAAGAAGCATTTGAACTCTATTGCTTCGATACGTAGACATCTGCAAACGCTGTTTCCTTGCAAGGAAGTGTCGCATTTACATTCATTTGAAGTGTAGACGAGGAATACATAACACTTCGCAAATCATATTTTATCTTACCATGAAACATAGAAATGAGATGCGATATCGCGTTTTAAGAAGCATTAGAACTCTATTGCTACGATACCTAGACACCTGCAAACGCTATTTCCTTGTAAGGAAGTGTCGCATTTACATTCATTTGAAGTGTAGACGAGGAATACATAATACTTCGCAAATCATATTATATCTTACCATGAAACATAGAAATGAGATGCGATATCGCCTTTTAAGAAGCACTTGAACTCTATTGCTTCGATACGTAGACATCTGCAAACGCTATTTCCTTGCAAGGAACTGTAGCATTTACATTCATTTGAATCGTAGACGAGGAATGCGTAACACTTCGCAATGAATACTATATCTTATCATGAAACATAGATATGAGATGCAATATCTCGTTTTAAGAAGCATTTGAACTCTGTTGCTTCGATACGTATACATCTGCAAACGCTGTTTCCTTGAAAGGAATTGTCGCATTTACTTTCATTTGAATCGTAGACGAGGAATGCATAACACTTCGCAATGAATATTATATCTTACCATGATACATAGAAATGACATGCGATATCGCGTTTTAAGAAGCATTAGAACACTATTGCTACGATAGGTAGACATCTGCAAATGCTATTTCCTTGCAAGGAAGTATCGTATTTACAATGATTTGAAGTGTAGATGAGGAATACATAACACTTCGCAAATCATATTATATCTTACCATGAATCATAGAAATGAGATGCGATATCGCGTTTTAAGAAGCATTTGAACTCTATTGCTTCGATACGTAGACATCTGCAAACGCTATTTCCTTGCAAGGAAGTGTCGCATTTACATTCATTTGAATCGTAGACGAGGAATGCATAACACTTCGCAATGAATATTATATCTTATCATGAAACATAGATATGAGATGCAATATCTCGTTTTAAGAAGCATTTGAACTCTATTGCTTCGATACGTAGACATCTGCAAACGCTATTTCCTTGCAAGGAAGTGTCGCATTTACATTCATTTGAAGTGTAGACGAGGAATACATGATACTTCGCAAATCATATTATATCTTACCATGAAACATAGAAGTGAGATGCGATAGCGCGTTTTAAGAAGCATTTGAACTCTATTGCTTCGATACGTAGACATCTGCAAACGCTGTTTCCTTGCAAGGAAGTGTCGCATTTACATTCATTTGAAGTGTAGACGAGGAATACATAACACTTCGCAAATCATATTTTATCTTACCATGAAACATAGAAATGAGATGCGATATCGCGTTTTAAGAAGCATTAGAACTCTATTGCTACGATACCTAGACATCTGCAAACGCTATTTCCCAGCGAGCAAGTGTCGCATTTACATTCATTTGATGTGTAGACGAGGAATACATAGCACTTCGCAAATCATATTATATCTTACCATGAAACATAGAAATGAGATGCGATATCGCGTTTTAAGAAGCATTAGAACACTATTTCTTCGATATGTAGACAACTGCAAACGCTATTTCCTTGCAAGGATGAGTCGCATTTACATTCATTTGAAGTGTAGACGAGGAATACATAACACTTCGCAAATCATATTATATCTTACCATGAAACATAGAAATGAGATGCGATATCGCGTTTTGAGAAGCATTAGAAATCTATTGCTACGATACGTACACATCTGCAAACGCTACTTCCTTGCAAAGAAGTGTTGCATTTACTTTCATTTGAATCGTAGACGACGAATGCATAACACTTCGCAATGTATATTATATCTTATCATGAAACATAGATATGGGATGCAATATCTCGTTTTAAGAAGCATTTGAACTCTATTGCTTCGATACGTAGACATCTGCAAACGCTGTTTCCTTGCAAGGAAGTGTCGCATTTACTTTCATTTGGATCGTAGACGAGGAATGCATAACACTTCGCAATGAATATTATATCTTACCATGATACATAGAAATGAGATGCGATATCGCGTTTTAAGAAGCATTAGAACACTATTGCTACGATAGGTAGACATCTGCAAATGCTATTTCCTTGCAAGGAAGTATCGCATTTACTTTCATTTGAATCGTAGACGAGGAATGCATAACATTTCGCAATGAATATTATATCTTACCATGAGACATAGAAATGAGATGCGATATCGCGTTTTAAGAAGCATTAGAACTCTATTGCTACGATAGGTAGACATCTGCAAACGCTATTTCCTTGCAAGGAAGTGTAGTATTTACATTGATTTGAAGTGTAGACGAGGAATACATAGCACTTCGCAAATCATATTATATCTTACCATGAATCATAGAAATGAGATGCGATATCGCGTTTTAAGTATCATAAGAACTCTATTGTTACGATACGTAGACATCTGCAAACGCTATTTCCTTGGAAGAAAGTGTCGCATTTACGTTCATTTGAATCGTAGACGAGGAATGCATAACACTTCGCAAATCATATTATATCTTACCATGAAACATAGAAATGAGATGCGATATCGCGTTTTAAGAAGCATTTGAACTCTATTGCTTCGATACGTAGACATCTGCAAACGCTATTTCCTTGCAAGGAAGTGTCGCATTTACTTTCATTTGAATCGTAGACGAGGAATGCATAACATTTCGCAATGAATATTATATCTTACCATGAGACGTAGAAATGAGATGCGATATCGCGTTTTAAGAAGCATTAGAACTCTATTGCTACGATAGGTAGACATCTGCAAACGCTATTTCCTTGCAAGGAAGTGTAGTATTTACATTGATTTGAAGTGTAGACGAGGAATACATAGCACTTCGCAAATCATATTATATCTTACCATGAATCATAGAAATGAGATGCGATATCGCGTTTTAAGTATCATAAGAACTCTATTGTTACGATACGTAGACATCTGCAAACGCTATTTCCTTGGAAGAAAGTGTCGCATTTACGTTCATTTGAATCGTAGACGAGGAATGCATAACACTTCGCAAATCATATTATATCTTACCATGAAACATAGAAATGAGATGCGATATCGCGTTTTAAGAAGCATTTGAACTCTATTGCTTCGATACGTAGACATCTGCAAACGCTATTTCCTTGCAAGGAAGTGTCGCATTTACATTCATTTGAAGTGTAGACGAGGAATACATAACACTTCGCAAATCATATTATACCTTACCATGAATCATAGAAATGAGATGCGAAATCGCGTTTTAAGAATTATAAGAACTCTATTGCTACGATACGTAGACATCTGCAAACGCTATTTCCTTGCAAGGAAGTGTCGCATTTACATTCATTTGAATCGTAGACGAGGAATGCATAACACTTCGCAATGAATATTATATCTTATCATGAAACATAGATATGAGATGCAATATCTCGTTTTAAGAAGCATTTGAACTCTATTGCTTCGATACGTAGACATCTGCAAACGCTAATTCCTTGCAAGGAAGTGTCGCATTTACATTCATTTGAAGTGTAGACGAGGAATACATGATACTTCGCAAATCATATTATATCTTACCATGAAACATAGAAATGAGATGCGATAGCGCGTTTTAAGAAGCATTTGAACTCTATTGCTTCGATACGTAGACATCTGCAAACGCTGTTTCCTTGCAAGGAAGTGTCGCATTTACATTCATTTGAAGTGTAGACGAGGAATACATAACACTTCGCAAATCATATTTTATCTTACCATGAAACATAGAAATGAGATGCGATATCGCGTTTTAAGAAGCATAAGAACTCTATTGTTACGATACGTAGACATCTGCAAACGCTATTTCCTTGGAAGAAAGTGTCGCATTTACGTTCATTTGAATCGTAGACGAGGAATGCATAACACTTCGCAATGAATATTATATCTTATCATGAAACATAGATATGAGATGCAATATCTCGTTTTAAGAAGCATTTCAACTCTATTGCTTCGATACGTAGACATCTGCAAACGCTATTTCCTTGCAAGGAAGTGTCGCATTTACATTCATTTGAAGTGTAGACGAGGAACACATGACACTTAGCAAATCATCTTATATCTTACCATGAAACAAAGAAATGAGATGCGATATCGCGTTTTAAGACGCATTAGAAAGCTATTGCTACGATACGTAGACATCTGCAAACGCTATTTCCTAGCGAGGAAGTATCGCATTCACATTCATTTGAAGTGTAGACGAGGAATACATGACACTTCGCAAATCATGTTATATCTTACAATGAAACATAGAAATGAGATGCGATATCGCGTTTTAGGAAGCATTAGAAAGCAATTGCTACGATACCTAGACATCTGCAAACGCTATTTCCTAGCGAGCAAGTGTCGCATTCACAGTCATTTGAAGTGTAGACGAGGAATACATGACACTTCGCAAATCTTATTATATCTTACCATGAAACATAGTAATGAAATGCGATATCGCGTTTTAAGAAGCATTAGAACTCTATTGCTACGACACGTAGACACCTGCAAACGCTATTTCCTTGCAAGGAAGTGTCGCATTTACATTCATTTGAAGTGTAGACGAGCAATACATGACACTTCGCAAATCATATTATATCTTACCATGAAACATAGAAATGAGATGCGATATCGCGTTCTAAGAAGCATCAGAAATCCATTGCTACGATACGTAGACATCTGCAGACGCTATTTCCTTGCAAGGAAGTGTCGCATTTACATTCATTTGAAGTGTAGACGAGGAATACATGATACTTCGCAAATCATATTATATCTTACCATGAAACATGGAAATGAGATGCGATAGCGCGTTTTAAGAAGCATTTGAACTCTATTGCTTCGATACGTAGACATCTGCAAACGCTGTTTCCTTGCAAGGAAGTGTCGCATTTACATTCATTTGAAGTGTAGACGAGGAATACATAACACTTCGCAAATCATATTTTATCTTACCATGAAACATAGAAATGAGATGCGATATCGCGTTTTAAGAAGCATTAGAACTCTATTGCTACGATACCTAGACATCTGCAAACGCTATTTCCTAGCGAGCAAGTGTCGCATTTACATTCATTTGATGTGTAGACGAGGAATACATAGCACTTCGCAAATCATATTATATCTTACCATGAAACATAGAAATGAGATGCGATATCGCGTTTTAAGAAGCATTAGAACTCTATTGCTTCGATACGTAGACATCTGCAAACGCTATTTCCTTGCAAGGAAGTGTCGCATTTACATTCATTTGAAGTGTAGACGAGGAATACATGATACTTCGCAAATCATATTATATCTTACCATGAAACATAGAAATGAGATGCGATAGCGCGTTTTAAGAAGCATTTGAACTCTATTGCTTCGATACGTAGACATCTGCAAACGCTGTTTCCTTGCAAGGAAGTGTCGCATTTACATTCATTTGAAGTGTAGACGAGGAATACATGACACTTCGCAAATCATATTATATCTTACCATGAAAAATAGAAATGAGATGCGATGTCGCGTTTCAAGAATCAAAAGAACTCTATTGTTACGATACGTAGACATCTGCAAACGCTATTTCCTTGCAAGGAAGTGTCGCATTTACTTTCATTTGAATCGTAGACGAGGAATGCATAACACTTCGCAATGAATATTATATCTTATCATGAAACATACATATGAGATGCAGTATCTCGTTTTAAGAAGCATTAAAACTCTATTGCTTCGATACGTAGACATCTGCAAACGCTATTTCCTTGCAAGGAAGTGTCGCATTTACATTCATTTGAATCGTAGGCGAGGAATGCATAGCACTTCGCAATGAATATTATATCTTATCATGAAACATAGATATGAGATGCAGTATCTCGTTTTAAGAAGCATTGGAACTCTATTGCTACGATACCTAGACATCTGCAAGCGCTATTTCCTTGCAAGGAAGTGTCGCATTTACATTCATTTGACGTGTAGACGAGGAATACATAACACTTCGCAAATCATATTATACCTTACCATGAAACATAGAAATGAGATGCGATATCGCTTTTTATGAATCATAAGAACACTAATGCTACGATACGTAGACATCTGCAAACGCTATTTCCTTGCAAGGAAGTGTCGCATTTACATTCATTTGAATCGTAGGCGAGGAATGCATAGCACTTCGCAATGAATATTATATCTTATCATGAAACATAGATATGAGATGCAGTATCTCGTTTTAAGAAGCATTTGAACTCTATTGCTTCGATACGTAGACATTTGCAAACGCTATTTCCTTGCAAGGAAGCATCGCATTTACATTCATTTGAAGTGTAGACGAGGAATACATAACACTTCGCAAATCATATTACATCTTACCATGAAACATAGAAATGAGATGCGATATCGCGTTTTAAGAAGCATTAGAACTCTATTGCTACGATACCTAGACATCTGCAGACGCTATTTCCCAGCAAGGAAGTGTCGCATTTACATTCATTTGAAGTGTAGACGAGGAATACATAACACTTCGCAAATCATATTATATCTTACCATGAAACATAGAAATGAGATGCGATATCGCGTTTTAAGAAGCATTAGAACTCTATTGCTACGATAGGTAGACATCTGCAATCGCTATTTCCTTGCAAGGAAGTGTCGCATTTACTTTCATTTGAATCGTAGACGAGGAATGCATAACACTTCGCAATGAATATTATATCTTATCATGAAACATAGATATTAGATGCAATATCTCGTTTTAAGAAGCATTGGAACTCTATTGCTACGATACCTAGACATCTGCAGACGCTATTTCCTAGCGAGGAAGTGTCGCATTCACATTCATTTGAAGTGTAGACGAGGAATACATAACACTTCGCAAATCATATTACATCTAAACATGAAACATAGAAATGAGATGCGATATCGCGTTTTAAGAAGCATTAAAACTCTATTGCTTCGATACGTAGACATCTGCAAACGCAATTTCCTTACATGGAAGTGTCGCATTTACATTAATTTGAAGTGTAGACGAGGAATACATAACACTTCGCAAATCATTTTACATCTTACCATGAAACATAGAAATGAGATGCGATATCGCGTTTTAAGAAGCATTAAAACTCTATTGCTTCGATACGTAGACATCTGCAAACGCTATTTCCTTGCAAGGAAGTGTCGCATTTACATTCATTTGAATCGTAGACGAGGAATGCATAACACTTCGCAAATCATAATGCATCTTACCATGAATCGTAGAAATGAGATGCGATATCGCGTTTTAAGAAGCATTAGAACTCTATGGCTACGATACCCAGACATCTGCAGACGCTATTTCCTAACAAGGAAGTGTCGCATTTACATTCATTTGATGTGTAGACGAGGAACACATGACACTTAGCAAATCATCTTATATCTTACCATGAAACAAAGAAATGAGATGCGATATCGCGTTTTAAGACGCATTAGAAAGCTATTGCTACGATACGTAGACATCTGCAAACGCTATTTCCTAGCGAGGAAGTATCGCATTCACATTCATTTGAAGTGTAGACGAGGAATACATGACACTTCGCAAATCATGTTATATCTTACAATGAAACATAGAAATGAGATGCGATATCGCGTTTTAGGAAGCATTAGAAAGCAATTGCTACGATACCTAGACATCTGCAAACGCTATTTCCTAGCGAGCAAGTGTCGCATTCACAGTCATTTGAAGTGTAGACGAGGAATACATGACACTTCGCAAATCTTATTATATCTTACCATGAAACATAGTAATGAAATGCGATATCGCGTTTTAAGAAGCATTAGAACTCTATTGCTACGACACGTAGACACCTGCAAACGCTATTTCCTTGCAAGGAAGTGTCGCATTTACATTCATTTGAAGTGTAGACGAGCAATACATGACACTTCGCAAATCATATTATATCTTACCATGAAACATAGAAATGAGATGCGATATCGCGTTCTAAGAAGCATCAGAAATCCATTGCTACGATACGTAGACATCTGCAGACGCTATTTCCTTGCAAGGAAGTGTCGCATTTACATTCATTTGAAGTGTAGACGAGGAATACATGATACTTCGCAAATCATATTATATCTTACCATGAAACATGGAAATGAGATGCGATAGCGCGTTTTAAGAAGCATTTGAACTCTATTGCTTCGATACGTAGACATCTGCAAACGCTGTTTCCTTGCAAGGAAGTATCGCATTTACATTCATTTGAAGTGTAGACGAGGAATACATAACACTTCGCAAATCATATTTTATCTTACCATGAAACATAGAAATGAGATGCGATATCGCGTTTTAAGAAGCATTAGAACTCTATTGCTACGATACCTAGACATCTGCAAACGCTATTTCCTAGCGAGCAAGTGTCGCATTTACATTCATTTGATGTGTAGACGAGGAATACATAGCACTTCGCAAATCATATTATATCTTACCATGAAACATAGAAATGAGATGCGATATCGCGTTTTAAGAAGCATTAGAACTCTATTGCTTCGATACGTAGACATCTGCAAACGCTATTTCCTTGCAAGGAAGTGTCGCATTTACATTCATTTGAAGTGTAGACGAGGAATACATGATACTTCGCAAATCATATTATATCTTACCATGAAACATAGAAATGAGATGCGATAGCGCGTTTTAAGAAGCATTTGAAATCTATTGCTTCGATACGTAGACATCTGCAAACGCTGTTTCCTTGCAAGGAAGTGTCGCATTTACATTCATTTGAAGTGTAGACGAGGAATACATAACACTTCGCAAATCATATTTTATCTTACCATGAAACATAGAAATGAGATGCGATATCGCGTTTTAAGAAGCATTAGAACTCTATTGCTACGATACCTAGACATCTGCAAACGCTATTTCCTAGCGAGCAAGTGTCGCATTTACATTCATTTGATGTGTAGACGAGGAATACATAGCACTTCGCAAATCATATTATATCTTACCATGAAACATAGAAATGAGATGCGATATCGCGTTTTAAGAAGCATTAGAACTCTATTGCTTCGATACGTAGACATCTGCAAACGGTATTTCCTTTTAAGGAAGTGTCGCATTTACATTCATTTGAAGTGTAGACGAGGAATACATAACACTTCGCAAATCATATTATATCTTACCATGAAACATAGAAATGAGGTGCGATATCGCGTTTTAAGGAGCATTTGAACTCTATTGCTTCGATACGTAGACATCTGCAAACGCTATTTCCTTGCAAGGAACTGTCGCATTTACATTCATTTGAAGTGTAGACGAGGAATACATAACACTTCGCAAATCATATTATATCTTACCATGAAACATAGAAATGAGATGCGATATCGCGTTTTAAGAAGCATTTGAACTCTATTGCTTCGATACGTAGACATCTGCAAACGCTGTTTCCTTGCAAGGAAGTGTCGCATTTACATTCATTTGAAGTGTAGACGAGGAATGCATAACACTTCGCAATGAATATTATATCTTATCATGAAACATAGATATGAGATGCAATATCTCGTTTTAAGGAGCATTTGAACTCTATTGCTTCGATACGTAGACATCTGCAAACGCTATTTCCTTGCAAGGAACTGTCGCATTTACATTCATTTGAAGTGTAGACGAGGAATACATAACACTTCGCAAATCATATTATATCTTACCATGAAACATAGAAATGAGATGCGATATCGCGTTTTAAGAAGCACTTGAAATCTATTGCTTCGATACGTAGACATCTGCAAACGCTGTTTCCTTGCAAGGAAGTGTCGCATTTACATTCATTTGAAGTGTAGACGAGGAATGCATAACACTTCGCAATGAATATTATATCTTATCATGAAACATAGATATGAGATGTAATATCTCGTTTTAAGGAGCATTTGAACTCTATTGCTTCGATACGTAGACATCTGCAAACGCTATTTCCTTGCAAGGAACTGTCGCATTTACATTCATTTGAAGTGTAGACGAGGAATACATAACACTTCGCAAATCATATTATATCTTACCATGAAACATAGAAATGAGATGCGATATCGCGTTTTAAGAAGCATTTGAACTCTATTGCTTCGATACGTAGACATCTGCAACCGCTGTTTCCTTGCAAGGAAGTGTCGCATTTACATTCATTTGAAGTGTAGACGAGGAATGCATAACACTTCGCAATGAATATTATATCTTATCATGAAACATCGATATGAGATGCAATATCTCGTTTTAAGAAGCATTTCAACTTTATTGCTTCGATACGTATACATCTGCAAACGCTATTTCCTTGCAAGGAAGTGTCGCATTTACATTCATTTGAAGTGTAGACGAGGAATACATGATACTTCGCAAATCATATTATATCTTACCATGAAACATAGAAATGAGATGCGATATCGCGTTTTAAGAAGCATTTGAACTCAATTTCTTCGATACGTAGACATCTGTAAACGCTGTTTCCTTGCAAGGAAGTGTCGCATTTACATTCATTTGAAGTGTAGACGAGGAATACATAACACTTCTCAAATCATATTATATCTTACCATGAAACATAGAAATGAGATGCGATATCGCATTTTAAGAAGCATTAGAACTATATTGCTACGATAGGTAGACATCTGCAATCGCTATTTCCTTGCAAGGAAGTGTCGCATTTACATTCATTTGAAGTGTAGACGAGGAATACATAACACTTCGCAAATCATATTATACCTTACCATGAAACATAGAAATGAGATGCGATATCGCTTTTTAAGAATCATAAGAACTCTATTGCTACGATACGTAGACATCTGCAAACGCTATTTCCTTGCAAGGAAGTGTCGCATTTACATTCATTTGAATCGTAGGCGAGGAATGCATAGCACTTCGCAATGAATATTATATCTTATCATGAAACATAGATATGAGATGCAGTATCTCGTTTTAAGAAGCATTGGAACTCTATTGCTACGATACCCAGACATCTGCAGACGCTATTTCCTAGCGAGGAAGTGTCGCATTCACATTCATTTGAAGTGTAGACGAGGAATACATAACACTTCGCAAATCATATTATACCTTACCATGAAACATAGAAATGAGATGCGATATCGCTTTTTAAGTATCATAAGAACTCTATTGCTACGATACGTAGACATCTGCAAACGCTATTTCCTTGCAAGGAAGTGTCGCATTTACATTCAGTTGATGTGTAGACGAGGAATACATAGCACTTCGCAAATCATATTATATCTTACCATGAAACATAGAAATGAGATGCGATATCGCGTTTTAAGAAGCATTAGAACTCTATTGCTTCGATACGTAGACATCTGCAAACGCTATTTCCTTGTAAGGAAGTGTCGCATTTACATTCATTTGAAGTGTAGACGAGGAATACATAACACTTCGCAAATCATATTATATCTTACCATGAAACATAGAAATGAGATGCGATATCGCGTTTTAAGAAGCATTAGAACTCTATTGCTACGATAGGTAGACATCTGCAAACGCTATTTCCTTGCAAGGAAGTGTCGCATTTACATTCATTTGAATCGTAGACGAGGAATGCATAACACTTCACAAATCATAATACATCTTACCATGAATCGTAGAAATGAGATGTGATATCGCGTTTTAAGAAGCACTAGATCTCTATTGCTACGATACCCAGACATCTGCAGACGCTATTTCCTAACAAGGAAGTGTTGCATTTACATTCATTTGAATCGTAGACGAGGAATGCATAACACTTCGCAATGAATATTATATCTTACCATGAAACATACAAATGAGATGCGATTTCGCGTATTAAGAAGCATTAGAACTCTATTGCTACGATAGGTAGACATCTGCAATCGCTATTTCCTTGCAAGGAAGTGTCGCATTTACATTCATTTGAAGTGTAGACGAGGAATACATAACACTTCGCAAATCATATTATATCTTATCATGAAACATAGAAATGAGATGCGATATCGCGCTTTCAGAATCATTAGAACTCTATTGCTACGATACCTAGACATCTGCAAACGCTATTTCCTTGCAAGGAAGTGTCGCATTTACTTTCATTTGAATCGTAGACGAGGAATGCATAACACTTCGCAATGAATATTATATCTTATCATGAAACATAGATATTAGATGCAATATCTCGTTTTAAGAAGCATTGGAACTCTATTGCTACGATACCTAGACATCTGCAGACGCTATTTCCTAGCGAGGAAGGGTCGCATTCACATTCATTTGAAGTGTAGACGAGGAATACATAACACTTCGCAAATCATATTATACCTTACCATGAAACATAGAAATGAGATGCGATATCGCTTTTTATGAATCATAAGAACACTATTGCTACGATACGTAGACATCTGCAAACGCTATTTCCTTGCAAGGAAGTGTCGCATTTACATTCATTTGAATCGTAGGCGAGGAATGCACAGCACTTCGCAATGAATATTATATCTTATCATGAAACATAGATATGAGATGCAGTATCTCGTTTTAAGTAGCATTTGAACTCTATTGCTTCGATACGTAGACATTTGCAAACGCTATTTCCTTGCAAGGAAGCATCGCATTTACATTCATTTGAAGTGTAGACGAGGAATACATAACACTTCGCAAATCATATTACATCTTACCATGAAACATAGAAATGAGATGCGATATCGCGTTTTAAGAAGCATTAGAACTCTATTGCTACGATACCTAGACATCTGCAGACGCTATTTCCCAGCAAGGAAGTGTCGCATTTACATTCATTTGAAGTGTAGACGAGGAATACATAGCACTTCGCAAATCATATTATATCTTACCATGAAACATAGAAATGAGATGCGATATCGCGTTTTAAGAAGCATTAGAACTCTATTGCTACGATAGGTAGACATCTGCAATCGCTATTTCCTTGCAAGGAAGTGTCGCATTTACATTCATTTGAAGTGTAGACGAGGAATACATAACACTTCGCAAATCATATTATATCTTATCATGAAACATAGAAATGAGATGCGATATCGCGTTTTAAGAATTATAAGAACTCTATTGCTACGATACGTAGACATCTGCAAACGCTATGTCCTTGCAAGGAAGTGTCGCATTTACTTTCATTTGAATCGTAGACGAGGAATGCATAACACTTCGCAATGAATATTATATCTTATCATGAAACATAGATATTAGATGCAATATCTCGTTTTAAGAAGCATTGGAACTCTATTGCTACGATACCTAGACATCTGCAGACGCTATTTCCTAGCGAGGAAGTGTCGCATTCACATTCATTTGAAGTGTATACGAGGAATACATGATACTTCGCAAATCATATTATATCTTACCATGAAACATAGAAATGAGATGCGATATCGCGTTTCAAGAATCATAAGAACTCTATTGTTACGATACGTAGACATCTGCAAACGCTATTTCCTTGCAAGGAAGTGTCGCATTTACTTTCATTTGAATCGTACACGAGGAATGCATAACACTTCGCAATGAATATTATATCTTATCATGAAACATACATATGAGATGCAGTATCTCGTTTTGAGAAGCATTTGAACTCTATTGCTTCGATACGTAGATATCTGCAAACGCAATTTCCTTACAAGGAAGTGTCGCATTTACATTAATTTGAAGTGTAGACGAGGAATACATAACACTTCGCAAATCATATTACATCTTACCATGAAACATAGAAATGAGATGCGATATCGCGTTTTAAGAAGCATTAAAACTCTATTGCTTCGATACCTAGACATCTGCAGACGCTATATCCTAGCAAGGAAGTGTCGCATTTACGTTCATTTGAAGTGTAGACGAGGAATACTTGATACTTCGCAAATCATATTATATCTTACCATGAAACATAGAAATGAGATGCGAAATCGCGTTTTAAGAATTATAAGAACTCTATTGCTACGATACGTAGACATCTGCAAACGCTACTTCCTTGCAAGGAAGTGTCGCATTTACTTTCATTTGAAGTGTAGACGAGGAATACATGACACTTCTCAAATCATATTATATCTTACCATGAAACATAGAAATGAGATGCGATATCGCATTTTAAGAAGCATTAGAACTATATTGCTACGATAGGTAGACATCTGCAATCGCTATTTCCTTGCAAGGAAGTGTCGCATTTACTTTCATTTGAATCGTAGACGAGGAATACATAACACTTCGCAATGAATATTACATCTTATCATGAAATATAGAATTGAGATGCGATATCTTGTTTTAAGAAGCATTTGAACTCTATTGCTTCGATACGTAGACATCTGCAAACGCTATTTCCTAGCGAGGAAGTGTCGCATTTACATCCATTTGAATCGTAGACGAGGAATGCATAACACTTCGCAATGAATATTATATCTTATCATGAAACATAGACATGAGATGCAATATCTCGTTTTAGGAAGCATTTGAACTCTATTGCTTCGATACGTAGACATCTGCAGACGCTATTTCCTAGCAAGGAAGTGTCGCATTTACATTCGTTTGAAGTGTTGACGAGGAATACATGACACTTCGCAAATCATATTATATCTTACCATGAAACATAGAAATGAGATGCTATATCGCGTTTTAAGAAGCATTAGAAATCTATTGCTACGATACGTAGACATCTGCAAGCGCTATTTCCTAGCGAGGAAGTGTCGCATTTACATTCATTTGAAGTGTAGACGAGGAATACGTAACACTTCGCAAATCATATTACATCTTACCATAAAACATAGAAATGAGATGCGATATCGCGTTTTAAGAAGCATTAAAACTCTATTGCTACGATACCTAGACATCTGCAGACGCTATTTCCTAGCAAGGAAGTGTCGCCTTTACATTCATTTGAAGTGTAGACGAGGAATACATAACACTTCGCAATGAATATTACATCTTATCATGAAATATAGAATTGAGATGCGATATCTTGTTTTAAGAAGCATTTGAACTCTATTGCTTCGATACGTAGACATCTGCAAACGCTATTTCCTAGCGAGGAAGTATCGCATTCACATTCATTTGAAGTGTAGACGAGGAATACATGACACTTCGCAAATCATGTTATATCTTACCATGAAACATAGAAATGAGATGCGATATCGCCTTTTAGGAAGCATTAGAAAGCTATTGCTACGATACGTAGACATCTGCAAACGCTATTTCCTAGCGAGGAAGTATCGCATTCACATTCATTTGAAGTGTAGACGAGGAATACATAACACTTCGCAAATCATGTTATATCTTACCATGAAACATAGAAATGAGATGCGATATCGCGTTTTAGGAAGCATTAGAAAGCTATAGTTACGATACGTAGACATCTGCAAACGCTATTTCCTTGCAAGGAAGTGCCGCATTTACATTAATTTGAAGTGTAGACGAGGAATACATAACACTTCGCAAATCATATTACATCTTACCATGAAACATAGAAATGAGATGCGATATCGCGTTTTAAGAAGCATTAAAACTCTATTGCTACGATACCTAGACATCTGCAGACGCTTTTTCCTAGCAAGGAAGTGTCGCATTTACATTCATTTGAAGTGTAGACGAGGAATACATAACACTTCGCAATGAATATTACATCTTATCATGGAATATAGAATTGAGATGCGATATCTTGTTTTAAGAAGCATTTGAACTCTATTGCTTCGATACGTAGACATCTGCAAACGCTATTTCCTAGCAAGGAAGTGTCGCATTTACATCCATTTGAATCGTAGACTAGGAATGCATAACACTTCGCAATGAATATTATACCTTATCATGAAACATAGATATGAGATGCAATATCTCGTTTTAGGAAGCATTTGAACTCTATTGCTTCGATACGTAGACATCTGCAGACGCTATTTCCTAGCAAGGAAGTGTCGCATTTACATCCATTTGAATCGTAGACGAGGAATGCATAACACTTCGCAATGAATATTATATCTTACCATGAAACATAGAAATGAGATGCGATATCGCGTTTTAAGAAGCATTAGAACACTATTGTTACGATACCTAGACAACTGCAGACGCTATTTCCTTGCAAGGATGTGTCGCATTTACATTCATTTGAAGTGTAGGCGAGGAATACATGACACTTCGCAATGAATATTACATCTTATCATGAAACATAGAATTGAGATGCGATATCTTGTTTTAAGAAGCATTTGAAATCTATTGCTTCGATACGTAGACATCTGCAAACGCTATTTCCTAGCAAGGAAGTGTCGCATTTACATCCATTTGAATCGTAGACGAGGAATGCATAACACTTCGCAATGAATATTATATCTTATCATGAAACATAGATATGAGATGCAATATCTCGTTTTACGAAGCATTTGAACTCTATTGCTTCGATACGTAGACATCTGCAAACGCTATTTCCTTGCAAGGAAGTGTCGCATTTACATTCATCTGAAGTGTAGACGAGGAATACATAACACTTCGCAAATCATATTATATCTTACCATGAAACATAGAAATGAGATGCGATATCGCGTTTTAAGAAGAAATAGAACACTATTGCTACGATAGGTAGACATTTGCAAACGCTATTTCCTTGCAAGGAAGTGTCGCATTTACATTCATTTGAACCGTAGACGAGGAAAAGCATAACACTTCGCAATGAATATTATATCTTATCATGAAGCATAGATATGAGATGCAATATCTCGTTTTAAGAAGCATTTGCACCCTATTGCTTCGATACGTAGACATCTGCAAACGCTATTTCCTTGCAAGGAAGTGTCGCATTTACATTCATTTGAAGTGTAGACGAGGAATACATAACACTTCGCAAATCATATTATATCTTACCATGAAACATAGAAATGAGATGCGATATCGCGTTTTAAGAAGCATTAGAAAGCTATTGCTACGATACGTAGACATCTGCAAACGCTATTTCCTAGCGGGGAAGTATCGCATTCACATTCATTTGAAGTGTAGACGAGGAATACATGACACTTCGCAAATCATGTTATATCTTACCATGAAACATAGAAATGAGATGCGCGTTTTAGGAAGCATTAGAAAGCTATTGCTACGATACGTAGACATCTGCAAACACTATTTCCTAGCGAGGAAGTATCGCATTCACATTCATTTGAAGTGTAGACGAGGAATACATAACACTTCGCAAATCATGTTATATCTTACCATGAAACATAGAAATGAGATGCGATATCGCCTTTCAAGAAGCATTAGAAAGCTATTGCTACGATACGTAGATATCTGCAAACGCTATTTCCTAGCGGGGAAGTATCGCATTCACATTCATTTGAAGTGTAGACGAGGAATACATGACACTTCGCAAATCATGTTATATCTTACCATGAAACATAGAAATGAGATGCTATATCGCGTTTTAAGAAGCATTAGAAATCTATTGCTACGATACGTAGACATCTGCAAACGCTATTTCCTAGCTAGGAAGTGTCGCATTTACATTCATTTGAAGTGTAGACGAGGAATACATAACACTTCGCAAATCATATTACATCTTACCATGAAACATAGAAATGAGATGCGATATCGCGTTTTAAGAAGCATTAGAACTCTATTGCTACGATACCTAGACATCTGCAGACGCTATTTCCTGGCAAGGAAGTGTCGCATTTACATTCATTTGAAGTGTAGACGAGGAATACATAATACTTCGCAATGAATATTATATCTTATCCTGAAACATAGATATGAGATGCCATATCTCGTTTTACGAAGCATTTGAACTCTATTGCTTCGATACGTAGACATCTGCAAACGCTATTTCCTTGCAAGGAAGTGTCGCATTTACATTCATCTGAAGTGTAGACGAGGAATACATAACACTTCGCAAATCATATTATATCTTACCATTAAACATAGAAATGAGGTGCGATATCGCGTTTTAAGAAGCATCAGAAATCCATTAATACGATACGTAGACATCTGCAAACGCTATTTCCTTGCAAGGAAGTGTCGCATTTACATTCATTTGAAGTGTAGACGAGGAATACATAACACTTCGCAAATCATATTATACCTTACCATGAAACATAGGAATGAGATGCGATATCGCGTTTTAAGAAGAATTAGAACACTATAGCTACGATAGGTAGACATTTGCAAACGCTATTTCCTTGCAAGGAAGTGTCGCATTTACATTCATTTGAACCGTAGACGAGGAAAAGCATAACACTTCGCAATGAATATTATATCTTATCATGAAGCATAGATATGAGATGCAATATCTCGTTTTAAGAAGCATTTGAACACTATTGCTTCGATACGTAGACATCTGCAAACGCTATTTCCTTGCAAGGAAGTGTCGCATTTACATACATTTGAAGTGTAGACGAGGAATACATAACACTTCGCAAATCATATTATATCTTACCATTAAACATAGAAATGAGGTGCGATATCGCGTTTTAAGAAGCATCAGAAATCCATTAATACGATACGTAGACATCTGCAAACGCTATTTCCTTGCAAGGAAGTGTCGCATTTACATTCATTTGAAGTGTAGACGAGGAATACATAACACTTCGCAAATCATATTATATCTTACTATGAAACATAGAAATGAGATGCGATATCGCGTTTTAAGAAGCATTAGAACTCTATTGCTACAATGCGTAGACATCTGCAAACGCTATTTCCTTGCAAGGAAGTGTCGCATTTACATTCATTTGAATCGTAGACGAGGAATGCATTACACTTCGCAATGAATATTATATCTTATCAGGAAACATAGATATGAGATGCAATATCTCGTTTTAAGAAGCATTTGAACTTTATTGCTTCGATACGTAGACATCTGCAAACGCTATTTCCTAGCAAGGAAGTGTCGCATTTACATTCATTTGAAGTGCAGGCGAGGAATACATAACACTTCGCAATGAATATTACATCTTATCATGAAATACAGAATTGAGATGCGATATCTTGTTTTAAGAAGCATTTGACCTCTATTGCTTCGATACGTAGACATCTGCAAACGCTATTTCCTAGCAAGGAAGTGTCGCATTTACATCCATTTGAATCGTAGACGAGGAATGCATAACACTTCGCAATACATATTATATCTTACCATGAAACATAGAAATGAGATGCGATATCGCGTTTTAAGAAGCATTAGAACTCTATTGCTACGATACCTAGACATCTGCAGACGCTATTTCCTAGCAAGGAAGTGTCGCATTTACATTCATTTGAAGTGTAGACGAGGAATACATGATACTTCGCAAATCATATTATATCTTACCATGAAACATAGAAATGAGATGCGATATCGCGTTTTAAGAAGCATTAGAACACTATTGCTACGATAGGTAGACATTTGCAAACGCTATTTCCTAGCAAAGAAGTCTCGCATTTACATTCATTTGAAGTATAGGCGAGGAATACATAACACTTCGCAAATAATATTACATCTTACCATGAAACATAGAAATAAGATGCGATATCGCGTTTTAAGAAGCATTAGAACTCTATTGCTACGATACCTAGACATCTGCAGATGCTATTTCCTTGCAAGGTAGTGTCGCATTTACATTCATTTGAAGTGTAAACGAGGAATACATGATACTTTGCAAATCATATTATGTCTTACCATGAAACATAGAAATGAGATGCGATATCGTGTTTTAAGAAGCATTAGAACACTATTGCTACGATAGGTAGTCATCTGCAGACGCTATTTCCTAGCAAGGAAGTGTCGCATTTACATTCATTTGAAGTGTAGACGAGGAATGCATAACACTTCGCAAATCATATTACATCTTACCATGAAACATAGAAATGAGATGCGACATCGCGTTCTGAGAAGCATTAGAACACTACTGCTACGATAGGTAGACATCTGCAAACGCCATTTCCTAGCGAGGAAGTGTCGCATTTATATTCATTTGAAGTGTAGGCGAGAAATACATAACACTTCGCAATGAATATTACATCTTATCATGAAACATAGAATTGAGATGCGATATCTTGTTTTAAGAAGCATTTGAACACTATTGCTTCGATACGTAGACATCTGCAAACGCTATTTCCTAGCAAGGAAGTGTCGCATTTACATCCATTTGAATCGTAGACGAGGAATGCATAACACTTCGCAATGAATATTATATCTTATCATGAAACATAGATATGAGATGCGATATCGCGTTTTAAGAATCATACGAACTCTATTGCTACGATACGTAGACATCTGCAGACGCTATTTCCTAGCCAGGAAGTGTCGCATTTACATTCATTTGAAGTGTAGACGAGGAATACACAACACTTCGCAAATCATATTATATCTTACCATGAAACATAGAAATGAGATGCGATGTCTCGTTTTAAGAAGCATTAGAAATCTATTGCTACGATACGTAGACATCTGCAAACGCCATTTCCTAGCGAGGAAGTGTCGCATTCACATTCATTTGAAGTTAGGCGAGGAATACATAACACTTCGCAATGAATATTACATCCTATCATGAAACATAGAATTAAGATGCGATATCTTGTTTTAGGAAGCATGTGAACTCTATTGCTTCGATACGTGGACATCTGAAAACGCTATTTCCTTGCAAGGAAGAGTCGCATTTACGTTCATTTGAAGTGTAGACGAGGAATACATGATACTTCGCAAGTCATATTATATCTTACCATGAAACATAGAGATGAGATGCGATATCGAGTTTTAAGAAGCATTTGAAAACTATTGCTTCGATACGTAGACATCTGCAAACGCTATTTCCTTGCAAGGAAGTGTCGCATTTACATTCATTTGTAGTGTAGACGAGGAATACATGACACTTCGCAAATCATATTACACCTTACCATGAAACATAGAAATGAGATTCGATATGGCGTTTTAAGTAGCATTAGAAAGCTATTGCTACGATACGTAGACATCTGCAAACTCTATTTCCTTGCAAGGAAGTGTCGCATTTACATTCATTTGTAGTGTAGACGAGGAATACATGACACGTGGCAAATAATATTATATCTTACCATGAAACATAGAAATGAGATTCGATATCGCGTTTTGAGTAGCATTAGAAAGCTGTTGCTACGATACGTAGACATCTGCAAACGCTATTTCCTTGCAAGGAAGTGCGCATTTACATTTAGTTGATGTGTAGACGAGGAATACATAACACTTCGCAAATCATATTATATCTTACCATGAAACATAGAAATGAGATGCGATATCGCGTTTTAAGAAGCATTAGAACTCTATTGCTACGATACGTAGACATCTGCAAACGCTATTTCCTAGCAAGGAAGTGTCGCATTTACATTCATTTGAAGTGTAGGCGAGGAATGCATGACACTTCTCAAATCATATTATATCTCACCATGAAACATAGAAATGAGATGCGATATCGCGTTTTAAGAAGCATTAGAACTCTATTGCTACGATACCTAGACATCTGCAGACGCTATTTCCTAGCGAGGAAGTATCGCATTCACATTCATTTGAAGTGTAGACAAGGAATACATGACACTTCGCAAATCATGTTATATCTTACCATGAAACATAGAATTGAGATGCGATATCGCGTTTTAGAACATATGAACTCTATTGCTACGAGACGTAGACATCTGCAAACGCTATTTCCTTGCAAGGAAGTGTCGCATTTACATTCATTTGAAGTGTAGACGAGGAATACATAACACTTCGCAAATCATATTATACCTTACCATGAAACATAGGAATGAGATGCGATATCGCGTTTTAAGAAGAATTAGAACACTATAGCTACGATAGGTAGACATTTGCAAACGCTATTTCCTTGCAAGGAAGTGTCGCATTTACATTCATTTGAACCGTAGACGAGGAAAAGCATAACACTTCGCAATGAATATTATATCTTATCATGAAGCATAGATATGAGATGCAATATCTCGTTTTAAGAAGCATTTGAACACTATTGCTTCGATACGTAGACATCTGCAAACGCTATTTCCTTGCAAGGAAGTGTCGCATTTACATACATTTGAAGTGTAGACGAGGAATACATAACACTTCGTGAATCATATTATATCTTACCACGAAACATAGAAATGAGATGCGATATCGCGTTTTAAGAAGCATTGGAACTCTAATGCTACGATAGGTAGACATCTGCAATCGCTATTTCCTTGCAAGGAAGAGTCGCATTTACATTCATTTGAAGTGTAGACGAGGAATACATAACACTTCGCAAATCATATTATATCTTACTATGAAACATAGAAATGAGATGCAATATCTTGTTTTAAGAATCATATGAACTCTATTGCTACGATAAGTAGACATCTGCAGACGCTATTGCGTAGCAAGGAAGTGTCGCATTTACATTCATTTGAAGTGTAGACGAGGAATACTTGATACTTCGCAAATCATATTATATCTTACCATGAAACATAGAGATGAGATGCGATATCGCGTTTTAAGAAGCATTTGAACTCCATTGCTTCGATACGTAGACATCTGCAAACGCTATTTCCTTGCAAGGAAGTGTCGCATTTACATTCATTTGATGTGTAGACGAGGAATACATAACACTTCGCAAATCATATTATATCTTACCATGAAACAAAGTAATGAGATGCGATATCGTGTTTTAAGAAGCATTAGAACACTATTGCTACGATAGGTAGTCATCTGCAGACGCTATTTCCTAGCAAGGAAGTGTCGCATTTACATTCATTTGAAGTGTAGACGAGGAATGCATAACACTTCGCAAATCATATTACATCTTACCATGAAACATAGAAATGAGATGCGACATCGCGTTCTAAGAAGCATTAGAACACTACTGCTACGATAGGTAGACATCTGCAAACGCCATTTCCTAGCGAGGAAGTGTCGCATTTATATTCATTTGAAGTGTAGGCGAGAAATACATAACACTTCGCAATGAATATTACATCTTATCATGAAACATAGAATTGAGATGCGATATCTTGTTTTAAGAAGCATTTGAACACTATTGCTTCGATACGTAGACATCTGCAAACGCTATTTCCTAGCAAGGAAGTGTCGCATTTACATCCATTTGAATCGTAGACGAGGAATGCATAACACTTCGCAATGAATATTATATCTTATCATGAAACATAGATATGAGATGCGATATCGCGTTTTAAGAATCATATGAACTCTATTGCTACGATACGTAGACATCTGCAGACGCTATTTCCTAGCCAGGAAGTGTCGCATTTACATTCATTTGAAGTGTATACGAGGAATACACAACACTTCGCAAATCATATTATATCTTACCATGAAACATAGAAATGAGATGCGATGTCTCGTTTTAAGAAGCATTAGAAATCTATTGCTACGATACGTAGACATCTGCAAACGCCATTTCCTAGCGAGGAAGTGTCGCATTTACATTCATTTGAAGTGTAGACGAGGAATACATAACACTTCGCAAATCATATTATACCTTACCATGAAACATAGGAATGAGATGCGATATCGCGTTTTAAGAAGAATTAGAACACTATAGCTACGATAGGTAGACATTTGCAAACGCTATTTCCTTGCAAGGAAGTGTCGCATTTACATTCATTTGAACCGTAGACGAGGAAAAGCATAACACTTCGCAATGAATATTATATCTTATCATGAAGCATAGATATGAGATGCAATATCTCGTTTTAAGAAGCTTTTGAACACTATTGCTTCGATACGTAGACATCTGCAAACGCTATTTCCTTGCAAGGAAGTGTCGCATTTACATACATTTGAAGTGTAGACGAGGAATACATAACACTTCGCAAATCATATTATATCTTACCATGAAACATAGAGATGAGATGCGATATCGAGTTTTAAGAAGCATTTGAAAACTATTGCTTCGATACGTAGACATCTGCAAACGCTATTTCCTTGCAAGGAAGTGTCGCATTTACATTCATTTGTAGTGTAGACGAGGAATACATGACACTTCGCAAATCATATTATACCTTACCATGAAACATAGAAATGAGATTCGATATGGCGTTTTAAGTAGCATTAGAAAGCTATTGCTACGATACGTAGACATCTGCAAACTCTATTTCCTTGCAAGGAAGTGTCGCATTTACATTCATTTGTAGTGTAGACGAGGAATACATGACACGTCGCAAATCATATTATATCTTACCATGAAACATAGAAATGAGATTCGATATCGCGTTTTGAGTAGCATTAGAAAGCTGTTGCTACGATACGTAGACATCTGCAAACGCTATTTCCTTGCAAGGAAGTGCGCATTTACATTTAGTTGATGTGTAGACGAGGAATACATAACACTTCGCAAATCATATTATATCTTACCATGAAACATAGAAATGAGATGCGATATCGCGTTTTAAGAAGCATTAGAACTCTATTGCTACGATACGTAGACATCTGCAAACGCTATTTCCTAGCAAGGAAGTGTCGCATTTACATTCATTTGAAGTGTAGGCGAGGAATACATGACACTTCTCAAATCATATTATATCTCACCATGAAACATAGAAATGAGATGCGATATCGCGTTTTAAGAAGCATTAGAACTCTATTGCTACGATACCTAGACATCTGCAGACGCTATTTCCTAGCGAGGAAGTATCGCATTCACATTCATTTGAAGTGTAGACAAGGAATACATGACACTTCGCAAATCATGTTATATCTTACCATCAAACATAGAATTGAGATGCGATATCGCGTTTTAGAACATATGAACTCTATTACTACGAGACGTAGACATCTGCAAACGCTATTTCCTTGCAAGGAAGTGTCGCATTTACATTCATTTGAAGTGTAGACGAGGAATACATCACACTTCGCAAATCATATTATATCTTACCATGAAACATAGAAATGAGATTCGATATGGCGTTTTAAGTAGCATTAGAAAGCTATTGCTACGATACGTAGACATCTGCAAACGCTATTTCCTAGCGAGGAAGTACCGCATTCACATTCATTTGAAGAGTAGACGAGGAATACACAATACTTCGCAAATCATGTTATATCTTACCATGAAACATAGAAATGAGATGCGATATCGCGTTTTAAGAATCATATGAACGCTATTACTACGATACGTAGACATCTGCAGACGCTATTTCCTAGCCAGGAAGTGTCGCATTTACATTCATTTGAAGTGTAGACGAGGAATACACAACACTTCGCAAATCATATTACATCTTACCATGAAACATAGAAATGAGATGCGATGTCGCGTTTTAAGAAGCATTAGAACACTATTGCTACGATAGGTAGACATTTGCAAACGCTATTTCCTTGCAAGGAAGTGTCGCATTTACATTCATTTGAAGTGTAGACGAGGAATACATGATACTTCGCAAGTCATATTATATCTTACCATGAAACATAGAAATGAGATGCGATATCGCGTTTTAAGAATCATATGAACTCTATTGCTACGAGACGTAGACATCTGCAAACGCTATTTCCTTGCAAGGAAGTGTCGCATTTACATTCATTTGAATCGTAGACGAGGAATGCATAACACTTCGCAATGAATATTATATCTTATCAGGAAACATATATATGTGAAGCAATATCTCGTTTTAAGAAGCATTTGAACTCTATTGCTTCGATACGTAGACATCTGCAAACGCTATTTCCTAGCAAGGAAGTGTCGCATTTACATTCATTTGAAGTGTAGGCGAGGAATACATGACACTTCGCAAATCATATTATATCTCACCATGAAACATAGAAATGAGATTCGATATCGCGTTTTAAGAAGCATTAGAAAGCTATTGCTACGATACGTAGACATCTGCAAACGCTATTTCCTAGCGAGGAAGTATCGCATTCACATTCATTTGAAGTGTAGACAAGGAATACATAACACTTCGCAAATCATGTTATATCTTACAATGAAACATAGAATTGAGATGCGATATCGCGTTTTAAGAATCATATGAACTCTATTGCTACGAGACGTAGACATCTGCAGACGCTATTTCCTAGCAAGGAAGTGTCGCATTTACATTCATTTGTAGTGTAGACGAGGAATACATGACACTTCGCAAATCATATTATATCTTACCATGAAACATAGAAATGAGATGCGATTTCGCGTTTTAAGAAGCATTAGAACACTATTTCTACGATAGGTAGACATTTGCAAACGCTATTTCCTAGCAAAGAAGTGTCGCATTTACATTCATTTGAAGTGTAGACGAGGTATACATAACACTTCGCAAATCATATTATATCTTACTATGAAACATAGAAATGAGATGCGATATCGCGTTTTAAAAATCATAAGAACTCTATTGCTTCGATACGTAGACATCTGCAAACGCTATTTCCTAGCAAGGAAGTGTCGCATTTACATCCATTTGAATCGTAGACGAGGAATGCATAACACTTCGCAATGAATATTACATCTTATCATGAAATATAGAATTGAGATGCGATATATTGTTTTAAGAGGCATTTGAACTCTATTGCTACGATACGTAGACATCTGCAAACGCTATTTCCTTGCAAGGAAGTGCGCATTTACATTTAGTTGATGTGTAGACGAGGAATACATAACACTTCGCAAACCATATTATATCTTACCATGAAACATAGAAACGAGATGCGATATCGCGTTTTAAGAAGCATTAGAACCCTATTGCTTCGATACGTAGACATCTGCAAACGCTATTTCCTAGCAAGGAAGTGTCGCATTTACATCCATTTGAATCGTAGACGAGGAATGCATAACACTTCGCAATGAATATTATATCTTATCATGAAACATAGATATGAGATGCGATATCGCGTTTTAAGAATCATATGAACTCTATTGCTACGATACCTAGACATCTGCAGATGCTATTTCCCAGCAAGGAAGTATCGCATTCACATTCATTTGAAGTGTAGACGAGGAATACATAACACTTCGCAAATATGGTATATCTTACCATGAAACATAGAATTGAGATGCGATATCGCGTTTTAAGAACATATGAACTCTATTGCTACGAGACGTAGACATCTGCAATCGCTATTTCCTTGCAAGGAAGTGTCGCATTTACATTCATTTGAAGTGCAGACGAGGAATACATCACACTTCGCAAATCATATTATATCTTACCATGAAACATAGAAATGAGATGCGATATCGCGTTTTAAGAAGCATTAGAACTCTATTGCTACGATACGTTGACATCTGCAAACGCTATTTCCTAGCAAGGAAGTGTCGCATTTACATCCATTTGAATCGTAGACGAGGAATGCATAACACTTCGCAATGAATATTATAGCTTATCATGAAACATAGATATGAGATGCAATATCTCGTTTTAGGAAGCATTTGAACTCTATTGCTTCGATACGTAGACATCTGCAAACGCTATTTCCTAGCAAGGAAGTGTCGCATTTACATTCGTTTGAAATGTAGACGAGGAATACATGATACTTCGCAAATCATATTATATCTTACCATGAAACATAGAAATGAGATGCGATATCGCGTTTTAAGAAGCATTAGAACACTATTGCTACGACAGGTAGACATTTGCAAACGCTATTTCCTAGCAAAGAAGTCTCGCATTTACATTCATTTGAAGTATAGGCGAGGAATACATAACACTTCGCAAATAATATTACATCTTACCATGAAACATAAAAATAAGATGCGATATCGCGTTTTAAGAAGCATTAGAACTCTATTGCTACGATACCTAGACATCTGCAGATGCTATTTCCTAGCAAGGAAGTGTCGCATTTACATTCATTTGAAGTGTAGACGAGGAATACATGATACTTCGCAAATCATATTATATCTTACCATGAAACATAGAAATGGGATGCGATATCGCGTTTTAAGAAGCATTAGAACACTATTGCTACGATAGGTAGACATTTGCAAACGCTATTTCCTAGCAAAGAAGTCTCGCATTTACATTCATTTGAAGTATAGGCGAGGAATACATAACACTTCGCAAATAATATTACATCTTACCATGAAACATAGAAATGAGATGCGATATCGCGTTTTAAGTAGCATTAGAACTCTATTGCTACGATACCTAGACATCTGCAGACGCTATTTCCTAGCAAGGAAGTGTCGCATTTACATTCATTTGAAGTGTAGGCGAGGAATACATGATACTTCGCAAATCATATTATATCTTACCATGAGACATAGAAATGAGATGCGTTATCGCGTTTTAAGAAGCATTAGAACTCTATTGCTACGATACCTAGACATCTGCAGATGCTATTTCCTAGCAAGGAAGTGTCGCATTTACATTCATTTGAAGTGTAGACGAGGAATACATGATACTTCGCAAATCATATTATATCTTACCATGAAACATAGAAATGAGATGCGATATCGCGTTTTAAGAAGCATTAGAACACTATTGCTACGATAGGTAGATATTTGCAAACGCTATTTCCTAGCAAGGAAGTGTCGCATTTACATTCATTTGAAGTGTAGACGAGGAAAACATGATACTTCGCAAATCATATTATATCTTACCATGAAAGATAAGAAATGAGATGCGTTATCGCGTTTTGAGAAGCATTAGAACACTATTGCTACGATAGGTAGACATTTGCAAACGCTATTTCCTAGGAAAGAAGTCTCGCAATTACATTCACTTGAAGTATAGGCGAGGAATACATAACACTTCGCAAATAATATTACATCTTACCATGAAACCTAGAAATAAGATGCGATATCGCGTTTTAAGAAGCATTAGAACTCTATTGCTACGATACCTAGACATCTGCAGACGCTATTTCCTTGCAAGGTAGTGTCGCATTTACATTCATTTGAAGTGTAAACGAGGAATACATGATACTTTGCAAATCATATTATATCTTACCATGAAACATAGAAATGAGATGCGATATCGTGTTTTAAGAAGCATTAGAACACTATTGCTACGATAGGTAGTCATCTACAGACGCTATTTCCTAGCAAGGAAGTGTCGCATTTACATTCATTTGAAGTTTAGACGAGGAATGCATAACACTTCGCAAATCATATTACATCTTATCATGAAACATAGAATTGAGATGCGATATCTTGTTTTAAGAAGCATTTGAACACTATTGCTTCGACACGTAGACATCTGCAAACGCTATTTCCTAGCAAGGAAGTGTCGCATTTACATCCATTTGAATCGTAGACGAGGAATGCATAACACTTCGCAATGAATATTATATCTTATCATGAAACATAGATATGAGATGCGATATCGCGTTTTAAGAATCATATGAACTCTATTGCTACGATACGTAGACATCTGCAGACGCTATTTCCTAGCCAGGAAGTGTCGCATTTACATTCATTTGAAGTGTAGACGAGGAATATACAACACTTCGCAAATCATATTATATCTTACCATGAAACATAGAAATGAGATGCGATGTCTCGTTTTAAGAAGCATTAGAAATCTATTGCTACGATACGTAGACATCTGCAAACGCCATTTCCTAGCGAGGAAGTGTCGCATTCACATTCATTTGAAGTGTAGGCGAGGAATACATAACACTTCGCAATGAATATTACATCCTATCATGAAACATAGAATTAAGATGCGATATCTTGTTTTAGGAAGCATTTGAACTCTATTGCTTCGATACGTGGACATCTGCAAACGCTATTTCCTTGCAAGGAAGTGTCGCATTTACAATCATTTGAAATGTAGACGAGGAATACATAACACTTCGCAAATTATGTTATATCTTACCATGAAGCATAGAAATGAGGTGCGATATCGCGTTTTAAGAAGCATTAGAACTCCATTGCTACGATACCTAGACATCTGCAGATGCTATTTCCTAGCAAGGAAGTGTCGCATTTACATTCATTTGAAGTGTAGACGAGGAATACATGATACTTCGCAAATCATATTATATCTTACCATGAAACATAGAAATGAGATGCGATATCGCGTTTTAAGAAGCATTAGAACACTATTGCTACGATAGGTAGATATTTGCAAACGCTATTTCCTAGGAAAGAAGTCTCGCATTTACATTCACTTGAAGTATAGGCGAGGAATACATAACACTTCGCAAATAATATTACATCTTACCATGAAACATAGAAATGAGATGCGATATCGCGTTTTAAGAAGCATTAGAACACTATTGCTACGATAGGTAGACATTTGCAAACGCTATTTCCTAGCAAAGAAGTCTCGCATTTACATTCATTTGAAGTATAGGCGAGGAATACATAACACTTCCCAAATAATATTACATCTTACCATGAAACATAGAAATGAGATGCGATATCGCGTTTTAAGAAGCACTAGAACTCTATTGCTACGATACCTAGACATCTGCAGATGCTATTTCCTAGCAAGGAAGTGTCGCATTTACATTCATTTGAAGTGTAGACGAGGAATACATGATACTTCGCAAATCATATTATATCTTACCATGAAACATAGAAATGAGATGCGATATCGCGTTTTAAGAAGCATTAGAACACTATTGCTACGATAGGTAGATATTTGCAAACGCTATTTCCTAGCAAGGAAGTGTCGCATTTACATTCATTTGAAGTGTAGACGAGGAATACATGATACTTCGCAAATCATATTATATCTTACCATGAAACGTAGAAATGAGATGCGATATCGCGTTTTAAGAAGCATTAGAACTCTATTGCTACGATACCTAGACATCTGCAGATGCTATTTCCTAGCAAGGAAGTGTCGCATTTACATTCATTTGAAGTGTAGACGAGGAATACATGATACTTCGCAAATCATATTATATCTTACCATGAAACATAGAAATGAGATGCGATTTCGCGTTTTAAGAAGCATTAGAACACTTTTGCTACGATAGGTAGACATTTGCAAACGCTATTTCCTAGCAAAGAAGTCTCGCATTTACATTCATTTGAAGTATAGGCGAGGAATACATAACACTTCGCAAATAATATTACATCTTACCATGAAACATAGGAATGAGATGCGATATCGCGTTTTAAGAAGCATTAGAACTCTATTGCTACGATACCTAGACATCTGCAGACGCTATTTCCTAGCAAGGAAGTGTCGCATTTGCATTCATTTGAAGTGTAGACGAGGAATACATGATACTTCGCAAATCATATTATATCTTACCATGAAACATAGAAATGAGATGCGATATCGCGTTTTAAGAAGCACTAGAACTCTATTGCTACGATACCTAGACATCTGCAGATGCTATTTCCTAGCAAGGAAGTGACGCATTTACATTCATTTGAAGTGTAGACGAGGAATACATGATACTTCGCAAATCATATTATATCTTACCATGAAACATAGAAATGAGATGCGATATCGCGTTTTAAGAAGCATTAGAACACTATTGCTACGATAGGTAGATATTTGCAAACGCTATTTCCTAGCAAGGAAGTGTCGCATTTACATTCATTTGAAGTGTAGACGAGGAAAACATGATACTTCGCAAATCATATTATATCTTACCATGAAACATAGAAATGAGATGCGATATCGCGTTTTAAGAAGCATTAGAACACTATTGCTAGGATAGGTAGATATTTGCAAACGCTATTTCCTAGGAAAGAAGTCTCGCATTTACATTCACTTGAAGTATAGGCGAGGAATACATAACACTTCGCAAATAATATTACATCTTACCATGAAACATAGAAATGAGATGCGATATCGCGTTTTAAGAAGCATTAGAACACTATTGCTACGATAGGTAGACATTTGCAAACGCTATTTCCTAGCAAAGAAGTCTCGCATTTACATTCATTTGAATTATAGGCGAGGAATACATAACACTTCCCAAATAATATTACATCTTACCATGAAACATAGAAATGAGATGCGATATCGCGTTTTAAGTAGCATTAGAACTCTATTGCTACGATACCTAGACATCTGCAGACGCTATTTCCTAGCAAGGAAGTGTCGCATTTACATTCGTTTGAAATGTAGACGAGGAATACATGATACTTCGCAAATCATATTATATCATACCATGAAACATAGAAATGGGATGCGATATCGCGTTTTAAGAAGCATTAGAACTCTATTGCTACGATACCTAGACATCTGCAGATGCTATTTCCTAGCAAGGGAGTGTCGCATTTACATTCATTTGAAGTGTAGACGAGGAATACATGATACTTCGCAAATCATATTATATCTTACCATGAAAGATAAGAAATGAGATGCGTTATCGCGTTTTGAGAAGCATTAGAACACTATTGCTACGATAGGTAGACATTTGCAAACGCTATTTCCTAGCAATGAAGTCTCGCATTTACATTCATTTGAAGTATAGGCGAGGAATACATAACACTTCGCAAATAATATTACATCTTACCATGAAACCTAGAAATAAGATGCGATATCGCGTTTTAAGAAGCATTAGAACTCTATTGCTACGATACCTAGACATCTGCAGACGCTATTTCCTTGCAAGGTAGTGTCGCATTTACATTCATTTGAAGTGTAAACGAGGAATACATGATACTTTGCAAATCATATTATATCTTACCATGAAACATAGAAATGAGATGCGATATCGTGTTTTAAGAAGCATTAGAACACTATTGCTACGATAGGTAGTCATCTACAGACGCTATTTCCTAGCAAGGAAGTGTCGCATTTACATTCATTTGAAGTTTAGACGAGGAATGCATAACACTTCGCAAATCATATTACATCTTATCATGAAACATAGAATTGAGATGCGATATCTTGTTTTAAGAAGCATTTGAACACTATTGCTTCGACACGTAGACATCTGCAAACGCTATTTCCTAGCAAGGAAGTGTCGCATTTACATCCATTTGAATCGTAGACGAGGAATGCATAACACTTCGCAATGAATATTATATCTTATCATGAAACATAGATATGAGATGCGATATCGCGTTTTAAGAATCATATGAACTCTATTGCTACGATACGTAGACATCTGCAGACGCTATTTCCTAGCCAGGAAGTGTCGCATTTACATTCATTTGAAGTGTAGACGAGGAATATACAACACTTCGCAAATCATATTATATCTTACCATGAAACATAGAAATGAGATGCGATGTCTCGTTTTAAGAAGCATTAGAAATCTATTGCTACGATACGTAGACATCTGCAAACGCCATTTCCTAGCGAGGAAGTGTCGCATTCACATTCATTTGAAGTGTAGGCGAGGAATACATAACACTTCGCAATGAATATTACATCCTATCATGAAACATAGAATTAAGATGCGATATCTTGTTTTAGGAAGCATTTGAACTCTATTGCTTCGACACGTGGACATCTGCAAACGCTATTTCCTTGCAAGGAAGAGTCGCATTTACATTCATTTGAAGTGTAGACGAGGAATACATGATACTTCGCAAGTCATATTATATCTTACCATGAAACATAGAGATGAGATGCGATATCGAGTTTTAAGAAGCATTTGAACACTATTGCTTCGATACGTAGACATCTGCAAACGCTATTTCCTTGCAAGGAAGTGTCGCATTTACATTCATTTGTAGTGTAGACGAGGAATACATGACACTTCGCAAATCATATTATATCTTACCATGAAACATAGAAATGAGATTCGATATGGCGTTTTAAGTAGCATTAGAAAGCTATTGCTACGATACGTAGACATCTGCAAACGCTATTTCCTTGCAAGGAAGTGCGCATTTACATTTAGTTGATGTATAGACGAGGAATACATAACACTTCGCAAATCATATTATATCTTACCATGAAACATAGAAATGAGATGCGATATCGCGTTTTAAGAAGCATTAGAACTCTATTGCTACGATACGTAGACATCTGCAAACGCTATTTCCTAGCAAGGAAGTGTCGCATTTACATTCATTTGAAGTGTAGGCGAGGAATACATGACACTTCTCAAATCATATTATATCTCACCATGAAACATAGAAATGAGATGCGATATCGCGTTTTAAGAAGCATTAGAACTCTATTGCTACGATACCTAGACATCTGCAGACGCTATTTCCTAGCGAGGAAGTATCGCATTCACATTCATTTGAAGTGTAGACAAGGAATACATAACACTTCGCAAATCATGTTATATCTTACCATGAAACATAGAATTGAGATGCGATATCGCGTTTTAGAACATATGAACTCTATTGCTACGAGACGTAGACATCTGCAAACGCTATTTCCTTGCAAGGAAGTGTCGCATTTACATTCATTTGAAGTGTAGACGAGGAATACATCACACTTCGCAAATCATATTATATCTTACCATGAAACATAGAAATGAGATTCGATATGGCGTTTTAAGTAGCATTAGAAAGCTATTGCTACGATACGTAGACATCTGCAAACGCTATTTCCTAGCGAGGAAGTACCGCATTCACATTCATTTAAAGAGTAGACGAGGAATACACAATACTTCGCAAATCATGTTATATCTTACCATGAAACATAGAAATGAGATGCGATATCGCGTTTTAAGAATCATATGAACGCTATTGCTACGATACGTAGACATCTGCAGACGCTATTTCCTAGCCAGGAAGTGTCGCATTTACATTCATTTGAAGTGTAGACGAGGAATACACAACACTTCGCAAATCATATTACATCTTACCATGAAACATAGAAATGAGATGCGATGTCGCGTTTTAAGAAGCATTAGAACACTATTGCTACTATAGGTAGACATTTGCAAACGCTATTTCCTTGCAAGGAAGTGTCGCATTTACATTCATTTGAAGTGTAGACGAGGAATACATGATACTTCGCAAGTCATATTATATCTTACCATGAAACATAGAAATGAGATGCGATATCGCGTTTTAAGAATCATATGAACTCTATTGCTACGAGACGTAGACATCTGCAAACGCTATTTCCTTGCAAGGAAGTGTCGCATTTACATTCATTTGAATCGTAGACGAGGAATGCATAACACTTCGCAATGAATATTATATCTTATCAGGAAACATATATATGTGAAGCAATATCTCGTTTTAAGAAGCATTTGAACTCTATTGCTTCGATACGTAGACATCTGCAAACGCTATTTCCTAGCAAGGAAGTGTCGCATTTACATTCATTTGAAGTGTAGGCGAGGAATACATGACACTTCGCAAATCATATTATATCTCACCATGAAACATAGAAATGAGATTCGATATCGCGTTTTAAGAAGGTTTAGAAAGCTATTGCTACGATACGTAGACTTCTGCAAACGCTATTTCCTAGCGAGGAAGTATCGCATTCACATTCATTTGAAGTGTAGACAAGGAATACATAACACTTCGCAAATCATGTTATATCTTACCATGAAACATAGAATTGAGATGCGATATCGCGTTTTAAGAATCATATGAACTCTATTGCTACGAGACGTAGACATCTGCAGACGCTATTTCCTAGCAAGGAAGTGTCGCATTTACATTCATTTGTAGTGTAGACGAGGAATACATGACACTTCGCAAATCATATTATATCTTACCATGAAACATAGAAATGAGATGCGATTTCGCGTTTTAAGAAGCATTAGAACACTATTTCTACGATAGGTAGACATTTGCAAACGCTATTTCCTAGCAAAGAAGTGTCGCATTTACATTCATTTGAAGTGTAGACGAGGTATACATAACACTTCGCAAATCATATTATATCTTACTATGAAACATAGAAATGAGATGCGATATCGCGTTTTAAAAATCATAAGAACTCTATTGCTTCGATACGTAGACATCTGCAAACGCTATTTCCTAGCAAGGAAGTGTCGCATTTACATCCATTTGAATCGTAGACGAGGAATGCATAACACTTCGCAATGAATATTACATCTTATCATGAAATATTGAATTGAGATGCGATATATTGTTTTAAGAGGCATTTGAACTCTATTGCCACGATACGTAGACATCTGCAAACGCTATTTCCTTGCAAGGAAGTGCGCATTTACATTTAGTTGATGTGTAGACGAGGAATACATAACACTTCGCAAACCATATTATATCTTACCATGAAACATAGAAACGAGATGCGATATCGCGTTTTAAGAAGCATTAGAACCCTATTGCTTCGATACGTAGACATCTGCAAACGCTATTTCCTAGCAAGGAAGTGTCGCATTTACATCCATTTGAATCGTAGACGAGAAATGCATAACACTTCGCAATGAATATTATATCTTATCATGAAACATAGATATGAGATGCGATATCGCGTTTTAAGATTCATATGAACTCTATTGCTACGATACCTAGACATCTGCAGATGCTATTTCCCAGCAAGGAAGTATCGCATTCACATTCATTTGAAGTGTAGACGAGGAATACATAACACTTCGCAAATCATGGTATATCTTACCATGAAACATAGAATTGAGATGCGATATCGCGTTTTAAGAACATATGAACTCTATTGCTACGATACCTAGACATCTGCAGATGCTATTTCCTAGCAAGGAAGTGTCGCATTTACATTCATTTGAAATGTAGGCGAGGAATACATGATACTTCGCAAATCATATTATATCTTACCATGAGACATAGAAATGAGATGCGTTATCGCGTTTTAAGAAGCATTAGAACTCTATTGCTACGATACCTAGACATCTGCAGATGCTATTTCCTAGCAAGGAAGTGTCGCATTTACATTCATTTGAAGTGTAGACGAGGAATACATGATACTTCGCAAATCATATTATATCTTACCATGAAACATAGAAATGAGATGCGATATCGCGTTTTAAGAAGCATTAGAACACTATTGCTACGATAGGTAGACATTTGCAAACGCTATTTCCTAGGAAAGAAGACTCGCATTTATATTCATTTGAAGTATAGGCGAGGAATACATAACACTTCGCAAATAATATTACATCTTACCATGAAACATAGAAATGAGATGCGATAACGCGTTTTAAGAAGCATTAGAACTCTATTGCTACGATACCTAGATATCTGCAGACGCTATTTCCTTGCAAGGAAGTGTCGCATTTACATTCATTTGAAATGTAGACGAGGAATACATGATACTTCGCAAATCATATTATATCTTACCATGAAACATAGAAATGAGATGCGATATCGCGTTTTAAGAAGCATTAGAACACTATTGCTACGATACGTTGACATCTGCAAACGCTATTTCCTTGCAAGGAAGTTTCGCATTTACATCCATTTGAATCGTAGACGAGGAATGCATAACACTTCGGAATGAATATTATAGCTTATCATGAAACATAGATATGAGATGCAATATCTCGTTTTAGGAAGCATTTGAACTCTATTGCTTCGATACGTAGACATCTGCAAACGCTATTTCCTAGCGAGGAAGTATCGCATTCACATTCATTTGAAGTGTAGACGAGGAATACATAACACTTCGCAAATCATGTTATATCTTACCATGAAACATAGAAATGAAATGCGATATCGCGTTTTAAGAATCATTTGAACTCTATTGCTTCGATACGTGGACATCTGCAAACGCTATTTCCTTGCAAGGAAGTGTCGCATTTACATTCATTTGAAGTGTAGACGAGGAATACATAACACTTCGCAAATTATATTATATCTTACCATGAAACGTAGAAATGAGATGCGATATCGCGCTTTAAGAAGCATTAGAAATCTGTTGCTACGATACCTAGACATCTGCAGACGCTATTTCCTAGAAAGGAAGTGTCGCATTTACATTCGTTTGAAATGTAGACGAGGAATACATGATACTTCGCAAATCATATTATATCTTACCATGAAACATAGAAATGAGATGCGATATCGCGTTTTAAGAAGCATTAGAACACTATTGCTACGATAGGTAGACATTTGCAAACGCTATTTCCTAGCAAAGAAGTCTCGCATTTACATTCATTTGCAGTATAGGCGAGGAATATATAACACTTCGCAAATAATATTACATCTTACCATGAAACATAGAAATAAGATGCGATATCGCGTTTTAAGAAGCATTAGAACTCTATTGCTACGATACCTAGACATCTGCAGACGCTTTTTCCTAGCAAGGAAGTGTCGCATTTACATTCATTTGAAGTGTAGACGAGGAATACATGATACTTCGCAAATCATATTATATTTTACCATGAAACATAGAAATGAGATGCGATATCGCGTTTTAAGAAGCATTAGAACACTATTGCTACGATAGGTAGACATTTGCAAACGCTATTTCCTAGGAAAGAAGTCTCGCATTTACATTCATTTGAAGTATAGGCGAGGAATACATAACACTTCGCAAATAATATTACATCTTACCATGAAACATAGAAATGAGATGCGATATCGCGTTTTAAGAAGCATTAGAACTCTATTGCTACGATACGTAGACTTCTGCAAAAGCTATTTCCTTGCAAGGAAGTGTCGCATTTACATTCATTTGAAGTGTAGACGAGGAATACATAACACTTCGCAAATTATGTTATATCTTACCATGAAGCATAGAAATGAGATGCGATATCGCGTTTTAAGAAGCATTAGAACTCCATTGCTACGATACCTAGACATCTGCAGATGCTATTTCCTAGCAAGGAAGTGTCGCATTTACATTCATTTGAAGTGTAGACGAGGAATACATGATACTTCGCAAATCATATTATATCTTACCATGAAACATAGAAATGAGATGCGATATCGCGTTTTAGGAAGCATTAGAACTCTATTGCTACGATACCTAGACATCTGCAGATGCTATTTCCTAGCAAGGAAGTGTCGCATTTACATTCATTTGAAGTGTAGACGAGGAATACATGATACTTCGCAAATCATATTATATCTTACCATGAAACATAGAAATGAGATGCGATTTCGCGTTTTAAGAAGCATTAGAACACTATTGCTACGATAGGTAGACATTTGCAAACGCTATTTCCTAGCAAAGAAGTCTCGCATTTACATTCATTTGAAGTATAGGCGAGGAATACATAACACTTCGCAAATAATATTACATCTTACCATGAAACATAGAAATGAGATGCGATATCGCGTTTTAAGAAGCACTAGAACACTATTGCTACGATAGGTAGACATTTGCAAACGCTATTTCCTAGCAAAGAAGTCTCGCATTCACATTCATTTGAATTATAGGCGAGGAATACATAACACTTCCCAAATAATATTACGTCTTACCATGAAACATAGAAATGAGATGCGATATCGCGTTTTAAGTAGCATTAGAACTCTATTGCTACGATACCTAGACATCTGCAGACGCTATTTCCTAACAAGGAAGTGTCGCATTTACATTCATTTGAAGTGTAGGCGAGGAATACATAACACTTCGCAAATAATATTACATCTTACCATGAAACATAGAAATGAGATGCGATATCGCGTTTTAAGAAGCATTAGAACTCTATTGCTACGATACCTAGACATCTGCAGACGCTATTTCCTAGCAAGGAAGTGTCGCATTTGCATTCATTTGAAGTGTAGACGAGGAATACATGATACTTCGCAAATCATATTATATCTTACCATGAAACATAGAAATGAGATGCGATATCGCGTTTTAAGAAGCATTAGAACTCTATTGCTACGATACCTAGACATCTGCAGATGCTATTTCCTAGCAAGGAAGTGTCGCATTTACATTCATTTGAAGTGTAGACGAGGAATACATGATACTTCGCAAATCATATTATATCTTACCATGAAACATAGAAATGAGATGCGATTTCGCGTTCTAAGAAGCATTAGAACACTATTGCTACGATAGGTAGACATTTGCAAACGCTATTTTCTAGCAAAGAAGTCTCGCATTTACACTCATTTGAAGTATAGGCGAGGAATACATAACACTTCGCAAATAATATTACATCTTACTATGAAACATAGAAATGAGATGCGATATCGCGTTTTAAGAAGCATTAGAACTCTATTGCTACGATACCTAGACATCTGCAGACGCTATTTCCTAGCAAGGAAGTGTCGCATTTGCATTCATTTGAAGTGTAGACGAGGAATACATGATACTTCGCAAATCATATTATATCTTACCATGAAACATAGAAATGAGATGCGATATCGCGTTTTAAGAAGCACTAGAACTCTATTGCTACGATACCTAGACATCTGCAGATGCTATTTCCTAGCAAGGAAGTGTCGCATTTACATTCATTTGAAGTGTAGACGAGGAATACATGATACTTCGCAAGTCATATTATATCTTACCATGAAACATAGAAATGAGATGCGATATCGCGTTTTAAGAATCATATGAACTCTATTGCTACGAGACGTAGACATCTGCAAACGCTATTTCCTTGCAAGGAAGTGTCGCATTTACATTCATTTGAATCGTAGACGAGGAATGCATAACACTTCGCAATGAATATTATATCTTATCAGGAAACATATATATGTGAAGCAATATCTCGTTTTAAGAAGCATTTGAACTCTATTGCTTCGATACGTAGACATCTGCAAACGCTATTTCCTAGCAAGGAAGTGTCGCATTTACATTCATTTGAAGTGTAGGCGAGGAATACATGACACTTCGCAAATCATATTATATCTCACCATGAAACATAGAAATGAGATTCGATATCGCGTTTTAAGAAGGTTTAGAAAGCTATTGCTACGATACGTAGACTTCTGCAAACGCTATTTCCTAGCGAGGAAGTATCGCATTCACATTCATTTGAAGTGTAGACAAGGAATACATAACACTTCGCAAATCATGTTATATCTTACCATGAAACATAGAATTGAGATGCGATATCGCGTTTTAAGAATCATATGAACTCTATTGCTACGAGACGTAGACATCTGCAGACGCTATTTCCTAGCAAGGAAGTGTCGCATTTACATTCATTTGTAGTGTAGACGAGGAATACATGACACTTCGCAAATCATATTATATCTTACCATGAAACATAGAAATGAGATGCGATTTCGCGTTTTAAGAAGCATTAGAACACTATTTCTACGATAGGTAGACATTTGCAAACGCTATTTCCTAGCAAAGAAGTGTCGCATTTACATTCATTTGAAGTGTAGACGAGGTATACATAACACTTCGCAAATCATATTATATCTTACTATGAAACATAGAAATGAGATGCGATATCGCGTTTTAAAAATCATAAGAACTCTATTGCTTCGATACGTAGACATCTGCAAACGCTATTTCCTAGCAAGGAAGTGTCGCATTTACATCCATTTGAATCGTAGACGAGGAATGCATAACACTTCGCAATGAATATTACATCTTATCATGAAATATAGAATTGAGATGCGATATATTGTTTTAAGAGGCATTTGAACTCTATTGCTACGATACGTAGACATCTGCAAACGCTATTTCCTTGCAAGGAAGTGCGCATTTACATTTAGTTGATGTGTAGACGAGGAATACATAACACTTCGCAAACCATATTATATCTTACCATGAAACATAGAAACGAGATGCGATATCGCGTTTTAAGAAGCATTAGAACCCTATTGCTTCGATACGTAGACATCTGCAAACGCTATTTCCTAGCAAGGAAGTGTCGCATTTACATCCATTTGAATCGTAGACGAGAAATGCATAACACTTCGCAATGAATATTATATCTTATCATGAAACATAGATATGAGATGCGATATCGCGTTTTAAGATTCATATGAACTCTATTGCTACGATACCTAGACATCTGCAGATGCTATTTCCCAGCAAGGAAGTATCGCATTCACATTCATTTGAAGTGTAGACGAGGAATACATAACACTTCGCAAATCATGGTATATCTTACCATGAAACATAGAATTGAGATGCGATATCGCGTTTTAAGAACATATGAACTCTATTGCTACGATACCTAGACATCTGCAGATGCTATTTCCTAGCAAGGAAGTGTCGCATTTACATTCATTTGAAATGTAGGCGAGGAATACATGATACTTCGCAAATCATATTATATCTTACCATGAGACATAGAAATGAGATGCGTTATCGCGTTTTAAGAAGCATTAGAACTCTATTGCTACGATACCTAGACATCTGCAGATGCTATTTCCTAGCAAGGAAGTGTCGCATTTACATTCATTTGAAGTGTAGACGAGGAATACATGATACTTCGCAAATCATATTATATCTTACCATGAAACATAGAAATGAGATGCGATATCGCGTTTTAAGAAGCATTAGAACACTATTGCTACGATAGGTAGACATTTGCAAACGCTATTTCCTAGGAAAGAAGACTCGCATTTACATTCATTTGAAGTATAGGCGAGGAATACATAACACTTCGCAAATAATATTACATCTTACCATGAAACATAGAAATGAGATGCGATAACGCGTTTTAAGAAGCATTAGAACTCTATTGCTACGATACCTAGATATCTGCAGACGCTATTTCCTTGCAAGGAAGTGTCGCATTTACATTCATTTGAAATGTAGACGAGGAATACATGATACTTCGCAAATCATATTATATCTTACCATGAAACATAGAAATGAGATGCGATATCGCGTTTTAAGAAGCATTAGAACACTATTGCTACGATACGTTGACATCTGCAAACGCTATTTCCTTGCAAGGAAGTTTCGCATTTACATCCATTTGAATCGTAGACGAGGAATGCATAACACTTCGGAATGAATATTATAGCTTATCATGAAACATAGATATGAGATGCAATATCTCGTTTTAGGAAGCATTTGAACTCTATTGCTTCGATACGTAGACATCTGCAAACGCTATTTCCTAGCGAGGAAGTATCGCATTCACATTCATTTGAAGTGTAGACGAGGAATACATAACACTTCGCAAATCATGTTATATCTTACCATGAAACATAGAAATGAAATGCGATATCGCGTTTTAAGAATCATTTGAACTCTATTGCTTCGATACGTGGACATCTGCAAACGCTATTTCCTTGCAAGGAAGTGTCGCATTTACATTCATTTGAAGTGTAGACGAGGAATACATAACACTTCGCAAATTATATTATATCTTACCATGAAACGTAGAAATGAGATGCGATATCGCGCTTTAAGAAGCATTAGAAATCTGTTGCTACGATACCTAGACATCTGCAGACGCTATTTCCTAGAAAGGAAGTGTCGCATTTACATTCGTTTGAAATGTAGACGAGGAATACATGATACTTCGCAAATCATATTATATCTTACCATGAAACATAGAAATGAGATGCGATATCGCGTTTTAAGAAGCATTAGAACACTATTGCTACGATAGGTAGACATTTGCAAACGCTATTTCCTAGCAAAGAAGTCTCGCATTTACATTCATTTGCAGTATAGGCGAGGAATATATAACACTTCGCAAATAATATTACATCTTACCATGAAACATAGAAATAAGATGCGATATCGCGTTTTAAGAAGCATTAGAACTCTATTGCTACGATACCTAGACATCTGCAGACGCTTTTTCCTAGCAAGGAAGTGTCGCATTTACATTCATTTGAAGTGTAGACGAGGAATACATGATACTTCGCAAATCATATTATATTTTACCATGAAACATAGAAATGAGATGCGATATCGCGTTTTAAGAAGCATTAGAACACTATTGCTACGATAGGTAGACATTTGCAAACGCTATTTCCTAGGAAAGAAGTCTCGCATTTACATTCATTTGAAGTATAGGCGAGGAATACATAACACTTCGCAAATAATATTACATCTTACCATGAAACATAGAAATGAGATGCGATATCGCGTTTTAAGAAGCATTAGAACTCTATTGCTACGATACGTAGACTTCTGCAAAAGCTATTTCCTTGCAAGGAAGTGTCGCATTTACATTCATTTGAAGTGTAGACGAGGAATACATAACACTTCGCAAATTATGTTATATCTTACCATGAAGCATAGAAATGAGATGCGATATCGCGTTTTAAGAAGCATTAGAACTCCATTGCTACGATACCTAGACATCTGCAGATGCTATTTCCTAGCAAGGAAGTGTCGCATTTACATTCATTTGAAGTGTAGACGAGGAATACATGATACTTCGCAAATCATATTATATCTTACCATGAAACATAGAAATGAGATGCGATATCGCGTTTTAGGAAGCATTAGAACTCTATTGCTACGATACGTTGACATCTGCAAACGCTATTTCCTAGCAAGGAAGTGTCGCATTTACATCCATTTGAATCGTAGACGAGGAATGCATAACACTTCGCAATGAATATTATAGCTTATCATGAAACATAGATATGAGATGCAATATCTCGTTTTAGGAAGCATTTGAACTCTATTGCTTCGATACGTAGACATCTGCAAACGCTATTTCTTGGCGAGGAAGTATCGCATTCACATGCATTTGAAGTGTAGACGAGGAATACATAACACTTCGCAAATCATGTTATATCTTACCATGAAACATAGAAATGAGATGCGATATCGCGTTTTAAGAAGCATTAGAACACTATTGCTACGATAGGTAGATATTTGCAAACGCTATTTCCTAGCAAGGAAGTGTCGCATTTACATTCATTTGAAGTGTAGACGAGGAATACATGATACTTCGCAAATCATATTATATCTTACCATGAAACATAGAAATGAGATGCGATATCGCGTTTTAAGAAGCATTAGAACTCTATTGCTACGATACCTAGACATCTGCAGATGCTATTTCCTAGCAAGGAAGTGTCGCATTTACATTCATTTGAAGTGTAGACGAGGAATACATGATACTTCGCAAATCATATTATATCTTACCATGAAACATAGAAATGAGATGCGATTTCGCGTTTTAAGAAGCATTAGAACACTATTGCTACGATAGGTAGACATTTGCAAACGCTATTTCCTAGCAAAGAAGTCTCGCATTTACATTCATTTGAAGTATAGGCGAGGAATACATAACACTTCGCAAATAATATTACATCTTACCATGAAACATAGAAATGAGATGCGATATCGCGTTTTAAGAAGCACTAGAACACTATTGCTACGATAGGTAGACATTTGCAAACGCTATTTCCTAGCAAAGAAGTCTCGCATTCACATTCATTTGAATTATAGGCGAGGAATACATAACACTTCCCAAATAATATTACGTCTTACCATGAAACATAGAAATGAGATGCGATATCGCGTTTTAAGTAGCATTAGAACTCTATTGCTACGATACCTAGACATCTGCAGACGCTATTTCCTAACAAGGAAGTGTCGCATTTACATTCATTTGAAGTGTAGGCGAGGAATACATAACACTTCGCAAATAATATTACATCTTACCATGAAACATAGAAATGAGATGCGATATCGCGTTTTAAGAAGCATTAGAACTCTATTGCTACGATACCTAGACATCTGCAGACGCTATTTCCTAGCAAGGAAGTGTCGCATTTGCATTCATTTGAAGTGTAGACGAGGAATACATGATACTTCGCAAATCATATTATATCTTACCATGAAACATAGAAATGAGATGCGATATCGCGTTTTAAGAAGCATTAGAACTCTATTGCTACGATACCTAGACATCTGCAGATGCTATTTCCTAGCAAGGAAGTGTCGCATTTACATTCATTTGAAGTGTAGACGAGGAATACATGATACTTCGCAAATCATATTATATCTTACCATGAAACATAGAAATGAGATGCGATTTCGCGTTCTAAGAAGCATTAGAACACTATTGCTACGATAGGTAGACATTTGCAAACGCTATTTTCTAGCAAAGAAGTCTCGCATTTACACTCATTTGAAGTATAGGCGAGGAATACATAACACTTCGCAAATAATATTACATCTTACTATGAAACATAGAAATGAGATGCGATATCGCGTTTTAAGAAGCATTAGAACTCTATTGCTACGATACCTAGACATCTGCAGACGCTATTTCCTAGCAAGGAAGTGTCGCATTTGCATTCATTTGAAGTGTAGACGAGGAATACATGATACTTCGCAAATCATATTATATCTTACCATGAAACATAGAAATGAGATGCGATATCGCGTTTTAAGAAGCACTAGAACTCTATTGCTACGATACCTAGACATCTGCAGATGCTATTTCCTAGCAAGGAAGTGTCGCATTTACATTCATTTGAAGTGTAGACGAGGAATACATGATACTTCGCAAATCATATTATATCTTACCATGAAACATAGAAATGAGATGCGATATCGCGTTTTAAGAAGCATTAGAACACTACTGCTACGATAGGTAGATATTTGCAAACGCTATTTCCTAGCAAGGAAGTGTCGCATTTACATTCATTTGAAGTGTAGACGAGGAATACATGATACTTCGCAAATCATATTATATCTTACCATGAAACATAGAAATGAGATGCGATATCGCGTTTTAAGAAGCATTAGAACACTATTGCTACGATAGGTAGATATTTGCAAACGCTATTTCCTAGGAAAGAAGTCTCGCATTTACATTCACTTGAAGTATAGGCGAGGAATACATAACACTTCGCAAATAATATTACATCTTACCATGAAACATAGAAATGAGATGCGATATCGCGTTTTAAGAAGCATTAGGACACTATTGCTACGATAGGTAGACATTTGCAACCGCTATTTCCTAGCAAAGAAGTCTCGCATTTACATTCATTTGAAGTATAGGCGTGGAATACATAACACTTCCCAAATAATATTACATCTTACCATGAAACATAGAAATGAGATGCGATATCGCGTTTTAAGTAGCATTAGAACTCTATTGCAACGATACCTAGACATCTGCAGACGCTATTTCCTAACAAGGAAGTGTCGCATTTACATTCATTTGAAGTGTAGACGAGGAATACATGATACTTCGCAAATCATATTATATCTTACCATGAAACATAGAAATGAGATGCGTTATCGCGTTTTAAGAAGCATTAGAACTCTATTGCTACGATACCTAGACATCTGCAGATGCTATTTCCTAGCAAGGAAGTGTCGCATTTACATTCATTTGAAGTGTAGACGAGGAATACATGATACTTCGCAAATCATATTATATCTTACCATGAAACATAGAAATGAGATGCGATATCGCGTTTTAAGAAGCATTAGAACTCTATTGCTACGATAACTAGACATCTGCAGATGCTATTTCCTAGCAAGGAAGTGTCGCATTTGCATTCATTTGAAGTGCAGACGAGGAATACATGATACTTCGCAAATCATATTATATCTTACCATGAAACATAGAAATGAGATGCGATATCGCGTTTTAAGAAGCATTAGAACACTATTGCTACGATAGGTAGACATTTGCAATCGCTATTTTCTAGCAAAGAAGTCTCGCATTTACATTCATTTGAAGTATAGGCGAGGAATACATAACACTTCGCAAATAATATTACATCTTACCATGAAACATAGAAATGAGATGCGATATCGCGTTTTAAGAAGCATTAGAACTCTATTGCTACGATACCTAGACATCTGCAGACGCTATTTCCTAGCAAGGAAGTGTCGCATTTGCATTCATTTGAAGTGTAGACGAGGAATACATGATACTTCGCAAATCATACTATATCTTACCATGAAACATAGAAATGAGATGCGATATCGCGTTTTAAGAATCACTAGAACTCTATTGCTACGATACCTAGACATCTGCAGATGCTATTTCCTAGCAAGGAAGTGTCGCATTTACATTCATTTGAAGTGTAGACGAGGAATACATGATATTTCGCAAATCATATTAAATCTTACCATGAAACATAGAAATGAGATGCGATTTCGCGTTTTAAGAAGCATTAGAACTCTATTGCTACGATACGTAGACTTCTGCAAAAGCTATTTCCTTGCAAGGAAGTGTCGCATTTACATTCATTTGAAGTGTAGACGAGGAATACATAACACTTCGCAAATTATGTTATATCTTACCATGAAGCATAGAAATGAGATGCGATATCGCGTTTTAAGAAGCATTAGAACTCCATTGCTACGATACCTAGACATCTGCAGATGCTATTTCCTAGCAAGGAAGTGTCGCATTTACATTCATTTGAAGTGTAGACGAGGAATACATGATACTTCGCAAATCATATTATATCTTACCATGAAACATAGAAATGAGATGCGATATCGCGTTTTAGGAAGCATTAGAACTCTATTGCTACGATACGTTGACATCTGCAAACGCTATTTCCTAGCAAGGAAGTGTCGCATTTACATCCATTTGAATCGTAGACGAGGAATGCATAACACTTCGCAATGAATATTATAGCTTATCATGAAACATAGATATGAGATGCAATATCTCGTTTTAGGAAGCATTTGAACTCTATTGCTTCGATACGTAGACATCTGCAAACGCTATTTCTTGGCGAGGAAGTATCGCATTCACATGCATTTGAAGTGTAGACGAGGAATACATAACACTTCGCAAATCATGTTATATCTTACCATGAAACATAGAAATGAGATGCGATATCGCGTTTTAAGAAGCATTAGAACACTATTGCTACGATAGGTAGATATTTGCAAACGCTATTTCCTAGCAAGGAAGTGTCGCATTTACATTCATTTGAAGTGTAGACGAGGAATACATGATACTTCGCAAATCATATTATATCTTACCATGAAACATAGAAATGAGATGCGATATCGCGTTTTAAGAAGCATTAGAACTCTATTGCTACGATACCTAGACATCTGCAGATGCTATTTCCTAGCAAGGAAGTGTCGCATTTACATTCATTTGAAGTGTAGACGAGGAATACATGATACTTCGCAAATCATATTATATCTTACCATGAAACATAGAAATGAGATGCGATTTCGCGTTTTAAGAAGCATTAGAACACTATTGCTACGATAGGTAGACATTTGCAAACGCTATTTCCTAGCAAAGAAGTCTCGCATTTACATTCATTTGAAGTATAGGCGAGGAATACATAACACTTCGCAAATAATATTACATCTTACCATGAAACATAGAAATGAGATGCGATATCGCGTTTTAAGAAGCACTAGAACACTATTGCTACGATAGGTAGACATTTGCAAACGCTATTTCCTAGCAAAGAAGTCTCGCATTCACATTCATTTGAATTATAGGCGAGGAATACATAACACTTCCCAAATAATATTACGTCTTACCATGAAACATAGAAATGAGATGCGATATCGCGTTTTAAGTAGCATTAGAACTCTATTGCTACGATACCTAGACATCTGCAGACGCTATTTCCTAACAAGGAAGTGTCGCATTTACATTCATTTGAAGTGTAGGCGAGGAATACATAACACTTCGCAAATAATATTACATCTTACCATGAAACATAGAAATGAGATGCGATATCGCGTTTTAAGAAGCATTAGAACTCTATTGCTACGATACCTAGACATCTGCAGACGCTATTTCCTAGCAAGGAAGTGTCGCATTTGCATTCATTTGAAGTGTAGACGAGGAATACATGATACTTCGCAAATCATATTATATCTTACCATGAAACATAGAAATGAGATGCGATATCGCGTTTTAAGAAGCATTAGAACTCTATTGCTACGATACCTAGACATCTGCAGATGCTATTTCCTAGCAAGGAAGTGTCGCATTTACATTCATTTGAAGTGTAGACGAGGAATACATGATACTTCGCAAATCATATTATATCTTACCATGAAACATAGAAATGAGATGCGATTTCGCGTTCTAAGAAGCATTAGAACACTATTGCTACGATAGGTAGACATTTGCAAACGCTATTTTCTAGCAAAGAAGTCTCGCATTTACACTCATTTGAAGTATAGGCGAGGAATACATAACACTTCGCAAATAATATTACATCTTACTATGAAACATAGAAATGAGATGCGATATCGCGTTTTAAGAAGCATTAGAACTCTATTGCTACGATACCTAGACATCTGCAGACGCTATTTCCTAGCAAGGAAGTGTCGCATTTGCATTCATTTGAAGTGTAGACGAGGAATACATGATACTTCGCAAATCATATTATATCTTACCATGAAACATAGAAATGAGATGCGATATCGCGTTTTAAGAAGCACTAGAACTCTATTGCTACGATACCTAGACATCTGCAGATGCTATTTCCTAGCAAGGAAGTGTCGCATTTACATTCATTTGAAGTGTAGACGAGGAATACATGATACTTCGCAAATCATATTATATCTTACCATGAAACATAGAAATGAGATGCGATATCGCGTTTTAAGAAGCATTAGAACACTATTGCTACGATAGGTAGATATTTGCAAACGCTATTTCCTAGCAAGGAAGTGTCGCATTTACATTCATTTGAAGTGTAGACGAGGAATACATGATACTTCGCAAATCATATTATATCTTACCATGAAACATAGAAATGAGATGCGATATCGCGTTTTAAGAAGCATTAGAACACTATTGCTACGATAGGTAGATATTTGCAAACGCTATTTCCTAGGAAAGAAGTCTCGCATTTACATTCACTTGAAGTATAGGCGAGGAATACATAACACTTCGCAAATAATATTACATCTTACCATGAAACATAGAAATGAGATGCGATATCGCGTTTTAAGAAGCATTAGGACACTATTGCTACGATAGGTAGACATTTGCAACCGCTATTTCCTAGCAAAGAAGTCTCGCATTTACATTCATTTGAAGTATAGGCGTGGAATACATAACACTTCCCAAATAATATTACATCTTACCATGAAACATAGAAATGAGATGCGATATCGCGTTTTAAGTAGCATTAGAACTCTATTGCAACGATACCTAGACATCTGCAGACGCTATTTCCTAACAAGGAAGTGTCGCATTTACATTCATTTGAAGTGTAGACGAGGAATACATGATACTTCGCAAATCATATTATATCTTACCATGAAACATAGAAATGAGATGCGTTATCGCGTTTTAAGAAGCATTAGAACTCTATTGCTACGATACCTAGACATCTGCAGATGCTATTTCCTAGCAAGGAAGTGTCGCATTTACATTCATTTGAAGTGTAGACGAGGAATACATGATACTTCGCAAATCATATTATATCTTACCATGAAACATAGAAATGAGATGCGATATCGCGTTTTAAGAAGCATTAGAACTCTATTGCTACGATAACTAGACATCTGCAGATGCTATTTCCTAGCAAGGAAGTGTCGCATTTGCATTCATTTGAAGTGCAGACGAGGAATACATGATACTTCGCAAATCATATTATATCTTACCATGAAACATAGAAATGAGATGCGATATCGCGTTTTAAGAAGCATTAGAACACTATTGCTACGATAGGTAGACATTTGCAATCGCTATTTTCTAGCAAAGAAGTCTCGCATTTACATTCATTTGAAGTATAGGCGAGGAATACATAACACTTCGCAAATAATATTACATCTTACCATGAAACATAGAAATGAGATGCGATATCGCGTTTTAAGAAGCATTAGAACTCTATTGCTACGATACCTAGACATCTGCAGACGCTATTTCCTAGCAAGGAAGTGTCGCATTTGCATTCATTTGAAGTGTAGACGAGGAATACATGATACTTCGCAAATCATATTATATCTTACCATGAAACATAGAAATGAGATGCGATATCGCGTTTTAAGAAGCATTAGAACACTATTGCTACGATAGGTAGATATTTGCAAACGCTATTTCCTAGCAAGGAAGTGTCGCATTTACATTCATTTGAAGTGTAGACGAGGAATACATGATACTTCGCAAATCATATTATATCTTACCATGAAACATAGAAATGAGATGCGATATCGCGTTTTAAGAAGCATTAGAACACTATTGCTACGATAGGTAGATATTTGCAAACGCTATTTCCTAGGAAAGAAGTCTCGCATTTACATTCACTTGAAGTATAGGCGAGGAATACATAACACTTCGCAAATAATATTACATCTTACCATGAAACATAGAAATGAGATGCGATATCGCGTTTTAAGAAGCATTAGGACACTATTGCTACGATAGGTAGACATTTGCAACCGCTATTTCCTAGCAAAGAAGTCTCGCATTTACATTCATTTGAAGTATAGGCGTGGAATACATAACACTTCCCAAATAATATTACATCTTACCATGAAACATAGAAATGAGATGCGATATCGCGTTTTAAGTAGCATTAGAACTCTATTGCAACGATACCTAGACATCTGCAGACGCTATTTCCTAACAAGGAAGTGTCGCATTTACATTCATTTGAAGTGTAGACGAGGAATACATGATACTTCGCAAATCATATTATATCTTACCATGAAACATAGAAATGAGATGCGTTATCGCGTTTTAAGAAGCATTAGAACTCTATTGCTACGATACCTAGACATCTGCAGATGCTATTTCCTAGCAAGGAAGTGTCGCATTTACATTCATTTGAAGTGTAGACGAGGAATACATGAAACTTCGCAAATCATATTATATCTTACCATGAAACATAGAAATGAGATGCGATATCGCGTTTTAAGAAGCATTAGAACTCTATTGCTACGATAACTAGACATCTGCAGATGCTATTTCCTAGCAAGGAAGTGTCGCATTTGCATTCATTTGAAGTGCAGACGAGGAATACATGATACTTCGCAAATCATATTATATCTTACCATGAAACATAGAAATGAGATGCGATATCGCGTTTTAAGAAGCATTAGAACACTATTGCTACGATAGGTAGACATTTGCAATCGCTATTTTCTAGCAAAGAAGTCTCGCATTTACATTCATTTGAAGTATAGGCGAGGAATACATAACACTTCGCAAATAATATTACATCTTACCATGAAACATAGAAATGAGATGCGATATCGCGTTTTAAGAAGCATTAGAACTCTATTGCTACGATACCTAGACATCTGCAGACGCTATTTCCTAGCAAGGAAGTGTCGCATTTGCATTCATTTGAAGTGTAGACGAGGAATACATGATACTTCGCAAATCATACTATATCTTACCATGAAACATAGAAATGAGATGCGATATCGCGTTTTAAGAATCACTAGAACTCTATTGCTACGATACCTAGACATCTGCAGATGCTATTTCCTAGCAAGGAAGTGTCGCATTTACATTCATTTGAAGTGTAGACGAGGAATACATGATATTTCGCAAATCATATTAAATCTTACCATGAAGCATAGAAATGAGATGCGATTTCGCGTTTTAAGAAGCATTAGAGCACTATTGCTACGATAGGTAGACATTTGCAAACGCTATTTCCTAGCAAAGAAGTCTCGCATTTACATTCATTTGAAGTATAGGCGAGGAATACATAACACTTCGCAAATAATATTACATCTTACCATGAAACATAGAAATGAGATGCGATATCGCGTTTTAAGAAGCATTAGAACTCTATTGCTACGATACGTAGACTTCTGCAAACGCTATTTCCTAGCAAGGAAGTGTCGCATTTACATTCATTTGAATCGTAGGCGAGGAATGCATAACACTTCGCAATGAATATTATATCTTATCATGAAACATAGATATGAGATGCAATATCTCGTTTTAAGAAGCATTTGAACTCTATTCCTTCGATACGTAGACATCTGCAAACGCTATTTCCTTGCAAGGAAGTGTCGCATTTACATTCATTTGAAGTGTAGGCGAGGAATACATAACACTCCGCAAATCATATTATATCTTACCATGAAACATAGAAATGAGATACGATATCGCGTTTTAAGAATCATAGGAACTCTATTGCTACGATACGTAGACATCTGCAAACGCTATTTCCTTGCAAGGAAGTGTCGCATTTACATTCATTTGAAGTGTAGACGAGGAATACATGACACTTCGCAAATCATATTATATCTTACCATGAAACATAGAAATGAGATTCGACATCGCGTTTTAAGAATCATATGAACTCTATTGCTACGAGACGTAGACATCTGCAATCGGTATTTCCTTGCAAGGAAGTGTCGCATTTACATTCAATTGAAGTGTAGACGAGGAATACATGATACTTCGCAAATCATATTATATCTTACCATGAAACATAGAAAGGAGATGCGATATCGCGTTTTATGAATCTTAAGAACTCTATTGCTACGATACGTAGAAATCTGCAAACGCTATTTCCTTGCAAGGAAGTGTCGCATTTACATTCATTTGAAGCGTTGACGAGAAATGCATAACACTTCTCAATGAATATTATATCTTATCAGGAAACATAGAAATGAGATGCGATATCGCGTTTTAAGAATCATAAGAACTCTATTGCTACGATACGTAGACATCTGCAAACGCTATTTCCTTGCAAGGAAGTGTCGCATTTACATTCATTTGAATCGTAGACAAGGAATACATAACACTTCGCAAATCATGTTATATCTTACCATGAAACATAGAAATGAGATGCGATATCGCGTTTTAAGAATCATATGAACTCTATTGCTACGAGACGTAGACATCTGCAATCGCTATTTCCTTGCAAGGAAGTGTCGCATTTACATTCATTTGAAGTGTAGACGAGGAATACATAACACTCCTCAAATCATATTATATCTTACCATGAAACATAGGATTGAGATGCGATATCGCGTTTTAAGAAGCAGTAGAACTCTATTGCTACGATACGTAGACATCTGCAAACGCTATTTCCTTGCAAGGAATTGTCGCATTTACATTCATTTGAATCGTAGACAAGGAATACATAACACTTCGCAAATCATGTTATTTCTTACCATGAAACATAGAAATGAGATGCGATATCGCGTTTTAAGAATCATATGAACTCTATTGCTACGAGACGTAGACATCTGCAATCGCTATTTCCTTGCAAGGAAGTGTCGCATTTACATTCATTTGAAGTGTAGACAAGGAATACATAACACTTCGCAAATCATGTTATATCTTACCATGAAACATAGAATTGAGATGCGATATCGCGTTTTAAGAACATATGAACTCTATTGCTACGAGACGTAGACATCTGCAATCGCTATTTCCTGGCAAGGAAGTGTCGCATTTACATTCATTTGAAGTGTAGACGAGGAATACATCACACTTCGCAAATCATATTATATCTTACAATGAAACATAGAAATGAGATGCGATATCGCGTTTTAAGAAGCATTAGAACTCTATTGCTACGATACGTTGACATCTGCAAACGCTATTTCCTTGCAAGGAAATGTCGCATTTACATTCATTTGAATCGTAGACGAGGAATGCATAACACGTCGCAATGAATATTATATCTTATCAGGAAACATAGATATGAGATGCAATATCTCGTTTTAAGAAGCATTTGAACTCTATTGCTTCGATACGTAGACATCTGCAAACGCTATTTCCTAGCAAGGAAGTGTCGCATTTACATTCATTTGAAGTGTAGGCGGGGAATACATGACACTTCGCAAATCATATTATATCTCACCATGAAACATAGAAATGAGATTCGATATCGCGTTTTAAGAAGCATTAGAAAGCTATTGCTACGATACGTAGACATCTGCAAACGCTATTTCCTTGCAAGAAAGTGTCGCATTTACATTCATTTGAAGTGTAGGCGAGGAATACATGACACTTCGCAAATCATATTATATCTCACCATGAAACATAGAAATGAGATTCGATATCGCGTTTTAAGAAGCATTAGAAAGCTATTGCTACGATACGTAGACATCTGCAAACGCTATTTCCTAGCGAGGAAGTATCGCATTCACATTCATTTGAAGTGTAGACAAGGAATACATAACACTTCGCAAATCATGTTATATCTTACCATGAAACATAGAATTGAGATGCGATATCGCGTTTTAAGAAGCATTAGAACTCTATTGCTACGATACGTTGACATCTGCAAGCGCTATTTCCTTGCAAGGAAATGTCGCATTTACATTCATTTGAATCGTAGACGAGGAATGCATAACACTTCGCAATGAATATTATGTCTTATCAGGTAACATAGATATGAGATGCAATATCTCGTTTTAAGAAGCATTTGAACTCTATTGCTTCGATACGTAGACATCTGCAAACGCTATTTCCTAGCAAGGAAGTGTCGCATTTACATTCATTTGAAGTGTAGGCGAGGAATACATGACACTTCGCAAATCATATTATATCTCACCATGAAACATAGAAATGAGATTCGATATCGCGTTTTAAGAAGCATTAGAACACTATTGCTACGATACGTAGACATCTGCAAACGCTACTTCCTAGTGAGGAAGTATCGCATTCACATTCATTTGAAGTGTAGACAAGGAATACATAACACTTCGCAAATCATGTTATATCTTACCATGAATCATAGAATTGAGATGCGATATCGCATTTTAAGAATCATATGAACTCTATTGCTACGATACGTAGAATTCTGCAAACGCTATTTCCTAGCAAGGAAGTGTCGCATTTACATTCATTTGATGTGTAGACGAGGAATACATCACACTTCGCAAATCATATTATATCTTACCATGAAACATTGAAATGAGATGCGATATCGCGTTTTAAGAAGCATTAAAACTCTATTGCTACGAAACGTTGACATCTGCAAACGCTATTTCCTTGCAAGGAAATGTCGCATTTACATTCATTTGAATCGTAGACGAGGTATGCATAGCACTTCGCAATGAATATTATATCTTATCAGGAAACATAGGTATGAGATGCAATATCTCGTTTTAAGAAGCATTTGAACTCTATTGCTTCGATACGTAGACATCTGCAAACGCTATTTCCTAGCAAGGATGTGTCGCATTTACATTCATTTGAATCGTAGGCGAGGAATACATGTCACTTCGCAAATCATATTCTATCTTACCATGAAACATAGAAATGAGATGCGATATCGCGTTTTAAGAAGCATTAGAACTCTATTGCTACGATACCTAGACATCTGCAGACGCTATTTCCTAGCAAGGAAGTGTCGCATTTACATTCATTTGTAGTGTAGACGAGGAATACATGACACTTCGCAAATCATATTATATCTTACCACGAAACATAGAAATGAGATGCGATATCACGTTTTAAGAAGCATTAGAACACTATTGCCACGATAGGTAGACATTTGCAAACGCTATTTCCTAGCAAAGAAGTGTCGCATTTACATTCATTTGAAGTGCAGACGAGGAATACATAACACTTCGCAAATCATATTATATCTTACTATGAAACATAGAAATGAGATGCGATATCGCGTTTTAAGAAGCATTAGAACTCTATTGCTACGATACGTAGACATCTGCAAACGCAATTTCCTTGCAAGGTAGTGTCGCATTCACATTCATTTGAAGTGTAGACGAGGAATACGCAATACTTCGTAAATCATATTATATCTTACCATGGAACATAGAAATGAGATGCGATATCGCGTTGTAAGAAGCATTAGAAAGCTATTGCTACGATACGTAGACATCTGCAAACGCTATTTCCTTGCAAGGAAGTGTCGCATTTACATTCATTTGAATCGTAGGCGAGGAATACATGTCACTTCGCAAATCATATTATATCTTACCATGAAACATAGAAATGAGATGCGATATCGCGTTTTAAGAAGCATTAGAACTCTATTGCTACGATACCTAGACATCTGCAGACGCTATTTCCTTGCAAGGAAGTGTCGCATTTACATTCATTTGAAGTGTAGACGAGGAATACATAACACTTCGCAATGAATATTATCTTATCAGGAAACATAGATATGAGATTGAATATCTCGTTTTAAGAAGCATCTGAACTGTATTGCTTCGATACGTAGACATCTGCAAACGCTATTTCCTAGCGAGGAAGTATAGCATTCACATTCATTTGAAGTGTAGACAAGAAATACATAACACTTCGCAAATCATGTTATATCTTACCATGAAACATAGAATTGAGATGCGATATCGCGTTTTAAGTATCATATGAACTCTATTGCTACGATACGTAGACATCTGCAATCGCTATTTCCTTGCAAGGAAGTGTCGCATTTACATTCATTTGAAGTGTAGACGAGGAATACATAACACTTCGCAAATCATATTATATCTTACCATGGAACATAGAATTGAGATGCGATATCGCGTTTTAAGAAGCATTAGAACACTATTGCTACGATAGGTAGACATTTGCAAACGCTATTTCCTAGCAAAGAAGTGTCGCATTTACATTCATTTCAAGTGTAGGCGAGGAATACGTGACACTTCGCAAATCATATTATATCTCACCATGAAACATAGAAATGAGATTCGATATCGCGTTTTAAGAAGCATTAGAAAGCTATTGCTACGATACGTAGACATCTGCAAACGCTATTTCCTAGCGAGGAAGTATCGCATTCACATTCATTTGAAGTGTAGACAAGGAATACATAACACTTCGCAAATCATGTTATATCTTACCATGAAACATAGAATTGAGATGCGATATCGCGTTTTAAGAATCATATGAACTCTATTGCTACGAGACGTAGACATCTGCAATCGCTATTTCCTTGCAAGGAAGTGTCGCATTTACATTCATTTGAAGTGTAGACGAGGAATACATCATACTTCGCAAATCATATTATATCTTACCATGAAACATAGAAATGAGATGCGATATCGCGTTTTAAGAAGCATTAGAACTCTATTGCTACGATACGTTGACATCTGCAAGCGCTATTTCCTTGCAAGGAAATGTCGCATTTACATTCATTTGAATCGTAGACGAGGAATGCATAACACTTCGCAATGAATATTATGTCTTATCAGGTAACATAGATATGAGATGCAATATCTCGTTTTAAGAAGCATTTGAACTCTATTGCTTCGATACGTAGACATCTGCAAACGCTATTTCCTAGCAAGGAAGTGTCGCATTTACATTCATTTGAAGTGTAGGCGAGGAATACATGACACTTCGCAAATCATATTATATCTCACCATGAAACATAGAAATGAGATTCGATATCGCGTTTTAAGAAGCATTAGAACACTATTGCTACGATACGTAGACATCTGCAAACGCTACTTCCTAGTGAGGAAGTATCGCATTCACATTCATTTGAAGTGTAGACAAGGAATACATAACACTTCGCAAATCGTGTTATATCTTACCATGAATCATAGAATTGAGATGCGATATCGCATTTTAAGAATCATATGAACTCTATTGCTACGATACGTAGAATTCTGCAAACGCTATTTCCTAGCAAGGAAGTGTCGCATTTACATTCATTTGATGTGTAGACGAGGAATACATCACACTTCGCAAATCATATTATATCTTACCATGAAACATAGAAATGAGATGCGATATCGCGTTTTAAGAAGCATTAAAACTCTATTGCTACGAAACGTTGACATCTGCAAACGCTATTTCCTTGCAAGGAAATGTCGCATTTACATTCATTTGAATCGTAGACGAGGTATGCATAGCACTTCGCAATGAATATTATATCTTATCAGGAAACATAGGTATGAGATGCAATATCTCGTTTTAAGAAGCATTTGAACTCTATTGCTTCGATACGTAGACATCTGCAAACGCTATTTCCTAGCAAGGATGTGTCGCATTTACATTCATTTGAATCGTAGGCGAGGAATACATGTCACTTCGCAAATCATATTATATCTTACCATGAAACATAGAAATGAGATGCGATATCGCGTTTTAAGAAGCATTAGAACTCTATTGCTACGATACCTAGACATATGCAGACGCTATTTCCTAGCAAGGAAGTGTCGCATTTACATTCATTTGTAGTGTAGACGAGGAATACATGACACTTCGCAAATCATATTATATCTTACCATGAAACATAGAAATGAGATGCGATATCACGTTTTAAGAAGCATTAGAACACTATTGCCACGATAGGTAGACATTTGCAAACGCTATTTCCTAGCAAAGAAGTGTCGCATTTACATTCATTTGAAGTGCAGACGAGGAATACATAACACTTCGCAAATCATATTATATCTTACTATGAAACATAGAAATGAGATGCGATATCGCGTTTTAAGAAGCATTAGAACTCTATTGCTACGATACGTAGACATCTGCAAACGCAATTTCCTTGCAAGGTAGTGTCGCATTCACATTCATTTGAAGTGTAGACGAGGAATACACAATACTTCGTAAATCATATTATATCTTACCATGGAACATAGAAATGAGATGCGATATCGTGTTTTAAGAATCATAAGAACTCTATTGCTACGATACGTAGACATCTGCAAACGCTATTTCCTTGCAAGGAAGTGTCGCATTTACATTCATTTGAATCGTAGGCGAGGAATACATGTCACTTCGCAAATCATATTATATCTTACCATGAAACATAGAAATGAGATGCGATATCGCGTTTTAAGAAGCATTAGAACTCTATTGCTACGATACCTAGACATCTGCAGACGCTATTTCCTAGCGAGGAAGTATCGCATTCACATTCATTTGAAGTGTAGACAAGGAAAACATAACACTTCGCAAATCATGTTATATCTTACCATGAAACATAGAATTGAGATGCGATATCGCGTTTTAAGAACATATGAACTCTATTGCTACGAGACGTAGACATCTGCAATCGCTATTTCCTTGCAAGGAAGTGTCGCATTTACATTCATTTGAAGTGTAGACGAGTATACGTCACACTTCGCAAATCATATTATATCTTACCATGAAACATAGAAATGTGATGCGACATCGCGTTTTAAGAAGCATTAGAACTCTATTGCTACGATACGTTGACATCTGCAAACGCTATTTCCTTGCAAGGAAATGTCGCATTTACATTCATTTGAATCGTAGACGAGGAATGCATAACACGTCGCAATGAATATTATATCTTATCAGGAAACATAGATATGAGATGCAATATCTCGTTTTAAGAAGCATTTGAACTCTATTGTTTCGATACGTAGACATCTGCAAACGCTATTTCCTAGCAAGGAAGTGTCGCATTTACATTCATTTGAAGTGTAGGCGAGGAATACATGACACTTCGCAAATCATATTATATCTCACCATGAAACATAGAAATGAGATTCGATATCGCGTTTTAAGAAGCATTAGAAAGCTATTGCTACGATGCGTAGACATCTGCAAACGCTATTTCCTAGCGAGGAAGTATCGCATTCACATTCATTTGAAGTGTAGACAAGGAATACATAACACTTCGCAAATCATGTTATATCTTACCATGAAACATAGAATTGAGATGCGATATCGCGTTGTAAGAAGCATTAGAAAGCTATTGCTACGATACGTAGACATCTGCAAATGCTATTTCCTAGCGAGGAAGTATCGCATTCACATTCGTTTGAAGTGTAGACAAGGAATACATAACACTTCGCAAATCATGTTATATCTTACCATGAAACATAGAAATGAGATGCGATATCGCGTTTTAAGAATCACATGAACTCTATTGCTACGAGACGTAGACATCTGCATTCGCTATTTCCTTGCAAGGAAGTGTCGCATTTACATTCATTTGAAGTGCAGACGAGGAATACATAACACTTCGCAAATCATATTACATCTTACCATGAAACATAGAAATGAGATGCGATATCGCGTTTTAAGAATCATTAGAACTCTATTGCTACGATACCTAGACATCTGCAGACGCTATTTCCTAGCAAGGAAGTGTCGCATTTACATTCATTTGTAGTTTAGACGAGGAATACATGACACTTCGAAAATCATATTATATCTTACCATGGAACATAGAAATGAGATGCGATATCGTGTTTTAAGAAGCATTAGAACTCTATTGCCACGATACCTAGACATCTGCAGACGCTATTTCCTAGCAAGGAAGTGTCGCATTTACATTCATTTGAATCGTAGGCGAGGAATGCATAACACTTCGCAAATCATATTATATCTTACCATGAAACATAGAAATGAGATGCGATATCGCGTTTTAAGAAGCATTAGAACTCTATTGCCACGATACCTAGACATCTGCAGACGCTATTTCCTAGCAAGGAAGTGTCGCATTTACATTCATTTGAATCGTGGGCGAGGAATGCATAACACTTCGCAATGAATATTATATCTTATCAGGGAACATAGATATGAGATGCAATATCTCGTCTTAAGAAGCATTTGAACTCTATTGCTTCGATACGTAGGCATCTGCAAACTCTATTTCCTAGCAACGAAGTGTCTCATTTACATTCATTTGAAGTGTAGACGAGGAATACAAAACACTTCGCAAATCATATTATATCTTACCATGAAACATAGAAATGAGATGCGATATCGCGTTTTAAGAAGCATTAGAACACTATTGCCACGATAGGTAGACATTTGCAAACGCTATTTCCTAGCAAAGAAGTGTCGCATTTACATTCATTTGAAGTGCAGACGAGGAATACACAACACTTCGCAAATCATATTATATCTTACTATGAAACATAGAAATGAGGTGCGATATCGCGTTTTAAGAAGCATTAGAACTCTATTGCTACGATACGTAGACATCTGCAAACGCAATTTCCTTGCAAGGTAGTGTCGCATTCACATTCATTTGAAGTGTAGACGAGGAATACACAATACTTCGTAAATCATATTATATCTTACCATGGAACATAGAAATGAGATGCGATATCGTGTTTTAAGAATCATAAGAACTCTATTGCTACGATACGTAGACATCTGCAAACGCTATTTCCTTGCAAGGAAGTGTCGCATTTACATTCATTTGAATCGTAGGCGAGGAATACATGTCACTTCGCAAATCATATTATATCTTACCATGAAACATAGAAATGAGATGCGATATCGCGTTTTAAGAAGCATTAGAACTCTATTGCTACGATACCTAGACATCTGCAGTCGCTATTTCCTAGCGAGGAAGTATCGCATTCACATTCATTTGAAGTGTAGACAAGGAAAACATAACACATCGCAAATCATGTTATATCTTACCATGAAACATAGAATTGAGATGCGATATCGCGTTTTAAGAACATATGAACTCTATTGCTACGAGACGTAGACATCTGCAATCGCTATTTCCTTGCAAGGAAGTGTCGCATTTACATTCATTTGAAGTGTAGACGAGTATACGTCACACTTCGCAAATCATATTATATCTTACCATGAAACATAGAAATGAGATGCGACATCGCGTTTTAAGAAGCATTAGAAAGCCATTGCTACGATACGTAGACATCTGCAAACGCTATTTCCTAGCAAGGAAGTGTCGCATTTACATTCATTTGAAGTGTAGACGAGGAATACATGATACTTCGCAAATCATACTATATCTTACCATGAAACATAGAAATGAGATGCGATATCGCGTTTTAAGAAGCATTAGAACACTATTGCTACGATAGGTAGACATTTGCAAACGCTATTTCCTAGCAAAGAAGTCTCGCATTTACATTCATTTGAAGTATAGGCGAGGAATACATGACACTTCGCAAATAATATTACATCTTACCATGAAACATAGAAATGAGATGCGATATCGCGTTTTAAGACGCATTAGAACTCTATTGCTACGATACCTAAACATCTGCAGACGCTAATTCCTAGCAAGGAAGTGTCGCATTTACATTCATTTGAAGTGTAGACGAGGAATACATGATACTTCGCAAATAATATTACATCTTACCATGAAACATAGAAATGAGATGCGATATCGCGTTTTAAGAAGCATTAGAATTCTATTGCTACGATACGTAGACTTCTGCAAACGCTATTTGCGCTATATTGCAATGCTATTTCCTAGCAAGGAAGTGTCGCATTTACATTCATTTGAATCGTAGGCGAGGAATGCATAACACTTCGCAAATCATATTATATCTTACCATGAAACATAGAAATGAGATGCGACATCGCGTTCTAAGGAGCATTAGAACACTGCTGCTACGATAGGTAGACATTTGCAAACGCTATTTCCTTGCAAGGAAGTGTCGCATTTACATTCATTTGAAGTGTAGACGAGGAATACATGATACTTCGCAAATCATATTAGATCTTACCATGAAACATAGAAATGAGATGCGATGTCGCGTTTTAAGCATCATAAGAACTCTATTGCTACGATACGTAGACATCTGCAAACGCTATTTCCTAGCAAGGAAGTGTCGCATTTACATTCATTTGAATCGTAGGCGAGGAATGCATAACACTTCGCAAATCATATTATATCTTACCATGAAACATAGATATGAGATGCGATATCGCGTTTTAAGAAGCATTAGAACTCTATTGCCACGATACCTAGACATCTGCAGACGCTATTTCCTAGCAAGGAAGTGTCGCATTTACATTCATTTGAATCGTAGGCGAGGAATGCATAACACTTCGCAAATCATATTATATCTTACCATGAAACATAGATATGAGATGCGATATCGCGTTTTAAGAAGCATTAGAACTCTATTGCCACGATACCTAGACATCTGCAGACGCTATTTCCTAGCAAGGAAGTGTCGCATTTACATTCATTTGAATCGTGGGCGCGGAATGCATAACACTTCGCAATGAATATTATATCTTATCAGGAAACATAGATATGAGATGCAATATCTCGTTTTAAGAAGCATTTGAACTCTATTGCTTCGATACGTAGGCATCTGCAAACTCTATTTCCTAGCAAGGTAGTGTCGCATTTACATTCATTTGAAGTGTAGACGTGGAATACATGACACTTCGCAAATCATATTGTATCTTACCATGAAACATAGAAATGAGACGCGATGTCGCGTTTTAAGAAGCATTAGAAATATATTGCTACGATACGTAGACATCTGCAATCGCCATTTTTGAGCGAGGAAGTGTCGCATTCACATTCATTTGAAGTGTAGACGAGGAATACATGATACTTCGCAAATCATATTATATCTTACCATGAAACATAGAAATGAGATGCGATATCGCGTTTTAAGAAGCATTAGAACTCTATTGCTAGGATACCTAGACATCTGCAGACGCTATTTCCTAGCAAGGAAGTATCGCATTTACATTCATTTGTAGTGTAGACGAGGAATGCATGACACTTCGCAAATCATGTTATATCTTACCATGAAACATAGAAATGAGATGCGATATCGCGTTTTAAGAAGCATTAGAACACTATTGCTATGATAGGTAGACATTTGCAAACGCTATTTCCTAGCAAAGAAGTGTCGCATTTACATTCATTTGAAGTGTAGATGAGGAATACATAACACTTCGCAAATCATATTATATCTTACCATGAAACATAGAAATGAGATGCGATATCGCGTTTTAAGAAGCATTAGAACACTATTGCTACGATACGTAGACATCTGCAAACGCTATTTCCTTGCAAGGAAGTGTCGCATTTACATTAATTTGAATCGTAGACGAGGAATGCATAACACTTCGCAATGAATATTATATCTTATCAGGAAACATAGATATGAGATGCAATATCTCGTTTTAAGAATCATATGAACTCTATTGCTACGATACGTAGACATCTGCAGACGCTATTTCCTTGCATGGAAGTGTCGCATTTACATTCATTTGAAGTGTAGACGAGGAATACATAACACTTCGCAATGAATATTATATCTTATCATGAAACATAGATATGAGATGCAATACCTCGTTTTAAGAAGCATTAGAAAGCCATTGCTACGATACGTAGACACCTGCAAACGCTATTTCCTAGCGAGGAAATATCGCGTTCACATTCATTTGAAGTGTAGACGAGGAATACATAACACTTCGCAAATCATGTTATATCTTACCATGAAACATAGAAATGAGATGCGATATCGCGTTTTAAGAATCATATGAACTCTATTGCTACGATACGTAGACATCTGCAATCGCTATTTCCTTGCAAGGAAGTGTCGCATTTACATTCATTTGAAGTGTAGACGAGGAAGACATAACGCTTCGCAAATCATATTATATCTTACCATGAAACATAGAAATGAGATGCGATATCGCGTTTTAAGAAGCATTAGAACTCTATTGCTACGATACGTAGACATCTAAAAAATGCTATTTCCTTGCAAGGAAGTGTCGCATTTACATTCATTTGAATCGTAGACAAGGAATGCATAACACTTCGCAATGAATATTATATCTTATCAGGAAACATAGATATGAAATGCAATATCTCGTTTTTTGCAGCATTTGAACTCTATAGCTTCGATACGTAGACATCTGCAAACGCTATTTCCTAGCAAGGAAGTGTCGCATTTACATTCATTTGAAGTGTAGGCGAGGAATACGTGACACTTCGCAAATCATATTATATCTTACCATGAAACATAGAAATGAGATGCGATATCGCGTTTTAAGAAGCATTAGAACTCTATTGCTACGATACCTAGACATCTGCAGACGCTATTTCCTAGCAAGGAAGTATCGCATTTACATTCATTTGTAGTGTAGACGAGGAATACATGACACTTCGCAAATCATGTTATATCTTACCATGAAACATAGAAATGAGATGCGAAATCGCGTTTTAAGAAGCATTAGAACACTATTGCTATGACAGGTAGACATTTGCAAACGCTATTTCCTAGCAAAGAAGTGTCGCATTTACATTCATTTGAAGTGTAGACGAGGAATACATAACACTTCGCAAATCATATTATATCTTACCATGAAACATAGAAATGAGATGCGATATCGCGTTTTAAGAAGCATTAGAACTCTATTGCTACGATACGTAGACATCTGCAAACGCTATTTCCTAGCGAGGAAGTATCGCATTCATATTCATTTGAAGTGTAGACGAGGAATACATAACACTTCGCAAATCATGTTATATCTTACCATGAAACATAGAAATGAGATGCGATATCGCGTTTTAAGAATCATATGAACTCTATTGCTACGATACGTAGACATCTGCAATCGCTATTTCCTTGCAAGGAAGTGTCGCATTTACATTCATTTGAAGTGTAGACGAGGAATACATAACAATTCGCAAATCATATTATATCTTACCATGAAACATAGAAATGAGATGCGATATCGCGTTTTAAGAAGCATTAGAACTCTATTGCTACGATACCTAGACATCTGCAGACGCTATTTCCTAGCAAGGAAGTGTCGCATTTACATTCATTTGAAGTGTAGACGAGGAATACATGATACTTCGCAAATCATATTATATCTTACCATGAAACATAGAAATGAGATGCGATGTCGCGTTTTAAGCATCATAAGAACTCTATTGCTACGATACGTAGACATCTGCAAACGCTATTTCCTAGCAAGGAAGTGTCGCATTTACATTCATTTGAATCGTAGGCGAGGAATGCATAACACTTCGCAAATCATATTATATCTTACCATGAAACATAGATATGAGATGCGATATCGCGTTTTAAGAAGCATTAGAACTCTATTGCCACGATACCTAGACATCTGCAGACGCTATTTCCTAGCAAGGAAGTGTCGCATTTACATTCATTTGAATCGTAGGCGAGGAATGCATAACACTTCGCAAATCATATTATATCTTACCATGAAACATAGATATTAGATGCGATATCGCGTTTTAAGAAGCATTAGAACTCTATTGCCACGATACCTAGACATCTGCAGGACGCTATTTCCTAGCAAGGAAGTGTCGCATTTACATTCATTTGAATCGTGGGCGAGGAATGCATAACACTTCGCAATGAATATTATATCTTATCAGGAACATATATATGAGATGCAATATCTCGTTTTAAGAAGCATTTGAACTCTATTGCTTCGATACGTAGGCATCTGCAAACTCTATTTCCTAGCAAGGTAGTGTCGCATTTACATTCATTTGAAGTGTAGACGTGGAATACATGACACTTCGCAAATCATATTGTATCTTACCATGAAACATAGAAATGAGACGCGATGTCGCGTTTTAAGAAGCATTAGAAATATATTGCTACGATACGTAGACATCTGCAAACGCCATTTTTGAGCGAGGAAGTGTCGCATTCACATTCACTTGAAGTGTAGACGAGGAATACATGATACTTCGCAAATCATGTTATATCTTACCATGAAACATAGAAATGAGATGCGATATCGCGTTTTAAGAAGCATTAGAACACTATTGCTATGATAGGTAGACATTTGCAAACGCTATTTCCTAGCAAAGAAGTGTCGCATTTACATTCATTTGAAGTGTAGATGAGGAATACATAACACTTCGCAAATCATATTATATCTTACCATGAAACATAGAAATGAGATGCGATATCGCGTTTTAAGAAGCATTAGAACTCTATTGCTACGATACGTAGACATCTGCAAACGCTATTTCCTTGCAAGGAAGTGTCGCATTTACAATAATTTGAATCGTAGACGAGGAATGCATAACACTTCGCAATGAATATTATATCTTATCAGGAAACATAGATATGAGATGCAATATCTCGTTTTAAGAATCATATGAACTCTATTGCTACGATACGTAGACATCTGCAGACGCTATTTCCTTGCATGGAAGTGTCGCATTTACATTCATTTGAAGTGTAGACGAGGAATACATAACACTTCTCAATGAATATTATATCTTATCATGAAACATACATATGAGATGCAATACCTCGTTTTAAGAAGCATTAGAAAGCCATTGCTACGATACGTAGACATCTGCAAACGCTATTTCCTAGCGAGGAAATATCGCGTTCACATTCATTTGAAGTGTAGACGAGGAATAACATAACACTTCGCAAATCATGTTATAATCTTACCATGAAACATAGAAATGAGATGCGATATCGCGTTTAAGAATCATATGAACTCTATTGCTACGATACGTAGACATCTGCAATCGCTATTTCCTTGCAAGGAAGTGTCGCATTTACATTCATTTGAAGTGTAGACGAGGAAGACATAACGCTTCGCAAATCATATTATATCTTACCATGAAACATAGAAATGAGATGCGATATCGCGTTTTTAAGAAGCATTAGAACTCTATTGCTACGATACGTAGACATCTAAAAAATGCTATTTCCTTGCAAGGAAGTGTCGCATTTACATTCATTTGAATCGTAGACAAGGAATGCATAACACTTCGCAATGAATATTATATCTTATCAGGAAACATAGATATGAGATGCAATATCTCGTTTTTTGCAGCATTTTGAACTCTATAGCTTCGATACGTAGACATCTGCAAACGCTATTTCCTAGCAAGGAAGTGTCGCATTTACATTCATTTGAAGTGTAGGCGAGGAATACGTGACACTTCGCAAATCATATTATATCTTACCATGAAACATAGAAATGAGATGCGATATCGCGTTTTAAGAAGCATTAGAACTCTATTGCTACGATACCTAGACATCTGCAGACGCTATTTCCTAGCAAGGAAGTATCGCATTTACATTCATTTGTAGTGTAGACGAGGAATACATGACACTTCGCATATCATGTTATATCTTACCATGAAACATAGAAATGAGATGCGATATCGCGTTTTAAGAAGCATTAGAACACTATTGCTATGACAGGTAGACATTTGCAAACGCTATTTCCTAGCAAAGAAGTGTCGCATTTACATTCATTTGAAGTGTAGACGAGGAATACATAACACTTCGCAAATCATATTATATCTTACCATGAAACATAGAAATGAGATGCGATATCGCGTTTTAAGAAGCATTAGAAACTCTATTGCTACGATACGTAGACATCTGCAAACGCTATTTCCTTGCAAGGAAGTGTCGCATTTACATTCATTGAATCGTAGACGAGGAATGCATAACACTTCGCAATGAATATTATATCTTATCAGGAAACATAGATATGAGATGCAATATCTCGTTTTAAGAATCATATGAACTCTATTGCTACGATACGTAGACATCTGCAGACGCTATTTCCTTGCATGGAGTGTCGCATTTACATTCATTTGAAGTGTAGACGAGGAATACATAACACTTCGCAATGAATATTATATCTCATCATGAAACATAGATATGAGATGCAATATCTCGTTTTAAGAAGCATTAGAAAGCTATTGCTACGAAACATAGACATCTGCAAACGCTATTTCCTAGCGAGGAAGTATCGCACTCATATTCATTTGAAGTGTAGACGAGGAATACATAACACTTCGCAAATCATGTTATATCTTACCATGAAACATAGAAATGAGATGCGATATCGCGTTTTAAGAATCATATGAACTCTATTGCTACGATACGTAGACATCTGCAATCGCTATTTCCTTGCAAGGAAGTGTCGCATTTACATTCATTTGAAGTGTAGACGAGGAATACATAACACTTCGCAAATCATATTATATCTTACCATGAAACATAGAAATGAGATGCGATATCGCGTTTTAAGAAGCACTAGAACTGTATTGCTACGATACCTAGACATCTGCAGACGCTATTTCCTAGCAAGGAAGTGTCGCATTTACATTCATTTGAAGTGTAGACGAGGAATACATAACACATCGCAAATCATATTATATCTTACCATGAAACATAGAGATGAGATGCGATATCGCGTTTTAAGAAGCATTAGAACTCTATTGCTACGATACGTAGATATCTTCAAACGCTATTTCCTAGAGAGGAAGTGTCGCATTTACATTCATTTGAAGTGTAGACGAGGAATACATAACACTTCGCAATGAATATTATATCTTATCATGAAACATAGATATGAGATGCAATATATCGTTTTAAGAAGCATTAGAAAGCTATGACTACGATACGTAGACATCTGCAAACGCTATTTCCTAGCGAGGAAGTATCGCATTCATATTCATTTGAAGTGTAGACGAGGAATACATAACACTTCGCAAATCATGTTATATCTTACCATGAAACATAGAAATGAGATGCGATATCGCGTTTTAAGAATCATATGAACTCTATTGCTACGATACGTAGACACCTGCAATCGCTATTTCCTTGCAAGGAAGTGTCGCATTTACATTCATTTGAAGTGTAGACGAGGAATACATAACACTTCGCAAATCATATTATATCTTACCATGAAACATAGAAATGAGATGCGATATCGCGTTTTAAGAAGCACTAGAACTGTATTGCTACGATACCTAGACATCTGCAGACGCTATTTCCTAGCAAGGAAGTGTCGCATTTACATTCATTTGAAGTGTAGACGAGGAATACATAACACTTCGCAAATCATATTATATCTTACCATGAAACATAGAGATGAGATGCGATATCGCGTTTTAAGAAGCATTAGAACTCTATTGCTACGATACGTAGATATCTTCAAACGCTATTTCCTAGAGAGGAAGTGTCGCATTTACATTCATTTGAAGTGTAGACGAGGAATACATAACACTTCGCAATGAATATTATATCTTATCATGAAACATAGATATGAGATGCAATATATCGTTTTAAGAAGCATTAGAAAGCTATGACTACGATACGTAGACATCTGCTAGCGCTATTTCCTAGCGAGGAAGAATCGCATTCATATTCATTTGAAGTGTAGACGAGGAATACATAACACTTCGCAAATCATGTTATATCTTACCATGAAACATAGAAATGAGATGCGATATCGCGTTTTAAGAATCATATGAAATCTATTGCTACGATACGTAGACATCTGCAATCGCTATTTCCTTGCAAGGAAGTGTCGCATTTACATTCATTTGAAGTGTAGACGAGGAATACATAACACTTCGCAAATCATATTATATCTTACCATGAAACATAGAAATGAGATGCGATATCGCGTTTTAAGAAGCACTAGAACTGTATTGCTACGATACCTAGACATCTGCAGACGCTATTTCCTAGCAAGGAAGTGTCGCATTTACATTCATTTGAAGTGTAGACGAGGAATACATAACACTTCGCAAATCATGCTATATCTTACCATGAAACATAGAAATGAGATGCGATATCGCGTTTTAAGTATCATATGAACTCTATTGCTACGATACGTAGACATCTGCAATCGCTATTTCCTTGCAAGGAAGTGTCGCATTTACATTCATTTGAAGTGTAGACGAGCAATACATGATACTTCGCTAATCATATTATATCTTACCATGAAACATAGAAATGAGATGCGATATCGCGTTTTAAGAAGCATTAGAACACTATTGCTACGATAGGTAGACATTTGCCAACGCTATTTCCTAGCAAAGAAGTGTCGCATTTACATTCATTTGAAGTGTAGACGAGGAATACATAACACTTCGCAATGAATATTATATCTTATCATGAAACATAGATATGAGATGCAATATATCGTTTTAAGAAGCATTAGAAAGCTATGACTACGATACGTAGACATCTGCAAACGCTATTTCCTAGCGAGGAAGTATCGCATTCATATTCATTTGAAGTGTAGACGAGGAATACATAACACTTCGCAAATCATGTTATATCTTACCATGAAACATAGAAATGAGATGCGATATCGCGTTTTAAGAATCATATGAACTCTATTGCTACGATACGTAGACATCTGCAATCGCTATTTCCTTGCAAGGAAGTGTCGCATTTACATTCATTTGAAGTGTAGACGAGGAATACATAACACTTCGCAAATCATATTATATCTTACCATGAAACATAGAAATGAGATGCGATATCGCGTTTTAAGAAGCACTAGAACTGTATTGCTACGATACCTAGACATCTGCAGACACTATTTCCTAGCAAGGAAGTGTCGCATTTACATTCATTTGAATCGTGGGCGAGGAATGCATAACACTTCGCAATGAATATTATATCTTATCAGGAAACATAGATATGAGATGCAATATCTCGTTTTAAGAAGCATTTGAACTCTATTGCTTCGATACGTAGGCATCTGCAAACTCTATTTCCTAGCAAGGTAGTGTCGCATTTACATTCATTTGAAGTGTAGACGTGGAATACATGACACTTCGCAAATCATATTATATCTTACCATGAAACATAGAAATGAAACGCGATGTCGCGTTTTAAGAAGCATTAGAAATATATTGCTACGATACGTAGACATCTGCAAACGCCATTTTTGAGCGAGGAAGTGTCGCATTCACATTCATTTGAAGTGTAGACGAGGAATACACAATACTTCGCAAATCATATTATATCTTACCATGAAACATAGAAATGAGATGCGATATCGCGTTTTAAGAATCATATGAACTCTATTGCTACGAGACGTAGACATCTGGAATCGCTATGTCCTTGCAAGGAAGTGTCGCATTTACATTCATTTGAAGTGTAGACAAGGAATACATCACACTTCGCAAATCATATTATATCTTACCATGAAACATAGAAATGAGATGCGATATCGCGTTTTAAGAAGCATTAGAACTCTATTGCTACGATACCTAGACATCTGCAGACGCTATTTCCTAGCAAGGAAGTGTCGCATTTACATTCATTTGAAGTGTAGACGAGGAATACATGATACTTCGCAAATCATATTATATCTTACCATGAAACATAGAAATGAGATGCGATATCGCGTTTTAAGAATCATAAGAACTCTATTGCTACGATACGTAGACATCTGCAAACGCTATTTCCTTGCAAGGAAGTGTCGCATTTACATTCATTTGAATCGTAGACGAGGAATGCGTAACACTTCGCAAATCATGTTATATCTTACCATGAAACATAGAAATGAGATGCGATATCGCGTTTTAAGAATCATATGAACTCTATTGCTACGGGACGTAGACATCTGCAATCGCTATTTCCTTGCAAGGAAGTATCTCATTTACAATCATTTGTAGTGTAGACGAGGAATACATGACACTTCGCAAATCATATTATATCTTACCATGAAACATAGAAATGAGATGCGATATCGCGTTTTAAGAAGCATTAGAACTCTATTGCTACGATACCTAGACATCTGCAGACGCTATTTCCTAGCAAGGAAGTATCTCATTTACAATCATTTGTAGTGTAGACGAGGAATACATGACACTTCGCAAATCATATTATATCTTACCATGAAACATAGAAATGAGATGTGATATCGCGTTTTATGAAGCATTAGAACACTATTGCTACGAGACGTAGACATCTGCAATCGCTATTTCCTTGCAAGGAAGTGTCGCATTTACATTCATTTGAAGTGTAGACGAGGAATACATAACACTTCGCAAGTCATATTATATCTTACCATGAAACATAGAAATGAGATGCGATATCGCGTTTTAAGAAGCATTAGAACTCTATTGCTACGATACCTAGACATCTGCAGACGCTATTTCCTAGCAAGGAAGTGTCGCATTTACATTCATTTGAAGTGTAGACGAGGAATACATAACACTTCGCAAATCATGTTATATCTTACCATGAAACATAGAAATGAGATGCGATATCGCGTTTTAAGAATCATATGAACTCTATTGCTACGATACGTAGACATCTGCAATCGCTATTTCCTTGCAAGGAAGTGTCGCATTTACATTCATTTGAAGTGTAGACGAGGAATACATAACACTTCGCAAATCATATTATATCTTACCATGAAACATAGAAATGAGATGCGATATCGCGTTTTAAGAAGCACTAGAACTGTATTGCTACGATACCTAGACATCTGCAGACGCTATTTCCTAGCAAGGAAGTGTCGCATTTACATTCATTTGAAGTGTAGACGAGGAATACATAACACATCGCAAATCATATTATATCTTACCATGAAACATAGAGATGAGATGCGATATCGCGTTTTAAGAAGCATTAGAACTCTATTGCTACGATACGTAGATATCTTCAAACGCTATTTCCTAGAGAGGAAGTGTCGCATTTACATTCATTTGAAGTGTAGACGAGGAATACATAACACTTCGCAATGAATATTATATCTTATCATGAAACATAGATATGAGATGCAATATATCGTTTTAAGAAGCATTAGAAAGCTATGACTACGATACGTAGACATCTGCAAACGCTATTTCCTAGCGAGGAAGTATCGCATTCATATTCATTTGAAGTGTAGACGAGGAATACATAACACTTCGCAAATCATGTTATATCTTACCATGAAACATAGAAATGAGATGCGATATCGCGTTTTAAGAATCATATGAACTCTATTGCTACGATACGTAGACATCTGCAATCGCTATTTCCTTGCAAGGAAGTGTCGCATTTACATTCATTTGAAGTGTAGACGAGGAATACATAACACTTCGCAAATCATATTATATCTTACCATGAAACATAGAAATGAGATGCGATATCGCGTTTTAAGAAGCACTAGAACTGTATTGCTACGATACCTAGACATCTGCAGACGCTATTTCCTAGCAAGGAAGTGTCGCATTTACATTCATTTGAAGTGTAGACGAGGAATACATAACACTTCGCAAATCATATTATATCTTACCATGAAACATAGAGATGAGATGCGATATCGCGTTTTAAGAAGCATTAGAACTCTATTGCTACGATACGTAGATATCTTCAAACGCTATTTCCTAGAGAGGAAGTGTCGCATTTACATTCATTTGAAGTGTAGACGAGGAATACATAACACTTCGCAATGAATATTATATCTTATCATGAAACATAGATATGAGATGCAATATATCGTTTTAAGAAGCATTAGAAAGCTATGACTACGATACGTAGACATCTGCTAACGCTATTTCCTAGCGAGGAAGAATCGCATTCATATTCATTTGAAGTGTAGACGAGGAATACATAACACTTCGCAAATCATGTTATATCTTACCATGAAACATAGAAATGAGATGCGATATCGCGTTTTAAGAATCATATGAAATCTATTGCTACGATACGTAGACATCTGCAATCGCTATTTCCTTGCAAGGAAGTGTCGCATTTACATTCATTTGAAGTGTAGACGAGGAATACATAACACTTCGCAAATCATATTATATCTTACCATGAAACATAGAAATGAGATGCGATATCGCGTTTTAAGAAGCACTAGAACTGTATTGCTACGATACCTAGACATCTGCAGACGCTATTTCCTAGCAAGGAAGTGTCGCATTTACATTCATTTGAAGTGTAGACGAGGAATACATAACACTTCGCAAATCATGCTATATCTTACCATGAAACATAGAAATGAGATGCGATATCGCGTTTTAAGTATCATATGAACTCTATTGCTACGATACGTAGACATCTGCAATCGCTATTTCCTTGCAAGGAAGTGTCGCATTTACATTCATTTGAAGTGTAGACGAGCAATACATGATACTTCGCTAATCATATTATATCTTACCATGAAACATAGAAATGAGATGCGATATCGCGTTTTAAGAAGCATTAGAACACTATTGCTACGATAGGTAGACATTTGCCAACGCTATTTCCTAGCAAAGAAGTGTCGCATTTACATTCATTTGAAGTGTAGACGAGGAATACATAACACTTCGCAATGAATATTATATCTTATCATGAAACATAGATATGAGATGCAATATATCGTTTTAAGAAGCATTAGAAAGCTATGACTACGATACGTAGACATCTGCAAACGCTATTTCCTAGCGAGGAAGTATCGCATTCATATTCATTTGAAGTGTAGACGAGGAATACATAACACTTCGCAAATCATGTTATATCTTACCATGAAACATAGAAATGAGATGCGATATCGCGTTTTAAGAATCATATGAACTCTATTGCTACGATACGTAGACATCTGCAATCGCTATTTCCTTGCAAGGAAGTGTCGCATTTACATTCATTTGAAGTGTAGACGAGGAATACATAACACTTCGCAAATCATATTATATCTTACCATGAAACATAGAAATGAGATGCGATATCGCGTTTTAAGAAGCACTAGAACTGTATTGCTACGATACCTAGACATCTGCAGACACTATTTCCTAGCAAGGAAGTGTCGCATTTACATTCATTTGAATCGTGGGCGAGGAATGCATAACACTTCGCAATGAATATTATATCTTATCAGGAAACATAGATATGAGATGCAATATCTCGTTTTAAGAAGCATTTGAACTCTATTGCTTCGATACGTAGGCATCTGCAAACTCTATTTCCTAGCAAGGTAGTGTCGCATTTACATTCATTTGAAGTGTAGACGTGGAATACATGACACTTCGCAAATCATATTATATCTTACCATGAAACATAGAAATGAGATGCGATATCGCGTTTTAAGAAGCATTAGAACTCTATTGCTACGATACCTAGACATCTGCAGACGCTATTTCCTAGCAAGGAAGTGTCGCATTTACATTCATTTGAAGTGTAGACGAGGAATACATGATACTTCGCAAATCATATTATATCTTACCATGAAACATAGAAATGAGATGCGATATCGCGTTTTAAGAATCATAAGAACTCTATTGCTACGATACGTAGACATCTGCAAACGCTATTTCCTTGCAAGGAAGTGTCGCATTTACATTCATTTGAATCGTAGACGAGGAATGCATAACACTTCGCAAATCATGTTATATCTTACCATGAAACATAGAAATGAGATGCGATATCGCGTTTTAAGAATCATATGAACTCTATTGCTACGGGACGTAGACATCTGCAATCGCTATTTCCTTGCAAGGAAGTATCTCATTTACAATCATTTGTAGTGTAGACGAGGAATACATGACACTTCGCAAATCATATTATATCTTACCATGAAACATAGAAATGAGATGCGATATCGCGTTTTAAGAAGCATTAGAACTCTATTGCTACGATACCTAGACATCTGCAGACGCTATTTCCTAGCAAGGAAGTATCTCATTTACAATCATTTGTAGTGTAGACGAGGAATACATGACACTTCGCAAATCATATTATATCTTACCATGAAACATAGAAATGAGATGTGATATCGCGTTTTATGAAGCATTAGAACACTATTGCTACGAGACGTAGACATCTGCAATCGCTATTTCCTTGCAAGGAAGTGTCGCATTTACATTCATTTGAATCGTAGACAAGGAATGCATAACACTTCGCAATGAATATTATATCTTATCAGGAGACATAGATATGAGATGCAATATCTCGTTTTAAGAAGCATTTGAACTCTATTGCTTCGATACGTAGACATCTGCAAACGCTATTTCCTAGCAAGGAAGTGTCGCATTTACATTCATTTGAAGTGTAGGCGAGGAATACGTGACACTTCGCAAATCATATTATATCTTACCATGAAACATAGAAATGAGATGCGATATCGCGTTTTAAGAAGCATTAGAACTCTTTTGCTACGATACGTAGACATCTGCAAACGCTATTTCCTTGCAAGGAAGTGTCGCATTTACATTCATTTGAATCGTAGACAAGGAATGCATAACACTTCGCAATGAATATTATATCTTATCAGGAAACATAGATATGAGATGCAATATCTCGTTTTTTGAAGCATTTGAACTCTATAGCTTCGATACGTAGACATCTGCAAACGCTATTTCCTAGCAAGGAAGTGTCGCATTTACATTCATTTGAAGTGTAGGCGAGGAATACGTGACACTTCGCAAATCATATTATATCTTACCATGAAACATAGAAATGAGATGCGATATCGCGTTTTAAGAAGCATTAGAACTCTATTGCTACGATACCTAGACATCTGCAGACGCTATTTCCTAGCAAGGAAGTATCGCATTTACATTCATTTGTAGTGTAGACGAGGAATACATGACACTTCGCAAATCATGTTATATCTTACCATGAAACATAGAAATGAGATGCGATATCGCGTGTTAAGAAGCATTAGAACACTATTGCTATGATAGGTAGACATTTGCAAACGCTATTTCCTAGCAAAGAAGTGTCGCATTTACATTCATTTGAAGTGTAGACGAGGAATACATAACACTTCGCAAATCATATTATATCTTACCATGAAACATAGAAATGAGATGCGATATCGCGTTTTAAGAAGCATTAGAACTCTATTGCTACGATACGTAGACATCTGCAAACGCTATTTCCTTGCAAGGAAGTGTCGCATTTACATTCATTTGAATCGTAGACGAGGAATGCATAACACTTCGCAATGAATATTATATCTTACCATGAAACATAGAAATGAGATGCGATATCGCGTTTTAAGAATCATATGAAATCTATTGCTACGATACGTAGACATCTGCGATCGCTATTTCCTTGCAAGGAAGTGTCGCATTTACATTCATTTGAAGTGTAGACGAGGAATACATAACACTTCGCAAATCATATTATATCTTACCATGAAACATAGAAAAGAGATGCGATATCGCGTTTTAAGAAGCACTAGAACTGTATTGCTACGATACCTAGACATCTGCAGACGCTATTTCCTAGCAAGGAAGTGTAGCATTTACATTCATTTGAAGTGTAGACGAGGAATACATAACACTTCGCAAATCATGCTATATCTTACCATGAAACATAGAAATGAGATGCGATATCGCGTTTTAAGTATCATATGAACTCTATTGCTACGATACGTAGACATCTGCAATCGCTATTTCGTTGCAAGGAAGTGTCGCATTTACATTCATTTGAAGTGTAGACGAGCAATACATGATACTTCGCTAATCATATTATATCTTACCATGAAACATAGAAATGAGATGCGATATCGCGTTTTAAGAAGCATTAGAACACTATTGCTACGATAGGTAGACATTTGCCAACGCTATTTCCTAGCAAAGAAGTGTCGCATTTACATTCATTTGAAGTGTAGACGAGGAATACATAACACTTCGCAAATCATATTATATCTTACCATGAAGCATAGAAATGAGATGCGATATCGCGTTTTAAGAAGCATTAGAACACTATTGCTACGATACGTAGACACCTGCAATCGCTATTTCCTAGCTAGGAAGTGTCGCATTTACATTCATTTGAAGTGTATACGAGGAATGCATAACACTTCGCAAATCATATTATGTCTTACCATGAAACATAGAAATGAGATGCGATATCGCGTTTTAAGAAGCATTAGAACTCTTTTGCTACGATACGTAGACATCTGCAAACGCTATTTCCTTGCAAGGAAGTGTCGCATTTACATTCATTTGAATCGTAGACAAGGAATGCATAACACTTCGCAATGAATATTATATCTTATCAGGAAACATAGATATGAGATGCAATATCTCGTTTTTTGAAGCATTTGAACTCTATAGCTTCGATACGTAGACATCTGCAAACGCTATTTCCTAGCAAGGAAGTGTCGCATTTACATTCATTTGAAGTGTAGGCGAGGAATACGTGACACTTCGCAAATCATATTATATCTTACCATGAAACATAGAAATGAGATGCGATATCGCGTTTTAAGAAGCATTAGAACTCTATTGCTACGATACCTAGACATCTGCAGACGCTATTTCCTAGCAAGGAAGTATCGCATTTACATTCATTTGTAGTGTAGACGAGGAATACATGACACTTCGCAAATCATGTTATATCTTACCATGAAACATAGAAATGAGATGCGATATCGCGTGTTAAGAAGCATTAGAACACTATTGCTATGATAGGTAGACATTTGCAAACGCTATTTCCTAGCAAAGAAGTGTCGCATTTACATTCATTTGAAGTGTAGACGAGGAATACATAACACTTCGCAAATCATATTATATCTTACCATGAAACATAGAAATGAGATGCGATATCGCGTTTTAAGAAGCATTAGAACTCTATTGCTACGATACGTAGACATCTGCAAACGCTATTTCCTTGCAAGGAAGTGTCGCATTTACATTCATTTGAATCGTAGACGAGGAATGCATAACACTTCGCAATGAATATTATATCTTACCATGAAACATAGAAATGAGATGCGATATCGCGTTTTAAGAATCATATGAAATCTATTGCTACGATACGTAGACATCTGCGATCGCTATTTCCTTGCAAGGAAGTGTCGCATTTACATTCATTTGAAGTGTAGACGAGGAATACATAACACTTCGCAAATCATATTATATCTTACCATGAAACATAGAAAAGAGATGCGATATCGCGTTTTAAGAAGCACTAGAACTGTATTGCTACGATACCTAGACATCTGCAGACGCTATTTCCTAGCAAGGAAGTGTAGCATTTACATTCATTTGAAGTGTAGACGAGGAATACATAACACTTCGCAAATCATGCTATATCTTACCATGAAACATAGAAATGAGATGCGATATCGCGTTTTAAGTATCATATGAACTCTATTGCTACGATACGTAGACATCTGCAATCGCTATTTCGTTGCAAGGAAGTGTCGCATTTACATTCATTTGAAGTGTAGACGAGCAATACATGATACTTCGCTAATCATATTATATCTTTCCATGAAACATAGAAATGAGATGCGATATCGCGTTTTAAGAAGCATTAGAACACTATTGCTACGATAGGTAGACATTTGCCAACGCTATTTCCTAGCAAAGAAGTGTCGCATTTACATTCATTTGAAGTGTAGACGAGGAATACATAACACTTCGCAAATCATATTATATCTTACCATGAAGCATAGAAATGAGATGCGATATCGCGTTTTAAGAAGCATTAGAACACTATTGCTACGATACGTAGACACCTGCAATCGCTATTTCCTAGCTAGGAAGTGTCGCATTTACATTCATTTGAAGTGTATACGAGGAATGCATAACACTTCGCAAATCATATTATGTCTTACCATGAAACATAGAAATGAGATGCGATATCGCGTTTTAAGAAGCATTAGAACTCTATTGCTACGATACGTTGACAACTGCAAACGCTATTTCCTAGCAAGGATGTGTCGCATTTACATTCATTTTAAGTGTAGGCGAGGAATACATGACACTTCGCAAATCATATTATATCTTACCATGAAACATAGAAATGAGATGCGATATCGCGTTTTAAGAAGCATTAGAACTCTATTGCTACGATACCTAGACATCTGCAGACGCTATTTCCTAGCAAGGAAGTATCTCATTTACAATCATTTGTAGTGTAGACGAGGAATACATGACACTTCGCAAATCATATTATATCTTACCATGAAACATAGAAATGAGATGTGATATCGCGTTTTATGAAGCATTAGAACACTATTGCTACGAGACGTAGACATCTGCAATCGCTATTTCCTTGCAAGGAAGTGTCGCATTTACATTCATTTGAAGTGTAGACGAGGAATACATAACACTTCGCAAGTCATATTATATCTTACCATGAAACATAGAAATGAGATGCGATATCGCGTTTTAAGAAGCATTAGAACTCTATTGCTACGATACCTAGACATCTGCAGACGCTATTTCCTAGCAAGGAAGTGTCGCATTTACATTCATTTGAAGTGTAGACGAGGAATACATGATACTTCGCAAATCATATTATATCTTACCATGAAACATAGAAATGAGATGCGATATCGCGTTTTAAGCATCATAAGAACTCTATTGCTACGATACGTAGACATCTGCAAACGCTATTTCCTTGCAAGGAAGTGTCGCATTTACATTCATTTGAATCGTAGACAAGGAATGCATAACACTTCGCAATGAATATTATATCTTATCAGGAGACATAGATATGAGATGCAATATCTCGTTTTAAGAAGCATTTGAACTCTATTGCTTCGATACGTAGACATCTGCAAACGCTATTTCCTAGCAAGGAAGTGTCGCATTTACATTCATTTGAAGTGTAGGCGAGGAATACGTGACACTTCGCAAATCATATTATATCTTACCATGAAACATAGAAATGAGATGCGATATCGCGTTTTAAGAAGCATTAGAACTCTTTTGCTACGATACCTAGAAATCTGCAGACGCTATTTCCTAGCAAGGAAGTGTCGCATTTACATTCATTTGAAGTGTAGACGAGGAATACATAACACTTCGCAAATCATATTATATCTTACCATGAAACATAGAAATGAGATGCGATATCGCGGTTTAAGAAGCATTAGAACTCTATTGCCACGATACCTAGAAATCTGCAGACGCTATTTCCTAGCAAGGAAGTGTCGCATTTACATTCATTTGAAGTGTAGACGAGGAATACATGATACTTCGCAAATCATATTATATCTTACCATGAAACATAGAAATGAGATGCGATATCGCGTTTTAAGCATCATAAGAACTCTATTGCTACGATACGTAGACATCTGCAAACGCTGTTTCCTTGCAAGGAAGTGTCGCATTTACATTCATTTGAATCGTAGACAAGGAATGCATAACACTTCGCAATGAATATTATATCTTATCAGGAGACATAGATATGAGATGCAATATCTCGTTTTAAGAAGCATTTGAACTCTATTGCTTCGATACGTAGACATCTGCAAACGCTATTTCCTAGCAAGGAAGTGTCGCATTTACATTCATTTGAAGTGTAGACGAGGAATACATAACACTTCGCAAATCATATTATATCTTACCATGAAACATAGAAATGAGATGCGATATCGCGTTTTAAGAAGCATTAGAACTCTATTGCCACGATACCTAGACATCTGCAGACGCTATTTCCTAGCAAGGAAGTGTCGCATTTACATTCATTTGAATCGTAGGCGAGGAATGCATAACACTTCGCAAATCATATTATATCTTACCATGAAACATAGAAATGAGATGCGATATCGCGTTTTAAGAAGCATTAGAACTCTATTGCCACGATACCTAGACATCTGCAGACGCTATTTCCTAGCAAGGAAGTGTCGCATTTACATTCATTTGAATCGTGGGCGAGGAATGCATAACACTTCGCAATGAATATTATATCTTATCAGGAAACATAGATATGAGATGCAATATCTCGTTTTAAGAAGCATTTGAACTCTATTGCTTCGATACGTAGGCATCTGCAAACTCTATTTCCTAGCAAGGTAGTGTCGCATTTACATTCATTTGAAGTGTAGACGTGGAATACATGACACTTCGCAAATCATATTATATCTTACCATGAAACATAGAAATGAGACGCGATGTCGCGTTTTAAGAAGCATTAGAAATATATTGCTACGATACGTAGACATCTGCAAACGCCATTTTTGAGCGAGGAAGTGTCGCATTCACATTCATTTGAAGTGTAGACGAGGAATACACAATACTTCGCAAATCATATTATATCTTACCATGAAACATAGAAATGAGATGCGATATCGCGTTTTAAGAATCATATGAACTCTATTGCTACGAGACGTAGACATCTGGAATCGCTATGTCCTTGCATGGAAGTGTCGCATTTACATTCATTTGAAGTGTAGACGAGGAATACATAACACTTCGCAAATCATATTATATCTTACCATGAAACATAAAAATGAGATGCGATATCGCGTTTTAAGAAGCATTAGAACTCTATTGCTACGATACGTAGATATCTTCAAACGCTATTTCCTAGCGAGGAAGTGTCGCATTCACATTCATTTGAAGCGTAGACGAGGAATACATGCCACTTCGCAAATCATATTATATCTTACCATGAAACGTAGAAATGAGATGCAATATAGCGTTTTAAGAATCATAAGGACTCTATTGCTACGATACGTAGACATCTGCAAACGCTATTTCCTTGCATGGAAGTGTCGCATTTACATTCATTTGAACCGTAGACGAGGAATGCATAACACTTCACAATGAATATTATATCTTATCAGGAAACATAGATATGAGATGCAATATCTCGTTTTAAGAATCATATGAACTCTATTGCTACGATACGTAGACATCTGCAGACGCTATTGCCTAGCAAGGATGTGTCGCATTTACATTCATTTGAAGTGTAGACGAGGAATACATAACACTTCGCAATGAATATTATATCTTATCATGAAACATAGATATGAGATGCAATATCTCGTTTTAAGAAGCATTAGAAAGCTATTGCTACGATACGTAGACATCTGCTAACGCTATTTCCTAGCGAGGAAGTATCGCATTCACATTCATTTGATGTGTAGACGAGGAATACATAACACTTCGCAAATCATGCTATATCTTACCATGAAGCATAGAAATGAGATGCGATATCGCGTTTTAAGTAGCATTAGAACTCTATTGCTACGATACCTAGACATCTGCAGACGCTATTTCCTAGCAAGGAAGTGTCGCATTTACATTCATTTGAAGTGTAGACGAGCAATACATGATACTTCGCAAATCATATTATATCTTACCATGAAACATAGAAGTGAGATGCGATATCGCGTTTTAAGAAGCATTAGAACACTATTGCTGCGATAGGTAGACATTTGCAAATGCTATTTCCTAGCAAAGAAGTGTCGCATTTACATTCATTTGAAGTGTAGACGAGGAATACATAACACTTCGCAAATCATATTATATTTTACCATGAAGCATAGAAATGAGATGCGATATCGCGTTTTAAGAAGCATTAGAACTCTATTGCTACGATACGTAGACATCTGCAATCGCTATTTCCTAGCAAGGAAGTGTCGCATTTACATTCATTTGAAGTGTAGACGAGGAATGCATAACATTTCGCAAATCATATTATGTCTTACCATGAAACATAGAAATGAGATGCGATATCGCGTTTTAGGAAGCATTAGAACACTATTGCTACGATACGTAGACATCTGCAAACGCTATTTCCTTGCAAGGAAGTGTCGCATTTACATTCATTTGAATCGTAGACGAGGAATGCATAACACTTCGCAATGAATATTATATCATATCAGGAAACATAGATATGAGATGCAATATCTCGTTTTAAGAATCATATGAACTCTATTGCTACGATACGTAGACATCTGCAGACGCTATTTTCTTGCATGGAAGTGTCGCATTTACATTCATTTGAAGTGTAGACGAGGAATGCATAACACTTCGCAATGAATATTATATCTCATCATGAAACATAGATATGAGATGCAATATCTCGTTTTAAGAAGCATTAGAAAGCTATTGCTACGATACATAGACATCTGCAAACGCTATTTCCTAGCGAGGAAGTATCGCATTCATATTCATTTGAAGTGTAGACGAGGAATACATAACACTTCGCAAATCATGTTATATCTTACCATGAAACATAGAAATGAGATGCGATATCGCGTTTTAAGAATCATATGAACTCTATTGCTACGATACGTAGATATCTGCAATCGCTATTTCCTTGCAAGGAAGTGTCGCATTTACATTCATTTGAAGTGTAGACGAGGAATACATAACACTTCGCAAATCATATTATATCTTACCATGAAACATAGAAATGAGATGCGATATCGCGTTTTAAGAAGCACTAGAAGTGTATTGCTACGATACCTAGACATCTGCAGACGCTATTTCCTAGCAAGGAAGTGTCGCATTTACATTCATTTGAAGTGTAGACGAGGAATACATAACACTTCGCAAATCATATTATATCTTACCATGAAACATAGAAATGAGATGCGATATCGCGTTTTAAGAAGCATTAGAACTCTATTGCTACGATACGTAGATATCTTCGAACGCTATTTCCTAGCGAGGAAGTGTCGCATTCACATTCATTTGAACCGTAGACGAGGAATGCATAACACTTCGCAATGAATATTATATCTTATCATGAAACATAAATATGAGATGCGATATCGCGTTTTAAGTAGCATTAGAACTATATTGCTACGATACCTTTTTTTTTTTTTTTTTTTTTACGCAGGGAAATCCTCATGGATACCATGGATTTTTTGGGAAATCCATGGTTATGTCGGACTCTTACCGACTAAAACCCTGCGGTGGTCTCACCGCACGTCGCGGTGGATAGCCGGGAACTCTTTCGAACACTTCCAGCTATCCACCTGTGCTCAGATCAAGGATCTTCAATCTTTAATTTGCTCTTTCTCGAGCTCGTCCTTTTAACAGGCACCTGCCGCGACCACCGCGGTCGATGCCCTCGCCTGAGCGAGCGTTTTAAGTGGCACGTGCTTGACCCAAATCCGGCCCGCGCCTCGCTCGCTAGACGGTCCCTTGTTTATGGCCCCCCGCCGTAAAACGTCTAGACGGAGGGTCGCCAAGGGTTGTCTACTATCTTTAATTTGAACTTCGAATTCTTTAATCGCGCGTAAATTCCATTCGTGGGTGAAGTTCGCATCCGCGAATGTCTCGAATTCACGCGCGTTATCTTCTTTCTTCGCCGTTGAGGTCTTCCTTGCGCCTGAGGCGTGGGGATAGACGGTGGCGGCGAAGTTTCGCTCCCCGGTGGGTACTTTGAAGCGGCTCTCCTTCCCGAAGAAAAGAGAGTCCCCTACCTTGGAGCGAAACGTGGCAAACGTCCACGACGCCGACCACGTAAGACTCGTCGAGCAGGAAGCGTACGCTCCCTTTCGCGCTCGGCGGCTTCCTTCGCAACCATAACTCTGTCACAAAACAAAGTTACGGCTCGCCAGCATCCCTCGCTTTCCAACATTTTCGGTATAATGCTGTTCAGCGAGAGATCCGATCCAATCTCCGCCACGAGGGCGTGTCGCAGCGTTCCCCACGCTGGGCAAACTTCCAACGTGTGCTGCGCAGAATCCTCTTCTTCTCCACAATGGTGGCAGGTGGCCGTGGCTTCCTTTCCAATCTTCTGCAGGTATTGTCCGAAGCATCCGTGCCCCGTCAATACCTGCGTCGTTCTAAAGGTAAGCTGCTGCTTTCTACTTTCCACCCATTTATCTAGAACGGGCAGAATCGCTCCCACGGCCCTATGTTGGACCGCCAAGGCGAGTTTTTCTTTCCACTTGGAGAAAGTGAAGCGTCGTGCTTCCTTTCTCACTTCGTCCCTCGTCGGAGCGAGCGTGCCTTCCTCTTCTACCTGGCGCATTGTTCGAACGGTTTCGTACACCGTACGATCCTCTTGCGCCAAATATTCCAGGGGTATAAGACCCGCCAGCAGCGTTGCCGCGTCGTAAGATATCGTACGATATCCTCTTATCACGCGTATGGCAACTCTTCTCCACGCACTCCGCAGGAGTTGTAGATTTCTTCCTCCCCTGTCGAGTGCGTCGCTCCAGATCGGTGCTCCGTAAAGTGCGATACTTTTTATCACACCGGCGTAGAGGCGTCTTACTTTTTCGTCTGGACCGTTCAAATTCGGCATGATGCGGCTGAGATGATTCGCCGCAGCATCCAAACGAACGGCTTGACGAGCGAAGTGACGACTAAAGTTCCATTTATCGTCGAGTAAGAGGCCGAGATAACTCATCTCGCCTCCCACTTTGACTTTAGCAGGTCCAATATTCATCACCTCGTTTCCTCCGCGGGGATCTCTCCTCCTTCCCTCGAAGCAGAGAATCTCCGTTTTCTCGGGTGCCATACGAAGCCCCATTTCTTCGATTTTGGACGCCACGGCCGCTACGGCGATTTCTGCCCGGCAGATTGTCCTTCGACGGTCCGTATCTATCGCCAGTACCAAAGTATCATACGCGTAGCACGTCAGATGTACTCCAGACGGCATTGGCGATTTTAGAACCGCGTCGTATCCGAGATTCCACAAGAGAGGTCCGAGAACCGACCCCTGTGGCACGCCGCGGTTTATATTCTTCTTAATCGAACCGTTTCTACTTTCGTAGATTATCGCTCGGTCGCTCAGGTAATTTTCCACGACCCTTCGCAGGTATCGTGGGAACCCGTGAGTTTCGAGCGCTCTACGTATGGTCCTCCATTCGAGCGAGTTGAAGGCGTTCTTTATATCCAAAGATACCGCCACTGCAACTCCCCCCTTTCGATCGCGTTCTCCGCGATAGTCTTGACTCTTCTTATCGCGTCGATCGTGGATCTTCCTTCTCGGAAACCGTACTGATTTTCTGCTAAATCCGGGCCGGTACGAGTCAAATGTTCGACGAGTCGATCGTGGATTATTCTTTCGAATAATTTTCCGATCTCGTCGAGCAAAACTATTGGCCTGTACGCGGCCGGCGAATCTTCTGGTTTTCCGGGTTTTCGGAGGAGAACAAGTCTGCCGGTTTTCCACCTTGTTGGCAGCATCCCTGTCTTCATGCACGCTGAGAATAATTTTCTCAGTCTCGTGCCAAGGATGCTGAGCGCCATGGACCAGGCACGGCCAGGAATTCCATCTGGGCCGGGCGCGGTGTTCTTCTTAGTCATACGCTTTATTGCGCGAGCTAATTCTTCTTCAGAAATCTCGTAATCCCGCGACCAGGTGTTCGGGTCGATTATCGATGAATTTGTTGAATTTTCCGGGATCGTCGCCGGCGTCGCTTCTTCCGACGGGAAGAGCGCGTCGACGACTCCTTCCAGGAACGAAGATTCCATTGTTTCCGTCAGTGGGGGGGTCCAAGGCCGTAATTTATTCATGACGATTTTATACGGCCTCCCCCACGGTTCCTCGCGCAGCGTCTGCAGCAACCCGTCCCATGCTCGTGCCTTCGACTTTTTTATGGCCGCTTGCAGCTCTATTTTGAAACCTTTATAAATTTCGTAGAGCTGCGTCTTCCGTATCGGATCGGAATTACTTCTTTTCCGATATTTCGTGTATTTTCTTCGCGCGGCTGTCGTTTCCGTGCGAAGATTGGCGATTTCATCGTTCCACCAATACACTGGGTTGCGAGGGGGATTTGATTTAATTTTCGGCATGCTTGCGTTGCATGCCGAGGTCAATGTCCTCGCAAACCATTCCGCCTCTCGCTCGACTACGGCCTCTTCGGTCGGTTCTTCGGGCCAGGTAGCCGCCAGGGTCGCTGCCATAAATAAGTCCTCGTCCATGCGTTTCAGCGACCATTTATTTTGTCTGGTCGCTGATTTCTTCGTATTTTCCGTGGATACGTCGATCTTGATATACAGATGATCGGATAACGTCTCGATCGTATCCACTTTCCAACTTCTAACTCTACGAGCGGCTGCGTCGTTCGCGAACGAGAGATCGACCGTGCTCTCGCCCTGTTGACGCACGCACGTACTGGCAGTTCCTTGATTCAATAATTTTAGATTCGTGGATGCTGCCCAGTCCATCGTAGAGTGGCCGCGTTGATTCGTTCTTGATGAGTTCCAAAGCATCGAGTGCGCGTTGAAATCTCCCAAGACGAACGTTGGTAGGTGGGCGTGGCGTCTTACCACCCCTCCCACTTCATCCAGAAGCTGGTCAAAATTTTGCAATGACCAGCTCGGCGGCGCGTATAATCCCACGACAACGCAATCCGTCCACGAAACGGCGACAAATCCCCGCCCTCGCGCGACGAGCGAGATTGGCCGGATGCGTGTCGGCGTCGCCTGGATAATCGCGACCTTTTTCTCATCGTCCCCGATCCAAGATGGTTTTTGCAGGATCGAGTACGGTTCGGCAACAACGGCTAACTCGATTTCCCCGCCTTGCAAGCCTTCGATTAATAAATCTTGTGCTCTTGCGGCGTGGTTCAAGTTAGCCTGGAGAATTTTCGCTTTAATGTTGAATTTTAAGCGATCTCCATCGCCTCTTCGCGGCTCGTGGTCGCTTTAGAAGCCTCGCGCGTTGCTTCTATCTCCTTCTTTTCAACGGCGACCTTTTTCGCTCCGTCCTTTTTCTTCTCGACGGTCGCCTGTCCTTGTTTGGCGGCCGTCTTGGATGGCGGGACCCTTCCTCCGTCCTTCTTCGCAGGCAGGGCCGGCTTACACGCCTTGGCGCCCACGCGGTGGTCGGCTTGTCTACCCGCTTTTTTACAGATCGGGCACGTCGGAATTGTTTCTTCGCATTCCGACGATCTGTGGCCTACTTTTCCGCACCTGTAGCAGGCATTGCGGCGGTCTTCGGCGGCTGTGCACTTTGCGAGCACATGCCCGATTTCCCAACATTTGAAGCAAATTAATTGCTTCTTTTCTAATGCTTCCATCTTGACGGAGGTCCATCCTACGCGCACTTTTCCTTCTTTGAGGATTTTCCTCGCTGCCGCTACCGGGCATTGCACGAAGATGTGCCCCATTCCGTTAAAGCCGATTTTTTTCGGCCCTGAACGGATATCCTTCTTATTGCAGCCTCCTGCTGCCGCGATCGCTTTGACGACTTCGTCCGCCGAGAGGGAATCTTCTATTCGGTAGACCCTCATGTCTACCTTCTTGCAGGGGCGTGTCACCTTGACTTCGCCCCCGGCGAATAATTCTTGCAGCTTTTCTGCGAGAATGTCCGCCTTTTCTTCTCGTTTCTCCCCCGTGATTTCTAGCACGAGGGCTCCGGTCAGGGCTTTTTTCGCCCTTACTTCTTCGATGCCGATGTCCGACAGCTTGATGTTCTTTTTAGCTGTCGATAGCACATCGGCATATGTCGCCTTGCTTCCAATTGGAAGCGCGAGCGAGACCGCGGCCGTCGACGGATTTTTCGCGATCTTGACGGCCTCTTTCTTCCCTGCTTCTTTCTTAGGGGCCGTTTTTGCGGTTTCCGCGCCCTTCTGCGCGTTCACCGCCTTTTTCGGCGCCTCTTTTTTGTTCTCTTCGGCCTTTTTGGCCTTCCTGCCGAGGACTTTCGTCCACGGCGTATCTTCCGCGGTTTTCGCCGCCGCGGTGTCCTTCTTCGGCTCCTTTTGCGCATTTTTCGCCGCTTCTTTGGCGATTTGCGCGTCTTGAATCGCGTTCATGCGTTGCTGCACGAACGACTCTACTTCTCGACCGGTTTTCGCGGTCGATTTCCCCAGTTTTGGCGGATCTGCCTTGCTGCTTTTCACAGGGGCTTTGTCCGACTTTTTCGCCTGCTTTTCCCCTTCTATTCCGGGGGGTTGCAGGCGGCTTTCCGGCGCGAGGGAATCGCGTACGGGCTCCGTCGTTTTCTGGGCGAATCGTGCTTCCGCCTTCGCCCAGAAATCGCTCAATTCCGATTTTACGAGTTTGCTGAGCTGCTCCATGATGCAGCTCAGCATCCCCTCTGATGTCACCTCGGCGATCGCGAGGGGTTTCTCGCGTTTCTCCTGTCGGGGAGATCCAGATTTTCCCCGGCTGAGTAACACAGGGGAAGGGTCTCTAGCCGTTCTTTCCTCGATGGCGGCGAGGCGCGCTTTTAATTGCGCGTTTTCTACTTCGAGTTCGCGCAACTTGTTTCTGACGCGAACTCCTTCTTCATCCTTTCCTTCGGCGGTCTGCCGTGTCCTCTGGACCGCCTCGGTCGTGGCCGCACGCAAGATTCGCGCCGCAACTCTCATTTGGCGCTTGATTGCGCCGTTCAGTTGCGTGCTCTTTGCCGCAGCCGTTTCGACCTGATTTGCGGCTTTGAGGGCTCTCGCCGCTAAATCAGGCGTCGGCATAAGCCGAGCCTCCTCGTCATATTCCTCCTGCGGAGGAACTGGGTTTGTAGACCGTCCTGCGGGCGGCGGAACGCAGTCTCCGTATAGAATCTCTCTTTCGAGAGCGCGTTCCTCGTCTTTCTCTTGCTCGAGACGAGCAATCCTCTTCGCCTCAGCGAGGCCGATGTAATCTCCCGTGGTCGGGGGACGTCCCTTCTTTTTCTTGTATATAATCGACGTCTCCGATGACGCCGTAAGGACCGACGCCAGGGAAACGTCGGATTCTTCTCCCGAGTGTTCGATGATCCTCTTCTTCGTGGATCTCTTCGTGGCCACGCTTGACTCCCTCGTCGTTGGCACGAACCAGGAAGAGTCATCTGAAAAAAGGCCGCTTGGGCCTTCCCCCCCCGTCCCCACTCGTCGCGGTCGCGATTTCGCGCGAGGCCATGCTTGGATTTCCAAGCAAGGCGTCGCGCGATTTTATATTGGACGAGTCGGTCGCGCACTCGATTTTCTCCCGAGAGAAAATATTGATTCGCGCACTGCACTGACACACGCGCGTGGAAAAAGCCGCACTTTCCACGGATTATTCGTCGCACTGTGTGTCCTTTTCGCTCGCACGCGGCGGTCGATTGTCTCTCTTTTACTGTTGCACGGTTGGCCGACTATAGTTCTGTCTCTTTCGCACTACGGCTCAACCGGCTCTCTCACTCTCTCTCTCTCTCTCACACACAGAGGCTGTCTCTCTCGCGCTCGTTGCAACGGTTATACGGAAAAGTTTCTTCTACTCACCGTTGCAGTTGCGCCTGCACTCGCCGATGGATGGCGTTACCGTCGACTCCTTTCTGCGAGCGTTTTACAGTCTTTTTACGTTGTTTTAACCCTTTCGGAGGGTTAAAACAGCGTCTCTGGCAGTCCTTGGATAGTTCCTCGGCACTGGGAGGGTGTAAACCCGCTCAAAAGGGGCGAGAGAAGCCGCTCTAATCGAAAAACGCGATGGCGTGGCGTACGTGCCACGCCCGCGAATCAAGATGGCGGCGGCGACGCCCTAGCTTCTCTCGGCTCTTTTTTGCAGATTTAACACCCTTTCACACTCTCTTCACTGTCACTCGCGTGAATAACAGTTATTATACAGTCTTTGGAAGCGACTATGATCGCTTTCCGGCGCTCGAACGTGATGAATTCGATGAAATCCCTCACTCGCGCGCACGCCACGTGGCAGGGAGACGCGTACGCGTATTTCCCGTAAAAACCACTGATTTTATCGCTAATTGCACCTGGATTTCACTCCAGGGGCTTTCGCGATCCACCACAGAAGACGTAAAACCGAAGTTTTACGTCTTTTTCAACACAAGTCGCGTCTTTGCAAACAACGTATGCGGAGCGCTCGAAAACCCAATCGTTCACGATGGCCGCTCGGACGAGACTCATTGCTACGATACCTAGACATCTGCAGACGCTATTTCCTAGCAAGGAAGTGTCGCATTTACATTCATTTGAAGTGTAGACGAGGAATACATGATACTTCGCTAATCATATTATATCTTACCATGAAACATAGAAATGAGATGCGATATCGCGTTTTAAGAAGCATTAGAAAGCTATTGCTACGTTACATAGACATCTGCAAACGCTATTTCCTAGCGAGGAAGTATCGCATTCATATTCATTTGAAGTGTAGACGAGGAATACATAACACTTCGCAAATCATATTATATCTTATCATGAAACATAGAAATGAGATGCGATATCGCGTTTTAAGAAGCATTAGATCTCTATTGCTACGATACGTAGATATCTGCAAACCCTATTTCCTAGCGAGGAAGTATCGCATTCACATTCATTTGAAGTGTAGACGAGGAATACATAACACTTCGCAAATCATGTTATATCTTACCAATGAACATAGAAATGAGATGCGATATCGCGTTTTAAGAAGCAGTAGAACACTATTGCTACGATAGGTAGACATTTGCAAACGCTATTTCCCAGCAAAGAAGTGTCGCATTTACATTCATTTGAAGTGTAGACGAGGAATACATAACACTTCGCAAATCATATTATATCTTACCATGAAACATAGAAATGAGATGCAATATCTCGTTTTAAGAAGCATTAGAAAGCTATTGCTACGATACGTAGACATCTGCAAACGCTATTTCCTAGCGAGGAAGTATCGCATTCACATTCATTTGATGTGTAGACGAGGAATACATAACACTTCGCAAATCATGTTATATCTTACCATGAAACATAGAAATGAGATGCGATATCGCGTTTTAAGAATCATTTGAACTCTATTGCTACGATACGTAGACATCTGCAATCGCTATTTCCTTGCAAGGAAGTGTCGCATTAACATTCATTTGAAGTGTAGACGAGGAATACATGATACTTCGCAAATCATATTATATCTTACCATGAAACATAGAAATGAGATGCGATATCGCGTTTTAAGAAGCAATAGAACACTATTTCTACGATAGGTAGACATTTGCGAACGCTATTTCCTAGCAAAGAAGTGTCGCATTTACATTCATTTGAAGTGTAGACGAGGAATACATAACACTTCGCAAATCATATTATATCTTACCATGAAGCATTGAAATAAGATGCGATGTCGCGTTTTAAGAAGCATTAGAACTCTATTACTACGATACCTAGACATCTGCAGACGCTATTTCCTAGCAAGGAAGTGTCGCATTTACAATGATTTGAAGTGTAGACGAGGAATACGTGATACTTCGCAAATCATATTATATCTTACCACGAAACATAGAAATGAGATGCGATATCGCGTTTTGAGAAGCATTAGAACACTATTGCTACGACAGGTAGACATTTGCAAACGCTATTTCCTAGCAAAGAAGTGTCGCATTTACATTCATTTGAAGTGTAGACGAGGAATACATAACACATCGCAAATCATATTATATCTTATCATGAAACATAGAAATGAGATGCGATATCGCGTTTTAAGAAGCATTAGAACTCTATTGCTACGATACGTAGACAACTGCAAACGCTATTTCCTAGCGAGGAAGTGTCGCATTCACATTCATTTGAAGTGTAGACGAGGAATACATGACACTTCGCTAATCATATTATATCTTACCATGAAACATAGAAATGAGATGCGATATCGCGTTTTAAGAAGCATTAGAACACTATTGCTACGATAGGAAGACATTTGCAAACGCTATTTCCTAGCAAAGAAGTGTCGCATTTACATTCATTTGAAGTGTAGACGAGGAATACATAACACTTCGCAAATCATATTATATCTTACCATGAAACATAGAAATGACATGCGATACTGCGTTATAAGAAGCATTAGAACTCTATTGCTACGATACCTAGACATCTGCAGACGCTATTTCCTAGCAAGGAAGTGTCGCATTTACATTCATTTGAAGTGTAGACGAGGAATACATGATACTTCGCAAATCATATTATATCTATACCATGAAACATAGAAATGAGATTCGATATCGCGTTTTAAGAAGCATTAGAAAGCTATTGCTACGATACATAGACATCTGCAAACGCTATTTCCTAGCGTGGAAGTATCGCATTCATATTCATTTGATGTGTAGACGAGGAATACATAACACTTCGCAAATCATGTTATATCTTACCATGAAACATAGAAATGAGATGCGATATCGCGTTTTAAGAATCATTTGAACTCTATTGCTACGATACGTAGACATCTGCAATCGCTATTTCCTTGCAAGGAAGTGTCGCATTGACATTCATTTGAAGTGTAGACGAGGAATACATGATACTTCGCAAATCATATTATATCTTACCATGAAACATAGAAATGAGATGCGATATCGCGTTTTAAGAAGCATTAGAACACTCTTTCTACGATAGGTAGACATTTGCAAACGCTATTTCCTAGCAAAGAAGTGTCGCATTTACATTCATTTGAAGTGTAGACGAGGAATACATAACACTTCGCAAATCATATTATATCTTACCATGAAGCATTGAAATGAGATGCGATGTCGCGTTTTAAGAAGCATTAGAACTCTATTACTACGATACCTAGACATCTGCAGACGCTATTTCCTAGCAAGGAAGTGTCGCATTTACAATCATTTGAAGTGTAGACGAGGAATACGTGATACTTCGCAAATCATATTATATCTTACCACGAAACATAGAAATGAGATGCGATATCGCGTTTTGAGAAGCATTAGAACACTATTGCTACGACAGGTAGACATTTGCAAACGCTATTTCCTAGCAAAGAAGTGTCGCATTTACATTCATTTGAAGTGTAGACGAGGAATACATAACACATCGCAAATCATATTATATCTTATCATGAAACATAGAAATGAGATGCGATATCGCGTTTTAAGAAGCATTAGAACTCTATTGCTACGATACGTAGACAACTGCAAACGCTATTTCCTAGCGAGGAAGTGTCGCATTCACATTCATTTGAAGTGTAGACGAGGCATACATGACACTTCGCTAATCATATTATATCTTACCATGAAACATAGAAATGAGATGCGATATCGCGTTCTAAGAAGCATTAGAACACTATTGCTACGATAGGAAGACATTTGCAAACGCTATTTCCTAGCAAAGAAGTGTCGCATTTACATTCATTTGAAGTGTAGACGAGGAATACATAACACTTCGCAAATCATATTATACCTTACCATGAAACATAGAAATGACATGCGATATTGCGTTTTAAGAAGCATTAGAACTCTATTGCTACGATACCTAGACATCTGCAGACGCTATTTCCTAGCAAGGAAGTGTCGCATTTACATTCATTTGAAGTGTAGACGAGGAATACATGATACTTCGCAAATCATATTATATCTATACCATGAAACATAGAAATGAGATTCGATATCGCGTTTTAAGAAGCATTAGTAAGCTATTGCTACGATACATAGACATCTGCAAACGCTATTTCCTAGCGAGGAAGTATCGCATTCATATTCATTTGATGTGTAGACGAGGAATACATTACACTTCGCAAATCATGTTATATCTTACCATGAAACATAGAAATGAGATGCGATATCGCGTTTTAAGAATCATTTGAACTCTATTGCTACGATACGTAGACATCTGCAATCGCTATTTCCTTGCAAGGAAGTGTCGCATTGACATTCATTTGAAGTGTAGACGAGGAATACATGATACTTCGCAAATCATATTATATCTTACCATGAAACATAGAAATGAGATGCGATATCGCGTTTTAAGAAGCATTAGAACACTCTTTCTACGATAGGTAGACATTTGCAAACGCTATTTCCTAGCAAAGAAGTGTCGCATTTACATTCATTTGAAGTGTAGACGAGGAATACATAACACTTCGCAAATCATATTATATCTTACCATGAAGCATTGAAATGAGATGCGATGTCGCGTTTTAAGAAGCATTAGAACTCTATTACTACGATACCTAGACATCTGCAGACGCTATTTCCTAGCAAGGAAGTGTCGCATTTACAATCATTTGAAGTGTAGACGAGGAATACGTGATACTTCGCAAATCATATTATATCTTACCACGAAACATAGAAATGAGATGCGATATCGCGTTTTGAGAAGCATTAGAACACTATTGCTACGACAGGTAGACATTTGCAAACGCTATTTCCTAGCAAAGAAGTGTCGCATTTACATTCATTTGAAGTGTAGACGAGGAATACATAACACATCGCAAATCATATTATATCTTATCATGAAACATAGAAATGAGATGCGATATCGCGTTTTAAGAAGCATTAGAACTCTATTGCTACGATACGTAGACAACTGCAAACGCTATTTCCTAGCGAGGAAGTGTCGCATTCACATTCATTTGAAGTGTAGACGAGGCATACATGACACTTCGCTAATCATATTATATCTTACCATGAAACATAGAAATGAGATGCGATATCGCGTTTTAAGAAGCATTAGAACACTATTGCTACGATAGGAAGACATTTGCAAACGCTATTTCCTAGCAAAGAAGTGTCGCATTTACATTCATTTGAAGTGTAGACGAGGAATACATAACACTTCGCAATCATATTATATCTTACCATGAAACATAGAAATGACATGCGATATTGCGTTTTAAGAAGCATTAGAACTCTATTGCTACGATACCTAGACATCTGCAGACGCTATTTCCTAGCAAGGAAGTGTCGCATTTACATTCATTTGAAGTGTAGACGAGGAATACATGATACTTCGCAAATCATATTATATCTATACCATGAAACATAGAAATGAGATTCGATATCGCGTTTTAAGAAGCATTAGTAAGCTATTGCTACGATACATAGACATCTGCAAACGCTATTTCCTAGCGAGGAAGTATCGCATTCATATTCATTTGAAGTGTAGACGAGGAATACATAACACTTCGCAAATCATGTTATATCTTACCATGAAACATAGAAATGAGATGCGATATCGCGTTTTAAGAATCATATGAACTCTATTGCTACGATACGTAGACATCTGCAATCGCTATTTCCTTGCAAGGAAGTGTCGCATTTACATTCATTTGAAGTGTAGACGAGGAATACATAACACTTCGCAAATCATATTATATCTTACCATGAAACATAGAAATGAGATGCGATATCGCGTATTAAGAAGCATTAGAACACTATTTCTACGATAGGTAGACATTTGCAAACGCTATTTCCTAGCAAAGAAGTGTCGCATTTACATTCATTTGAAGTGTAGACGAGGAATACATAACACTTCGCAAATCATATTATATCTTACCATGAAGCATTGAAATGAGATGCGATGTCGCGTTTTAAGAAGCATTAGAACTCTATTGCTACGATACCTAGACATCTGCAGACGCTATTTCCTAGCGAGGAAGTGTCGCATTCACATTCATTTGAAGTGTAGACGAGGAATACATGACACTTCGCAAATCATATTATATCTTACCATGAAACATAGAAATGAGATGCGATATCGCGTTTTAAGAAGCATTAGAACACTATTGCTACGATAGGAAGACATTTGCAAACGCTATTTCCTAGCAAAGAAGTGTCGCATTTACATTCATTTGAAGTGTAGACGAGGAATACATAACACTTCGCAAATCATATTATATCTTACCATGAAACATAGAAATGACATGCGATATTGCGTTTTAAGAAGCATTAGAACTCTATTGCTACGATACCTAGACATCTGCAGACGCTATTTCCTAGCAAGGAAGTGTCGCATTTACATTCATTTGAAGTGTAGACGAGGAATACATGATACTTCGCAAATCATATTATATCTATACCATGAAACATAGAAATGAGATTCGATATCGCGTTTTAAGAAGCATTAGAAAGCTATTGCTACGATACGTAGATATCTGCAAACGCTATTTCCTAGCGAGGAAGTATCGCATTCACATTCATTTGAAGTGTAGACGAGGAATACATAACACTTCGCAAATCATGTTATATCTTACCATGAAACATAGAAATGAGATGCGATATCGCGTTTTAAGAATCATATGAACTCTATTGCTACGATACGTAGACATCTGCAATCGCTATTTCCTTGCAAGGAAGTGTCGCATTTACTTTCATTTGAAATGTAGACGAGGAATACATAACACTTCGCAAATCATATTATATCTTACCATGAAACATAGAAATGAGATGCGATATCGCGTTTTAAGAAGCATTAGAACACTATTGCTGCGATAGGTAGACATTTGCAAACGCTATTTCCCTGCAAGGAAGTGTCACATTTACATTCATTTGAATCGTATACGGGGAATGCATAACACTTCGCAATGAATATTATATCTCATCATGAAACATAGATATGAGATGCAATATCTCGTTTCAAGAAGCGTTTGAACTCTATTGCTTCGATACGTAGACATCTGCAAAAGCTATTTCCTAGCAAGGAAGTGTCGCATTTACATTCATTTGAAGTGTGGACGAGGAATACATGATCCTTCGCAAATCATATTATATCTATACCATGAAACATAGAAATGAGATTCGATATCGCGTTTTAAGAAGCATTAGAAAGCTATTGCTACGACACGTACATATCTGCAAACGCTATTTCCTAGCGAGGAAGTATCGCATTCACATTCATTTGAAGTGTAGACGAGGTATACATAACACTTCGCAAATCATGTTATATCTTACCATGAAACATAGAAATGAGATGCGATATCGCGTTTTAAGAATCATATGAACTCTATTGCTACGATACGTAGACATCTGCAATCGCTATTTCCTTGCAAGGAAGTGTCGCATTTACATTCATTTGAAGTGTAGGCGAGGAATACATAACACTTCGCAAATCATATTATATCTTACCATGAAACATAGAAATGAGATGCGATATCGCGTTTTAAGAAGCACTAGAACTCTATTGCTAGGATACGTAGACATCTGCAAACGCTATTTCCTTGCAAGGAAGTGTCGCATTTACATTCATTTGAATCGTAGACGAGGAATACATAACACTTCGCCAATCATATTATATCTTACCATGAAGCATAGAAATGAGATGCGATATCGCGTTTTAAGTAGCATTAGAACTCTATTGCTACGATACCTAGATATCGGCAGACGCTATTTCCTAGCAAGGAAGTGTCGCATTTACATTCATTTGAAGTGTAGACGAGGAATACATGGTACTTCGCAAATCATATTATATCTTACCATGAAACATAGAAATGAGATGCGATATCGCGTTTTAAGAAGCATTAGAACTCTATTGCTACGATACGTAGACATCTGCAAACGCTATTTCCTAGCGAGGAAGTATCGCATTCACATTCATTTGAAGTGTAGACGAGGAGTACATAACACTTCGCAAATCATGTTATATCTTACCATGAAACATAGAAATGAGATGCGATATCGCGTTTTAAGAATCATATGAACTCTATTGCCACGATACGTACACATCTGCAATCGCTATTTCCTTGCAAGGAAGTGTCGCATTTACATTCATTTGAAGAGTAGACGAGGAATACATAACACTTCGCAAATCATATTATATCTTTCCATGAAGCATAGAAATGAGATGCGATATCGCGTTTTAAGTAGCATTAGAACTCTATTGCTACGATACCTAGACATCGGCAGACGCTATTTCCTAGCAAGGAAGTGTCGCATTTACATTCATTTGAAGTGTAGACGAGGAATACATGATACTTCGCAAATCATATTATATCTTACCATGAAACATAGAAATGAGATGCGATATTGCGTTTTAAGAAGCATTAGAACACTATTGCTACGATAGGTAGACATTTGCAAACGCTATTTCCTAGCAAAGAAGTGTCGCATTTACATTCATTTGAAGTGTAGACGAGGAATACATAACACTTCGCAAATCAAATTATATCTTACCGTGAAACATAGAAATGAGATGCGATATCGCGTTTTAAGAAGCATTAGAACCCTATTGCTACGATACGTAGACATCTGCAAACGTTATTTCCTTGCATGGAAGTGTCGCATTTACATTCATTTGAAGTGTAGACGAGGAATACATGATACTTCGCAAATCATATTATATCTTACCATGAAACATAGAAATGAGATGCGATATTGCGTTTTAAGAGGCATTAGAACTCTATTGCTACGATACCTAGACATCTGCAGACGCTATTTCCTAGCAAGGAAGTGTCGCATTTACATTCATTTGAAGTGTAGACGAGGAATACATGATACTTCGCAAATCATATTATATCTATACCATGAAACATAGAAATGAGATTCGATATGGGGTTTAAGAAGCATTAGAAAGCTATTGCTACGATACGTAGATATCTGCAAACGCTATTTCCTAGCGAGGAAGTATCGCATTCACATTCATTTGAAGTGTAGACGAGGAATACATAACACTTCGCAAATCATGTTATATCTTACCATGAAACATAGAAATGAGATGCGATATCGCGTTTTAAGAATCATATGAACTCTATTGCTACGATACGTAGACATCTGCAATCGCTATTTCCTTGCAAGGAAGTGTCGCATTTACATTCATTTGAAGAGTAGACGAGGAATACATAACACTTCGCAAATCATATTATATCTTACCATGAAGCATTGAAATGAGATGCGATGTCGCGTTTTAAGAAGCATTAGAACTCTATTGCTACGATACCTAGACATCTGCTGACGCTATTTCCTAGCGAGGAAGTGTCGCATTCACATTCATTTGAAGTGTAGACGAGGAATACATGACACTTCGCAAATCATATTATATCTTACCATGAAACATAGAAATGAGATGCGATATCGCGTTTTAAGAAGCATTAGAACACTATTGCTACGATAGGAAGACATTTGCAAACGCTATTTCCTAGCAAAGAAGTGTCGCATTTACATTCATTTGAAGTGTAGACGAGGAATACATAACACTTCGCAAATCATATTATATCTTACCATGAAACATAGAAATGACATGCGATATTGCGTTTTAAGAAGCATTAGAACTCTATTGCTACGATACCTAGACATCTGCAGACGCTATTTCCTAGCAAGGAAGTGTCGCATTTACATTCATTTGAAGTGTAGACGAGGAATACATGATACTTCGCAAATCATATTATATCTATACCATGAAACATAGAAATGAGATTCGATATCGCGTTTTAAGAAGCATTAGAAAGCTATTGCTACGATACGTAGATATCTGCAAACGCTATTTCCTAGCGAGGAAGTATCGCATTCACATTCATTTGAAGTGTAGACGAGGAATACATAACACTTCGCAAATCATGTTATATCTTACCATGAAACATAGAAATGAGATGCGATATCGCGTTTTAAGAATCATATGAACTCTATTGCTACGATACGTAGACATCTGCAATCGCTATTTCCTTGCAAGGAAGTGTCGCATTTACTTTCATTTGAAGTGTAGACGAGGAATACATAACACTTCGCAAATCATATTATATCTTACCATGAAACATAGAAATGAGATGCGATATCGCGTTTTAAGAAGCATTAGAACACTATTGCTGCGATAGGTAGACATTTGCAAACGCTATTTCCCTGCAAGGAAGTGTCACATTTACATTCATTTGAATCGTATACGGGGAATGCATAACACTTCGCAATGAATATTATATCTCATCATGAAACATAGATATGAGATGCAATATCTCGTTTCAAGAAGCGTTTGAACTCTATTGCTTCGATACGTAGACATCTGCAAAAGCTATTTCCTAGCAAGGAAGTGTCGCATTTACATTCATTTGAAGTGTGGACGAGGAATACATGATCCTTCGCAAATCATATTATATCTATACCATGAAACATAGAAATGAGATTCGATATCGCGTTTTAAGAAGCATTAGAAAGCTATTGCTACGACACGTACATATCAGCAAACGCTATTTCCTAGCGAGGAAGTATCGCATTCACATTCATTTGAAGTGTAGACGAGGTATACATAACACTTCGCAAATCATGTTATATCTTACCATGAAACATAGAAATGAGATGCGATATCGCGTTTTAAGAATCATATGAACTCTATTGCTACGATACGTAGACATCTGCAATCGCTATTTCCTTGCAAGGAAGTGTCGCATTTACATTCATTTGAAGTGTAGGCGAGGAATACATAACACTTCGCAAATCATATTATATCTTACCATGAAACATAGAAATGAGATGCGATATCGCGTTTTAAGAAGCACTAGAACTCTATTGCTACGATACGTAGACATCTGCAAACGCTATTTCCTTGCAAGGAAGTGTCGCATTTACATTCATTTGAATCGTAGACGAGGAATACATAACACTTCGCCAATCATATTATATCTTACCATGAAGCATAGAAATGAGATGCGATATCGCGTTTTAAGTAGCATTAGAACTCTATTGCTACGATACCTAGATATCGGCAGACGCTATTTCCTAGCAAGGAAGTGTCGCATATACATTCATTTGAAGTGTAGACGAGGAATACATGGTACTTCGCAAATCATATTATATCTTACCATGAAACATAGAAATGAGATGCGATATCGCGTTTTAAGAAGCATTAGATCTCTATTGCTACGATACGTAGACATCTGCAAACGCTATTTCCTAGCGAGGAAGTATCGCATTCACATTCATTTGAAGTGTAGACGAGGAGTACATAACACTTCGCAAATCATGTTATATCTTACCATGAAACATAGAAATGAGATGCGATATCGCGTTTTAAGAATCATATGAACTCTATTGCCACGATACGTACACATCTGCAATCGCTATTTCCTTGCAAGGAAGTGTCGCATTTACATTCATTTGAAGAGTAGACGAGGAATACATAACACTTCGCAAATCATATTATATCTTTCCATGAAGCATAGAAATGAGATGCGATATCGCGTTTTAAGTAGCATTAGAACTCGATTGCTACGATACCTAGACATCGGCAGACGCTATTTCCTAGCAAGGAAGTGTCGCATTTACATTCATTTGAAGTGTAGACGAGGAATACATGATACTTCGCAAATCATATTATATCTTACCATGAAACATAGAAATGAGATGCGATATTGCGTTTTAAGAAGCATTAGAACACTATTGCTACGATAGGTAGACATTTGCAAACGCTATTTCCTAGCAAAGAAGTGTCGCATTTACATTCATTTGAAGTGTAGACGAGGAATACATAACACTTCGCAAATCAAATTATATCTTACCGTGAAACATAGAAATGAGATGCGATATCGCGTTTTAAGAAGCATTAGAACCCTATTGCTACGATACGTAGACATCTGCAAACGTTATTTCCTTGCATGGAAGTGTCGCATTTACATTCATTTGAAGTGTAGACGAGGAATACATGATACTTCGCAAATCATATTATATCTTACCATGAAACATAGAAATGAGATGCGATATTGCGTTTTAAGAGGCATTAGAACTCTATTGCTACGATACCTAGACATCTGCAGACGCTATTTCCTAGCAAGGAAGTGTCGCATTTACATTCATTTGAAGTGTAGACGAGGAATACATGATACTTCGCAAATCATATTATATCTATACCATGAAACATAGAAATGAGATTCGATATCGCGTTTTAAGAAGCATTAGAAAGCTATTGCTACGATACGTAGATATCTGCAAACGCTATTTCCTAGCGAGGAAGTATCGCATTCACATTCATTTGAAGTGTAGACGAGGAATACATAACACTTCGCAAATCATGTTATATCTTACCATGAAACATAGAAATGAGATGCGATATCGCGTTTTAAGAATCATATGAACTCTATTGCTACGATACGTAGACATCTGCAATCGCTATTTCCTTGCAAGGAAGTGTCGCATTTACTTTCATTTGAAATGTAGACGAGGAATACATAACACATCGCAAATCATATTATATCTTACAATGAAACATAGAAATGCGATGCGATATCGCGTTTTAAGAAGCATTAGAACACTATTGCTGCGATAGGTAGACATTTGCAAACGCTATTTCCCTGCAAGGAAGTGTCACATTTACATTCATTTGAATCGTAGACGGGGAATGCATAACACTTCGCAATGAATATTATATCTCATCATGAAACATAGATATGAGATGCAATATCTCGTTTTAAGAAGCGTTTGAACTCTATTGCTACGATACGTAGACATCTGCAAACGCTATTTCCTTGCAAGGAAGTGTCGCATTTACATTCATTTGAATCGTAGACGAGGAATACATAACACTTCGCAAATCATATTATATCTTACCATGAAGCATAGAAATGAGATGCGATATCGCGTTTTAAGTAGCATTAGAACTCTATTGCTACGATACCTAGACATCGGCAGACGCTATTTCCTAGCAAGGGAGTGTCGCATTTACATTCATTTGAAGTGTAGACGAGGAATACATGATACTTCGCAAATCATATTATATCTTACCATGAAACATAGAAATGAGATTCGATATCGCGTTTTAAGAAGCATTAGAAAGCTATTGCTACGATACGTAGACATCTGCAAACGCTATTTCCTAGCGAGGAAGTATCGCATTCACATTCATTTGAAGTGTAGACGAGGAGTACATAACACTTCGCAAATCATGTTATATCTTACCATGAAACATAGAAATGTGATGCGATATCGCGTTTTAAGAATCATATGAACTCTATTGCCACGATACGTACACACCTGCAATCGCTATTTCCTTGCAAGGAAGTGTCGCATTTACATTCATTTGAAGAGTAGACGAGGAATACATAACACTTCGCAAATCATATTATATCTTTCCATGAAGCATAGAAATGAGATGCGATATCGCGTTTTAAGTAGCATTAGAACTCTATTGCTACGATACCTAGACATCGGCAGACGCTATTTCCTAGCAAGGAAGTGTCGCATTTACATTCATTTGAAGTGTAGACGAGGAATACATGATACTTCGCAAATCATATTATATCTTACCATGAAACATAGAAATGAGATGCGATATTGCGTTTTAAGAAGCATTAGAACACTATTGCTACGATAGGTAGACATTTGCAAACGCTATTTCCTAGCAAAGAAGTGTCGCATTTACATTCATTTGAAGTGTAGACGAGGAATACATAACACTTCGCAAATCAAATTATATCTTACCATGAAACATAGAAATGAGATGCGATATCGCGTTTTAAGAAGCACTAGAACCCTATTGCTACGGTACGTAGACATCTGCAAACGTTATTTCCTTGCATGGAAGTGTCGCATTTACATTCATTTGAAGTGTAGACGAGGAATACATATCACTTCGCAAATCAAATTATATCTTACCATGAAACATAGAAATGAGATGCGATATCGCGTTTTAAGAAGCATTAGAACCCTATTGCTACGATACGTAGACATCTGCAAACGTTATTTCCTTGCATGGAAGTGTCGCATTTACATTCATTTGAAACGTAGACGAGGAATGCATAACACTTCGCAATCAATATTATACCTTATAATGAAACATAGATATGAGATGCAATATCTCGTTTTAAGAAGCATTTGAACTCTATTGCTACGATACCTAGACATCTGCAGACGCTATTTCCTAGCAAGGAAGTGTCGCATTTACATTCATTTGAAGTGTAGACAAGGAATACATGATACATCGCAAATCATATTATATTTATACCATGAAACTTAGAAATGAGATTCGATGTCGCGTTTTAAGAAGCATTAGAAAGCTATTGCTACGATACGTAGATATGTGCAAACGTTATTTCCTAGCGAGGAAGTATCGCATTCACATTCATTTGAAGTGTAGACGAGGAATACATAACACTTCGCAAATCATGTTATATCTTACCATGAAACATAGAAATGAGATGCGATATCGCGTTTTAAGAATCATATGAACCCTATTGCTACGATACGTAGACATCTGCAATCGCTATTTCCTTGCAAGGAAGTGTCGCATTTACTTTCATTTGAAATGTAGACGAGGAATACATAACACTTCGCAAATCATATTATATCTTACCATGAAACATAGAAATGAGATTCGATATCGCGTTTTAAGAAGCATTAGAACTCTATTGCTACGGTACGTAGACATCTGCAAACGCTATTTCCTTGCAAGGAGGTGTCGCATTTACATTCATTTGAATCGTAGACGAGGAATACATAACACTTCGCAAATCATATTATATCTTACCATGAAGCATAGAAATGAGATGCGATATCTCGTTTTAAGAATCATATGAACTCTATTGCTACGATACGTAGACATCTGCAGACGCTATTGCGTAGCAAGGAAGTGTCGCATTTACATTCATTTGAAGTGTAGACGAGGAATACGTGATACTTCGCAAATCATATTATATCTTACCATGAAACATAGAGATGAGATGCGATATCGCGTTTTAAGAAGCATTTGAACTCTATTGCTTCGATACGTAGACATCTGCAAACGCTATTTCCTTGCAAGGAAGTGTCGCATTTACATTCATTTGAATCGTAGACGAGGAATGCATAACACTTCGCAATGAATATTATATCTTATCATCAAACATAGATATGAGATGCAATATCTCGTTTTAAGGAGCATTAGAAAGCTATTGCTACGATACGTAGACATCTGCAAACGCTATTTCCTAGCGAGGAAGTATCGCATTCACATTCATTTGATGTGTAGACGAGGAATACATAACACTTCGCAAATCATGTTATATCTTACCATGAAACATAGAAATGAGATGCGATATCGCGTTTGAAGTATCATTTGAACTCTATTGCTACGATACGTAGACATCTGCAATCGCTATATCCTTGCAAGGAAGTGTCGCATTTACATTCATTTGAAGTGTAGACGAGGAATACATAACACTTCGCAAATCATATTATATCTTACCATGAAACATAGAAATGAGATGCGATATCGCGTTTTGAGAAGCATTAGAACACTATTGCTACGATAGGTAGACATTTGCAAACGCTATTTCCTAGCAAAGAAGTGTCGCATTTACATTCATTTGAAGTGTAGACGAGGAATACATAACACTTCGCAAATCATATTATATTTCTTATCATGAAACATAGAAATGAGATGCGATATCGCGTTTTAAGAAGCATTAAAACTCTATTGCCACGATACGTACACATCTGCAATCTCTATTTCCTTGCAAGGAAGTGTCGCATTCACATTCATTTGAAGAGTAGACGAGGAATACATAACACTTCGCAAATCATATTATGTCTTTCCATGAAGCATAGAAATGAGATGCGATATCGCGTTTTAAGTAGCATTAGAACTCTATTGCTACGATACCTAGACATCGGCAGACGCTATTTCCTAGCAAGGAAGTGTCGCATTTACATTCATTTGAAGTGTAGACGAGGAATACATGATACTTCGCAAATCATATTATATCTTACCATGAAACATAGAAATGAGATGCGATATCGCGTTTTAAGAAGCATTAGAACACTATTGCTACGATAGGTAGACATTTGCAAACGCTATTTCCTAGCAAAGAAGTGTCGCATTTACATTCATTTGAAGTGTAGACGAGGAATACATAACACTTCGCAAATCATATTATATCTTACCATGAAACATAGAAATGAGATGCGATATCGCGTTTTAAGAAGCATTAGAACCCTATTGCTGCGATACGTAGACATCTGCAAACGTTATTTCCTTGCATGGAAGTGTCGCATTTACATTCATTTGAAACGTAGACGAGGAATGCATAACACTTCGCAATCAATATTATACCTTATAATGAAACATAGATATGAGATGCAATATCTCGTTTTAAGAAGCATTTGAACTCTATTGCTACGATACCTAGACATCTGCAGACGCTATTTCCTAGCAAGGAAGTGTCGCATTTACATTCATTTGAAGTGTAGACAAGGAATACATGATACATCGCAAATCATATTATATCTATACCATGAAACTTAGAAATGAGATTCGATGTCGCGTTTTAAGAAGCATTAGAAAGCTATTGCTACGATACGTAGATATGTGCAAACGTTATTTCCTAGCGAGGAAGTATCGCATTCACATTCATTTGAAGTGTAGACGAGGAATACATAACACTTCGCAAATTATGTTATATCTTACCATGAAACATAGAAATGAGATGCGATATCGCGTTTTAAGAATCATATGAACACTATTGCTACGATACGTAGACATCTGCAATCGCTATTTCCTTGCAAGGAAGTGTCGCATTTACTTTCATTTGAAATGTAGACGAGGAATACATAACACTTCGCAAATCATATTATATCTTACCATGAAACATAGAAATGAGATTCGATGTCGCGTTTTAAGAAGCATTAGAAAGCTATTGCTAGGACACGTAGATATCTGCAAACGCTATTTCCTAGCGAGGAAGTATCGCATTCACATTCATTTGAAGTGTAGACGAGGAATACATAACACTTCGCAAATCATGTTATATCTTACCATGAAACATAGAAATGAGATGCGATATCGCGTTTTAAGAATCATATGAACTCTATTGCTACGATACGTAGACATCTGCAATCGCTATTTCCTTGCAAGGAAGTATCGCATTTACATTCATTTGAAGTGTAGGCGAGGAATACATAACACTTCGCAAATCATATTATATCTTACCATGAAACATAGAAATGAGATGCGATATCGCGTTTTAAGAAGCACTAGAACTCTATTGCTACGATACGTAGACATCTGCAAACGCTATTTCCTTGCAAGGAAGTGTCGCATTTACATTCATTTGAATCGTAGACGAGGAATGCATAACACTTCGCAATGAATATTATATCTTATCATCAAACATAGATATGAGATGCAATATCTCGTTTTAAGGAGGATTAGAAAGCTATTGCTACGATACGTAGACATCTGCAAACGCTATTTCCTAGCGAGGAAGTATCGCATTCACATTCATTTGATGTGTAGACGAGGAATACATAACACTTCGCAAATCATGTTATATCTTACCATGATACATAGAAATGAGATGCGATATCGCGTTTTAAGAATCATTTGAACTCTATTGCTACGATACGTAGACATCTGCAATCGCTATTTCCTTGCAAGGAAGTGTCGCATTCACATTCATTTGAAGAGTAGACGAGGAATACATAACACTTCGCAAATCATATTATGTCTTTCCATGAAGCATAGAAATGAGATGCGATATCGCGTTTTAAGTAGCATTAGAACTCTATTGCTACGATACCTAGACATCGGCAGACGCTATTTCCTAGCAAAGAAGTGTCGCATTTACATTCATTTGAAGTGTAGACGAGGAATACATGATACTTCGCAAATCATATTATATCTTACCATGAAACATAGAAATGAGATGCGATATCGCGTTTTAAGAAGCATTAGAACACTATTGCTACGATAGGTAGACATTTGCAAACGCTATTTCCTAGCAAAGAAGTGTCGCATTTACATTCATTTGAAGTGTAGACGAGGAATACATAACACTTCGCAAATCATATTATATCTTACCATGAAACATAGAAATGAGATGCGATATCGCGTTTTAAGAAGCATTAGAACCCTATTGCTGCGATACGTAGACATCTGCAAACGTTATTTCCTTGCATGGAAGTGTCGCATTTACATTCATTTGAAACGTAGACGAGGAATGCATAACACTTCGCAATCAATATTATACCTTATAATGAAACATAGATATGAGATGCAATATCTCGTTTTAAGAAGCATTTGAACTCTATTGCTACGATACCTAGACATCTGCAGACGCAATTTCCTAGCAAGGAAGTGTCGCATTTACATTCATTTGAAGTGTAGACAAGGAATACATGATACATCGCAAATCATATTATATCTATACCATGAAACTTAGAAATGAGATGCGATATCGCGTTTTAAGAAGCATTAGAAAGCTATTGCTACGATACGTAGATATGTGCAAACGTTATTTCCTAGCGAGGAAGTATCGCATTCACATTCATTTGAAGTGTAGACGAGGAATACATAACACTTCGCAAATCATGTTATATCTTACCATGAAACATAGAAATGAGATGCGATATCGCGTTTTAAGAATCATATGAACTCTATTGCTACGATACGTAGACATCTGCAATCGCTATTTCCTCGCAAGGAAGTGTCGCATTTACTTTCATTTGAATCGTAGACGGGGAATGCATAACACTTCGCAATGAATATTATATCTCATCATGAAACATAGATATGAGATGCAATATCTCGTTTTAAGAAGCGTTTGAACTCTATTGCTTCGATACGTAGACATCTGCAAAAGCTATTTCCTAGCAAGGAAGTGTCGCATTTACATTCATTTGAAGTGTAGACGAGGAATACATGATCCTTCGCAAATCATATTATATCTATACCATGAAACATAGAAATGAGATTCGATGTCGCGTTTTAAGAAGCATTAGAAAGCTATTGCTACGACACGTAGATATCTGCAAACGCTATTTCCTAGCGAGGAAGTATCGCATTCACATTCATTTGAAGTGTAGACGAGGAATACATAACACTTCGCAAATCATGTTAAATCTTACCATGAAACATAGAAATGAGATGCGATATCGCGTTTTAAGAATCATATGAACTCTATTGCTACGATACGTAGACATCTGCAATCGCTATTTCCTTGCAAGGAAGTATCGCATTTACATTCATTTGAAGTGTAGGCGAGGAATACATAACACTTCGCAAATCATATTATATCTTACCATGAAACATAGAAATGAGATGCGATATCGCGTTTTAAGAAGCACTAGAACTCTATTGCTACGATACGTAGACATCTGCAAACGCTATTTCCTTGCAAGGAAGTGTCGCATTTACATTCATTTGAAGTGTAGACGAGGAATACATGATACTTCGCAAATCATATTATATCTTACCATGAAACATAGAAATGAGATGCGATATCGCGTTTTAAGAAGCATTAGAACTCTATTGCTACGATACGTAGGCATCTGCAAACGCTATTTCCTTGCAAGGAAGTGTCGCATTTACATTCATTTGAATCGTAGACGAGGAATACATAACACTTCGCAAATCATATTATATCTTACCATAAAGCATAGAAATGAGATGCGATATCGCGTTTTAAGTAGCATTAGAACTCTATTGCTACGATACCTAGACATCGGCAGACGCTATTTCCTAGCAAGGAAGTGTCGCATTTACATTCATTTGAAGTGTAGACGAGGAATACATGATACTTCGCAAATCATATTATATCTTACCATGAAACATAGAAATGAGATGCGATATCGCGTTTTAAGAAGCACTAGAACTCTATTGCTACGATACGTAGACATCTGCAAACGCTATTTCCTTGCAAGGAAGTGTCGCATTTACATTCATTTGAAGTGTAGACGAGGAATACATGATACTTCGCAAATCATATTATATCTTACCATGAAACATAGAAATGAGATGCGATATCGCGTTTTAAGAAGCATTAGAACTCTATTGCTACGATACGTAGGCATCTGCAAACGCTATTTCCTTGCAAGGAAGTGTCGCATTTACATTCATTTGAATCGTAGACGAGGAATACATAACACTTCGCAAATCATATTATATCTTACCATAAAGCATAGAAATGAGATGCGATATCGCGTTTTAAGTAGCATTAGAACTCTATTGCTACGATACCTAGACATCGGCAGACGCTATTTCCTAGCAAGGAAGTGTCGCATTTACATTCATTTGAAGTGTAGACGAGGAATACATGATACTTCGCAAATCATATTATATCTTACCATGAAACATAGAAATGAGATTCGATATCGCGTTTTAAGAAGCATTAGAAAGCTATTGCTACGATACGTAGACATCTGCAAACGCTATTTCCTAGCGAGGAAGTATCGCATTCACATTCATTTGATGTGTAGACGAGGAGTACATAACACTTCGCAAATCATGTTATATCTTACCATGAAACATAGAAATGAGATGCGATATCGCGTTTTAAGAATCATATGAACTCTATTGCTACGATACGTAGACATCTGCAGACGCTATTGCGTAGCAAGGAAGTGTCGCATTTACATTCATTTGAAGTGTAGACGAGGAATACGTGATACTTCGCAAATCATATTATATCTTACCATGAAACATAGAGATGAGATGCGATATCGCGTTTTAAGAAGCATTTGAACTCTATTGCTTCGATACGTAGACATCTGCAAACGCTATTTCCTTGCAAGGAAGTGTCGCATTTACATTCATTTGAATCGTAGACGAGGAATGCATAACACTTCGCAATGAATATTATATCTTATCATCAAACATAGATATGAGATGCAATATCTCGTTTTAAGGAGCATTAGAAAGCTATTGCTACGATACGTAGACATCTGCAAACGCTATTTCCTAGCGAGGAAGTATCGCATTCACATTCATTTGATGTGTAGACGAGGAATACATAACACTTCGCAAATCATGTTATATCTTACCATGAAACATAGAAATGAGATGCGATATCGCGTTTTAAGAATCATTTGAACTCTATTGCTACGATACGTAGACATCTGCAATCGCTATATCCTTGCAAGGAAGTGTCGCATTTACATTCATTTGAAGTGTAGACGAGGAATACATAACACTTCGCAAATCATATTATATCTTACCATGAAACATAGAAATGAGATGCGATATCGCGTTTTGAGAAGCATTAGAACACTATTGCTACGATAGGTAGACATTTGCAAACGCTATTTCCTAGCAAAGAAGTGTCGCATTTACATTCATTTGAAGTGTAGACGAGGAATACATAACACTTCGCAAATCATATTATATCTTATCATGAAACATAGAAATGAGATGCGATATCGCGTTTTAAGAAGCATTAGAACTCTATTGCCACGATACGTACACTTCTGCAATCGCTATTTCCTTGCAAGGAAGTGTCGCATTCACATTCATTTGAAGAGTAGACGAGGAATACATAACACTTCGCAAATCATATTATGTCTTTCCATGAAGCCTAGAAATGAGATGCGATATCGCGTTTTAAGTAGCATTAGATCTCTATTGCTACGATACCTAGACATCGGCAGACGCTATTTCCTAGCAAGGAAGTGTCGCATTTACATTCATTTGAAGTGTAGACGAGGAATACATGATACTTCGCAAATCATGTTATATCTTACCATGAAACATAGAAATGAGATGCGATATCGCGTTTTAAGAATCATATGAACTCTATTGCTACGATACGTAGACATCTGCAGACGCTATTGCGTAGCAAGGAAGTGTCGCATTTACATTCATTTGAAGTGTAGACGAGGAATACGTGATACTTCGCAAATCATATTATATCTTACCATGAAACATAGAGATGAGATGCGATATCGCGTTTTAAGAAGCATTTGAACTCTATTGCTTCGATACGTAGACATCTGCAAACGCTATTTCCTTGCAAGGAAGTGTCGCATTTACATTCATTTGAATCGTAGACGAGGAATGCATAACACTTCGCAATGAATATTATATCTTATCATCAAACATAGATATGAGATGCAATATCTCGTTTTAAGGAGCATTAGAAAGCTATTGCTACGATACGTAGACATCTGCAAACGCTATTTCCTAGCGAGGAAGTATCGCATTCACATTCATTTGATGTGTAGACGAGGAATACATAACACTTCGCAAATCATGTTATATCTTACCATGAAACATAGAAATGAGATGCGATATCGCGTTTTAAGAATCATTTGAACTCTATTGCTACGATACGTAGACATCTGCAATCGCTATATCCTTGCAAGGTAGTGTCGCATTTACATTCATTTGAAGTGTAGACGAGGAATACATAACACTTCGCAAATCATATTATATCTTACCATGAAACATAGAAATGAGATGCGATATCGCGTTTTGAGAAGCATTAGAACACTATTGCTACGATAGGTAGACATTTGCAAACGCTATTTCCTAGCAAAGAAGTGTCGCATTTACATTCATTTGAAGTGTAGACGAGGAATACATAACACTTCGCAAATCATATTATATCTTATCATGAAACATAGAAATGAGATGCGATATCGCGTTTTAAGAAGCATTAGAACTCTATTGCCACGATACGTACACATCTGCAATCGCTATTTCCTTGCAAGGAAGTGTCGCATTCACATTCATTTGAAGAGTAGACGAGGAATACATAACACTTCGCAAATCATATTATGTCTTTCCATGAAGCCTAGAAATGAGATGCGATATCGCGTTTTAAGTAGCATTAGATCTCTATTGCTACGATACCTAGATATCGGTAGACGCTATTTCCTAGCAAGGAAGTGTCGCATTTACATTCATTTGAAGTGTAGACGAGGAATACATGATACTTCGCAAATCATATTATATCTTACCATGAACAATAGAAATGAGATGCGATATCGCGTTTTAAGAAGCATTAGAACACTATTGCTACGATAGGTAGACATTTGCAAACGCTATTTCCTAGCAAAGAAGTGTCGCATTTACATTCATTTGAAGTGTAGACGAGGAATACATAACACTTCGCAAATCATATTATATCTTACCATGAAACATAGAAATGAGATGCGATATCGCGTTTTAAGAAGCATTAGAACCCTATTGCTGCGATACGTAGACATCTGCAAACGTTATTTCCTTGCATGGAAGTGTCGCATTTACATTCATTTGAAACGTAGACGAGGAATGCATAACACTTCGCAATCAATATTATACCTTATAATGAAACATAGATATGAGATGCAATATCTCGTTTTAAGAAGCATTTGAACTCTATTGCTACGATACCTAGACATCTGCAGACGCTATTTCCTAGCAAGGAAGTGTCGCATTTACATTCATTTGAAGTGTAGACAAGGAATACATGATACATCGCAAATCGTATTATATCTATACCATGAAACTTAGAAATGAGATTCGATGTCGCGTTTTAAGAAGCATTAGAAAGCTATTGCTACGATACGTAGATATGTGCAAACGTTATTTCCTAGCGAGGAAGTATCGCATTCACATTCATTTGAAGTGTAGACGAGGAATACATAACACTTCGCAAATCATGTTATATCTTACCATGAAACATAGAAATGAGATGCGATATCGCGTTTTAAGAATCATATGAACCCTATTGCTACGATACGTAGACATCTGCAATCGCTATTTCCTTGCAAGGAAGTGTCGCATTTACTTTCATTTGAAATGTAGACGAGGAATACATAACACTTCGCAAATCATATTATATCTTACCATGAAACATAGAAATGAGATGCGATATCGCGTTTTAAGAAGCATTAGAACACTATTGCTGCGATAGGTAGACATTTGCAAACGCTATTTCCTAGCAAAGAAGTGTCGCATTTACATTCATTTGAAGTGTAGACGAGGAATACATGACACTTCGCAAATCATATTATATCTTACCATGAAACATAGAAATGACATGCGATATTGCGTTTTAAGAAGCATTAGAACTCTATTGCTACGATACCTAGACATCTGCAGACGCTATTTCCTTGCAAGGAAGTGTCGCATTTACATTCATTTGAAGTGTAGACGAGGAATACATGACACTTCGCAAATCATATTATATCTTACCATGAAACATAGAAATGAGATGCGATATCGCGTTTTAAGAAGCATTAGAACACTATTGCTACGATAGGTAGACATTTGCAAACGCTATTTCCTAGCAAAGAAGTGTCGCATTTACATTCATTTGAAGTGTAGGCGAGGAATACATAACACTTCGCAAATCATATTATATCTTACCATGAAACATAGAAATGAGATGCGATATCGCGTTTTAAGAAGCATTAGAACTCTATTGCTACGATACGTAGACATCTGCAAACGCTATTTCCCTGCAAGGAAGTGTCACATTTACATTCATTTGAATCGTAGACGGGGAATGCATAACACTTCGCAATGAATATTATATCTCATCATGAAACATAGATATGAGATGCAATATCTCGTTTTAAGAAGCGTTTGAACTCTATTGCTTCGATACGTAGACATCTGCAAAAGCTGTTTCCTAGCAAGGAAGTGTCGCATTTACATTCATTTGAAGTGTAGGCGAGGAATACATAACACTTCGCAAATCATATTATATCTTACCATGAAACATAGAAATGAGATGCGATATCGCGTTTTAAGAAGCATTAGAACTCTATTGCTACGATACGTAGACATCTGCAAACGCTATTTCCCTGCAAGGAAGTGTCACATTTACATTCATTTGAATCGTAGACGGGGAATGCATAACACTTCGCAATGAATATTATATCTCATCATGAAACATAGATATGAGATGCAATATCTCGTTTTAAGAAGCGTTTGAACTCTATTGCTTCGATACGTAGACATCTGCAAAAGCTATTTCCTAGCAAGGAAGTGTCGCATTTACATTCATTTGAAGTGTAGACGAGGAATACATGATCCTTCGCAAATTATATTATATCTATACCATGAAACATAGAAATGAGATTCGATGTCGCGTTTTAAGAAGCATTAGAAAGCTATTGCTACGACACGTAGATATCTGCAAACGCTATTTCCTAGCGAGGAAGTATCGCATTCACATTCATTTCAAGTGTAGACGAGGAATACATAACACTTCGCAAATCATGTTATATCTTACCATGAAACATAGAAATGAGATGCGATATCGCGTTTTAAGAATCATATGAACTCTATTGCTACGATACGTAGACATCTGCAATCGCTATTTCCTTGCAAGGAAGTATCGCATTTACATTCATTTGAAGTGTAGGCGAGGAATACATAACACTTCGCAAATCATATTATATCTTACCATGAAACATAGAAATGAGATGCGATATCGCGTTTTAAGAATCATATGAACCCTATTGCTACGATACGTAGACATCTGCAATCGCTATTTCCTTGCAAGGAAGTGACGCATTTACTTTCATTTGAAATGTAGACGAGGAATACATAACACTTCGCAAATCATATTATATCTTACCATGAAACATAGAAATGAGATGCGATATCGCGTTTTAAGAAGCATTAGAACACTATTGCTGCGATAGGTAGACATTTGCAAACGCTATTTCCTAGCAAAGAAGTGTCGCATTTACATTCATTTGAAGTGTAGACGAGGAATACATAACACTTCGCAAATCATATTATATCTTACCATGAAACATAGAAATGACATGCGATATTGCGTTTTAAGAAGCATTAGAACTCTATTGCTACGATACCTAGACATCTGCAGACGCTATTTCCTTGCAAGGAAGTGTCGCATTTACATTCATTTGAATCGTAGACGGGGAATGCATAACACTTCGCAATGAATATTATATCTCATCATGAAACATAGATATGAGATGCAATATCTCGTTTTAAGAAGCGTTTGAACTCTATTGCTTCGATACGTAGACATCTGCAAAAGCTATTTCCTAGCAAGGAAGTGTCGCATTTACATTCATTTGAAGTGTAGGCGAGGAATACATAACACTTCGCAAATCATATTATATCTTACCATGAAACATAGAAATGAGATGCGATATCGCGTTTTAAGAAGCATTAGAACTCTATTGCTACGATACGTAGACATCTGCAAACGCTATTTCCCTGCAAGGAAGTGTCACATTTACATTCATTTGAATCGTAGACGGGGAATGCATAACACTTCGCAATGAATATTATATCTCATCATGAAACATAGATATGAGATGCAATATCTCGTTTTAAGAAGCGTTTGAGCTCTATTGCTTCGATACGTAGACATCTGCAAAAGCTATTTCCTAGCAAGGAAGTGTCGCATTTACATTCATTTGAAGTGTAGACGAGGAATACATGATCCTTCGCAAATTATATTATATCTATACCATGAAACATAGAAATGAGATTCGATGTCGCGTTTTAAGAAGCATTAGAAAGCTATTGCTACGACACGTAGATATCTGCAAACGCTATTTCCTAGCGAGGAAGTATCGCATTCACATTCATTTGAAGTGTAGACGAGGAATACATAACACTTCGCAAATCATGTTATATCTTACCATGAAACATAGAAATGAGATGCGATATCGCGTTTTAAGAATCATATGAACTCTATTGCTACGATACGTAGACATCTGCAATCGCTATTTCCTTGCAAGGAAGTATCGCATTTACATTCATTTGAAGTGTAGGCGAGGAATACATAACACTTCGCAAATCATATTATATCTTACCATGAAACATAGAAATGAGATGCCATATCGCGTTTTAAGAAGCATTAGAACACTATTGCTGCGATAGGTAGACATTTGCAAACGCTATTTCCTAGCAAAGAAGTGTCGCATTTACATTCATTTGAAGTGTAGACGAGGAATACATAACACTTCGCAAATCATATTATATCTTACCATGAAACATAGAAATGACATGCGATATTGCGTTTTAAGAAGCATTAGAACTCTATTGCTACGATACCTAGACATCTGCAGACGCTATTTCCTTGCAAGGAAGTGTCGCATTTACATTCATTTGAAGTGTAGACGAGCAATACATGACACTTCGCAAATCATATTATATCTTACCATGAAACATAGAAATGAGATGCGATATCGCGTTTTAAGAAGCATTAGAACACTATTGCTACGATAGGTAGACATTTGCAAACGCTATTTCCTAGCAAAGAAGTGTCGCATTTACATTCATTTGAAGTGTAGGCGAGGAATACATAGCACTTCGCAAATCATATTATATCTTACCATGAAACATAGAAATGAGATGCGATATCGCGTTTTAAGAAGCATTAGAACTCTATTGCTACGATACGTAGACATCTGCAAACGCTATTTCCCTGCAAGGAAGTGTCACATTTACATTCATTTGAATCGTAGACGGGGAATGCATAACACTTCGCAATGAATATTATATCTCATCATGAAACATAGATATGAGATGCAGTATCTCGTTTTAAGAAGCGTTTGAACTCTATTGCTTCGATACGTAGACATCTGCAAAAGCTATTTCCTAGCAAGGAAGTGTCGCATTTACATTCATTTGAAGTGTAGGCGAGGAATACATAACACTTCGCAAATCATATTATATCTTACCATGAAACATAGAAATGAGATGCGATATCGCGTTTTAAGAAGCATTAGAACTCTATTGCTACGATACGTAGACATCTGCAAACGCTATTTCCCTGCAAGGAAGTGTCACATTTACATTCATTTGAATCGTAGACGGGGAATGCATAACACTTCGCAATGAATATTATATCTCATCATGAAACATAGATATGAGATGCAATATCTCGTTTTAAGAAGCGTTTGAACTCTATTGCTTCGATACGTAGACATCTGCAAAAGCTATTTCCTAGCAAGGAAGTGTCGCATTTACATTCATTTGAAGTATAGACGAGGAATACATGATCCTTCGCAAATCATATTATATCTATACCATGAAACATAGAAATGAGATTCGATGTCGCGTTTTAAGAAGCATTAGAAAGCTATTGCTACGACACGTAGATATCTGCAAACGCTATTTCCTAGCGAGGAAGTATCGCATTCACATTCATTTGAAGTGTAGACGAGGAATACATAACACTTCGCAAATCATGTTACATCTTACCATGAAGCATAGAAATGAGATGCGATATCGCGTTTTAAGAATCATATGAACTCTATTGCTACGATACGTAGACATCTGCAATCGCTATTTCCTTGCAAGGAAGTATCGCATTTACATTCATTTGAAGTGTAGGCGAGGAATACATAACACTTCGCAAATCATATTATATCTTACCATGAAACATAGAAATGAGATGCGATATCGCGTTTTAAGAAGCACTAGAACTCTATTGCTACGATACGTAGACATCTGCAAACGCTATTTCCTTGCAAGGAAGTGTCGCATTTACATTCATTTGAAGTGTAGACGAGGAATACATGATACTTCGCAAATCATATTATATCTTACCATGAAACATAGAAATGAGATGCGATATCGCGTTTTAAGAAGCATTAGAACTCTATTGCTACGATACGTAGGCATCTGCAAACGCTATTTCCTTGCAAGGAAGTGTCGCATTTACATTCATTTGAATCGTAGACGAGGAATACATAACACTTCGCAAATCATATTATATCTTACCATAAAGCATAGAAATGAGATGCGATATCGCGTTTTAAGTAGCATTAGAACTCTATTGCTACGATACCTAGACATCGGCAGACGCTATTTCCTAGCAAGGAAGTGTCGCATTTACATTCATTTGAAGTGTAGACGAGGAATACATGATACTTCGCAAATCATATTATATCTTACCATGAAACATAGAAATGAGATTCGATATCGCGTTTTAAGAAGCATTAGAAAGCTATTGCTACGATACGTAGACATCTGCAAACGCTATTTCCTAGCGAGGAAGTATCGCATTCACATTCATTTGATGTGTAGACGAGGAGTACATAACACTTCGCAAATCATGTTATATCTTACCATGAAACATAGAAATGAGATGCGATATCGCGTTTTAAGAATCATATGAACTCTATTGCCACGATACGTACACATCTGCAATCGCTATTTCCTTGCAAGGAAGTGTCGCATTTACATTCATTTGAAGTGTAGGCGAGGAATACATAACACTTCGCAAATCGTATTATATCTTACCATGAAACATAGAAATGAGATGCGATATCGCGTTTTAAGAAGGATTAGAACTCTATTGCTAAGGTACGTAGACATCTGCAAACGCTATTTCCTTGCAAGGAGTTGTCGCATTTACATTCATTTGAATCGTAGACGAGGACTACATAACACTTCGCAAATCATATTATATCTTACCATAAAACATAGAAATGAGATGCGATATCGCGTTTTAAGAAGCATTAGAACCCTATTGCTACGATTCGTAGACATCTGCAATCGCTATTTCCTTGCAAGGAAGTGTCGCATTTACTTTCATTTGAAATGTAGACGAGGAATACATAACACTTCGCAAATCATATTATATCTTACCATGAAACATAGAAATGAGATGCGATATCGCGTTTTAAGAAGCATTAGAACACTATTGCTGCGATAGGTAGACATTTGCAAACGCTATTTCCTAGCAAAGAAGTGTCGCATTTACATTCATTTGAAGTGTAGACGAGGAATACATAACACTTCGCAAATCATATTATATCTTACCATGAAACATAGAAATGACATGCGATATTGCGTTTTAAGAAGCATTAGAACTCTATTGCTACGATACCTAGACATCTGCAGACGCTATTTCCTTGCAAGGAAGTGTCGCATTTACATTCATTTGAATCGTAGACGGGGAATGCATAACACTTCGCAATGAATATTATATCTCATCATGAAACATAGATATGAGATGCAATATCTCGTTTTAAGAAGCGTTTGAACTCTATTGCTTCGATACGTAGACATCTGCAAAAGCTATTTCCTAGCAAGGAAGTGTCGCATTTACATTCATTTGAAGTGTAGGCGAGGAATACATAACACTTCGCAAATCATATTATATCTTACCATGAAACATAGAAATGAGATGCGATATCGCGTTTTAAGAAGCATTAGAACTCTATTGCTACGATACGTAGGCATCTGCAAACGCTATTTCCTTGCAAGGAAGTGTCGCATTTACATTCATTTGAATCGTAGACGAGGAATACATAACACTTCGCAAATCATATTATATCTTACCATAAAGCATAGAAATGAGATGCGATATCGCGTTTTAAGTAGCATTAGAACTCTATTGCTACGATACCTAGACATCGGCAGACGCTATTTCCTAGCAAGGAAGTGTCGCATTTACATTCATTTGAAGTGTAGACGAGGAATACATGATACTTCGCAAATCATATTATATCTTACCATGAAACATAGAAATGAGATTCGATATCGCGTTTTAAGAAGCATTAGAAAGCTATTGCTACGATACGTAGACATCTGCAAACGCTATTTCCTAGCGAGGAAGTATCGCATTCACATTCATTTGATGTGTAGACGAGGAGTACATAACACTTCGCAAATCATGTTATATCTTACCATGAAACATAGAAATGAGATGCGATATCGCGTTTTAAGAATCATATGAACTCTATTGCCACGATACGTACACATCTGCAATCGCTATTTCCTTGCAAGGAAGTGTCGCATTTACATTCATTTGAAGTGTAGGCGAGGAATACATAACACTTCGCAAATCGTATTATATCTTACCATGAAACATAGAAATGAGATGCGATATCGCGTTTTAAGAAGCATTAGAACTCTATTGCTACGGTACGTAGACATCTGCAAACGCTATTTCCTTGCAAGGAGTTGTCGCATTTACATTCATTTGAATCGTAGACGAGGAATACATAACACTTCGCAAATCATATTATATCTTACCATAAAACATAGAAATGAGATGCGATATCGCGTTTTAAGAAGCATTAGAACCCTATTGCTACGATTCGTAGACATCTGCAATCGCTATTTCCTTGCAAGGAAGTGTCGCATTTACTTTCATTTGAAATGTAGACGAGGAATACATAACACTTCGCAAATCATATTATATCTTACCATGAAACATAGAAATGAGATGCGATATCGCGTTTTAAGAAGCATTAGAACACTATTGCTGCGATAGGTAGACATTTGCAAACGCTATTTCCTAGCAAAGAAGTGTCGCATTTACATTCATTTGAAGTGTAGACGAGGAATACATAACACTTCGCAAATCATATTATATCTTACCATGAAACATAGAAATGACATGCGATATTGCGTTTTAAGAAGCATTAGAACTCTATTGCTACGATACGTAGGCATCTGCAAACGCTATTTCCTTGCAAGGAAGTGTCGCATTTACATTCATTTGAATCGTAGACGAGGAATACATAACACTTCGCAAATCATATTATATCTTACCATAAAGCATAGAAATGAGATGCGATATCGCGTTTTAAGTAGCATTAGAACTCTATTGCTACGATACCTAGACATCGGCAGACGCTATTTCCTAGCAAGGAAGTGTCGCATTTACATTCATTTGAAGTGTAGACGAGGAATACATGATACTTCGCAAATTATATTATATCTTACCATGAAACATAGAAATGAGTTTCGATATCGCGTTTTAAGAAGCATTAGAAAGCTATTGCTACGATACGTAGACATCTGCAAACGCTATTTCCTAGCGAGGAAGTATCGCATTCACATTCATTTGATGTGTAGACGAGGAGTACATAACACTTCGCAAATCATGTTATATCTTACCATGAAACATAGAAATGAGATGCGATATCGCGTTTTAAGAATCATATGAACTCTATTGCCACGATACGTACACATCTGCAATCGCTATTTCCTTGCAAGGAAGTGTCGCATTTACATTCAATTGAAGAGTAGACGAGGAATACATAACACTTCGCAAATCATATTATATCTTTCCATGAAGCATAGAAATGAGATGCGATATCGCGTTTTAAGTAGCATTAGAACTCTATTGCTACGATACCTAGACATCGGCAGACGCTATTTCCTAGCAAGGAAGTGTCGCATTTACATCCATTTGAAGTGTAGACGAGGAATACATGATACTTCGCAAATCATATTATATCTTACCATGAAACATAGAAATGAGATGCGATATCGCGTTTTAAGAAGCATTAGAACACTATTGCTACGATAGGTAGACATTTGCAAACGCTATTTCCTAGCAAAGAAGTGTCGCATTTACATTCATTTGAAACGTAGACGAGGAATGCATAACACTTCGCAATCAATATTATACCTTATAATGAAACATAGATATGAGATGCAATATCTCGTTTTAAGAAGCATTTGAACTCTATTGCTACGATACCTAGACATCTGCAGACGCAATTTCCTAGCAAGGAAGTGTCGCATTTACATTCATTTGAAGTGTAGACGAGGAATACATGACACTTCGCAAATCATATTATATCTTACCATGAAACATAGAAATGAGATGCGATATCGCGTTTTTAGAATCATAAGAACTCTATTGCTACGATACGTAGACATCTGCAAATGCTATTTCCTTGCATGGAAGTGTCGAATTTACATTCATTCGAATCGTAGACGAGGAATGCATAACACTTCGCAATGAATATTATATCTTATCATCAAACATAGAAATGAGATGCAATATCTCGTTTTAAGGAGCATTGGAAAGCTATTGCTACGATACGTAGACATCTGCAAACGCTATTTCCTAGCGAGGAAGTATCGCATTCACATTCATTTGATGTGTAGACGAGGAATACATAACACTTCGCAAATCATGTTATATCTTACCATGAAACATAGAAATGAGATGCGATATCGCGTTTTAAGAATCATTTGAACTCTATTGCTACGATACGTAGACATCTGCAATCGCTATTTCCTTGCAAGGAAGTGTCGCATTTACATTCATTTGAAGTGTAGACGAGGAATACATAACACTTCGCTAATCAAATTATATCTTACCATGAAACATAGAAATGAGATGCGATATCGCGTTTTGAGAAGCATTAGAACACTATTGCTACGATAGGTAGACATTTGCAAACGCTATTTCCTAGCAAAGAAGTGTCGCATTTTCATTCATTTGAAGTGTAGACGAGGAATACATAACACTTCGCAAATCATATTATATCTCATCATGAAACATAGAAATGAGATGCGATATCGCGTTTTAAGAAGCATTAGAACTCTATTGCTACGATACGTAGACATCTGCAAACGCTATTTCCTAGCGAGGAAGTGTCGCATTCACATTCATTTGAAGTGTAGACGAGGAATACATGACACTTCGCAAATCATATTATATCTTACCACGAAACGTAGAAATGAGATGCAATATAGCGTTTTAAGAATCATAAGAACTCTATTGCTACGATACGTAGACATCTGCAAACGCTATTTCCTTGCAAGGAAGTGTCGCATTTACATTCATTTGAAGTGTAGACGAGGAATACATAACACTTCGCAAATCATATTATATCTTACCATGAAACATAGAAATGAGATGCGATATCGCGTTTTAAGAATCATAAGAACTCTATTGCTACGATACGTAGACATCTGCAAATGCTATTTCCTTGCATGGAAGTGTCGAATTTACATTCATTTGAATCGTAGATGAGGAATGCATAAAACTTCGCAATGAATATTATATCTTATCATCAAACATAGATATGAGATGCAATATCTCGTTTTAAGAATCATATGAACTCTATTGCTACGATACGTAGACATCTGCAGACGCTATTGCGTAGCAAGGAAGTGTCGCATTTACATTCATTTGAACTGTAGACGAGGAATACGTGATACTTCGCAAATCATATTATATCTTACCATGAAACATAGAGATGAGATGCGATATCGCGTTTTAAGAAGCATTTGAACTCTATTGCTTCGATACGTAGACATCTGCAAACGCTATTTCCTTGCAAGGAAGTGTCGCATTTACATTCATTTGAATCGTAGACGAGGAATGCATAACACTTCGCAATGAATATTATATCTTATCATCAAACATAGATATGAGATGCAATATCTCGTTTTAAGGAGCATTAGAAAGCTATTGCTACGATACGTAGACATCTGCAAACGCTATTTCCTAGCGAGGAAGTATCGCATTCACATTCATTTGATGTGTAGACGAGGAATACATAACACTTCGCAAATCATGTTATATCTTACCATGAAACATAGAAATGAGATGCGATATCGCGTTTTAAGAATCATTTAAACTCTATTGCTACGATACGTAGACATCTGCAATCGCTATATCCTTGCAAGGAAGTGTCGCATTTACATTCATTTGAAGTGTAGACGAGGAATACATAACACTTCGCAAATCATATTATATCTTACCATGAAACATAGAAATGAGATGCGATATCGCGTTTTGAGAAGCATTAGAACACTATTGCTACGATAGGTAGACATTTGCAAACGCTATTTCCTAGCAAAGAAGTGTCGCATTTACATTCATTTGAAGTGTAGACGAGGAATACATAACACTACGCAAATCATATTATATCTTATCATGAAACATAGAAATGAGATGCGATATCGCGTTTTAAGAAGCATTAGAACTCTATTGCCACGATACGTACACATCTGCAATCGCTATTTCCTTGCAAGGAAGTGTCGCATTCACATTCATTTGAGGAGTAGACGAGGAATACATAACACTTCGCAAATCATATTATGTCTTTCCATGAAGCCTAGAAATGAGATGCGATATCGCGTTTTAAGTAGCATTAGATCTCTATTGCTACGATACCTAGACATCGGCAGACGCTATTTCCTAGCAAGGAAGTGTCGCATTTACATTCATTTGAAGTGTAGACGAGGAATACATGATACTTCGCAAATCATATTATATCTTACCATGAAACATAGAAATGAGATGCGATATCGCGTTTTAAGAAGCATTAGAACACTATTGCTACGATAGGTAGACATTTGCAAACGCTATTTCCTAGCAAAGAAGTGTCGCATTTACATTCATTTGAAGTGTAGACGAGGAATACATAACAATTCGCAAATCATATTATATCTTACCATGAAACATAGAAATGAGATGCGATATCGCGTTTTAAGAAGCATTAGAACCCTATTGCTGCGATACGTAGACATCTGCAAACGTTATTTCCTTGCATGGAAGTGTCGCATTTACATTCATTTGAAACGTAGACGAGGAATGCATAACACTTCGCAATCAATATTATACCTTATAATGAAACATAGATATGAGATGCAATATCTCGTTTTAAGAAGCATTTGAACTCTATTGCTACGATACCTAGACATCTGCAGACGCTATTTCCTAGCAAGGAAGTGTCGCATTTACATTCATTTGAAGTGTAGACAAGGAATACATGATACATCGCAAATCATATTATATCTATACCATGAAACTTAGAAATGAGATTCGATGTCGCGTTTTAAGAAGCATTAGAAAGCTATTGCTACGATACGTAGATATGTGCAAACGTTATTTCCTAGCGAGGAAGTATCGCATTCGCATTCATTTGAAGTGTAGACGAGGAATACATAACACTTCGCAAATCATGTTATATCTTACCATGAAACATAGAAATGAGATGCGATATCGCGTTTTAAGAATCATATGAACCCTATTGCTACGATACGTAGACATCTGCAATCGCTATTTCCTTGCAAGGAAGTGTCGCATTTACTTTCATTTGAAATGTAGACGAGGAATACATAACACTTCGCAAATCATATTATATCTTACCATGAAACATAGAAATGAGATGCGATATCGCGTTTTAAGAAGCATTAGAACACTATTGCTGCGATAGGTAGACATTTGCAAACGCTATTTCCTAGCAAAGAAGTGTCGCATTTACATTCATTTGAAGTGTAGACGAGGAATACATAACACTTCGCAAATCATATTATATCTTACCATGAAACATAGAAATGACATGCGATATTGCGTTTTAAGAAGCATTAGAACTCTATTGCTACGATACCTAGACATCTGCAGACGCTATTTCCTTGTAAGGAAGTGTCGCATTTACATTCATTTGAAGTGTAGACGAGGAATACATGACACTTCGCAAATCATATTATATCTTACCATGAAACATAGAAATGAGATGCGATATCGCGTTTTAAGAAGCATTAGAACACTATTGCTACGATAGGTAGACATTTGCAATCGCTATTTCCTTGCAAGGAAGTGTCGCATTTACATTCATTTGAAGTGTAGACGAGGAATACATAACACTTCGCAAATCATATTATATCTTTCCATGAAGCATAGAAATGAGATGCGATATCGCGTTTTAAGAAGCACTAGAACTCTATTGCTACGATACCTAGACATCGGCAGACGCTATTTCCTAGCAAGGAAGTGTCGCATTTACATCCATTTGAAGTGTAGACGAGGAATACATAACACTTCGCAAATCATATTATATCTTACCATGAAACATAGAAATGAGATGCGATATCGCGTTTTAAGAAGCATTAGAACTCTATTGCTACGATACGTAGACATCTGCAAACGCTATTTCCCTGCAAGGAAGTGTCACATTTACATTCATTTGAATCGTAGACGGGGAATGCATAACACTTCGCAATGAATATTATATCTCATCATGAAACATAGATATGAGATGCAATATCTCGTTTTAAGAAGCGTTTGAACTCTATTGCTTCGATACGTAGACATCTGCAAAAGCTATTTCCTAGCAAGGAAGTGTCGCATTTACATTCATTTGAAGTGTAGGCGAGGAATACATAACACTTCGCAAATCATATTATATCTTACCATGAAACATAGCAATGAGATGCGATATCGCGTTTTAAGAAGCATTAGAACTCTATTGCTACGATACGTAGACATCTGCAAACGCTATTTCCCTGCAAGGAAGTGTCACATTTACATTCATTTGAATCGTAGACGGGGAATGCATAACACTTCGCAATGAATATTATATCTCATCATGAAACATAGATATGAGATGCAATATCTCGTTTTAAGAAGCGTTTGAACTCTATTGCTTCGATACGTAGACATCTGCAAAAGCTATTTCCTAGCAAGGAAGTGTCGCATTTACATTCATTTGAAGTGTAGACGAGGAATACATGATCCTTCGCAAATTATATTATATCTATACCATGAAACTTAGAAATGAGATTCGATGTCGCGTTTTAAGAAGCATTAGAAAGCTATTGCTACGATACGTAGATATGTGCAAACGTTATTTCCTAGCGAGGAAGTATCGCATTCACATTCATTTGAAGTGTAGACGAGGAATACATAACACTTCGCAAATCATGTTATATCTTACCATGAAACATAGAAATGAGATGCGATATCGCGTTTTAAGAATCATATGAACCCTATTGCTACGATACGTAGACATCTGCAATCGCTATTTCCTTGCAAGGAAGTGTCGCATTTACTTTCATTTGAAATGTAGACGAGGAATACATAACACTTCGCAAATCATATTATATCTTACCATGAAACATAGAAATGAGATGCGATATCGCGTTTTAAGAAGCATTAGAACACTATTGCTGCGATAGGTAGACATTTGCAAACGCTATTTCCTAGCAAAGAAGTGTCACATTTACATTCATTTGAAGTGTAGACGAGGAATACATAACACTTCGCAAATCATATTATATCTTACCATGAAACATAGAAATGACATGCGATATTGCGTTTTAAGAAGCACTAGAACTCTATTGCTACGATACCTAGACATCTGCAGACGCTATTTCCTTGCAAGGAAGTGTCGCATTTACATTCATTTGAAGTGTAGACGAGGAATACATGACACTTCGCAAATCATATTATATCTTACCATGAAACATAGAAATGAGATGCGATATCGCGTTTTAAGAAGCATTAGAACACTATTGCTACGATAGGTAGACATTTGCAATCGCTATTTCCTTGCAAGGAAGTGTCGCATTTACATTCATTTGAAGAGTAGACGAGGAATACATAACACTTCGCAAATCATATTATATCTTTCCATGAAGCATAGAAATGAGATGCGATATCGCGTTTTAAGTAGCATTAGAACTCTATTGCTACGATACCTAGACATCGGCAGACGCTATTTCCTAGCAAGGAAGTGTCGCATTTACATCCATTTGAAGTGTAGACGAGGAATACATAACACTTCGCAAATCATATTATATCTTACCATGAAACATAGAAATGAGATGCGATATCGCGTTTTAAGAAGCATTAGAACTCTATTGCTACGATACGTAGACATCTGCAAACGCTATTTCCCTGCAAGGAAGTGTCACATTTACATTCATTTGAATCGTAGACGGGGAATGCATAACACTTCGCAATGAATATTATATCTCATCATGAAACATAGATATGAGATGCAATATCTCGTTTTAAGAAGCGTTTGAACTCTATTGCTTCGATACGTAGACATCTGCAAAAGCTATTTCCTAGCGAGGAAGTGTCGCATTTACATTCATTTGAAGTGTAGGCGAGGAATACATAACACTTCGCAAATCATATTATATCTTACCATGAAACATAGCAATGAGATGCGATATCGCGTTTTAAGAAGCATTAGAACTCTATTGCTACGATACGTAGACATCTGCAAACGCTATTTCCCTGCAAGGAAGTGTCACATTTACATTCATTTGAATCGTAGACGGGGAATGCATAACACTTCGCAATGAATATTATATCTCATCATGAAACATAGATATGAGATGCAATATCTCGTTTTAAGAAGCGTTTGAACTCTATTGCTTCGATACGTAGACATCTGCAAAAGCTATTTCCTAGCAAGGAAGTGTCGCATTTACATTCATTTGAAGTGTAGACGAGGAATACATGATCCTTCGCAAATTATATTATATCTATACCATGAAACATAGAAATGAGATTCGATGTCGCGTTTTAAGAAGCATTAGAAAGCTATTGCTACGACACGTAGATATCTGCAAACGCTATTTCCTAGCGAGGAAGTATCGCATTCACATTCATTTGAAGTGTAGACGAGGAATACATAACATTTCGCAAATCATGTTATATCTTACCATGAAACATAGAAATGAGATGCGATATCGCGTTTTAAGAATCATATGAACTCTATTGCTACGATACGTAGACATCTGCAATCGCTATTTCCTTGCAAGGAAGTATCGCATTTACATTCATTTGAAGTGTAGGCGAGGAATACATAACACTTCGCAAATCATATTATATCTTACCATGAAACATAGAAATGAGATGCGATATCGCGTTTTAAGAAGCACTAGAACTCTATTGCTACGATACGTAGACATCTGCAAACGCTATTTCCTTGCAAGGAAGTGTCGCATTTACATTCATTTGAAGTGTAGACGAGGAATACATGATACTTCGCTAATCATATTATATCTTACCATGAAACATAGAAATGAGATGCGATATCGCGTTTTAAGAAGCATTAGAACTCTATTGCTACGATACGTAGGCATCTGCAAACGCTATTTCCTTGCAAGGAAGTGTCGCATTTACATTCATTTGAATCGTAGACGAGGAATACATAACACTTCGCAAATCATATTATATCTTACCATAAAGCATAGAAATGAGATGCGATATCGCGTTTTAAGTAGCATTAGAACTCTATTGCTACGATACCTAGACATCGGCAGACGCTATTTCCTAGCAAGGAAGTGTCGCATTTACATTCATTTGAAGTGTAGACGAGGAATACATGATACTTCGCAAATCATATTATATCTTACCATGAAACATAGAAATGAGATTCGATATCGCGTTTTAAGAAGCATTAGAAAGCTATTGCTACGATACGTAGACATCTGCAAACGCTATTTCCTAGCGAGGAAGTATCGCATTCACATTCATTTGATGTGTAGACGAGGAGTACATAACACTTCGCAAATCATGTTATATCTTACCATGAAACATAGAAATGAGATGCGATATCGCGTTTTAAGAATCATATGAACTCTATTGCCACGATACGTACACATCTGCAATCGCTATTTCCTTGCAAGGAAGTGTCGCATTTACATTCATTTGAAGAGTAGACGAGGAATACATAACACTTCGCAAATCATATTATATCTTTCCATGAAGCATAGAAATGAGATGCGATATCGCGTTTTAAGTAGCATTAGATCTCTATTGCTACGATACCTAGACATCGGCAGACGCTATTTCCTAGCAAGGAAGTGTCGCATTTACATCCATTTGAAGTGTAGACGAGGAATACATGATACTTCGCAAATCATATTATATCTTACCATGAAACATAGAAATGAGATGCGATATCGCGTTTTAAGAAGCATTAGAACACTATTGCTACGATAGGTAGACATTTGCAAACGCTATTTCCTAGCAAAGAAGTGTCGCATTTACATTCATTTGAAGTGTAGACGAGGAGTACATAACACTTCGCAAATCATATTATATCTTACCATGAAACATAGAAATGAGATGCGATATCGCGTTTTAAGAAGCATTAGAACCCTATTGCTACGATACGTAGACATCTGCAAACGCTATTTCCTTGCAAGGAAGTGTCGCATTTACATTCATTTGAAGTGTAGACGAGGAATACATGACACTTCGCAAATCATATTATATCTTACCATGAAACATAGAAATGAGATGCGATATCGCGTTTTTAGAATCATAAGAACTTTATTGCTACGATACGTAGACATCTGCAAATGCTATTTCCTTGCATGGAAGTGTCGAATTTACATTCATTTGAATCGTAGACGAGGAATGCATAACACTTCGCAATGAATATTATATCTTATCATCAAACATAGATATGAGATGCAATATCTCGTTTTAAGGAGCATTAGAAAGCTATTGCTACGATACGTAGACATCTGCAAACGCTATTTCCTAGCGAGGAAGTATCGCATTCACATTCATTTGATGTGTAGACGAGGAATACATAACACTTCGCAAATCATGTTATATCTTACCATGAAACATAGAAATGAGATGCGATATCGCGTTTTAAGAATCATTTCAACTCTATTGCTACGATACGTAGACATCTGCAATCGCTATTTCCTTGCAAGGAAGTGTCGCATTTACATTCATTTGAAGTGTAGACGAGGAATACATAACACTTCGCTAATCAAATTATATCTTACCATGAAACATAGAAATGAGATGCGATATCGCGTTTTGAGAAGCATTAGAACACTATTGCTACGATAGGTAGACATTTGCAAACGCTATTTCCTAGCAAAGAAGTGTCGCATTTACATTCATTTGAAGTGTAGACGAGGAATACATAACACTTCGCAAATCATATTATATCTCATCATGAAACATAGAAATGAGATGCGATATCGCGTTTTAAGAAGCATTAGAACTCTATTTCTACGATACGTAGACATCTGCAAACGCTATTTCCTAGCGAGGAAGTGTCGCATTCACATTCATTTGAAGTGTAGACGAGGAATACATGACACTTCGCAAATCATATTATATCTTACCACGAAACGTAGAAATGAGATGCAATATAGCGTTTTAAGAATCATAAGAACTCTATTGCTACGATACGTAGACATCTGCAAACGCTATTTCCTTGCAAGGAAGTGTCGCATTTACATTCATTTGAAGTGTAGACGGGGAATACATAACACTTCGCAAATCATATTATATCTTACCATGAAACATAGAAATGAGATGCGATATCGCGTTTTAAGAAGCATGAGAAAGCTATTGCTACGATACGTAGACATCTGCAAACGCTATTTCCTAGCGAGGAAGTAGCGCATTCACATTCATTTGATGTGTAGACGAGGAGTACATAACACTTCGCAAATCATGTTATATCTTACCATGAAACATAGAAATGAGATGCGATATCGCGTTTTAAGAATCATATGAACTCTATTGCCACGATACGTACACATCTGCAATCGCTATTTCCTTGCAAGGAAGTGTCGCATTTACATTCATTTGAAGTGTAGGCGAGGAATACATAACACTTCGCAAATCGTATTATATCTTACCATGAAACATAGAAATGAGATGCGATATCGCGTTTTAAGAAGCATTAGAACTCTATTGCTACGGTACGTAGACATCTGCAAACGCTATTTCCTTGCAAGGAGTTGTCGCATTTACATTCATTTGAATCGTAGACGAGGAATACATAACACTTCGCAAATCATATTATATCTTACCATGAAGCATAGAAATGAGATGCGATATCGCGTTTTAAGTAGCATTAGAACTCTATTGCTACGATACCTAGACATCGGCAGACGCTAGTTCCTAGCAAGGAAGTGTCGTATTTACATTCATTTGAAGTGTAGACGAGGAATACATGATACTTCGCAAATCATATTATATCTTACCATAAAACATAGAAATGAGATGCGATATCGCGTTTTAAGAAGCATTAGAACCCTATTGCTACGATACGTAGACATCTGCAAACGCTATTTCCTTGCAAGGAAGTGTCGCATTTACATTCATTTGAAGTGTAGACGAGGAATACATAACACTTCGCAAATCATATTATATCTTACCATGAAACATAGAAATGAGATGCAATATCTCGTTTTAAGAATCATATGAACTCTATTGCTACGATACGTAGACATCTGCAGACGCTATTGCGTAGCAAGGAAGTGTCGCATTTACATTCATTTGAAGTGTAGACGAGGAATACGTGATACTTCGCAAATCATATTATATCTTACCATGAAACATAGAGATGAGATGCGATATCGCGTTTTAAGAAGCATTTGAACTCTATTGCTTCGATACGTAGACATCTGCAAACGCTATTTCCTTGCAAGGAAGTGTCGCATTTACATTCATTTGAATCGTAGACGAGGAATGCATAACACTTCGCAATGAATATTATATCTTATCATCAAACATAGATATGAGATGCAATATCTCGTTTTAAGGAGCATTAGAAAGCTATTGCTACGATACGTAGACATCTGCAAACGCTATTTCCTAGCGAGGAAGTATCGCATTCACATTCATTTGATGTGTAGACGAGGAATACATAACACTTCGCAAATCATGTTATATCTTACCATGAAACATAGAAATGAGATGCGATATCGCGTTTTAAGAATCATTTGAACTCTATTGCTACGATACGTAGACATCTGCAATCGCTATTTCCTTGCAAGGAAGTGTCGCATTTACATTCATTTGAAGTGTAGGCGAGGAATACATAACACTTCGCTAATCATATTATATCTTACCACGAAACGTAGAAATGAGATGCAATATAGCGTTTTAAGAATCATAAGAACTCTATTGCTACGATACGTAGACATCTGCAAACGCTATTTCCTTGCAAGGAAGTGTCGCATTTACATTCATTTGAAGTGTAGACGAGGAATACATAACACTTCGCAAATCATATTATATCTTACCATGAAACATAGAAATGAGATGCGATATCGCGTTTTAAGAATCATAAGAACTCTATTGCTACGATACGTAGACATCTGCAAATGCTATTTCCTTGCATGGAAGTGTCGAATTTACATTCATTTGAATCGTAGATGAGGAATGCATAAAACTTCGCAATGAATATTATATCTTATCATCAAACATAGATATGAGATGCAATATCTCGTTTTAAGAATCATATGAACTCTATTGCTACGATACGTAGACATCTGCAGACGCTATTGCGTAGCAAGGAAGTGTCGCATTTACATTCATTTGAACTGTAGACGAGGAATACGTGATACTTCGCAAATCATATTATATCTTACCATGAAACATAGAGATGAGATGCGATATCGCGTTTTGAGAAGCATTTGAACTCTATTGCTTCGATACGTAGACATCTGCAAACGCTATTTCCTTGCAAGGAAGTGTCGCATTTACATTCATTTGATGTGTAGACGAGGAATACATAACACTTCGCAAATCATATTATATCTTACCATGAAACATAGAAATGAGATGCGATATCGCGTTTTAAGTAGCATTAGAACTCTGTTGCTACGATACGTAGACATCTGCAAACGCTATTTCCTAGCGAGGAAGTGTCGCATTCACATTCATTTGAATTGTAGACCAGGAATACATGACACTTCGCAAATCATATTATATCTTACCATGAAACATAGAAATGAGATGCGATATCGCGTTTTAAGAATCATTTGAACTCTATTGCTACGATACGTAGACATCTGCAATCGCTATTTCCTTGCAAGGAAGTGTCGCATTTACATTCATTTGAAGTGTAGACGAGGAATACATAACACTTCGCAAATCATATTATATCTTATCATGAAACATAGAAATGAGATGCGATATCGCGTTTTAAGAAGCATTAGAACTCTATTGCTACGATACGTAGACATCTGCAAACGCTATTTCCTAGCGAGGAAGTGTCGCATTCACATTCATTTGAAGTGTAGACGAGGAATACATGACACTTCGCAAATCATATTATATCTTACCACGAAACGTAGAAATGAGATGCAATATAGCGTTTTAAGAATCATAAGAACTCTATTGCTACGATACGTAGACATCTGCAAATGCTATTTCCTTGCATGGAAGTGTCGCATTTACATTCATTTGAATCGTAGACGAGGAATGCATAACACTTCGCAATGAATATTATATCTTATCATCAAACATAGATATGAGATGCAATATCTCGTTTTAAGAAGCATTAGAAAGCTATTGCTACGATACGTAGACATCTGCAAACGCTATTTCCTAGCGAGGAAGTATCGCATTCACAATCATTTGATGTGTAGACGAGGAATACATAACACTTCGCAAATCATGTTATATCTTACCATGAAACATAGAAATGAGATGCGATATCGCGTTTTAAGAATCATTTGAACTCTATTGCTACGATACGTAGACATCTGCAATCGCTATTTCCTTGCAAGGAAGTGTCGCATTTACATTCATTTGAAGTGTAGACGAGGAATACATAACACTTCGCAAATCATATTATATCTTACCATGAAACATAGAAATGAGATGCGATATCGCGTTTTGAGAAGCATTAGAACACTATTGCTACGATAGGTAGACATTTGCAAACGCTATTTCCTAGCAAAGAAGTGTCGCATTTACATTCATTTGAAGTGTAGACGAGGAATACATAACACTTCACAAATCATATTATATCTTATCATGAAACATAGAAATGAGATTCGATATCGCGTTTTAAGAAGCATTAGAACTCTATTGCTACGATACGTAGACATCTGCCAACGCTATTTCCTAGCGAGGAAGTGTCGCATTCACATTCATTTGAAGTGTAGACGAGGAATACATGACACTTCGCAAATCATATTATATCTTACCACGAAACGTAGAAATGAGATGCAATATAGCGTTTTAAGAATCATAAGAACTCTATTGCTACGATACGTAGACATCTGCAAATGCTATTTCCTTGCAAGGAAGTGTCGCATTTACATTCATTTGAAGTGTAGACGAGGAATACATAACACTTCGCAAATCATATTATATCTTACCATGAAACATAGAAATGAGATGCGATATCGCGTTTTAAGAATCATAAGAACTCTATTGCTACGATACGTAGACATCTGCAAATGATATTTCCTTGCATGGAAGTGTCGAATTTACATTCATTTGAATCGTAGATGAGGAATGCATAAAACTTCGCAATGAATATTATATCTTATCATCAAACATAGATATGAGATGCAATATCTCGTTTTAAGAATCATATGAACTCTATTGCTACGATACGTAGACATCTGCAGACGCTATTGCGTAGCAAGGAAGTGTCGCATTTACATTCATTTGAACTGTAGACGAGGAATACGTGATACTTCGCAAATCATATTATATCTTACCATGAAACATAGAGATGAGATGCGATATCGCGTTTTGAGAAGCATTTGAACTCTATTGCTTCGATACGTAGACATCTGCAAACGCTATTTCCTTGCAAGGAAGTGTCGCATTTACATTCATTTGATGTGTAGACGAGGAATACATAACACTTCGCAAATCATATTATATCTTACCATGAAACATAGAAATGAGATGCGATATCGCGTTTTAAGTAGCATTAGAACTCTGTTGCTACGATACGTAGACATCTGCAAACGCTATTTCCTAGCGAGGAAGTGTCGCATTCACATTCATTTGAATTGTAGACCAGGAATACATGACACTTCGCAAATCATATTATATCTTACCATGAAACATAGAAATGAGATGCGATATCGCGTTTTAAGAATCATTTGAACTCTATTGCTACGATACGTAGACATCTGCAATCGCTATTTCCTTGCAAGGAAGTGTCGCATTTACATTCATTTGAAGTGTAGACGAGGAATACATAACACTTCGCAAATCATATTATATCTTATCATGAAACATAGAAATGAGATGCGATATCGCGTTTTAAGAAGCATTAGAACTCTATTGCTACGATACGTAGACATCTGCAAACGCTATTTCCTAGCGAGGAAGTGTCGCATTCACATTCATTTGAAGTGTAGACGAGGAATACATGACACTTCGCAAATCATATTATATCTTACCACGAAACGTAGAAATGAGATGCAATATAGCGTTTTAAGAATCATAAGAACTCTATTGCTACGATACGTAGACATCTGCAAATGCTATTTCCTTGCATGGAAGTGTCGCATTTACATTCATTTGAATCGTAGACGAGGAATGCATAACACTTCGCAATGAATATTATATCTTATCATCAAACATAGATATGAGATGCAATATCTCGTTTTAAGAAGCATTAGAAAGCTATTGCTACGATACGTAGACATCTGCAAACGCTATTTCCTAGCGAGGAAGTATCGCATTCACAATCATTTGATGTGTAGACGAGGAATACATAACACTTCGCAAATCATGTTATATCTTACCATGAAACATAGAAATGAGATGCGATATCGCGTTTTAAGAATCATTTGAACTCTATTGCTACGATACGTAGACATCTGCAATCGCTATTTCCTTGCAAGGAAGTGTCGCATTTACATTCATTTGAAGTGTAGACGAGGAATACATAACACTTCGCAAATCATATTATATCTTACCATGAAACATAGAAATGAGATGCGATATCGCGTTTTGAGAAGCATTAGAACACTATTGCTACGATAGGTAGACATTTGCAAACGCTATTTCCTAGCAAAGAAGTGTCGCATTTACATTCATTTGAAGTGTAGACGAGGAATACATAACACTTCGCAAATCATATTATATCTTATCATGAAACATAGAAATGAGATTCGATATCGCGTTTTAAGAAGCATTAGAACTCTATTGCTACGATACGTAGACATCTGCCAACGCTATTTCCTAGCGAGGAAGTGTCGCATTCACATTCATTTGAAGTGTAGACGAGGAATACATGACACTTCGCAAATCATATTATATCTTACCACGAAACGTAGAAATGAGATGCAATATAGCGTTTTAAGAATCATAAGAACTCTATTGCTACGATACGTAGACATCTGCAAATGCTATTTCCTTGCAAGGAAGTGTCGCATTTACATTCATTTGAAGTGTAGACGAGGAATACATAACACTTCGCAAATCATATTATATCTTACCATGAAACATAGAAATGAGATGCGATATCGCGTTTTAAGAATCATAAGAACTCTATTGCTACGATACGTAGACATCTGCAAATGCTATTTCCTTGCATGGAAGTGTCGAATTTACATTCATTTGAATCGTAGATGAGGAATGCATAAAACTTCGCAATGAATATTATATCTTATCATCAAACATAGATATGAGATGCAATATCTCGTTTTAAGAATCATATGAACTCTATTGCTACGATACGTAGACATCTGCAGACGCTATTGCGTAGCAAGGAAGTGTCGCATTTACATTCATTTGAACTGTAGACGAGGAATACGTGATACTTCGCAATTCATATTATATCTTACCATGAAACATAGAGATGAGATGCGATATCGCGTTTTGAGAAGCATTTGAACTCTATTGCTTCGATACGTAGACATCTGCAAACGCTATTTCCTTGCAAGGAAGTGTCGCATTTACATTCATTTGATGTGTAGACGAGGAATACATAACACTTCGCAAATCATATTATATCTTACCATGAAACATAGAAATGAGATGCGATATCGCGTTTTAAGTAGCATTAGAACTCTGTTGCTACGATACGTAGACATCTGCAAACGCTATTTCCTAGCGAGGAAGTGTCGCATTCACATTCATTTGAATTGTAGACCAGGAATACATGACACTTCGCAAATCATATTATATCTTACCATGAAACATAGAAATGAGATGCGATATCGCGTTTAAGAATCATTTGAACTCTATTGCTACGATACGTAGACATCTGCAATCGCTATTTCCTTGCAAGGAAGTGTCGCATTTACATTCATTTGAAGTGTAGACGAGGAATACATAACACTTCGCAAATCATATTATATCTTATCATGAAACATAGAAATGAGATGCGATATCGCGTTTTAAGAAGCATTAGAACTCTATTGCTACGATACGTAGACATCTGCAAACGCTATTTCCTAGCGAGGAAGTGTCGCATTCACATTCATTTGAAGTGTAGACGAGGAATACATGACACTTCGCAAATCATATTATATCTTACCACGAAACGTAGAAATGAGATGCAATATAGCGTTTTAAGAATCATAAGAACTCTATTGCTACGATACGTAGACATCTGCAAATGCTATTTCCTTGCATGGAAGTGTCGCATTTACATTCATTTGAATCGTAGACGAGGAATGCATAACACTTCGCAATGAATATTATATCTTATCATCAAACATAGATATGAGATGCAATATCTCGTTTTAAGAAGCATTAGAAAGCTATTGCTACGATACGTAGACATCTGCAAACGCTATTTCCTAGCGAGGAAGTATCGCATTCACAATCATTTGATGTGTAAACGAGGAATACATAACACTTCGCAAATCATGTTATATCTTACCATGAAACATAGAAATGAGATGCGATATCGCGTTTTAAGAATCATTTGAACTCTATTGCTACGATACGTAGACATCTGCAATCGCTATTTCCTTGCAAGGAAGTGTCGCATTTACATTCATTTGAAGTGTAGACGAGGAATACATAACACTTCGCAAATCATATTATATCTTACCATGAAACATAGAAATGAGATGCGATATCGCGTTTTGAGAAGCATTAGAACACTATTGCTACGATAGGTAGACATTTGCAAACGCTATTTCCTAGCAAAGAAGTGTCGCATTTACATTCATTTGAAGTGTAGACGAGGAATACATAACACTTCGCAAATCATATTATATCTTATCATGAAACATAGAAATGAGATTCGATATCGCGTTTTAAGAAGCATTAGAACTCTATTGCTACGATACGTAGACATCTGCCAACGCTATTTCCTAGCGAGGAAGTGTCGCATTCACATTCATTTGAAGTGTAGACGAGGAATACATGACACTTCGCAAATCATATTATATCTTACCACGAAACGTAGAAATGAGATGCAATATAGCGTTTTAAGAATCATAAGAACTCTATTGCTACGATACGTAGACATCTGCAAACGCTATTTCCTTGCATGGAAGTGTCGCATTTACATTCATTTGAAACGTAGACGAGGAATGCATAACACTTCGCAAATCATATTATATCTTACCATGAAACATAGAAATGAGATGCGATATCGCGTTTTAAGAAGCATTAGAACTCTATTGCTACGGTACGTAGACATCTGGAAACGCTATTTCCTTGCAAGGAAGTGTCGCATTTACATTCATTTGAATCGTAGACGAGGAATACATAACACTTCGCAAATCATATTATATCTTACCATGAAGCATAGAAATGAGATGCGATATCGCGTTTTAAGTAGCATTAGAACTCTATTGCTACGATGCCTAGACATCGGCAGACGCTAGTTCCTAGCAAGGAAGTGTCGTATTTACATTCATTTGAAGTGTAGACGAGGAACACATGATACTTCGCAAATCACATTATATCTTACCATGAAACATAGAAATGAGATGCGATATCGCGTTTTAAGAAGCATTAGAACACTATTGCTACGATAGGTAGACATTTGCAAACGCTATTTCCTTGCATGGAAGTGTCGCATTTACATTCATTTGAAGTGTAGGCGAGGAATACATAACACTTCGCAAATCATATTATATCTTACCATGAAACATAGAAATGAGATGCGATATCGCGTTTTAAGAAGCACTAGAACTCTTTTGCTACGATACGTAGACATCTGCAAACGCTATTTCCTTGCAAGGAAGTGTCGCATTTACATTCATTTGAATCGTAGACGAGGAATACATGACACTTCGCCAATCATTTTATATCTTACCATGAAGCATAGAAATGAGATGCGATATCGCGTTTTAAGTAGCATTAGAACTCTATTGCTACGATACCTAGACATCGGCAGACGCTATTTCCTAGCAAGGAAGTGTCGCATTTACATTCATTTGAAGTGTAGACGAGGAATACATGATACTTCGCAAATCATATTATATCTTACCATGAAACATAGAAATGAGATGCGATATCGCGTTTTAAGAAGCACTAGAACTCTATTGCTACGATACGTGGACATCTGCAAACGCTATTTCCTTGCAAGGAAGTGTCGCATTTACATTCATTTGAATCGTAGACGAGGAATACATAACACTTCTTCAATCATATTATATCTTACCATGAAGCATAGAAATGAGATGCGATATCGCGTTTTAAGTAGCATTAGAACTCTATTGCTACGATACCTAGACATCGGCAGACGCTATTTCCTAGCAAGGAAGTGTCGCATTTACATTCATTTGAAGTGTAGACGAGGAATACATGATATTTCGCAAATCATATTATATCTTACCATGAAACATAGAAATGAGATGCGATATCGCGTTTTAAGAAGCATTAGAACTCTATTGCTACGATACGTAGACATCTGCAATCGCTATTTCCTTGCAAGGAAGTGTCGCATTTACATTCATTTGAAGTGTATGCGAGGAATACATAACACTTCCCAAATCATATTATATCTTACCATGAAACATAGAAATGAGATGCGATATCGCGTTTTAAGAAGCATTAGAAAGCTATTGCTACGATACGTAGACATCTGCAAACGCTATTTCCTAGCGAGGAAGTGTGGCATTCACATTCATTTGAAGTGTAGACGAGGAATACATGACACTTCGCAAATCATATTATATCTTACCATGAAACGTAGAAATGAGATGCAATATCTCGTTTTAAGAATCATATGAACCCTATTGCTACGATACGTAGACATCTGCAGACGCTATTGCGTAGCAAGGAAGTGTCGCATTTACATTCATTTGAAGTGTAGACGAGGAGTACGTGATACTTCGCAAATCATATTATATCTTACCATGAAACATAGAGATGAGATGCGATATCGCGTTTTAAGAAGCATTTGAACTCTATTGCTTCGATACGTAGGCATCTGCAAACGCTATTTCCTTGCAAGGAAGTGTCGCATTTACATTCATTTGAAGTGTAGACGAGGAATACATAACACTTCGCAAATCATATTATATCTTACCATGAAACATAGAAATGAGATGCGATATCGCGTTTTAAGTAGCATTAGAACTCTGTTGCTACGATACGTAGACATCTGCAAACGCTATTTCCTAGCGAGGAAGTGTCGCATTCACATTCATTTGAATTGTAGACGAGGAATACATGACACTTCGCAAATCATATTATATCTTACCATGAAACGTAGAAGTGAGATGCAATATAGCGTTTTTCGAATCATAAGAACTCTATTGCTACGATACGTAGACATCTGCAAATGCTATTTCCTTGCATGGAAGTGTCGCATTTACATTCATTTGAATCGTAGACGAGGAATGCATAACACTTCGCAATGAATATTATATCTTATCATCAAACATAGATATGAGATGCAATATCTCGTTTTAAGAAGCATTAGAAAGCTATTGCTACGATACGTAGATATCTGCAAACGCTATTTCCTAGCGAGGAAGTATCGCATTCACATTCATTTGAAGTGTAGACGAGGAATATATAACACTTCGCAAATCATGTTATATCTTACCATAAAACATAGAAATGAGATGCGATATCGCGTTTTAAGAATCACATGAACTCTATTGCTACGATACGTAGACATCTGCAATCGCTATTTCCTTGCAAGGAAGTGTCGCATTTACATTCATTTGAAGTGTAGGCGAGGAATACATAACACTTCGCAAATCATATTATATCTTCCCATGAAACATAGAAATGAGATGCGATATCGCGTTTTAAGAAGCATTAGAAAGAAATTGCTACGATACGTAGATATCTGCAAACGCTATTTCCTAGCGAGAAAGTATCGCATTCACATTCATTTGAAGTGTAGACGAGGGATACATAACACTTCGCAAATCATGTTATATCTTACCATGAAACATAGAAATGAGATGCGATATCGCGTTTTAAGAATCATATGAACTCTATTGCTACGATACGTAGACATCTGCAATCGCTATTTCCTTGCAAGGAAGTGTCGCATTTACATTCATTTGACGTGTAGGCGAGGAATACATAACACTTCGCAAATCATATTATATCTTACCATGAAGCATAGAAATGAGATGCGATATCGCGTATTAAGTAGCATTAGAACTCTATTGCTACGATACCTAGACATCGGCAGACGCTATTTCCTAGCAAGGAAGTGTCGCATTTACATTCATTTGAAGTGTAGACGAGGAATACATGATACTTTCGCAAATCATATTATATCTTATCATGAAACATAGAAATGAGATGCGATATCGCGTTTTAAGAAGCATTAGAACTCTATTGCTACGATACGTAGACATCTGCAAACGCTATTTCCTTGCAAGGAAGTGTCGCATTTACATTCATTTGAAGTGTAGACGAGGAATACATAACACTTCGCAAATCATATTATATCTTATCATGAAACATAGAAATGAGATGCGATATCGCGTTTTAAGAATCATAAGAACTCTATTGCTACGATACGTAGACATCTGCAAACGCTATTTCCTTGCAAGGAAGTGTCGCATTTACATTCATTTGAATCGTAGACGGGGAATGCATTACACTTCGCAATGAATATTATATCTTACCATGAAACATAGAAATGAGATGCGATATCGCGTTTTAAGAAGCATTAGAACTCTATTGCTACGATACCTAGACATCTGCAGACGCTATTTCCTAGCAAGGAAGTGTCGCACTTACATTCATTTGAAGTGTAGACGAGGAATACATGATACTTCGCATATCATATTATATCTATACCATGAAACATAGAAATGAGATTCGATATCGCGTTTTAAGAAGCATTAGAATGCTATTGCTACGATACGTAGATATCTGCAAACGCTATTTCCTAGCGAGGAAGTATCGCATTCACATTCATTTGAAGTGTAGACGAGGAATACATAACACTTCGCAAATCATGTTATATCTTACCATGAAACATAGAAATGAGATGCGATATCGCGTTTTAAGAAGCATTAGAACACTATTGCTACGATATGTAGACATTTGCAAACGCTATTTCCTAGCAAAGAAGTGTCGCATTTACATTCATTTGAAGTGTAGACGAGGAATACATAAAACTTCGCAAATCATATTATATCTTACCATGAAACATAGAAATGAGATGCGATATCGCGTTTTAAGAAGCATTAGAACTCTATTGCTACGATACCTAGACATCTGCAGACGCTATTTCCTTGCAAGGAAGTGTCGCATTTACATTCATTTGAAGTGTAGACGAGGAATACATGACACTTCGCAAATCATATTATATCTTACCATGAAACATAGAAATGAGATGCGATATCGCGTTTTAAGAAGCATTAGAACACTATTGCTACGATAGGTAGACATTTGCAAACGCTATTTCCTAGCAAAGAAGTGTCGCATTTTCATTCATTTGAAGTGTAGACGAGGAATACATAAATCTTCGCAAATCATATTATATCTTACCATGAAACATAGAAATGAGATGCGATATCGCGTTCTAGGAAGCATTAGAACTCTATTGCTACGATACCTAGACATCTGCAAACGCTATTTCCTTGCAAGGAAGTATCGCATTTACATTCATTTGAATCGTAGACGCGGAATGCATAACACTTCGCAATGAATATTATATCTCATCATGAAACATAGATATGAGATGCAATATCTCGTTTTAAGAAGCGTTTGAACTCTATTGCTTCGATACGTAGACATCTGCAAACGCTATTTCCTTGCAAGGATGTGTCGCATTTACATTCATTTGAAGTGTAGACGAGGAATACATAACACTTCGCAAATCATATTATATCTTACCATGAAGCATAGAAATGAGATGCGATATCGCGTTTTAAGTAGCATTAGAACTCTATTGCTACGATACCTAGACATCGGCAGACGCTATTTCCTAGCAAGGAAGTGTCGCATTTACATTCATTTGAAGTGTAGACGAGGAATACATGATACTTCGCAAATCATATTATATCATACCAAGAAACATAGAAATGAGATGCGATATCACGTTTTAAGAAGCATTAGAACATTATTGCTACGATAGGTAGACATTTGCAAACGCTATTTCCTAGCAAAGAAGTGTCGCATTTACATTCATTTGAAGTGTAGACGAGGAATACATAACACTTCGCAAATCATATTATATCTTACCATGAAACATAGAAATGAGATGCGATATCGCGTTCTAAGAAGCATTAGAACACTATTGCTACGATACGTAGACATCTGCAAACGCTATTTCCTTGCAAGGAAGTGTCGCATTTACATTCATTTGAAGTGTAGACGAGGAATACATAACACTTCGCAAATCATATTATATCTTATCATGAAACATAGAAATGAGATGCGATATCGCGTTTTAAGAATCATAAGAACTCTATTGCTACGATACGTAGACATCTGCAAACGCTATTTCCTTGCAAGGAAGTGTCGCATTTACATTCATTTGAATCGTAGACGGGGAATGCATAACACTTCGCAATGAATATTATATCTTACCATGAAACATAGAAATGAGATGCGATATCGCGTTTTAAGAAGCATTAGAACTCTATTGCTACGATACCTAGACATCTGCAGACGCTATTTCCTAGCAAGGAAGTGTCGCACTTACATTCATTTGAAGTGTAGACGAGGAATACATGATACTTCGCATATCATATTATATCTATACCATGAAACATAGAAATGAGATTCGATATCGCGTTTTAAGAAGCATTAGAATGCTATTGCTACGATACGTAGATATCTGCAAACGCTATTTCCTAGCGAGGAAGTATCGCATTCACATTCATTTGAAGTGTAGACGAGGAATACATAACACTTCGCAAATCATGTTATATCTTACCATGAAACATAGAAATGAGATGCGATATCGCGTTTTAAGAAGCATTAGAACACTATTGCTACGATATGTAGACATTTGCAAACGCTATTTCCTAGCAAAGAAGTGTCGCATTTACATTCATTTGAAGTGTAGACGAGGAATACATAACACTTCGCAAATCATATTATATCTTACCATGAAGCATAGAAATGAGATGCGATATCGCGTTTTAAGTAGCATTAGAACTCTATTGCTACGATACCTAGACATCGGCAGACGCTATTTCCTAGCAAGGAAGTGTCGCATTTACATTCATTTGAAGTGTAGACGAGGAATACATGATACTTCGCAAATCATATTATATCATACCAAGAAACATAGAAATGAGATGCGATATCACGTTTTAAGAAGCATTAGAACATTATTGCTACGATAGGTAGACATTTGCAAACGCTATTTCCTAGCAAAGAAGTGTCGCATTTACATTCATTTGAAGTGTAGACGAGGAATACATAACACTTCGCAAATCATATTATATCTTACCATGAAACATAGAAATGAGATGCGATATCGCGTTCTAAGAAGCATTAGAACACTATTGCTACGATACGTAGACATCTGCAAACGCTATTTCCTTGCAAGGAAGTGTCGCATTTACATTCATTTGAATCGTAGACGAGGAATGCATAACACTTCGCAATGAATATTATATCTTATCAGGAAACATAGATATGAGATGCAATATCTCGCTTTAAGAATCATATGAACTCTATTGCTACGATACGGAGACATCTGCAGACGCTATTGCCTAGGAAGGAAGTGTCGCATTTACATTCATTTGATGTGTAGACGAGGAATACGTGATACTTCGCAAATCATATTATATCTTACCATGAAACATAGAGATGAGATGCGATATCGCGTTTTAAGAAGCATTTGAACTCTATTGCTTCGATACGTGGACATCTGCAAACGCTATTTCCTTCCAAGGAAGTGTCGCATTTACATTCATTTGAAGTGTAGACGAGGAGTACATGACACTTCGCAAATCATATTATATCTTACCATGAATCATAGAAATGAGATTCGATATCGCGTTTTAAGAAGCATTAGAAAGCTATTGCTACGATACGTAGACATCTGCAAACGCTATTTCCTAGCGAGGAAGTATCGCATTCACAATCATTTGAAGTGTAGACGAGGAATACATAACACTTCGCAAATCATGTTATATCTTACCATGAAACATAGAAATGAGATGCGATATCGCGTTTTAAGAATCATATGAAATCTATTGCTACGATACGTAGACATCTGCAATCGCTATTTCCTTGCAAGGAAGTGTCGCATTTACTTCCATTTCAAGTGTAGACGAGGAATACATAACACTTCGCAAATCATATTATATCTTACCATGAAACATAGCAATGAGATGCGATATCGCGTTTTAAGAATCATATCAACTCTATTGCTACGATACGTAGACATCTGCAATCGCTATTTCCTTGCAAGGAAGTGTCGCATTTACTTTCATTTGAAGTGTAGACGAGGAATACATAACACTTCGCAAATCATATTATATCTTACCATGAAACATAGAAATGAGATGCGATATCGCGTTTTAAGAATCATAAGAACTCTATTGCTACGATACGTAGACATCTGCAAACGCTATTTCCTTGCAAGGAAGTGTCGCATTTACATTCATTTGAATCGTAGACGAGGAATGCATAACACTTCGCAATCAATATTATATCTTACCATGAAACATAGAAATGAGATGCGATATCGCTTTTTAAGTAGCATTAGAACTCTATTGCTACGATACCTAGACATCTGCAGACGCTACTTCCTTGCAAGGAATTGTCGCATTAACATTCATTTGAAGTGTAGACGAGGAATACATGATACTTCGCAAACCATATTATATCTTACCATGAAACATAGAAATGAGATGCGATATCGCGTTTTAAGAAGCATCAGAACACTATTGCTACGATAGGTAGACATTTGCAAACGCTATTTCCTAGCAAAGAAGTGTCGCATTTACATTCATTTGAAGTGTAGACGAGGAATACATAACACTTCGCAAATCATGTTATATCTTACCATGAAACATAGAAATGAGATGCGATATCGCGTTTTAAGAAGCATTAGAACACTATTGCTACGATAGGTAGACATTTGCAAACGCTATTTCCTAGCAAAGAAGTGTCGCATTTACATTCATTTGAAGTGTAGACGAGGAATACATAACACTTCGCAAATCATGTTATATCTTACCATGAAACATAGAAATGTGATGCGATATCGCGTTTTAAGAAGCATTAGAACACTATTGCTACGATAGGTAGACATTTGCAAACGCTATTTCCTAGCAAAGAAGTGTCGCATTTACATTCATTTGAAGTGTAGACGAGGAATACATAACACTTCGCAAATCATATTATATCTTACCATGAAACATAGAAATGAGATGCAATATCTCGTTTTAAGAAGCATTAGAAAGCTATTGCTACGATACGTAGACATCTGCAAACGCTATTTCCTAGCGAGGAAGTATCGCATTCACATTCATTTGATGTGTAGACGAGGAATACATAACACTTCGCAAATCATGTTATATCTTACCATGAAACATAGAAATGAGATGCGATATCGCGTTTTAAGAATCATTTGAACTCTATTGCTACGATACGTAGACATCTGCAATCGCTATTTCCTTGCAAGGAAGTGTCGCATTAACATTCATTTGAAGTGTAGACGAGGAATACATGATACTTCGCAAATCATATTATATCTTACCATGAAACATAGAAATGAGATGCGATATCGCGTTTTAAGAAGCAATAGAACACTATTTCTACGATAGGTAGACATTTGCAAACGCTATTTCCTAGCAAAGAAGTGTCGCATTTACATTCATTTGAAGTGTAGACGAGGAATACATAACACTTCGCAAATCATATTATATCTTACCATGAAGCATTGAAATGAGATGCGATGTCGCGTTTTAAGAAGCATTAGAACTCTATTACTACGATACCTAGACATCTGCAGACGCTATTTCCTAGCAAGCAAGTGTCGCATTTACAATCATTTGAAGTGTAGACGAGGAATACGTGATACTTCGCAAATCATGTTATATCTTACCATGAAACATAGAAATGAGATGCGATATCGCGTTTTAAGAATCATATGAAATCTATTGCTACGATACGTAGACATCTGCAATCGCTATTTCCTTGCAAGGAAGTGTCGCATTTACTTCCATTTCAAGTGTAGACGAGGAATACATAACACTTCGCAAATCATATTATATCTTACCATGAAACATAGCAATGAGATGCGATATCGCGTTTTAAGAATCATATCAACTCTATTGCTACGATACGTAGACATCTGCAATCGCTATTTCCTTGCAAGGAAGTGTCGCATTTACTTTCATTTGAAGTGTAGACGAGGAATACATAACACTTCGCAAATCATATTATATCTTACCATGAAACATAGAAATGAGATGCGATATCGCGTTTTAAGAATCATAAGAACTCTATTGCTACGATACGTAGACATCTGCAAACGCTATTTCCTTGCAAGGAAGTGTCGCATTTACATTCATTTGAATCGTAGACGAGGAATGCATAACACTTCGCAATCAATATTATATCTTACCATTAAACATAGAAATGAGATGCGATATCGCTTTTTAAGTAGCATTAGAACTCTATTGCTACGATACCTAGACATCTGCAGACGCTACTTCCTTGCAAGGAATTGTCGCATTAACATTCATTTGAAGTGTAGACGAGGAATACATGATACTTCGCAAACCATATTATATCTTACCATGAAACATAGAAATGAGATGCGATATCGCGTTTTAAGAAGCATCAGAACACTATTGCTACGATAGGTAGACATTTGCAAACGCTATTTCCTAGCAAAGAAGTGTCGCATTTACATTCATTTGAAGTGTAGACGAGGAATACATAACACTTCGCAAATCATGTTATATCTTACCATGAAACATAGAAATGAGATGCGATATCGCGTTTTAAGAAGCATTAGAACACTATTGCTACGATAGGTAGACATTTGCAAACGCTATTTCCTAGCAAAGAAGTGTCGCATTTACATTCATTTGAAGTGTAGACGAGGAATACATAACACTTCGCAAATCATGTTATATCTTACCATGAAACATAGAAATGTGATGCGATATCGCGTTTTAAGAAGCATTAGAACACTATTGCTACGATAGGTAGACATTTGCAAACGCTATTTCCTAGCAAAGAAGTGTCGCATTTACATTCATTTGAAGTGTAGACGAGGAATACATAACACTTCGCAAATCATGTTATATCTTACCATGAAACATAGAAATGAGATGCGATATCGCGTTTTAAGAATCATTTGAACTCTATTGCTACGATACGTAGACATCTGCAATCGCTATTTCCTTGCAAGGAAGTGTCGCATTAACATTCATTTGAAGTGTAGACGAGGAATACATGATACTTCGCAAATCATATTATATCTTACCATGAAACATAGAAATGAGATGCGATATCGCGTTTTAAGAAGCAATAGAACACTATTTCTACGATAGGTAGACATTTGCAAACGCTATTTCCTAGCAAAGAAGTGTCGCATTTACATTCATTTGAAGTGTAGACGAGGAATACATAACACTTCGCAAATCATATTATATCTTACCATGAAGCATTGAAATGAGATGCGATGTCGCGTTTTAAGAAGCATTAGAACTCTATTACTACGATACCTAGACATCTGCAGACGCTATTTCCTAGCAAGCAAGTGTCGCATTTACAATCATTTGAAGTGTAGACGAGGAATACGTGATACTTCGCAAATCATATTATATCTTACCACGAAACATAGAAATGAGATGTGATATCGCGTTTTGAGAAGCATTAGAACACTATTGCTACGACAGGTAGACATTTGCAAACGCTATTTCCTAGCAAAGAAGTGTCGCATTTACATTCATTTGAAGTGTAGACGAGGAATACATAACACATCGCAAATCATATTATATCTTATCATGAAACATAGAAATGAGATGCGATATCGCGTTTTAAGAAGCATTAGAACTCTATTGCTACGATACGTAGACAACTGCAAACGCTATTTCCTAGCGAGGAAGTGTCGCATTCACATTCATTTGAAGTGTAGACGAGGAATACATGACACTTCGCTAATCATATTATATCTTACCATGAAACATAGAAATGAGATGCGATATCGCGTTTTAAGAAGCATTAGAACACTATTGCTACGATAGGAAGACATTTGCAAACGCTATTTCCTAGCAAAGAAGTGTCGCATTTACATTCATTTGAAGTGTAGACGAGGAATACATAACACTTCGCAAATCATATTATATCTTACCATGAAACATAGAAATGACATGCGATATTGCGTTTTAAGATGCATTAGAACTCTATTGCTACGATACCTAGACATCTGCAGACGCTATTTCCTAGCAAGGAAGTGTCGCATTTACATTCATTTGAAGTGTAGACGAGGAATACATGATACTTCGCAAATCATATTATATCTATACCATGAAACATAGAAATGAGATTCGATATCGCGTTTTAAGAAGCATTAGAAAGCTATTGCTACGATACATAGACATCTGCAAACGCTATTTCCTAGCGAGGAAGTATCGCATTCATATTCATTTGATGTGTAGACGAGGAATACATAACACTTCGCAAATCATGTTATATCTTACCATGAAACATAGAAATGAGATGCGATATCGCGTTTTAAGAATCATTTGAACTCTATTGCTACGATACGTAGACATCTGCAATCGCTATTTCCTTGCAAGGAAGTGTCGCATTGACATTCATTTGAAGTGTAGACGAGGAATACATGATACTTCGCAAATCATATTATATCTTACCATGAAACATAGAAATGAGATGCGATATCGCGTTTTAAGAAGCATTAGAACACTCTTTCTACGATAGGTAGACATTTGCAAACGCTATTTCCTAGCAAAGAAGTGTCGCATTTACATTCATTTGAAGTGTAGACGAGGAATACATAACACTTCGCAAATCATATTATATCTTACCATGAAGCATTGAAATGAGATGCGATGTCGCGTTTTAAGAAGCATTAGAACTCTATTACTACGATACCTAGACATCTGCAGACGCTATTTCCTAGCAAGGAAGTGTCGCATTTACAATCATTTGAAGTGTAGACGAGGAATACGTGATACTTCGCAAATCATATTATATCTTACCACGAAACATGGAAATGAGATGCGATATCGCGTTTTGAGAAGCATTAGAACACTATTGCTACGACAGGTAGACATTTGCAAACGCTATTTCCTAGCAAAGAAGTGTCGCATTTACATTCATTTGAAGTGTAGACGAGGAATACATAACACATCGCAAATCATATTATATCTTATCATGAAACATAGAAATGAGATGCGATATCGCGTTTTAAGAAGCATTAGAACTCTATTGCTACGATACGTAGACAACTGCAAACGCTATTTCCTAGCGAGGAAGTGTCGCATTCACATTCATTTGAAGTGTAGACGAGGCATACATGACACTTCGCTAATCATATTATATCTTACCATGAAACATAGAAATGAGATGCGATATCGCGTTTTAAGAAGCATTAGAACACTATTGCTACGATAGGAAGACATTTGCAAACGCTATTTCCTAGCAAAGAAGTGTCGCATTTACATTCATTTGAAGTGTAGACGAGGAGTACATAACACTTCGCAAATCATGTTATATCTTACCATGAAACATAGAAATGAGATGCGATATCGCGTTTTAAGAATCATATGAACTCTATTGCCACGATACGTACACACCTGCAATCGCTATTTCCTTGCAAGGAAGTGTCGCATTTACATTCATTTGAAGAGTAGACGAGGAATACATAACACTTCGCAAATCATATTATATCTTTCCATGAAGCATAGAAATGAGATGCGATATCGCGTTTTAAGTAGCATTAGAACTCTATTGCTACGATACCTAGACATCGGCAGACGCTATTTCCTAGCAAGGAAGTGTCGCATTTACATTCATTTGAAGTGTAGACGAGGAATACATGATACTTCGCAAATCATATTATATCTTACCATGAAACATAGAAATGAGATGCGATATTGCGTTTTAAGAAGCATTAGAACACTATTGCTACGATAGGTAGACATTTGCAAACGCTATTTCCTAGCAAAGAAGTGTCGCATTTACATTCATTTGAAGTGTAGACGAGGAATACATAACACTTCGCAAATCAAATTATATCTTACCATGAAACATAGAAATGAGATGCGATATCGCGTTTTAAGAAGCACTAGAACCCTATTGCTACGATACGTAGACATCTGCAAACGTTATTTCCTTGCATGGAAGTGTCGCATTTACATTCATTTGAAGTGTAGACGAGGAATACATATCACTTCGCAAATCAAATTATATCTTACCATGAAACATAGAAATGAGATGCGATATCGCGTTTTAAGAAGCATTAGAACCCTATTGCTACGATACGTAGACATCTGCAAACGTTATTTCCTTGCATGGAAGTGTCGCATTTACATTCATTTGAAGTGTAGACGAGGAATACATGATACTTCGCAAATCATATTATATCTTACCATGAAACATAGAAATGAGATGCGATATTGCGTTTTAAGAAGCATTAGAACTCTATTGCTACGATACCTAGACATCTGCAGACGCTATTTCCTAGCAAGGAAGTGTCGCATTTACATTCATTTGAAGTGTAGACGAGGAATACATGATACTTCGCAAATCATATTATATCTATACCATGAAACATAGAAATGAGATTCGATATCGCGTTTTAAGAAGCATTAGAAAGCTATTGCTACGATACGTAGATATCTGCAAACGCTATTTCCTAGCGAGGAAGTGTCGCATTCACATTCATTTGAAGTGTAGACGAGGAATACATAACACTTCGCAAATCATGTTATATCTTACCATGAAACATAGAAATGAGATGCGATATCGCGTTTTAAGAATCATATGAACTCTATTGCTACGATACGTAGACATCTGCAATCGCTATTTCCTTGCAAGGAAGTGTCGGATTTACTTTCATTTGAAATGTAGACGAGGAATACATAACACTTCGCAAATCATATTATATCTTACCATGAAACATAGAAATGCGATGCGATATCGCGTTTTAAGAAGCATTAGAACACTGTTGCTGCGATAGGTAGACATTTGCAAACGCTATTTCCCTACAAGGAAGTGTCACATTTACATTCATTTGAATCGTAGACGGGGAATGCATAACACTTCGCAATGAATATTATATCTCATCATGAAACATAGATATGAGATGCAATATCTCGTTTTAAGAAGCGTTTGAACTCTATTGCTTCGATACGTAGACATCTGCAAAAGCTATTTCCTAGCAAGGAAGTGTCGCATTTACATTCATTTGAAGTGTAGACGAGGAATACATGATCCTTCGCAAATCATATTATATCTATACCATGAAACATAGAAATGAGATTCGATATCGCGTTTTAAGAAGCATTAGAAAGCTATTGCTACGACACATAGACATCTGCAAACGCTATTTCCTTGCAAGGAAGTGTCGCATTTACATTCATTTGAATCGTAGACGAGGAATACATAACACTTCGCCAATCATATTATATCTTACCATGAAGCATAGAAATGAGATGCGATATCGCGTTTTAAGTAGCATTAGAACTCTATTGCTACGATACCTAGATATCGGCAGACGCTATTTCCTAGCAAGGAAGTGTCGCATTTACATTCATTTGAAGTGTAGACGAGGAATACATGATACTTCGCAAATCATATTATATCTTACCATGAAACATAGAAATGAGATGCGATATCGCGTTTTAAGAAGCATTAGAACTCTATTGCTACGATACGTAGACATCTGCAATCGCTATATCCTTGCAAGGAAGTGTCGCATTTACATTCATTTGAAGTGTAGACGAGGAATACATAACACTTCGCAAATCATATTATATCTTACCATGAAGCATAGAAATGAGATGCGATACCGCGTTTTAAGTAGCATTAGAACTCTATTGCTACGATACCTAGACATCGGCAGACGCTATTTCCTAGCAAGGAAGTGTCGCATTTACATTTATTTGAAGTGTAGACGAGGAAGACATGATACTTCGCAAATCATATTATATCTTACCATGAAACATAGAAATGAGATTCGATATCGCGTTTTAAGAAGCATTAGAAAGCTATTGCTACGATACGTAGACATCTGCAAACGCTATTTCCTAGCGAGGAAGTATCGCATTCACATTCATTTGAAGTGTAGACGAGGAGTACATAACACTTCGCAAATCATGTTATATCTTACCATGAAACATAGAAATGAGATGCGATATCGCGTTTTAAGAATCATATGAACTCTATTGCCACGATACGTACACATCTGCAATCGCTATTTCCTTGCAAGGAAGTGTCGCATTTACATTCATTTGAAGAGTAGACGAGGAATACATAACACTTCGCAAATCATATTATATCTTTCCATGAAGCATAGAAATGAGTTGCGATATCGCGTTTTAAGTAGCATTAGAACTCTATTGCTACGATACCTAGACATCGGCAGACGCTATTTCCTAGCAAGGAAGTGTCGCATTTACATTCATTTGAAGTGTAGACGAGGAATACATGATACTTCGCAAATCATATTATATCTTACCATGAAACATAGAAATGAGATGCGATATTGCGTTTTAAGAAGCATTAGAACACTATTGCTACGATAGGTAGACATTTGCAAACGCTATTTCCTAGCAAAGAAGTGTCGCATTTACATTCATTTGAAGTGTAGACGAGGAATACATAACACTTCGCAAATCAAATTATATCTTACCATGAAACATAGAAATGAGATGCGATATCGCGTTTTAAGAAGCATTAGAACCCTATTGCTACGATACGTAGACATCTGCAAACGTTATTTCCTTGCATGGAAGTGTCGCATTTACATTCATTTGAAGTGTAGACGAGGAATACATGATACTTCGCAAATCATATTATATCTTACCATGAAACATAGAAATGAGATGCGATATTGCGTTTTAAGAAGCATTAGAACTCTATTGCTACGATACCTAGACATCTGCAGACGCTATTTCCTAGCAAGGAAGTGTCGCATTTACATTCATTTGAAGTGTAGACGAGGAATACATGATACTTCGCAAATCATATTATATCTATACCATGAAACATAGAAATGAGATTCGATATCGCGTTTTAAGAAGCATTAGAAAGCTATTGCTACGATACGTAGATATCTGCAAACGCTATTTCCTAGCGAGGAAGTGTCGCATTCACATTCATTTGAAGTGTAGACGAGGAATACATAACACTTCGCAAATCATGTTATATCTTACCATGAAACATAGAAATGAGATGCGATATCGCGTTTTAAGAATCATATGAACTCTATTGCTACGATACGTAGACATCTGCAATCGCTATTTCCTTGCAAGGAAGTGTCGCATTTACTTTCATTTGAAATGTAGACGAGGAATACATAACACTTCGCAAATCATATTATATCTTACCATGAAACATAGAAATGCGATGCGATATCGCGTTTTAAGAAGCATTAGAACACTATTGCTGCGATAGGTAGACATTTGCAAACGCTATTTCCCTACAAGGAAGTGTCACATTTACATTCATTTGAATCGTAGACGGGGAATGCATAACACTTCGCAATGAATATTATATCTCATCATGAAACATAGATATGAGATGCAATATCTCGTTTTAAGAAGCGTTTGAACTCTATTGCTTCGATACGTAGACATCTGCAAAAGCTATTTCCTAGCAAGGAAGTGTCGCATTTACATTCATTTGAAGTGTAGACGAGGAATACATGATCCTTCGCAAATCATATTATATCTATACCATGAAACATAGAAATGAGATTCGATATCGCGTTTTAAGAAGCATTAGAAAGCTATTGCTACGACACGTAGACATCTGCAAACGCTATTTCCTTGCAAGGAAGTGTCGCATTTACATTCATTTGAATCGTAGACGAGGAATACATAACACTTCGCCAATCATATTATATCGTACCATGAAGCATAGAAATGAGATGCGATATCGCGTTTTAAGTAGCATTAGAACTCTATTGCTACGATACCTAGATATCGGCAGACGCTATTTCCTAGCAAGGAAGTGTCGCATTTACATTCATTTGAAGTGTAGACGAGGAATACATGATACTTCGCAAATCATATTATATCTTACCATGAAACATAGAAATGAGATGCGATATCGCGTTTTAAGAAGCATTAGAACTCTATTGCTACGATACGTAGACATCTGCAATCGCTATATCCTTGCAAGGAAGTGTCGCATTTACATTCATTTGAAGTGTAGACGAGGAATACATAACACTTCGCAAATCATATTATATCTTACCATGAAGCATAGAAATGAGATGCGATACCGCGTTTTAAGTAGCATTAGAACTCTATTGCTACGATACCTAGACATCGGCAGACGCTATTTCCTAGCAAGGAAGTGTCGCATTTACATTTATTTGAAGTGTAGACGAGGAATACATGATACTTCGCAAATCATATTATATCTTACCATGAAACATAGAAATGAGATTCGATATCGCGTTTTAAGAAGCATTAGAAAGCTATTGCTACGATACGTAGACATCTGCAAACGCTTTTTCCTAGCGAGGAAGTATCGCATTCACATTCATTTGAAGTGTAGACGAGGAGTACATAACACTTCGCAAATCATGTTATATCTTACCATGAAACATAGAAATGAGATGCGATATCGCGTTTTAAGAATCATATGAACTCTATTGCCACGATACGTACACATCTGCAATCGCTATTTCCTTGCAAGGAAGTGTCGCATTTACATTCATTTGAAGAGTAGACGAGGAATACATAACACTTCGCAAATCATATTATATCTTTCCATGAAGCATAGAAATGAGATGCGATATCGCGTTTATGTAGCATTAGAACTCTATTGCTACGATACCTAGACATCGGCAGACGCTATTTCCTAGCAAGGAAGTGTTGCATTTACATTCATTTGAAGTGTAGACGAGGAATACATGATACTTCGCAAATCATATTATATCTTACCATGAAACATAGAAATGAGATGCGATATCGCGTTTTAAGAAACATTAGAACACTATTGCTACGATAGGTAGACATTTGCAAACGCTATTTCCTAGCAAAGAAGTGTCGCATTTACATTCATTTGAAGTGTAGACGAGGAATACATAACACTTCGCAAATCATATTATATCTTACCATGAAACATAGAAATGAGATGCGATATCGCGTTTTAAGAAGCATTAGAACCCTATTGCTACGATACGTAGACATCTGCAAACGTTATTTCCTTGCATGGAAGTGTCGCATTTACATTCATTTGAAGTGTAGGCGAGGAATACACAACACTTCGCAAATCGTATTATATCTTACCATGAAACATAGAAATGAGATGCGATATCGCGTTTTAAGAAGCATTAGAACTCTATTGCTACGGTACGTAGACATCTGCAAACGCTATTTCCTAGCGAGGAAGTATCGCATTCACATTCATTTGAAGTGTAGACGAGGAATACATAACACATCGCAAATCATGTTATATCTTACCATGAAACATAGAAATGAGATGCGATATCGCGTTTTAAGAATCATATGAACTCTATTGCTACGATACGTAGACATCTGCAATCGCTATTTCCTTGCAAGGAAGTATCGCATTTACATTCATTTGAAGTGTAGGCGAGGAATACATAACACTTCGCAAATCATATTATATCTTACCATGAAACATAGAAATGAGATGCGATATCGCGTTTTAAGAAGCACTAGAACTCTATTGCTACGATACGTAGACATCTGCAAACGCTATTTCCTTGCAAGGAAGTGTCGCATTTACATTCATTTGAAGTGTAGACGAGGAATACATGATACTTCGCAAATCATATTATATCTTACCATGAAACATAGAAATGAGATGCGATATCGCGTTTTAAGAAGCATTAGAACTCTATTGCTACGATACGTAGGCATCTGCAAACGCTATTTCCTTGCAAGGAAGTGTCGCATTTACATTCATTTGAATCGTAGACGAGGAATACATAACACTTCGCAAATCATATTATATCTTACCATAAAGCATAGAAATGAGATGCGATATCGCGTTTTAAGTAGCATTAGAACTCTATTGCTACGATACCTAGACATCGGCAGACGCTATTTCCTAGCAAGGAAGTGTCGCATTTACATTCATTTGAAGTGTAGACGAGGAATACATGATACTTCGCAAATCATATTATATCTTACCATGAAACATAGAAATGAGATTCGATATCGCGTTTTAAGAAGCATTAGAAAGCTATTGCTACGATACGTAGACATCTGCAAACGCTATTTCCTAGCGAGGAAGTATCGCATTCACATTCATTTGATGTGTAGACGAGGAGTACATAACACTTCGCAAATCATGTTATATCTTTCCATGAAACATAGAAATGAGATGCGATATCGCGTTTTAAGGATCATATGAACTCTATTGCCACGATACGTACACATCTGCAATCGCTATTTCCTTGCAAGGAAGTGTCGCATTTACATTCATTTGAAGTGTAGGCGAGGAATACATAACACTTCGCAAATCGTATTATATCTTACCATGAAACATAGAAATGAGATGCGATATCGCGTTTTAAGAAGCATTAGAACTCTATTGCTACGGTACGTAGACATCTGCAAACGCTATTTCCTTGCAAGGAGTTGTCGCATTTACATTCATTTGAATCGTAGACGAGGAATACATAACACTTCGCAAATCATATTATATCTTACCATGAAGCATAGAAATGAGATGCGATATCGCGTTTTAAGTAGCATTAGAACTCTATTGCTACGATACCTAGACATCGGCAGACGCTAGTTCCTAGCAAGGAAGTGTCGTATTTACATTCATTTGAAGTGTAGACGAGGAATACATGATACTTCGCAAATCATATTATATCTTACCATGAAACATAGAAATGAGATGCAATATCTCGTTTTAAGAATCATATGAACTCTATTGCTACGATACCTAGACATCTGCAGACGCTATTTCCTTGCAAGGAAGTGTCGCATTTACATTCATTTGAAGTGTAGACGAGGAATACATAACACTTCGCAAATCATATTATATCTTATCATGAAACATAGAAATGAGATGCGATATCGCGTTTTAAGAAGCATTAGAACTCTATTGCCACGATACGTACACATCTGCAATCGCTATTTCCTTGCAAGGAAGTGTCGCATTCACATTCATTTGAAGAGTAGACGAGGAATACATAACACTTCGCAAATCATATTATGTCTTTCCATGAAGCATAGAAATGAGATGCGATATCGCGTTTTAAGTAGCATTAGAACTCTATTGCTACGATACCTAGACATCGGCAGACGCTATTTCCTAGCAAGGAAGTGTCGCGTTTACATTCATTTGAAGTGTAGACGAGGAATACATGATACTTCGCAAATCATATTATATCTTACCATGAAACATAGAAATGAGATGCGATATCGCGTTTTAAGAAGCATTAGAACACTATTGCTACGATAGGTAGACATTTGCAAACGCTATTTCCTAGCAAAGAAGTGTCGCATTTACATTCATTTGAAGTGTAGACGAGGAATACATAACACTTCGCAAATCATATTATATCTTACCATGAAACATAGAAATGAGATGCGATATCGCGTTTTAAGAAGCATTAGAACCCTATTGCTGCGATACGTAGACATCTGCAAACGTTATTTCCTTGCATGGAAGTGTCGCATTTACATTCATTTGAAACGTAGACGAGGAATGCATAACACTTCGCAATCAATATTATACCTTATAATGAAACATAGATATGAGATGCAATATCTCGTTTTAAGAAGCATTTGAACTCTATTGCTACGATACCTAGATATCTGCAGACGCAATTTCCTAGCAAGGAAGTGTCGCATTTACATTCATTTGAAGTGTAGACAAGGAATACATGATACATCGCAAATCATATTATATCTATACCATGAAACTTAGAAATGAGATGCGATATCGCGTTTTAAGAAGCATTAGAAAGCTATTGCTACGATACGTAGATATGTGCAAACGTTATTTCCTAGCGAGGAAGTATCGCATTCACATTCATTTGAAGTGTAGACGAGGAATACATAACACTTCGCAAATCATGTTATATCTTACCATGAAACATAGAAATGAGATGCGATATCGCGTTTTAAGAATCATATGAACTCTATTGCTACGATACGTAGACATCTGCAATCGCTATTTCCTTGCAAGGAAGTGTCGCATTTACTTTCATTTGAAATGTAGACGAGGAATACATAACACTTCGCAAATCATATTATATCTTACCATGAAACATAGAAATGAGATGCGATATCGCGTTTTAAGAAGCATTAGAACACTATTGCTGCGATAGGTAGACATTTGCAAACGCTATTTCCTAGCAAAGAAGTGTCGCATTTACATTCATTTGAAGTGTAGACGAGGAATACATCACACTTCGCAAATCATATTATATCTTACCATGAAACATAGAAATGACATGCGATATTGCGTTTTAAGAAGCATTAGAACTCTATTGCTACGATACCTAGACATCTGCAGACGCTATTTCCTTGCAAGGAAGTGTCGCATTTACATTCATTTGAAGTGTAGACGAGGAATACATGACACTTCGCAAATCATATTATATCTTACCATGAAACATAGAAATGAGATGCGATATCGCGTTTTAAGAAGCACTAGAACTCTATTGCTACGATACGTAGACATCTGCAAACGCTATTTCCTTGCAAGGAAGTGTCGCATTTACATTCATTTGAAGTGTAGACGAGGAATACATGATACTTCGCAAATCATATTATATCTTACCATGAAACATAGAAATGAGATGCGATATCGCGTTTTAAGAAGCATTAGAACTCAATTGCTACGATACGTAGACATCTGCAAACGCTATTTCCCTGCAAGGAAGTGTCACATTTACATTCATTTGAATCGTAGACGGGGAATGCATAACACTTCGCAATGAATATTATATCTCATCATGAAACATAGATATGAGATGCAATATCTCGTTTTAAGAAGCGTTTGAACTCTATTGCTTCGATACGTAGACATCTGCAAAAGCTATTTCCTAGCAAGGAAGTGTCGCATTTACATTCATTTGAAGTGTAGGCGAGGAATACATAACACTTCGCAAATCATATTATATCTTACCATGAAACATAGAAATGAGATGCGATATCGCGTTTTAAGAAGCATTAGAACTCTATTGCTACGATACGTAGACATCTGCAAACGCTATTTCCCTGCAAGGAAGTGTCACATTTACATTCATTTGAATCGTAGACGGGGAATGCATAACACTTCGCAATGAATATTATATCTCATCATGAAACGTAGATATGAGATGCAATATCTCGTTTTAAGAAGCGTTTGAACTCTATTGCTTCGATACGTAGACATCTGCAAAAGCTATTTCCTAGCAAGGAAGTGTCGCATTTACATTCATTTGAAGTGTAGACGAGGAATACATGATCCTTCGCAAATCATATTATATCTATACCATGAAACATAGAAATGAGATTCGATGTCGCGTTTTAAGAAGCATTAGAAAGCTATTGCTACGACACGTAGATATCTGCAAACGCTATTTCCTAGCGAGGAAGTATCGCATTCACATTCATTTGAAGTGTAGACGAGGAATACATAACACATCGCAAATCATGTTATATCTTACCATGAAACATAGAAATGAGATGCGATATCGCGTTTTAAGAATCATATGAACTCTATTGCTACGATACGTAGACATCTGCAATCGCTATTTCCTTGCAAGGAAGTATCGCATTTACATTCATTTGAAGTGTAGACGAGGAATACATGATACTTCGCAAATCATATTATATCTTACCATGAAACATAGAAATGAGATGCGATATCGCGTTTTAAGAAGCATTAGAACTCTATTGCTACGATACGTAGGCATCTGCAAACGCTATTTCCTTGCAAGGAAGTGTCGCATTTACATTCATTTGAATCGTAGACGAGGAATACATAACACTTCGCAAATCATATTATATCTTACCATAAAGCATAGAAATGAGATTCGATATCGCGTTTTAAGAAGCATTAGAAAGCTATTGCTACGATACGTAGACATCTGCAAACGCTATTTCCTAGCGAGGAAGTATCGCATTCACATTCATTTGATGTGTAGACGAGGAGTACATAACACTTCGCAAATCATGTTATATCTTACCATGAAACATAGAAATGAGATGCGATATCGCGTTTTAAGAATCATATGAACTCTATTGCCACGATACGTACACATCTGCAATCGCTATTTCCTTGCAAGGAAGTGTCGCATTTACATTCATTTGAAGTGTAGGCGAGGAATACATAACACTTCGCAAATCGTATTATATCTTACCATGAAACATAGAAATGAGATGCGATATCGCGTTTTAAGAAGCATTAGAACTCTATTGCTACGGTACGTAGACATCTGCAAACGCTATTTCCTTGCAAGGAGTTGTCGCATTTACATTCATTTGAATCGTAGACGAGGAATACATAACACTTCGCAAATCATATTATATCTTACCATGAAGCATAGAAATGAGATGCGATATCGCGTTTTAAGTAGCATTAGAACTCTATTGCTACGATACCTAGACATCGGCAGACGCTAGTTCCTAGCAAGGAAGTGTCGTATTTACATTCATTTGAAGTGTAGACGAGGAATACATGATACTTCGCAAATCATATTATATCTTACCATGAAACATAGAAATGAGATGCAATATCTCGTTTTAAGAATCATATGAACTCTATTGCTACGATACGTAGACATCTGCAGACGCTATTGCGTAGCAAGGAAGTGTCGCATTTACATTCATTTGAAGTGTAGACGAGGAATACGTGATACTTCGCAAATCATATTATATCTTACCATGAAACATAGAGATGAGATGCGATATCGCGTTTTAAGAAGCATTTGAACTCTATTGCTTCGATACGTAGACATCTGCAAACGCTATTTCCTTGCAAGGAAGTGTCGCATTTACATTCATTTGAATCGTAGACGAGGAATGCATAACACTTCGCAATGAATATTATATCTTATCATCAAACATAGATATGACATGCAATATCTCGTTTTAAGGAGCATTAGAAAGCTATTGCTACGATACGTAGACATCTGCAAACGCTATTTCCTAGCGAGGAAGTATCGCATTCACATTCATTTGATGTGTAGACGAGGAATACATAACACTTCGCAAATCATGTTATATCTTACCATGAAACATAGAAATGAGATGCGATATCGCGTTTTAAGAATCATTTGAACTCTATTGCTACGATACGTAGACATCTGCAATCGCTATATCCTTGCAAGGAAGTGTCACATTTACATTCATTTGAAGTGTAGACGAGGAATACATAACACTTCGCAAATCATATTATATCTTACCATGAAACATAGAAATGAGATGCGATATCGCGTTTTGAGAAGCATTAGAACACTATTGCTACGATAGGTAGACATTTGCAAACGCTATTTCCTAGCAAAGAAGTGTCGCATTTACATTCATTTGAAGTGTAGACGAGGAATACATAACACTTCGCAAATCATATTATATCTTATCATGAAACATAGAAATGAGATGCGATATCGCGTTTTAAGAAGCATTAGAACTCTATTGCCACGATACGTACACATCTGCAATCGCTATTTCCTTGCAAGGAAGTGTCGCATTCACATTCATTTGAAGAGTAGACGAGGAATACATAACACTTCGCAAATCATATTATGTCTTTCCATGAAGCCTAGAAATGAGATGCGATATCGCTTTTTAAGTAGCATTAGATCTCTATTGCTACGATACCTAGACATCGGCAGACGCTATTTCCTAGCAAGGAAGTGTCGCATTTACATTCATTTGAAGTGTAGACGAGGAATACATGATACTTCGCAAATCATATTATATCTTACCATGAAACATAGAAATGAGATGCGATATCGCGTTTTAAGAAGCATTAGAACACTATTGCTACGATAGGTAGACATTTGCAAACGCTATTTCCTAGCAAAGAAGTGTCGCATTTACATTCATTTGAAGTGTAGACGAGGAATACATAACACTTCGCAAATCATATTATATCTTACCATGAAACATAGAAATGAGATGCGATATCGCGTTTTAAGAAGCATTAGAACCCTATTGCTGCGATACGTAGACATCTGCAAACGTTATTTCCTTGCATGGAAGTGTCGCATTTACATTCATTTGAAACGTAGACGAGGAATGCATAACACTTCGCAATCAATATTATACCTTATAATGAAACATAGATATGAGATGCAATATCTCGTTTTAAGAAGCATTTGAACTCTATTGCTACGATACCTAGACATCTGCAGACGCTATTTCCTAGCAAGGAAGTGTCGCATTTACATTCATTTGAAGTGTAGACAAGGAATACATGATACATCGCAAATCATATTATATCTATACCATGAAACTTAGAAATGAGATTCGATGTCGCGTTTTAAGAAGCATTAGAAAGCTATTGCTACGATACGTAGATATGTGCAAACGCTATTTCCTAGCAAAGAAGTGTCGCATTTACATTCATTTGAAGTGTAGACGAGGAATACATAACACTTCGCAAATCATGTTATATCTTACCATGAAACATAGAAATGAGATGCGATATCGCGTTTTAAGAATCATATGAACCCTATTGCTACGATACGTAGACATCTGCAATCGCTATTTCCTTGCAAGGAAGTGTCGCATTTACTTTCATTTGAAATGTAGACGAGGAATACATAACACTTCGCAAATCATATTATATCTTACCATGAAACATAGAAATGAGATGCGATATCGCGTTTTAAGAAGCATTAGAACTCTATTGCTACGATACCTAGACATCTGCAGACGCTATTTCCTTGCAAGGAAGTGTCGCATTTACATTCATTTGAAGTGTAGACGAGGAATACATGACACTTCGCAAATCATATTATATCTTACCATGAAACATAGAAATGAGATGCGATATCGCGTTTTAAGAAGCATTAGAACACTATTGCTACGATAGGTAGACATTTGCAAACGCTATTTCCTAGCAAAGAAGTGTCGCATTTACATTCATTTGAAGTGTAGGCGAGGAATACATAACACTTAGCAAATCATATTATATCTTACCATGAAACATAGAAATGAGATGCGATATCGCGTTTTAAGAAGCATTAGAACTCTGTTGCTACGATACGTAGACATCTGCAAACGCTATTTCCCTGCAAGGAAGTGTCACATTTACATTCATTTGAATCGTAGACGGGGAATGCATAACACTTCGCTATGAATATTATATCTCATCATGAAACATAGATATGAGATGCAATATCTCGTTTTAAGAAGCGTTTGAACTCTATTGCTTCGATACGTAGACATCTGCAAAAGCTATTTCCTAGCAAGGAAGTGTCGCATTTACATTCATTTGAAGTGTAGACGAGGAATACATGATCCTTCGCAAATTATATTACATCTATACCATGAAACATAGAAATGAGATTCGATGTCGCGTTTTAAGAAGCATTAGAAAGCTATTGCTACGACACGTAGATATCTGCAAACGCTATTTCCTAGCGAGGAAGTATCGCATTCACATTCATTTGAAGTGTAGACGAGGAATACATAACACTTCGCAAATCATGTTATATCTTACCATGAAACATAGAAATGAGATGCGATATCGCGTTTTAAGAATCATATGAACTCTATTGCTACGATACGTAGACATCTGCAATCGCTATTTCCTTGCAAGGAAGTATCGCATTTACATTCATTTGAAGTGTAGGCGAGGAATACATAACACTTCGCAAATCATATTATATCTTACCATGAAACATAGAAATGAGATGCCATATCGCGTTTTAAGAAGCATTAGAACACTATTGCTACGATAGGTAGACATTTGCAAACGCTATTTCCTAGCAAAGAAGTGTCGCATTTACATTCATTTGAAGTGTAGACGAGGAATACATAACACTTCGCAAATCATATTATATCTTACCATGAAACATAGAAATGAGATGCGATATCGCGTTTTAAGAAGCATTAGAACTCTATTGCTACGATACGTAGACATCTGCAAATGCTATTTCCTTGCATGGAAGTGTCGAATTTACATTCATTTGAATCGTAGATGAGGAATGCATAAAACTTCGCAATGAATATTATATCTTATCATCAAACATAGATATGAGATGCAATATCTCGTTTTAAGAATCATATGAACTCTATTGCTACGATACGTAGACATCTGCAGACGCTATTGCGTAGCAAGGAAGTGTCGCATTTACATTCATTTGAACTGTAGACGAGGAATACGTGATACTTCGCAAATCATATTATATCTTACCATGAAACATAGAGATGAGATGCGATATCGCGTTTTAAGAAGCATTTGAACTCTATTGCTTCGATACGTAGACATCTGCAAACGCTATTTCCTTGCAAGGAAGTGTCGCATTTACATTCATTTGAATCGTAGACGAGGAATGCATAACACTTCGCAATGAATATTATATCTTATCATCAAACATAGATATGAGATGCAATATCTCGTTTTAAGGAGCATTAGAAAGCTATTGCTACGATACGTAGACATCTGCAAACGCTATTTCCTAGCGAGGAAGTATCGCATTCACATTCATTTGATGTGTAGACGAGGAATACATAACACTTCGCAAATCATGTTATATCTTACCATGAAACATAGAAATGAGATGCGATATCGCGTTTTAAGAATCATTTAAACTCTATTGCTACGATACGTAGACATCTGCAATCGCTATATCCTTGCAAGGAAGTGTCGCATTTACATTCATTTGAAGTGTAGACGAGGAATACATAACACTTCGCAAATCATATTATATCTTACCATGAAACATAGAAATGAGATGCGATATCGCGTTTTGAGAAGCATTAGAACACTATTGCTACGATAGGTAGACATTTGCAAACGCTATTTCCTAGCAAAGAAGTGTTGCATTTACATTCATTTGAAGTGTAGACGAGGAATACATAACACTTCGCAAATCATATTATATCTTATCATGAAACATAGAAATGAGATGCGATATCGCGTTTTAAGAAGCATTAGAACTCTATTGCCACGATACGTACACATCTGCAATCGCTATTTCCTTGCAAGGAAGTGTCGCATTCACATTCATTTGAAGAGTAGACGAGGAATACATAACACTTCGCAAATCATATTATGTCTTTCCATGAAGCCTAGAAATGAGATGCGATATCGCGTTTTAAGTAGCATTAGATCTCTATTGCTACGATACCTAGACATCGGCAGACGCTATTTCCTAGCAAGGAAGTGTCGCATTTACATTCATTTGAAGTGTAGACGAGGAATACATGATACTTCGCAAATCATATTATATCTTACCATGAAACATAGAAATGAGATGCGATATCGCGTTTGAAGAAGCATTAGAACACTATTGCTACGATAGGTAGACATTTGCAAACGCTATTTCCTAGCAAAGAAGTGTCGCATTTACATTCATTTGAAGTGTAGACGAGGAATACATAACACTTCGCAAATCATATTATATCTTACCATGAAACATAGAAATGAGATGCGATATCGCGTTTTAAGAAGCATTAGAACCCTATTGCTGCGATACGTAGACATCTGCAAACGTTATTTCCTTGCATGGAAGTGTCGCATTTACATTCATTTGAAACGTAGACGAGGAATGCATAACACTTCGCAATCAATATTATACCTTATAATGAAACATAGATATGAGATGCAATATCTCGTTTTAAGAAGCATTTGAACTCTATTGCTACGATACCTAGACATCTGCAGACGCTATTTCCTAGCAAGGAAGTGTCGCATTTACATTCATTTGAAGTGTAGACAAGGAATACATGATACATCGCAAATCATATTATATCTATACCATGAAACTTAGAAATGAGATTCGATGTCGCGTTTTAAGAAGCATTAGAAAGCTATTGCTACGATACGTAGATATGTGCAAACGTTATTTCCTAACGAGGAAGTATCGCATTCACATTCATTTGAAGTGTAGACGAGGAATACATAACACTTCGCAAATCATGTTATATCTTACCATGAAACATAGAAATGAGATGCGATATCGCGTTTTAAGAATCATATGAACCCTATTGCTACGATACGTAGACATCTGCAATCGCTATTTCCTTGCAAGCAAGTGTCGCATTTACTTTCATTTGAAATGTAGACGAGGAATACATAACACTTCGCAAATCATATTATATCTTACCATGAAACATAGAAATGAGATGCGATATCGCGTTTTAAGAAGCATTAGAACACTATTGCTGCGATAGGTAGACATTTGCAAACGCTATTTCCTAGCAAAGAAGTGTCGCATTTACATTCATTTGAAGTGTAGACGAGGAATACATAACACTTCGCAAATCATATTATATCTTACCATGAAACATAGAAATGACATGCGATATTGCGTTTTAAGAAGCATTAGAACTCTATTGCTACGATACCTAGACATCTGCAGACGCTATTTCCTTGCGAGGAAGTGTCGCATTTACATTCATTTGAAGTGTAGACGAGGAATACATGACACTTCGCAAATCATATTATATCTTACCATGAAACATAGAAATGAGATGCGATATCGCGTTTTAAGAAGCATTAGAACACTATTGCTACGATAGGTAGACATTTGCAAACGCTATTTCCTAGCAAAGAAGTGTCGCATTTACATTCATTTGAAGTGTAGGCGAGGAATACATAACACTTCGCAAATCATATTATATCTTACCATGAAACATAGAAATGAGATGCGATATCGCGTTTTAAGAAGCATTAGAACTCTATTGCTACGATACGTAGACATCTGCAAACGCTATTTCCCTGCAAGGAAGTGTCACATTTACATTCATTTGAATCGTAGACGGGGAATGCATAACACTTCGCAATGAATATTATATCTCATCATGAAACATAGATATGAGATGCAATATCTCGTTTTAAGAAGCGTTTGAACTCTATTGCTTCGATACGTAGACATCTGCAAAAGCTATTTCCTAGCAAGGAAGTGTCGCATTTACATTCATTTGAAGTGTAGACGAGGAATACATGATCCTTCGCAAATTATATTATATCTATACCATGAAACATAGAAATGAGATTCGATGTCGCGTTTTAAGAAGCATTAGAAAGCTATTGCTACGACACGTAGATATCTGCAAACGCTATTTCCTAGCGAGGAAGTATCGCATTCACATTCATTTGAAGTGTAGACGAGGAATACATAACACTTCGCAAATCATGTTATATCTTACCATGAAACATAGAAATGAGATGCGATATCGCGTTTTAAGAATCATATGAACTCTATTGCTACGATACGTAGACATCTGCAATCGCTATTTCCTTGCAAGGAAGTATCGCATTTACATTCATTTGAAGTGTAGGCGAGGAATACATAACACTTCGCAAATCATATTATATCTTACCATGAAACATAGAAATGAGATGCGATATCGCGTTTTAAGAAGCACTAGAACTCTATTGCTACGATACGTAGACATCTGCAAACGCTATTTCCTTGCAAGGAAGTGTCGCATTTACATTCATTTGAAGTGTAGACGAGGAATACATGATACTTCGCAAATCATATTATATCTTACCATGAAACATAGAAATGAGATGCGATATCGCGTTTTAAGAAGCATTAGAACTCTATTGCCACGATACGTACACATTTGCAATCGCTATTTCCTTGCAAGGAAGTGTCGCATTTACATTCATTTGAAGAGTAGACGAGGAATACATAACACTTCGCAAATCATATTATATCTTTCCATGAAGCATAGAAATGAGATGCGATATCGCGTTTTAAGTAGCATTAGAACTCTATTGCTACGATACCTAGACATCGGCAGACGCTATTTCCTAGCAAGGAAGTGTCGCATTTACATCCATTTGAAGTGTAGACGAGGAATACATGATACTTCGCAAATCATATTATATCTTACCATGAAACATAGAAATGAGATGCGATATCGCGTTTTAAGAAGCATTAGAACACTATTGCTACGATAGGTAGACATTTGCAAACGCTATTTCCTAGCAAAGAAGTGTCGCATTTACATTCATTTGAAGTGTAGACGAGGAATACATAACACTTCGCAAATCATATTATATCTTACCATGAAACATAGAAATGAGATGCGATATCGCGTTTTAAGAAGTATTAGAACCCTATTGCTACGATACGTAGACATCTGCAAACGCTATTTCCTTGCAAGGAAGTGTCGCATTTACATTCATTTGAAGTGTAGACGAGGAATACATGACACTTCGCAAATCATATTATATCTTACCATGAAACATAGAAATGAGATGCGATATCGCGTTTTTAGAATCATAGAACTCTATTGCTACGATACGTAGACATCTGCAAATGCTATTTCCTTGCATGGAAGTGTCGAATTTACATTCATTTGAATCGTAGACGAGGAATGCATAACACTTCGCAATGAATATTATATCTTATCATCAAACATAGATATGAGATGCAATATCTCGTTTTAAGGAGCATTAGAAAGCTATTGCTACGATACGTAGACATCTGCAAACGCTATTTCCTAGCGAGGAAGTATCGCATTCACATTCATTTGATGTGTAGACGAGGAATACATAACACTTCGCAAATCATGTTATATCTTACCATGAAACATAGAAATGAGATGCGATATCGCGTTTAAGAATCATTTGAACTCTATTGCTACGATACGTAGACATCTGCAATCGCTATTTCCTTGCAAGGAAGTGTCGCATTTACATTCATTTGAAGTGTAGACGAGGAATACATAACACTTCGCTAATCAAATTATATCTTACCCATGAACATAGAAATGAGATGCGATATCGCGTTTTGAGAAGCATTAGAACACTATTGCTACGATAGGTAGACATTTGCAAACGCTATTTCCTAGCAAAGAAGTGTCGCATTTACATTCATTTGAAGTGTAGACGAGGAATACATAACACTTCGCAAATCATATTATATCTCATCATGAAACATAGAAATGAGATGCGATATCGCGTTTTAAGAAGCATTAGAACTCTATTGCTACGATACGTAGACATCTGCAAACGCTATTTCCTAGCGAGGAAGTGTCGCATTCACATTCATTTGAAGTGTAGACGAGGAATACATGACACTTCGCAAATCATATTATATCTTACCACGAAACGTAGAAATGAGATGCAATATAGCGTTTTAAGAATCATAAGAACTCTATTGCTACGATACGTAGACATCTGCAAACGCTATTTCCTTGCAAGAAGTGTCGCATTTACATTCATTTGAAGTGTAGACGAGGAATACATAACACTTCGCAAATCATATTATATCTTACCATGAAACATAGAAATGAGATGCGATATCGCGTTTTTAGAATCATAAGAACTCTATTGCTACGATACTTAGACATCTGCAAATGCTATTTCCTTGCATGGAAGTGTCGAATTTACATTCATTTGAATCGTAGATGAGGAATGCATAAAACTTCGCAATGAATATTATATCTTATCATCAAACATAGATATGAGATGCAATATCTCGTTTTAAGAATCATATGAACTCTATTGCTACGATACGTAGACATCTGCAGACGCTATTGCGTAGCAAGGAAGTGTCGCATTTACATTCATTTGAACTGTAGACGAGGAATACGTGATACTTCGCAAATCATATTATATCTTACCATGAAACATAGAGATGAGATGCGATATCGCGTTTTGAGAAGCATTTGAACTCTATTGCTTCGATACGTAGACATCTGCAAACGCTATTTCCTTGCAAGGAAGTGTCGCATTTACATTCATTTGATGTGTAGACGAGGAATACATAACACTTCGCAAATCATATTATATCTTACCATGAAACATAGAAATGAGATGCGATATCGCGTTTTAAGTAGCATTAGAACTCTGTTGCTACGATACGTAGACATCTGCAAACGCTATTTCCTAGCGAGGAAGTGTCGCATTCACATTCATTTGAATTGTAGACCAGGAATACATGACACTTCGCAAATCATATTATATCTTACCATGAAACATAGAAATGAGATGCGATATCGCGTTTTAAGAATCATTTGAACTCTATTGCTACGATACGTAGACATCTGCAATCGCTATTTCCTTGCAAGGAAGTGTCGCATTTACATTCATTTGAAGTGTAGACGAGGAATACATAACACTTCGCAAATCATATTATATCTTATCATGAAACATAGAAATGAGATGCGATATCGCGTTTTAAGAAGCATTAGAACTCTATTGCTGCGATACGTAGACATCTGCAAACGCTATTTCCTAGCGAGGAAGTGTCGCATTCACATTCATTTGAAGTGTAGACGAGGAATACATGACACTTCGCAAATCATATTATATCTTACCACGAAACGTAGAAATGAGATGCAATATAGCGTTTTAAGAATCATAAGAACTCTATTGCTACGATACGTAGACATCTGCAAATGCTATTTCCTTGCATGGAAGTGTCGCATTTACATTCATTTGAATCGTAGACGAGGAATGCATAACACTTCGCAATGAATATTATATCTTATCATCAAACATAGATATGAGATGCAATATCTCGTTTTAAGAAGCATTAGAAAGCTATTGCTACGATACGTAGACATCTGCAAACGCTATTTCCTAGCGAGGAAGTATCGCATTCACATTCATTTGAAGTGTAGACGAGGAATACATAACACTTCGCAAATCATGTTATATCTTACCATGAAACATAGAAATGATATGCGATATCGCGTTTTAAGAAGCATTAGAACCCTATTGCTACGATACGTAGACATCTGCAAACGTTATTTCCTTGCATGGAAGTGTCGCATTTACATTCATTTGAAACGTAGACGAGGAATGCATAACACTTCGCAATCAATATTATATCTTATCATGAAACATAGATATGAGATGCAATATCTCGTTTTAAGAAGCATTTGAACTCTATTGCTACGATACCTAGACATCTGCAGACGCTATTTCCTAGCAAGGAAGTGTCGCATTTACATTCATTTGAAGTGTAGACAAGGAATACATGATACTTCGCAAATCATATTATATCTATACCATGAAACATAGAAATGAGATTCGATATCGCGTTTTAAGAAGCATTAGAAGGCAATTGCTACGATACGTAGATATGTGCAAACGTTATTTCCTAGCGAGGAAGTATCGCATTCACATTCATTTGAAGTGTAGACGAGGAATACATAACACTTCGCAAATCATGTTATATCTTACCATGAAACATAGAAATGAGATGCGATATCGCGTTTTAAGAATCATATGAACTCTATTGCTACGGTACGTAGACATCTGCAATCGCTATTTCCTTGCAAGGAAGTGTCGCATTTACATTCATTTGAAGTGTATGCGAGGAATACATAACACTTCCCAAATCATATTATATCTTACCATGAAACATAGAAATGAGATGCGATATCGCGTTTTAAGAAGCATTAGAAAGCTATTGCTACGATACGTAGACATCTGCAAACGCTATTTCCTAGCGAGGAAGTGTGGCATTCACATTCATTTGAAGTGTAGACGAGGAATACATGACACTTCGCAAATCATATTATATCTTACCATGAAACATAGAAATGAGATGCGATATCGCGTTTTAAGTAGCATTAGAACTCTGTTGCTACGATACGTAGACATCTGCAAACGCTATTTCCTAGCGAGGAAGTGTCGCATTCACATTCATTTGAATTGTAGACGAGGAATACATGACACTTCGCAAATCATATTATATCTTACCATGAAACGTAGAAGTGAGATGCAATATAGCGTTTTTAGAATCATAAGAACTCTATTGCTACGATACGTAGACATCTGCAAATGCTATTTCCTTGCATGGAAGTGTCGCATTTACATTCATTTGAATCGTAGACGAGGAATGCATAACACTTCGCAATGAATATTATATCTTATCATCAAACATAGATATGAGATGCAATATCTCGTTTTAAGAAGCATTAGAAAGCTATTGCTACGATACGTAGATATCTGCAAACGCTATTTCCTAGCGAGGAAGTATCGCATTCACATTCATTTGAAGTGTAGACGAGGAATATATAACACTTCGCAAATCATGTTATATCTTACCATGAAACATAGAAATGAGATGCGATATCGCGTTTTAAGAATCACATGAACTCTATTGCTACGATACGTAGACATCTGCAATCGCTATTTCCTTGCAAGGAAGTGTCGCATTTACATTCATTTGAAGTGTAGGCGAGGAATACATAACACTTCGCAAATCATATTATATCTTCCCATGAAACATAGAAATGAGATGCGATATCGCGTTTTAAGAAGCATTAGGAAGAAATTGCTACGATACGTAGATATCTGCAAACGCTATTTCCTAGCGAGGAAGTATCGCATTCACATTCATTTGAAGTGTAGACGAGGGATACATAACACTTCGCAAATCATGTTATATCTTACCATGAAACATAGAAATGAGATGCGATATCGCGTTTTAAGAATCATATGAACTCTATTGCTACGATACGTAGACATCTGCAATCGCTATTTCCTTGCAAGGAAGTGTCGCATTTACATTCATTTGAAGTGTATGCGCGGAATACATAACACTTCCCAAATCATATTATATCTTACCATGAAACATAGAAATGAGATGCGATATCGCGTTTTAAGAAGCATTAGAAAGCTATTGCTACGATACGTAGACATCTGCAAACGCTATTTCCTAGCGAGGAAGTGTGGCGTTCACATTCATTTGAAGTGTAGACGAGGAATACATGACACTTCGCAAATCATATTATATCTTACCATGAAACGTAGAAATGAGATGCAATATCTCGTTTTAAGAATCATATGAACCCTATTGCTACGATACGTAGACATCTGCAGACGCTATTGCGTAGCAAGCAAGTGTCGCATTTACATTCATTTGAAGTGTAGACGAGGAGTACGTGATACTTCGCAAATCATATTATATCTTACCATGAAACATAGAGATGAGATGCGATATCGCGTTTTAAGAAGCATTTGAACTCTATTGCTTCGATACGTAGGCATCTGCAAACGCTATTTCCTTGCAAGGAAGTGTCGCATTTACATTCATTTGAAGTGTAGACGAGGAATACATAACACTTCGCAAATCATATTATATCTTACCATGAAACATAGAAATGAGATGCGATATCGCGTTTTAAGTTGCATTAGAACTCTGTTGCTACGATACGTAGACATCTGCAAACGCTATTTCCTAGCGAGGAAGTGTCGCATTCACATTCATTTGAATTGTAGACGAGGAATACATGACACTTCGCAAATCATATTATATCTTACCATGAAACGTAGAAGTGAGATGCAATATAGCGTTTTTAGAATCATAAGAACTCTATTGCTACGATACGTAGACATCTGCAAATGCTATTTCCTTGCATGGAAGTGTCGCATTTACATTCATTTGAATCGTAGACGAGGAATGCATAACACTTCGCAATGAATATTATATCTTATCATCAAACATAGATATGAGATGCAATATCTCGTTTTAAGAAGCATTAGAAAGCTATTGCTACGATACGTAGATATCTGCAAACGCTATTTCCTAGCGAGGAAGTATCGCATTCACATTCATTTGAAGTGTAGACGAGGAATATATAACACTTCGCAAATCATGTTATATCTTACCATGAAACATAGAAATGAGATGCGATATCGCGTTTTAAGAATCACATGAACACTATTGCTACGATACGTAGACATCTGCAATCGCTATTTCCTTGCAAGGAAGTGTCGCATTTACATTCATTTGAAGTGTAGGCGAGGAATACATAACACTTCGCAAATCATATTATATCTTCCCATGAAACATAGAAATGAGATGCGATATCGCGTTTTAAGAAGCATTAGAAAGAAATTGCTACGATACGTAGATATCTGCAAACGCTATTTCCTAGCGAGGAAGTATCGCATTCACATTCATTTGAAGTGTAGACGAGGGATACATAACACTTCGCAAATCATGTTATATCTTACCATGAAACATAGAAATGAGATGCGATATCGCGTTTTAAGAATCATATGAACTCTATTGCTACGATACGTAGACTTCTGCAATCGCTATTTCCTTGCAAGGAAGTGTCGCATTTACATTCATTTGACGTGTAGGCGAGGAATACATAACACTTCGCAAATCATATTATATCTTACCATGAAGCATAGAAATGAGATGCGATATCGCGTATTAAGTAGCATTAGAACTCTATTGCTACGATACCTAGACATCGGCAGACGCTATTTCCTAGCAAGGAAGTGTCGCATTTACATTCATTTGAAGTGTAGACGAGGAATACATGATACTTTCGCAAATCATATTATATCTTATCATGAAACATAGAAATGAGATGCGATATCGCGTTTTAAGAAGCATTAGAACTCTATTGCTACGATACGTAGACATCTGCAAACGCTATTTCCTTGCAAAGAAGTGTCGCATTTACATTCATTTGAAGTGTAGACGAGGAATACATAACACTTCCCAAATCATATTATATCTTACCATGAAACATAGAAATGAGATGCGATATCGCGTTTTAAGAAGCATTAGAAAGCTATTGCTACGATACGTAGACATCTGCAAACGCTATTTCCTAGCGAGGAAGTGTGGCGTTCACATTCATTTGAAGTGTAGACGAGGAATACATGACACTTCGCAAATCATATTATATCTTACCATGAAACGTAGAAATGAGATGCAATATCTCGTTTTAAGAATCATATGAACCCTATTGCTACGATACGTAGACATCTGCAGACGCTATTGCGTAGCAAGCAAGTGTCGCATTTACATTCATTTGAAGTGTAGACGAGGAGTACGTGATACTTCGCAAATCATATTATATCTTACCATGAAACATAGAGATGAGATGCGATATCGCGTTTTAAGAAGCATTTGAACTCTATTGCTTCGATACGTAGGCATCTGCAAACGCTATTTCCTTGCAAGGAAGTGTCGCATTTACATTCATTTGAAGTGTAGACGAGGAATACATAACACTTCGCAAATCATATTATATCTTACCATGAAACATAGAAATGAGATGCGATATCGCGTTTTAAGTTGCATTAGAACTCTGTTGCTACGATACGTAGACATCTGCAAACGCTATTTGCTAGCGAGGAAGTGTCGCATTCACATTCATTTGAATTGTAGACGAGGAATACATGACACTTCGCAAATCATATTATATCTTACCATGAAACGTAGAAGTGAGATGCAATATAGCGTTTTTAGAATCATAAGAACTCTATTGCTACGATACGTAGACATCTGCAAATGCTATTTCCTTGCATGGAAGTGTCGCATTTACATTCATTTGAATCGTAGACGAGGAATGCATAACACTTCGCAATGAATATTATATCTTATCATGAAACATAGAAATGAGATGCGATATCGCGTTTTAAGAAGCATTAGAACTCTATTGCTACGATACGTAGACATCTGCAAACGCTATTTCCTAGCGAGGAAGTGTCGCATTCACATTCATTTCAAAAGTAGACGAGTAATATATAACACTTCGCAAATCATGTTATATCTTACCATGAAACATAGAAATGAGATGCGATATCGCGTTTTAAGAATCACATGAACTCTATTGCTACGATACGTAGACATCTGCAATCGCTATTTCCTTGCAAGGAAGTGTCGCATTTACATTCATTTGAAGTGTAGGCGAGGAATACATAACACTTCGCAAATCATATTATATCTTCCCATGAAACATAGAAATGAGATGCGATATCGCGTTTTAAGAAGCATTAGAAAGAAATTGCTACGATACGTAGATATCTGCAAACGCTATTTCCTAGCGAGGAAGTATCGCATTCACATTCATTTGAAGTGTAGACGAGGGATACATAACACTTCGCAAATCATGTTATATCTTACCATGAAACATAGAAATGAGATGCGATATCGCGTTTTAAGAATCATATGAACTCTATTGCTACGATACGTAGACATCTGCAATCGCTATTTCCTTGCAAGGAAGTGTCGCATTTACATTCATTTGACGTGTAGGCGAGGAATACATAACACTTCGCAAATCATATTATATCTTACCATGAAGCATAGAAATGAGATGCGATATCGCGTATTAAGTAGCATTAGAACTCTATTGCTACGATACCTAGACATCGGCAGACGCTATTTCCTAGCAAGGAAGTGTCGCATTTACATTCATTTGAAGTGTAGACGAGGAATACATGATACTTTCGCAAATCATATTATATCTTATCATGAAACATAGAAATGAGATGCGATATCGCGTTTTAAGAAGCATTAGAACTCTATTGCTACGATACGTAGACATCTGCAAACGCTATTTCCTTGCAAAGAAGTGTCGCATTTACATTCATTTGAAGTGTAGACGAGGAATACATAACACTTCGCAAATCATATTATATCTTATCATGAAACATAGAAATGAGATGCGATATCGCGTTTTAAGAAGCATTAGAACTCTATTGCTACGATACGTAGACATCTGCAAACGCTATTTCCTAGCGAGGAAGTGTCGCATTCACATTCATTTCAAAAGTAGACGAGTAATACATGACACTTCGCAAATCATATTATATCTTACCATGAAACGTAGAAATGAGATGCAATATAGCGTTTTAAGAATCATAAGAACTCTATTGCTACGATACGTAGACATCTGCAAACGCTATTTCCTTGCAAGGAAGTGTCGCATTTACATTCATTTGAATCGTAGACGGGGAATGCATAACACTTCGCAATGAATATTATATCTTACCATGAAACATAGAAATGAGATGCGATATCGCGTTTTAAGAAGCATTAGAACTCTATTGCTACGATACCTAGACATCTGCAGACGCTATTTCCTAGCAAGGAAGTGTCGCACTTACATTCATTTGAAGTGTAGACGAGGAATACATGATACTTCGCATATCATATTATATCTATACCATGAAACATAGAAATGAGATTCGATATCGCGTTTTAAGAAGCATTAGAATGCTATTGCTACGATACGTAGATATCTGCAAACGCTATTTCCTAGCGAGGAAGTATCGCATTCACATTCATTTGAAGTGTAGACGAGGAATACATAACACTTCGCAAATCATGTTATATCTTACCATGAAACATAGAAATGAGATGCGATATCGCGTTTTAAGAAGCATTAGAACACTATTGCTACGATATGTAGACATTTGCAAACGCTATTTCCTAGCAAAGAAGTGTCGCATTTACATTCATTTGAAGTGTAGACGAGGAATACATAAAACTTCGCAAATCATATTATATCTTACCATGAAACATAGAAATGAGATGCGATATCGCGTTTTAAGAAGCATTAGAACTCTATTGCTACGATACCTAGACATCTGCAGACGCTATTTCCTTGCAAGGAAGTGTCGCACTTACATTCATTTGAAGTGTAGACGAGGAATACATGATACTTCGCATATCATATTATATCTATACCATGAAACATAGAAATGAGATTCGATATCGCGTTTTAAGAAGCATTAGAATGCTATTGCTACGATACGTAGATATCTGCAAACGCTATTTCCTAGCGAGGAAGTATCGCATTCACATTCATTTGAAGTGTAGACGAGGAATACATAACACTTCGCAAATCATGTTATATCTTACCATGAAACATAGAAATGAGATGCGATATCGCGTTTTAAGAAGCATTAGAACACTATTGCTACGATATGTAGACATTTGCAAACGCTATTTCCTAGCAAAGAAGTGTCGCATTTACATTCATTTGAAGTGTAGACGAGGAATACATAAAACTTCGCAAATCATATTATATCTTACCATGAAACATAGAAATGAGATGCGATATCGCGTTTTAAGAAGCATTAGAACTCTATTGCTACGATACCTAGACATCTGCAGACGCTATTTCCTTGCAAGGAAGTGTCGCATTTACATTCATTTGAAGTGTAGACGAGGAATACATGACACTTCGCAAATCATATTATATCTTACCATGAAACATAGAAATGAGATGCGATATCGCGTTTTAAGAAGCATTAGAACACTATTGCTACGATAGGTAGACATTTGCAAACGCTATTTCCTAGCAAAGAAGTGTCGCATTTTCATTCATTTGAAGTGTAGACGAGGAATACATAAATCTTCGCAAATCATATTATATCTTACCATGAAACATAGAAATGAGATGCGATATCGCGTTTTAAGAAGCATTAGAAAGAAATTGCTACGATACGTAGATATCTGCAAACGCTATTTCCTAGCGAGGAAGTATCGCATTCACATTCATTTGAAGTGTAGACGAGGGATACATAACACTTCGCAAATCATGTTATATCTTACCATGAAACATAGAAATGAGATGCGATATCGCGTTTTAAGAATCATATGAACTCTATTGCTACGATACGTAGACATCTGCAATCGCTATTTCCTTGCAAGGAAGTGTCGCATTTACATTCATTTGACGTGTAGGCGAGGAATACATAACACTTCGCAAATCATATTATATCTTACCATGAAGCATAGAAATGAGATGCGATATCGCGTATTAAGTAGCATTAGAACTCTATTGCTACGATACCTAGACATCGGCAGACGCTATTTCCTAGCAAGGAAGTGTCGCATTTACATTCATTTGAAGTGTAGACGAGGAATACATGATACTTTCGCAAATCATATTATATCTTATCATGAAACATAGAAATGAGATGCGATATCGCGTTTTAAGAAGCATTAGAACTCTATTGCTACGATACGTAGACATCTGCAAACGCTATTTCCTTGCAAGGAAGTGTCGCATTTACATTCATTTGAAGTGTAGACGAGGAATACATAACACTTCGCAAATCATATTATATCTTATCATGAAACATAGAAATGAGATGCGATATCGCGTTTTAAGAAGCATTAGAACTCTATTGCTACGATACGTAGACATCTGCAAACGCTATTTCCTAGCGAGGAAGTGTCGCATTCACATTCATTTGAAATGTAGACGAGTAATACATGACACTTCGCAAATCATATTATATCTTACCATGAAACGTAGAAATGAGATGCAATATAGCGTTTTAAGAATCATAAGAACTCTATTGCTACGATACGTAGACATCTGCAAACGCTATTTCCTTGCAAGGAAGTGTCGCATTTACATTCATTTGAATCGTAGACGGGGAATGCATAACACTTCGCAATGAATATTATATCTTACCATGAAACATAGAAATGAGATGCGATATCGCGTTTTAAGAAGCATTAGAACTCTATTGCTACGATACCTAGACATCTGCAGACGCTATTTCCTAGCAAGGAAGTGTCGCACTTACATTCATTTGAAGTGTAGACGAGGAATACATGATACTTCGCATATCATATTATATCTATACCATGAAACATAGAAATGAGATTCGATATCGCGTTTTAAGAAGCATTAGAATGCTATTGCTACGATACGTAGATATCTGCAAACGCTATTTCCTAGCGAGGAAGTATCGCATTCACATTCATTTGAAGTGTAGACGAGGAATACATAACACTTCGCAAATCATGTTATATCTTACCATGAAACATAGAAATGAGATGCGATATCGCGTTTTAAGAAGCATTAGAACACTATTGCTACGATATGTAGACATTTGCAAACGCTATTTCCTAGCAAAGAAGTGTCGCATTTACATTCATTTGAATCGTAGACGAGGAATGCATAACACTTCGCAATCAATATTATATCTTACCATGAAACATAGAAATGAGATGCGATATCGCTTTTTAAGTAGCATTAGAACTCTATTGCTACGATACCTAGACATCTGCAGACGCTACTTCCTTGCAAGGAATTGTCGCATTAACATTCATTTGAAGTGTAGACGAGGAATACATGATACTTCGCAAACCATATTATATCTTACCATGAAACATAGAAATGAGATGCGATATCGCGTTTTAAGAAGCATCAGAACACTATTGCTACGATAGGTAGACATTTGCAAACGCTATTTCCTAGCAAAGAAGTGTCGCATTTACATTCATTTGAAGTGTAGACGAGGAATACATAACACTTCGCAAATCATGTTATATCTTACCATGAAACATAGAAATGAGATGCGATATCGCGTTTTAAGAAGCATTAGAACACTATTGCTACGATAGGTAGACATTTGCAAACGCTATTTCCTAGCAAAGAAGTGTCGCATTTACATTCATTTGAAGTGTAGACGAGGAATACATAACACTTCGCAAATCATGTTATATCTTACCATGAAACATAGAAATGTGATGCGATATCGCGTTTTAAGAAGCATTAGAACACTATTGCTACGATAGGTAGACATTTGCAAACGCTATTTCCTAGCAAAGAAGTGTCGCATTTACATTCATTTGAAGTGTAGACGAGGAATACGTGATACTTCGCAAATCATATTATATCTTACCATGAAACATAGAAATGAGATGTGATATCGCGTTTTAAGATGCATTAGAACACTATTGCTACGATAGGTAGACATCTGTAAACGCTATTTCCTTGCAAGGAAGTGTCGCATTAAATTCATTTGAAGTGTAGACGAGAAATACATGACACTTCGCAAATCATACTATATCTTACCATGAAACATAGGAATGAGTTTCGATATCGCGTTTTAAGAAGCATTAGAAAGCTATTGCTACGATACGTAGACATCTGCAAACGCTATTTCCTAGCGAGGAAGTATCGCATTCGCATTCATTTGAAGTGTAGACGAGGAATACATAACACTTCGCAAATCATATTATATCTTACCATGAAACATAGAAATGAGATGCGATATCGCGTTTTAAGAATCATATGAACTCTATTGCTACGATACGTAGACATCTGCAATCGCTATTTCCTTGCAAGGAAGTGTCGCATTTACATTCAGTTGAATCGTAGACGAGGAATGCATAACACTTCGCAATGAATATTATATCTTATCAGGAAACATAGATATGAGATGCAATATCTCGCTTTGAGAATCATATGAACTCTATTGCTACGATACGTAGACATCTGCAGACGATATTGCCTGGCAAGGAAGTGTCGCATTTACATTCTTTTGATGTGTAGACGAGGAATACGTGATACTTCGCAAATCATATTATATCTTACCATGAAACATAGGAATGAGATTCGATATCGCGTTTTAAGAAGCATTAGAAAGCTATTGCTACGATAGGTAGACATTTGCAAACGCTATTTCCTAGCAAAGAAGTGTCGCATTTACATTCATTTGAAGTGTAGACGAGGAATACATGATACTTCGCAAATCATATTATATCTTACCATGAAACATAGAAATGAGATGCGATATCGCGTTTTATGAAGCATTAGAACACTATTGCTACGATAGGTAGACATCTGTAAACGCTATTTCCTTGCAAGGAAGTGTCGCATTTACATTCATTTGAAGTGTAGACGAGAAATACATGACACTTCGCAAATCATATTATATCTTACCATCAAACATAGGAATGAGATTCGATATCGCGTTTTAAGAAGCATTAGAAAGCTATTACTACGATACGTAGACATCTGCAAACGCTATTTCCTAGGGAGGAAGTATCGCATTCACATTCATTTGAAGTGTAGACGAGGAATACATAACACTTCGCAAATCATGTTATATCTTACCATGAAACATAGAAATGAGATGCGATATCGCGTTTTAAGTAGCATTAGAACTCTATTGCTACGATACCTAGACATCTGCAGACGCTATTTCCTAGCAAGGAAGTGTCGCATTAACATTCATTTGAAGTGTAGACGAGGAATACATGATACTTCGCAAACCATATTATATCTTACCATGAAACATAGAAATGAGATGCGATATCGCGTTTTAAGAAGCATTAGAACACTATTGCTACGATAGGTAGACATTTGCAAACGCTATTTCCTAGCAAAGAAGTGTCGCATTTACATTCATTTGAAGTGTAGACGAGGAATACATAACACTTAGCAAATCATGTTATATCTTACCATGAAACATAGAAATGAGATGCGATATCGCGTTTTAAGAATCATATGAACTCTATTGCTACGATACGTAGACATCTGCAATCGCTATTTCCTTGCAAGGAAGTGTCGCATTTACTTTCATTTGAAATGTAGACGAGGAATACATAACACTTCGCAAATCATATTATATCTTACCATGAAACATAGAAATGAGATGCGTTATCGCGTTTTAAGAAGCATTAGAAAGCTATTGCTACGATACCTAGACATCTGCAGACGCTATTTCCTTGCAAGGAAGTGTCGCATTTACATTCATTTGAAGTGTAGACGAGGAATACATAACACTTCGCAAATCATGTTATACCTTACCATGAAACATAGAAATGAGATGCGATATCGCGTTTTAAGAAGCATTAGAACACTATTGCTACGATAGGTAGACATCTGTAAACGCTATTTACTTGCAAGGAAGTGTCGCATTAAATTCGTTTGAAGTGTAGACGAGAAATACATGACACTTCGCAAATCATACTATATCTTACCATGAAACATAGGAATGAGATTCGATATCGCGTTTTAAGAAGCATTAGAAAGCTATTGCTACGATACGTAGACATCTGCAAACGCTATTTCCTAGCGAGGAAGTATCGCATTCACATTCATTTGAAGTGTAGACGAGGAATACATAACACTTCGCAAATCATATTATATCTTACCATGAAACATAGAAATGAGATGCGATATCGCGTTTTAAGAATCATATGAACTCTATTGCTACGATACGTAGACATCTGCAATCGCTATTTCCTTGCAAGGAAGTGTCGCATTTACATTCAGTTGAATCGTAGACGAGGAATGCATAACACTTCGCAATGAATATTATATCTTATCAGGAAACATAGATATGAGATGCAATATCTCGCTTTAAGAATCATATGAACTCTATTGCTACGATACGTAGACATCTGCAGACGATATTGCCTAGCAAGGAAGTGTCGCATTTACATTCATTTGATGTGTAGACGAGGAATACGTGATACTTCGCAAATCATATTATATCCTACCATGAAACATAGAGATGAGATGCGATATCGCGTTATAAGAAGCATTTGAACTCTATTGCTTCGATACGTAGACATCTGCAAACGCTATTTCCTTCCAAGGAAGTGTAGCATTTACATTCATTTGAAGTGTAGACGAGGAATACATGACACATCGCAAATCATATTATATCTTACCATGAATCATAGAAATGAGATGCGATATCGCGTTTTAAGAATCATAAGAACTCTATTGCTACGATACGTAGACATCTGCAAACGCTATTTCCTTGCAAGGAAGTGTCGCATTTACATTCATTTGAATCGTAGACGAGGAATGCATAACACTTCGCAATGAATATTATATCTTACCATGAAACATAGAAATGAGATGCGATATCGCGTTTTAAGTAGCATTAGAACTCTATTGCTACGATACCTAGACATCTGCAGACGCTATTTCCTAGCAAGGAATTGTCGCATTAACATTCATTTGAAGTGTAGACGAGGAATACATGATACTTCGCAAACCATATTATATCTTACCATGAAACATAGAAATGAGATGCGATATCGCGTTTTAAGAAGCATTAGAACACTATTGCTACGATAGGTAGACATTTGCAAACGCTATTTCCTAGCAAAGAAGTGTCGCATTTACATTCATTTGAAGTGTAGACGAGGAATACATAACACTTCGCAAATCATGTTATATCTTACCATGAAACATAGAAATGAGATGCGATATCGCGCTTTAAGAAGCATTAGAACACTATTGCTACGATAGGTAGACATTTGCAAACGCTATTTCCTAGCAAAGAAGTGTCGCATTTACATTCATTTGAAGTGTAGACGAGGAATACATGATACTTCGCAAATCATATTATATCTTACCATGAAACATAGAAATGAGATGCGATATCGCGTTTTAAGAAGCATTAGAACACTATTGCTACGATAGGTAGACATCTGTAAACGCTATTTCCTTGCAAGGAAGTGTCGCACTTACATTCATTTGAAGTGTAGACGAGAAATACATGACACTTCGCAAATCATATTATATCTTACCATGAAACATAGGAATGAGATTCGATATCGCGTTTTAAGAAGCATTAGAAAGCTATTACTACGATACGTAGACATCTGCAAACGCTATTTCCTAGCGGGGAAGTATCGCATTCACATTCATTTGAAGTGTAGACGAGGAATACATAACACTTCGCAAATCATGTTATATCTTACCATGAAACATAGAAATGAGATGCGATATCGCGTTTTAAGTAGCATTAGAACTCTATTGCTACGATACCTAGACATCTGCAGACGCTATTTCCTAGCAAGGAAGTGTCGCATTAACATTCATTTGAAGTGTAGACGAGGAATACATGATACTTCGCAAACCATATTATATCTTACCATGAAACATAGAAATGAGATGCGATATCGCGTTTTAAGAAGCATTAGAACACTATTGCTACGATAGGTAGACATTTGCAAACGCTATTTCCTAGCAAAGAAGTGTCGCATTTACATTCATTTGAAGTGTAGACGAGGAATACATGATACTTCGCAAATCATATTATATCTTACCATGAAACATAGAAATGAGATGCGATATCGCGTTTTAAGAAGCATTAGAACACTATTCCTACGATAGGTAGACATCTGTAAACGCTATTTCCTTGCAAGGAAGTGTCGCATTTACATTCATTTGATGTGTAGACGAGAAATACATGACACTTCGCAAATCATATTATATCTTACCATCAAACATAGGAATGAGATTCGATATCGCGTTTTAAGAAGCATTAGAAAGCTATTACTACGATACGTAGACATCTGCAAACGCTATTTCCTAGCGAGGAAGTATCGCATTCACATTCATTTGAAGTGTAGACGAGGAATACATAACACTTTGCAAATCATGTTATATCTTACCATGAAACATAGAAATGAGATGCGATATCGCGTTTTAAGTAGCATTAGAACTCTATTGCTACGATACCTAGACATCTGCAGACGCTATTTCCTAGCAAGGAAGTGTCGCATTAACATTCATTTGAAGTGTAGACGAGGAATACATGATACTTCGCAAACCATATTATATCTTACCATGAAACATAGAAATGAGATGCGATATCGCGTTTTAAGAAGCATTAGAACACTATTGCTACGATAGGTAGACATTTGCAAACGCTATTTCCTAGCAAAGAAGTGTCGCATTTACATTCATTTGAAGTGTAGACGAGGAATACATAACACTTCGCAAATCATGTTATATCTTACCATGAAACATAGAAATGAGATGCGATATCGCGTTTTAAGAATCATATGAACTCTATTGCTACGATACGTAGACATCTGCAATCGCTATTTCCTTGCAAGGAAGTGTCGCATTTACTTTCATTTGAAATGTAGACGAGGAATACATAACACTTCGCAAATCATATTATATCTTACCATGAAACATAGAAATGAGATGCGTTATCGCGTTTTAAGAAGCATTAGAAAGCTATTGCTACGATACCTAGACATCTGCAGACGCTATTTCCTTGCAAGGAAGTGTCGCATTTACATTCATTTGAAGTGTAGACGAGGAATACATGACACTTCGCAAATCATATTATATCTTACCATGAAACATAGAAATGAGATGCGATATCGCGCTTTAAGAAGCATTAGAACACTATTGCTACGATAGGTAGACATTTGCAAACGCTATTTCCTTGCAAGGAAGTGTCGCATTTACATTCATTTGAATCGTAGACGAGGAATACATAACACTTCGCAAATCATATTATATCTTACCATGAAGCATAGAAATGAGATGCGATATCGCGTTTTAAGTAGCATTAGAACTCTATTGCTACGATACCTAGACATCGGCAGACGCTATTTCCTAGCAAGGAAGTGTCGCATTTACATTCATTTAAAGTGTAGACGAGAAATACATGACACTTCGCAAATCATATTATATCTTACCATGAAACATAGAAATGAGATTCGATATCGCGTTTTAAGAAGCATTAGGAAGCTATTGCTACGATACGTAGACATCTGCAAACGCTATTTCCTAGCGAGGAAGTATCGCATTCACATTCATTTGAAGTGTAGACGAGGAATACATAACACTTCGCAAATCATGTTATATCTTACCATGAAACATAGAAATGAGATGCGATATCGCGTTTTAAGTATCATATGAACTCTATTGCTACGATACGTAGACGTCTGCAGTCGCTATTTCCTTGCAAGGAAGTGTCGCATTTACTTTCATTTGAAGTGTAGACGAGGAATACATAACACTTCGCAAATCATATTATATCTTACCATGAAACATAGAAATGAGATGCGATATCGCGTTCTAAGAAGCATTAGAACCCTATTGCTACGATACGTAGACATCTGCAAACGCTATTTCCTTGCAAGGAAGTGTCGCATTTACATTCATTCGAATCGTAGACGAGGAATGCATAACACTTCGCAATGAATATTATATCTTATCAGGAAATATAGATATGAGATGCAATATCTCGCTTTAAGATTCATATGAACTCTATTGCTACGATACGGAGACATCTGCAGACGCTATTGCCTAGGAAGGAAGTGTCGCATTTACATTCATTTGATGTGTAGACGAGGAATACGTGATACTTCGCAAATCATATTATATCTTACCATGAAACATAGAGATGAGATTCGATATCGCGTTTTAAGAAGCATTAGAAAGCTATTGCTACGATACGTAGACATCTGCAAACGCTATTTCCTAGCGAGGAAGTATCGCATACACAATCATTTGAAGTGTAGACGAGGAATACATAACACTTCGCAAATCATGTTATATCTTACCATGAAACATAGAAATGAGATTCGATATCGCGTTTTAAGAATCATATGAACTCTATTGCTACGATACGTAGACATCTGCAATCGCTATTTCCTTGCAAGGAAGTGTCGCATTTACTTTCATTTGAAGTGTAGACGAGGAATACATAACACTTCGCAAATCATATTATATCTTACCATGAAGCATAGAAATGAGATGCGATATCGCGTTTTAAGTAGCATTAGAACTCTATTGCTACGATACCTAGACATCGGCAGACGCTATTTCCTAGCAAGGAAGTGTCGCATTTACATTCATTTAAAGTGTAGACGAGGAATACATGATACTTCGCAAATCGTATTATATCTTACCATGAAACATTGAAATGAGATGCGATATCGCGTTTCAAGAAGCAATAGGACACTATTCCTACGATAGGTAGACATCTGTAAACGCTATTTCCTTGCAAGGAAGTGTCGCATTTACATTCCTTTGAAGTGTAGACGAGAAATACATGACACTTCGCAAATCATATTATATCTTACCATGAAACATAGAAATGAGATTCGATATCGCGTTTTAAGAAGCATTAGAAAGCTATTACTACGATACGTAGACATCTGCAAACGCTATTTCCTAGCGAGGAAGTATCGCATTCACATTCATTTGAAGTGCAGACGAGGAATACTTAACACTTCGCAAATCATATTATATCTTACCATGAAACATAGAAATGAGATGCGATATCGCGTTTTAAGAATCATAAGAACTCTATTGCTACGATACGTAGACATCTGCAAACGCTATTTCCTTGCAAGGAAGTGTCGCATTTACATTCATTTGAATCGTAGACGAGGAATGCATAACACTTCGCAATGAATATTATATCTTACCATGAAGCATAGAAATGAGATGCGATATCGCGTTTTAAGAAGCATCAGAAAGCTATTGCTACGATACCAAGACATCTGCAGACGCTATTTCCTTGCAAGGAAGTGTCGCATTTACATTCATTATAAGTGTAGACGAGGAATACATGACACTTCGCAAATCATATTATATCTTACCATGAAACATAGATATGAGATGCGATATCGCGTTTTAAGAAGCATTAGAACACTATTGCTACGATAGGTAGACATTTGCAAACGCTATTTCCTAGCAAAGAAGTGTCGCATTTACATTCATTTGAAGTGTAGGCTAGGAATACATAACACTTCGCAAATCATGTTATATCTTACCATGAAACATAGAAATGAGATGCGATATCGCGTTTTAAGTAGCATTAGAACTCTATTGCTACGATACCTAGACATCTGCAGACGCTATTTCCTAGCAAGGAAGTGTCGCATTTACTTTCATTTGAAATGTAGACGAGGAATACATAACACTTCGCAAATCATATTATATCTTACCATGAAACATAGAAATGAGATGCGTTATCGCGTTTTAAGAAGCATTAGAAAGCTATTGCTACGATACCTAGACATCTGCAGACGCTATTTCCTTGCAAGGAAGTGTCGCATTTACATTCATTTGAAGTGTAGGCGAGGAATACATGACACTTCGCAAATCATATTATATCTTACCATGAAACATAGAAATGAGATGCGATATCGCGCTTTAAGAAGCATTAGAACACTATTGCTACGATAGGCAGACATTTGCAAACGCTATTTCCTTGCAAGGAAGTGTCGCATTTACATTCAATTGAATCGTAGACGAGGAATACATAACACTTCGCAAATCATATTATATCTTACCATGAAGCATAGAAATGAGATGCGATATCGCGTTTTAAGTAGCATTAGAACTCTATTGCTACGATACCTAGACATCGGCAGACGCTATATCCTAGCAAGGAAGTGTCGCATTTACATTCATTTGAAGTGTAGACGAGGAATACATGATACTTCGCAAATCATATTATATCTTACCATGAAACATAGAAATGAGATGCGATATCGCGTTTTAAGAAGCATTAGAACACTATTGCTACGATAGGTAGACATCTGTAAACGCTATTTCCTTGCAAGGAAGTGTCGCACTTACATTCATTTGAAGTGTAGACGAGAAATACATGACACTTCGCAAATCATATTATATCTTACCATGAAACATAGGAATGAGATTCGATATCGCGTTTTAAGAAGCATTAGAAAGCTATTACTACGATACGTAGACATCTGCAAACGCTATTTCCTAGCGGGGAAGTATCGCATTCACATTCATTTGAAGTGTAGACGAGGAATACATAACACTTCGCAAATCATGTTATATCTTACCATGAAACATAGAAATGAGATGCGATATCGCGTTTTAAGTAGCATTAGAACTCTATTGCTACGATACCTAGACATCTGCAGACGCTATTTCCTAGCAAGGAAGTGTCGCATTAACATTCATTTGAAGTGTAGACGAGGAATACATGATACTTCGCAAACCATATTATATCTTACCATGAAACATAGAAATGAGATGCGATATCGCGTTTTAAGAAGCATTAGAACACTATTGCTACGATAGGTAGACATTTGCAAACGCTATTTCCTAGCAAAGAAGTGTCGCATTTACATTCATTTGAAGTGTAGACGAGGAATACATGATACTTCGCAAATCATATTATATCTTACCATGAAACATAGAAATGAGATGCGATATCGCGTTTTAAGAAGCATTAGAACACTATTCCTACGATAGGTAGACATCTGTAAACGCTATTTCCTTGCAAGGAAGTGTCGCATTTACATTCATTTGATGTGTAGACGAGAAATACATGACACTTCGCAAATCATATTATATCTTACCATCAAACATAGGAATGAGATTCGATATCGCGTTTTAAGAAGCATTAGAAAGCTATTACTACGATACGTAGACATCTGCAAACGCTATTTCCTAGCGAGGAAGTATCGCATTCACATTCATTTGAAGTGTAGACGAGGAATACATAACACTTTGCAAATCATGTTATATCTTACCATGAAACATAGAAATGAGATGCGATATCGCGTTTTAAGTAGCATTAGAACTCTATTGCTACGATACCTAGACATCTGCAGACGCTATTTCCTAGCAAGGAAGTGTCGCATTAACATTCATTTGAAGTGTAGACGAGGAATACATGATACTTCGCAAACCATATTATATCTTACCATGAAACATAGAAATGAGATGCGATATCGCGTTTTAAGAAGCATTAGAACACTATTGCTACGATAGGTAGACATTTGCAAACGCTATTTCCTAGCAAAGAAGTGTCGCATTTACATTCATTTGAAGTGTAGACGAGGAATACATAACACTTCGCAAATCATGTTATATCTTACCATGAAACATAGAAATGAGATGCGATATCGCGTTTTAAGAATCATATGAACTCTATTGCTACGATACGTAGACATCTGCAATCGCTATTTCCTTGCAAGGAAGTGTCGCATTTACTTTCATTTGAAATGTAGACGAGGAATACATAACACTTCGCAAATCATATTATATCTTACCATGAAACATAGAAATGAGATGCGTTATCGCGTTTTAAGAAGCATTAGAAAGCTATTGCTACGATACCTAGACATCTGCAGACGCTATTTCCTTGCAAGGAAGTGTCGCATTTACATTCATTTGAAGTGTAGACGAGGAATACATGACACTTCGCAAATCATATTATATCTTACCATGAAACATAGAAATGAGATGCGATATCGCGCTTTAAGAAGCATTAGAACACTATTGCTACGATAGGTAGACATTTGCAAACGCTATTTCCTTGCAAGGAAGTGTCGCATTTACATTCATTTGAATCGTAGACGAGGAATACATAACACTTCGCAAATCATATTATATCTTACCATGAAGCATAGAAATGAGATGCGATATCGCGTTTTAAGTAGCATTAGAACTCTATTGCTACGATACCTAGACATCGGCAGACGCTATTTCCTAGCAAGGAAGTGTCGCATTTACATTCATTTAAAGTGTAGACGAGAAATACATGACACTTCGCAAATCATATTATATCTTACCATGAAACATAGAAATGAGATTCGATATCGCGTTTTAAGAAGCATTAGGAAGCTATTGCTACGATACGTAGACATCTGCAAACGCTATTTCCTAGCGAGGAAGTATCGCATTCACATTCATTTGAAGTGTAGACGAGGAATACATAACACTTCGCAAATCATGTTATATCTTACCATGAAACATAGAAATGAGATGCGATATCGCGTTTTAAGTATCATATGAACTCTATTGCTACGATACGTAGACGTCTGCAGTCGCTATTTCCTTGCAAGGAAGTGTCGCATTTACTTTCATTTGAAGTGTAGACGAGGAATACATAACACTTCGCAAATCATATTATATCTTACCATGAAACATAGAAATGAGATGCGATATCGCGTTCTAAGAAGCATTAGAACCCTATTGCTACGATACGTAGACATCTGCAAACGCTATTTCCTTGCAAGGAAGTGTCGCATTTACATTCATTCGAATCGTAGACGAGGAATGCATAACACTTCGCAATGAATATTATATCTTATCAGGAAATATAGATATGAGATGCAATATCTCGCTTTAAGATTCATATGAACTCTATTGCTACGATACGGAGACATCTGCAGACGCTATTGCCTAGGAAGGAAGTGTCGCATTTACATTCATTTGATGTGTAGACGAGGAATACGTGATACTTCGCAAATCATATTATATCTTACCATGAAACATAGAGATGAGATTCGATATCGCGTTTTAAGAAGCATTAGAAAGCTATTGCTACGATACGTAGACATCTGCAAACGCTATTTCCTAGCGAGGAAGTATCGCATACACAATCATTTGAAGTGTAGACGAGGAATACATAACACTTCGCAAATCATGTTATATCTTACCATGAAACATAGAAATGAGATTCGATATCGCGTTTTAAGAATCATATGAACTCTATTGCTACGATACGTAGACATCTGCAATCGCTATTTCCTTGCAAGGAAGTGTCGCATTTACTTTCATTTGAAGTGTAGACGAGGAATACATAACACTTCGCAAATCATATTATATCTTACCATGAAGCATAGAAATGAGATGCGATATCGCGTTTTAAGTAGCATTAGAACTCTATTGCTACGATACCTAGACATCGGCAGACGCTATTTCCTAGCAAGGAAGTGTCGCATTTACATTCATTTAAAGTGTAGACGAGGAATACATGATACTTCGCAAATCGTATTATATCTTACCATGAAACATTGAAATGAGATGCGATATCGCGTTTCAAGAAGCAATAGGACACTATTCCTACGATAGGTAGACATCTGTAAACGCTATTTCCTTGCAAGGAAGTGTCGCATTTACATTCCTTTGAAGTGTAGACGAGAAATACATGACACTTCGCAAATCATATTATATCTTACCATGAAACATAGAAATGAGATTCGATATCGCGTTTTAAGAAGCATTAGAAAGCTATTACTACGATACGTAGACATCTGCAAACGCTATTTCCTAGCGAGGAAGTATCGCATTCACATTCATTTGAAGTGCAGACGAGGAATACTTAACACTTCGCAAATCATATTATATCTTACCATGAAACATAGAAATGAGATGCGATATCGCGTTTTAAGAATCATAAGAACTCTATTGCTACGATACGTAGACATCTGCAAACGCTATTTCCTTGCAAGGAAGTGTCGCATTTACATTCATTTGAATCGTAGACGAGGAATGCATAACACTTCGCAATGAATATTATATCTTACCATGAAGCATAGAAATGAGATGCGATATCGCGTTTTAAGAAGCATCAGAAAGCTATTGCTACGATACCAAGACATCTGCAGACGCTATTTCCTTGCAAGGAAGTGTCGCATTTACATTCATTATAAGTGTAGACGAGGAATACATGACACTTCGCAAATCATATTATATCTTACCATGAAACATAGATATGAGATGCGATATCGCGTTTTAAGAAGCATTAGAACACTATTGCTACGATAGGTAGACATTTGCAAACGCTATTTCCTAGCAAAGAAGTGTCGCATTTACATTCATTTGAAGTGTAGGCTAGGAATACATAACACTTCGCAAATCATGTTATATCTTACCATGAAACATAGAAATGAGATGCGATATCGCGTTTTAAGTAGCATTAGAACTCTATTGCTACGATACCTAGACATCTGCAGACGCTATTTCCTAGCAAGGAAGTGTCGCATTTACTTTCATTTGAAATGTAGACGAGGAATACATAACACTTCGCAAATCATATTATATCTTACCATGAAACATAGAAATGAGATGCGTTATCGCGTTTTAAGAAGCATTAGAAAGCTATTGCTACGATACCTAGACATCTGCAGACGCTATTTCCTTGCAAGGAAGTGTCGCATTTACATTCATTTGAAGTGTAGGCGAGGAATACATGACACTTCGCAAATCATATTATATCTTACCATGAAACATAGAAATGAGATGCGATATCGCGCTTTAAGAAGCATTAGAACACTATTGCTACGATAGGCAGACATTTGCAAACGCTATTTCCTTGCAAGGAAGTGTCGCATTTACATTCAATTGAATCGTAGACGAGGAATACATAACACTTCGCAAATCATATTATATCTTACCATGAAGCATAGAAATGAGATGCGATATCGCGTTTTAAGTAGCATTAGAACTCTATTGCTACGATACCTAGACATCGGCAGACGCTATATCCTAGCAAGGAAGTGTCGCATTTACATTCATTTGAAGTGTAGACGAGGAATACATGATACTTCGCAAATCATATTATATCTTACCATGAAACATAGAAATGAGATGCGATATCGCGTTTTAAGGAGCATTAGAACACTATTGCTACGATAGGTAGACATCTGTAAACGCTATTTCCTTGCAAGGAAGTGTCGCATTTACATTCATTTAAAGTGTAGACGAGAAATACATGACACTTCGCAAATCATATTATATCTTACCATGAAACATAGAAATGAGATTCGATATCGCGTTTTAAGAAGCATTAGGAAGCTATTGCTACGATACGTAGACATCTGCAAACGCTATTTCCTAGCGAGGAAGTATCGCAATCACATTCATTTGAAGTGTAGACGAGGAATACATAACACTTCGCAAATCATGTTATATCTTACCATGAAACATAGAAATGAGATGCGATATCGCGTTTTAAGTATCATATGAACTCTATTGCTACGATACGTAGACGTCTGCAACCGCTATTTCCTTGCAAGGAAGTGTCGCATTTACTTTCATTTGAAGTGTAGACGAGGAATACATAACACTTCGCAAATCATATTATATCTTACCATGAAACATAGAAATGAGATGCGATATCGCGTTCTAAGAAGCATTAGAACCCTATTGCTACGATACGTAGACATCTGCAAACGCTATTTCCTTGCAAGGAAGTGTCGCATTTACATTCATTTGAATCGTAGACGAGGAATGCATAACACTTCGCAATGAATATTATATCTTATCAGGAAACATAGATATGAGATGCAATATCTCGCTTTAAGAATCATATGAACTCTATTGCTACGATACGGAGACATCTGCAGACGCTATTGCCTAGGAAGGAAGTGTCGCATTTACATTCATTTGATGTGTAGACGAGGAATACGTGATACTTCGCAAATCATATTATATCTTACCATGAAACATAGAGATGAGATGCGATATCGCGATTTAAGAAGCATTTGAACTCTATTGCTTCGATACGTGGACATCTGCAAACGCTATTTCCTTCCAAGGAAGTGTCGCATTTACATTCATTTGAAGTGTAGACGAGGAATACATGACACTTCGCAAATCATATTATATCTTACCATGAAACGTAGAAATGAGATGCGATATCGCGTTTTAAGAATCATAAGAACTCTATTGCTACGATACGTAGACATCTGCAATCGCTATTTCCTTGCAAGGAAGTGTCGCATTTACATTCATTTGAATCGTAGACGAGGAATGCATAACACTTCGCAATGAATATTATATCTTACCATGAAACATAGAAATGAGATGCGATATCGCGTTTTAAGAAGCATTAGAAAGCTATTGCTACGATACCAAGACATCTGCAGACGCTATTTCCTTGAAAGGAAGTGTCGCATTTACATTCATTTGAAGTGTAGACGAGGAATACATGACACTTCGCAAATCATATTATATCTTACCATGAAACATAGAAATGAGATGCGATATCGCGTTTTAAGGAGCATTAGAACACTATTGCTACGATAGGTAGACATTTGCAAACGCTATTTCCTAGCAAAGAAGTGTCGCATTTACATTCATTTGAAGTGTAGGATAGGAATACATAACACTTCGCAAATCATGTTATATCTTACCATGAAACATAGAAATGAGATGCGATATCGCGTTTTAAGAATCATATGAACTCTATTGCCACGATACGTAGACATCTGCAATCGCTATTTCCATGCAAGGAAGTGTCGCATTTACATTCATTTGAAGTGTAGACGAGGAATACATGATACTTCGCAAATCATATTATATCTTACCAAGAAACATAGAAATGAGATGCGATATCGCGTTTTAAGAAGCATTAGAACACTATTGCTACGATAGGTAGAAATTTGCAAACGCTATTTCCTAGCAAAGAAGTGTCGCATTTACATTCATTTGAAGTGTAGACGAGGAATACATAACACTTCGCAAATCATATTATATCTTACCATGAAACATAGAAATGAGATGCGATATCGCGTTTTAAGAAGCACTAGAACCCTATTGCTACGATACGTAGACATCTGCAAACGCTATTTCCTTGCAAGGAAGTGTCGCATTTACATTCAGTTGAATCGTAGACGAGGAATGCATAACACTTCGCAATGAATATTATATCTTATCAGGAAACATAGATATGAGATGCAATATCTCGCTTTAAGAATCATATGAACTCTATTGCTACGATACGTAGACATCTGCAGACGATATTGCCTAGCAAGGAAGTGTCGCATTTACATTCATTTGATGTGTAGACGAGGAATACGTGATACTTCGCAAATCATATTATATCTTACCATGAAACATAGAGATGAGATGCGATATCGCGTTTTAAGAAGCATTTGAACTCTATTGCTTCGATACGTAGACATCTGCAAACGCTATTTCCTTCCAAGGAAGTGTAGCATTTACATTCATTTGAAGTGTAGACGAGGAACACATGACACTTCGCAAATCATATTATATCTTACCATGAATCATAGAAATGAGATTTAATATCGCGTTTTAAGAAGCATTAGGAAGCTATTGCTACGATACGTAGACATCTGCAAACGCTATTTCCTAGCGAGGAAGTATCGCATTCACATTCATTTGAAGTGTTGACGAGGAATACATAACACTTCGCAAATCATGTTATAGCTTACCATGAAACATGGAAATGAGATGCGATATCGCGTTTTAAGAATCATATGAACTCTATTGCTACGATACGTAGACATCTGCAATCGCTATTTCCTTGCAAGGAAGTGTCGCATTTACTTTCACTTGAAGTGTAGACGAGGAATACATAACACTTCGCAAATCATATTATATCTTACCATGAAACATAGAAATGAGATGCGATATCGCGTTTTAAGAATCATATGAACTCTATTGCTACGATACGTAGACATCTGCAATCGCTATTTCCTTGCAAGGAAGTGTCGCATTTACTTTCATTTGAAGTGTAGACGAGGAATACATAACACTTCGCAAATCATATTATATCTTACCATGAAACATAGAAATGAGATGCGATATCGCGTTTGAAGAATCATAAGAACTCTATTGCTACGATACGTAGACATCTGCAAACGCTATTTCCTTGCAAGGAAGTGTCGCATTTACATTCATTTGAATCGTAGACGAGGAATGCATAACACTTCGCAATGAATATTATATCTTACCATGAAACATAGAAATGAGATGCGATATCGCATTTTAAGAAGCATTAGAACACTATTGCTACGATAGGTAGACATTTGCAAACGCTATATCCTAGCAAAGAAGTGTCGCATTTACATTCATTTGAAGTGTAGACGAGGAATACATGATACTTCGCAAATCATATTATATCTTACCATGAATCATAGAAAGGAGATTTAATATCGCGTTTTAAGAAGCATTAGGAAGCTATTGCTACGATACGTAGACATCTGCAAACGCTATTTCCTAGCGAGGAAGTATCGCATTCACATTCATTTGAAGTGTAGACGAGGAATACATAACACTTCGCAAATCATGTTATATCTTACCATGAAACATAGAAATGAGATGCGATATCGCGTTTTAAGTAGCATTAGAACTCTATTGCTACGATACCTAGACATCTGCAGACGCTATTTCCTAGCAAGGAAGTGTCGCATTAACATTCATTTGAAGTGTAGACGAGGAATACATGATACTTCGCAAACCATATTATATCTTACCATGAAACATAGAAATGAGATGCGATAACGCGTTTTAAGAAGCATTAGAACACTATTGCTACGATAGGTAGACATTTGCAAACGCTATTTCCTAGCAAAGAAGTGTCGCATTTACATTCATTTGAAGTGTAGACGAGGAATACATAACACTTCGCAAATCATGTTATATCTTACCATGAAACATAGAAATGAGATGCGATATCGCGTTTTAAGAATCATATGAACTCTACTGCTACGATACGTAGACATCTGCAATCGCTATTTCCTTGCAAGGAAGTGTCGCATTTACTTTCATTTGAAATGTAGACGAGGAATACATAACACTTCGCAAATCATATTATATCTTACCATGAAACATAGAAATGAGATGCGTTATCGCGTTTTAAGAAGCATTAGAAAGCTATTGCTACGATACCTAGACATCTGCAGACGCTATTTCCTTGCAAGGAAGTGTCGCATTTACATTCATTTGAAGTGTAGACGAGGAATACATGACACTTCGCAAATCATATTATATCTTACCATGAAACATAGAAATGAGATGCGATATCGCGTTTTAAGAAGCATTAGAACACTATTGCTACGATAGGTAGACATCTGTAAACGCTATTTCCTTGCAAGGAAGTGTCGCATTTACATTCATTTAAAGTGTAGACGAGAAATACATGACACTTCGCAAATCATATTATATCTTACCATGAAACATAGATAGGAGATGCGATATCGCGTTTTAAGAAGCATTAGAACACTATTGCTACGATAGGTAGACATTTGAAAACGCTATTTCCTAGCAAAGAAGTGTCGCATTTACATTCATTTAAAGTGTAGGCGAGGAATACATAACACTTCGCAAATCATATTATATCTTACCATGAAACATAGAAATGAGATTCGTTATCTCGTTTTAAGAAGCATTTGAACTCTATTGCTTCGATACGTAGACATCTGCAAACGCTATTTCCTAGCAAGGAAGTGTCGCATTTACTTTCATTTGAAGTGTAGACGAGGAATACATAACACTTCGCAAATCATATTATATCTTACCATGAAACATAGAAATGAGATTCGATATCGCATTTTAAGAAGCATTAGAAAGCTATTGCTACGATACGTAGACATCTGCAAACGCTATTTCCTAGCGAGGAAGCATCGCATTCACATTCATTTGAAGTGTAGACGAGGAATACATAACACTTCGCAAATCATGTTATATCTTACCATGAAACATAGAAATGAGATGCGATATCGCGTTTTAGGAATCATATGAACTCTATTGCTACGATACGTAGACATCTGCAATCGCTATATCCGTGCAAGGAAGTGTCGCATTTACATTCATTTGAAGTGTATACGAGGAATACATAATACTTCGCAAATCATATTATATCTTACCATGAAACATAGAAATGAGTTGCGATATCGCGTTTTAAGAAGCATTAGAACTCTATTGCTACGATACGTAGACATCTGCAAACGCTATTTCCTTGCAAGGAAGTGTCGCATTTACATTCATTTGAATCGTAGACGAGGAATGCATGACACTTCGCAATGAATATTATATCTTATCAAGAAACATAGATATGAGATGCAATATCTCGTTTTAAGAAGCATTTGAACTCTATTGCTTCGATACGTAGACATCCGCAAACGCTATTTCCTAGCAAGGAAGTGTCGCATTTACTTTCATTTGAAGTGTAGACGAGGAATACATAACACTTCGCAAATCATATTATATCTTACCATGAAACATAGAAATGAGATTCGATATCGCATTTTAAGAAGCATTAGAAAGCTATTGCTACGATACGTAGACATCTGCAAACGCTATTTCCTAGCGAGGAAGTATCGCATTCACATTCATTTGAAGTGTAGACGAGGAATACATAACACTTCGCAAATCATGTTATATCTTACCATGAAACATAGAAATGAGATGCGATATCGCGTTTTAGGAATCATATGAACTCTATTGCTACGATACGTAGACATCTGCAAACGCTATTTCCTTGCAAGGAAGTGTCGCATTTACATTCATTTGAATCGTAGACGAGGAATGCATGACACTTCGCAATGAATATTATATCTTATCATGAATCATAGATATGAGATGCAATATCTCGTTTTAAGAAGCATTTGAACTCTATTGCTTCGATACGTAGACATCTGCAAACGCTATTTCCTAGCAAGGAAGTGTCGCATTTACTTTCATTTGAAGTCTAGACGAGGAATACATAACACTTCGCAAATCATATTATATCTTACCATGAAACATAGAAATGAGATGCGATATCGCGTTTTAAGAAGCATTAGAACACTATTGCTGCGATAGGTAGACATTTGCAAACGCTATTTCCTAGCAAAGAAGTGTCGCATTTACATTCATTTAAAGTGTAGGCGAGGAATACATAACACTTCGCAAATCATATTATATCTTACCATGAAACATAGAAATGAGATTCGATATCGCGTTTTAAGAAGCATTAGAACTCTATTGCTACGATACGTACACATCTGCAAAAGCTATTTCCTTGCAAGGAAGTGTCGCATTTACGTTCATTTGAATCGTAGACGAGGAATGCATGACACTTCGCAATGAATATTATATCTTATTATGAAACATGGATATGAGATGCAATATCTCGTTTTAAGAAGCATTTGAACTCTATTGCTTCGATACGTAGACATCTGCAAACGCTATTTCCTAGCAAGGAAGTGTCGCATTTACTTTCATTTGAAGTGTAGACGAGGAATACATAACACTTCGCAAATCATATTATATCTTACCATGAAACATAGAAATGAGATTCGATATCGCATTTTAAGAAGCATTAGAAAGCTATTGCTACGATACGTAGACATCTGCAAACGCTATTTCCTAGCGAGGAAGCATCGCATTCACATTCATTTGAAGTGTAGAAGAGGAATACATAACACTTCGCAAATCATGTTATATCTTACCATGAAACATAGAAATGAGATGCGATATCGCGTTTTAGGAATCATATGAACTCTGTTGCTACGATACGTAGACATCTGCAAACGCTATTTCCTAGCGAGGAAGCATCGCATTCACATTCATTTGAAGTGTAGACGAGGAATACATAACACTTCGCAAATCATGTTATATCTTACCATGAAACATAGAAATGAGATGCGATATCGCGTTTTAGGAATCATATGAACTCTGTTGCTACGATACGTAGACATCTGCAATCGCTATATCCGTGCAAGGAAGTGTCGCATTTACATTCATTTGAATCGTAGACGAGGAATGCATAACATTTCGCAATGAATATTATATCTTACCATGAAACATAGAAATGAGATGCGATATCGCGTTTTAGGAATCATATGAACTCTATTGCTACGATACGTAGACATCTGCAATCGCTATATCCGTGCAAGGAAGTGTCGCATTTACATTCATTTGAAGTGTAGACGAGGAATACATAACACTTCGCAAATCATATTATATCTTACCATGAAACATAGAAATGAGTTGCGATATCGCGTTTTAAGAAGCATTAGAACTCTATTGCTACGATACGTAGACATCTGCAAACGCTATTTCCTAGCGAGGAAGTATCGCATTCACATTCATTTGAAGTGTAGACGAGGAATACATAACACTTCGCAAATCATGTTATATCTTACCATGAAACATAGAAATGAGATGCGATATCGCGTTTTAGGAATCATATGAACTCTGTTGCTACGATACGTAGACATCTGCAATCGCTATATCCGTGCAAGGAAGTGTCGCATTTACATTCATTTGAAGTGTAGACGAGGAATACATGATACTTCGCAAATCATATTATATCTTACCATGAAACATAGAAATGAGATGCGATATCGCGATCTAAGAATCATAAGAACTCTATTGCTACGATACGTAGACATCTGCATACGCTATTTCCTTGCAAGGAAGTGTCGCATTTACATTCATTTGAAGTGCAGACGAGGAATACATAACACTTCGCAAATCATATTATATCTTACCATGAAACATGGGAATGAGATGCGATATCGCGTTCTAAGAATCATAAGAACTCTATTGCTACGATACGTAGACATCTGCAAACGCTATTTCCTTGCAAGGAAGTGTCGCATTTACATTCAGTTGAATCGTAGACGAGGAATGCATAACACTTCGCAATGAATATTATATCTTATCAGGAAACATAGATATGAGATGCAATATCTCGCTTTAAGAATCATATGAACTCTATTGCTACGATACGTAGACATCTGCAGACGATATTGCCTAGCAAGGAAGTGTCGCATTTACATTCATTTGATGTGTAGACGAGGAATACGTGATACTTCGCAAATCATATTATATCTTACCATGAAACATAGAAATGAGATTCGATATCGCGTTTTAAGAAGCATTAGGAAGCTATTGCTACGATACGTAGAGATCTGCAAACGCTATTTCCTAGCGAGGAAGTATCGCATTCACATTCATTTGAAGTGTAGACGAGGAATACATAACACTTCGCAAATCATGTTATATCTTACCATGAAACATAGAAATGAGATGCGATATCGCGTTTTAAGAATCATATGAACTCTATTGCTACGATACGTAGACATCTGCAGACGCTATTTCCTAGCAAGGAAGTGTCGCATTTACTTTCATTTGAAGTGTAGACGAGGAATACATAACACTTCGCAAATCATATAATATCTTACCATGAAACATAGAAATGAGATTCGATATCGCATTTTAAGAAGCATTAGAAAGCTATTGCTACGATACGTAGATATCTGCAAACGCTATTTCCTAGCGAGGAAGCATCGCATTCACATTCATTTGAAGTGTAGACGAGGAATACATAACACTTCGCAAATCATGTTATATCTTACCATGAAACATAGAAATGAGATGCGATATCGCGTTTTAGGAATCATATGAACTCTGTTGCTACGATACGTAGACATCTGCAATCGCTATATCCGTGCAAGGAAGTGTCGCATTTACATTCATTTGAAGTGTAGACGAGGAATACATAACACTTCGCAAATCATATTATATCTTACCATGAAACATAGAAATGAGTTGCGATATCGCGTTTTAAGAAGCATTAGAACTCTATTGCCACGATACGTAGACATCTGCAAACGCTATTTCCTTGCAAGGAAGTGTCGCATTTACATTCATTTGAATCGTAGGCGAGGAATGCATAACACTTCGCAATGAATATTATATCTTATCAAGAAACATAGATATGAGATGCAATATCTCGTTTTAAGAAGCATTTGAACTCTATTGCTACGATACGTAGACATCTGCAAACGCTATTTCCTTGCAAGGAAGTGTCGCATTTACATTCATTTGAATCGTAGACGAGGAATGCATAACATTTCGCAATGAATATTATATCTTACCATGAAACATAGAAATGAGATGCGATATCGCGTTTTAGGAATCATATGAACTCTATTGCTACGATACGTAGACATCTGCAATCGCTATATCCGTGCAAGGAAGTGTCGCATTTACATTCATTTGAAGTGTAGACGAGGAATACATAACACTTCGCAAATCACATTATATCTTACCATGAAACATAGAAATGAGTTGCGATATCGCGTTTTAAGAAGCATTAGAACTCTATTGCTACGATACGTAGACATCTGCAAACGCTATTTCCTAGCGAGGAAGTATCGCATTCACATTCATTTGAAGTGTAGACGAGGAATACATAACACTTCGCAAATCATGTTATATCTTACCATGAAACATAGAAATGAGATGCGATATCGCGTTTTAGGAATCATATGAACTCTGTTGCTACGATACGTAGACATCTGCAATCGCTATATCCGTGCAAGGAAGTGTCGCATTTACATTCATTTGAAGTGTAGACGAGGAATACATAACACTTCGCAAATCATATTATATCTTACCATGAAACATAGAAATGAGATGCGATATCGCGTTTTAAGTAGCATTAGAACTCTATTGCTACGATACCTAGACATCTGCAGACGCTATTTCCTAGCAAGGAAGTGTCGCATTTACATTCATTTGAAGTGTAGACGAGGAATACATAACACTTCGCAATGAATATTATATCTTATCATGAAACATAGATATGAGATGCAATATCTCGTTTTAAGAAGCATTTGAACTCTATTGCTACGATACGTAGACATCTGCAATCGCTATTTCCTTGCAAGGAAGTGCCGCATTTACATTCATTTGAAGCGTTGACGAGGAATAGATAACACTTCGCAAATCATATTATATCTTACCATGAAACATAGAAATGAAATGCAATATCGCGTTTTAAGAAGCATTAGAACTCTATTGCTACGATACGTAGACATCTGCAAACGCTATTTCCTTGCAAGGAAGTGTCGCATTTACATTCATTTGAATCGTAGACGAGGAATGCATGACACTTCGCAATGAATATTATATCTTATCATGAAACATAGATATGAGATGCAATATCTCGTCTTAAGAAGCATTTGAACTCTATTGCTTCGATACGTAGACATCTGCAAACGCTATTTCCTAGCAAGGAAGTGTCGCATTTACATTCATTTGAAGTGTAGACGAGGAATACATAACACTTCGCAAATCATATTATATCTTACCATGAAACATAGAAATGAGATTCGATATCGCGTTTTAAGAAACATTAGGAAGCTATTGCTACGATACGTAGAGATCTGCAAACGCTATTTCCTAGCGAGGAAGTATCGCATTCACATTCATTTGAAGTGTAGACGAGGAATACATAACACTTCGCAAATCATGTTATATCTTACCATGAAACATAGAAATGAGATGCGATATCGCGTTTTAAGAATCATATGAACTCTATTGCTACGATACGTAGACATCTGCAGACGCTATTTCCTAGCAAGGAAGTGTCGCATTTACATTCATTTGAAGTGTAGACGAGGAATACGTGATACTTCACAAATCATATTATATCTTACCATGAAACATAGAAATGAGATGCGATATCGCGTTTTAAGAAGCATTAGAACACTATTGCTACGATAGGTAGACATTTGCAAACGCTATTTCCTAGCAAAGAAGTGTCGCATTTACATTCATTTAAAGTGTAGGCGAGGAATACATAACACTTCGCAAATCATACTATATCTTACCATGAAACATAGAAATGAGATTCGTTATCTCGTTTTAAGGAGCATTTGAACTCTATTGCTTCGATACGTAGACATCTGCAAACGCTATTTCCTAGCGAGGAAGCATCGCATTCACATTCATTTGAAGTGTAGACGAGGAATACATAACACTTCGCAAATCATGTTATATCTTACCATGAAACATAGAAATGAGATGCGATATCGCGTTTTAGGAATCATATGAACTCTATTGCTACGATACGTAGACATCTGCAATCGCTATATCCGTGCAAGGAAGTGTCGCATTTACATTCATTTGAAGTGTAGACGAGGAATACATAACACTTCGCAAATCATATTATATCTTACCATGAAACATAGAAATGAGTTGCGATATCGCGTTTTAAGAAGCATTAGAACTCTATTGCTACGATACGTAGACATCTGCAAACGCTATTTCCTTGCAAGGAAGTGTCGCATTTACATTCATTTGAATCGTAGACGAGGAATGCATGACACTTCGCAATGAATATTATATCTTATCAAGAAACATAGATATGAGATGCAATATCTCGTTTTAAGAAGCATTTGAACTCTATTGCTTCGATACGTAGACATCTGCAAACGCTATTTCCTAGCAAGGAAGTGTCGCATTTACTTTCATTTGAAGTGTAGGCGAGGAATGCATAACACTTCGCAATGAATATTATATCTTATCAAGAAACATAGATATGAGATGCAATATCTCGTTTTAAGAAGCATTTGAACTCTATTGCTACGATACGTAGACATCTGCAAACGCTATTTCCTTGCAAGGAAGTGTCGCATTTACATTCATTTGAATCGTAGACGAGGAATGCATAACATTTCGCAATGAATATTATATCTTACCATGAAACATAGAAATGAGATGCGATATCGCGTTTTAGGAATCATATGAACTCTATTGCTACGATACGTAGACATCTGCAATCGCTATATCCGTGCAAGGAAGTGTCGCATTTACATTCATTTGAAGTGTAGACGAGGAATACATAACACTTCGCAAATCATATTATATCTTACCATGAAACATAGAAATGAGTTGCGATATCGCGTTTTAAGAAGCATTAGAACTCTATTGCTACGATACGTAGACATCTGCAAACGCTATTTCCTAGCGAGGAAGTATCGCATTCACATTCATTTGAAGTGTAGACGAGGAATACATAACACTTCGCAAATCATGTTATATCTTACCATGAAACATAGAAATGAGATGCGATATCGCGTTTTAGGAATCATATGAACTCTGTTGCTACGATACGTAGACATCTGCAATCGCTATATCCGTGCAAGGAAGTGTCGCATTTACATTCATTTGAAGTGTAGACGAGGAATGCATAACACTTCGCAAATCATATTATATCTTACCATGAAACATAGAAATGAGATGCGATATCGCGTTTTAAGTAGCATTAGAACTCTATTGCTACGATACCTAGACATCTGCAGACGCTATTTCCTAGCAAGGAAGTGTCGCATTTACATTCATTTGAAGTGTAGACGAGGAATACATAACACTTCGCAATGAATATTATATCTTATCATGAAACATAGATATGAGATGCAATATCTCGTTTTAAGAAGCATTTGAACTCTATTGCTACGATACGTAGACATCTGCAATCGCTATTTCCTTGCAAGGAAGTGCCGCATTTACATTCATTTGAAGCGTTGACGAGGAATAGATAACACTTCGCAAATCATATTATATCTTACCATGAAACATAGAAATGAAATGCAATATCGCGTTTTAAGAAGCATTCAGTTGAATCGTAGACGAGGAATGCATAACACTTCGCAATGAATATTATATCTTATCAGGAAACATAGATATGAGATGCAATATCTCGCTTTAAGAGTCATATGAACTCTATTGCTACGATACGTAGACATCTGCAGACGCTATTTCCTAGCAAGGAAGTGTCGCATTTACATTCATTTGAAGTGTAGACGAGGAATACGTGATACTTCACAAATCATATTATATCTTACCATGAAACATAGAAATGAGATGCGATATCGCGTTTTAAGAAGCATTAGAACACTATTGCTACGATAGGTAGACATTTGCAAACGCTATTTCCTAGCAAAGAAGTGTCGCATTTACATTCATTTAAAGTGTAGGCGAGGAATACATAACACTTCGCAAATCATATTATATCTTACCATGAAACATAGAAATGAGATTCGTTATCTCGTTTTAAGGAGCATTTGAACTCTATTGCTTCGATACGTAGACATCTGCAAACGCTATTTCCTAGCGAGGAAGCATCGCATTCACATTCATTTGAAGTGTAGACGAGGAATACATAACACTTCGCAAATCATGTTATATCTTACCATGAAACATAGAAATGAGATGCGATATCGCGTTTTAGGAATCATATGAACTCTATTGCTACGATACGTAGACATCTGCAATCGCTATATCCGTGCAAGGAAGTGTCGCATTTACATTCATTTGAAGTGTAGACGAGGAATACATAACACTTCGCAAATCATATTATATCTTACCATGAAACATAGAAATGAGTTGCGATTTCGCGTTTTAAGAAGCATTAGAACTCTATTGCTACGATACGTAGACATCTGCAAACGCTATTTCCTTGCAAGGAAGTGTCGCATTTACATTCATTTGAATCGTAGACGAGGAATGCATGACACTTCGCAATGAATATTATATCTTATCAAGAAACATAGATATGAGATGCAATATCTCGTTTTAAGAAGCATTTGAACTCTATTGCTTCGATACGTAGACATCTGCAAACGCTATTTCCTAGCAAGGAAGTGTCGCATTTACTTTCATTTGAAGTGTAGACGAGGAATACATAACACTTCGCAAATCATATTATATCTTACCATGAAACATAGAAATGAGATTCGATATCGCATTTTAAGAAGCATTAGAAAGCTATTGCTACGATACGTAGACATCTGCAAACGCTATTTCCTAGCGAGGAAGTATCGCATTCACATTCATTTGAAGTGTAGACGAGGAATACATAACACTTCGCAAATCATGTTATATCTTACCATGAAACATAGAAATGAGATGCGATATCGCGTTTTAGGAATCATATGAACTCTATTGCTACGATACGTAGACATCTGCAAACGCTATTTCCTTGCAAGGAAGTGTCGCATTTACATTCATTTGAATCGTAGACGAGGAATGCATGACACTTCGCAATGGATATTATATCTTATCATGAATCATAGATATGAGATGCAATATCTCGTTTTAAGAAGCATTTGAACTCTATTGCTTCGATACGTAGACATCTGCAAACGCTATTTCCTAGCAAGGAAGTGTCGCATTTACTTTCATTTGAAGTGTAGACGAGGAATACATAACACTTCGCAAATCATATTATATCTTACCATGAAACATAGAAATGAGATGCGATATCGCGTTTTAAGAAGCATTAGAACACTATTGCTACGATACGTAGACATCTGCAAACGCTATTTCCTAGCAAAGAAGGGTCGCATTTACATTCATTTAAAGTGTAGGCGAGGAATACATAACACTTCGCAAATCATGTTATATCTTACCATGAAACATAGAAATGAGATGCGATATCGCGTTTTAGGAATCATATGAACTCTGTTGCTACGATACGTAGACATCTGCAATCGCTATATCCGTGCAAGGAAGTGTCGCATTTACATTCATTTGAAGTGTAGACGAGGAATACATAACACTTCGCAATTCATATTATATCTTACCATGAAACATAGAAATGAGTTGCGATATCGTGTTTTAAGAAGCATTAGAACTCTATTGCCACGATACGTAGACATCTGCAAACGCTATTTCCTTGCAAGGACGTGTCGCATTTACATTCATTTGAATCGTAGGCGAGGAATGCATAACACTTCGCAATGAATATTATATCTTATCAAGAAACATAGATATGAGATGCAATATCTCGTTTTAAGAAGCATTTGAACTCTATTGCTACGATACGTAGACATCTGCAAACGCTATTTCCTTGCAAGGAAGTGTCGCATTTACATTCATTTGAATCGTAGACGAGGAATGCATAACATTTCGCAATGAATATTATATCTTACCATGAAACATAGAAATGAGATGCGATATCGCGTTTTAGGAATCATATGAACTCTATTGCTACGATACGTAGACATCTGCAATCGCTATATCCGTGCAAGGAAGTGTCGCATTTACATTCATTTGAAGTGTAGACGAGGAATACATAACACTTCGCAAATCATATTATATCTTACCATGAAACATAGAAATGAGTTGCGATATCGCGTTTTAAGAAGCATTAGAACTCTATTGCTACGATACGTAGACATCTGCAAACGCTATTTCCTAGCGAGGAAGTATCGCATTCACATTCATTTGAAGTGTAGACGAGGAATACATAACACTTCGCAAATCATGTTATATCTTACCATGAAACATAGAAATGAGATGCGATATCGCGTTTTAGGAATCATATGAACTCTGTTGCTACGATACGTAGACATCTGCAATCGCTATATCCGTGCAAGGAAGTGTCGCATTTACATTCATTTGAAGTGTAGACGAAGAATACATAACACTTCGCAAATCATATTATATCTTACCATGAAACATAGAAATGAGATGCGATATCGCGTTTTAAGTAGCATTAGAACTCTATTGCTACGATACCTAGACATCTGCAGACGCTATTTCCTTGCAAGGAAGTGTCGCATTTACATTCATTTGAATCGTAGACGAGGAATGCATGACACTTCGCAATGAATATTATATCTTATCATGAAACATAGATATGAGATGCAATATCTCGTTTTAAGAAGCATTTGAACTCTATTGCTTCGATACGTAGACATCTGCAAACGCTATTTCCTAGCAAGGAAGTGTCGCATTTACATTCATTTGAAGTGTAGACGAGGAATACATAACACTTCGCAAATCATATTATATCTTACCATTAAACATAGAAATGAGATGCGATATCGCGTTTTAAGAAGCATTAGAAATCAATTGCTACGATACGTAGACATCTGCAAACGCCATTTCCCAGCGAGGAAGTGTCGCATTCACATTCATTTGAAGTGTAGACGAGGAATACATGATACTTCGCAAATCATATTATATCTTACCATGAAACATAGAAATGAGATGCGATATCGCGATTTAAGAATCATAAGAACTCTATTGCTACGATACGTAGACATCTGCATACGCTATTTCCTTGCAAGGAAGTGTCGCATTTACATTCATTTGAAGTGCAGACGAGGAATACATAACACTTCGCAAATCATATTATATCTTACCATGAAACATGGGAATGAGATGCGATATCGCGTTCTAAGAATCATAAGAACTCTATTGCTACGATACGTAGACATCTGCAAACGCTATTTCCTTGCAAGGAAGTGTCGCATTTACATTCAGCTGAATCGTAGACGAGGAATGCATAACACTTCGCAATGAATATTATATCTTATCAGGAAACATAGATATGAGATGCAATATCTCGCTTTAAGAATCATATGAACTCTATTGCTACGATACGTAGACATCTGCAGACGATATTGCCTAGCAAGGAAGTGTCGCATTTACATTCATTTGAAGTGTAGACGAGGAATACATAACACTTCGCAAATCATATTATATCTTACCATGAAACATAGAAATGAGATTCGATATCGCATTTTAAGAAGCATTAGAAAGCTATTGCTACGATACGTAGACATCTGCAAACGCTATTTCCTAGCGAGGAAGCATCGCATTCACATTCATTTGAAGTGTAGACGAGGAAAACATAACACTTCGCAAATCATGTTATATCTTACCATGAAACATAGAAATGAGATGCGATATCGCGTTTTAGGAATCATATGAACTCTATTGCTACGATACGTAGACATCTGCAATCGCTATATCCGTGCAAGGAAGTGTCGCATTTACATTCATTTGAAGTGTAGACGAGGAATACATAACACTTCGCAAATCATATTATATCTTACCATGAAACATAGAAATGAGTTGCGATATCGCGTTTTAAGAAGCATTAGAACTCTATTGCTACGATACGTAGACATCTGCAAACGCTATTTCCTTGCAAGGAAGTGTCGCATTTACATTCATTTGAATCGTAGACGAGGAATGCATGACACTTCGCAATGAATATTATATCTTATCATGAAACATAGATATGAGATGCAATATCTCGTTTTAAGAAGCATTTGAACTCTATTGCTTCGATACGTAGACATCTGCAAACGCTATTTCCTAGCAAGGAAGTGTCGCATTTACTTTCATTTGAAGTGTGGACGAGGAATACATAACACTTCGCAAATCATATTATATCTTACCATGAAACATAGAAATGAGATTCGATATCGCATTTTAAGAAGCATGAGAAAGCTATTGCTACGATACGTAGACATCTGCAAAGGCTATTTCCTAGCGAGGAAGTATCGCATTCACATTCATTTGAAGTGTAGACGAGGAATACATAACACTTCGCGAATCATGTTATATCTTACCATGAAACATAGAAATGAGATGCGATATTGCGTTTTAGGAATCATATGAACTCTATTGCTACGATACGTAGACATCTGCAAACGCTATTTCCTAGCAAGGAAGTGTCGCATTTACATTCATTTGAAGTGTAGACGAGGAATACGTGATACTTCGCAAATCATATTATATCTTACCATGAAACATAGAAATGAGATGCGATATCGCGTTTTAAGAAGCATTAGAACACTATTGCTACGATAGGTAGACATTTGCAAACGCTATTTCCTAGCAAAGAAGTGTCGCATTTACATTCATTTAAAGTGTAGGCGAGGAATACATAACACTTCGCAAATCATATTATATCTTACCATGAAACATAGAAATGAGATTCGATATCGCGTTTTAAGAAGCATTAGAACTCTATTGCTACGATACGTACACATCTGCAAAAGCTATTTCCTTGCAAGGAAGTGTCGCATTTACGTTCATTTGAATCGTAGACGAGGAATGCATAACACTTCGCAATGAATATTATATCTTATTATGAAACATAGAAATGAGATTCGATATCGCATTTTAAGAAGCATTAGAAAGCTATTACTACGATACGTCGACATCTGCAAACGCTATTTCCTAGCGAGGAAGCATCGCATTCACATTCATTTGAAGTGTAGACGAGGAATACATAACACTTCGCAAATCATGTTATATCTTACCATGAAACATAGAAATGAGATGCGATATCGCGTTTTAGGAATCATATGAACTCTGTTGCTACGATACGTAGACATCTGCAATCGCTATATCCGTGCAAGGAAGTGTCGCATTTACATTCATTTGAAGTGTAGACGAGGAATACATAACACTTCGCAAATCATATTATATCTTACCATGAAACATAGAAATGAGTTGCGATATCGCGTTTTAAGAAGCATTAGAACCCTATTGCCACGATACGTAGACATCTGCAAACGCTATTTCCTTGCAAGGAAGTGTCGCATTTACATTCATTTGAATCGTAGGCGAGGAACGCATAACACTTCGCAATGAATATTATATCTTATCAAGAAACATAGATATGAGATGCAATATCTCGTTTTAAGAAGCATTTGAACTCTATTGCTACGATACGTAGACATCTGCAAACGCTATTTCCTTGCAAGGAAGTGTCGCATTCACATTCATTTGAATCGTAGACGAGGAATGCATAACACTTCGCAATGAATATTATATCTTACCATGAAACATAGAAATGAGATGCGATATCGCGTTTTAAGTAGCATTAGAACTCTATTGCTACGATACCTAGACATCTGCAGACGCTATTTCCTAGCAAGGAAGTGTCGCATTTACATTCATTTGAAACGTAGACGAGGAATGCATAACACTTCGGATTGAATATTATATCTTATCATAAAACATAGATATGAGATGCAATATCTCGTATTAAGAAGCATTTGAACTCTATTGCTACGATACGTAGACATCTGCAAACGCTGTTTCCTAGCGAGGAAGTATCGCATTCACATTCATTTGAAGTGTAGACGAGGAATACATAACACTTCGCAAATCATGTTATATCTTACCATGAAACATAGAAATGAGATGCGATATCGCGTTTTAGGAATCATATGAACTCTATTGCTACGATACGTAGACATCTGCAATCGCTATATCCGTGCAAGGAAGTGTCGCATTTACATTCATTTGAAGTGTAGACGAGGAATACATAACACTTCGCAAATCATATTATATCTTACCATGAAACATAGAAATGAGTTGCGATATCGCGTTTTAAGAAGCATTAGAACTCTATTGCTACGATACGTAGACATCTGCAAACGCTATTTCCTAGCGAGGAAGTATCGCATTCACATTCATTTGAAGTGTAGACGAGGAATACATAACACTTCGCAAATCATGTTATATCTTACCATGAAACATAGAAATGAGATGCGATATCGCGTTTTAGGAATCATATGAACTCTATTGCTACGATACGTAGACATCTGCAATCGCTATATCCGTGCAAGGAAGTGTCGCATTTTGCATTCATTTGAAGTGTAGACGAGGAATACATAACACTTCGCAAATCATATTATATCTTACCATGAAACATAGAAATGAGTTGCGATATCGCGTTTTAAGAAGCATTAGAACTCTATTGCTACGATACGTAGACATCTGCAAACGCTATTTCCTTGCAAGGAAGTGTCGCATTTACATTCATTTGAATCGTAGGCGAAGAATGCATAACACTTCGCAATGAATATTATATCTTATCAAGAAACATAGATATGAGATGCAATATCTCGTTTTAAGAAGCATTTGAACTCTATTGCTTCGATACGTAGACATCTGCAAACGCTATTTCCTAGCAAGGAAGTGTCGCATTTACATTCATTTGAAGTGTAGACGAGGAATACATAACACTTCGCAAATCATATTATATCTTACCATGAAACATAGAAATGAGATGCGATATCGCGTTTTAAGTAGCATTAGAACTCTATTGCTACGATACCTAGACATCTGCAGACGCTATTTCCTAGCAAGGAAGTGTCGCATTTACATTCATTTGAAGTGTAGACGAGGAATACATAACACTTCGCAATTAATATTATATCTTATCATGAAACATAGATATGAGATGCAATATCTCGTTTTAAGAAGCATTTGAACTCTATTGCTACGATACGTAGACATCTGCAATCGCTATTTCCTTCCAAGGAAGTGTCGCATTTACATTCATTTGAAGTGCTGACGAGGAATAGATAACACTTCGCAAATCATATTATATCTTACCATGAAACCTAGAAATGAAATGCAATATCGCGTTTTAAGAAGCATTAGAACTCTATTGCTACGATACGTAGACATCTGCAAACGCTATTTCCTTGCAAGGAAGTGTCGCATTTACATTCATTTGAATCGTAGACGAGGAATGCATGACACTTCGCAATGAATATTATATCTTATCATGAAACATAGATATGAGATGCAATATCTCGTTTTAAGAAGCATTTGAACTCTATTGCTTCGATACGTAGACATCTGCAAACGCTATTTCCTAGCAAGGAAGTGTCGCATTTACATTCATTTGAAGTGTAGACGAGGAATACATAACACTTCGCAAATCATATTATATCTTACCATTAAACATAGAAATGAGATGCGATATCGCGTTTTAAGAAGCATTAGAAATCAATTGCTACGATACGTAGACATCTGCAAACGCCATTTCCCAGCGAGGAAGTGTCGCATTCACATTCATTTGAAGTGTAGACGAGGAATACATGATACTTCGCAAATCATATTATATCTTACCATGAAACATAGAAATGAGATGCGATATCGCGATTTAAGAATCATAAGAGCTCTATTGCTACGATACGTAGACATCTGCATACGCTATTTCCTTGCAAGGAAGTGTCGCATTTACATTCATTTGAAGTGCAGACGAGGAATACATAACACTTCGCAAATCATATTATATCTTACCACGAAACATGGGAATGAGATGCGATATCGCGTTCTAAGAATCATAAGAACTCTATTGCTACGATACGTAGACATCTGCAAACGCTATTTCCCTGCAAGGGAGTGTCGCATTTACATTCATTTGAACCGTAGACGAGGAATGCATAACACTTCGCAAAGAATATTATATCTTATCATGAAACATAGATAAGAGATGCAATATCTCTTTTTAAGAAGCATTTGAACTCTATTGCTTCGATACGTAGACATCTGCAAACGCTATTTCCTAGCAAGGAAGTGTCGCATTTACATTCATTTGAAGTGTAGACGAGGAATACATAACACTTCGCAAATCATATTATATCTTACCATTAAACATAGAAATGAGATGCGATATCGCGTTTTAAGAAGCATTAGAATTCTATTGCTACGATACGTAGACATCTGCAAACGCCATTTCCTAGCGAGGAAGTGTCGCATACACATTCATTTGAAGTGTAGACGAGGAATACATGATACTTCGCAAATCATATTATATCTTACCATGAAACATAGAAATGAGATGCGATATCGCGATTTAAGAATCATAAGAACTCTATTGCTACGATACGTAGACATCTGCATACGCTATTTCCTTGCAAGGAAGTGTCGCATTTACATTCATTTGAAGTGCAGACGAGGAATACATAACACTTCGCAAATCATATTATATCTTACCATGAAACATGGGAATGAGATGCGATATCGCGTTCTAAGAATCATAAGAACTCTATTGCTACGATACGTAGACATCTGCAAACGCTATTTCCCTGCAAGGAAGTGTCGCATTTACATTCATTTGAACCGTAGACGAGGAATGCATAACACTTCGCAAAGAATATTATATCTTATCATCAAACATAGATAAGAGATGCAATATCTCCTTTTAAGAAGCATATGAATTCTATTGCTTCGATACGTAGACATCTGCAAACGCTATTTCCTAGCAAGGAAGTGTCGCATTTACATTCATTTGAAGTGTAGACGAGGAATACATAACACTTCGCAAATCATATTATATCTTACCATGAAACATGGGAATGAGATGCGATATCGCGTTCTAAGAATCATAAGAACTCTATTGCTACGATACGTAGACATCTGCAAACGCTATTTCCTTGCAAGGAAGTGTCGCATTTACATTCATTCGAATCGTAGACGAGGAATGCATGACACTTCGCAATGAATATTATATCTTATCATGAAACATAGATATGAGATGCAATATCTCGTTTTAAGAAGCATTTGAACTCTATTGCTTCGATACGTAGACATCTGCAAACGCTATTTCCTAGCAAGGAAGTGTCGCATTTACATTCATTTGAAGTGTAGACGAGGAATACATAACACTTCGCAAATCATATTATATCTTACCATTAAACATAGAAATGAGATGCGATATCGCGTTTTAAGAAGCATTAGAAATCTATTGCTACGATACGTAGACATCTGCAAACGCCATTTCCTAGCGAGGAAGTGTCGCATTCACATTCATTTGAAGTGTAGACGAGGAATACATGATACTTCGCAAATCATATTATATCTTACCATGAAACATAGAAATGAGATGCGATATCGCGATTTAAGAATCATAAGAACTCTATTGCTACGATACGTAGACATCTGCATACGCTATTTCCTTGCAAGGAAGTGTCGCATTTACATTCATTTGAAGTGCAGACGAGGAATACATAACACTTCGCAAATCATATTATATCTTACCATGAAACATGGGAATGAGATGCGATATCGCGTTCTAAGAATCATAAGAACTCTATTGCTACGATACGTAGACATCTGCAAACGCTATTTCCCTGCAAGGAAGTGTCGCATTTACATTCATTTGAACCGTAGACGAGGAATGCATAACACTTCGCAAAGAATATTATATCTTATCATGAAACATAGATAAGAGATGCAATATCTCTTTTTAAGAAGCATTTGAACTCTATTGCTTCGATACGTAGACATCTGCAAACGCTATTTCCTAGCAAGGAAGTGTCGCATTTACATTCATTTGAAGTGTAGGCGAGGACTACATAACACTTCGCAAATCATTTTATATCTTACCATGAAACATAGAAATGAGATGCGATATCGCGTTTTAAGAATCATGAGAACTCTATTGCTACGATAACTAGACATCTGCAGACGCTATTTCCTAGCAAGGTAGTGTCGCGTTTACATTCATTTGAAGTGTAGACGTGGAATACAAGACACTTCGCAAATCATATTACATCTTACCATGAAACATAGAAATGGGATGCGATATCGCGTTTTAAGAAGCATTAGAACTCTATTGCTACGATACCTAGATATCTGCAGACGCTATTTCCTAGCAAGGAAGTGTCGCATTTACATTCATTTGAATCGTACACGAGGAATGCATAACACTTCGCAATGAATATTATATCTTATCATGAAACATAGATATGAGATGCAATATCTCGTTTTAAGAAGCATTTGAACTCTATTGCTACGATACGTAGACATCTGCAATCGCTATTTCCTTGCAAGGAAGTGTCGCATTTACATTCATTTGAAGTGTTGACGAGGAATAGATAACACTTCGCAAATCATATTATATCTTACCATGAAACATAGAAATGAGATGCGATATCGCGTTTTAAGAAGCATTAGAACTCTATTGCTACGATACGTAGACATCTGCAAACGCTATTTCCTTGCAAGGAAGTGTCGCATTTACATTCATTTGAATCGTAGACGAGGAATGCATGACACTTCGCAATGAATATTATATCTTATCATGAAACATAGATATGAGATGCAATATCTCGTTTTAAGAAGCATTTGAACTCTATTGCTTCGATACGTAGACATCTGCAAACGCTATTTCCTAGCAAGGAAGTGTCGCATTTACATTCATTTAAAGTGTAGACGAGGAATACATAACACTTCGCAAATCATATTATATCTTACCATGAAACATAGAAATGAGTTGCGATATCGCGTTTTAAGAAGCATTAGAACTCTATTGCTACGATACGTAGACATCTGCAAACGCTATTTCCTAGCGAGGAAGTATCGCATTCACATTCATTTGAAGTGTAGACGAGGAATACATAACACTTCGCAAATCATGTTATATCTTACCATGAAACATAGAAATGAGATGCGATATCACGTTTTAGGAATCATATGAAATCTATTGCTACGATACGTAGACATCTGCAAACGCCATTTCCTAGCGAGGAAGTGTCGCATTCACATTCATTTGAAGTGTAGACGAGGAATACATGATACTTCGCAAATCATATTATATCTTACCATGAAACATAGAAATGAGATGCGATATCGCGATTTAAGAATCATAAGAACTCTATTGCTACGATACGTAGACATCTGCATACGCTATTTCCTTGCAAGGAAGTGTCGCATTTACATTCATTTGAAGTGCAGACGAGGAATACATAACACTTCGCAAATCATATTATATCTTACCATGAAACATGGGAATGAGATGCGATATCGCGTTCTAAGAATCATAAGAACTCTATTGCTACGATACGTAGACATCTGCAAACGCTATTTCCCTGCAAGGAAGTGTCGCATTTACATTCATTTGTACCGTAGACGAGGAATGCATAACACTTCGCAAAGAATATTATATCTTATCATGAAACATAGATAAGGGATGCAATATCTCTTTTTAAGAAGCATTTGAACTCTATTGCTTCGATACGTAGACATCTGCAAACGCTATTTCCTAGCAAGGAAGTGTCGCATTTACATTCATTTGAAGTGTAGGCGAGGACTACATAACACTTCGCAAATCATTTTATATCTTACCATGAAACATAGAAATGAGATGCGATATCGCGTTTTAAGAATCATGAGAACTCTATTGCTACGATAACTAGACATCTGCAGACGCTATTTCCTAGCAAGGTAGTGTCGCGTTTACATTCATTTGAAGTGTAGACGTGGAATACAAGACACTTCGCAAATCATATTACATCTTACCATGAAACATAGAAATGGGATGCGATATCGCGTTTTAAGAAGCATTAGAACTCTATTGCTACGATACCTAGATATCTGCAGACGCTATTTCCTAGCAAGGAAGTGTCGCATTTACATTCATTTGAATCGTACACGAGGAATGCATAACACTTCGCAATGAATATTATATCTTATCATGAAACATAGATATGAGATGCAGTATCTCGTTTTAAGAAGCATTTGAACTCTATTGCTACGATACGTAGACATCTGCAATCGCTATTTCCTTGCAAGGAAGTGTCGCATTTACATTCATTTGAAGTGTTGACGAGGAATAGATAACACTTCGCAAATCATATTATATCTTACCATGAAACATAGAAATGAGATGCGATATCGCGTTTTAAGAAGCATTAGAACTTTATTGCTACGATACGTAGACATCTGCAAACGCTATTTCCTTGCAAGGAAGTGTCGCATTTACATTCATTTGAATCGTAGACGAGGAATGCATGACACTTCGCAATGAATATTATATCTTATCATGAAACATAGATATGAGATGCAATATCTCGTTTTAAGAAGCATTTGAACTCTATTGCTTCGATACGTAGACATCTGCAAACGCTATTTCCTAGCAAGGAAGTGTCGCATTTACATTCATTTGAAACGTAGACGAGGAATGCATAACACTTCGCAATGAATATTATATCTTATCATGAAACATAGATATGAGATGCAATATCTCGTTTTAAGAAGCATTTCAACTCTATTGCTACGATACGTAGACATCTGCAAACGCTATATCCTAGCAAGGAAGTGTCGCATTTACATTCATTTGAAGTGTAGACGAGGAATACATAACACTTCGCAAATCATATTATATCTTACCATTAAACATAGAAATGAGATGCGATATCGCGTTTTAAGAAGCATTAGAAATCTATTGCTACGATACGTAGACATCTGCAAACGCCATTTCCTAGCGAGGAAGTGTCGCATTCACATTCATTTGAAGTGTAGACGAGGAATACATGATACTTCGCAAATCATATTATATCTTACCATGAAACATAGAAATGAGATGCGATATCGCGATTTAAGGATCATAAGAACTCTATTGCTACGATACGTAGACATCTGCATACGCTATTTCCTTGCAAGGAAGTGTCGCATTTACATTCATTTGAAGTGCAGACGAGGAATACATAACACTTCGCAAATCATATTATATCTTACCATGAAACATGGTAGTGAGATGCGATATCGCGTTTTAAGATGCATTAGAACTCTATTGCTACGATACGTAGATATCTGCAAACGCTATTTCCTAGCGAGGAAGTGTCGCATTCACATTCATTTGAAGCGTAGACGAGGAATGCATAACACTTCGCAATGAATATTATATCTTACCATGAAACGTAGAAATGAGATGCAATATAGCGTTTTAAGAATCATAAGAACTCTATTGCTTCGATACGTAGACATCTGCAAATGCTATTTCCTTGCAAGGAAGTTTCGCATTTACATTCATTTGAAGTGTAGACGAGAAATACATGACACTTCGCAAATCATATTATATCTTACCATGAAACATAGAAATGAGATTCGATATCGCGTTTTAAGAAGCATTAGAAAGCTATTGCTACGATACGTAGACATCTGCAAACGCTATTTCCTAGCGAGGAAGTATCGCATTCACATTCATTTGAAGTGTAGACGAGGAATACATAACACTTCGCAAATCATGTTATATCTTACCATGAAACATAGAAATGAGATGCGATATCGCGTTTTAGGAATCATATGAACTCTACTGCTTCGATACGTAGACATCTGCAAACGCTATTTCCTTGCAAGGTAGTGTCGCATTTACATTCATTTGAAGTGTAGACGTGGAATACATGACACTTCGCAAATCATATTACATCTTACCATGAAACATAGAAATGGGATGCGATATCGCGTTTTAAGAAGCATTAGAACTCTATTGCTACGATACCTAGACATCTGCAGACGCTATTTCCTAGCAAGAATGTGTCGCATTTACATTCATTTGAAGTGTAGACGAGGAATACATAACTCTTCGCAAATCATATTATATCTTACTATGTAACATAGAAATGAGATGCGATATCGCGTTTTAAGGAGCATTAGAACCCTATTGCTACGATAGGTAGACATCTGCAAACGCTCTTTCCTAGCAAGGAAGTGTCGCATTTACATTCATTTGAAGTGTAGGCGAGGACTACATAACACTTCGCAAATCATTTTATATCTTACCATGAAACATAGAAATGAGATGCGATATCGCGTTTTAAGAATCATGAGAACTCTATTGCTACGATAACTAGACATCTGCAGACGCTATTTCCTAGCAAGGTAGTGCCGCATTTACATTCATTTGAAGTGTAGACGAGGAATACATAACACTTCGCAATGAATATTACATCTTATCATGAAACATAGATATGAGATGCAATATCTCGTTTTAAGAAGCATTTGAACTCTATTGCTACGATACGTAGACATCTGCAAACGCTATTTCCTTGCAAGGAAGTGTCGCATTTACATTCATTTGAAACGTAGACGAGGAATGCATAACACTTCGCAATGAATATTATACCTTATCAAGAAACATAGATATGAGATGCAATATCTCGTTTTAAGAAGCATTTGAACTCTATTGCTTCGATACGTAGACATCTGGAAACGCTATTTCCTTGCAAGGTAGTGTCGCATTTACATTCATTTGCATCGTAGACGAGGAATGCATAACACTTCGCAAAGAATATAATATCTTATCATGAGACATAGATAAGAGATGCAATATCTCGTTTTAAGAAGCATTTGAACTCTATTGCTTCGATACGTAGTCATCTGCAAACGCTATTTCCTAGCGAGGAAGTATCGCATTCACATTCATTTGAAGTGTAGACGAGGAATACATAACACTTCGCAAATCATATTATATCTTACCATGAAACATTGAAATGAGATGCGATGTCGCGTTTTAAGAAGCATCAGAACTCTATTGCTACGATACCTAGACATCTGCAGACGCTATTTCCTAGCAAGGAAGTGTCGCATTTACATTCATTTGAAGTGTAGACGAGGAATACATGATACTTCGCAAATCATATTATATCTTACCATGAAACATAGAAATGAGATTCGATATCGCGTTTTAAGAAGCATTAGAAAGCTATTGCTACGATACGTAGACATCTGCAAACGCCATTTCCTAGCGAGGAAGTATCGCATTCACATTCATTTGAAGTGTAGACGAGGAATACATAACACTTCGCAAATCATGTTATATCTTACCATGAAACATAGAAATGAGATGCGATATCGCGTTTTAGGAATCATATGAACTCTATTGCTACGATACGTAGACATCTGCAATCGCTAATTCCTTGCAAGGAAGTGTAGCATTTACATTCATTTGAAGTGTAGACGAGGAATACATAACACTTCACAAATCATATTATATCTTACCATGAAATATAGAAATGAGATGCGATATCGCGTTTTAGGAATCATATGAACCCTATTGCTACGATACCTAGACATCTGCAAACGCTATTTCCTCGCAAGGTAGTATCGCATTTACATTCATTTGAAGTGTAGACGTGGAATACATGACACTTCGCAAATCATATTATATCTTACCATGAAACATAGAAATGAGATGCGATATCGCGTTTTAAGAAGCATTAGAATTCTATTGCTACGATACGTAGACATCTGCAAACGCTATTTCCTAGCGAGGAAGTGTCGCATTCACATTCATTTGAAGTGTAGACGAAGAATACATGACACTTCGCAAATCATATTATATCTTACCATGAAACATAGATAAGAGATGCAATATGTCTTTTTTAAGAAGCATTTGATCTCTATTGCTTCGATACGTAGACATCTGCAGACGCTATTTCCTAGCAAGGAAGTGTCGCATTTACATTCATTTGAAGTGTAGGCGAGGAATACATAACACTTCGCAATGAATATTACATCTTATCATGAAACATAGAAATGAGATGCGATATCTTGTTTTAAGAAGCATTTGAACTCTATTGCTTCGATACGTAGACATCTGCAAACGCCATTTCCTAGCAACGAAGTGTCGCATTTACATTCATTTGATGTGTAGACGAGGACTACATAACACTTCGCAAATCATATTATATCTTACCATGAAACATAGAAATGATATGCGATATCGCTATTTAAGAAGCATTAGAAATCTATTGCTACGATACGTAGACATCTGCAAACGCCATTTCCTAGCGAGCAAGTGTCGCATTCACATTCATTTGAAGTGTAGACGAGGAATACATAACACTTCGCAAATCATATTATATCTTACCATGAAACATAGAAATGAGATGCGATATCGCGTTTTAAGAATCATAAGAACTCTATTGCTACGATACGTAGAAATCTGCAAACGCAATTTCCCTGCAAGGAAGTGTCGCATTAACATTCATTTGTATCGTAGACGAGCAATGCATAACACTTCGCAATGAATATTATATCTTATCATGAAACATAGATATGAGATGCAATATCTCGTTTTAAGAAGCATTTGAACTCTATTGCTTCGATAAGTAGACATCTGCAAGCGCTATTTACTAGCAAGGAAGTGTCGCATTTACATTCATTTGAAGTGTAGGCGAGGAATACATAACACTTCGCAATGAATATTACATCTTATCATGAAACATAGAAATGAGATGCGATATCTTGTTTTAAGAAGCATTTGAACTCTATTGCTTCGATACGTAGACATCTGCAAACGCCATTTCCTAGCAACGAAGTGTCGCATTTACATTCATTTGATGTGTAGACGAGGACTACATAACACTTCGCAAATCATATTATATCTTACCATGAAACATAGAAATGAGATGCGATATCGCGTTTTAAGAATCATAAGAACTCTATTGCTACGATACGTAGACATCTGCAAACGCTATTTCCTTGCAAGGAAGTGTCGCATTTACATTCATTTGAATCGTAGACGAGGAATGCATAACACTTCGCAACGAATATTATATCTTATCATGAAACATAGAAATGAGATGCGATATCGCGTTTTAAGAATCATAAGAACTCTATTGCTACGATACGCAGACATCTGCAAACGCTATTTCCTTGCAAGGAAGTGTCGCATTTACATTCATTTGAATCGTAGACGAGGAATGCATATCACTTCGCAATGAATACTATATCTTATCATGAAACATAGATATGAGATGCAATATCTCGTTTTAAGAAGCATTTCAACTCTATTGCTACGATACGTATACATCTGCAAACGCTATTTCCTTGCAAGGAAGTGTCGCATTTACATTCGTTTGCAGTATAGACGAGGAATACATAACACTTCGCAAATCATATTATATCTTACCATGAAACATGGAAATGAGTTGCGATATCGCGTTTTAAGAATCATAAGAACACTATTGCTACGATACCTAGACATCTGCAGACGCTATTTCCTTGCAAGGAAGTGTCGCATTTACATTCATTTGAAGTGTAGACGAGGAATACATGACACTTCGGAAATCATATTATATCTTACCATGAAACATAGAAATGAGATGCGATATCGCGTTTTAAGAAGCATTAGAACTCTATTGCTACGATAGGTAGACATTTGCAGACGCTATTTCCTAGCGAGGAAGTGTCGCATTTACATTCATTTGAAGTGTAGACGAGGAATAGATAACACTTCGCAAATCATATTACATCTTACCATTAAACATAGAAATGAGATGCGATATCGCGTTTTAAGAAGCATTAGAAATCTATTGCTACGATACGTAGACATCTGCAAACGCCATTTCCTAGCGAGGAAGTGTCGCATTCACATTCATTTGAAGTGTTGACGAGGAATACATGACACTTCGCAAATCATATTATATCTTACCATGAAACATAGATAAGAGATGCAATATCTCTTTTTTAAGGAGCATTTGAACTCTATTGCTTCGATACGTAGACATCTGCAAACGCTATTTCCTAGCAAGGAAGTGTCGCATTTACATTCACTTGAAGTGTAGACGAGGAATACATGACACTTCGCAAATCATATTATATCTTACCATGAAACATAGAAATGAGATGCGATATCGCGTTTTAAGAAGCATTAGAACTCTATTGCTACGATAGGTAGACATTTGCGGACGTTAATTCCTAGCGTGGAAGCGTCGCATTTACATTCATTTGAAGTGTAGACGAGGAATACATGACACTTCGCAAATCATATTATATCTTACCATGAAACATAGATAAGAGATGCAATATCTCTTTTTTAAGGAGCAGTTGAACTCTATTGCTTCGATACGTAGACATCTGCAAACGCTATTTCCTAGCAAGGAAGTGTCGCATTTACATTCATTTGAAGTGTAGGCGAGGAATACATAACACTTCGCAATGAATATTACATCTTATCATGAAACATAGAAATGAGATGCGATATCTTGTTTTAAGAAGCATTTGAACTCTATTGCTTCGATACGTAGACATCTGCAAACGCTATTTCCTAGCAACGAAGTGTCGCATTTACATTCATTTGAAGTGTAGACGTGGAATACATGACACTTCGCAAATCATATTATATCTTACCATGAAACATGGAAATGAGTTGCGATATCGCGTTTTAAGAATCATAAGAACTCTATTGCTACGATACCTAGACATCTGCAGACGCTACTTCCTTGCAAGGAAGTGTCGCATTTACATTCACTTGAAGTGTAGACGAGGAATACATGACACTTCGCAAATCATATTATATCTTACCATGAAACATAGAAATGAGGTGCGATATCGCGTTTTAAGAAGCATTAGAACTCTATTGCTACGATAGGTAGACATTTGCGGACGCTATTTCCTAGCGAGGAAGCGTCGCATTTACATTCATTTGAAGTGTAGACGAGGAATACATGACACTTCGCAAATCATATTATATCTTACCATGAAACATAGATAAGAGATGCAATATCTCTTTTTTAAGGAGCATTTGAACTCTATTGCTTCGATACGTAGACATCTGCAAACGCTATTTCCTAGCAAGGAAGTGCCGCATTTACATTCATTTGAAGTGTAGGCGAGGAATACATAACACTTCGCAATGAATATTACATCTTATCATGAAACATAGAAATGAGATGCGATATCTTGTTTTAAGAAGCATTTGAACTCTATTGCTTCGATACGTAGACATCTGCAAACGCTATTTCCTAGCAACGAAGTGTCGCATTTACATTCATTTGATGTGTAGACGAGGACTACATAACACTTCGCAAATCATATTATATCTTACCATGAAACATAGAAATGAGATGCGATATCGCGTTTTAAGAATCATAAGAACTCTATTGCTACGATACGTAGACATCTGCAAACGCTATTTCCTTGCAAGGAAGTGTCGCATTTACATTCATTTGAATCGTAGACGAGGAATGCATAACACTTCGCAACGAATATTATATCTTATCATGAAACATAGAAATGAGATGCGATATCGCGTTTTAAGAATCATAAGAACTCTATTGCTACGATACGCAGACATCTGCAAACGCTATTTCCTTGCAAGGAAGTGTCGCATTTACATTCATTTGAATCGTAGACGAGGAATGCATATCACTTCGCAATGAATACTATATCTTATCATGAAACATAGATATGAGATGCAATATCTCGTTTTAAGAAGCATTTCAACTCTATTGCTACGATACGTATACATCTGCAAACGCTATTTCCTTGCAAGGAAGTGTCGCATTTACATTCGTTTGCAGTATAGACGAGGAATACATAACACTTCGCAAATCATATTATATCTTACCATGAAACATGGAAATGAGTTGCGATATCGCGTTTTAAGAATCATAAGAACACTATTGCTACGATACCTAGACATCTGCAGACGCTATTTCCTTGCAAGGAAGTGTCGCATTTACATTCATTTGAAGTGTAGACGAGGAATACATGACACTTCGGAAATCATATTATATCTTACCATGAAACATAGAAATGAGATGCGATATCGCGTTTTAAGAAGCATTAGAACTCTATTGCTACGATAGGTAGACATTTGCAGACGCTATTTCCTAGCGAGGAAGTGTCGCATTTACATTCATTTGAAGTGTAGACGAGGAATACATGACACTTCGCACATCATATTATATCTTACCATGAAACATAGATAAGAGATGCAATATCTCTTTTTTAAGAAGCATTTGAACTCTATTGCTTCGATACGTAGACATCTGCAGACGCTATTTCCTAGCAAGTAAGTGTCGCATTTACATTCATTTGAAGTGTAGGCGAGGAATACATAACACTTCGCAATGAATATTACATCTTATCATGAAACATAGAAATGAGATGCGATATCGCGTTTTAAGAAGCATTAGAACTCTATTGCTACGATACCTAGACATCTGCAGACGCTATTTCCTAGCAAGGAAGTGTCGCAGTTACATTCATTTGAAGTGTAGACGAGGAATACATAACACTTCGCAAATCATATTACATCTTACCATGAAACATAGAAATGAGATGCGATATCGCGTTTTAAGAATCATAAGAACTCTATTGCTACGATACGCAGACATCTGCAAACGCTATTTCCTTGCAAGGAAGTGTCGCATTTACATTCATTTGAATCGTAGACGAGGAATGCATATCACTTCGCAATGAATATTATATCTTATCATGAAACATAGATATGAGATGCAATATCTCGTTTTAAGACGCATTTGAACTCTATTTCTACGATACCTAGACATCTGCAGACGCTATTTCCTTGCAAGGAAGTGTCGCATTTACATTCATTTGAAGTGTAGACGAGGAATACATGGCACTTCGCAAATCATATTATATCTTACCATGAAACATAGAAATGAGATGCGATATCGCGTTTTAAGAAGCATTAGAACTCTATTGCTACGATACCTATACATCTGCAGACGCTATTTCCTACCAAGGTAGTGTCGCATTTACGTTCATTTGAAGTGTAGACGTGGAATACATGACACTTCGCAAATCATATTATATCTTGCCATGAAACATAGAAATGAGATGCGATATCGCGTTTTAAGAATCATAAGAACTCTATTGCTACGATACGTAGACATCTGCAAACGCTATTTCCTTGCAAGGAAGTGTCGCATTTACATTCATTTGAATCGTACCATGAAACATAGAAATGAGATGCAATATCGCGATTTAAGAATCATAAGAACTCTATTGCTACGTTACGCAGACATCTGCAAACGCTATTTCCTTGCAAGGAAGTGTCGCATTTACATTCATTTGAATCGTAGACGAGGAATGCATAAGACTTCGCAATGAATATTATATCTTACCATGAAACATAGATATGAGATGCAATATCTCGTTTTAAGAAGCATTTGAACTCTATTGCTACGATACGTAGACATCTGCAAATGCTATTTCCTTGCAAGGGAGTGTCGCATTTACATTCATTTGAATCGTTGACGAGGAATGCATAACACTCCGCAAATCATATTATATCTTATCATGAGACATAGAAATGAGATGCGATATCGCGTTTTAAGAAGTATTAGAACACTATTGCTACGATACCTAGACATCTGCAGACGCTATTTCCTTGGAAGGAAGTGTCGCATTTACATTCATTTGAATCGTAGACGAGGAATACATGATACTTCGCAAATCATATTATATCTTACCATGAAACATAGAAATGAGATGCGATATCTCGTTTTAAGAAGCATTAGAAATCTATTGGTACGATACGTAGACATCTGCAAACGCTATTTCCTTGCAAGGAAGTGTCGCATTTACATTCGTTTGAAGCGTAGACGAGGCATGCATAACACTTCGCAATGAATATTATATCTTATCATGAAACATAGATATGAGATGCAATATCTCGTTTTAAGAAGCATTTGAACTCTATTGCTACGATACGTAGACATCTGCAAACGCTATTTCCTTGCAAGGGAGTGTCGCATTTACATTCATTTGAATCGTAGACGAGGAAAGGTTAACACTTCGCAATGAATATTATATCTACAATGAAACATAGAAATGAGATGCGATATCGCGTTTTAAGAAGCATTAGAACTCTATTGCTACGATACCTAGACATCTGCAGACGCTATTTCCTAGCAAGGAAGTGTCGCATTTACATTCATTTGAAGTGTAGACGAGGAATACATGACACTTCGCAAATCATATTATATCTTACCATGAAATATAGAAATGAGATGCGATATCGTGTTTTAAGAAGCATTAGAACTCTATTGCTACGATACCTAGACATCTGCAGACGCTATTTCCTTGCAAGGAAGTGTCGCATTTACATTCATTTGAATCGTACCATGAAACATAGAAATGAGATGCAATATCGCGATTTAAGAATCATAAGAACTCTATTGCTACGTTACGTAGACATCTGCAAACGCTATTTCCTTGCAAGGAAGTGTCGCATTTACATTCATTTGAAGCGTGGACGAGGAATACATGACACTTCGCAAATCATATTATATCTTACCATGAATCATAGAATTGAGATGCGATATCGCGTTTTAAGAAGCATCAGAAATCCATTGCTACGATACGTAGACATCTGCAAACGCTATTTCCCTGCAAGAAAGTGTCGCATTTACATTCATTTGAAGTGTAGACGAGGAATACATAACACTTCGCAAATCATATTATATCTTACCATGAAACATAGAAATGAGTTCCGATATCGCGTTTTAAGAATCATAAGAACTCTATTGCTACGATACGTAGACATCTGCAAACGCTATTTCCTTGCAAGGAAGTGTCGCATTTACATTCATTTGAAGCGTGGAAGGGGAATACATGACACTTCGCAAATCATATTATATCTTACCATGAAACATAGAAATGAGATGCGTTATCGCGTTTTAAGAAGCATCAGAAATCCATTGCTACGATGAGTAGACATCTGCAAACGCTATTTCCTTGCAAGGTAGTGTCGCATTTACATTCATTTGAATCGTAGACGAGGAATGCATAACACTTCGCAAAGAATATAATATCTTATCATGAGACATAGGTAAGAGATGCAATATCTCGTTTTAAGAAGCATTTGAACTCTACTGCTTCGATACGTAGACATCTGCAAACGCTATTTCCTAGCAACGAAGTGTCGCATTTACATTCATTTGAAGTGTAGACGAGGACTACATAACACTTCGCATATCATATTATATCTTACCATGAAACACAGAAATGAGATGCGATATCGCGTTTTAAGAGCCATTAGAACTCTATTGCTACGATACCTATACATCTGCAGACGCTATTTCCTAGCAAGGTAGTGTCGCATTTACATTCATTTGAACTGTAGACGAGGAATACATAACACTTCGCTAATCATGTTATATCTTACCATGAAACATAGAAATGAGATGCGATATCGCGTTTTAGGAATCATATGAACTCTATTGCTACGATACGTAGACATCTGCAATCGCTATTTCCTTGCAAGGAAGAGTCGCATTTACTTTCATTTGAAGTGTAGACGAGGAATACATAACACTTCGCAAATCATATTATATCTTACCATGAAACATAGAAATGAGATGCGATATCGCGTTTTAAGTAGCATTAGAACTCCATTGCTACAATACGTAGACATCTGCAAACGCTATTTCCTTGCAAGGAAGTGTCGCGTTTACATTTATTTGAAGTGTAGACGAGGAATACATAACACATCACAAATCATATTATATCTTACCATGAAACATAGAAATGAGATGCGATATCGCGTTTTAAGAATCATAAGAACTCTATTGCTACGATACGTAGACATCTGCAAACGCACTTTCCTTGCAGGGAAGTGTCGCATTAACATTCATATGAAGTGTAGACGAGGAATACATAACACTTCGCAAATCATATTATAACTTACCATGAAACATAGAAATGAGATGCGATATCGCGTTTTAAGTATCATAAGAACTCCATTGCTACGATACGTAGACATCTGCAAACGCTAATTCCTAGCGAGGAAATATCGCAGTGACATTCATTTGAAGTGTAGACGAGGAATACATGACACGTCGCAAATCATATTATATCTTACCATGAAACATAGAAATGAGATGCGATATCGCGTTTTAAGAAGCAATAGAACACTATCGCTACGATACCTAGACATCTGCAGACGCTATTTCCTAGCAAGGAAGTGTCGCATTTACATTCAATTGAAGTGTAGACGAGGAATACATGACACTTCGCAAATCATATTATATCTTACCATGAAACATAGAAATGAGATGCGACATCGCGTCTTAAGAAGCATTAGAATACTATTGCTACGATACCTAGACATCTGCAGACGCTATTTCCTAACAAGGAAGTGTCGCATTTACATTCATTTGAAGTGTAGACGATGAATACATGACACTTCGCTAATCATATTATATCTTACCATGAAACATAGAAATGAGATGCGATATCGCGTTTTAAGAATCATAAGAACTCTACTGTTTCGATGCGTAGACATCTGCAAACGCTATTACCTTGCAAGGAAGTGTCGCATTTACGTTCATTTGAATCGCAGACGAGGAATGCATAACACTTCGCAATGAATATTATATCTTATCATGAAACATAGATATGCGATGCAATATATCGTTTTAAGAAGCATTTGAACTCTATTGCTTCGATACGTAGGCATCTGCAAACGCTATTTCCTTGCAAGGAAGTGTCGCATTTACATTCATTTGAAGTGTAGACGAGGAATACATAACACTTCGCAAATCATATTATATCTTACCATGAAACATAGAAATGAGATGCGATATCGCGTTTTAAGAATCATAAGAACTCCATTGCTACAATACGTAGACATCTGCAAACGCTATTTCCTTGCAAGGAAGTGTCGCGTTTACATTTATTTGAAGTGTAGACGAGGAATACATAACACTTCGCAAATCATATTATATCTTACCATGAAACATAGAAATGAGATGCGATATCGCGTTTTAAGAATCATAAGAACTCTATTGCTACGATACGTAGACATCGGCAAACGCACTTTCCTTGCAGGGAAGTGTCGCATTAACATTCATATGAAGTGTAGACGAGGAATACATAACACTTCGCAAATCATATTATATCTTACCACGAATCATAGAAATGAGATGCGATATCGCGTTTTAAGTATCATAAGAACTCTATCGCTGCGATACCTAAACATCTGCAGACGCTATTTCCTTTCAAGGGAGTGTCGCATTTACAATCATTTGAAGTGTAGACGAGGAGTACATAACACTACGCAAATCATATTATATCTTACCATGAAACATAGAAATGAGGTGCGATATCGCGTTTTAAGAATCATAAGAACTCTATTACTACGATACGCAGACATCTGCAAACGCACTTTCCTTGCAAGGAAGTGTCGCATTAATATTCATATGAACTGTAGACGAGGAATACGTAACACTTCGCAAATCATATTATATCTTACCATGAAACATAGAAAAGAGATGCGATATCGCGTTCTAAGAATCATAAGAACTCTATTGCTACGATACCTAGACATCTGCAGACGCTATTTCCTAGCAAGGAAGTGTCGCATTTACGTTCATTTGAATCGTAGACGTAGAATGCATAACACTTCGCAATGAATAATATATCTTATCATGAAACATAGATATGTGATGCAATATCTCGTTTTAAGTAGCATTTGAACTCTTTTGCTTCGATAGGTAGACATCTGCAAACGCTATTTCCTTGCAAGGAAGTGTCGCATTTACATTCATTTCAAGTGTAGACGAGGAATACATCACACTTCACAAATCATATTATATCTTACCATGAAATATAGAAATGAGATGCGATATCGCGTTTTAAGAAGCATTAGAACTCTATTGCTACGATACCTAGACAACTGCAGACGCTATTTCCTAGCAAGGAAGTGTCGCATTTACATTCATTTGAAGTGTAGACGAGGAATACATAACACTTCGCAAATCATATTATATCTTACCATGAAACATAGAAATGTGATGCGATATCGCGTTTTAAGAAGCATTAGGACTCTATTGCTACGATACCTAGACATCTGCGGACGCTATTTCCTAGCAAGGAAGTGTCGCATTTACATTCATTTGAAGTGTAGACGAGGAATACGTAACACTTCGCAAATCATATTACATCTTACCATGAAACATAGAAATGAGATGCGATATCGCGTTTTAAGAGCCATTAGAACTCTATTGCTACGATACCTATACATCTGCAGACGCTATTTCCTAGCAAGGTAGTGTCGCATTTACATTCATTTGAAGTGTAGACGAGGAATACATAACACTTCGCAAATCATATTATATCTTACCATGAAACATAGTAATGAGATGCGATATCGCGTTTTAAGAAGCATTTGAACTCTATTGCTTCGATACGTAGACATCTGCAAACGCTATTTCCCTGCAAGGAGGTGTCGCATTTACATTCATTTGAACCGTAGACGAGGAATGCATAACACTTCGCAAAGCATATTATATCTTATCATGAAACATAGGTAAGAGATGCAATATCTCTTTTTAAGAAGCATTTGAACTCTATTGCTTCGATACGTAGACATCTGCAAACGCTATTTCCTAGCAAGGAAGTGTCGCATTTACATTCATTTGAAGTGTAGACGAGGAATACATGACACTTCGCAAATCATATTATATCTTACCATGAAATATAGAAATGAGATGCGATATCGCGTTTTAAGAAGTATTAGAACACTATTGCTACGATACCTAGACATCTGCAGACGCTATTTCCTTGGAAGGAAGTGTCGCATTTACATTCATTTGAATCGTAGACGAGGAATGCATAAGACTTCGCAATGAATATTATATCTTACCATGAAACATAGATATGAGATGCAATATCTCGTTTTAAGAAGCATTTGAACTCTATTGCTACGATACGTAGACATCTGCAAATGCTATTTCCTTGCAAGGGAGTGTCGCATTTACATTCATTTGAATCGTAGACGAGGAATGCATAACACTTCGCAAATCATATTATATCTTATCATGAAACATAGAAATGAGATGCGATATCGCGTTTTAAGAAGTATTAGAACACTATTGCTACGATACCTAGACATCTGCAGACGCTATTTCCTTGGAAGGAAGTGTCGCATTTACATTCATTTGAATCGTAGACGAGGAATACATGATACTTCGCAAATCATATTATATCTTACCATGAAACATAGAAATGAGATGCGATATCGCGTTTTAAGAAGCATTAGAAATCTATTGCTACGATACGTAGACATCTGCAAACGCTATTTCCTTGCAAGGAAGTGTCGCATTTACATTCATTTGAAGCGTGGACGAGGAATACATGACACTTCGCAAATCATATTATATCTTACCATGAATCATAGAATTGAGATGCGATATCGCGTTTTAAGAAGCATCAGAAATCCATTGCTACGATACGTAGACATCTGCAAACGCTATTTCCCTGCAAGAAAGTGTCGCATTTACATTCATTTGAAGTGTAGACGAGGAATACATAACACTTCGCAAATCATATTATATCTTACCATGAAACATAGAAATGAGTTCCTATATCGCGTTTTAAGAATCATAAGAACTCTATTCCTACGATACGTAGACATCTGCAAACGCTATTTCCTTGCAAGGAAGTGTCGCATTTACATTCATTTGAAGCGTGGAAGGGGAATACATGACACTTCGCAAATCATATTATATCTTACCATGAAACATAGAAATGAGATGCGTTATCGCGTTTTAAGAAGCATCAGAAATCCATTGCTACGATGAGTAGACACCTGCAAACGCTATTTCCTTGCAAGGTAGTGTCGCATTTACATTCATTTGAATCGTAGACGAGGAATGCATAACACTTCGCAAAGAATATAATATCTTATCATGAGACATAGGTAAGAGATGCAATATCTCTTTTTAAGAAGCATTTGAACTCTATTGCTTCGATACGTAGACATCTGCAAACGCTATTTCCTAGCAAGGAAGTGTCGCATTTACATTCATTTGAAGTGTAGACGAGGACTACATAACACTTCGCATATCATATTATATCTTACCATGAAACACAGAAATGAGATGCGATATCGCGTTTTAAGAGCCATTAGAACTCTATTGCTACGATACCTATACATCTGCAGACGCTATTTCCTAGCAAGGTAGTGTCGCATTTACATTCATTTGAAGTGTAGACGAGGAATACATAACACTTCGCAAATCATATTATATCTTACCATGAAACATAGAAATGAGATGCGATATCGCGTTTTAAGAAGCATTTGAACTCTATTGCTTCGATACGTAGACATCTGCAAACGCTATTTCCTAGCGAGGAAGTATCGCATTAACATTCATTTGAAACGTAGACGAGGAATGCATAACACTTCGCAATGAATATTATATCTTATCAAGAAACATAGATATGAGATGCAATATCTCGTTTTAAGAAGCATTTGAACTCTATTGCTTCGATACGTAGACATCTGCAAACGCTATTTCCTTGCAAGGTAGTGTCGCATTTACATTCATTTGAATCGTAGACGAGGAATGCATAACACTTCGCAAAGAATATAATATCTTATCATGAGACATAGGTAAGAGATGCAATATCTCGTTTTAAGAAGCATTTGAACTCTATTGCTTCGATACGTAGACATCTGCAAACGCTATTTCCTAGCAACGAAGTGTCGCATTTACATTCATTTGAAGTGTAGACGAGGACTACATAACACTTCGCAAATCATATTATATCTTACCATGAAACATAGAAATGAGATGCGATATCGCGTTTTAAGAGCCATTAGAACTCTATTGCTACGATACCTATACATCTGCAGACGCTATTTCCTAGCAAGGTAGTGTCGCATTTACATTCATTTGAAGTGTAGACGAGGAATACATAACACTTCGCAAATCATATTATATCTTACCATGAAACATAGAAATGGGATGCGATATCGCGTTTTAAGAAGCATTTGAACTCTATTGCTTCGATACGTAGACATCTGCAAACGCTATTTCCCTGCTAGGAGGTGTCGCATTTACATTCATTTGAACCGTAGACGAGGAATGCATAACACTTCGCAAAGCATATTATATCTTATCATGAAACATAGATAAGAGATGCAATATCTCTTTTTAAGAAGCATTTGAACTCTATTGCTTCGATACGTAGACATCTGCAAACGCTATTTCCTAGCAAGGAAGTGTCGCATTTACATTCATTTGAAGTGTAGACGAGGAATACATAACACTTCGCCAATCATATTATATCTTACCATGAAACATAGAAATGAGATGCGATATCGCGTTTTAAGAGCCATTAGAACTCTATTGCTACGATACCTATACATCTGCAGACGCTATTTCCTAGCAAGGTTGTGTCGCATTTACATTCATTTGAAGTGTAGACGAGGAATACATAACACTTCGCAAATCATATTATATCTTACCATGAAATATAGAAATGAGATGCGATATCGCGTTTTAGGAATCATATGAACTCTATTGCTACGATACCTATACATCTGCAGACGCTATTTCCTAGCAAGGTAGTGTCGCATTTACATTCATTTGAAGTGTAGACGAGGAATACATAACACTTCGCAAATCATATTATATCTTACCATGAAATATAGAAATGAGATGCGATATCGCGTTTTAGGAATCATATGAACTCTATTGCTACGATACGTAGACATCTGCAATCGCTATTTCCTTGCAAGGAAGTGTCGCATTTACATTCATTTGAAGCGTAGACGAGGAATACATAATACTTCGCGAATCATATTATATCTTACCATGAAACATAGAAATGAGATGCGATATCGCGTTTTAAGAATCATAAGAACTCTATTGCTACGATACGTAGACATCTGCAAACGCAATTTCCTTACAAGGAAGTGTCGCATTTACATTGATTTGAATCGTGGACGAAGAATGCATAACGCTTCGCAATGAATATTATATCTTATCATGAAACATAGATATGAGATGCAATATCTCGTTTTAAGAAGCATTAGAACTCTATCCCTACGATACGTAGACATCTGCAAACGCTATTTCCTTGCAAGGAAGTGTCGCATTTACATTCATTTGAAGTGTAGAAGAGGAATACATAACACTTCGCAAATCATATTATATCTTACTATGTAACATAGAAATGAGATGCGATATCGCGTTTTAAGAAGCATTATAACTCTATTGCTACGATAGGTAGACATCTGCAAACGCTCTTTCCTAGCAAGGAAGTGTCGCATTTACATTCATTTGAATCGTAGACGAGGAATACATAACACTTCGCAAATCATGTTATATCTTACCATGAAACGTAGAAATGAGATGCGATATCGCGTTTTAAGTATCATATGAACTCTATTGCTACGATACGTAGATATCTGCATACGCTATTTCCTAGCGAGAAAGTGTCGCATTTACATTCATTTGAAGTGTAGACGAGGAATACGTGATACTTCGCAAATCATATTATATCTTACCATGAAACATAGAAATGAGATGCGATATCGCGTTTTAAGAATCATAAGAACTCTATTGCTACGATACGTAGGCATCTGCAAACGCTATTTCCTTGCAAGGAAGTGTCGCATTTACAGTCATTTGAATCGTAGACGAGGAATGCATAACACTTCGCAATGAATATTATATCTTATCATGAAACATAGATATGAGATGCAATATCTCGTTTTAAGAAGCATTTGAACTCTATTGCTACGATACGTAGATATCTGCAATCGCTATTTCCTTGCAAGGAAGTGTCGCATTTACATTCATTTGAAGTGTTGACGAGGAATAGTTAACACTTCGCAAATCATATTATATCTTACCATGAAACATAGAAATGAGATGCGATATCGCGTATTAAGAAGCATTAGAACTCTATTGCTACGATACCTAGACATCTGCAGACGCTATTTCCTAGCAAGGAAGTGTCGCATTTACATTCATTTGAAGTGTAGACGAGGAATACATAACACTTCGCAAATCATATTATATCTTACTATGAAACATAGAAATGAGATTCGATATCGCGTTTTAAGAAGCATTAGAAAGCTATTGCTACGATACGTAGACATCTGCAAACGCTATTTCCTAGCGAGGAAGTATCGCATTCACATTCATTTGAAGTGTAGACGAGGAATACATTACACTTCGCAAATCATATTATATCCTACCATGAAACATTGAAATGAGATGCGATGTCGCGTTTTAAGAACCATTAGAACTCTATTGCTACGATACCTAGACATCTGCAGACGCTATTTCCTAGCAAGGAAGTGTCGCATTTACATTCATTTGAAGTGTAGACGAGGAATACATGATACTTCGCAAATCATATTATATCATACCATGAAACATAGAAATGAGATGCGATATCGCGTTTTAAGAAGCATTTAGAACACTATTGCTACGATAGGTAGACATTTGCAAACGCTATTTCCTTGCAAGAAAGAGTCGCATTTACATTCATTTGAAGTGTAGACGAGGAATACATAACACTTCGCAAATCATATTATACCTTACCATGAAACATAGAAATAAGATCCGATATCGCGTTTTAAGAATCATAAGAACTCTATTGCTACGATACGTAGACATCTGGAAACGCTATTTCCTTGCAGCGAAGTGTCGCATTTACATTCATTTGAAGTGTAGACGAGGAATACATGACACTTCGCAAATCATATTATATCTTACCATGAATCATAGAAGTGAGATGCGATATCGCGTTTTAAGAAGCAGCAGAAATCCATTGCTACGATACGAAGACATCTGCAAACGCTATTTCCTTGCAAGAAAGTGTCGCATTTACATTCATTTGAAGTGTAGACGTGGAATACAAGACACTTCGCAAATCATATTACATCTTACCATGAAACATAGAAATGGGATGCGATATCGCGTTTTAAGAAGCATTAGAACTCTATTGCTACGATACCTAGATATCTGCAGACGCTATTTCCTAGCAAGGAAGTGTCGCATTTACATTCATTTGAATCGTACACGAGGAATGCATAACACTTCGCAATGAATATTATATCTTATCATGAAACATAGATATGAGATGCAATATCTCGTTTTAAGAAGCATTTGAACTCTATTGCTACGATACGTAGACATCTGCAATCGCTATTTCCTTGCAAGGAAGTGTCGCATTTACATTCATTTGAAGTGTTGACGAGGAATAGATAACACTTCGCAAATCATATTATATCTTACCATGAAACATAGAAATGAGATGCGTCATCGCGTTTTAAGAAGCATCAGAAATCCATTGCTACGATACGTAGACATCTGCAAACGCTATTTCCTTGCAAGAAAGTGTCGCATTTACATTCATTTGAAGTGTAGACGAGGAATACATAACACTTCGCAAATCATATTATACCTTACCATGAAACATAGAAATGAGATGCGATATCGCGTCTAAAGAAGCAGCAGAAATCCATTGCTACGATACGTAGACATCTGCAAACGCTATTTCCTTGCAAGGAAGTGTCGCATTTACATTGATTTGAAGTGTTGACGAGGAATACATGACACTTCGCAAATCATATAATATCTTACCATGAAGCATAGAAATGAGATGCGATATCGCGTTTTAAGAATCATAAGAACTCTATTGCTACGATACGTAGACATCTGCAAACGCTATTTCCTTGCAAGGAAGTGTCGCATTTACATTCATTTGAAGCCTGGACGTGGAATACATGACACTTCGCAAATCATATTATATCTTACCATGAAACATAGAAATGAGATGCGTTATCGCGTTTTAAGAAGCATCAGAAATCCATTGCTACGATACGTAGACATCTGCAAACGCTATTTCCTTGCAAGAAAGTGTCGCATTTACATTCATTTGAATCGTAGACGAGGAATGCATAACACTTCGCAAATCATATTATATCTTACCATGAAACATAGAAATGAGATGCGATATCGCGTTTTAAGAAGCATTAGAACTCTATTGCTACGATACCTAGACATCTGCAGACGCTATTTCCTAGTAAGGAAGTGTCGCATTTACATTCATTTGAAGTGTAGACAAGGAATACATAACACTTCGCAAATCATATTATATCTTACCATGAAACATAGAAATGAGATGCGATATCGCGTTTTAAGAAGCATTAGAACTCTATTGCTACGATTCGTAGACATCTGCAAACGCTATTTCCTTGCAAGGAAGAGTCGCATTTACATTCATTTGAAGTGTAGACGAGGAATACATAACACTTCGCAAATCATATTATACCTTACCAGGAAACATAGAAATAAGATCCGATATCGCGTTTTAAGAATCATAAGAACTCTATTGCTACGATACGTAGACATCTGGAAACGCTATTTCCTTGCAGCGAAGTGTCGCATTTACATACATTTGAAGTGTAGACGAGGAATACATGACACTTCGCAAATCATATTATATCTTACCATGAATCATAGAAGTGATATGCGATATCGCGTTTTAAGAAGCAGCGGAAATCCATTGCTACGATACGTAGACATCTGCAAACGCTATTTCCTTGCAAGAAAGTGTCGCATTTACATTCATTTGAAGTGTAGACGAGGAATACATAACACTTCGCAAATCATATTATATCTTACCATGAAACATAGAAATGAGATCAGATATCGCGTTTTAAGAATCATAAGAACTCTATTGCTACGATACGTAGACATCTGCAAACGCTATTTCCTTGCAAGGAAGTGTCGCATTTACATTCATTTGAAGCGTGGACGAGGAATACATGACACTTCGCAAATAATATTATACCTTACCATGAAACATAGAAATGAGATGCGATGTCGCGTTTTAAGAATCATAAGAACTCTATTGCTACGATACGTAGACATCTGCAAACGCTATTTCCTTGCAAGGAAGTGTCGCATTTACATTGATTTGAAGTGTTGACGAGGAATACATGACACTTGGCAAATCATATAATATCTTACCATGAAGCATAGAAATGAGATGCGATATCGCGTTTTAAGAATCATAAGAACTCTATTGCTACGATACGTAGACATCTGCAAACGCTATTTCCTTGCAAGGAAGTGTCGCATTTACATTCATTTGAAGCCTGGACGTGGAATACATGACACTTCGCAAATCATATTATATCTTACCATGAAACATAGAAATGAGATGCGTTATCGCGTTTTAAGAAGCATCAGAAATCCATTGCTACGATACGTAGACATCTGCAAACGCTATTTCCTTGCAAGAAAGTGTCGCATTTACATTCATTTGAATCGTAGACGAGGAATGCATAACACTTCGCAAATCATATTATATCTTACCATGAAACATAGAAATGAGATGCGATATCGCGTTTTAAGAAGCATTAGAACTCTATTGCTACGATACCTAGACATCTGCAGACGCTATTTCCTAGTAAGGAAGTGTCGCATTTACATTCATTTGAAGTGTAGACAAGGAATACATAACACTTCGCAAATCATATTATATCTTACCATGAAACATAGAAATGAGATGCGATATCGCGTTTTAAGAAGCATTAGAACTCTATTGCTACGATTCGTAGACATCTGCAAACGCTATTTCCTTGCAAGGAAGAGTCGCATTTACATTCATTTGAAGTGTAGACGAGGAATACATAACACTTCGCAAATCATATTATACCTTACCATGAAACATAGAAATAAGATCCGATATCGCGTTTTAAGAATCATAAGAACTCTATTGCTACGATACGTAGACATCTGGAAACGCTACTTCCTTGCAGCGAAGTGTCGCATTTACATACATTTGAAGTGTAGACGAGGAATACATGACACTTCGCAAATCATATTATATCTTACCATGAATCATAGAAGTGAGATGCGATATCGCGTTTTAAGAAGCAGCAGAAATCCATTGCTACGATACGTAGACATCTGCAAACGCTATTTCCTTGCAAGAAAGTGTCGCATTTACATTCATTTGAAGTGTAGACGAGGAATACATAACACTTCGCAAATCATATTATATCTTACCATGAAACATAGAAATGAGATCAGATATCGCGTTTTAAGAATCATAAGAACTCTATTGCTACGATACGTAGACATCTGCAAACGCTATTTCCTTGCAAGGAAGTGTCGCATTTACATTGATTTGAAGTGTTGACGAGGAATACATGACACTTGGCAAATCATATAATATCTTACCATGAAGCATAGAAATGAGATGCGATATCGCGTTTTAAGAATCATAAGAACTCTATTGCTACGATACGTAGACATCTGCAAACGCTATTTCCTTGCAAGGAAGTGTCGCATTTACATTCATTTGAAGCCTGGACGTGGAATACATGACACTTCGCAAATCATATTATATCTTACCATGAAACATAGAAATGAGATGCGTTATCGCGTTTTAAGAAGCACCAGAAATCCATTGCTACGATACGTAGACATCTGCAAACGCTATTTCCTTGCAAGAAAGTGTCGCATTTACATTCATTTGAATCGTAGACGAGGAATGCATAACACTTCGCAAATCATATTATATCTTACCATGAAACATAGAAATGAGATGCGATATCGCGTTTTAAGAAGCATTAGAACTCTATTGCCACGATACCTAGACATCTGCAGACGCTATTTCCTAGTAAGGAAGTGTCGCATTTACATTCATTTGAAGTGTAGACAAGGAATACATAACACTTCGCAAATCATATTATATCTTACCATGAAACATAGAAATGAGATGCGATATCGCGTTTTAAGAAGCATTAGAACTCTATTGCTACGATTCGTAGACATCTGCAAACGCTATTTCCTTGCAAGGAAGAGTCGCATTTACATTCATTTGAAGTGTAGACGAGGAATACATAACACTTCGCAAATCATATTATACCTTACCAGGAAACATAGAAATAAGATCCGATATCGCGTTTTAAGAATCATAAGAACTCTATTGCTACGATACGTAGACATCTGGAAACGCTATTTCCTTGCAGCGAAGTGTCGCATTTACATACATTTGAAGTGTAGACGAGGAATACATGACACTTCGCAAATCATATTATATCTTACCATGAATCATAGAAGTGATATGCGATATCGCGTTTTAAGAAGCAGCAGAAATCCATTGCTACGATACGTAGACATCTGCAAACGCTATTTCCTTGCAAGAAAGTGTCGCATTTACATTCATTTGAAGTGTAGACGAGGAATACATAACACTTCGCAAATCATATTATATCTTACCATGAAACATAGAAATGAGATCAGATATCGCGTTTTAAGAATCATAAGAACTCTATTGCTACGATACGTAGACATCTGCAAACGCTATTTCCTTGCAAGGAAGTGTCGCATTTACATTGATTTGAAGTGTTGACGAGGAATACATGACACTTGGCAAATCATATAATATCTTACCATGAAGCATAGAAATGAGATGCGATATCGCGTTTTAAGAATCATAAGAACTCTATTGCTACGATACGTAGACATCTGCAAACGCTATTTCCTTGCAAGGAAGTGTCGCATTTACATTCATTTGAAGCCTGGACGTGGAATACATGACACTTCGCAAATCATATTATATCTTACCATGAAACATAGAAATGAGATGCGTTATCGCGTTTTAAGAAGCATCAGAAATCCATTGCTACGATACGTAGACATCTGCAAACGCTATTTCCTTGCAAGAAAGTGTCGCATTTACATTCATTTGAATCGTAGACGAGGAATGCATAACACTTCGCAAATCATATTATATCTTACCATGAAACATAGAAATGAGATGCGATATCGCGTTTTAAGAAGCATTAGAACTCTATTGCCACGATACCTAGACATCTGCAGACGCTATTTCCTAGTAAGGAAGTGTCGCATTTACATTCATTTGAAGTGTAGACAAGGAATACATAACACTTCGCAAATCATATTATATCTTACCATGAAACATAGAAATGAGATGCGATATCGCGTTTTAAGAAGCATTAGAACTCTATTGCTACGATTCGTAGACATCTGCAAACGCTATTTCCTTGCAAGGAAGAGTCGCATTTACATTCATTTGAAGTGTAGACGAGGAATACATAACACTTCGCAAATCATATTATACCTTACCAGGAAACATAGAAATAAGATCCGATATCGCGTTTTAAGAATCATAAGAACTCTATTGCTACGATACGTAGACATCTGGAAACGCTATTTCCTTGCAGCGAAGTGTCGCATTTACATACATTTGAAGTGTAGACGAGGAATACATGACACTTCGCAAATCATATTATATCTTACCATGAATCATAGAAGTGATATGCGATATCGCGTTTTAAGAAGCAGCAGAAATCCATTGCTACGATACGTAGACATCTGCAAACGCTATTTCCTTGCAAGAAAGTGTCGCATTTACATTCATTTGAAGTGTAGACGAGGAATACATAACACTTCGCAAATCATATTATATCTTACCATGAAACATAGAAATGAGATCAGATATCGCGTTTTAAGAATCATAAGAACTCTATTGCTACGATACGTAGACATCTGCAAACGCTATTTCCTTGCAAGGAAGTGTCGCATTTACATTCATTTGAAGCGTGGACGAGGAATACATGACACTTCGCAAATCATATTATATCTTACCATGAAACATAGAAATGAGATGCGATATCGCGTTTTAAGAAGCATTAGAACTCTATTGCTACGATACCTAGACATCTGCAGAAGCTATTTCCTTGCAAGGAAGTGTCGCATTTACATTCATTTGAAGCGTGGACGAGGAATACATGACACTTCGCAAATCATATTATATCTTACCATGAAACATAGAAATGAGATGCGATATCGCGTTTTAAGAAGCATTAGAACTCTATTGCCACGATACCTAGACATCTGCAGACGCTATTTCCTAGTAAGGAAGTGTCGCATTTACATTCATTTGAAGTGTAGACAAGGAATACATAACACTTCGCAAATCATATTATATCTTACCATGAAACATAGAAATGAGATGCGATATCGCGTTTTAAGAAGCATTAGAACTCTATTGCTACGATTCGTAGACATCTGCAAACGCTATTTCCTTGCAAGGAAGAGTCGCATTTACATTCATTTGAAGTGTAGACGAGGAATACATAACACTTCGCAAATCATATTATACCTTACCAGGAAACATAGAAATAAGATCCGATATCGCGTTTTAAGAATCATAAGAACTCTATTGCTACGATACGTAGACATCTGGAAACGCTATTTCCTTGCAGCGAAGTGTCGCATTTACATACATTTGAAGTGTAGACGAGGAATACATGACACTTCGCAAATCATATTATATCTTACCATGAATCATAGAAGTGATATGCGATATCGCGTTTTAAGAAGCAGCAGAAATCCATTGCTACGATACGTAGACATCTGCAAACGCTATTTCCTTGCAAGAAAGTGTCGCATTTACATTCATTTGAAGTGTAGACGAGGAATACATAACACTTCGCAAATCATATTATATCTTACCATGAAACATAGAAATGAGATCAGATATCGCGTTTTAAGAATCATAAGAACTCTATTGCTACGATACGTAGACATCTGCAAACGCTATTTCCTTGCAAGGAAGTGTCGCATTTACATTCATTTGAAGCGTGGACGAGGAATACATGACACTTCGCAAATCATATTATATCTTACCATGAAACATAGAAATGAGATGCGATATCGCGTTTTAAGAAGCATTAGAACTCTATTGCTACGATACCTAGACATCTGCAGAAGCTATTTCCTTGCAAGGAAGTGTCGCATTTACATTCATTTGAAGCGTGGACGAGGAATACATGACACTTCGCAAATCATATTATATCTTACCATGAAACATAGAAATGAGATGCGATATCGCGTTTTAAGAAGCATTAGAACTCTATTGCTACGATACCTAGACATCTGCAGACGCTATTTCCTAGCAAGGAAGTGTCGCATTTACATTCATTTGAAGTGTAGACAGGGAATACATAACACTTCGCAAATCATATTATACCTTACCATGAAACATAGAAATAAGATCCGATATCGCGTTTTAAGAATCATAAGAACTCTATTGCTACGATACGTAGACATCTGGAAACGCTATTTCCTTGCAGCGAAGTGTCGCATTTACATTCATTTGAAGTGTAGACGAGGAATACATGACACTTCGCAAATCATATTATATCTTACCATGAATCATAGAAGTGAGATGCGATATCGCGTTTTAAGAAGCAGCAGAAATCCATTGCTACGATACGTAGACATCTGCAAACGCTATTTCCTTGCAAGAAAGTGTCGCATTTACATTCATATGAAGTGTAGACGAGGAATACATAACACTTCGCAAATCATATTACATCTTACCATGAAACATAGAAATGAGATCCGATGTCGCGTTTTAAGAATCATAAGAACTCTATTGCTACGATACTTAGACATCTGCAAACGCTATTTCCTTGCAAGGAAGTGTCGCATTTACATTCATTTGAAGCGTGGACGAGGAATACATGACACTTCGCAAATCATATTATATCTTACCATGAAACATAGAAATGAGATGCGTCATCGCGTTTTAAGAAGCATTAGAAATCCATTGCTACGATACGTAGACATCTGCAAACGCTATTTCCTTGCAAGAAAGTGTCGCATTTACATTCATTTGAAGTGTAGACGAGGTATACATAACACTTCGCAAATCATATTATACCTTACCATGAAACATAGAAATGAGATGCGATATCGCGTTTAAAGAAGCAGCAGAAATCCACTGCTACGATACGTAGACATCTGCAAACGCTATTTCCTTGCAAGAAAGTGTCGCATTTACATTCATTTGAAGTGTAGACGACGTATACATAACACTTCGCAAATAATATTATACCTTACCATGAAACATAGAAATGAGATGCGATATCGCGTTTTAAGAATCATAAGAACTCTATTGCTACGATACGTAGACATCTGCAAACGCTATTTCCTTGCAAGGAAGGGTCGCATTTACATTCATTTGAAGCGTGGACGAGGAATACATGACACTTCGCAAATCATATTATATCTTACCATGAAACATAGAATTGAGATGCGTCATCGCGTTTTAAGAAGCATCAGAAATCCATTGCTACGATACGTAGACATCTGCAAACGCTATTTCCTTGCAAGAAAGTGTCGCATTTACATTCATTTGAAGTGTAGACGAGGAATACATAACACTTCGCAAATCATATTATACCTTACCATGGAACATAGAAATGAGATGCGATATCGCGTTTAAAGAAGCAGCAGAAATCCATTGCTACGATACGTAGACATCTGCAAACGCTATTTCCTTGCAAGAAAGTGTCGCATTTACATTCATTTGAAGTGTAGACGACGTATACATAACACTTCGCAAATAATATTATACCTTACCATGAAACATAGAAATGAGATGCGATATCGCGTTTTAAGAATCATAAGAACTCTATTGCTACGATACGTAGACATCTGCAAACGCTATTTCCTTGCAAGGAAGTGTCGCATTTACATTGATTTGAAGTGTTGACGAGGAATACATGACACTTCGCAAATCATATAATATCTTACCATGAAACATAGAAATGAGATGCGATATCGCGTTTTAAGAATCATAAGAACTCTATTGCTACGATACGTAGACATCTGCAAACGCTATTTCCTTACAAGGAAGTGTCGCATTTGCATTCATTTGATGTGTAGACGAGGAATACATAACACTTCGCAAATCATATTATATCTTATCATGAAACATAGATATGAGATGCAATATCTCGTTTTAAGAAGCATTTGAACTCTATTGCTTCGATACGTAGACATCTGCAAACGCTATTTCCTTGCAAGGAAGTGTCGCATTTACATTCATTTGAAGTGTAGACGAGAAATACATAACACTTCGCAAATCATATTATATCTTACCATGAAACATAGAAATGAGATCCGTTATCGCATTTTAAGAATCATATGAACTCTATTGCTACGATACGTAGACATCTGCAAACGCTATTTCCTTGCTGGGAAGTGTCGCATTTACATTCATTTGAAGTGTAGACGAGGAATACATGACACTTCGCAAATCATATTATATCTTACCATGAAACATAGAAATGAGATGCGATATCGCGTTTTAAGAAGCAGCAGAAATCCATTGCTACGATAGGTAGACATCTGCAAACGCTATTTCCTTGCAAGAAAGTGTCGCATTTACATTCATTTGATGTGTAGACGAGGAATACATAACACTTCGCAAATCATATTATATCTTACCACGAAACATAGAAATGAGATGCGATATCGCGTTTTAAGAAGCATTAGAACTCTACTGCTACGATACGTAGACATCTGCAAACGCCATTTCCTAGCGAGGAAGTGTCGCAATCACATTCATTTGAAGTGTAGGCGAGGAATACATAACACTCCGCAAATCATATTATATCTTACCACGAAACATAGAAATGAGATGCGATATCGCGTTTTAAGAAGCATTAGAACTCTACTGCTACGATACGTAGACATCTGCAAACGCCATTTCCTAGCGAGGAAGTGTCGCAATCACATTCATTTGAAGTGTAGGCGAGGAATACATAACACTCCGCAAATCATATTATATCTTACCATGAAACATAGAAATGTGATGCGATATCGCGTTTTGAGAATCATAAGAACTCTATTGCTACGATACGTAGACATCTGCAAACGCTATTTCCCTGCAAAGAAGTGTCGCATTTACATTCATTTGAAGTGTAGACGAGAAATACATAACACTTCGCAAATCATATTATATCTTACCATGAATCATAGAAATGAGATCCGATATCGCGTTTTAAGAATCATAAGAACTCTATTGCTACGATACGTAGACATCTGCAAACGCTATTTCCTTGCAAGGAAGGGTCGCATTTACATTCATTTGAAGCGTGGACGAGGAATACATAACACTTAGCAAATCATATTATATCTTACCATGAAACATAGAAATGAGATGCGATATCGCGTTTTAAGAAGCATTAGAACTCCATTGCTACGATACCTAGACATCTGCAGGCGCTATTTCCTAGCAAGGAAGTGTCGCATTTACATTCATTTGAATTGTAGACGGGGAATACATGACACTTCGCAAATCATATTATATCTTACCATGGAACATAGAAATGAGATGCGATATCGCGTTTTAAGAAGCATTTGAACTCTATTGCTTCGATACGTAGACATCTGCAAACGCTATTTCCTTGCAAGGAAGTGTCGCATTTACATTCATTTGAAGTGTAGACGAGGAATACATAACACTTCGCAAATCATATTATATCTTACCATGAAACATTGAAATGAGATGCGATATCGCGTTTTAAGAGTCATAAGAACTCTATTGTTACGATACGTAGACATCTGCAAACGCTATTTCCTTGCAAGGAAGTGTCGCATTTACGTTCATTTGAATCGTAGACGAGGAATGCATAACACTTCGCAAATCATATTATATCTTACCATGAAACATAGAAATGAGATGCGATATCGCGTTTTAAGAAGCATTAGAACTCTATTGCTACGATACGTAGACATCTGCAATCGCTATTTCCTTGCAACGAAGTGTCGCATTTACTTTCATTTGAATCGTAGACGAGGAATGCATAACACTTCGCAATGAATATTATATCTTATCATGAAACATAGATATGAGATGCAATATCTCGTTTTAAGAAGCATTTGAACTCTATTGCTTCGATACGTAGACATCTGCAAACGCTATTTCCTTGCAAGGAAGTGTCGCATTTACACTCATTTGAATCGTAGTCGAGGAATGCATAACACTTCGCAATGAATATTATATCTTATCATGAAACATAGATACGATATGCAATATCTCGTTTTAAGAAGCATTTGAACTCTAATGCTCCGATATGTAGACATCTGCAAACGCTATTTCCTTGCAAGGAAGTGTCGCATTTACATTCATTGGAAGTGTAGAGGAGGAATACATAACACTTCGCAAATCATATTATATCTTACCATGAAACATAGAAATGAGATGCAATATCGCGTTCTAAGCAGCATCAGAAATCCATTGCTACGATACGTAGACATCTGCAAACGCTATTTCCTTGCAAGGATGTGTCGCATTTACATTCATTTGAAGTGTAGACGAGGAATACATGTTACCTCGCAAATCATATTATATCTTACCATGAAACATAGAAATGAGATGCGATATAGCGTTTAAAGAAGCATTTGAACTCTATTGCTTCGATACGTAGACATCTGCAGACGCTATTTCCTAGCAAGGAAGTGTCGCATTTACATTCATTTGAAGTGTAGACGAGGAATACATAACACTTCGCAAATCATATTATATCTTACCATGAAACATAGAAATGAGATGCGATATCGCGTTTTAAGAAGCATTAGAACACTACTGTTACGATAGGTAGACATTTGCAAACGCTATTTCCTTGCAAGGAAGTGTCGCATTCACATTCATTTGAAGTGTAGACGAGGAATACATAACACTTCGCAAATCATAGTATATCCTACCATGAAACATAGAAATGAGATGCGATATCGCGTTTTAAGAAGCATTAGAAAGCTAATGCTACGATACGTAGACATCTGCAAACGTAATTTCCTAGCGAGGAAGTATCGCATTCACATTCATTTGAAGTGTAGACGAGGAATACATAACACTTCGCAAATCATGTCATATCTTACCATGAAACATAGAAATGAGATGCGATATCGCGTTTTAAGAATCATATGAACTCTATTGCTACGATACGTAGACATCTGCAATCGCTATTTCCTTGCAAGGAAGTGTCGCATTTACTTTCATTTGAATCGCAGACGAGGAATGCATAACAATTCGCAATGAATATTATATCTTATCATGAAACATAGATATGAGATGCAATATCTCGTTTTAAGAAGCATTTGAACTCTATTGCTTCGATACGTAGACATCTGCAAACGCTATTTCCCTGCAAGGAAGTGGCGCATTTACATTCATTTGAAGTGTAGACGAGGAATACATGACACTTCGCAAATCATATTATATCTTACCATGAAACAAAGAAATGAGATGCGATATCGCGTTTTAAGAATCATTAGAAATCTATTGCTACGATACGTAGACATCAGCAGACGCTATTTCATTGGAAGGAAGTGTCGCATTTACATTCATTTGAAGTGTGGACGAGGAATAAATGACACTTCGCAAATCATATTATATCTTACCATGAAACATAGAAATGAGATTCGATATCGCGTTTTAAGAAGCATTAGAACCCTATTGCTACGATACGTAGACATCTGCAGACGCTATTTCCTTGCTAGGAAGTGTCGCATTTTCATTCATTTGAAGTGTAGACGAGGAATACATAACACTTCGCAAATCATATTATATCTTACCATGAAACATAGAAATGAAATGCGATATCGCGTTTTAAGAAGCATTAGAACTCTATCGCTACGATACCTAGACATCTGCAGACGCTATTTCCTGGCAAGGAAGTGTCGCATTTACATTCATTTGAATCGTAGACGAGGAATGCATAACACTTTGCAATGAATATTATATCTTATCATGAAACATATATATGGGATGCAATATCTCGTTTTAAGAAGCATTTGAACTCTATTGCTTCGATACGTAGACATCTGCAAACGCTATTTCCTTGCAAGGAAGTGTCGCATTTACATTCATTTGAAGTGTAGACGAGGAATACATGACACTTCGCAAATCATATTATATCTTACCATGAAACAAAGTAATGAGATGCGATATCGCGCTTTAAGAATCATTAGAAATCAATTGCTACGATACGTAGACATCAGCAGACGCTATTTCATTGGAAGGAAGTGTCGCATTTACATTCATTTGAATCGTAGACGAGGAATAAATGACACTTCGCAAATCATATTATATCTTTCCATGAAACATAGAAATGAGATGCGATATCGCGTTTTACGAAGCATTAGAACTCTATCGCTACGATACCTAGACATCTCCAGACACTATTTCCTAGCAAGGAAGTGTCGCATTTACATTCATTTGAAGTGTAGACGAGGAATACATAACACTTCGCAAATCATATTATATCTTACCATGAAACATAGAAATGAGATGCGATATCAAGTTTTAAGAATCATAAGAACTCTATTGCTACGATACGTAGACATCTGCAAACGCTATTTCCTTGCAAGGAAGTGTCGCATTTACACTCATTTGAATCGTATACGAGAAATGCATAACACTTCGCAATGAATATTATATCTTATCATGAAACAAAGATATGAGATGCAATACCTCGTTTTAAGAAGCATTTGAACTCTATTGCTACGATACCTAGACATCTGCAGACGCTGTTTCCTAGCAAGGAAGTGTCGCATTTACATTCATTTGAAGTGTAGACGAGGAATACATGACACTTCGCAAATCATATTATATCTTACCATGAAACATAGAAATGAAATGCGATATCGCGTTTTAAGAAGCATTAGAACTCTATTGCTACGATAGGTAGACATCTGCAAACGCTATTTCCTTGCAAGGAAGTGTCGCATTTACATTCATATGAAGTGTAGACGAGGAATACATAACACTCCGCAAATCATATTATATCTTACCATGAAACATAGAAATGAGATGCGATATCGCGTTTTAAGAAGCATTAGAACTCTATCGCTACGATACCTAGACATCTGCAGACGCTATTTCCTGGCAAGGAAGTGTCGCATTTACATTCATTTGAATCGTAGACGAGGAATGCATAACACTTTGCAATGAATATTATATCTTATCATGAAACATAGATATGGGATGCAATATCTCGTTTTAAGAAGCATTTGAACTCTATTGCTTCGATACGTTGACATCTGCAAACGCTATTTCCTTGCAAGGAAGTGTCGCATTTACATTCATTTGAAGTGTAGACGAGGAATACATAACACTTCGCAAATCATGATATATCTTACCATGAAACATAGAAATGAGATTCGATATCGCGTTTTAAGAATCATAAGAACTCTATTGCTACTATACGTAGACATCTGCAAACGCTATTTCCTTGCAAGGAAGTGTCGCATTTACACTCATTTGAATCGTAGACGAGGAATACATAACAATTCGCAATGAATATTATATCTTATCATGAAACATAGATATGAGATGCAATATCTCGTTTTAAGAAGCATTTGAACTCTATTGCTTCGATACGTAGACATCTGCAAACGCTATTTCCCTGCAAGGAAGTGTCGCATTTACATTCATTTGAAGTGTAGACGAGGAATACATGACACTTCGCAAATCATATTATATTTTACCATGAAACAAAGAAATGAGATGCGATATCGCGTTTTAAGAATCATTAGAAATCTATTGCTACGATACGTAGACATCAGCAGACGCTATTTCATTGGAAGGAAGTGTCGCATTTACATTCATTTGAAGTGTGGACGAGGAATAAATGACACTTCGCAAATCATATTATATCTTACCATGAAACATAGAAATGAGATTCGATATCGCGTTTTAAGAAGCATTAGAACTCTATTGCTACGATACGTAGACATCTGCAGACGCTATTTCCTTGCAAGGAAGTGTCGCATTTACATTCATTTGAAGTGTAGACGAGGAATACATAACACTTTGCAAATCATATTATATCTTACGATGAAACATAGAAATGAGATGCGATATCGCGTTTTAAGAATCATAAGAACTCTATTGCTACGATACATAGACAGCTGCAAACGCTCTTTCCTTGCAAGGAAGTGTAGCATTAACATTCATATGAAGTGTAGACGAGGAATACATAACACTCCGCAATTCATATTATATCTTACCATGAAACATAGAAATGAGATGCGATATCGCGTTTTAAGAAGCATTAGAACTCTATCGCTACGATACCTAGACATCTGCAGACGCTATTTCCTGGCAAGGAAGTGTCGCATTTACATTCATTTGAATCGTAGACGAGGAATGCATAACACTTTGCAATGAATATTATATCTTATCATGAAACATAGATATGGGATGCAATATCTCGTTTTAAGAAGCATTTGAACTCTATTGCTTCGATACGTTGACATCTGCAAACGCTATTTCCTTGCAAGGAAGTGTCGCATTTACATTCATTTGAAGTGTAGACGAGGAATACATAACACTTCGCAAATCATATTATATCTTACCATGAAACATAGAAATGAGATTCGATATCGCGTTTTAAGAATCATAAGAACTCTATTGCTACTATACGTAGACATCTGCAAACGCTATTTCCTTGCAAGGAAGTGTCGCATTTACACTCATTTGAATCGTAGACGAGGAATGCATAACAATTCGCAATTAATATTATATCTTATCATGAAACATAGATATGAGATGCTATATCTCGTTTTAAGAAGCATTTGAACTCTATTGCTTCGATACGTAGACATCTGCAAACGCTATTTCCCTGCAAGGAAGTGTCGCATTTACATTCATTTGAAGTGTAGACGAGGAATACATGACACTTCGCAAATCATATTATATCTTACCATGAAACAAAGAAATGAGATGCGATATCGCGTTTTAAGAATCATTAGAAATCTATTGCTACGATACGTAGACATCAGCAGACGCTATTTCATTGGAAGGAAGTGTCGCATTTACATTCATTTGAATCGTATACGAGGAATGCATAACACTTCGCAATGAATAATATATCTTATCATGAAACATAGATATGAGATGCAATATCTCGTTTTAAGAAGCATTTGAACTCTATTGCTACGATACCTAGACATCTGCAAACACTATTTCCTTGCAAGGAAGTGTCGCGTTTACACTCATTTGAATCGTATACGAGAAATGCATAACACTTCGCAATGAATATTATATCTTATCATGAAACAAAGATATGAGATGCAATATCTCGTTTTAAGAAGCATTTGAACTCTATTGCTACGATACCTAGACATCTGCAGACGCTGTTTCCTAGCAAGGAAGTGTCGCATTTACATTCATTTGAAGTGTAGACGAGGAATACATGACACTTCGCAAATCATACTATATCTTACCATGAAACATAGAAATGAAATGCGATATCGCGTTTTAAGAAGCATTAGTACTCTATTGCTACGATAGGTAGACATCTGCAAACGCTATTTCCTTGCAAGGAAGTGTCGCATTTACATTCATATGAAGTGTAGACGAGGAATACATAACACTCCGCAAATCATATTATATCTTACCATGAAACATAGAAATGAGATTCGATATCGCGTTTTAAGAATCATAAGAACTCTATTGCTACTATACGTAGACATCTGCAAACGCTATTTCCTTGCAAGGAAGTGTCGCATTTACATTCATTTGAATCGTAGACGAGGAATGCATAACAATTCGCAATGAATATTATATCTTATCATGAAACATAGATATGAGATGCAATATCTCGTTTTAAGAAGCATTTGAACTCTATTGCTTCGATACGTAGACATCTGCAAACGCTATTTCCCTGCAAGGAAGTGGCGCATTTACATTCATTTGAAGTGTAGACGAGGAATACATGACACTTCGCAAATCATATTATATCTTACCATGAAACAAAGAAATGAGATGCGATATCGCGTTTTAAGAATCATTAGAAATCTATTGCTACGATACGTAGACATCAGCAGACGCTATTTCATTGGAAGGAAGTGTCGCATTTACATTCATTTGAAGTGTGGACGAGGAATAAATGACACTTCGCAAATCATATTATATCTTACCATGAAACATAGAAATGAGATTCGATATCGCGTTTTAAGAAGCATTAGAACCCTATTGCTACGATACGTAGACATCTGCAGACGCTATTTCCTTGCTAGGAAGTGTCGCATTTTCATTCATTTGAAGTGTAGACGAGGAATACATAACACTTCGCAAATCATGTTATATCTTACCATGAAACATAGAAATGAGATGCGATATCGCGTTTTAAGAATCATATGAACTCTATTGCTACGATACCTAGACATCTGCAAACGCTCTTTCCTTGCAAGGAAGTGTCGCATTAACATTCATATGAAGTGTAGACGAGGAATACATAACACTTCGCAAATAATATTATATCTTACCATGAAACATAGAAATGAGATGCGATATCGCGTTTTAGGAAGCATTAGAACTCTATTGCTACGATACCTAGACATCTGCAAACGCTATTTCCTTGCAAGGAAGTGTCGCATTTACATTCATTTGAAGTGTAGACGAGGAATACATAACACTTTGCAAATCATATTATATCTTACGATGAAACATAGAAATGAGATGCGATATCGCGTTTTAAGAATCATAAGAACTCTATTGCTACGATACATAGACAGCTGCAAACGCTCTTTCCTTGCAAGGAAGTGTAGCATTAACATTCATATGAAGTGTAGACGAGGAATACATAACACTTCGCAAATAATATTATATCTTACCATGAAACATAGAAATGAGATTCGATATCGCGTTTTAAGAGGCATTAGAACTCTATTGCTACGATACGTAGACATCTGCAAACGCTATTTCCTTGCTAGGAAGTGTCGCATTTTCATTCATTTGAAGTGTAGACGAGAAATGCATAACACTTCGCAAATCATGTTATATCTTACCATGAAACATAGAAATGAGATGCGATATCGCGTTTTGAGAATCATATGAACTCTATTGCTACGATACGTAGACATCTGCAATCGCTATTTCCTTGCAAGGAAGTGTCGCAGTTACTTTCATTTGAATCGTAGACGAGGAATACATAACACTTCGCAAATCATATTATATCTTACCATGAAACATAGAAATGAGATGCGATATCGCGTTTTAGGAAGCATTAGAACTCTATTGCTACTATACCTAGACATCTGCAAACGCTATTTCCTTGCAAGGACGTGTCGCATTTACGTTCATTTGAATCATAGACGAGGAATGCATAACACTTCGCAATGAATATTATATCTTATCATGAAACATAAATATGAGATGCAATATCTCGTTTTAAGAAGCATTTGAACTCTATTGCTTCGATACGTAGACATTTGCAAACGCTATTTCATTGCAAGGAAGTGTCGCATTTACATTCATTTGAAGTGTGGACGAGGAATACATAACACTTGGCAAATCATATTATATCTTACCATGAAACATAGAACTGAGATGCGATATCGCGTTTTAAGAAGCATTAGAACTCTATTGCTACGATACCTAGACATCTGCAAACGCTATTTCCTTGCAAGGAAGTGTCGCATTTACATTCATTTGAATCGTAGACGAGGAATGCATAACACTTCGCAATGAATATTAAATCTTACCATGAAACCTAGAAATGAGATGCGATATCGAGTCTTAAGAATCATATGAACTCTATTGCTACGATACGTAGACATCTGCAATCGCTATTTCCTTGCAAGGAAGTGTCGCATTTACTTTCATTTGAATCGCGGACGAGGAATGCATAACACTTCGCAATGAATATTATATCTTATCATGAAACATAGAAATGAGATGCAATATCTCGTTTTAAGAAACATTTGAACTCAGTTGCTTCGGTACGTAGACATCTGCAAACGCTATTTCCTTGCAAGGAAGTGTCGCATTCACATTTATTTGAAGTGTAGACGAGGAATACATAACACTTCGCAAGTCATATTATATCTTACCATGAAACATAGAAATGAGATGCGATATCGCGTTTTAAGAATCATATGAACTCTATTGCTACGATACCTAGACATCTGCAAACGCTCTTTCCTTGCAAGGAAGTGTCGCATTAACATTCATATGAAGTGTAGACGAGGAATACATAACACTTCGCAAATAATATTATATCTTACCATGAAACATAGAAATGAGATGCGATATCGCGTTTTAGGAAGCATTAGAACTCTATTGCTACGATACCTAGACATCTGCAAACGCTATTTCCTTGCAAGGAAGTGTCGCATTTACATTCATTTGAAGTGTAGACGAGGAATACATAACACTTTGCAAATCATATTATATCTTACGATGAAACATAGAAATGAGATGCGATATCGCGTTTTAAGAATCATAAGAACACTATTGCTACGATACATAGACAGCTGCAAACGCTCTTTCCTTGCAAGGAAGTGTAGCATTAACATTCATATGAAGCGTAGACGAGGAATACATAACACTTCGCAAACAATATTGTATCTTACCATGAAACATAGAAATGAGATTCGATATCGCGTTTTAAGAAGCATTAGAACTCTATTGCTACGATACGTAGACATCTGCAAACGCTATTTCCTTGCTAGGAAGTGTCGCATTTTCATTGATTTGAAGTGTAGACGAGAAATGCATAACACTTCGCAAATCATGTTATATCTTACCATGAAACATAGAAATGAGATGCGATATTGTGCTTTGAGAAGCATTAGAACTCTATCGCTACGATACCTAGACATCTGCAGACGCTATTTCCTTTCAAGGAAGTGCCGCATTTACATTTAATTGAATCGTATACGAGGAATACATAACACTTCGCAAATCATATTATATCTTACCATGAAACATACAAATGAGATGCGATATCGCGTTTTAGGAATCATAAGAACTCTATTGCTACGATACGTAGACATCTGCAAACGCTATTTCCTTGCAAGGAAGTGTCGCATTTACACTCATTTGAATCGTATACGAGAAATGCATAACACTTCGCTATGAATATTATATCTTATCATGAAACAAAGATATGAGATGCAATATCTCGTTTTAAGAAGCATTTGAACTCTATTGCTACGATACCTAGACATCTGCAGACGCTGTTTCCTAGCAAGGAAGTGTCGCATTTACATTCATTTGAAGTGTAGACGAGGAATACATGACACTTCGCAAATCATATTATATCTTACCATGAAACATAGAAATGAAATGCGATATCGCGTTTTAAGAAGCATTAGAACTCTATTGCTACGATAGGTAGACATCTGCAAACGCTATTTCCTTGCAAGGAAGTGTCGCATTTACATTCACATGAAGTGTAGACGAGGAATACATAACACTCCGCAAATCATATTATATCTTACCATGAAACATAGAAATGAGATGCGATATCGCGTTTTAAGAAGCGTTAGAACTCTATCGCTACGATACCTAGACATCTGCAGACGCTATTTCCTGGCAAGGAAGTGTCGCATTTACATTCATTTGAATCGTAGACGAGGAATGCATAACACTTTGCAATGAATATTACATCTTATCATGAAACATAGATATGGGATGCAATATCTCGTTTTAAGAAGCATTTGAACCCTACTGCTTCGATACGTAGACATCTGCAAACGCTATTTCCTTGCGAGGAAGTGTCGCATTTACATTCATTTGAAGTGTAGACGAGGAATACATAACACTTCGCAAATCATATTATATCTTACCATGAAACATAGAAATGAGATTCGATATCGCGTTTTAAGAATCATAAGAACTCTATTGCTACTATACGTAGACATCTGCAAACGCTATTTCCTTGCAAGGAAGTGTCGCATTTACATTCATTTGAATCGTAGACGAGGAATGCATAACAATTCGCAATGAATATTATATCTTATCATGAAACATAGATATGAGATGCAATATCTCGTTTTAAGAAGCATTTGAACTCTATTGCTTCGATACGTAGACATCTGCAAACGCTATTTCCCTGCAAGGAAGTGTCGCATTTACATTCATTTGAAGTGTAGACGAGGAATACATGACACTTCGCAAATCATATTATATCTTACCATGAAACAAAGAAATGCGATGCGATATCGCGTTTTAAGAATCATTAGAAATCTATTGCTACGATACGTAGACATCAGCAGACGCTATTTCATTGGAAGGAAGTGTCGCATTTACATTCATTTGAAGTGTGGACGAGGAATAAATGACACTTCGCAAATCATATTATATCTTACCATGAAACATAGAAATGAGATTCGATATCGCGTTTTAAGAAGAATTAGAACTCTATTGCTACGATACGTAGACATCTGCAGACGCTATTTCCTTGCTAGGAAGTGTCGCATTTTCATTCATTTGAAGTGTAGACGAGGAATACATAACACTTCGCAAATCATGTTATATCTTACCATGAAACATAGAAATGAGATGCGATATCGCGTTTTATGAATCATATGAACTCTATTGCTACGATACCTAGACATCTGCAAACGCTCTTTCCTTGCAAGGAAGTGTCGCATTAACATTCATATGAAGTGTAGACGAGGAATACATAACACTTCGCAAATAATATTATACCTTACCATGAAACATAGAAATGAGATGCGATATCGCGTTTTAGGAAGCATTAGAACTCTATTGCTACGATACCTAGACATCTGCAAACGCTATTTCTTTGCAAGGAAGTGTCGCATTTACATTCATATGAAGTGTAGACGAGGAATACATAACACTCCGCAAATCATATTATATCTTACCATGAAACATAGAAATGAGATGCGATATCGCGTTTTAAGAAGCGTTAGAACTCTATCGCTACGATACCTAGACATCTGCAGACGCTATTTCCTGGCAAGGAAGTGTCGCATTTACATTCATTTGAATCGTAGACGAGGAATGCATAACACTTTGCAATGAATATTATATCTTATCATGAAACATAGATATGGGATGCAATATCTCGTTTTAAGAAGCATTTGAACTCTACTGCTTCGATACGTAGACATCTGCAAACGCTATTTCCTTGCAAGGAAGTGACGCATTTACATTCATTTGAAGTGTAGACGAGGAATACATAACACTTCGCAAATCATATTATATCTTACCATGAAACATAGAAATGAGATTCGATATCGCGTTTTAAGAATCATAAGAACTCTATTGCTACTATACGTAGACATCTGCAAACGCTATTTCCTTGCAAGGAAGTGTCGCATTTACATTCATTTGAATCGTAGACGAGGAATGCATAACAATTCGCAATGAATATTATATCTTATCATGAAACATAGATATGAGATGCAATATCTCGTTTTAAGGAGCATTTGAACTCTATTGCTTCGATACGTAGACATCTGCAAACGCTATTTCCCTGCAAGGAAGTGTCGCATTTACATTCATTTGAAGTGTAGACGAGGAATACATGACACTTCGCAAATCATATTATATCTTACCATGAAACAAAGAAATGCGATGCGATATCGCGTTTTAAGAATCATTAGAAATCTATTGCTACGATACGTAGACATCAGCAGACGCTATTTCATTGGAAGGAAGTGTCGCATTTACATTCATTTGAAGTGTGGACGAGGAATAAATGACACTTCGCAAATCATATTATATCTTACCATGAAACATAGAAATGAGATTCGATATCGCGTTTTAAGAAGAATTAGAACTCCATTGCTACGATACGTAGACATCTGCAGACGCTATTTCCTTGCTAGGAAGTGTCGCATTTTCATTCATTTGAAGTGTAGACGAGGAATACATAACACTTCGCAAATCATGTTATATCTTACCATGAAACATAGAAATGAGATGCGATATCGCGTTTTAAGAATCATATGAACTCTATTGCTACGATACCTAGACATCTGCAAACGCTCTTTCCTTGCAAGGAAGTGTCGCATTAACATTCATATGAAGTGTAGACGAGGAATACATAACACTTCGCAAATAATATTATATCTTACCATGAAACATAGAAATGAGATGCGATATCGCGTTTTAGGAAGCATTAGAACTCTATTGCTACGATACCTAGACATCTGCAAACGCTATTTCCTTGCAAGGAAGTGTCGCATTTACATTCATTTGAAGTGTAGACGAGGAATACATAACACTTTGCAAATCATATTATATCTTACGATGAAACATAGAAATGAGATGCGATATCGCGTTTTAAGAATCATAAGAACTCTATTGCTACGATACATAGACAGCTGCAAACGCTCTTTCCTTGCAAGGAAGTGTAGCATTTACACTCATTTGAATCGTATACGAGAAATGCATAACACTTCGCAATGAATATTATATCTTATCATGAAACAAAGATATGAGACGCAATATCTCGTTTTAAGAAGCATTTGAACTCTATTGCTACGATACCTAGACATCTGCAGACGCTGTTTCCTAGCAAGGAAGTGTCGCATTTACATTCGTTTGAAGTGTAGACGAGGAATACATGACACTTCGCAAATCATATTATATCTTACCATGAAACATAGAAATGAGATTCGATATCGCGTTTTAAGAATCATAAGAACTCTATTGCTACTATACGTAGACATCTGCAAACGCTATTTCCTTGCAAGGAAGTGTCGCATTTACATTCATTTGAATCGTAGACGAGGAATGCATAACACTTTGCAATGAGTATTATATCTTATCATGAATCATAGATATGGGATGCGATATCGCGCTTTAAGAATCATATGAACTCTATTGCTACGATACGTAGACATCTGCAATCGCTATTTCCTTGCAAGGAAGTGTCGCATTTACAATCATTTGAATCGTAGACGAGGAACACATAACACTTCGCAATGAATATTATATCTTATCATGAAACATAGATATCAGATGCAATATCTCGTTTTAAGAAGCATTTGAACTCTATTGCTGCGATACATAGACATCTGCAAACACTATTTCCTTGCAAGGAAGTGTCGCATTTACATTCATTTGAATCGTAGACGAGGAATGCATAACACTTCGCAATGAATATTATATCTTATCATGAAACATAGATATCAGATGCAATATCTCGTTTTAAGAAGCATTTGAACTCTATTGCTTCGATACGTAGACATCTGCAAACGCTATTTCCTTGCAAGGAAGTGTCGCATTTACATTCATTTGAAGTGTAGACGAGGAATACATGACACTTCGCAAATCATATTATATCTTTCCATGAAAGATAGAAATGAGATGCGATATCGCGTTTTATGAAGCATTAGAACTCTATCGCTACGATACCTAGACATCTCCAGACACCATTTCCTAGCAAGGAAGTGTCGCATTTACATTCATTTGAATCGTAGACGAGGAATGCATAACACTTTGCAATGAATATTATATCTTATCGTGAATCATAGATATGGGATGCAATGTCTCGTTTTAAGAAGCATTTGAACGCTATTGCTTCGATACCTAGACAACTGCAAACGCTACTTCCTTGCAAGGAAGTGTCGCATCTACATTCATATGAAGTGTAGACGAGGAATACATAACACTCCGCAAATCATATTATATCTTACCATGAAACATAGAAATGAGATGCGATATCGCGTTTTAAGAAACATTAGAACTCTATCGCTACGATACCTAGACATCTGCAGACGCTATTTCCTGGCAAGGAAGTGTCGCATTTACATTCATTTGAATCGTAGACGAGGAATGCATAACACTTTGCAATGAGTATTATATCTTATCATGAATCATAGATATGGGATGCGATATCGCGTTTTAAGAATCATATGAACTCTATTGCTACGATACGTAGACATCTGCAATCGCTATTTCCTTGCAAGGAAGTGTCGCATTTACTTTCATTTGAATCGCAGACGAGGAATGCATAACACTTCGCAATGAATATTATATCTTATCATGAAACATAGAAATGAGATGCAATATCTCGTTTTAAGAAGCATTTCAACTCTATTGCTTCGGTACGTAGACATCTGCAAACGCTATTTCCTTGCAAGGAAGTGTCGCATTCACATTCATTTGAAGCGTAGACGAGGAATACATAACTCTTCGCAAATCATATTATATCCTACCATGAAACATAGAAATGAGATGCGATATCGCGTTTTAAAAAGCATTAGAAAGCTAATGCTACGATGCGTAGACATCTGCAAACGCAATTTCCTAGCGAGGAAGTATCGCATTCACATTCATTTGAAGTGTAGACGAGGAATACATAACACTTCGCAAATCATGTTATATCTTACCATGAAACATAGAAATGAGATGCGATATCGCTTTTAAAGAAGCATTAGAACTCTATTGCAACGATACGCAGACATCTGCAAACGCTATTTCCATGCAAGGAAGTGTCGCATTTACATTCATTTGAAGTGTAGACGAGGAATGCATGACACTTCGCAAATCATATTATATCTTATCATGAAACATAGATATGAGATGCAATATCCCGTTTCAAGAATCATATGAACTCTATTGCTACGATACGTAGACATCTGCAATCGCTATTTCCTTGCAAGGAAGTGTCGCATTTACATTCATTTGAATCGTAGACGAGGAACACATAACACTTCGCAATGAATATTATATCTTATCATGAAACATAGATATCAGATGCAATATCTCGTTTTAAGAAGCATTTGAACTCTATTGCTGCGATACATAGACATCTGCAAACACTATTTCCTTGCAAGGAAGTGTCGCATTTACATTCATTTGAATCGTAGACGAGGAATGCATAACACTTCGCAATGAATATTATATCTTATCATGAAACATAGATATCAGATGCAATATCTCGTTTTAAGAAGCATTTGAACTCTATTGCTTCGATACGTAGACATCTGCAAACGCTATTTCCTTGCAAGGAAGTGTCGCATTTACATTCATTTGAAGTGTAGACGAGGAATACATGACACTTCGCAAATCATATTATATCTTTCCATGAAAGATAGAAATGAGATGCGATATCGCGTTTTATGAAGCATTAGAACTCTATCGCTACGATACCTAGACATCTCCAGACACTATTTCCTAGCAAGGAAGTGTCGCATTTACATTCATTTGAATCGTAGACGAGGAATGCATAACACTTTGCAATGAATATTATATCTTATCGTGAATCATAGATATGGGATGCAATATCTCGTTTTAAGAAGCATTTGAACGCTATTGCTTCGATACCTAGACAACTGCAAACGCTACTTCCTTGCAAGGAAGTGTCGCATTTACATTCATTTGAAGTGTAGACTAGGAATACATAACACTTCGCAAATCATATTATATCTTACCATGAAACATAGAAATGAGATTCGATATCGCTTTTAAAGAAGCATTAGAACTCTATTGCTTCGATACGTAGACATCTGCAAACGCTATTTCCTTGCAAGGAAGTGTCGCATTTACATTCATTTGAAGTGTAGACGAGGAATACATGACACTTCGCAAATCATATTATATCTTATCATGAAACATAGTTATGAGATTCGATATCGCGTTTTAAGAATCATAAGAACTCTATTGCTACGATACGTAGACATCTGCAATCGCTATTTCCTTCCAAGGAAGTGTCGCATTTACATTCATATGAAGTGTAGACGAGGAATACATAACACTCCGCAAATCATATTATATCTTACCATGAAACATAGAAATGAGATGCGATATCGCGTTTTAAGAAACATTAGAACTCTATCGCTACGATACCTAGACATCTGCAGACGCTATTTCCTGGCAAGGAAGTGCCGCATTTACATTCATTTGAATCGTAGACGAGGAATGCATAACACTTTGCAATGAGTATTATATCTTATCATGAATCATAGATATGGGATGCGATATCGCGTTTTAAGAATCATATGAACTCTATTGCTACGATACGTAGACATCTGCAATCGCTATTTCCTTGCAAGGAAGTGTCGCATTTACTTTCATTTGAATCGCAGACGAGGAATGCATAACACTTCGCAATGAATATTATATCTTATCATGAAACATAGAAATGAGATGCAATATCTCGTTTTAAGAAGCATTTCAACTCTATTGCTTCGGTACGTAGACATCTGCAAACGCTATTTCCTTGCAAGGAAGTGTCGCATTCACATTCATTTGAAGCGTAGACGAGGAATACATAACACTTCGCAAATCATATTATATCCTACCATGAAACATAGAAATGAGATGCGATATCGCGTTTTAAAAAGCATTAGAAAGCTAATGCTACGATGCGTAGACATCTGCAAACGCAATTTCCTAGCGAGGAAGTATCGCATTCACATTCATTTGAAGTGTAGACGAGGAATACATAACACTTCGCAAATCATGTTATATCTTACCATGAAACATAGAAATGAGATGCGATATCGCTTTTAAAGAAGCATTAGAACTCTATTGCAACGATACGCAGACATCTGCAAACGCTATTTCCATGCAAGGAAGTGTCGCATTTACATTCATTTGAAGTGTAGACGAGGAATGCATGACACTTCGCAAATCATATTATATCTTATCATGAAACATAGATATGAGATGCAATATCCCGTTTCAAGAATCATATGAACTCTATTGCTACGATACGTAGACATCTGCAATCGCTATTTCCTTGCAAGGAAGTGTCGCATTTACATTCATTTGAATCGTAGACGAGGAACACATAACACTTCGCAATGAATATTATATCTTATCATGAAACATAGATATCAGATGCAATATCTCGTTTTAAGAAGCATTTGAACTCTATTGCTGCGATACATAGACATCTGCAAACACTATTTCCTTGCAAGGAAGTGTCGCATTTACATTCATTTGAATCGTAGACGAGGAATGCATAACACTTCGCAATGAATATTATATCTTATCATGAAACATAGATATCAGATGCAATATCTCGTTTTAAGAAGCATTTGAACTCTATCGCTTCGATACGTAGACATCTGCAAACGCTATTTCCTTGCAAGGAAGTGTCGCATTTACATTCATTTGAAGTGTAGACGAGGAATACATGACACTTCGCAAATCATATTATATCTTTCGATGAAAGATAGAAATGAGATGCGATATCGCGTTTTATGAAGCATTAGAACTCTATCGCTACGATACCTAGACATCTCCAGACACTATTTCCTAGCAAGGAAGTGTCGCATTTACATTCATTTGAATCGTAGACGAGGAATGCATAACACTTTGCAATGAATATTATATCTTATCGTGAATCATAGATATGGGATGCAATATCTCGTTTTAAGAAGCATTTGAACGCTATTGCTTCGATACCTAGACAACTGCAAACGCTACTTCCTTGCAAGGAAGTGTCGCATTTACATTCATTTGAATAGTAGACGAGGAATGCATAACACTTCGCAATGAATATTATATCTTACCATGAAACATAGAAATGAGATCCGATATCGAGTTTTAAGAAGCATCAGAAATCTATTGCTACGATACGTAGACATCTGCAAACGCTATTTCCTTGCAAGGAAGTGTCGCATTTACATTCATTTGAAGTGTAGACGAGGAATACATAACACTTCGCAAATCATATTATATCTTTCCATGAAACATAGAAATGAGATGCGATATCGCGTTTTATGAAGCATTAGAACTCTATCGCTACGATACCTAGACATCTCCAGACACTATTTCCTAGCAAGGAAGTGTCGCATTTACATTCATTTGAATCGTAGACGAGGAATGCATAACACTTTGCAATGAATATTATATCTTATCATGAATCATAGATATGGGATGCAATATCTCGTTTTAAGAAGCATTTGAACTCTATTGCTTCGATACGTAGACATCTGCAAACGCTACTTCCATGCAAGGAAGTGTCGCATTTACATTCATTTGAAGTGTAGACTAGGAATACATAACACTTCGCAAATCATATTATATCTTACCATGAAACATAGAAATGAGGTGCGATATCAAGTTTTAAGAATCATAAGAACTCTATTGCTACGATACGTAGACATCTGCAATCGCGATTTCCTTGCAAGGAAGTGTCGCATTTACATTCATTTGAAGTGTAGGCGAGGAATACATAACACTTCGCAAATCATATTATATCTTACCATGAAACATGGAAATGAGATACGATATCGCGTTTTAAGAAGCATTAGAACTCTACTGCTACGATAGGTAGACATCTGCAAACGCTGTTTCCTTGCAAGGAAGAGTCACATTTACATTCATTTGAAGTGTACAAGAGGAATACATGACACTTCGCAAATCATATTATATCCTACCATGAAACATAGAAATGAGACGCGATATCGCGTTTTAAGAAGCATTAGAACTCTATCGCTACGATACCTAGACATCTCCAGACACTATTTCCTAGCAAGGAAGTGTCGCATTTACAATCATTTGAAGTGTAGACGAGGAATACATAACACATCGCAAATCATATTATATCTTTCCATGAAACATAGAAATGAGATGCGATATCGCGTTTTATGAAGCATTAGAACTCTATCGCTACGATACCTAGACATCTCCAGACACTATTTCCTAGCAAGGAAGTGTCGCATTTATATTCATTTGAATCGTAGACGAGGAATGCATAACACTTTGCAATGAATATTATATCTTATCATGAATCATAGATATGGGATGCAATATCTCGTTTTAAGAAGCATTTGAACTCTATTGCTTCGATACGTAGACATCTGCAAACGCTACTTCCATGCAAGGAAGTGTCGCATTTACATTCATTTGAAGTGTAGACTAGGAATACATAACACTTCGCAAATCATATTATATCTTACCATGAAACATAGAAATGAGATTCGATATCGCTTTTAAAGAAGCATTAGAACTCTATTGCTTCGATACGTAGACATCTGCAAACGCTATTTCCTTGCAAGGAAGTGTCGCATTTACATTCATTTGAAGTGTAGACGAGGAATACATGACACTTCGCAAATCATAATATATCTTATCATGAAACATAGATATGAGATGCGATATCGCGTTTTAAGAAGCATTAGAACTCCACTGCTACGATTCGTAGACATCTGCAAACGCTATTTCCTTGCAAGGAAGTGTCGCATTTACACTCATTTGTATCGTATACGAGGAATGCATAACACTTCGCAATGAATATTATATCTTATCATGAAACATAGATATGAGATGCAATATCTCGTTTCAAGGAGCATTTGAACTCTATTGCTACGATACCTAGACATCTGCAGACGCTATTTCCTGGCAAGGAAGTGTCGCATTTACATTCACTTGAAGTGTAGACGAGGAATACATGACACTTCGCAAATCAAGTTATATCTTACCATGAAACATAGAAATGAGATGCGATATCGCGTTTTAAGAAGCATTAGAAATCTATTGCTACGATACCTAGACATCTGCAAACGCTATTTCCATGCAAGGAAGTGTCGCATTTACACTCATTTGAATCGTAGACGAGGAATGCATAACACTTCGCAATGAATATTATATCTTATCATGAAACATAGATATGAGATGCAATATCTTGTTTTAAGAAGCATTTGAACTCCATTGCTACGATACCTAGACATCTGCAGACGCTATTTCCTGGCAAGGAAGTGTCGCATTTACATTCACTTGAAGTGTAGACGAGGAATACATGACACTTCGCAAATCAAATTATATCTTACCATGAAAAATAGAAATGAGATGCGATATCGCGTTTTAAGAAGCATTAGAAATCTATTGCTACGATACCTAGACATCTGCAAACGCTATTTCCATGCAAGGAAGTGTCGCATTTACACTCATTTGAATCGTAGACGAGGAATGCATAACACTTCGCAATGAATATTATATCTTATCATGAAACATAGATATGAGATGCAATATCTTGTTTTAAGAAGCATTTGAACTCCATTGCTACGATACCTAGACATCTGCAGACGCTGTTTCCTAGCAAGGAAGTGTCGCATTTACATTCATTTGAAGTGTGGACGAGGAATAAATGACACTTCGCAAATCAAGTTATATCTTACCATGAAACATAGAAATGAGATGCGATATCGCGTTTTAAGAAGCATTAGAAATCTATTGCTACGATACCTAGACATCTGCAAACGCTATTTCCATGCAAGGAAGTGTCGCATTTACACTCATTTGAATCGTAGACGAGGAATGCATAACACTTCGCAATGAATATTATATCTTATCATGAAACATAGATATGAGATGCAATATCTTGTTTTAAGAAGCATTTGAACTCCATTGCTACGATACCTAGACATCTGCAGACGCTATTTCCTGGCAAGGAAGTGTCGCATTTACATTCACTTGAAGTGTAGACGAGGAATACATGACACTTCGCAAATCAAATTATATCTTACCATGAAAAATAGAAATGAGATGCGATATCGCGTTTTAAGAAGCATTAGAAATCTATTGCTACGATACCTAGACATCTGCAAACGCTATTTCCATGCAAGGAAGTGTCGCATTTACACTCATTTGAATCGTAGACGAGGAATGCATAACACTTCGCAATGAATATTATATCTTATCATGAAACATAGATATGAGATGCAATATCTTGTTTTAAGAAGCATTTGAACTCTATTGCTACGATACCTAGACATCTGCAGACGCTGTTTCCTAGCAAGGAAGTGTCGCATTTACATTCATTTGAAGTGTGGACGAGGAATAAATGACACTTCGCAAATCATATTATATCTTACCATGAAACATAGAAATGAGATTCGATATCGCGTTTTAAGAAGCATTAGAACTCTATTGCTACGATACGTAGACATCTGCAAACGCTATTTCCTTGCTAGGAAGTGTCGCATTTTCATTCATTTGAAGTGTAGACGAGGAATACATAACACTTCGCAAATCATGTTATATCTTACCATGAAACATAGAAATGAGATGCGATATCGCGTTTTAAGAATCATATGAACTCTATTCCTACGATACCTAGACATCTGCAAACGCTCTTTCCTTGCAAGGAAGTGTCGCATTAACATTCATATGAAGTGTAGACGAGGAATACATAACACTTTGCAAATCATATTATATCTTACGATGAAACATAGAAATGAGATGCGATATCGCGTTTTAAGAATCATAAGAACTCTATTGCTACGATACGTAGACAGCTGCAAACGCTCTTTCCTTGCAAGGAAGTGTCGCATTAACATTCATATGAAGTGTAGACGAGGAATACATAACACTTCGCAAATAATATTATATCTTACCATGATACATAGAAATGAGATTCGATATCGCGTTTTAAGAAGCATTAGAACTCTATTGCTACGATACGTAGACATCTGCAAACGCTATTTCCTTGCTAGGAAGTGTCGCATTTTCATTCATTTGAAGTGTAGACGAGGAATGCATAACACTTCGCAAATCATGTTATATCTTACCATGAAACATAGAAATGAGAGGCGATATCGCGTTTTAAGAATCATATGAACTCTATTGCTACGGTACCTAGACATCTGCAATCGCTATTTCCTTACAAGTAAGTGTCGCAGTTACTTTCATTTGAATCGTAGACGAGGAATACATAACACTTCGCAAATCATATTATATCTTACCATGAAACATAGAAATGAGATGCGATATCGCGTTTTAAGAATCATATGAACTCTATTGCTACGATACCTAGACATCTGCAAACGCACTTTCCTTGCAAGGAAGTGTCGCATTAACATTCATATGAAGTGTAGACGAGGAATACATAACACTTCGCAAATAATATTATATCTTACCATGAAACATTGAAATGAGATACGATATCGCGTTTTAAGAAGCATTAGAACTCTACTGCTACGATAGGTAGACATCTGCAAACGCTGTTTCCTTGCAAGGAAGAGTCACATTTACATTCATTTGAAGTGTACAAGAGGAATACATGACACTTCGCAAATCATATTATATCTTACCATGAAAGGTAGAAATGAGACGCGATATCGCGTTTTAAGAAGCATTAGAAAGCTAATGCTACGATACGTAGACATCTGCAATCGCTATTTCCTTGCAAGGAAGTGTCGCATTTACTTTCATTTGAATCGCAGACGAGGAATGCATAACACTTCGCAATGAATATTATATCTTATCATGAAACATAGAAATGAGATGCAATATCTCGTTTTAAGAAGCATTTCAACTCTATTGCTTCGGTACGTAGACATCTGCAAACGCTATTTCCTTGCAAGGAAGTGTCGCATTCACATTCATTTGAAGTGTAGACGAGGAATACATAACACATCGCAAATCATATTATATCTTTCCATGAAACATAGAAATGAGATGCGATATCGCGTTTTATGAAGCATTAGAACTCTATCGCTACGATACCTAGACATCTCCAGATACTATTTCCTAGCAAGGAAGTGTCGCATTTACATTCATTTGAATCGTAGACGAGGAATGCATAACACTTTGCAATGAATATTATATCTTATCATGAATCATAGATATGGGATGCAATATCTCGTTTTAAGAAGCATTTGAACTCTATTGCTTCGATACGTAGACATCTGCAAACGCTACTTCCATGCAAGGAAGTGTCGCATTTACATTCATTTGAAGTGTAGACTAGGAATACATAACACTTCGCAAATCATATTATATCTTACCATGAAACATAGAAATGAGATTCGATATCGCTTTTAAAGAAGCATTAGAACTCTATTGCTTCGATACGTAGACATCTGCAAACGCTATTTCCTTGCAAGGAAGTGTCGCATTTACATTCATTTGAAGTGTAGACGAGGAATACATGACACTTCGCAAATCATAATATATCTTATCATGAAACATAGATATGAGATGCGATATCGCGTTTTAAGAAGCATTAGAACTCCACTGCTACGATTCGTAGACATCTGCAAACGCTATTTCCTTGCAAGGAAGTGTCGCATTTACACTCATTTGTATCGTATACGAGGAATGCATAACACTTCGCAATGAATATTATATCTTATCATGAAACATAGATATGAGATGCAATATCTCGTTTTAAGGAGCATTTGAACTCTATTGCTACGATACCTAGACATCTGCAGACGCTATTTCCTGGCAAGGAAGTGTCGCATTTACATTCACTTGAAGTGTAGACGAGGAATACATGACACTTCGCAAATCAAATTATATCTTACCATGAAACATAGAAATGAGATGCGATATCGCGTTTTAAGAATCATAAGAACTCTATTGCTACGATACGTAGACAGCTGCAAACGCTCTTTCCTTGCAAGGAAGTGTCGCATTAACATTCATATGAAGTGTAGACGAAGAATACATAACACTTCGCAAATAATATTATATCTTACCATGAAACATAGAAATGAGATTCGATATCGCGTTTTAAGAAGCATTAGAACTCTATTGCTACGATACGTAGACATCTGCAAACGCTATTTCCTTGCTAGGAAGTGTCGCATTTTCATTCATTTGAAGTGTAGACGAGGAATGCATAACACTTCGCAAATCATGTTATATCTTACCATGAAACATAGAAATGAGAGGCGATATCGCGTTTTAAGAATCATATGAACTCTATTGCTACGGTACCTAGACATCTGCAATCGCTATTTCCTTACAAGTAAGTGTCGCAGTTACTTTCATTTGAATCGTAGACGAGGAATACATAACACTTCGCAAATCATATTATATCTTACCATGAAACATAGAAATGAGATGCGATATCGCGTTTTAGGAAGCATTAGAACTCTATTGCTACGATACCTAGACATCTGCAAACGCTCTTTCCTTGCAAGGAAGTGTCGCATTAAAATTCATATGAAGTGTAGACGAGGAATACATAACACTTCGCAAATAATATTATATCTTACCATGAAACATACAAATGAGATGCGATTTCGCGTTTTAGGAAGCATTAGAACTCTATTGCTACGATACCTAGACATCTGCAAACGCTATTTCCTTGCAGGGATGTGTCGCATTTACATTCATTTGAAGTGTAGACGAGGAATACATGACACTTCGCAAATCATATTATATCTTACCATGAAACATAGAAATGAGATGCAATATCTCGTTTTAAGAAGCATTTGAACACTATTGCTACGATACCTAGACACCTGCAAACACTATTTCCTTGCAAGGAAGTGTCGCATTTACATTCATTTGAATCGTAGACGAGGAATGCATAACACTTCGCAATGAATATTATATCTTACCATGAAACATAGAAATGAGATCCGATATCGAGTTTTAAGAAGCATTAGAAATTTATTGCTACGATACGTAGACATCTGCAAACGCTATTTCCTTGCAAGGAAGTGTCGCATTTACATTCATTTGAGGTGTAGACGAGGAATACATGACACTTCGCAAATCATATTATATCTTACCATGAAACAAAGAAATGAAATGCGATATCGCGTTTTAAGAATCATTAGAAATCTATTGCTACGATACGTAGACATCAGCAGACGCTATTTCATTGGAAGGAAGTGTCGCATTTACATTCATTTGAATCGTAGACGAGGAATGCATAACAATTCGCAATGAATATTATATCTTATCATGAAACATGGATATGAGATGCAATATCTCGTTTTAAGAAGCATTTGAGCTCTATTGCTGCGATACCTAGACATCTGGAGACGCTATTTCCTTGCAAGGAAGTGTCGGATTTACATTCATATGAAGTGTAAACGAGGAATACATAACACTTCGCAAATCATATTATATCCTACCATAAAACGTAGAAGTGAGATGCGATATCGCGTTTTAAGAATCATAAGAACTCTACTGCTACGATACGTAAACAACTGCAAACGCTATTTCCTTGCAAGGAAGTGTCGCATTCACATTCATTTGAATCGTATACGAGGAATGCATAACACTTCGCAATGAATATTATATCTTATCATGAAACATAGTTATGAAATGCAATATCTCGTTTTAAGAAGCATTTGAACTCTATTGCTACGATACCTAGACATCTGCAGACGCTGTTTCCTAGCAAGGAAGTGTCGCATTTACATTCATTTGAATCGTAGACGAGGAATGCATAACACTTCGCAATGAATATTATATCTTACCATGAAACATAGAAATGAGATCCGATATCGAGTTTTAAGTAGCATTAGAAATCTATTGCTACGATACGTAGACATCTGCAAACGCTATTTCCTTGCAAGGAAGTGTCGCATTTACATTCATTTGAAGTGTAGACGAGTAATACATGACACTTCGCAAATCATATTATATCTTTCCATGAAACATAGAAATGAGATGCGATATCGCGTTTTATGAAGCATTAGAACTCTATCGCTACGATACCTAGACATCTCCAGACACTATTTCCTAGCAAGGAAGTGTCGCATTTACATTCATTTGAAGTGTAGACGAGGAATACATAACACTTCGCAAATCATATTATATCCTACCATGAAACATAGAAATGAGATGCGATATCAAGTTTTAAGAATCATAAGAACTCTATTGCTACGATACGTAGACATCTGCAAACGCTATTTCCTTGCAAGGAAGTGTCGCATTTACACTCATTTGAATCGTATACGAGAAATGCATAACACTTCGCAATGAATATTATATCTTATCATGAAACAAAGATATGAGATGCAATATCTCGTTTTAAGAAGCATTTGAACTCTATTGCTACGATACCTAGACATCTGCAGACGCTGTTTCCTAGCAAGGAAGTGTCGCATTTACATTCATTTGAAGTGTAGACGAGGAATACATGACACTTCGCAAATCATATTATATCTTACCATGAAACATAGAAATGAAATGCGATATCGCGTTTTAAGAAGCATTAGAACTCTATTGCTACGATAGGTAGACATCTGCAAACGCTATTTCCTTGCAAGGAAGTGTCGCACTTACATTCATTTGAATCGTATACGAGGAATGCATAACACTTCGCAATGAATATTATATCTTATCATGAAACATAGATATGAGATGCAATATCTCGTTTTAAGAAGCATTTGAACTCTATTGCTACGATACCTAGACATCTGCAAACACTATTTCCTTGCAAGGAAGTGTCGCATTTTCATTCATTTGAAGTGTAGACGAGGAATACATAACACTTCGCAAATCATGTTATATCTTACCATGAAACATAGAAATGAGATGCGATATCGCGTTTTAAGAATCATATGAACTCTATTGCTACGATACCTAGACATCTGCAAACGCTCTTTCCTTGCAAGGAAGTGTCGCATTAACATTCATATGAAGTGTAGACGAGGAATACATATCACTTCGCAAATAATATTATATCTTACCATGAAACATACAAATGAGATGCGATATCGCGTTTTAGGAAGCATTAGAACTCTATTGCTACGATACCTAGACATCTGCAAACACTATTTCCTTGCAAGGAAGTGTCGCATTTACATTCATTTGAAGTGTAGACGAGGAATACATGACACTTCGCAAATCATATTATATCTTTCCATGAAACATAGAAATGAGATGCGATATCGCGTTTTATGAAGCATTAGAACTCTATCGCTACGATACCTAGACATCTCCAGACACTATTTCCTAGCAAGTAAGTGTCGCATTTACATTCATTTGAAGTGTAGACGAGGAATACATAACACTTCGCAAATCATATTATATCTTTCCATGAAACATAGAAATGAGATGCGATATCAAGTTTTAAGAATCATAAGAACTCTATTGCTACGATAGGTAGACATCTGCAAACGCTATTTCCTTGCAAGAAAGTGTCGCATTTACATTCATATGAAGTGTAGACGAGGAATACATAACACTCCGCAAATCATATTATATCTTACCATGAAACATAGAAATGAGATGCGATATCGCGTTTTAAGAAGCATTAGAACTCTATCGCTACGATACCTAGACATCTGCAGACGCTATTTCCTGGCAAGGAAGTGTCGCATTTACATTCATTTGAATCGTAGACGAGGAATGCATAACACTTTGCAATGAATATTATATCTTATCATGAAACATAGATATGGGATGCAACATCTCGTTTTAAGAAGCATTTGAACTCTATTGCTTCGATACGTAGACATCTGCAAACGCTATTTCCTTGCAAGGAAGTGTCGCATTTACATTCATCTGAAGTGTAAACGAGGAATACATAACACTTCGCAAATCATATTATATCTTACCATGAAACATAGAAATGAGATTCGATATCGCGTTTTAAGAATCATAAGAACTCTATTGCTACTATACGTAGACATCTGCAAACGCTATTTCCTTGCAAGGAAGTGTCGCATTTACATTCATTTGAATCGTAGACGAGGAATGCATAACAATTCGCAATGAATATTATATCTTATCATGAAACATAGATATGAGATGCAATATCTCGTTTTAAGAAGCATTTGAACTCTATTGCTTCGATACGTAGACATCTGCAAACGCTATTTCCCTGCAAGGAAGTGTCGCATTTACATTCATTTGAAGTGTAGACGAGGAATACATGACACTTCGCAAATCATATTATATCTTACCATGAAACAAAGAAATGAGATGCGATATCGCGTTTTAAGAATCATTAGAAATCTATTGCTACGATACGTAGACATCAGCAGACGCTATTTCATTGGAAGGAAGTGTCGCATTTACATTCATTTGAATCGTATACGAGGAATGCATAACACTTCGCAATGAATATTATATCTTATCTTGAAACATAGATATGAGATGCAATATCTCGTTTTAAGAAGCATTTGAACTCTATTGCTACGATACCTAGACATCTGCAAACACTATTTCCTTGCAAGGAAGTGTCGCATTTACATTCATTTGAAGTGTAGACGAGTAATACATGACACTTCGCAAATCATATTATATCTTTCCATGAGACATAGAAATGAGATGCGATATCGCGTTTTATGAAGCATTAGAACACTATCGCTACGATACCTAGACATCTCCAGACACTATTTCCTAGCAAGGAAGTGTCGCATTTACATTCATTTGAAGTGTAGACGAGGAATACATAACACTTCGCAAATCATATTATATCTTACCATGAAACATAGAAATGAGATGCGATATCAAGTTTTAAGAATCATAAGAACTCTATTGCTACGATACGTAGACATCTGCAAACGCTATTTCCTTGCAAGGAAGTGTCGCATTTACACTCATTTGAATCGTATACGAGAAATGCATAACACTTCGCAATGAATATTATATCTTATCATGAAACAAAGATATGAGATGCAATATCTCGTTTTAAGAAGCATTTGAACTCTATTGCTACGATACCTAGACATCTGCAGACGCTGTTTCCTAGCAAGGAAGTGTCGCATTTACATTCATTTGAAGTGTAGACGATGAATACATGACACTTCGCAAATCATATTATATCTTTCCATGAAACATAGAAATGAGATGCGATATCGCGTTTTATGAAGCATTAGAACACTATCGCTACGATACCTAGACATCTCCAGACACTATTTCCTAGCAAGGAAGTGTCGCATTTACATTCATTTGAAGTGTAGACGAGGAATACATAACACTTCGCAAATCATATTATATCTTACCATGAAACATAGAAATGAGATGCGATATCAAGTTTTAAGAATCATAAGAACTCTATTGCTACGATACGTAGACATCTGCAAACGCTATTTCCTTGCAAGGAAGTGTCGCATTTACACTCATTTGAATCGTATACGAGAAATGCATAACACTTCGCAATGAATATTATATCTTATCATGAAACAAAGATATGAGATGCAATATCTCGTTTTAAGAAGCATTTGAACTCTATTGCTACGATACCTAGACATCTGCAGACGCTGTTTCCTAGCAAGGAAGTGTCGCATTTACATTCATTTGAAGTGCAGACGAGGAATACATGACACTTCGCAAATCATATTATATCTTACCATGAAACATAGAAATGAAATGCGATATCGCGTTTTAAGAAGCATTAGAACTCTATCGCTACGATACCTAGACATCTGCAGACGCTATTTCCTGGCAAGGAAGTGTCGCATTTACATTCATTTGAATCGTAGACGAGGAATGCATAACACTTTGCAATGAATATTATATCTTATCATGAAACATATATATGGGATGCAATATCTCGTTTTAAGAAGCATTTGAACTCTATTGCTTCGATACGTAGACATCTGCAAACGCTATTTCCTTGCAAGGAAGTGTCGCATTTACATTCATTTGAAGTGTAGACGAGGAATACATGACACTTCGCAAATCATATTATATCTTACCATGAAACAAAGTAATGAGATGCGATATCGCGCTTTAAGAATCATTAGAAATCTATTGCTACGATACGTAGACATCAGCAGACGCTATTTCATTGGAAGGAAGTGTCGCATTTACATTCATTTGAATCGTAGACGAGGAATAAATGACACTTCGCAAATCATATTATATCTTTCCATGAAACATAGAAATGAGATGCGATATCGCGTTTTACGAAGCATTAGAACTCTATCGCTACGATACCTAGACATCTCCAGACACTATTTCCTAGCAAGGAAGTGTCGCATTTACATTCATTTGAAGTGTAGACGAGGAATACATAACACTTCGCAAATCATATTATATCTTACCATGAAACATAGAAATGAGATGCGATATCAAGTTTTAAGAATCATAAGAACTCTATTGCTACGATACGTAGACATCTGCAAACGCTATTTCCTTGCAAGGAAGTGTCGCATTTACACTCATTTGAATCGTATACGAGAAATGCATAACACTTCGCAATGAATATTATATCTTATCATGAAACAAAGATATGAGATGCAATATCTCGTTTTAAGAAGCATTTGAACTCTATTGCTACGATACCTAGACATCTGCAGACGCTGTTTCCTAGCAAGGAAGTGTCGCATTTACATTCATTTGAAGTGTAGACGAGGAATACATGACACTTCGCAAATCATATTATATCTTACCATGAAACATAGAAATGAAATGCGATATCGCGTTTTAAGAAGCATTAGAACTCTATTGCTACGATAGGTAGACATCTGCAAACGCTATTTCCTTGCAAGGAAGTGTCGCATTTACATTCATATGAAGTGTAGACGAGGAATACATAACACTCCGCAAATCATATTATATCTTACCATGAAACATAGAAATGAGATGCGATATCGCGTTTTAAGAAGCATTAGAACTCTATCGCTACGATACCTAGACATCTGCAGACGCTATTTCCTGGCAAGGAAGTGTCGCATTTACATTCATTTGAATCGTAGACGAGGAATGCATAACACTTTGCAATGAATATTATATCTTATCATGAAACATAGATATGGGATGCAATATCTCGTTTTAAGAAGCATTTGAACTCTATTGCTTCGATACGTTGACATCTGCAAACGCTATTTCCTTGCAAGGAAGTGTCGCATTTACATTCATTTGAAGTGTAGACGAGGAATACATAACACTTCGCAAATCATGATATATCTTACCATGAAACATAGAAATGAGATTCGATATCGCGTTTTAAGAATCATAAGAACTCTATTGCTACTATACGTAGACATCTGCAAACGCTATTTCCTTGCAAGGAAGTGTCGCATTTACACTCATTTGAATCGTAGACGAGGAATACATAACAATTCGCAATGAATATTATATCTTATCATGAAACATAGATATGAGATGCAATATCTCGTTTTAAGAAGCATTTGAACTCTATTGCTTCGATACGTAGACATCTGCAAACGCTATTTCCCTGCAAGGAAGTGTCGCATTTACATTCATTTGAAGTGTAGACGAGGAATACATGACACTTCGCAAATCATATTATATCTTACGATGAAACATAGAAATGAGATGCGATATCGCGTTTTAAGAATCATAAGAACTCTATTGCTACGATACATAGACAGCTGCAAACGCTCTTTCCTTGCAAGGAAGTGTAGCATTAACATTCATATGAAGTGTAGACGAGGAATACATAACACTCCGCAATTCATATTATATCTTACCATGAAACATAGAAATGAGATGCGATATCGCGTTTTAAGAAGCATTAGAACTCTATCGCTACGATACCTAGACATCTGCAGACGCTATTTCCTGGCAAGGAAGTGTCGCATTTACATTCATTTGAATCGTAGACGAGGAATGCATAACACTTTGCAATGAATATTATATCTTATCATGAAACATAGATATGGGATGCAATATCTCGTTTTAAGAAGCATTTGAACTCTATTGCTTCGATACGTTGACATCTGCAAACGCTATTTCCTTGCAAGGAAGTGTCGCATTTACATTCATTTGAAGTGTAGACGAGGAATACATAACACTTCGCAAATCATATTATATCTTACCATGAAACATAGAAATGAGATTCGATATCGCGTTTTAAGAATCATAAGAACTCTATTGCTACTATACGTAGACATCTGCAAACGCTATTTCCTTGCAAGGAAGTGTCGCATTTACACTCATTTGAATCGTAGACGAGGAATGCATAACAATTCGCAATTAATATTATATCTTATCATGAAACATAGATATGAGATGCTATATCTCGTTTTAAGAAGCATTTGAACTCTATTGCTTCGATACGTAGACATCTGCAAACGCTATTTCCCTGCAAGGAAGTGTCGCATTTACATTCATTTGAAGTGTAGACGAGGAATACATGACACTTCGCAAATCATATTATATCTTACCATGAAACAAAGAAATGAGATGCGATATCGCGTTTTAAGAATCATTAGAAATCTATTGCTACGATACGTAGACATCAGCAGACGCTATTTCATTGGAAGGAAGTGTCGCATTTACATTCATTTGAATCGTATACGAGGAATGCATAACACTTCGCAATGAATAATATATCTTATCATGAAACATAGATATGAGATGCAATATCTCGTTTTAAGAAGCATTTGAACTCTATTGCTACGATACCTAGACATCTGCAAACACTATTTCCTTGCAAGGAAGTGTCGCGTTTACACTCATTTGAATCGTATACGAGAAATGCATAACACTTCGCAATGAATATTATATCTTATCATGAAACAAAGATATGAGATGCAATATCTCGTTTTAAGAAGCATTTGAACTCTATTGCTACGATACCTAGACATCTGCAGACGCTGTTTCCTAGCAAGGAAGTGTCGCATTTACATTCATTTGAAGTGTAGACGAGGAATACATGACACTTCGCAAATCATACTATATCTTACCATGAAACATAGAAATGAAATGCGATATCGCGTTTTAAGAAGCATTAGTACTCTATTGCTACGATAGGTAGACATCTGCAAACGCTATTTCCTTGCAAGGAAGTGTCGCATTTACATTCATATGAAGTGTAGACGAGGAATACATAACACTCCGCAAATCATATTATATCTTACCATGAAACATAGAAATGAGATTCGATATCGCGTTTTAAGAATCATAAGAACTCTATTGCTACTATACGTAGACATCTGCAAACGCTATTTCCTTGCAAGGAAGTGTCGCATTTACATTCATTTGAATCGTAGACGAGGAATGCATAACAATTCGCAATGAATATTATATCTTATCATGAAACATAGATATGAGATGCAATATCTCGTTTTAAGAAGCATTTGAACTCTATTGCTTCGATACGTAGACATCTGCAAACGCTATTTCCCTGCAAGGAAGTGGCGCATTTACATTCATTTGAAGTGTAGACGAGGAATACATGACACTTCGCAAATCATATTATATCTTACCATGAAACAAAGAAATGAGATGCGATATCGCGTTTTAAGAATCATTAGAAATCTATTGCTACGATACGTAGACATCAGCAGACGCTATTTCATTGGAAGGAAGTGTCGCATTTACATTCATTTGAAGTGTGGACGAGGAATAAATGACACTTCGCAAATCATATTATATCTTACCATGAAACATAGAAATGAGATTCGATATCGCGTTTTAAGAAGCATTAGAACCCTATTGCTACGATACGTAGACATCTGCAGACGCTATTTCCTTGCTAGGAAGTGTCGCATTTTCATTCATTTGAAGTGTAGACGAGGAATACATAACACTTCGCAAATCATATTATATCTTACCATGAAACATAGAAATGAAATGCGATATCGCGTTTTAAGAAGCATTAGAACTCTATCGCTACGATACCTAGACATCTGCAGACGCTATTTCCTGGCAAGGAAGTGTCGCATTTACATTCATTTGAATCGTAGACGAGGAATGCATAACACTTTGCAATGAATATTATATCTTATCATGAAACATATATATGGGATGCAATATCTCGTTTTAAGAAGCATTTGAACTCTATTGCTTCGATACGTAGACATCTGCAAACGCTATTTCCTTGCAAGGAAGTGTCGCATTTACATTCATTTGAAGTGTAGACGAGGAATACATGACACTTCGCAAATCATATTATATCTTACCATGAAACAAAGTAATGAGATGCGATATCGCGCTTTAAGAATCATTAGAAATCAATTGCTACGATACGTAGACATCAGCAGACGCTATTTCATTGGAAGGAAGTGTCGCATTTACATTCATTTGAATCGTAGACGAGGAATAAATGACACTTCGCAAATCATATTATATCTTTCCATGAAACATAGAAATGAGATGCGATATCGCGTTTTACGAAGCATTAGAACTCTATCGCTATGATACCTAGACATCTCCAGACACTATTTCCTAGCAAGGAAGTGTCGCATTTACATTCATTTGAAGTGTAGACGAGGAATACATAACACTTCGCAAATCATATTATATCTTACCATGAAACATAGAAATGAGATGCGATATCAAGTTTTAAGAATCATAAGAACTCTATTGCTACGATACGTAGACATCTGCAAACGCTATTTCCTTGCAAGGAAGTGTCGCATTTACACTCATTTGAATCGTATACGAGAAATGCATAACACTTCGCAATGAATATTATATCTTATCATGAAACAAAGATATGAGATGCAATATCTCGTTTTAAGAAGCATTTGAACTCTATTGCTACGATACCTAGACATCTGCAGACGCTGTTTCCTAGCAAGGAAGTGTCGCATTTACATTCATTTGAAGTGTAGACGAGGAATACATGACACTTCGCAAATCATATTATATCTTACCATGAAACATAGAAATGAAATGCGATATCGCGTTTTAAGAAGCATTAGAACTCTATTGCTACGATAGGTAGACATCTGCAAACGCTATTTCCTTGCAAGGAAGTGTCGCATTTACATTCATATGAAGTGTAGACGAGGAATACATAACACTCCGCAAATCATATTATATCTTACCATGAAACATAGAAATGAGATGCGATATCGCGTTTTAAGAAGCATTAGAACTCTATCGCTACGATACCTAGACATCTGCAGACGCTATTTCCTGGCAAGGAAGTGTCGCATTTACATTCATTTGAATCGTAGACGAGGAATGCATAACACTTTGCAATGAATATTATATCTTATCATGAAACATAGATATGGGATGCAATATCTCGTTTTAAGAAGCATTTGAACTCTATTGCTTCGATACGTTGACATCTGCAAACGCTATTTCCTTGCAAGGAAGTGTCGCATTTACATTCATTTGAAGTGTAGACGAGGAATACATAACACTTCTCAAATCATGATATATCTTACCATGAAACATAGAAATGAGATTCGATATCGCGTTTTAAGAATCATAAGAACTCTATTGCTACTATACGTAGACATCTGCAAACGCTATTTCCTTGCAAGGAAGTGTCGCATTTACACTCATTTGAATCGTAGACGAGGAATACATAACAATTCGCAATGAATATTATATCTTATCATGAAACATAGATATGAGATGCAATATCTCGTTTTAAGAAGCATTTGAACTCTATTGCTTCGATACGTAGACATCTGCAAACGCTATTTCCCTGCAAGGAAGTGTCGCATTTACATTCATTTGAAGTGTAGACGAGGAATACATGACACTTCGCAAATCATATTATATTTTACCATGAAACAAAGAAATGAGATGCGATATCGCGTTTTAAGAATCATTAGAAATCTATTGCTACGATACGTAGACATCAGCAGACGCTATTTCATTGGAAGGAAGTGTCGCATTTACATTCATTTGAATCGTATACGAGGAATGCATAACACTTCGCAATGAATAATATATCTTATCATGAAACATAGATATGAGATGCAATATCTCGTTTTAAGAAGCATTTGAACTCTATTGCTACGATACCTAGACATCTGCAAACACTATTTCCTTGCAAGGAAGTGTCGCGTTTACACTCATTTGAATCGTATACGAGAAATGCATAACACTTCGCAATGAATATTATATCTTATCATGAAACAAAGATATGAGATGCAATATCTCGTTTTAAGAAGCATTTGAACTCTATTGCTACGATACCTAGACATCTGCAGACGCTGTTTCCTAGCAAGGAAGTGTCGCATTTACATTCATTTGAAGTGTAGACGAGGAATACATGACACTTCGCAAATCATATTATATCTTACCATGAAACATAGAAATGAAATGCGATATCGCGTTTTAAGAAGCATTAGAACTCTATTGCTACGATAGGTAGACATCTGCAAACGCTATTTCCTTGCAAGGAAGTGTCGCATTTACATTCATTTGAAGTGTAGACGAGGAATACATGACACTTCGCAAATCATATTATATCTTACCATGAAACAAAGTAATGAGATGCGATATCGCGCTTTAAGAATCATTAGAAATCAATTGCTACGATACGTAGACATCAGCAGACGCTATTTCATTGGAAGGAAGTGTCGCATTTACATTCATTTGAATCGTAGACGAGGAATAAATGACACTTCGCAAATCATATTATATCTTTCCATGAAACATAGAAATGAGATGCGATATCGCGTTTTACGAAGCATTAGAACTCTATCGCTACGATACCTAGACATCTCCAGACACTATTTCCTAGCAAGGAAGTGTCGCATTTACATTCATTTGAAGTGTAGACGAGGAATACATAACACTTCGCAAATCATATTATATCTTACCATGAAACATAGAAATGAGATGCGATATCAAGTTTTAAGAATCATAAGAACTCTATTGCTACGATACGTAGACATCTGCAAACGCTATTTCCTTGCAAGGAAGTGTCGCATTTACACTCATTTGAATCGTATACGAGAAATGCATAACACTTCGCAATGAATATTATATCTTATCATGAAACAAAGATATGAGATGCAATATCTCGTTTTAAGAAGCATTTGAACTCTATTGCTACGATACCTAGACATCTGCAGACGCTGTTTCCTAGCAAGGAAGTGTCGCATTTACATTCATTTGAAGTGTAGACGAGGAATACATGACACTTCGCAAATCATATTATATCTTACCATGAAACATAGAAATGAAATGCGATATCGCGTTTTAAGAAGCATTAGAACTCTATTGCTACGATAGGTAGACATCTGCAAACGCTATTTCCTTGCAAGGAAGTGTCGCATTTACATTCATATGAAGTGTAGACGAGGAATACATAACACTCCGCAAATCATATTATATCTTACCATGAAACATAGAAATGAGATGCGATATCGCGTTTTAAGAAGCATTAGAACTCTATCGCTACGATACCTAGACATCTGCAGACGCTATTTCCTGGCAAGGAAGTGTCGCATTTACATTCATTTGAATCGTAGACGAGGAATGCATAACACTTTGCAATGAATATTATATCTTATCATGAAACATAGATATGGGATGCAATATCTCGTTTTAAGAAGCATTTGAACTCTATTGCTTCGATACGTTGACATCTGCAAACGCTATTTCCTTGCAAGGAAGTGTCGCATTTACATTCATTTGAAGTGTAGACGAGGAATACATAACACTTCGCAAATCATGATATATCTTACCATGAAACATAGAAATGAGATTCGATATCGCGTTTTAAGAATCATAAGAACTCTATTGCTACTATACGTAGACATCTGCAAACGCTATTTCCTTGCAAGGAAGTGTCGCATTTACACTCATTTGAATCGTAGACGAGGAATACATAACAATTCGCAATGAATATTATATCTTATCATGAAACATAGATATGAGATGCAATATCTCGTTTTAAGAAGCATTTGAACTCTATTGCTTCGATACGTAGACATCTGCAAACGCTATTTCCCTGCAAGGAAGTGTCGCATTTACATTCATTTGAAGTGTAGACGAGGAATACATGACACTTCGCAAATCATATTATATTTTACCATGAAACAAAGAAATGAGATGCGATATCGCGTTTTAAGAATCATTAGAAATCTATTGCTACGATACGTAGACATCAGCAGACGCTATTTCATTGGAAGGAAGTGTCGCATTTACATTCATTTGAAGTGTGGACGAGGAATAAATGACACTTCGCAAATCATATTATATCTTACCATGAAACATAGAAATGAGATTCGATATCGCGTTTTAAGAAGCATTAGAACTCTATTGCTACGATACGTAGACATCTGCAGACGCTATTTCCTTGCAAGGAAGTGTCGCATTTACATTCATTTGAAGTGTAGACGAGGAATACATAACACTTTGCAAATCATATTATATCTTACGATGAAACATAGAAATGAGATGCGATATCGCGTTTTAAGAATCATAAGAACTCTATTGCTACGATACATAGACAGCTGCAAACGCTCTTTCCTTGCAAGGAAGTGTAGCATTAACATTCATATGAAGTGTAGACGAGGAATACATAACACTCCGCAATTCATATTATATCTTACCATGAAACATAGAAATGAGATGCGATATCGCGTTTTAAGAAGCATTAGAACTCTATCGCTACGATACCTAGACATCTGCAGACGCTATTTCCTGGCAAGGAAGTGTCGCATTTACATTCATTTGAATCGTAGACGAGGAATGCATAACACTTTGCAATGAATATTATATCTTATCATGAAACATAGATATGGGATGCAATATCTCGTTTTAAGAAGCATTTGAACTCTATTGCTTCGATACGTTGACATCTGCAAACGCTATTTCCTTGCAAGGAAGTGTCGCATTTACATTCATTTGAAGTGTAGACGAGGAATACATAACACTTCGCAAATCATATTATATCTTACCATGAAACATAGAAATGAGATTCGATATCGCGTTTTAAGAATCATAAGAACTCTATTGCTACTATACGTAGACATCTGCAAACGCTATTTCCTTGCAAGGAAGTGTCGCATTTACACTCATTTGAATCGTAGACGAGGAATGCATAACAATTCGCAATTAATATTATATCTTATCATGAAACATAGATATGAGATGCTATATCTCGTTTTAAGAAGCATTTGAACTCTATTGCTTCGATACGTAGACATCTGCAAACGCTATTTCCCTGCAAGGAAGTGTCGCATTTACATTCATTTGAAGTGTAGACGAGGAATACATGACACTTCGCAAATCATATTATATCTTACCATGAAACAAAGAAATGAGATGCGATATCGCGTTTTAAGAATCATTAGAAATCTATTGCTACGATACGTAGACATCAGCAGACGCTATTTCATTGGAAGGAAGTGTCGCATTTACATTCATTTGAATCGTATACGAGGAATGCATAACACTTCGCAATGAATAATATATCTTATCATGAAACATAGATATGAGATGCAATATCTCGTTTTAAGAAGCATTTGAACTCTATTGCTACGATACCTAGACATCTGCAAACACTATTTCCTTGCAAGGAAGTGTCGCGTTTACACTCATTTGAATCGTATACGAGAAATGCATAACACTTCGCAATGAATATTATATCTTATCATGAAACAAAGATATGAGATGCAATATCTCGTTTTAAGAAGCATTTGAACTCTATTGCTACGATACCTAGACATCTGCAGACGCTGTTTCCTAGCAAGGAAGTGTCGCATTTACATTCATTTGAAGTGTAGACGAGGAATACATGACACTTCGCAAATCATACTATATCTTACCATGAAACATAGAAATGAAATGCGATATCGCGTTTTAAGAAGCATTAGTACTCTATTGCTACGATAGGTAGACATCTGCAAACGCTATTTCCTTGCAAGGAAGTGTCGCATTTACATTCATATGAAGTGTAGACGAGGAATACATAACACTCCGCAAATCATATTATATCTTACCATGAAACATAGAAATGAGATTCGATATCGCGTTTTAAGAATCATAAGAACTCTATTGCTACTATACGTAGACATCTGCAAACGCTATTTCCTTGCAAGGAAGTGTCGCATTTACATTCATTTGAATCGTAGACGAGGAATGCATAACAATTCGCAATGAATATTATATCTTATCATGAAACATAGATATGAGATGCAATATCTCGTTTTAAGAAGCATTTGAACTCTATTGCTTCGATACGTAGACATCTGCAAACGCTATTTCCCTGCAAGGAAGTGGCGCATTTACATTCATTTGAAGTGTAGACGAGGAATACATGACACTTCGCAAATCATATTATATCTTACCATGAAACAAAGAAATGAGATGCGATATCGCGTTTTAAGAATCATTAGAAATCTATTGCTACGATACGTAGACATCAGCAGACGCTATTTCATTGGAAGGAAGTGTCGCATTTACATTCATTTGAAGTGTGGACGAGGAATAAATGACACTTCGCAAATCATATTATATCTTACCATGAAACATAGAAATGAGATTCGATATCGCGTTTTAAGATGCATTAGAACCCTATTGCTACGATACGTAGACATCTGCAGACGCTATTTCCTTGCTAGGAAGTGTCGCATTTTCATTCATTTGAAGTGTAGACGAGGAATACATAACACTTCGCAAATCATGTTATATCTTACCATGAAACATAGAAATGAGATGCGATATCGCGTTTTAAGAATCATATGAACTCTATTGCTACGATACCTAGACATCTGCAAACGCTCTTTCCTTGCAAGGAAGTGTCGCATTAACATTCATATGAAGTGTAGACGAGGAATACATAACACTTCGCAAATAATATTATATCTTACCATGAAACATAGAAATGAGATGCGATATCGCGTTTTAGGAAGCATTAGAACTCTATTGCTACGATACCTAGACATCTGCAAACGCTATTTCCTTGCAAGGAAGTGTCGCATTTACATTCATTTGAAGTGTAGACGAGGAATACATAACACTTTGCAAATCATATTATATCTTACGATGAAACATAGAAATGAGATGCGATATCGCGTTTTAAGAATCATAAGAACTCTATTGCTACGATACATAGACAGCTGCAAACGCTCTTTCCTTGCAAGGAAGTGTAGCATTAACATTCATATGAAGTGTAGACGAGGAATACATAACACTTCGCAAATAATATTATATCTTACCATGAAACATAGAAATGAGATTCGATATCGCGTTTTAAGAGGCATTAGAACTCTATTGCTACGATACGTAGACATCTGCAAACGCTATTTCCTTGCTAGGAAGTGTCGCATTTTCATTCATTTGAAGTGTAGACGAGAAATGCATAACACTTCGCAAATCATGTTATATCTTACCATGAAACATAGAAATGAGATGCGATATCGCGTTTTGAGAATCATATGAACTCTATTGCTACGATACGTAGACATCTGCAATCGCTATTTCCTTGCAAGGAAGTGTCGCAGTTACTTTCATTTGAATCGTAGACGAGGAATACATAACACTTCGCAAATCATATTATATCTTACCATGAAACATAGAAATGAGATGCGATATCGCGTTTTAGGAAGCATTAGAACTCTATTGCTACTATACCTAGACATCTGCAAACGCTATTTCCTTGCAAGGACGTGTCGCATTTACGTTCATTTGAATCATAGACGAGGAATGCATAACACTTCGCAATGAATATTATATCTTATCATGAAACATAAATATGAGATGCAATATCTCGTTTTAAGAAGCATTTGAACTCTATTGCTTCGATACGTAGACATTTGCAAACGCTATTTCATTGCAAGGAAGTGTCGCATTTACATTCATTTGAAGTGTGGACGAGGAATACATAACACTTGGCAAATCATATTATATCTTACCATGAAACATAGAACTGAGATGCGATATCGCGTTTTAAGAAGCATTAGAACTCTATTGCTACGATACCTAGACATCTGCAAACGCTATTTCCTTGCAAGGAAGTGTCGCATTTACATTCATTTGAATCGTAGACGAGGAATGCATAACACTTCGCAATGAATATTAAATCTTACCATGAAACCTAGAAATGAGATGCGATATCGAGTCTTAAGAATCATATGAACTCTATTGCTACGATACGTAGACATCTGCAATCGCTATTTCCTTGCAAGGAAGTGTCGCATTTACTTTCATTTGAATCGCAGACGAGGAATGCATAACACTTCGCAATGAATATTATATCTTATCATGAAACATAGAAATGAGATGCAATATCTCGTTTTAAGAAACATTTGAACTCAGTTGCTTCGGTACGTAGACATCTGCAAACGCTATTTCCTTGCAAGGAAGTGTCGCATTCACATTTATTTGAAGTGTAGACGAGGAATACATAACACTTCGCAAGTCATATTATATCTTACCATGAAACATAGAAATGAGATGCGATATCGCGTTTTAAGAATCATATGAACTCTATTGCTACGATACCTAGACATCTGCAAACGCTCTTTCCTTGCAAGGAAGTGTCGCATTAACATTCATATGAAGTGTAGACGAGGAATACATAACACTTCGCAAATAATATTATATCTTACCATGAAACATAGAAATGAGATGCGATATCGCGTTTTAGGAAGCATTAGAACTCTATTGCTACGATACCTAGACATCTGCAAACGCTATTTCCTTGCAAGGAAGTGTCGCATTTACATTCATTTGAAGTGTAGACGAGGAATACATAACACTTTGCAAATCATATTATATCTTACGATGAAACATAGAAATGAGATGCGATATCGCGTTTTAAGAATCATAAGAACACTATTGCTACGATACATAGACAGCTGCAAACGCTCTTTCCTTGCAAGGAAGTGTAGCATTAACATTCATATGAAGCGTAGACGAGGAATACATAACACTTCGCAAACAATATTGTATCTTACCATGAAACATAGAAATGAGATTCGATATCGCGTTTTAAGAAGCATTAGAACTCTATTGCTACGATACGTAGACATCTGCAAACGCTATTTCCTTGCTAGGAAGTGTCGCATTTTCATTGATTTGAAGTGTAGACGAGAAATGCATAACACTTCGCAAATCATGTTATATCTTACCATGAAACATAGAAATGAGATGCGATATTGTGCTTTGAGAAGCATTAGAACTCTATCGCTACGATACCTAGACATCTGCAGACGCTATTTCCTTTCAAGGAAGTGCCGCATTTACATTTAATTGAATCGTATACGAGGAATACATAACACTTCGCAAATCATATTATATCTTACCATGAAACATACAAATGAGATGCGATATCGCGTTTTAGGAATCATAAGAACTCTATTGCTACGATACGTAGACATCTGCAAACGCTATTTCCTTGCAAGGAAGTGTCGCATTTACACTCATTTGAATCGTATACGAGAAATGCATAACACTTCGCTATGAATATTATATCTTATCATGAAACAAAGATATGAGATGCAATATCTCGTTTTAAGAAGCATTTGAACTCTATTGCTACGATACCTAGACATCTGCAGACGCTGTTTCCTAGCAAGGAAGTGTCGCATTTACATTCATTTGAAGTGTAGACGAGGAATACATGACACTTCGCAAATCATATTATATCTTACCATGAAACATAGAAATGAAATGCGATATCGCGTTTTAAGAAGCATTAGAACTCTACTGCTACGATAGGTAGACATCTGCAAACGCTATTTCCTTGCAAGGAAGTGTCGCATTTACATTCACATGAAGTGTAGACGAGGAATACATAACACTCCGCAAATCATATTATATCTTACCATGAAACATAGAAATGAGATGCGATATCGCGTTTTAAGAAGCGTTAGAACTCTATCGCTACGATACCTAGACATCTGCAGACGCTATTTCCTGGCAAGGAAGTGTCGCATTTACATTCATTTGAATCGTAGACGAGGAATGCATAACACTTTGCAATGAATATTATATCTTATCATGAAACATAGATATGGGATGCAATATCTCGTTTTAAGAAGCATTTGAACTCTACTGCTTCGATACGTAGACATCTGCAAACGCTATTTCCTTGCGAGGAAGTGTCGCATTTACATTCATTTGAAGTGTAGACGAGGAATACATAACACTTCGCAAATCATATTATATCTTACCATGAAACATAGAAATGAGATTCGATATCGCGTTTTAAGAATCATAAGAACTCTATTGCTACTATACGTAGACATCTGCAAACGCTATTTCCTTGCAAGGAAGTGTCGCATTTACATTCATTTGAATCGTAGACGAGGAATGCATAACAATTCGCAATGAATATTATATCTTATCATGAAACATAGATATGAGATGCAATATCTCGTTTTAAGAAGCATTTGAACTCTATTGCTTCGATACGTAGACATCTGCAAACGCTATTTCCCTGCAAGGAAGTGTCGCATTTACATTCATTTGAAGTGTAGACGAGGAATACATGACACTTCGCAAATCATATTATATCTTACCATGAAACAAAGAAATGCGATGCGATATCGCGTTTTAAGAATCATTAGAAATCTATTGCTACGATACGTAGACATCAGCAGACGCTATTTCATTGGAAGGAAGTGTCGCATTTACATTCATTTGAAGTGTGGACGAGGAATAAATGACACTTCGCAAATCATATTATATCTTACCATGAAACATAGAAATGAGATTCGATATCGCGTTTTAAGAAGAATTAGAACTCTATTGCTACGATACGTAGACATCTGCAGACGCTATTTCCTTGCTAGGAAGTGTCGCATTTTCATTCATTTGAAGTGTAGACGAGGAATACATAACACTTCGCAAATCATGTTATATCTTACCATGAAACATAGAAATGAGATGCGATATCGCGTTTTATGAATCATATGAACTCTATTGCTACGATACCTAGACATCTGCAAACGCTCTTTCCTTGCAAGGAAGTGTCGCATTAACATTCATATGAAGTGTAGACGAGGAATACATAACACTTCGCAAATAATATTATACCTTACCATGAAACATAGAAATGAGATGCGATATCGCGTTTTAGGAAGCATTAGAACTCTATTGCTACGATACCTAGACATCTGCAAACGCTATTTCTTTGCAAGGAAGTGTCGCATTTACATTCATATGAAGTGTAGACGAGGAATACATAACACTCCGCAAATCATATTATATCTTACCATGAAACATAGAAATGAGATGCGATATCGCGTTTTAAGAAGCGTTAGAACTCTATCGCTACGATACCTAGACATCTGCAGACGCTATTTCCTGGCAAGGAAGTGTCGCATTTACATTCATTTGAATCGTAGACGAGGAATGCATAACACTTTGCAATGAATATTATATCTTATCATGAAACATAGATATGGGATGCAATATCTCGTTTTAAGAAGCATTTGAACTCTACTGCTTCGATACGTAGACATCTGCAAACGCTATTTCCTTGCAAGGAAGTGACGCATTTACATTCATTTGAAGTGTAGACGAGGAATACATAACACTTCGCAAATCATATTATATCTTACCATGAAACATAGAAATGAGATTCGATATCGCGTTTTAAGAATCATAAGAACTCTATTGCTACTATACGTAGACATCTGCAAACGCTATTTCCTTGCAAGGAAGTGTCGCATTTACATTCATTTGAATCGTAGACGAGGAATGCATAACAATTCGCAATGAATATTATATCTTATCATGAAACATAGATATGAGATGCAATATCTCGTTTTAAGAAGCATTTGAACTCTATTGCTTCGATACGTAGACATCTGCAAACGCTATTTCCCTGCAAGGAAGTGTCGCATTTACATTCATTTGAAGTGTAGACGAGGAATACATGACACTTCGCAAATCATATTATATCTTACCATGAAACAAAGAAATGCGATGCGATATCGCGTTTTAAGAATCATTAGAAATCTATTGCTACGATACGTAGACATCAGCAGACGCTATTTCATTGGAAGGAAGTGTCGCATTTACATTCATTTGAAGTGTGGACGAGGAATAAATGACACTTCGCAAATCATATTATATCTTACCATGAAACATAGAAATGAGATTCGATATCGCGTTTTAAGAAGAATTAGAACTCCATTGCTACGATACGTAGACATCTGCAGACGCTATTTCCTTGCTAGGAAGTGTCGCATTTTCATTCATTTGAAGTGTAGACGAGGAATACATAACACTTCGCAAATCATGTTATATCTTACCATGAAACATAGAAATGAGATGCGATATCGCGTTTTAAGAATCATATGAACTCTATTGCTACGATACCTAGACATCTGCAAACGCTCTTTCCTTGCAAGGAAGTGTCGCATTAACATTCATATGAAGTGTAGACGAGGAATACATAACACTTCGCAAATAATATTATATCTTACCATGAAACATAGAAATGAGATGCGATATCGCGTTTTAGGAAGCATTAGAACTCTATTGCTACGATACCTAGACATCTGCAAACGCTATTTCCTTGCAAGGAAGTGTCGCATTTACATTCATTTGAAGTGTAGACGAGGAATACATAACACTTTGCAAATCATATTATATCTTACGATGAAACATAGAAATGAGATGCGATATCGCGTTTTAAGAATCATAAGAACTCTATTGCTACGATACATAGACAGCTGCAAACGCTCTTTCCTTGCAAGGAAGTGTAGCATTTACACTCATTTGAATCGTATACGAGAAATGCATAACACTTCGCAATGAATATTATATCTTATCATGAAACAAAGATATGAGACGCAATATCTCGTTTTAAGAAGCATTTGAACTCTATTGCTACGATACCTAGACATCTGCAGACGCTGTTTCCTAGCAAGGAAGTGTCGCATTTACATTCGTTTGAAGTGTAGACGAGGAATACATGACACTTCGCAAATCATATTATATCTTACCATGAAACATAGAAATGAGATGCGATATCGCGTTTTAAGAATCATATGAACTCTATTGCTACGATACGTAGACATCTGCAATCGCTATTTCCTTGCAAGGAAGTGTCGCAGTTACTTTCATTTGAATCGTAGACGAGGAATACATAACACTTCGCAAATCATATTATATCTTACCATGAAACATAGAAATGAGATGCGATATCGCGTTTTAGGAAGCATTAGAACTCTATTGCTACGATACGTAGACATCAGCAGACGCTATTTCATTGGAAGGAAGTGTCGCATTTACATTCATTTGAATCGTAGACGAGGAATGCATAACAATTCGCAATGAATATTATATCTTATCATGAAACATAGATATGAGATGCAATATCTCGTTTTAGGAAGCATTTGAACTCTATTGCTTCGATACGTAGACATCTGCAAACGCTATTTCCCTGCAAGGAAGTGTCGCATTTACATTCATTTGAAGTGTAGACGAGAATTACATGACACTTCGCATATCATATTATATCTTACCATGAAACAAAGAAATTCGATGCGATATCGCGTTTTAAGAATCATTAGAACTCTATTGCTACGATACGTAGACATCTGCAGACGCTATTTCCTTGCTAGGAAATGTCGCATTTTCATTCATTTGAAGTGTAGACGAGGAATACATAACACTTCGCAAATCATGTTATATCTTACCATGAAACATAGAAATGAGATGCGATATCGCGTTTTAAGAATCATATGAACTCTATTTCTACGATACCTAGACATCTGCAAACGCTCTTTCCTTGCAAGGAAGTGTCGCATTAACATTCATATGAAGTGTAGACGAGGAATACATAACTCTTCGCAAATAATATTATATCTTACCATGAAACATAGAAATGAGATGCGATATCGCGTTTTAGGAAGCATTAGAACTCTATTGCTACGATACCTAGACATCTGCAAACGCTATTTCCTTGCAAGGAAGTGTCGCATTTACATTCATTTGAAGTGTAGACGAGAATTACATGACACTTCGCAAATCATATTATATCTTACCATGAAACAAAGAAATGCGATGCGATATCGCGTTTTAAGAATCATTAGAAATCTATTGCTACGATACGTAGACATCTGCAAACGCTATTTCCTTGCTAGGAAGTGTCGCATTTTCATTCATTTGAAGTGTAGACGAGAAATGCATAACACTTCGCAAATCATGTTATATCTTACCATGAAACAAAGAAATGAGATGCGATATCGCGTTTTAAGAATCATTAGAAATCTATTGCTACGATACGTAGACATCAGCAGACGCTATTTCATTGGAAGGAAGTGTCGCATTTACATTCATTTGAATCGTATACGAGGAATGCATAACACTTCGCAATGAATATTATATCTTACCATGAAACATAGAAATGAGAGTCGATATCGAGTTTCAAGAAGCATTAGAAATCTATTGCTACGATACGTAGACATCTGCAATCGCTACTTCCTTGCAAGGAAGTGTCGCAGTTACTTTCATTTGAATCGTAGACGAGGAATACATAACACTTCGCAAATCATATTATATCTTACCATGAAACATAGAAATGAGATGCGATATCGCGTTTTAGGAAGCATTAGAACTCTATTGCTACTATACCTAGACATCTGCAAACGCTATTTCCTTGCAAGGACGTGTCGCATTTACGTTCATTTGAATCATAGACGAGGAATGCATAACACTTCGCAATGAATATTATATCTTATCATGAAACATAAATATGAGATGCAATATCTCGTTTTAAGAAGCATTTGAACTCTATTGCTTCGATACGTAGACATTTGCAAACGCTATTTCTTTGCAAGGAAGTGTCGCATTTACATTCATTTGAAGTGTAGACGAGGAATACATAACACTTGGCAAATCATATTATATCTTACCATGAAACATAGAACTGAGATGCGATATCGCGTTTTAAGAAGCATTAGAACTCTATTGCTACGATACCTAGACATCTGCAAACGCTATTTCCTTGCAAGGAAGTGTCGCATTTACATTCATTTGAAGTGTGGACGAGGAATAAATGACACTTCGCAAATCATATTATATCTTACCATGAAACATAGAAATGAGATTCGATATCGCGTTTTAAGAAGCATTAGAACTCTATTGCTACGATACGTAGACATCTGCAGACGCTATTTCCTTGCTAGGAAGTGTCGCATTTTCATTCATTTGAAGTGTAGACGAGGAATACATAACACTTCGCAAATCATGTTATATCTTACCATGAAACATAGAAATGAGATGCGATATCGCGTTTTAAGAATCATATGAACTCTATTGCTACGATACCTAGGCATCTGCAAACGCTCTTTCCTTGCAAGGAAGTGTCGCATTAACATTCATATGAAGTGTAGACGAGGAATACATAACACTTCGCAAATAATATTATATCTTACCATGAAACATAGAAATGAGATGCGATATCGCGTTTTAGGAAGCATTAGAACTCTATTGCTACGATACCTAGACATCTGCAAACGCTATTTCCTTGCAAGGAAGTGTCGCATTTACATTCATTTGAAGTGTAGACGAGGAATACATAACACTTTGCAAATCATATTATATCTTACGATGAAACATAGAAATGAGATGCGATATCGCGTTTTAAGAATCATAAGAACTCTATTGCTACGATACATAGACAGCTGCAAACGCTCTTTCCTTGCAAGGAAGTGTAGCATTTACACTCATTTGAATCGTATACGAGAAATGCATAACACTTCGCAATGAATATTATATCTTATCATGAAACAAAGATATGAGACGCAATATCTCGTTTTAAGAAGCATTTGAACTCTATTGCTACGATACCTAGACATCTGCAGACGCTGTTTCCTAGCAAGGAAGTGTCGCATTTACATTCGTTTGAAGTGTAGGCGAGGAATACATGACACTTCGCAAATCATATTATATCTTACCATGAAACATAGAAATGAGATGCGATAACGCGTTTCAAGAATCATATGAACTCTATTGCTACGATACGTAGACATCTGCAATCGCTATTTCCTTGCAAGGAAGTGTCGCATTTACATTCATTTGAAGTGTAGACGAGGAATACATAACACTTGGCAAATCATATTATATCTTACCATGAAACATAGAACTGAGATGCGATATCGCGTTTTAAGAAGCATTAGAACTCTATTGCTACGATACCTAGACATCTGCAAACGCTATTTCCTTGCAAGGAAGTGTCGCATTTACATTCATTTGAATCGTAGACGAGGAATGCATAACAATTCGCAATGAATATTATATCTTATCATGAAACATAGATATGAGATGCAATATCTCGTTTTAAGAAGCATTTGAACTCTATTGCTTCGATACGTAGACATCTGCAAACGCTATTTCCCTGCAAGGAAGTGTCGCATTTACATTCATTTGAAGTGTAGACGAGGAATACATGACACTTCGCAAATCATATTATATCTTACCATGAAACAAAGAAATGCGATGCGATATCGCGTTTTAAGAATCATTAGAAATCTATTGCTACGATACGTAGACATCAGCAGACGCTATTTCATTGGAAGGAAGTGTCGCATTTACATTCATTTGAAGTGTGGACGAGGAATAAATGACACTTCGCAAATCATATTATATCTTACCATGAAACATAGAAATGAGATTCGATATCGCGTTTTAAGAAGCATTAGAACTCTATTGCTACGATACGTAGACATCTGCAGACGCTATTTCCTTGCTAGGAAGTGTCGCATTTTCATTCATTTGAAGTGTAGACGAGGAATACATAACACTTCGCAAATCATGTTATATCTTACCATGAAACATAGAAATGAGATGCGATATCGCGTTTTAAGAATCATATGAACTCTATTGCTACGATACCTAGACATCTGCAAACGCTCTTTCCTTGCAAGGAAGTGTCGCATTAACATACATATGAAGTGTAGACGAGGAATACATAACACTTCGCAAATAATATTATATCTTACCATGAAACATAGAAATGAGATGCGATATCGCGTTTTAGGAAGCATTAGAACTCTATTGCTACGATACCTAGACATCTGCAAACGCTATTTCCTTGCAAGGAAGTGTCGCATTTACATTCATTTGAAGTGAAGACGAGGAATACATAACACTTTGCAAATCATATTATATCCTACGATGAAACATAGAAATGAGATGCGATATCGCGTTTTAAGAATCATAAGAACTCTATTGCTACGATACATAGACAGCTGCAAACGCTCTTTCCTTGCAAGGAAGTGTAGCATTAACATTCATATGATGTGTAGACGAGGAATACAGAACACTTCGCAAATAATATTATATCTTACCATGAACATAGAAATGAGATGCGATATCGCGTTTTAAGAATCATATGAACTCTATTGCTACGATACGTAGACATCTGCAATCGCTATTTCCTTGCAAGGAAGTGTCGCAGTTACTTTCATTTGAATCGTAGACGAGGAATACATAACACTTCGCAAATCATATTATATCTTACCATGAAACATAGGAATGAGATGCGATATCGCGTTTTAAGAAGCATTAGAACTCTATTGCTACGATACCTAGACATCTGCAAACGCTATTTCCTTGCAAGGAAGTGTCGCATTTACATTCATTTGAAGTGTGGACGAGGAATAAATGACACTTCGCAAATCATATTATATCTTACCATGAAACATAGAAATGAGATTCGATATCGCGTTTTAAGAAGCATTAGAACTCTATTGCTACGATACGTAGACATCTGCAGACGCTATTTCCTTGCTAGGAAGTGTCGCATCTACATTCATTTGAAGTGTAGAAGAGGAATACATAACACTTCGCAAATCATATTATATCTTACCATGAAACATGGAAATGAGATGCGATACCGCGTTTTAAGAGGCATTAGAACTCTATTGCTACGATAGGTAGACATCTGCAAACGCTATTTCCTAGCAAGGAAGTGTCGCATTTACATTCATTTGAAGTGTAGACGAGGACTACGTAACACTTCTCGAATCATATTCTATCTTACCATGAAACATAGAAATGAGATGCGATATCGCGTTCCAAGAATCATAAGAACTCTATTGCTTCGATACGTAGACATCTGCAAACGCTATTTACTTGCAAGGAAGTGTCGCATTTACATTCATTTGAAGTGTAGACGAGTAATACATAACACTTCCCCAATCATATTATATGCTACCATGAAACATACAAATGAGATGCGATATCGCGTTTTAAGAAGCATTGGAACTCTATTGCTACGATACGTAGACATCTGCAAACGCTATTTCCTTGCAAGGAAGAGTCGCATTTACATTTATTTGATGTGTAGACGAAGAATATATGACACTTCGCAAATCATATTTTATCTTACCATGAAACATAGAAATGAGATGCGATATCGCGTTTTAAGAATCATAAGAACTCTATTGCTACGATACGTAGACATCTGCAAACGCTATTTCCTTGCAAGGAAGTGTCGCATTTACATTCATTTGAAGTGTAGAAGAGGAATACATAACACTTCGCAAATCATATTATACCTTACCATGAAACATAGAAATGAGATGCTATATCGCGTTTTAAGAATCATTAGAACACTATTGCTACGATAGGTAGACATTTGCAAACGCTATTTCCTTGCAAGGAAGTGTCGCATTTACATTCATTTGAAGTGTAGACGAGGAATACATAACACTTCGCAAATCATATTATATCTTACCATGAAACATAGAAATGAGATGCGATATCGCGTCTTAATAAGCATTTGAACTCTATTGCTTCGATACGTAGACATCTGCAATCCCTACTTCCTTGCAAGGAAGTGTCGCATTTACATTCATTTGAAGTGTAGAAGAGGAATACATAACACTTCGCAAATCATATTATATCTTACCATGAAACATAGGAATGAGATGCGATATCGCGTTTTAAGAAGCATTAGAACTCTATTGCTACGATAGGTAGACATCTGCAAACGCTATTTCCTAGCAAGGAAGTGTCGCATTTACATTCATTTGAAGTGTAGAAGAGGAATACATAACACTTCGCAAATCATATTATACCTTACCATGAAACATAGAAATGAGATGCGATATCGCGTTTTAAGAATCATTAGAACACAATTGCTACGATAGGCAGACATTTGCAAACGCTATTTCCTTGCAAGGAAGTGTCGCATTTACATTCATTTGAAGTGTAGACGAGGAATACATAACACTTCGCAAATCATATTATACCTTACCATGAAACATAGAAATGAGATGCGATATCGCGTTTTAAGAATCATAAGAACTCTATTGCTACGATACGTAGACATCTGCAAACGCTATTTCCTTGCAAGGAAGTGTCGCATTTACATTCATTTGAAGTGTAGAAGAGGAATACATAACACTTCGCAAATCATATTATACCTTACCATGAAACATAGAAATGAGATGCGATATCGCGTTTTAAGAATCATTAGAACACTATTGCTACGATAGGTAGACATTTGCAAACGCTATTTCCTTGCAAGGAAGTGTCGCATTTACATTCATTTGAAGTGTAGACGAGGAATACATGACACTTCGCAAATCATATTATATCTTACCATGAAACATAGAAATGAGATGCGATATCGCGTCTTAATAAGCATTTGAACTCTATTGCTTCGATACGTAGACATCTGCAATCCCTACTTCCTTGCAAGGAAGTGTCGCATTTACATTCATTTGAAGTGTAGAAGAGGAATACATAACACATCGCAAATCATATTATATCTTACCATGAAACATAGAAATGAGATGCGATATCGCGTTTTAAGAGGCATTAGAACTCTATTGCTACGATAGGTAGACATCTGCAAACGCTATTTCCTAGCAAGGAAGTGTCGCATTTACATTCATTTGAAGTGAAGACGGGGACTACATAACACTTCGCAAATCATATTATATCTTACCGTGAAACATAGAAATGAGATGCGATATCGCGTTTTAAGAAGTATTAGAACACTATTGCTAAGATAGGCAGACATTTGCAAACTCTATTTCCTTGCAAGGAAGTGTCGCATTTACATTCATTTGAAGTGTAGACGAGGAATACATAACACTTCCCCAATCATATTATATCTTACCATGAAACAAGGAAATGAGATGCGATATCGCGTTTAAGAAGCATTAGAACTCTATTGCTACGATACGTAGACATCTGCAAACGCTATTTCCTTGGAAGGAAGAGTCGCATTTACATTCATTTGAAGTGTAGAAGAGGAATACATAACACTTCGCAAATCATATTATATCTTAACATGAAACACAGGAATGAGATGCGATATCGCGTTTTAAGAAGCATTAGAACTCTATTGCTACGATACCTAGTCATCTGCAGACGGTATTTCCTAGCAGGGAAGTGTGGCATTTACATTCATTTGAAGTGTAGACGAGGAATGCATAACACTTCGCAATGAATATTATATCTTATCATGAAACATAAAAATGAGATGCGATATCGCGTTTTATGAATCATAAGAACTCTATTGCTACGATACGTAGACACATGCAAACGCTATTTCCTTGCAAGGAAGAGTCGCATTTACATTCATTTGAAGTGTAGACGAAAAATACATGACACGTCGCAAATCATATTATATCTTACCATGAAACATGGAAATGAGATGCGATATCACGTTTTAAGAATCATAAGAACTCTATTGCTACGATACGTAGACATCTGCGAACGCTATTTCCTTGCAAGGAAGTGTCGCATTTACATTCATTTGAAGTGTAGACGAGGAATACATAACACTTCGCAAATCATATTAAATCTTACCATGAAACATAGAAATGAGATGGGATATCGCGTCTTAAGAAGCATTTGAACTCTATTGCTTCGATACGTAGACATCTGCAAACGCTATTTCCTTGCAAGGAAGTGTCGCATTTACATTCATTTGAAGTGTAGACGAGGAATACATAACACTTCGCAAATCATATTATATCTTACCATGAAACATAGAAATGAGATGGGATATCGCGTCTTAAGAAGCATTTGAACTCTATTGCTTCGATACGTAGACATCTGCAAACGCTATTTCCTTGCAAGGAAGTGTCGCATTTACATTCATTTGAAGTGTAGACGAGGAATACATAACACTTCGCAATTCATATTATATCTTACCATGAAACATAGAAATGAGATGCGATATCGCGTTTAAAGAAGTATTAGAGCACTATTGCTAAGATAGGTAGACATTTGCAAACTCTATTTCCTTGCCAGGAAGTGTCGCAATTACATTCATTTGAAGTGTAGAACAGGAATACATAACACTTCGCAAATCATATTATACCTTACCATGAAACATGGAAATGAGATGCGATATCGCGTTTTAAGAAGCATTAGAACTCTATTGCTACGATACGTAGACATCTGCAAACGCTATTTCCTTGCAAGGAAGTGTCGCATCTACATTCATTTGAAGTGTAGAAGAGGAATACATAACACTTCGCAAATCATATTATATCTTACCATGGAACATGGAAATGAGATGCGATACCGCGTTTTAAGTAGCATTAGAACTCTATTGCTACGATAGGTGGACATCTGCAAACGCTATTTCCTAGCAAGGAAGTGTCGCATTTACATTCATTTCAAGTGTAGACGAGGACTACGTAACACTTCTCGAATCATATTCTATCTTACCATGAAACATAGAAATGAGATGCGATATCGCGTTCTAAGAATCATAAGAACTCTATTGCTACGATACGTAGACATCTGCAAACGCTATTTCCTTGCAAGGAAGTGTCGCATTTACATTCATTTGAAGTGTAGACGAGTAATACATAACACTTCCCCAATCATATTATATGTTACCATGAAACATAGAAATGAGATGCGATATCGCGTTTTAAGAAGCATTGGAACTCTATTGCTACGATACGTAGACATCTGCAAACGCTATTTCCTTGCAAGGAAGAGTCGCATTTACATTCATTTGATGTGTAGACGAAGAATACATGACACTTCTCAAATCATATTTTATCTTACCATGAAACATAGAAATGAGATGCGATATCGCGCTTTATGAAGCATTAGAACTCTATTGCTACGATCCCTAGTCATCTGCAGACGCTATTTCCTAGCAGGGAAGTGTGGCATTTACATTCATTTGAAGTGTAGACGGGGAATACATGACACTTCGCAAATCATATTATACCTTACCATGAAACATAGAAATGAGATGCGATATCGCGTTTTAAGAAGTATTAGAACACTATTGCTAAGATAGGTAGACATTTGCAAACTCTATTTCCTTGCAAGGAAGTGTCGCAATTACATTCATTTGAAGTGTAGACGGGGACTACATAACACTTCCCCAATCATATTATATCTTACCATGAAACATAGAAATGAGATGCGATATCGCGTTTTAAGAATCACAAGAACTCTATTGCTACGATACGTAGACATCTGCAAACGCTATTTCCTTGCAAGGAAGTGTCGCATTTACATTCATTTGAAGTGTAGACGAGGAATACATAACACTTCGCAAATCATATTATATCTTACCATGAAACATAGAAATGAGATGGGATATCGCGTTTTAAGAAGCATTAGAACTCTATTGCTACGATAGGTAGACATCTGCAAACGCTATTTCCTAGCAAGGAAGTGTCGCATTTACATTCATTTGAAGTGTAGACGAGGACTACGTAACACTTCTCGAATCATATTCTATCTTACCATGAAACATAGAAATGAGATGCGATATCGCGTTCTAAGAATCATAAGAACTCTATTTCTACGATACGTAGACATCTCCAATCGCTATTTCCTTGCAAGGAAGTGTCGCATTTACATTCATTTGAAGTGTAGACAAGGAAAACATAACACTTCGCAAATCATATTATACCTTACCATGAAACATAGAAATGAGATGCGATATCGCGTTTTAAGAATCATAAGAACTCTATTGCTACGATACGTAGACATCTGCAAACGCTATTTCCTTGCAAGGAAGAGTCGCATTTACATTCATTTGATGTGTAGACGAAGAATACATGACACTTCGCAAATCATATTTTATCTTACCATGAAACATAGAAATGAGATGCGATATCGCGCTTTGTGAAGCATTAGAACTCTATTGCTACGATCCCTAGTCATCTGCAGACGCTATTTCCTAGCAGGGAAGTGTGGCATTTACATTCATTTGAAGTGTAGACGGGGAATACATGACACTTCGCAAATCATATTATACCTTACCATGAAACATAGAAATGAGATGCGATATCGCGTTTTATGAATCATAAGAACTCTATTGCTACGATACGTAGACACATGCAAACGCTATTTCCTTGCAAGGAAGAGTCGCATTCACATTCATTTGAAGTGTAGACGAAAAATACATGACACGTCTCAAATCATATTATATCTTACCATGAAACATAGAAATGAGATGCGATATCGCGTTTTAAGAAGCATTAGAACACTATTGCTACGGTAGGTAGACACTTGCAAACTCTATTTCCTTGCAAGGAAGTGTCGCATTTACATTCATTTGAATTGTAGACGAGGAATACATAACACTTCTCCAATCATATTATATCTTACCATGAAACATGGAAATGAGATGCGATATCGCGTTTTAAGAAGCATTAGAACTCTATTGCTACGATACGTAGACATCTGCAAACGCTATTTCCTTGCAAGGAAGAGTCGCATTTACATTCATTTGAAGTGTAGAAGAGGAATACATAACACTTCGCAAATCATATTATATCTTACCATGAAACACAGGAATGAGATGCGATATCGCGTTTTAAGAAGCATTAGAACTCTATTGCTACGATACCTAGTCGTCTGCAGACGCTATTTCCTAGCAGGGAAGTGTGGCATTTACATTCATTTGAAGTGTAGACGAGGAATGCATAACACTTCGCAATGAATATTATATCTTATCATGAAACATAAAAATGAGATGCGATATCTCGTTTTAAGAAGCATTAGAACTCTATCCCTACGATACGTGGACATCTGCAATCGCTATTTCCTTGCAAGGAAGTGTCGCATTTACATTCATTTGAGGTGTAGAAGAGGAATACATAACACTTCGCAAATCATATTATATCTTACCATGAAACATGGAAATGAGATGCGATATCGCGTTTTAAGAATCATAAGAACTCTATTGCTACGATACGTAGACATCTGCAAACGCTATTTCCTTGCAAGGAAGTGTCGCATTTACATTCATTTGAAGTGTAGACGAGGAATACATAACACTTCGCAAATCATATTATATCTTACCATGAAACACAGAAATGAGATTTGATATCGCGTTTTAAGAATCATAAGAACTCCATTGCTAGGATACGTAGACATCTCCAAACGCTATTTCCTTGCAAGGAAGTGTCGCATTTACATTCATTTGATGTGTAGACAAGGAATACATAACACTTCGAAATCATATTATACCTTACCATGAAACATAGAAATGAGATGCGATATCGCGTTTTAAGAATCATAAGAACTCTATTGCTACGATACGTAGACATCTGCAAACGCTATTTCCTTGCAAGGAAGTGTAGCATTTACATTCATTTGAAGTGTAGACGAGGAATACATAACACATCCCAAATCATATTATATCTTACCATGAAACATTGGAATGAGATGCGATATCGCGTTTTAAGAAGCATTAGAACACTATTGCTACGATAGGTAGACACTTGCAAACGCTATTTCCTTGCAAGGAAGTGTCGCATTTACATTCATTTGAAGTGTAGACGAGGAATACATAACACTTCCCAAATCATATTATATCTTACCATGAAACATAGGAATGAGATGCGATATCGCGTTTTAAGAAGCATTAGAACACTATTGCTACGATAGGTAGACACTTGCAAACGCTATTTCCTTGCAAGGAAGTGTCGCATTTACATTCATTTGAAGTGTAGACGAGGAATACATAACACATCGCAAATCATATTATATCTTACCATGAAACATAGAAATGAGATGCGATATCGCGCCTTAAGAAGCATTAGAACTCTATTACTACGATACCAAGACATCTGCAAACGCTATTTCCTAGCAAGGAAGTGTCGCATTTACATTCATTTGAAGTGTAGACGAGGACTACATGACACTTCGCAAATCATATTATATCTTACCATGAAACATAGAAATGAGATGCGAAATCGCGTTTTAAGGAGCATCAGAAATTCAATCCTACGATACGTACACATCTGCAAACGCTATTTCCTTGCAAAGAAGTCTCGCATTTACATTCATTTGAAGTGTAGAGGAGGAATACATAACACTTCGCAAATCATATTATACCTTACCATGAAACATAGAAATGAGAACCAATATAGCGATTTAAGAATCATAAGAACTCTATTGCTACGATACGTAGACATCTGCAAACGCTATTTCCTTGCAAGGAAGAGCCGCATTTACATTCATTTGAATCGTAGACGAGGAACGCATAACACTTCGCAATGAATATTATATCTTACCATGAAACATAGAAATCAGATGCGATATCGCGTTTTAAGAAGCATTGGAAATCTAATGCTACGATACGTAGACATCTCCAAACGCTATTTCCTTGCAAGGAAGTGCCGCATTTACATTCATTTGAAGTGTAGACGAGGAATACATAGCACTTCGCAAATCATGATATATCTTACCATGAAACATAGAAATGAGATGCGATATCGCGTTTTAAGAAGCACTAGAACTCTATTACTACGATACCTAGACTTCTGCAAACGCTATTTCCTAGCAAGGAAGTGTCGCATTTACATTCATTTGAAGTGTAGACGAGGACTACATAACACTTCGCAAATCATATTATATCTTACCATGAAACACAGAAATGAGATGCGATATCGCGTTTTAAGGAGCATTAGAACTCTATTGCTACGATACGTAGACATCTGCAAACGCTATTTCCTTGCAAGGAAGTGTCGCATTTACATTCGTTTGAAGTGTAGAAGAGGAATACATAACACTTCGCAAATCATATTATATTTTACCATGAAGCATGGAAATGAGATGCCATATCGCGTTTTAAGAAGCATTAGAACTCTATTGTTACGATACGTAGACATCTGCAAACGCTATTTCCTTGCAAGGAAGAGTCGCATTTACATTCATTTGAATTGTAGACGAGGAATACATAACACTTCGCATATCATATTATATCTTACCATGAAACATAGAAATGAGATGCGATATCGCGTTTTAAGAAGCATCAGATATTCAATGCTACGATACGTAGACATCTGCAAACGTTATTTCCTTGCAAGGAAGTGTCGCATTTACATTCATTTGAAGTGTAGACGAGGAATACATAACACTTCGCAAATCATATTATACCTTACCGTGAAACATAGAAAGGAGAAGCAATATCGCGATTTAAGAATCACAAGAACTCTATTGCTACGATACTTAGACATCTGCAAACGCTATTTCCTTGCAAGAATGTGTCGCATTTACATTCATTTGAAGTGTAGAAAAGGAATACATAACACTTAGCAAATCATATTATATCTTACCATGAAACATGGAAATGAGATGCGATATCGCGTTTTAAGAAGCATTAGAACTCTATTGCTACGATACGTAGACATCTGCAAACGCTATTTCCTTGCAAGGAAGAGTCGCATTTACGTTCATTTGAAGTGTAGACGAAGAATACATGACACTTCGCAAATCATATTATATCTTACCATGAAACATAGAAATGAGATGCGATATCGCGTTTTAAGAAGCATTAGAATTCTATTGCTACGATACGTAGACATCTGCAAACGCCATTTCCTAGCGAGGAAGAGTGGCATTTACATTCATTTGAAGTGTAGAATAGGAATACAAGACACATCGCAAATCATATTATATCTTACCATGAAGCATGGAAATGAGATGCGATATGGCGTTTTAAGAAGCATTAGAACTCTATTGCTACGATAGGTAGACATTTGCAAACGCTACTTCCTTGCAAGGAAGTGTCGCACTTACATTCATTTGAAGTGTAGACGAGGAATACATAAAACTTCGCAAATCATATTATATCTTACCATGAAACATAGAAATGAGATGCGATATCGCGTTTTAAGAAGCATTAGAACTCTATTGCTAGGATACCTATACATCTGCAGACGCTAATTCCTAGCAAGGTAGTGTCGCATTCACGTTCATTTGAAGTGTAGACGAGGAATACATAACACTTCGCATATCATATTATACCTTACCATGAAACATAGAAATGAGATGCGATATCGCGTTCTAAGAATCACAAGAACTCTATTGCTGTGATACGTTGACATCTGCAAACGCTATTTCCTTGCAAGGAAGTGTCGCATTTACATTCATTTGAATCGTAGACGAGAAATGCATAACACTTCGCAATGAATATTATATCTTATCATGAAACATAGATATGAGATGCAATATCTCGTTTTAAGAAGCATTTGAAATCTATTGCTTCGATACGTAGACATCTGCAAACGCTATTTCCTACCAAGGAAGTGTCGCATTTAGATTCATTTGAAGTGTAGGCGAGGAATACATAACACTTCGCAATGAATATTACATCTTATCATGAAACATAGAAATGAGATGCGATATCTTGTTTTAAGAAGCATTTGAACACTATTGCTTCGATACGTAGACATCTGCAAACGCTATTTCCTAGCAAGGAAGTGTCGCATTTACATGCATTTGAATTGTAGACGAGGAATGCATAACACTTCGCAATGAATATTATATCTTATCATGAAACATAGAAATGAGATGCGAAATCGCGTTTTAAGAAGCATGAGAACACTATTGCTACGATAGGTAGACATTTGCAAACGCTACTTCCTTGCAAGGAAGTGTCGCACTTACATTCATTTGAAGTGTAGACGAGGAATACATAAAACTTCGCAAATCATATTACATCTTACCATGAAACATAGAAATGAGATGCGATATCGCGTTTTAAGAAGCATTAGAACTCTATTGCTGGGATACCTATACATCTGCAGACGCTAATTCCTAGCAAGGTAGTGTCGCATTTACATTCATTTGAAGTGTAGTCGTGGAATACATGACTCTTCGCAAATCATATTATATCTTACCATGAAACATAGAAATGAGATGCGATATCGCGTTCTAAGAATCACAAGAACTCTATTGCTGTGATACGTAGACATCTGCAAACGCTATTTCCTTGCAAGGAAGTGTCGCATTTACATTCATTTGAATCGTAGACGAGAAATTCATAACACTTCGCAATGAATATTATATCTTATCATGAAACATAGAAATGAGTTGCGATATCTTGTTTTAAGAGGCATTTGAACACTATTGCTTCGATACGTAGACATCTGCAAACGCTATTTCCTAGCAAGGAAGTGTCGCGTTTTCATCCATTTGAATCGTAGACGAGGAATGCATAACACTTCGCAATGAATATAATATCTTATCATGAAACATAGAAATGAGGTGCGATATGTCGTTTTAAGAAGCATTAGAACTCTATCCCTACGATACGTAGACATCTGCAAGCGCTATTTCCTTGCAAGGAAGTGTCGCATTTACATTCATTTGAAGTGTAGAAGAGGAATACATAACACTTCGCAAATCATATTATATCTTACCATGAAGCATGGAAATGAGATGCGATATCGCGTTTTAAGAAGCATTAGAACTCTATTGCTACGATACCTAGTCATTTGCAGACGCTATTTCCTAGCAGGGAAGTGTGGCATTTACATTCATTTGAAGTGTAGACGAGGAATGCATAACACTTCGCAATGAATATTATATCTTATCATGAAACATAGAAATGAGATGCGATATCTCGTTTTAAGAAGCATTAGAACTCTATCCCTACGATACGTGGACATCTGCAATCGCTATTTCCTAGCGAGGAAGAGTCGCATTCACATTCATTTGAAGTGTAGACGAGGAATACATAACACTTCGCATATCGTATTATACCTTACAATGAAACATAGAAATGAGATGCGATATCGCGTTCTAAGAATCACAAGAACTCTATTGCTGTGATACGTAGACATCTGCAAACGCTATTTCCTTGCAAGGAAGTGTCGCATTTACATTCATTTGAATCGTAGACGAGAAATGCATAACACTTCGCAATGAATATTATATCTTATCATGAAACATAGATATGAGATGCAATATCTCGTTTTAAGAAGCATTTGAACTCTATTGCTTCAATACGTAGACATCTGCAAACGCTATTTCCTAGCAAGGAAGTGTCGCATTTACATTCATTTGAAGTGTAGGCGAGGAATACATAACACTTCGCAATGAATATTACATCTTATCATGAAACATAGAAATGAGTTGCGATATCTTGTTTTAAGAGGCATTTGAACACTATTGCTTCGATACGTAGACATTTGCAAACGCTACTTCCTTGCAAGGAAGTGTCGCACTTCCATTCATTTGAAGTGTAGAAGAGGAATACATAACACTTCGCAAATCATATTATATCTTACCATGAAGCATGGAAATGAGATGCGACATCGCGTTTTAAGAAGCATTAGAACTCTATTGCTACGATACCTAGACATCTGCAAACGCTATTTCCTAGCAAGGTAGTGTCGTATTTACATTCATTTGAAAGGTAGACGAGGAATGCATAACACTTCGCAATGAATATTATATCTTACCATGAATCATAGAAATCAGATGCGATATCGCGTTTTAAGAAGCATTGGAAATCTATGGCTACGATACGTAAACATCTGCACACGCTATTTCCTAGCGAGGAAGTGTCGCATTCACATTCATTTGAAGTGTAGACATGGAATACATAACACTTTGCAAATCATATTATTTCTTACCATGAAACACAGAAATGAGATGCGATATCGCGTTTTAAGGAGCATTAGAACTCTATTGCTACGATACGTAGACATCTGCAAACGCTATTTCCTTGCAAGGAAGTGTCGCATTTACATTCATTTGAAGTGTAGAAGAGGAATACATAACACTTCGCATATCATATTATATTTTACCATGAAGCATGGAAATGGGATGCCATATCGCGTTTTAAGAAGCATTAGAACTCTATTACTACGATACGTAGACATCTGCAAACGCTATTTCCTTGCAAGGAAGAGTCGCATTTACATTCATTTGAAGTGTATACGAGGAATACATAACACTTCGCATATCATATTATATCTTACCATGAAACATAGAAATGAGATGCGATATCGCGTTTTAAGAAACATCAGATATTCAATGCTACAATACATAGACATCTGCAAACGCTATTTCCTTGCAAGGAAGTGTCGCATTTACATTCATTTGAAGTGTAGACGAGGAATACATAACACTTCGCAAATCATGTTATACCTTACCGTGAAACATAGAAAGGAGAAGCAATATCGCGACTTAAGAATCAGAAGAACTCTATTGCTACGATACGTAGACATCTGCAAACGCTATTTCCTTGTAAGAAAGTGTCGCATTTACATTCATTTGAAGTGTAGAAGAGGAATACATAACACTTAGCAAATCATATTATATCTTACCATGAAACATGGAAATGAGATGCGATATCGCGTTTTAAGAAGCATTAGGACTCTATTGCTACGATACGTAGACATCTGCAAACGCTAATTCCTTGCAAGGAAGAGTCGCATTTACATTCATTTGAAGTGTAGACGAAGAATACATGACACTTCGCAAATCATATTATATCTTACCATGAAACATAGAAATGAGATGCGATATCGCGTTTAAAGAAGCATTAGAAATCTATTGCTACGATACGTAGACATCTGCAAACGCCATTTCCTAGCGAGGAAGAGTGGCATTCACATTCATTTGAAGTGTAGACGAGGAATACATAACACTTCGCATATCATATTATATCTTACCATGAAACATAGAAATGAGATGCGATATCGCGTTTTAAGAAGCATCAGAAATTCAATGCTACGATACGTAGACATCTGCAAACGCTATTTCCTTGCAAGGAAGTGTCGCATTTACATTCATTTGAAGTGTAGAAGAGGAATACATAACACTTCGCAAATCATATTATATCTTACCATGAAGCATGGAAATGAGATGCGATATCGCGTTTTAAGAAGCATCAGAAATGCAATGCTACGATACGTAGACATCTGCAAACGCTATTTCCTTGCAAGGAAGTGTCGCATTTACATTCATTTGAAGTGTAGACGAGGAATACATAACACTTCGCAAATCATATTATACCTTACCATGAAACGTAGAAATGGGATGCGATATCGCGTTTTAAGAAGCATCAGAAATGCAATGCTACGATACGTAGACATCTCAAAACGCTATTTCCTTGCAAGGAAGTGTCGCATTTACATTCATTTGAAGTGTAGGCGAGGAATACATAACACTTCGCAATGAATATTACATCATATCATGAAACATAGAAATGAGATGCGATATCTTGTTTTAAGAAGCATTTGAACACTATTGCTTCGATACGTAGACATCTGCAAACGCTATTTCCTAGCAAGGAAGTGTCGCATTTACATGCATTTGAATTGTAGACGAGGAATGCATAACACTCCGCAATGAATATTATATCTTATCATGAAACATAGAAATGAGATGCGAAATCGCGTTTTAAGAAGCATGAGAACACTATTGCTACGATAGGTAGACATTTGCAAACGCTACTTCCTTGCAAGGAAGTGTCGCACTTACATTCATTTGAAGTGTAGACGAGGAATACATAAAACTTCGCAAATCATATTATATCTTACCATGAAACATAGAAATGAGATGCGATATCGCGTTTTAAGAAGCATTAGAACTCTATTGCTAGGATACCTATACATCTGCAGACGCTAATTCCTAGCAAGGTAGTGTCGCATTTACATTCATTTGAAGTGTAGTCGTGGAATACATGACTCTTCGCAAATCATATTATATCTTACCATGAAACATAGAAATGAGATGCGATATCGCGTTCTAAGAATCACAAGAACTCTATTGCTGTGATACGTAGACATCTGCAAACGCTATTTCCTTGCAAGGAAGTGTCGCATTTACATTCATTTGAATCGTAGACGAGAAATTCATAACACTTCGCAATGAATATTATATCTTATCATGAAACATAGAAATGAGTTGCGATATCTTGTTTTAAGAGGCATTTGAACACTATGTCTTTGATACGTAGACATCTGCAAACGCTATTTCCTAGCAAGGAAGTGTCGCGTTTTCATCCATTTGAATCGTAGACGAGGAATGCATAACACTTCGCAATGAATATTATATCTTATCATGAAACATAGAAATGAGGTGCGATATGTCGTTTTAAGAAGCATTAGAACTCTATCCCTACGATACGTAGACATCTGCAAACGCTATTTCCTTGCAAGGAAGTGTCGCATTTACATTCATTTGAAGTGTAGAAGAGGAATACATAACACTTCGCAGATCATATTATATCTTACCATGAAGCATGGAAATGAGATGCGGTATCGCGTTTTAAGAAGCATTAGAACTCTATTGCTACGATACCTAGTCATTTGCAGACGCTATTTCCTAGCAGGGAAGTGTGGCATTTACATTCATTTGAAGTGTAGACGAGGAATGCATAACACTTCGCAATGAATATTATATCTTATCATGAAACATAGAAATGAGATGCGATATCTCGTTTTAAGAAGCATTAGAACTCTATCCCTACGATACGTAGACATCTGCAAACGCTATTTCCTTGCAAGGAAGAGTCGCATTTACATTCATTTGGTGTGTAGACGAAGAATACATGACACTTCGCAAATCATATTATATCTTACCATGAAACATAGAAATGAGATGAGATATCGCGTTTTAAGAAGCATTAGAACCCTATTGCTACGATACCTAGTCATCTGCAGACGCTATTTCCTAGCAGGGAAGTGTGGCATTTACATTCATTTGAAGTGTAGACGAGGAATACATGACACTTCGCAAATCATATTATATCTTACCATGAAACATAGAAATCAGATGCGATATCGCGTTTTAAGAAGCATTGGAAATCTATTGCTACGATACGTAGACATCTGCAAACGCTATTTCTTAGCGAGGAAGTGTCGCATTCACATTCATTTGAAGTGTGAACGAGGAATACATAACACTTTGCAAATCATATTATATCTTACCATGAAACACAGAAATGAGATGCGATATCGCGTTTTAAGAAGCATTAGAACTCTATTGCTACGATACCTAGACATCTGCAAATGCTATTTCCTAGCAAGGAAGTGTCGCATTTACATTCATTTGATGTGTAGACGAGGACTACATAACACTTCGCAAATCATATTATATCTTACCATGAAACATAGAAATGAGATGCGATATCGCGTTTTAAGAATCATAAGAACTCTATTGCTAGGATACGTAGACATCTGCAAACACTATTTCCTTGCATGGAAGTGTCGCATTTACATTCATTTGAAGTGTAGACGAGGAATACATAACACTTCCCCAATCATATTATATCTTACCATGAAACATGGAAATGAGATGCGATATCGCGTTTTAGGAAGCATTAGCACTCTATTGCTTCGATACGTAGACATCTGCAAACGCTATTTCCTAGCAAGGAAGTGTCGCATTTACATTCATTTGAAGTGTAGGCGAGGAATACATAACACTTCGCAATGAATATTACATCTTATCATGAAACATAGAAATGAGATGCGATATCTTGTTTTAAGAAGCATTTGAACACTATTGCTTCGATACGTAGACATCTGCAAACGCTATTTCCTAGCAAGGAAGTGTCGCATTTACATTCATTTGAAGTGTAGAAGAGCAATACATAACACATCGCAAATCATATTATATCTTACCATGAAGCATGGAAATGAGATGCGATATCGCGTTTTAAGAAGCATTAGAACTCTATTGCTACGATACGTAGACATCTGCAAACGCTATTTCCTTGCAAGGAAGTGTCGCATTTACATTCATTTGAAGTGTGGACGAAGAATACATTACACTTCGCAAATCATATTATATCTTACCATGAAACATAGAAATGAGATGCGATATCGCGTTTTAAGAAGCATGAGAATACTATTGCTACGATAGGTAGACATTTGCAAACGCTACTTCCTTGCAAGGAAGTGTCGCACTTACATTCATTTGAAGTGTAGACGAGGAATACATAACACTTCGCAAATCATATTATATCTTACCATGAAACATAGAAATGAGATGCTATATCGCGTTCTAAGAAGCATTAGAACTCTATTGCTAGGATACCTATACATCTGCAGACGCTATTTCCTAGCAAGGTAGTGTTGCATTTACATTCATTTGAAGTGTAGTCGTGGAATACATGACTCTTCGCAAATCATATTATATCTTACCATGAAACATAGAAATGAGATGCGATATCGCGTTTTAAGAAGCATTAGAAATCTATTGCTACGATACGTAGACATCTGCAAGCGCAATTTCCTAGCGAGGAAGAGTCGCATTCACATTCATTTGAAGTGTAGACGAGGAATACATAACACTTCGCATATCGTATTATACCTTACCATGAAACATAGAAATGAGATGCGATATCGCGTTCTAAGAATCACAAGAACTCTATTGCTGTGATACGTAGACATCTGCAAACGCTATTTCCTTGCAAGGAAGTGTCGCATTTACATTCATTTGAATCGTAGACGAGAAATGCATAACACTTCGCAATGAATATTATATCTTATCATGAAACATAGATATGAGATGCAATATCTCGTTTTAAGAAGCATTTGAACTCTATTGCTTCAATACGTAGACATCTGCAAACGCTATTTCCTAGCAAGGAAGTGTCGCATTTACATTCATTTGAAGTGTAGGCGAGGAATACATAACACTTCGCAATGAATATTACATCTTATCATGAAACATAGAAATGAGTTGCGATATCTTGTTTTAAGAGGCATTTGAACACTATTGCTTCGATACGTAGACATCTGCAAACGCTATTTCCTAGCAAGGAAGTGTGGCATTTACATTCATTTGAAGTGTAGACGAGGAATACATGACACTTCGCAAATCATAATATATCTTACCATGAAACATAGACATGGGATGCGATATCGCGTTTTAAGAAGCATTAGAACTCTATTGCTACGATACCTAGACATCTGCAAACGCTATTTCCTAGCAAGGAAGTGTCGCAATTACATTCATTTGAAGTGTAGACGAGGACTACATAACACTTCGCAAATCATATTATATCTTACCATGATACATAGAAATGAGATGCGATATCGCGTTTTAAGAATCATAAGAACTCTATTGCTAGGATACGTAGACATCTGCAAACGCTATTTCCTTGCAAGGAAGTGTCGCATTTACATTCATTTGAAGTGTAGACGAGGAATACATAACACATCCCCAATCATATTATATCTTACCATGAAACATAGAGATGAGATGCGATATCGCGTTTTAAGAATCGTAAGAACTCTATTGCTAGGATACGTAGACATCTGCAAACGCTATTTCCTTGCAAGGAAGTGTCGCATTTACATTCATTTGAAGTGTAGACGAGGAATACATAACACTTCCCCAATCATATTATATCTTACCATGAAACTTGGAAATGAGATGCGATATCGCGTTTTAGGAAGCATTAGAACTCTATTGCTTCGATACGTAGACATCTGCAAACGCTATTTCCTAGCAAGGAAGTGTCGCATTTACATTCATTTGAAGTGTAGGCGAGGAATACATAACACTTCGCAATGAGTATTGCATCTTATCATGAAACATAGAAATGAGATGCGATATCTTGTTTTAAGAAGCATTTGAACACTATTGCTTCGATACGTAGACATCTGCAAACGCTATTTCCTAGCAAGGAAGTGTCGCATTTACATGCATTTGAATCGTAGACGAGGAATGCATAACACTTCGCAATGCATATTATATCTTATCATGAAACATAGAAATGAGGTGCGATATGTCGTTTTAAGAAGCATTAGAACTCTATCCCTACGCTACGTAGACATCTGCAAACGCTATTTCCTTGCAAGGAAGTGTCGCATTTACATTCATTTGAAGTGTAGAAGAGGAATACATAACACATCGCAAATCATATTATATCTTACCATGAAGCATGGAAATGAGATGCGATATCGCGTTTTAAGAAGCATTAGAACTCTATTGCTACGATACGTAGACATCTGCAAACGCTATTTCCTTGCAAGGATGTGTCGCATTCACATTCATATGAAGTGTAGACGAGGAATACATAACACTTCGCATATCATATTATACCTTACCATGAAACATAGAAATGAGATGCGATATCGCGTTCTAAGAATCACAAGAACTCTATTGCTGTGATACGTAGACATCTGCAAACGCTATTTCCTTGCAAGGAAGTGTCGCATTTACATTCATTTGAATCGTAGACGAGAAATGCATAACACTTCGCAATGAATATTATGTCTTATCATGAAACATAGATATGAGATGCAATATCTCGTTCTAAGAAGCATTTGAACTCTATTGCTTCAATACGTAGACATATGTAAACGCTATTTCCTAGCAAGGAAGTGTCGCATTTAAATTCATTTGAAGTGTAGGCGAGGAATACATAACACTTCGCAATGGATATTACATCTTATCATGAAACATAGAAATGAGTTGCGATATCTTGTCTTAAGAGGCATTTGAACACTATTGCTTCTATACGTAGACATCTGCAAACGCTATTTCCTAGCAAGGAAGTGTCGCATTTTCATCCATTTGAATCGTAGACGAGGAATGCATAACACTTCGCAATGGATATTACATCTTATCATGAAACACAGAAATGAGTTGCGATATCTTGTCTTAAGAGGCATTTGAACACTATTGCTTCGATACGTAGACATCTGCAAACGCTATTTCCTAGCAAGGAAGTGTCGCATTTACATTCATTTGAAGTGTAGGCGTGGAATACATAACACTTCGCAATGAATATTACATCTTACCATGAAGCATGGAAATGAGATGTGATATCGCGTTTTAAGAAGCATTAGAACTCTATTGCTACGATACGTAGACATCTGCAAACGCTATTTCCTTGCAAGGAAGAGTCGCATTTACATTCATTTGAAGTGTAGCCGAGGAATACATGACACTTCGCAAATCATATTATATCTTACCATGAAACATAGAAATGAGTTGCGATATCGCGTTTTAAGAAGCATTAGAACTCTATTGCTACGATACCTATACATCTGCAGACGCTATTTCCTAGCAAGGTAGTGTCGCATTTACATTCATTTGAAGTGTATTCGTGGAATACGTGACACTTCGCAAATCATATTACATCTTACCATGAAACATAGAAATGAGATGCGGTATCGCGTTTTAAGAAGCATTAGAAATCTATTGCTACGATACATAGACATCTGCAAACGCCATTTCCTAGCGAGGAAGAGTCGCATTCACATTCATTTGAAGTGTAGACGAGGAATACATAAAACTTCGCATATCATATTATATCGTACCTTGAAACATAGAAATGAGATGCGATATCGCGTTCTATGAATCACAAGAACTCTATTGCTGTAATACGTAGACATCTGCAAACGCTATTTCCTTGCAAGGAAGTGTCGCATTTACATTCATTTGAATCGTTGACGAGAAATGCATAACACTTCGCAATGAATATTATATCTTATCATGAAACATAGATATGAGATGCAATATCGCGTTTTATGAAGCATTTGAACTCTATTGCTTCGATACGTAGACATCTGCAAACGCTATTTCCTTACAAGGAAGTGTCGCATTTACATTAATTTGAAGTGTAGACGAGGAATACATAACATCTCGCAAATCATATTATATCTTACCATGAAACATAGAAATGAGATGCGATATCGCGTTTTAAGAAGCATTAATATACTCTATTGCTTCGATACGTAGACATCTGCAAACGCTATTTCCTTGCAAGGAAGTGTCACTTTTACATTCATTTGAAGTGTAGACGAGGAATACATGACACTTCGCAAATCATATTATATCTTACCATGAAACATAGAAATGAGATGCGATATCGCGTTTTAAGAAGCATTAGAACTCTATTGCTACGATACGTAAACATCTGCAAACGCTATTTCCTTGCAAGGAAGTGTCGCATTTACATTGATTTGATGTGTAGACGAGGAATACATAACACTTCGCAAATCATATTCTATCTTACCACGAAACATAGAAATGGGATGTGATATCGCGTTTTAAGAAGCATTTGAACTCTATTGCTTCGATACGTAGACATCTGCAAACGCTATTTCCTTGCAAGGAAGTGTCGCATTTACATTCATTTGAGGTGTAGACGAGGAATGCATAACACTTCGCAAATCATATTATATCTTACCATGAAACATAGAAATGAGATGCGATATCGCCGTTTTAAGAAGCATTAGAAATCTATTGCTACGATACGTAGACATCTGCAAACGCTATTTCCTAGCGAGGAAGTATCACCATTCACATTCATTTGAAGTGTAGACGAGGAATACATAACACTCCGCAAATCATGTTATATCTTACCATGAAACATAGAAATGAGATGCGATATCGCGTTTTAAGTATCATATGAAATCTATTGCTACGATACGTAGACATCTGCAAACGCTATTTCCTTGCAAGGAAGTGTCGCATTTACTTTCATTTGAATCGTAGACGAGGAATGCATAACACTTCGCAATGAATATTATATCTTACCATGATACATAGAAATGAGATGCGATATCGCGTTTTATGAAGCATTAGAACACTATTGCTACGATAGGTAGACATCTGCAAACGCTATTTCCTTGAAAGGAAGTATCGCATTTACTTTCATTTGAATCGTAGACGGCGAATGCATAACACTTCGCAATGAATATTATATCTTACCATGAAACATAGAAATGAGGTGCGATATGTCGTTTTAAGAAGCATTAGAACTCTATCCCTACGCTACGTAGACATCTGCAAACGCTATTTCCTTGCAAGGAAGTGTCGCATTTACATTCATTTGAAGTGTAGAAGAGGAATACATAACACATCGCAAATCATATTATATCTTACCATGAATCATAGAAATGGGATGCGATATCGCGTTTAAAGTATCATAAGAACTCTATTGTTACGACACGTAGACATCTGCAAACGCTATTTCCTTGGTAGGAAGTGTCGCATTTACGTTCATTTGAATCGTAGTCGAGGAATGCATAACACTTCGCAAATCATACTATATCTTACCATGAAACATAGAAATGAGATCCGATATCGCGTTTTAAGAAGCATTTGAACTCTATTGCTTCGATACGTAGACATCTGCAAACGCTATTTCCTTGCGAGGAAGTGTCGCATTTACATTCATTTGAAGTGTAGACGAGGAATACATAACACTTTGCAAATCATATTATATCTTACCATGAAACATAGAAATGAGATGCGATATCGCGTTTTAAGAAGCATTAGAAATCTATTGCTACGATACGCATACATCTGCAAACGCTATTTCCTTGCAAGGAAGTGTCGCATTTACTTTCATTTGAATCGTAGACGAGGAATGCATAACACTTCACAATGAATATTATACCTTACCATGAAACATAGAAATGAGATGCGATATCGCGATTTAAGAAGCTTTAGAACACTATTGCTTCGATACGTAGACATCTGCAAACGCTATTTCCTAGCAAGGAAGTGTCGCATTTACATTCATTTGTAGTGTAGACGAGGAATACATGATACTTAGCAGATCATATTATAACTTACCATGAAACATAGAAATGAGATGCGATATCGCGTTTTAAGAAGCATTAGAACACTATTGCTTCGATACGTAGACATATGCAAACGCTATTTCCTTGCAAGGAAGTGTCGCATTTACATTCATTTGAGGTGTAGGCGAGGAATACATAACACTTCGCAAATCATATTATATCTTACCATGAAACATAGAAATGAGATGCGATATCGCGCTTTAAGAAGCATTTGAACTCTATTGCTACGATACGTAGACATCTGCAATCGCTGTTAACCTTGCAAGGAAGTGTCGCATTTACTTTCATTTGAATCGTAGACGAGGAATGCATAACACTTCACAATGAATATTATATCTTACCATGAAACATAGAAATGAGATGCGATATCGCGATTTAAGAAGCTTTAGAACACTATTGCTTCGATACGTAGACATCTGCAAACGCTATTTCCTAGCAAGGAAGTGTCGCATTTACATTCATTTGAAGTGTAGACGAGGAATACATGATACTTAGCAAATCATATTATATCTTACCATGAAACATAGAAATGAGATGCGATAACGCGTTTTAAGAAGCATTAGAACACTATTGCTTCGATACGTAGACATCTGCAAACGCTATTTCCTTGCAAGTGTGTGTCGCATTTACATTCATTTGAAGTGTAGACGAGGAATACATAACACTTCGCAAATCATATTATATCTTACCATGAAACATAGAAACGAGATGCGATATCGCGTTTTGAGAAGCATTAGAAGTCTATTGCTACGATACGTACACATCTGCAAACGCTATTTCCTTGCAAGGAAGTGTCGCATTTACATTCATTTGAGGTGTAGACGAGGAATACATAACACTTCGCAAATCATATTATATCTTACCATGAAACATAGAAATGAGATGCGATATCGCGATTTAAGAAGCATTTGAACTCTATTGCTACGATACGTAGACATCTGCAATCGCTGTTTCCTTGCAAGGAAGTGTCGCATATACTTTCATTTGAATCGTAGACGAGGAATGCATAACACTTCACAATGAATATTATATCTTACCATGAAACATAGAAATGAGATGCGATATCGCGATTTAAGAAGCTTTAGAACACTATTGCTTCGATACGTAGACATCTGCAAACGCTATTTCCTAGCAAGGAAGTGTCGCATTTACATTCATTTGAAGTGTAGACGAGGAATACATGATACTTAGCAAATCATATTATATCTTACCATGAAACATAGAAATGAGATGCGATATCGCATTTTAAGAAGCATTAGAACACTATTGCTTCGATACGTAGACATCTGCAATCGCTATTTCCTTGCAAGGATGTGTCGCATTTACATTCATTTGAAGTGTAGACGAGGAATACATAACACTTCGCAACTCATATTATATCTTACCATGAAACATAGAAATGAGATGCGATATCGCGTTTTGAGAAGCATTAGATATCTATTGCTACGATACGTACACATCTGCAAACGCTATTTCCTTGCAAGGAAGTGTTGCATTCACTTTCATTTGAATCGTAGACGAGGAATGCATAACACTTCGCAATGTATATTATATCTTATCATGAAACATAGATATGAGATGCAATATCTCGTTTTAAGAAGCATTTGAACTCTATTGCTTCGATACGTAGACATCTGCAAACGCTGTTTCCTTGCAAGGAAGTGTCGCATTCACTTTCATTTGAATCGTAGACGAGGAATGCATAACACTTCGCAAATCATATTATACCTTACCATGAAACATAGAAATGAGATGCGATATCGCTTTTTAAGAAGCATTAGAACTCTATTGCTTCGATACGTAGACATCTGCAAACGCTATTTTCCTGCAAGGAAGTGTCGCATTTACATTCATTTGAGGTGTAGACGAGGAATACATAGCACTTCGCAAATCATATTATATCTTACCATGAAACATAGAAATGAGATGCGATATCGCCGTTTTAAGAAGCATTAGAAATCTATTGCTACGATACGTAGACATCTGCAAACGCTATTTCCTAGCGAGGAAGTGTCACCATTCACATTCATTTGAACTGTAGACGAGGAATACATAACACTTCGCAAATCATGTTATATCTTACCATGAAACATAGAAATGAGATGCGTTATCGCGTTTTAAGAAGCATTTGAACTGTATTGCTACGATACGTAGACATCTGCAATCGCTGTTTCCTTGCAAGGAAGTGTCGCATTTACTTTCATTTGAATCGTAGGCGAGGAATGCATAACACTTCACAATGAATATTATATCTTACCGGGAAACATAGAAATGAGATGCGATATCGCGATTTAAGAAGCTTTAGAACACTATTGCTTCGATACGTAGACATCTGCAAACGCTATTTCCTAGCAAGGAAGTTTCGCATTTACATTCATTTGAAGTGTAGACGAGGAATACATAACACTTCGCAAATCATATTATACCTTACCATGAAACATAGAAATCAGATGCGATATCGCTTTTTAAGAATCATAAGAACTCTATTGCTACGATACGTAGACATCTGCAAACGCTATTTCCTATCAAGGAAGTTTCGCATTTACATTCATTTGAAGTGTAGACGAGGAATACATAACACTTCGCAAATCATATTATACCTTACCATGAAACATAGAAATGAGATGCGATATCGCTTTTTAAGAATCATAAGAACTCTATTGCTACGATACGTAGACATCTGCAAACGCTATTTCCTTGCAAGGAAGTGTCGCATTTACATTCATTTGAATCGTAGTAGAGGAATGCATAACACTTCACAAATCATAACACATCTTACCATGAAACGTAGAAATGAGATGCGATATCGCGTTTTAAGAAGCACTAGAACTCTATTGCTACGATACTCAGACATCTGCAGACGCTATTTCCTAACAAGGAAGTGTCGCATTTACATTCATTTGAAGTGTAAACGAGGAATACATGACACTTCGCAAATCATGTTATATCTTACCATGAAACATAGAAATGGGATGCGATATCGGGTTTTAAGAATCATAAGAACTCTATTGCTACGATACGTAGACATCTGCAAACGCTATTTCCTTGCAAGGAAGTGTCGCATTTACATTCATTTGAAGTGTAGACGAGGAATACATAACACTTCGCAAATCATATTATATCTTACCATGAAACATAGAAAGGAGATGCGATATCGCGTTTTAAGAAGCATTAGAACTCTATTGCTACGATACGTAGATATCTGCAAACGCTATTTCCTAGCGAGCGAGTGTCGCATTTACATTCATTTGAAGTGTAGACGAGGAATACGTAACACTTCGCAAATCATATTGTATCTTACCATGAAACATAGAAATGAGATGCGATATCGCGTTTTAAGAAGCATTAGAAATCTATTGCTACGATACGTAGGCATCTGCAAACGCTATTTCCTTGCAAGGAAGTGTCGCATTTACTTTCATTTGAATCGTAGACGAGGAATGCATAACACTTCGCAATGTATATTATATCTTATCATGAAACATAGATATGAGTAGCAATATCTCGTTTTAAGAAGCATTTGAACTCTATTGCTACGATACGTAAACATCTGCAAACGCTATTTCCTTGCAAGGAAGTGTCGCATTTACATTCGTTTGATGTGTAGACGAGGATTACATAACACTTCGCAAATCATATTATACCTTACCATGAAACATAGAAATGAGATGCGAAATCGCGTTTTAAGAATTATAAGAGCTCTATTACTACGATACGTAGACATCTGCAAACGCTATTTCCTTGCAAGGAAGTGTCGCATTTACATTCATTTGAGGTGTAGACGAGGAATACATAACACTTCACAATGAATATTATATCTTACCGGGAAACATAGAAATGAGATGCGATATCGCGATTTAAGAAGCTTTAGAACACTATTGCTTCGATACGTAGACATCTGCAAACGCTATTTCCTAGCAAGGAAGTTTCGCATTTACATTCATTTGAAGTGTAGACGAGGAATACATGATACTTAGCAAATCATATTATATCTTACCATGAAACATAGAAATGAGATGCGATATCGCGTTTTAAGAAGCATTAGAACTCTATTGCTACGATAGGTAGACATCTGCAAACGCTATTTCCTTGCAAGGAAGTGTCGTATTTACATTGATTTGAAGTGTAGACGAGGAATACATAACACTTCGCAAATCATATTATATCTTACCATGAATCATAGGAATGAGATGCGATATCGCGTTTTAAGTATCATAAGAACTCTATTGCTTCGATACGTAGACATCTGCAAACGCTATTTCCTTGCAAGGAAGTGTCGCATTTACATTCATTTGAAGTGTAGACGAGGAATACATAACACTTCGCAAATCATATTATATCTTACCATGAAACATAGAAAGGAGATGCGATATCGCGTTTTAAGAAGCATTAGAACTCTATTGCTACGATACGTAGATATCTGCAAACGCTATTTCCTAGCGAGCGAGTGTCGCATTTACATTCATTTGAAGTGTAGACGAGGAATACATAACACTTCGCAAATCATATTGTATCTTACCATGAAACATAGAAATGAGATGCGATATCGCGTTTTAAGCAGCATTAGAATTCTATTGCTACGATACGTAGGCATCTGCAAACGCTATTTACTTGCAAGGAAGTGTCGCATTTACTTTCATTTGAATCGTAGACGAGGAATGCATAACACTTCGCAATGTATATTATATCTTATCATGAAACATAGATATGAGTAGCAATATCTCGTTTTAAGAAGCATTTGAACTCTATTGCTACGATACGTAAACATCTGCAAACGCTATTTCCTTGCAAGGAAGTGTCGCATTTACATTCGTTTGATGTGTAGACGAGGATTACATAACACTTCGCAAATCATATTATACCTTACCATGAAACATAGAAATGAGATGCGAAATCGCGTTTTAAGAATTATAAGAGCTCTATTGCTACGATACGTAGACATCTACAAACGCTATTTCCTTGCATGGAAGTGTCGCATTTACATTCATTTGAGGTGTAGGCGAGGAATACATAACACTTCGCAAATCATATTATATCTTACCATGAAACATAGAAATGAGATGCGATATCGCGCTTTAAGAAGCATTTGAACTCTATTGCTACGATACGTAGACATCTGCAATCGCTGTTAACCTTGCAAGGAAGTGTCGCATTTACTTTCATTTGAATCGTAGACGAGGAATGCATAACACTTCACAATGAATATTATATCTTACCATGAAACATAGAAATGAGATGCGATATCGCGATTTAAGAAGCTTTAGAACACTATTGCTTCGATACGTAGACATCTGCAAACGCTATTTCCTAGCAAGGAAGTGTCGCATTTACATTCATTTGAAGTGTAGACGAGGAATACATGATACTTAGCAAATCATATTATATCTTACCATGAAACATAGAAATGAGATGCGATAACGCGTTTTAAGAAGCATTAGAACACTATTGCTTCGATACGTAGACATCTGCAAACGCTATTTCCTTGCAAGTGTGTGTCGCATTTACATTCATTTGAAGTGTAGACGAGGAATACATAACACTTCGCAAATCATATTATATCTTACCATGAAACATAGAAACGAGATGCGATATCGCGTTTTGAGAAGCATTAGAAGTCTATTGCTACGATACGTACACATCTGCAAACGCTATTTCCTTGCAAGGAAGTGTCGCATTTACATTCATTTGAGGTGTAGACGAGGAATACATAACACTTCGCAAATCATATTATATCTTACCATGAAACATAGAAATGAGATGCGATATCGCGATTTAAGAAGCATTTGAACTCTATTGCTACGATACGTAGACATCTGCAATCGCTGTTTCCTTGCAAGGAAGTGTCGCATATACTTTCATTTGAATCGTAGACGAGGAATGCATAACACTTCACAATGAATATTATATCTTACCATGAAACATAGAAATGAGATGCGATATCGCGATTTAAGAAGCTTTAGAACACTATTGCTTCGATACGTAGACATCTGCAAACGCTATTTCCTAGCAAGGAAGTGTCGCATTTACATTCATTTGAAGTGTAGACGAGGAATACATGATACTTAGCAAATCATATTATATCTTACCATGAAACATAGAAATGAGATGCGATATCGCATTTTAAGAAGCATTAGAACACTATTGCTTCGATACGTAGACATCTGCAATCGCTATTTCCTTGCAAGGATGTGTCGCATTTACATTCATTTGAAGTGTAGACGAGGAATACATAACACTTCGCAACTCATATTATATCTTACCATGAAACATAGAAATGAGATGCGATATCGCGTTTTGAGAAGCATTAGATATCTATTGCTACGATACGTACACATCTGCAAACGCTATTTCCTTGCAAGGAAGTGTTGCATTCACTTTCATTTGAATCGTAGACGAGGAATGCATAACACTTCGCAAATCATGTTATATCTTACCATGAAACATAGAAATGAGATGCGATATCGCGTTTTAAGAAGCATTTGAACTCTATTGCTTCGATACGTAGACATCTGCAAACGCTGTTTCCTTGCAAGGAAGTGTCGCATTCACTTTCATTTGAATCGTAGACGAGGAATGCATAACACTTCGCAAATCATATTATACCTTACCATGAAACATAGAAATGAGATGCGATATCGCTTTTTAAGAAGCATTAGAACTCTATTGCTTCGATACGTAGACATCTGCAAACGCTATTTTCCTGCAAGGAAGTGTCGCATTTACATTCATTTGAGGTGTAGACGAGGAATACATAGCACTTCGCAAATCATATTATATCTTACCATGAAACATAGAAATGAGATGCGATATCGCCGTTTTAAGAAGCATTAGAAATCTATTGCTACGATACGTAGACATCTGCAAACGCTATTTCCTAGCGAGGAAGTGTCACCATTCACATTCATTTGAACTGTAGACGAGGAATACATAACACTTCGCAAATCATGTTATATCTTACCATGAAACATAGAAATGAGATGCGTTATCGCGTTTTAAGAAGCATTTGAACTGTATTGCTACGATACGTAGACATCTGCAATCGCTGTTTCCTTGCAAGGAAGTGTCGCATTTACTTTCATTTGAATCGTAGGCGAGGAATGCATAACACTTCACAATGAATATTATATCTTACCGGGAAACATAGAAATGAGATGCGATATCGCGATTTAAGAAGCTTTAGAACACTATTGCTTCGATACGTAGACATCTGCAAACGCTATTTCCTAGCAAGGAAGTTTCGCATTTACATTCATTTGAAGTGTAGACGAGGAATACATAACACTTCGCAAATCATATTATACCTTACCATGAAACATAGAAATCAGATGCGATATCGCTTTTTAAGAATCATAAGAACTCTATTGCTACGATACGTAGACATCTGCAAACGCTATTTCCTATCAAGGAAGTTTCGCATTTACATTCATTTGAAGTGTAGACGAGGAATACATAACACTTCGCAAATCATATTATACCTTACCATGAAACATAGAAATGAGATGCGATATCGCTTTTTAAGAATCATAAGAACTCTATTGCTACGATACGTAGACATCTGCAAACGCTATTTCCTTGCAAGGAAGTGTCGCATTTACATTCATTTGAATCGTAGTAGAGGAATGCATAACACTTCACAAATCATAACACATCTTACCATGAAACGTAGAAATGAGATGCGATATCGCGTTTTAAGAAGCACTAGAACTCTATTGCTACGATACTCAGACATCTGCAGACGCTATTTCCTAACAAGGAAGTGTCGCATTTACATTCATTTGAAGTGTAAACGAGGAATACATGACACTTCGCAAATCATGTTATATCTTACCATGAAACATAGAAATGGGATGCGATATCGGGTTTTAAGAATCATAAGAACTCTATTGCTACGATACGTAGACATCTGCAAACGCTATTTCCTTGCAAGGAAGTGTCGCATTTACATTCATTTGAAGTGTAGACGAGGAATACATAACACTTCGCAAATCATATTATATCTTACCATGAAACATAGAAAGGAGATGCGATATCGCGTTTTAAGAAGCATTAGAACTCTATTGCTACGATACGTAGATATCTGCAAACGCTATTTCCTAGCGAGCGAGTGTCGCATTTACATTCATTTGAAGTGTAGACGAGGAATACGTAACACTTCGCAAATCATATTGTATCTTACCATGAAACATAGAAATGAGATGCGATATCGCGTTTTAAGAAGCATTAGAAATCTATTGCTACGATACGTAGGCATCTGCAAACGCTATTTCCTTGCAAGGAAGTGTCGCATTTACTTTCATTTGAATCGTAGACGAGGAATGCATAACACTTCGCAATGTATATTATATCTTATCATGAAACATAGATATGAGTAGCAATATCTCGTTTTAAGAAGCATTTGAACTCTATTGCTACGATACGTAAACATCTGCAAACGCTATTTCCTTGCAAGGAAGTGTCGCATTTACATTCGTTTGATGTGTAGACGAGGATTACATAACACTTCGCAAATCATATTATACCTTACCATGAAACATAGAAATGAGATGCGAAATCGCGTTTTAAGAATTATAAGAGCTCTATTACTACGATACGTAGACATCTGCAAACGCTATTTCCTTGCAAGGAAGTGTCGCATTTACATTCATTTGAGGTGTAGACGAGGAATACATAACACTTCACAATGAATATTATATCTTACCGGGAAACATAGAAATGAGATGCGATATCGCGATTTAAGAAGCTTTAGAACACTATTGCTTCGATACGTAGACATCTGCAAACGCTATTTCCTAGCAAGGAAGTTTCGCATTTACATTCATTTGAAGTGTAGACGAGGAATACATGATACTTAGCAAATCATATTATATCTTACCATGAAACATAGAAATGAGATGCGATATCGCGTTTTAAGAAGCATTAGAACTCTATTGCTACGATAGGTAGACATCTGCAAACGCTATTTCCTTGCAAGGAAGTGTCGTATTTACATTGATTTGAAGTGTAGACGAGGAATACATAACACTTCGCAAATCATATTATATCTTACCATGAATCATAGGAATGAGATGCGATATCGCGTTTTAAGTATCATAAGAACTCTATTGCTTCGATACCTAGACATCTGCAAACGCTATTTCCTTGCAAGGAAGTGTCGCATTTACATTCATTTGAAGTGTAGACGAGGAATACATAACACTTCGCAAATCATATTATATCTTACCATGAAACATAGAAAGGAGATGCGATATCGCGTTTTAAGAAGCATTAGAACTCTATTGCTACGATACGTAGATATCTGCAAACGCTATTTCCTAGCGAGCGAGTGTCGCATTTACATTCATTTGAAGTGTAGACGAGGAATACATAACACTTCGCAAATCATATTGTATCTTACCATGAAACATAGAAATGAGATGCGATATCGCGTTTTAAGCAGCATTAGAATTCTATTGCTACGATACGTAGGCATCTGCAAACGCTATTTACTTGCAAGGAAGTGTCGCATTTACTTTCATTTGAATCGTAGACGAGGAATGCATAACACTTCGCAATGTATATTATATCTTATCATGAAACATAGATATGAGTAGCAATATCTCGTTTTAAGAAGCATTTGAACTCTATTGCTACGATACGTAAACATCTGCAAACGCTATTTCCTTGCAAGGAAGTGTCGCATTTACATTCGTTTGATGTGTAGACGAGGATTACATAACACTTCGCAAATCATATTATACCTTACCATGAAACATAGAAATGAGATGCGAAATCGCGTTTTAAGAATTATAAGAGCTCTATTGCTACGATACGTAGACATCTACAAACGCTATTTCCTTGCATGGAAGTGTCGCATTTACATTCATTTGAGGTGTAGGCGAGGAATACATAACACTTCGCAAATCATATTATATCTTACCATGAAACATAGAAATGAGATGCGATATCGCGCTTTAAGAAGCATTTGAACTCTATTGCTACGATACGTAGACATCTGCAATCGCTGTTAACCTTGCAAGGAAGTGTCGCATTTACTTTCATTTGAATCGTAGACGAGGAATGCATAACACTTCACAATGAATATTATATCTTACCATGAAACATAGAAATGAGATGCGATATCGCGATTTAAGAAGCTTTAGAACACTATTGCTTCGATACGTAGACATCTGCAAACGCTATTTCCTAGCAAGGAAGTGTCGCATTTACATTCATTTGAAGTGTAGACGAGGAATACATGATACTTAGCAAATCATATTATATCTTACCATGAAACATAGAAATGAGATGCGATAACGCGTTTTAAGAAGCATTAGAACACTATTGCTTCGATACGTAGACATCTGCAAACGCTATTTCCTTGCAAGTGTGTGTCGCATTTACATTCATTTGAAGTGTAGACGAGGAATACATAACACTTCGCAAATCATATTATATCTTACCATGAAACATAGAAACGAGATGCGATATCGCGTTTTGAGAAGCATTAGAAGTCTATTGCTACGATACGTACACATCTGCAAACGCTATTTCCTTGCAAGGAAGTGTCGCATTTACATTCATTTGAGGTGTAGACGAGGAATACATAACACTTCGCAAATCATATTATATCTTACCATGAAACATAGAAATGAGATGCGATATCGCGATTTAAGAAGCATTTGAACTCTATTGCTACGATACGTAGACATCTGCAATCGCTGTTTCCTTGCAAGGAAGTGTCGCATATACTTTCATTTGAATCGTAGACGAGGAATGCATAACACTTCACAATGAATATTATATCTTACCATGAAACATAGAAATGAGATGCGATATCGCGATTTAAGAAGCTTTAGAACACTATTGCTTCGATACGTAGACATCTGCAAACGCTATTTCCTAGCAAGGAAGTGTCGCATTTACATTCATTTGAAGTGTAGACGAGGAATACATGATACTTAGCAAATCATATTATATCTTACCATGAAACATAGAAATGAGATGCGATATCGCGTTTTAAGAAGCATTAGAACACTATTGCTTCGATACGTAGACATCTGCAATCGCTATTTCCTTGCAAGGATGTGTCGCATTTACATTCATTTGAAGTGTAGACGAGGAATACATAACACTTCGCAACTCATATTATATCTTACCATGAAACATAGAAATGAGATGCGATATCGCGTTTTGAGAAGCATTAGATATCTATTGCTACGATACGTACACATCTGCAAACGCTATTTCCTTGCAAGGAAGTGTTGCATTCACTTTCATTTGAATCGTAGACGAGGAATGCATAACACTTCGCAATGTATATTATATCTTATCATGAAACATAGATATGAGATGCAATATCTCGTTTTAAGAAGCATTTGAACTCTATTGCTTCGATACGTAGACATCTGCAAACGCTGTTTCCTTGCAAGGAAGTGTCGCATTCACTTTCATTTGAATCGTAGACGAGGAATGCATAACACTTCGCAAATCATATTATACCTTACCATGAAACATAGAAATGAGATGCGATATCGCTTTTTAAGAAGCATTAGAACTCTATTGCTTCGATACGTAGACATCTGCAAACGCTATTTTCCTGCAAGGAAGTGTCGCATTTACATTCATTTGAGGTGTAGACGAGGAATACATAGCACTTCGCAAATCATATTATATCTTACCATGAAACATAGAAATGAGATGCGATATCGCCGTTTTAAGAAGCATTAGAAATCTATTGCTACGATACGTAGACATCTGCAAACGCTATTTCCTAGCGAGGAAGTGTCACCATTCACATTCATTTGAACTGTAGACGAGGAATACATAACACTTCGCAAATCATGTTATATCTTACCATGAAACATAGAAATGAGATGCGATATCGCGTTTTAAGAAGCATTTGAACTGTATTGCTACGATACGTAGACATCTGCAATCGCTGTTTCCTTGCAAGGAAGTGTCGCATTTACTTTCATTTGAATCGTAGGCGAGGAATGCATAACACTTCACAATGAATATTATATCTTACCGGGAAACATAGAAATGAGATGCGATATCGCGATTTAAGAAGCTTTAGAACACTATTGCTTCGATACGTAGACATCTGCAAACGCTATTTCCTAGCAAGGAAGTTTCGCATTTACATTCATTTGAAGTGTAGACGAGGAATACATAACACTTCGCAAATCATATTATACCTTACCATGAAACATAGAAATCAGATGCGATATCGCTTTTTAAGAATCATAAGAACTCTATTGCTACGATACGTAGACATCTGCAAACGCTATTTCCTATCAAGGAAGTTTCGCATTTACATTCATTTGAAGTGTAGACGAGGAATACATAACACTTCGCAAATCATATTATACCTTACCATGAAACATAGAAATGAGATGCGATATCGCTTTTTAAGAATCATAAGAACTCTATTGCTACGATACGTAGACATCTGCAAACGCTATTTCCTTGCAAGGAAGTGTCGCATTTACATTCATTTGAATCGTAGTAGAGGAATGCATAACACTTCACAAATCATAACACATCTTACCATGAAACGTAGAAATGAGATGCGATATCGCGTTTTAAGAAGCACTAGAACTCTATTGCTACGATACTCAGACATCTGCAGACGCTATTTCCTAACAAGGAAGTGTCGCATTTACATTCATTTGAAGTGTAAACGAGGAATACATGACACTTCGCAAATCATGTTATATCTTACCATGAAACATAGAAATGGGATGCGATATCGTGTTTTAAGAATCATAAGAACTCTATTGCTACGATACGTAGACATCTGCAAACGCTATTTCCTTGCAAGGAAGTGTCGCATTTACATTCATTTGAAGTGTAGACGAGGAATACATAACACTTCGCAAATCATATTATATCTTACCATGAAACATAGAAAGGAGATGCGATATCGCGTTTTAAGAAGCATTAGAACTCTATTGCTACGATACGTAGATATCTGCAAACGCTATTTCCTAGCGAGCGAGTGTCGCATTTACATTCATTTGAAGTGTAGACGAGGAATACGTAACACTTCGCAAATCATATTGTATCTTACCATGAAACATAGAAATGAGATGCGATATCGCGTTTTAAGAAGCATTAGAAATCTATTGCTACGATACGTAGGCATCTGCAAACGCTATTTCCTTGCAAGGAAGTGTCGCATTTACTTTCATTTGAATCGTAGACGAGGAATGCATAACACTTCGCAATGTATATTATATCTTATCATGAAACATAGATATGAGTAGCAATATCTCGTTTTAAGAAGCATTTGAACTCTATTGCTACGATACGTAAACATCTGCAAACGCTATTTCCTTGCAAGGAAGTGTCGCATTTACATTCGTTTGATGTGTAAACGAGGATTACATAACACTTCGCAAATCATATTATACCTTACCATGAAACATAGAAATGAGATGCGAAATCGCGTTTTAAGAATTATAAGAGCTCTATTGCTACGATACGTAGACATCTGCAAACGCTATTTCCTTGCAAGGAAGTGTCGCATTTACATTCATTTGAGGTGTAGACGAGGAATACATAACACTTCACAATGAATATTATATCTTACCGGGAAACATAGAAATGAGATGCGATATCGCGATTTAAGAAGCTTTAGAACACTATTGCTTCGATACGTAGACATCTGCAAACGCTATTTCCTAGCAAGGAAGTTTCGCATTTACATTCATTTGAAGTGTAGACGAGGAATACATGATACTTAGCAAATCATATTATATCTTACCATGAAACATAGAAATGAGATGCGATATCGCGTTTTAAGAAGCATTAGAACTCTATTGCTACGATAGGTAGACATCTGCAAACGCTATTTCCTTGCAAGGAAGTGTCGTATTTACATTGATTTGAAGTGTAGACGAGGAATACATAACACTTCGCAAATCATATTATATCTTACCATGAATCATAGGAATGAGATGCGATATCGCGTTTTAAGTATCATAAGAACTCTATTGCTTCGATACGTAGACATCTGCAAACGCTATTTCCTTGCAAGGAAGTGTCGCATTTACATTCATTTGAAGTGTAGACGAGGAATACATAACACTTCGCAAATCATATTATATCTTACCATGAAACATAGAAAGGAGATGCGATATCGCGTTTTAAGAAGCATTAGAACTCTATTGCTACGATACGTAGATATCTGCAAACGCTATTTCCTAGCGAGCGAGTGTCGCATTTACATTCATTTGAAGTGTAGACGAGGAATACATAACACTTCGCAAATCATATTGTATCTTACCATGAAACATAGAAATGAGATGCGATATCGCGTTTTAAGAAGCATTAGAATTCTATTGCTACGATACGTAGGCATCTGCAAACGCTATTTCCTTGCAAGGAAGTGTCGCATTTACTTTCATTTGAATCGTAGACGAGGAATGCATAACACTTCGCAATGTATATTATATCTTATCATGAAACATAGATATGAGTAGCAATATCTCGTTTTAAGAAGCATTTGAACTCTATTGCTACGATACGTAAACATCTGCAAACGCTATTTCCTTGCAAGGAAGTCGCATTTACATTCGTTTGATGTGTAGACGAGGATTACATAACACTTCGCAAATCATATTATACCTTACCATGAAACATAGAAATGAGATGCGAAATCGCGTTTTAAGAATTATAAGAGCTCTATTGCTACGATACGTAGACATCTACAAACGCTATTTCCTTGCATGGAAGTGTCGCATTTACATTCATTTGAGGTGTAGACGAGGAATACATAACACTTCGCAAATCATATTATATGTTACCATGAAACATAGAAATGAGATGCGATATCGCGATTTAAGAAGCATTAGAACACTATTGCTTCGATACGTAGACAACTGCAAACGCTATTTCCTTCCAAGGATGTGTCGCATTTACATTCATTTGAAGTGTAGACGAGGAATACATAACACTTCGCAAATCATATTATATGTTACCATGAAACATAGAAATGAGATGCGACATCGCGTTTTGAGAAGCAGTAGAAATCTATTGCTACGATACGTACACATCTGCAAACGCTATTTCCTTGCAAGGAAGTGTTGCATTTACTTTCATTTGAATCGTAGACGAGGAATGCATAACACTTCGCAATGTATATTATATCTTACCATGATACATAGAAATGAGATGCGATATCGCGTTTTATGAAGCATTAGAACACTATTGCTACTATAGGTAGGCATCTGCAAATGCTATTTCCTTGCAAGGAAGTATCGCATTTACTTTCATTTGAATCGTAGACGAGGAATGCATAGCACTTCGCAATGAATATTATATCTTACCATGAAACATAGAAATGAGATGCGATATCGCGTTTTAAGAAGCATTAGCACTCTATTGCTACGATACGTAGACATCTGCAATCGCTGTTTCCTTGCAAGGAAGTGTCGCATTTACTTTCATTTGAATCGTAGACGAGGAATGCATAACACTTCACAATGAATATTATATCTTACCGGGAAACATAGAAATGAGATGCGATATCGCGATTTAAGAAGCTTTAGAACACTATTGCTTCGATACGTAGACATCTGCAAACGCTATTTCCTAGCAAGGAAGTTTCGCATTTACATTCATTTGAAGTGTAGACGAGGAATACATAACACTTCGCAAATCATATTATACCTTACCATGAAACATAGAAATCAGATGCGATATCGCTTTTTAAGAATCATAAGAACTCTATTGCTACGATACGTAGACATCTGCAAACGCTATTTCCTATCAAGGAAGTTTCGCATTTACATTCATTTGAAGTGTAGACGAGGAATACATAACACTTCGCAAATCATATTATACCTTACCATGAAACATAGAAATGAGATGCGATATCGCTTTTTAAGAATCATAAGAACTCTATTGCTACGATACGTAGACATCTGCAAACGCTATTTCCTTGCAAGGAAGTGTCGCATTTACATTCATTTGAATCGTAGTAGAGGAATGCATAACACTTCACAAATCATAATACATCTTACCATGAAACGTAGAAATGAGATGCGATATCGCGTTTTAAGAAGCACTAGAACTCTATTGCTACGATACCCAGACATCTGCAGACGCTATTTCCTAACAAGGAAGTGTCGCATTTACATTCATTTGAAGTGTAAACGAGGAATACATGACACTTCGCAAATCATGTTATATCTTACCATGAAACATAGAAATGGGATGCGATATCGGGTCTTAAGAATCATAAGAACTCTATTGCTACGATACGTAGACATCTGCAAACGCTATTTCCTTGCAAGGAAGTGTCGCATTTACATTCATTTGAAGTGCAGACGAGGAATACATAACACTTCGCAAATCATATTATATCTTACCATGAAACATAGAAAGGAGATGCGATATCGCGTTTTAAGAAGCATTAGAACTCTATTGCTACGATACGTAGATATCTGCAAACGCTATTTCCTTGCAAGGAAGTGTCGCATTTACTTTCATTTGAATCGTAGACGAGGAATGCATAACACTTCGCAATGTATATTATATCTTATCATGAAACATAGATATGAGTAGCAATATCTCGTTTTAAGAAGCATTTGAACTCTATTGCTACGATACGTAAACATCTGCAAACGCTATTTCCTTGCAAGGAAGTGTCGCATTTACATTCGTTTGATGTGTAGACGAGGATTACATAACACTTCGCAAATCATATTATACCTTACCATGAAACATAGAAATGAGATGCGAAATCGCATTTTAAGAATTATAAGAGCTCTATTGCTACGATACGTAGACATCTGCAAACGCTATTTCCTTGCAAGGAAGTGTCGCATTTACATTCATTTGAGGTGTAGACGAGGAATACATAACACTTCACAATGAATATTATATCTTACCGGGAAACATAGAAATGAGATGCGATATCGCGATTTAAGAAGCTTTAGAACACTATTGCTTCGATACGTAGACATCTGCAAACGCTATTTCCTAGCAAGGAAGTTTCGCATTTACATTCATTTGAAGTGTAGACGAGGAATACATGATACTTAGCAAATCATATTATATCTTACCATGAAACATAGAAATGAGATGCGATATCGCGTTTTAAGAAGCATTAGAACTCTATTGCTACGATAGGTAGACATCTGCAAACGCTATTTCCTTGCAAGGAAGTGTCGTATTTACATTGATTTGAAGTGTAGACGAGGAATACATAACACTTCGCAAATCATATTATATCTTACCATGAATCATAGGAATGAGATGCGATATCGCGTTTTAAGTATCATAAGAACTCTATTGCTTCGATACGTAGACATCTGCAAACGCTATTTCCTTGCAAGGAAGTGTCGCATTTACATTCATTTGAAGTGTAGACGAGGAATACATAACACTTCGCAAATCATATTATATCTTACCATGAAACATAGAAAGGAGATGCGATATCGCGTTTTAAGAAGCATTAGAACTCTATTGCTACGATACGTAGATATCTGCAAACGCTATTTCCTAGCGAGCGAGTGTCGCATTTACATTCATTTGAAGTGTAGACGAGGAATACATAACACTTCGCAAATCATATTGTATCTTACCATGAAACATAGAAATGAGATGCGATATCGCGTTTTAAGAAGCATTAGAATTCTATTGCTACGATACGTAGGCATCTGCAAACGCTATTTCCTTGCAAGGAAGTGTCGCATTTACTTTCATTTGAATCGTAGACGAGGAATGCATAACACTTCGCAATGTATATTATATCTTATCATGAAACATAGATATGAGTAGCAATATCTCGTTTTAAGAAGCATTTGAACTCTATTGCTACGATACGTAAACATCTACAAACGCTATTTCCTTGCATGGAAGTGTCGCATTTACATTCATTTGAGGTGTAGACGAGGAATACATAACACTTCGCAAATCATATTATATCTTACCATGAAACATAGAAATGAGATGCGATATCGCGTTTTAAGAAGCATTAGAACACTATTGCTTCGATACGTAGACATCTGCAAACGCTGTTTCCTTGCAAGGAAGTGTCGCATTTACTTTCATTTGGATCGTAGACGAGGAATGCATAACACTTCGCAATGAATATTATATCTTACCATGAAACATAGAAATGAGATGCGATATCGCGTTTTAAGAAGCATTAGAACTCTATTGCTTCGATACGTAGACATCTGCAAACGCCATTTCCTTGCAAGGAAGTGTCGCATTTACATTCATTTGAAGTGTAGACGAGGAATACATAACACTTCGCAAATCATATTATATCTTACCATGAAACATAGAAAGGAGATGCGATATCGCGTTTTAAGAAGCATTAGAACACTATTGCTACGATAGGTAGACATTTGCAAACGCTATTTCCTTGCAAGGAAGTGTCGCATTTACATTCATTTGAACCGTAGACGAGGAATACATAACACTTCGCAAATCATATTGTATCTTACCATGAAACATAGAAATGAGATGCGATATCGCGTTTTAAGAATCATTGGAATTCTATTGCTACGATACGTACGCATCTGCAAACGCTATTTCCTTGCAAGGAAGTGTCGCATTTACTTTCATTTGAATCGTAGACGAGGAATGCATAACACTTCGCAATGTATATTATATCTTATCATGAAACATAGATATGAGTAGCAATATCTCGTTTTAAGAAGCATTTGAACTCTATTGCTACGATACGTAAACATCTGCAAACGCTATTTCCTTGCAAGGAAGTGTCGCAATTACATTCGTTTGATGTGTAGACGAGGATTACATAACACTTCGCAAATCATATTATACCTTACCATGAAACATAGAAATGAGATGCGAAATCGCGTTTTAAGAATTATAAGAGCTCTATTGCTACGATACGTAGACATCTACAAACGCTATTTCCTTGCAAGGAAGTGTCGCATTTACATTCATTTGAGGTGTAGACGAGGAATACATAACACTTTGCAAATCATATTATATGTTACCATGAAACATAGAAATGAGATGCGATATCGCGTTTTAAGAAGCATTTGAACTCTATTGCTACGATACGTAGACATCTGCAATCGCTGTTTCCTTGCAAGGAAGTGTCGCATTTACTTTCATTTGAATCGTAGGCGAGGAATGCATAGCACTTCACAATGAATATTATATCTTACCGGGAAACATAGAAATGAGATGCGATATCGCGATTTAAGAAGCTTTAGAACACTATTGCTTCGATACGTAGACATCTGCAAACGCTATTTCCTAGCAAGGAAGTTTCGCATTTACATTCATTTGAAGTGTAGACGAGGAATACATGATACTTAGCAAATCATATTATATCTTACCATGAAACATAGAAATGAGATGCGATATCGCGATTTAAGAAGCATTAGAACACTATTGCTTCGATACGTAGACAACTGCAAACGCTATTTCCTTGCAAGCATGTGTCGCATTTACATTCATTTGAAGTGTAGACGAGGGTTACATAACACTTCGCAAATCATATTATATCTTACCATGAAACATAGATATGAGATGCAATATCTCGTTTTAAGAAGCATTTGAACTCTATTGCTTCGATACGTAGACATTTGCAAACGCTATTTCCCTGCAAGGAAGTGTCGCATTTACATTCATTTGAAGTGTAGACGAGGAATACATGACACTTCGCAAATCATATCATATCTTACCATGAAACATAGAAATGAGATGCGATATCGCGATTTAAGAAGCTTTAGAACACTATTGCTTCGATACGTAGACATCTGCAAACGCTATTTCCTAGCAAAAAAGTGTCGCATTTACATTCATTTGAAGTGTAGACGAGGAATACATGATACTTAGCAAATCATATTATATCTTACCATGAAACATAGAAATGAGATGCGATATCGCGTTTTAAGAAGCATTAGAACACTATAGCTTCGATAAGTAGACATCTGCAAACGCTGTTTCCTTGCAAGGAAGTGTCGCATTTACTTTCATTTGGATCGTAGACGAGGAATGCATAACACTTCGCAATGAATATTATATCTTACCATGAAACATAGAAATGAGGTGCGATATCGCGTTTTAAGAAGCATTAGAACTCTATTGCTTCGATACGTAGACATCTGCAAACGCTATTTCCTTGTAAGGAAGTGTCGCATTTACATTCATTTGAAGTGTAGACGAGGAATACATAACACTTCGCAAATCATATTATACCTTACCATGAAACACAGAAATGAGATGCGAAATCGCGTTTTAAGAATTATATGAACTCTATTGCTACGATACGTAGACATCTGCAAACGCTATTTCCTTGGAAGGAAGTGTCGCATTTACTTTCATTTGAATCGTAGACGAGGAATGCATAACACTTCGCAATGAATATTATATCTTATCATGAAACATAGATATGAGATGCAGTATCTCGTTTTAAGAAGCATTGGTACTCTATTGCTACGATACCTAGACATCTGCAGACGCTATTTCCTTGCAAGGAAGTGTCGCATTTACATTCATTTGAAGTGTGGACGAGGAATACATAACACTTCTCAAATCATATTATATCTTATCATGAAACATAGATATTAGATGCACTATCTCGTTTTAAGAAGCATTGGAACTCTATTGCTACGATACCTAGACATCTGCAGACGCTATTTCCTAGCGAGGAAGTGTCGCATTCACATTCATTTGAAGTGTAGACGAGGAATACGTAACACTTCGCAAATCATATTATACCTTACCATGAAACATAGAAGTGAGATGCGATATCGCTTTTTAAGAATCATAAGAACACTATTGCTACGATAGGTAGACATCTGCAATCGCTATTTCCTTGCAAGGAAGTGTCGCATTTACATTCATTTGAAGTGTAGACGAGGAATACATAACACTTCTCAAATCATATTATATCTTATCATGAAACATAGAAATGAGATGCGATATCGCGTTTTAAGAATCATTAGAACTCTATTGCTACGATACCTAGACATCTGCAGACGCTATATCCTAGCAAGGAAGTGTCGCATTTACGTTCATTTGAAGTGTAGACGAGGAATACATGATACTTCGCAAATCATATTATATCTTACCATGAAACATAGAAATGAGATGCGAAATCGCGTTTTAAGAATTATAAGAACTCTATTGCTACGATACGTAGACATCTGCAAACGCTATTTCCTTGCAAGGAAGTGTCGCATTTACTTTCATTTGAATCGTAGACGAGGAATGCATAACACTTCGCAATGAATATTATATCTTATCATGAAACATAGATATTAGATGCAATATCTCGTTTTAAGAAGCATCGGAACTCTATTGCTACGATACCTAGACATCTGCAGTCGCTATTTCCTAGCGAGGAAGTGTCGCATTCACATTCATTTGAAGTGTAGACGAGGAATACATAACACTTCGCAAATCATATTATACCTTACCATGAAACATAGAAATGAGATGCGATATCGCTTTTTAAGAATCATAAGAACACTATTGCTACGATACGTAGACATCTGCAAACGCTATTTCCTTGCAAGGAAGTGTCGCTTTTACATTCATTTGAATCGTAGGCGAGGAATGCACAGCACTTCGCAATGAATATTATATCATATCATGAAACATAGATATGAGATGCAGTATCTCGTTTTAAGAAGCATTTGAACTCTATTGCTTCGATACGTAGACATTTGCAAACGCTATTTCCTTGCAAGGAAGCATCGCATTTACATTCATTTGAAGTGTAGACCAGGAATACATAACACTTCGCAAATCATATTACATCTTACCATGAAACATAGAAATGAGATGCGATATCGCGTTTTAAGAAGCATTAGAACTCTATTGCTACGATACCTAGACATCTGCAGACGCTATTTCCTAGCGAGGAAGTGTCGCATTCACATTCATTTGAAGTGTAGACGAGGAATACATAACACTTCGCAAATCATATTATACCTTACCATGAAACATAGAAATGAGATGCGATATCGCTTTTTAAGAATCATAAGAACTCTATTGCATCGATACGTAGACATTTGCAATCGCTATTTCCTTGCAAGGAAGCATCGCATTTACATTCATTTGAAGTGTAGACGAGGAATACATAACACTTCGCAAATCATATTACATCTTACCATGAAACATAGAAATGAGATGCGATATCGCGCTTTAAGAAGCATTAGAACTCTATTGCTACGATACCTAGACATCTGCAGACGCTATTTCCCAGCAAGGAAGTGTCGCATTTACATTCATTTGAAGTGTGGACGAGGAAGATATGACACTTCGCAAATCATATTATATCTTACCATGAAACATAGAAATGAGATGCGATATCGCGTTTTAAGAAGCATTGGAAATCTATTGCTACGATACGTAGACAACTGCAAACGCTATTTCCTAGCGAGGAAGTGTCGCATTCACATTCATTTGAAGTGTAGACGAGGAATACATAACACTTCTCAAATCAAATTATATCTTACCATGAAACATAGAAATGAGATGCGATATCGCGTTTTAAGAATCATAAGAACTCTATTGCTACGATACGTAGACATCTGCAAACGCTATTTCCTTGCAAGGATGTGTCGCATTTACATTCATTTGAATCGTAGACGAGAAATGCATAACACTTCGCAATGAATATTATATCTTATCATGAAGCATAGGTATGAGATGCAATATCTCGTTTTAAGAAGCATTTGAACTCTATTGCTTCGATACGTAGACATCTGCAAACGCTATTTCCTTGTAAGGAAGTGTCGCATTTACATTCATTTGATGTGTAGACGAGGAATACATAATACTTCGCAAACCATATTATATCTTACCATGAAACATAGAAATGAGATGCGATATCGCGTTTTAAGAAGCATTAGAACTCTATTGCTACGATAGGTAGACATCTGCAATCGCTATTTCCTTGCAAGGAAGTGTCGCATTTACATTCATTTGAAGTGTAGACGTGGAATACATAACACTTCGCAAATCATATTATATCTTATCATGAAACATAGAAATGAGATGCGATATCGCGTTTTAAGAATCATTAGAACTCGATTGCTACGATACCTAGACATCTGCAGACGCTATATCCTAGCAAGGAAGTGTCGCATTTACGTTCATTTGAAGTGTAGACGAGGAATACATGATACTTCGCAAATCATATTATATTTTACCATGAAACATAGAAATGAGATGCGAAATCGCGTTTTAAGAATTATAAGAACTCTATTGCTACGATACGTAGACATCTGCAAACGCTATTTCCTTGCAAGGAAGTGTCGCATTTACTTTCATTTGAATCGTAGACGAGGAATGCATAACACTTCTCAAATCAAATTATATCTTACCATGAAACATAGAAATGAGATGCGATATCGCGTTTTAAGAATCATAAGAACTCTACTGCTACGATACGTAGACATCTGCAAACGCTATTTCCTTGCAAGGAAGTTTTGCATTTACATTCATTTGAATCGTAGACGAGAAATGCATAACACTTCGCAATGAATATTATATCTTATCATGAAACATAGGTATGAGATGCAATACCTCGTTTTAAGAAGCATTTGAACTCTATTGCTTCGATACGTAGACATCTACAAACGCTATTTCCTTGTAAGGAAGTGTCGCATTTACATTCATTTGAAGTGTAGACGAGGAATACATAACACTTCTCAAATCATATTATATCTTACCATGAAACATAGAAATGAGATGCGATGTCGCGATTTAAGAAGCATTAGAACTCTATTGCTACGATAGGTAGACATCTGCAATCGCTATTTCCTTGCAAGGAAGCGTCGCATTTACATTCATTTGAAGTGTAGACGAGGAATACATAACACTTCGCAAATCATATTATATCTTATCATGAAACATAGAAATGAGATGCGATATCGCGTTTTAAGAATCATTGGAACTCTATTGCTACGATACCTAGACATCTGCAGACGCTATATCCTAGCAAGGAAGTGTCGCATTTACGTTCATTTGAAGTGTAGACGAGGAATACATGTTACTTCGCAAATCATATTATATCTTACCATGAAACATAGAAATGAGATGCGAAATCGCGTTTTAAGAATTGTAAGAACTCTATTGCTACGATACGTAGACATCTGCAAACGCTATTTCCTTGCAAGGAAGTGTCGCATTTACTTTCATTTGAATCGTAGACGAGGAATGCATAACACTTCGCAATGAATATTATATCTTATCATGAAACATAGTTATTAGATGCAACATCTCGTTTTAAGAAGCATTGGAACTCTATTGCTACGATACGTAGACATCTGCAATCGCTATTTCCTAGCGAGGAAGTATCGCATTCACATTCATTTGAAGTGTAGACGAGGAATACATGACACTTCGCAAATCATGTTATATCTTACCATGAAACATAGAAATGAGATGCGATATCGCATTTTAGGAAGCATTAGAAAGCTATTGCTACGATACGTAGACATCTGCAAACGCTATTTCCTAGCGAGGAAGTATCGCATTCACATTCATTTGAAGTGTAGACGAGGAATACATGACACTTCGCAAATCATGTTCTATCTTACCATGAAACATAGAAGTGAGATGCGATATCGCGTTTTAAGAAGCATTAGAACTCTATTGCTACGATAGATAGACATCTGCAATCGCTATTTCCTTGCAAGGAAGTGTCGCATTTACATTCATTTGAAGTGTAGACGAGGAATACATAACACTTCGCAAATCATATTATATCTTACCATGAAACATAGAAATAAGATGCGATATCGCGTTTTAAGAAGCATTAGAACTCTACTGCTACGATAAGTAGACATCTGCAATCGCTATTTCCTTGCAAGGAAGTGTCGCATTTACTTTCATTTGAATCGTAGACGAGGAATGCATAACACTTCGCAATGCATATTATATCTTACCATGATACATAGAAATGAGATGCGATATCGCGTTTTAAGAAGCATTAGAACACTATTGCTACGATACGTAGACATCTGCAGACGCTATTTCCTAGCAAGGAAGTGTCGCTTTTACATTCATTTGAAGTGTAGACGAGGAATACATAACACTTCGCAATGAATATTACATCTAATCATGAAATATAGAATTGAGATGCGATATCTTGTTTTAAGAAGCATTTGAACTCTATTGCTTCGACACGTAGACATCTGCAAACGCTATTTCCTAGCAAGGAAGTGTCGCATTTACATCCATTTGAATCGTAGACGAGGAATGCATAACACTTCGCAATGAATATTATATCTTATCATGAAACATAGATATGAGATGCAATATCTCGTTTTAGGAAGCATTTGAAATCTATTGCTTCGATACGTAGACATCTGCAGACGCTATTTCCTAGCAAGGAAGTGTCGCATTTACATTCGTTTGAAGTGTAGACGAGGAATACATGACACTTCGCAAATCATATTATATCTTACCATGAAACATAGAATTGAGATGCTATATCGCGTTTTCTGAAGCATTAGAAATCTATTGCTACGATACGTAGACATCTGCAAACGCTATTTCCTAGCGAGGAAGTGTCGCGTTTACATTCATTTGAAGTGTAGACGAGGAATACATAACACTTCGCAAATCATATTACAACTTACCATGAAACATAGAAATGAGATGCGATATCGCGTTTTAAGAAGCATTAGAACTCTAGTGCTACGATACCTAGACATCTGCAGACGCTATTTCCTGGCAAGGAAGTGTCGCATTTGCATTCATTTGAAGTGTAGACGAGGAATACATAATACTTCGCAATGAATATTATATCTTATCATGAAACATAGATATGAGATGCAATATCTCGTTTTACGAAGCATTTGAACTCTATTGCTTCGATACGTAGACATCTGCAAACGCTATTTCCTTGCAAGGAAGTGTCGCATTTACATTCATCTGAAGTGTAGACGAGGAATACATTACACTTCGCAAATCATATTACATCTTACCATGAAACATAGAAATGAGATGCGATATCGCGTTTTAAGAAGCATTAAAACTATATTGCTACGATACCTAGACATCTGCAGACGCTATTTCCTAGCAAGGAAGTGTCGCATTTACATTCATTTGAAGTGTAGACGAGGAATACATAACACTTCGCAATGAATATTACATCTTATCATGAAATATAGAATTGAGATGCGATATTTTGTTTTAAGAAGCATTTGAACTCTATTGCTTCGATACGTAGACATCTGCAAACGCTATTTCCTAGCAAGGAAGTGTCGCATTTACATCCATTTGAATCGTAGACGAGGAATGTATAACACTTCGCAATGAATATTATATCTTGTCATGAAACATAGATATGAGATGCAATATCTCGTTTTAGGAAGCATTTGAACACTATTGCTTCGATACGTAGATATCTGCAGACGCTATTTCCTAGCAAGGAAGTGACGCATTTACATTCGTTTGAAGTGTAGACGAGGAATACATGACACTTCGCAAATCATATTATATCTTACCATGAAACATAGAAATAAGATGCTATATCGCGTTTTAAGAAGCATTAGAAATCTATTGCTACGATACGTAGACATCTGCAAACGCTATTTCCTAGCGAGGAAGTGTCGCATTTACATTCATTTGAAGTGTAGACGAGGAAAACATAACACTTCGCAAATCATATTATATCTTACCATGAAACATAGAAATAAGATGCGATATCGCGTTTTAAGAAGCATTAGAACTCTATTGCTACGATAGGTAGACATCTGCAATCGCTATTTCCTTGCAAGGAAGTGTCGCATTTACATTCATTTGAATCGTAGACGAGGAATGCATAACACTTCGCAATGAATACTATATCTTATCATGAAACATAGATGTGAGATGCAATATCTCGTTTTAAGAAGCATTTGAACACATTTGCTTCGATACGTATACATCTGCAAACGCTGTTTCCTTGCATGGAAGTGTCGCATTTACTTTCAATTGAATCGTAGACGAGGAATGCATAACACTTCGCAATGAATATTATATCTTACCATGATACATAGAAATGAGATGCGATATCGCGTTTTAAGATGCATTAGAAAACTATTGCTACGATAGGTAGACATCTGCAGACGCTATTTCCTAGCAAGGAAGTGTCGCATTTACATTCATTTGAAGTGTAGACGAGGAATACATAATACTTCGCAATGAATATTATATCTTACCATGAAACATAGAAATAAGATGCTATATCGCGTTTTAAGAAGCATTAGAAATCTATTGCAACGATACGTAGACATCTGCAAACGCTATTTCCTAGCGAGGAAGTGTCGCATTTACATTCATTTGAAGTGTAGACGAGGAAAACATAACACTTCGCAAATCATATTATATCTTACCATGAAACATAGAAATAAGATGCGATATCGCGTTTTAAGAAGCATTAGAACTCTATTGCTACGATAGGTAGACATCTGCAATCGCTATTTCCTTGCAAGGAAGTGTCGCATTTACATTCATTTGAATCGTAGACGAGGAATGCATAACACTTCGCAATGAATACTATATCTTATCATGAAACATAGATATGAGATGCAATATCTCGTTTTAAGAAGCATTTGAACACATTTGCTTCGATACGTATACATCTGCAAACGCTGTTTCCTTGCATGGAAGTGTCGCATTTACTTTCATTTGAATCGTAGACGAGGAATGCATAACACTTCGCAATGAATATTATATCTTACCATGATACATAGAAATGAGATGCGATATCGCGTTTTAAGAAGCATTAGAACACTATTGCTACGATAGGTAGACATCTGCAGACGCTATTTCCTAGCAAGGAAGTGTCGCATTTACATTCATTTGAAGTGTAGACGAGGAATACGTAATACTTCGCAATGAATATTATATCTTATCATGAAACATAGATATGAGATGCAATATCTCGTTTTACGAAGCATTTGAACTCTATTGCTTCGATACGTAGACATCTGCAGACGCTATTTCCTAGCAAGGAAGTATCGGATTCACATTCATTTGAAGTGTAGACGAGGTATACATAACACATCGCAAATCATGTTATATCTTACCATGAAACATAGAAATGAGATGCGATATCGCGTTTTAAGAAGCATTAGAAAGCTATTGCTACGGTACGTAGACATCTGCAAACGCTATTTCCTAGCGGGGAAGTATCGCATTCACATTCATTTGAAGTGTAGACGAGGAATACATGACACGTCGCAAATCATGTTATATCTTACCATAAAACATAGAAATGAGATGCTATATCGCGTTTTAAGAAGCATTAGAAATCTATTGCTACGATACGTAGACATCTGCAAACGCTATATCCTAGCGAGGAAGTGTCGCATTTACATTCATTTGAAGTGTAGACGTGGAATACATAATACTTCGCAATGAATATTATATCTTATCATGAAATATAGAATTGAGATGCGATATTTTGTTTTAAGAAGCATTTGAACTCTATTGCTTCGATACGTAGACATCTGCAAACGCTATTTCCTAGCAAGGAAGTGTCGCATTTACATCCATTTGAATCGTAGACGAGGAATGCATAACACTTCGCAATGAATATTATATCTTATCATGAAACATAGATATGAGATGCAATATCTCGTTTTAGGAAGCATTTGAACACTATTGCTTCGATACGTAGATATCTGCAGACGCTATTTCCTAGCAAGGAAGTGACGCATTTACATTCGTTTGAAGTGTAGACGAGGAATACATGACACTTCGCAAATCATATTATATCTTACCATGAAACATAGAAATGAGATGCTATATCGCGTTTTAAGAAGCATTAGAAATCTATTGCTACGATACGTAGACATCTGCAAACGCTATTTCCTAGCGAGGAAGTGTCGCATTTACATTCATTTGAAGTGTAGACGAGGAAAACATAACACTTCGCAAATCATATTATATCTTACCATGAAACATAGAAATAAGATGCGATATCGCGTTTTAAGAAGCATTAGAACTCTATTGCTACGATAGGTAGACATCTGCAATCGCTATTTCCTTGCAAGGAAGTGTCGCATTTACATTCATTTGAATCGTAGACGAGGAATGAATAACACTTCGCAATGAATACTATATCTTATCATGAAACATAGATATGAGATGCAATATCTCGTTTTAAGAAGCATTTGAACACATTTGCTTCGATACGTATACATCTGCAAACGCTGTTTCCTTGCAAGGAAGTGTCGCATTTACTTTCATTTGAATCGTAGACGAGGAATGCATAACACTTCGCAATGAATATTATATCTTACCATGATACATAGAAATGAGATGCGATATCGCGTTTTAAGAAGCATTAGAACACTATTGCTACGATAGGTAGACATCTGCAGACGCTATTTCCTAGCAAGGAAGTGTCGCATTTACATTCATTTGAAGTGTAGACGAGGAATACATAATACTTCGCAATGAATATTATATCTTATCATGAAACATAGATATGAGATGCAATATCTCGTTTTACGAAGCATTTGAACTCTATTGCTTCGATACGTAGACATCTGCAGACGCTATTTCCTAGCAAGGAAGTATCGCATTCACATTCATTTGAAGTGTAGACGAGGTATACATAACACATCGGAAATCATGTTATATCTTACCATGAAACATAGAAATGAGATGCGATATCGCGTTTTAAGAAGCATTAGAAAGCTATTGCTACGGTACGTAGACATCTGCAAACGCTATTTCCTAGCGGGGAAGTATCGCATTCACATTCATTTGAAGTGTAGACGAGGAATACATGACACTTCGCAAATCATGTTATATCTTACCATAAAACATAGAAATGAGATGCTATATCGCGTTTTAAGAAGCATTAGAAATCTATTGCTACGATACGTAGACATCTGCAAACGCTATATCCTAGCGAGGAAGTGTCGCATTTACATTCATTTGAAGTGTAGACGAGGAATACATAACACTTCGCAAATCATATTACATCTTACCATGAAACATAAAAATGAGATGCGATATCGCGTTTTAAGAAGCATTAGAACTCTATTGCTACGATACCTAGACATCTGCAGACGCTATTTCCTGGCAAGGAAGTGTCGCATTTACATTCATTTGAAGTGTAGACGTGGAATACATAATACTTCGCAATGAATATTATATCTTATCATGAAACATAGATATGAGATGCAATATCTCGTTTTACGAAGCATTTGAACTCTATTGCTTCGATACGTAGACATCTGCAGACGCTATTTCCTTGCAAGGAAGTGTCGCATTTACATTCATTTGAAGTGTAGACGAGGAATACATAACACTTCGCAAACCATATTATACCTTACCATGAAACATAGAAATGTGATGCGATATCGCGTTTTAAGAAGATTTAGAACACAATTGCTACGATAGGTAGACATTTGCAAACGCTATTTCCTTGCAAGGAAGTGTCGCATTTACATCCACTTGAATCGTAGACGAGGAATGCATAACACTTCGCAATGAATATTATATCTTATCATGAAACATAGATATGAGATGCAATATCTCGTTTTACGAAGCATTTGAACTCTATTGCTTCGATACGTAGACATCTGCAGACGCTGTTTCCTTGCAAGGAAGTGTCGCATTTACTTTCATTTGAATCGTAGACGAGGAATGCATAACACTTCGCAATGTATATTATATCTTATCATGAAGCATAGATATGAGATGCAATATCTCGTTTTAAGAAGCACTTGAACTCTATTGCTTCGATACGTAGACATTTGCAAACGCTATTTCCCTGCAAGGAAGTGTCGCATTTACATTCATTTGAAGTGTAGACGAGGAATACATGACACTTCGCAAATCATATCATATCTTACCATGAAACATAGAAATGAGATGCGATATCGCGATTTAAGAAGCTTTAGAACACTATTGCTTCGATACGTAGACATCTGCAAACGCTATTTCCTAGCAAAGAAGTGTCGCATTTACATTCATTTGAAGTGTAGACGAGGAATACATGATACTTAGCAAATCATATTATATCTTACCATGAAACATAGAAATGAGATGCGATATCGCGTTTTAAGAAGCATTAGAACACTATTGCTTCGATACGTAGACATCTGCAAACGCTGTTTCCTTGCAAGGAAGTGTCGCATTTACTTTCATTTGGATCGTAGACGAGGAATGCATAACACTTCGCGATGAATATTATATCTTACCATGAAACGTAGAAATGAGGTGCGATATCGCGTTTTAAGAAGCATTAGAACTCTATTGCTTCGATACGTAGACATCTGCAAACGCTATTTCCTTGTAAAGAAGTGTCGCATTTACATTCATTTGAAGTGTAGACGAGGAATACATAACACTTCGCAAATCATATTATACCTTACCATGAAACATAGAAATGAGATGCGAAATCGCGTTTTAAGAATTATATGAACTCTATTGCTACGATACGTAGACATCTGCAAACGCTATTTCCTTGGAAGGAAGTGTCGCATTTACTTTCATTTGAATCGTAGACGAGGAATGCATAACACTTCGCAATGAATATTATATCTTATCATGAAACATAGATATTAGATGCAATATCTCGTTTTAAGAAGCATTGGAACTCTATTGCTACGATACCTAGACATCTGCAGACGCTATTTCCTAGCGAGGAAGTATCGCATTCACATTCATTTGAAGTGTAGACGAGGAATACATGACACTTCGCAAATCATGTTATATCTTACCATGAAACATAGAAATGAGATGCGATATCGCGTTTTAGGAAGCATTAGAAAGCTATTGCTACGATACGTAGACATCTGCAAACGCTATTTCCTAGCGAGGAAGTATCGCATTCACATTCATTTGAAGTGTAGACGAGGAATACATAACACTTCGCAAATCATGTTATATCTTACCATGAAACATAGAAATGAGATGCGATATCGCGTTTTAAGAAGCATTAGAACTCTATTGCTACGATACGTAGACATCTGCAAGCGCTATTTCCTTGCAAGGAAGTGTCGCATTTACATTCATTTGTATCGTAGGCGAGGAATGCATAGCACTTCGCAATGAATATTATATCTTATCATGAAACATAGATATGAGATGCAGTATCTCGTTTTAAGAAGCATTGGTACTCTATTGCTACGATACCTAGACATCTGCAGACGCTATTTCCTAGCGAGGAAGTGTCGCATTCACATTCATTTGAAGTGTATACGAGGAATACATAACACTTCGCAAATCATATTATACCTTACCATGAAACATAGAAATGAGATGCGATATCGCTTTTTGAGAATCATAAGAACTCTATTGCTACGATACGTAGTCATCTGCAAACGCTATTTCCTTGCAAGGAAGTGTCGCATTTACATTCATTTGATGTGTAGACGAGGAATACACAGCACTTCGCAAATCATATTACATCTTACCATGAAACATAGAAATGAGATGCGATATCGCGTTTTAAGAAGCATTTGAACTCTATTGCTTCGATACGTAGACATCTGCAAACGCTATTTCCTTGCAAGGAAGTGTCGCATTTACATTCATTTGAATCGTAGACGAGGAATGCATAACACTTCGCAATGAATACTATATCTTATCATGAAACATAGATATGAGATGCAATATCTCGTTTTAAGAAGCATTTGAACTCTGTTGCTTCGATACGTAGACATCTGCAATCGCTATTTCCTTGCAAGGAAGTGTCGCATTTACATTCATTTGAAGTGTGGACGAGGAATACATAACACTTCTCAAATCATATTATATCTTATCATGAAACATAGAAATGAGATGCGATATCGCGTTTTAAGAATCATTAGAACTCTACTGCTACGATACCTAGACATCTGCAGACGCTATATCCTAGCAAGGAAGTGTCGCATTTACGTTCATTTGAAGTGTAGACGAGGAATACATGATACTTCGCAAATCATATTATATCTTACCAGGAAACATAGAAATGAGATGCGAAATCGCGTTTTAAGAATTATAAGAACTCTATTGCTACGATACGTAGACATCTGCAAACGCTATTTCCTTGCAAGGAAGTGTCGCATTTATTTTCATTTGAATCGTAGATGAGGAATGCATAACACTTCGCAATGAATATTATATCTTATCATGAAACATAGATATTAGATGCACTATCTCGTTTTAAGAAGCATTGGAACTCTATTGCTACGATACCTAGACATCTGCAGACGCTATTTCCTAGCGAGGAAGTGTCGCATTCACATTCATTTGAAGTGTAGACGAGGAATACGTAACACTTCGCAAATCATATTATACCTTACCATGAAACATAGAAGTGAGATGCGATATCGCTTTTTAAGAATCATAAGAACACTATTGCTACGATAGGTAGACATCTGCAATCGCTATTTCCTTGCAAGGAAGTGTCGCATTTACATTCATTTGAAGTGTAGACGAGGAATACATAACACTTCTCAAATCATATTATATCTTATCATGAAACATAGAAATGAGATGCGATATCGCGTTTTAAGAATCATTAGAACTCTATTGCTACGATACCTAGACATCTGCAGACGCTATATCCTAGCAAGGAAGTGTCGCATTTACGTTCATTTGAAGTGTAGACGAGGAATACATGATACTTCGCAAATCATATTATATCTTACCATGAAACATAGAAATGAGATGCGAAATCGCGTTTTAAGAATTATAAGAACTCTATTGCTACGATACGTAGACATCTGCAAACGCTATTTCCTTGCAAGGAAGTGTCGCATTTACTTTCATTTGAATCGTAGACGAGGAATGCATAACACTTCGCAATGAATATTATATCTTATCATGAAACATAGATATTAGATGCAATATCTCGTTTTAAGAAGCATCGGAACTCTATTGCTACGATACCTAGACATCTGCAGTCGCTATTTCCTAGCGAGGAAGTGTCGCATTCACATTCATTGGAAGTGTAGACGAGGAATACATAACACTTCGCAAATCATATTATACCTTACCATGAAACATAGAAATGAGATGCGATATCGCTTTTTAAGAATCATAAGAACACTATTGCTACGATACGTAGACATCTGCAAACGCTATTTCCTTGCAAGGAAGTGTCGCTTTTACATTCATTTGAATCGTAGGCGAGGAATGCACAGCACTTCGCAATGAATATTATATCATATCATGAAACATAGATATGAGATGCAGTATCTCGTTTTAAGAAGCATTTGAACTCTATTGCTTCGATACGTAGACATTTGCAAACGCTATTTCCTTGCAAGGAAGCATCGCATTTACATTCATTTGAAGTGTAGACGAGGAATACATAACACTTCGCAAATCATATTACATCTTACCATGAAACATAGAAATGAGATGCGATATCGCGTTTTAAGAAGTATTAGAACTCTATTGCTACGATACCTAGACATCTGCAGACGCTATTTCCCAGCAAGGAAGTGTCACATTTACATTCATTTGAAGTGTAGACGAGGATGACATGACACTTCGCAAATCATATTATACCTTACCATAAAACATAGAAATGAGATGCGATATCGCTTTTTAAGGATCATAAGAACACTATTGCTACGATACGTAGACATCTGCAAACGCTATTTCCTTGCAAGGAAGTGTCGTTTTTACATTCATTTGAATCGTAGGCGAGGAATGCACAGCACTTCGCAATGAATATTATATCATATCATGAAACATAGATATGAGATGCAGTATCTCGTTTTAAGAAGCATTTGAACTCTATTGCTTCGATACGTAGACATTTGCAAACGCTATTTCCTTGCAAGGAAGCATCGCATTTACATTCATTTGAAGTGTAGACGTGGAATACATAACACTTCGCAAATCATATTATATCTTATCATGAAACATAGAAATGAGATGCGATATCGCGTTTTAAGAATCATTAGAACTCGATTGCTACGATACCTAGACATCTGCAGACGCTATATCCTAGCAAGGAAGTGTCGCATTTACGTTCATTTGAAGTGTAGACGAGGAATACATGATACTTCGCAAATCATATTATATTTTACCATGAAACATAGAAATGAGATGCGAAATCGCGTTTTAAGAATTATAAGAACTCTATTGCTACGATACGTAGGCATCTGCAAACGCTATTTCCTTGCAAGGAAGTGTCGCATTTACTTTCATTTGAATCGTAGACGAGGAATGCATAACACTTCTCAAATCAAATTATATCTTACCATGAAACATAGAAATGAGATGCGATATCGCGTTTTAAGAATCATAAGAACTCTATTGCTACGATACGTAGACATCTGCAAACGCTATTTCCTTGCAAGGAAGTTTTGCATTTACATTCATTTGAATCGTAGACGAGAAATGCATAACACTTCGCAATGAATATTATATCTTATCATGAAACATAGGTATGAGATGCAATACCTCGTTTTAAGAAGCATTTGAACTCTATTGCTTCGATACGTAGACATCTACAAACGCTATTTCCTTGTAAGGAAGTGTCGCATTTACATTCATTTGAAGTGTAGACGAGGAATACATAACACTTCTCAAATCATATTATATCTTACCATGAAACATAGAAATGAGATGCGATGTCGCGATTTAAGAAGCATTAGAACTCTATTGCTACGATAGGTAGACATCTGCAATCGCTATTTCCTTGCAAGGAAGCGTCGCATTTACATTCATTTGAAGTGTAGACGAGGAATACATAACACTTCGCAAATCATATTATATCTTATCATGAAACATAGAAATGAGATGCGATATCGCGTTTTAAGAATCATTAGAACTCTATTGCTACGATACCTAGACATCTGCAGACGCTATATCCTAGCAAGGAAGTGTCGCATTTACGTTCATTTGAAGTGTAGACGAGGAATACATGTTACTTCGCAAATCATATTATATCTTACCATGAAACATAGAAATGAGATTCGAAATCGCGTTTTAAGAATTATAAGAACTCTATTGCTACGATACGTAGACATCTGCAAACGCTATTTCCTTGCAAGGAAGTGTCGCATTTACTTTCATTTGAATCGTAGACGAGGAATGCATAACACTTCGCAATGAATATTATATCTTATCATGAAACATAGTTATTAGATGCAATATCTCGTTTTAAGAAGCATTGGAACTCTATTGCTACGATACGTAGACATCTGCAAACGCTATTTCCTAGCGAGGAAGTATCGCATTCACATTCATTTGAAGTGTAGACGAGGAATACATGACACTTCGCAAATCATGTTATATCTTACCATGAAACATAGAAATGAAATGCGATATCGCGTTTTAGGAAGCATTAGAAAGCTATTGCTACGATACGTAGACATCTGCAAACGCTATTTCCTAGCGAGGAAGTATCGCATTCACATTCATTTGAAGTGTAGACGAGGAATACATAACACTTCGCAAATCATGTTCTATCTTACCATGAAACATAGAAGTGAGATGCGATATCGCGTTTTAAGAAGCATTAGAACTCTATTGCTACGATAGGTAGACATCTGCAATCGCTATTTCCTTGCAAGGAAGTGTCGCATTTACATTCATTTGAAGTGTAGACGAGGAATACATAACACTTCGCAAATCATATTATATCTTACCATGAAACATAGAAATAAGATGCGATATCGCGTTTTAAGAAGCATTAGAACTCTACTGCTACGATAAGTAGACATCTGCAATCGCTATTTCCTTGCAAGGAAGTGTCGCATTTACTTTCATTTGAATCGTAGACGAGGAATGCATAACACTTCGCAATGCATATTATATCTTACCATGATACATAGAAATGAGATGCGATATCGCGTTTTAAGAAGCATTAGAACACTATTGCTACGATACGTAGACATCTGCAGACGCTATTTCCTAGCAAGGAAGTGTCGCTTTTACATTCATTTGAAGTGTAGACGAGGAATACATGACACTTCGCAATGAATATTACATCTAATCATGAAATATAGAATTGAGATGCGATATCTTGTTTTAAGAAGCATTAGAACTCTAGTGCTACGATACCTAGACATCTGCAGACGCTATTTCCTGGCAAGGAAGTGTCGCATTTGCATTCATTTGAAGTGTAGACGAGGAATACATAATACTTCGCAATGAATATTATATCTTATCATGAAACATAGATATGAGATGCAATATCTCGTTTTACGAAGCATTTGAACTCTATTGCTTCGATACGTAGACATCTGCAAACGCTATTTCCTTGCAAGGAAGTGTCGCATTTACATTCATCTGAAGTGTAGACGAGGAATACATTACACTTCGCAAATCATATTACATCTTACCATGAAACATAGAAATGAGATGCGATATCGCGTTTTAAGAAGCATTAAAACTATATTGCTACGATACCTAGAAATCTGCAGACGCTATTTCCTAGCAAGGAAGTGTCGCATTTACATTCATTTGAAGTGTAGACGAGGAATACATAACACTTCGCAATGAATATTACATCTTATCATGAAATATAGAATTGAGATGCGATATTTTGTTTTAAGAAGCATTTGAACTCTATTGCTTCGACACGTAGACATCTGCAAACGCTATTTCCTAGCAAGGAAGTGTCGCATTTACATACATTTGAATCGTAGACGAGGAATGCATAACACTTCGCAATGAATATTATATCTTATCATGAAACATAGATATGAGATGCAATATCTCGTTTTAGGAAGCATTTGAACACTATTGCTTCGATACGTAGATATCTGCAGACGCTATTTCCTAGCAAGGAAGTGACGCATTTACATTCGTTTTAAGTGTAGACGAGGTATACATAACACATCGCAAATCATGTTATATCTTACCATGAAACATAGAAATGAGATGCGATATCGCGTTTTAAGGAGCATTAGAAAGCTATTGCTACGGTACGTAGACATCTGCAAACGCTATTTCCTAGCGGGGAAGTATCGCATTCACATTCATTTGAAGTGTAGACGAGGAATACATGACACTTCGCAAATCATGTTATATCTTACCATAAAACATAGAAATGAGATGCTATATCGCGTTTTAAGAAGCATTAGAAATCTATTGCTACGATACGTAGACATCTGCAAACGCTATATCCTAGCGAGGAAGTGTCGCATTTACATTCATTTGAAGTGTAGACGAGGAATACATAACACTTCGCAAATCATATTACATCTTACCATGAAACATAAAAATGAGATGCGATATCGCGTTTTAAGAAGCATTAGAACTCTATTGCTACGATACCTAGACATCTGCAGACGCTATTTCCTGGCAAGGAAATGTCGCATTTACATTCATTTCAAGTGTAGACGTGGAATACATAATACTTCGCAATGAATATTATATCTTATCATGAAATATAGAATTGAGATGCGATATTTTGTTTTAAGAAGCATTTGAACTCTATTGCTTCGATACGTAGACATCTGCAAACGCTATTTCCAAGCAAGGAAGTGTCGCATTTACATCCATTTGAATCGTAGACGAGGAATGCATAACACTTCGCAATGAATATTATATCTTATCATGAAACATAGATATGAGATGCAATATCTCGTTTTAGGAAGCATTTGAACAGTATTGCTTCGATACGTAGATATCTGCAGACGCTATTTCCTAGCAAGGAAGTGACGCATTTACATTCGTTTGAAGTGTAGACGAGGAATACATGACACTTCGCAAATCATATTATATCTTACCATGAAACATAGAAATGAGATGCTATATCGCGTTCTAAGAAGCATTAGAAATCTATTGCTACGATACGTAGACATCTGCAAACGCTATTTCCTAGCGAGGAAGTGTCGCATTTACATTCATTTGAAGTGTAGACGAGGAAAACATAACACTTCGCAAATCATATTATATCTTACCATGAAACATAGAAATAAGATGCGATATCGCGTTTTAAGAAGCATTAGAACTCTATTGCTACGATAGGTAGACATCTGCAATCGCTATTTCCTTGCAAGGAAGTGTCGCATTTACATTCATTTGAATCGTAGACGAGGAATGCATAACACTTCGCAATGAATATTATATCTTATCATGAAACATAGATATGAGATGCAATATCTCGTTTTAAGAAGCATTTGAACACATTTGCTTCGATACGTATACATCTGCAAACGCTGTTTCCTTGCAAGGAAGTGTCGCATTTACTTTCATTTGAATCGTAGACGAGGAATGCATAACACTTCGCAATGAATATTATATCTTACCATGATACATAGAAATGAGATGCGATATCGCGTTTTAAGAAGCATTAGAACACTATTGCTACGATAGGTAGACATCTGCAGACGCTATTTCCTAGCAAGGAAGTGTCGCATTTACATTCATTTGAAGTGTAGACGAGGAATACATAATACTTCGCAATGAATATTATGTCTTATCATGAAACATAGATATGAGATGCAATATCTCGTTTTACGAAGCATTTGAACTCTATTGCTTCGATACGTAGACATCTGCAGACGCTATTTCCTAGCAAGGAAGTATCGCATTCACATTCATTTGAAGTGTAGACGAGGTATACATAACACATCGCAAATCATGTTATATCTTACCATGAAACATAGAAATGAGATGCGATATCGCGTTTTAAGAAGCATTAGAAAGCTATTGCTACGGTACGTAGACATCTGCAAACGCTATTTCCTAGCGGGGAAGTATCGCATTCACATTCATTTGAAGTGTAGACGAGGAATACATGACACTTCGCAAATCATGTTATATCTTACCATAAAACATAGAAATGAGATGCTATATCGCGTTTTAAGAAGCATTAGAAATCTATTGCTACGATACGTAGACATCTGCAAACGCTATATCCTAGCGAGGAAGTGTCGCATTTACATTCATTTGAAGTGTAGACGAGGAATACATAACACTTCGCAAATCATATTACATCTTACCATGAAACATAAAAATGAGATGCGATATCGCGTTTTAAGAAGCATTAGAACTCTATTGCTACGATACCTAGACATCTGCAGACGCTATTTCCTGGCAAGGAAGTGTCGCATTTACATTCATTTGAAGTGTAGACGTGGAATACATAATACTTCGCAATGAATATTATATCTTATCATGAAACATAGATATGAGATGCAATATCTCGTTTTACGAAGCATTTGAACTCTATTGCTTCGATACGTAGACATCTGCAGACGCTATTTCCTTGCAAGGAAGTGTCGCATTTACATTCATTTGAAGTGTAGACGAGGAATACATAACACTTCGCAAACCATGTTATATCTTACCATGAAACATAGAAATCAGATGCGATATCGCGTTTTAAGAAGCATTAGAAAGCTATTGCTACGATACGTAGACATCTGCGAACGCTATTTCCTAGCGGGGAAGTATCGCATTCACATTCATTTGAAGTGTAGACGAGGAATACATGACACTTCGCAAATCATGTTATATCTTACCATGAAACATAGAAATGAGATGCGCGTTTTAGGAAGCATTAGAAAGCTATTGCTACGATACGTAGAAATCTGCAAACGCTATTTCCTAGCGAGGAAGTATCGCATTCACATTCATTTGAAGTGTAGACGAGGAATACATAACACTTCGCAAATCATATTATATCTTACCACGAAACATAGAAATGAGATGCGAAATCGCGTTTTAAGAATTATAAGAACTCTATTGCTACAATACGTAGACATCTGCAAACGCTATTTCCTTGCAAGGAAGTGTCGCATTTACTTTCATTTGAATCGTAGACGAGGAATGCATAACACTTCGCAATGAATATTATATCTTATCATGAAACATAGTTATTAGATGCAATATCTCGTTTTAAGAAGCATTGGAACTCTATTGTTACGATACGTAGACATCTGCAAACGCTATTTCCTTGCAAGGAAGTGTCGCATTTACTTTCATTTGAATCGTAGACGAGGAATACATAACACTTCACAAATCATATTACATCTTACCATGAAACATAGAAATGAGATGCGATATCGCGTTTTAAGAAGCATTAAAACTATATTGCTACGATACCTAGACATCTGCAGACGCTATTTCCTAGCAGGGAAGTGTCGCATTTACATTCATTTGAAGCGTAGACGAGGAATACATAACACTTCGCAATGTATATTACATCTTATCATGAAATATAGAATTGAGATGCGATATCTTGTTTTAAGAAGCATTTGAACTCTATTGCTTCGATACGTAGACATCTGCAAACGCTATTTCCTAGCAAGGAAGTGTCGCATTTACATCCATTTGAATCGTAGACGAGGAATGCTTAACACTTCGCAATGAATATTATATCTTATCATGAAACATAGATATGAGATGCAATATCTCGTTTTAGGAAGCATTTGAACTCTATTGCTTCGATACGTAGACATCTGCAGACGCTATTTCCTAGCAAGGAAGTGTCGCATTTACATTCGCTTGAAGTGTAGACGAGGAATACATGACACTTCGCAAATCATATTATATCTTACCATGAAACATAGAAATGAGATGCTATATCGCGTTTCAAGTAGCATTAGAAATCTATTGCTACGATACGTAGACATCTGCAAACGCTATTTCCTAGCGAGGAAGTGTCGCATTTACATTCATTTGAAGTGTAGACGAGGTATACATAACACTTCGCAAATCATATTACATCTTACCATGAAACATAGAAATGAAATGCGATATCGCGTTTTAAGAAGCATTAGAACTCTATTGCTACGATACCTAGACATCTGCAGACGCTATTTCCTGGCAAGGAAGTGTCGCATTTACATTCATCTGAAGTGTAGACGAGGAATACATAATACTTCGCAATGAATATTATATCTTATCATGAAACATAGATATGAGATGCAATATCTCGTTTTACGAAGCATTTGAACTCTATTGCTTCGATACGTAGACATCTGCAAACGCTATTTCCTTGCAAGGAAGTGTCGCATTTACATTCATTTGAAGTGTAGACGACGAATACATAACACTTCGCAAATCATATTAAACCTTACCATGAAACATAGAAATGAGATGCGATATCGCGTTTTAAGAAGAATTAGAACACTATTGCTACGATAGGTAGACATTTGCAAACGCTATTTCCTTGCAAGGAAGTGTCGCATTTACATTCATTTGAACCGTAGACGAGGAAAAGCATAACACTTCGCAATGAATATTATATCTTATCATGAAGCATAGATATGAGATGCAATATCTCGTTTTAAGAAGCATTTGAACACTATTGCTTCGACACGTAGACATCTGCAAACGCTATTTCCTTGCAAGGAAGTGTCGCATTTACATTCATTTGAAGTGTAGACGAGGAATACATAACACTTCGCAAATCATATTATATCTTACCATGAAACATAGAAATGAGATGCGATATCGCGATTTAAGAAGCATTGGAACTCTAATGCCACGATAGGTAGACATCTACAATCGCTATTTCCTTGCAAGGAAGTGTCGCATTTACATTCATCTGAAGTGTAGACGAGGAATACATAACACTTCGCAAATCATATTATATCTTACCATAAAACATAGAAATGAGATGCGATATCGCGTTTTAAGAAGCATCAGAAATCCATTGCTACGATACGTAGACATCTGCAAACGCTATTTCCTTGCAAGGAAGTGTCGCATTTACATTCATTTGAAGTGTAGACGAGGAATACATAACACTTCGCAAATCATATTATACCTTACCATGAAACATAGAAATGAGATGCGATATCGCGTTTTAAGAAGAATTAGAACACTATTGCTACGATAGGTAGACATTTGCAAACGCTATTTCCTTGCAAGGAAGTGTCGCATTTACATTCATTTGAACCGTAGACGAGGAAAAGCATAACACTTCGCAATGAATATTATATCTTATCATGAAGAATAGATATGGGATGCAATATCTCGTTTTAAGAAGCATTTGAACACTATTGCTTCGACACGTAGACATCTGCAAACGCTATTTCCTTGCAAGGAAGTGTCGCATTTACATTCATTTGAAGTGTAGACGAGGAATACATAACACTTCGCAAATCATATTATATCTTACCATGAAACATAGAAATGAGATGCGATATCGCGTTTTAAGAAGCATTGGAACTCTAATGCCACGATAGGTAGACATCTGCAATCGCTATTTCCTTGCAAGGAAGTGTCGCATTTACATTCATTTGAAGTGTAGACGAGGAATACATAACACTTCGCAAATCATATTATATCTTACCATGAAACATAGAAATGTGATGCGATATCGCCGTTTTAAGAAGCATTAGAAATCTATTGCTACGATACGTAGACATCTGCAAACGCTATTTCCTAGCGAGGAAGTATCGCATTCACATTCATTTGAAGTGTAGACGAGGTATACATAACACATCGCAAATCATGTTATATCTTACCATGAAACATAGAAATGAGATGCGATATCGCGTTTTAAGGAGCATTAGAAAGCTATTGCTACGATACGTAGACATCTGCAAACGCTATTTCCTAGCGGGGAAGTATCGCATTCACATTCATTTGAAGCGTAGACGAGGAATACATGACACTTCGCAAATCATGTTATATCTTACCATGAAACATAGAAATGAGATGCTATATCGCGTTTTAAGAAGCATTAGAAATCTATTGCTACGATACGTAGACATCTGCAAACGCTATTTCCTAGCGAGGAAGTGTCGCATTTACATTCATTTGAAGTGTAGACGAGGAATACATAACACTTCGCAAATCATATTACATCTTACCATGAAACATATAAATGAGATGCGATATCGCGTCTTAAGAAGCATTAGAACTCTATTGCTACGATACCTAGACATCTGCAGACGCTATTTCCTGGCAAGGAAGTGTCGCATTTACATTCATTTGAAGTGTAGACGAGGAATACATAATACTTCGCAATGAATATTATATCTTACCATAAAACATAGAAATGAGATGCGATATCGCGTTTTAAGAAGCATCAGAAATCTATTGCTACGATACGTAGACATCTGCAAACGCTATTTCCTTGCAAGGAAGTGTCGCATTTACATTCATTTGAAGTGTAGACGAGGAATACATAACACTTCGCAAATCATATTATACCTTACCATGAAACATAGAAATGAGATGCGATATCGCGTTTTAAGAAGAATTAGAACACTATTGCTACGATAGGTAGACATTTGCAAACGCTACTTCCTTGCAAGGAAGTGTCGCATTTACATTCATTTGAACTGTAGACGAGGAAAAGCATAACACTTCGCAATGAATATTATATCTTATCATGAAGCATAGATATGAGATGCAATATCTCGTTTTAAGAAGCATTTGAACACTATTGCTTCGACACGTAGACATCTGCAAACGCTATTTCCTTGCAAGGAAGTGTCGCATTTACATTCATTTGAAGTGTAGACGAGGAATACATCACACATCGCAAATCATATTATATCTTACCATGAAACATAGAAATGAGATGCGATATCGCGTTTTAAGAAGCATTAGAACTCTATTGCTACGATACCTAGACATCTGCAGACGCTATTTCCTGGCAAGGAAGTGTCGCATTTACATTCATTTGAAGTGTAGACGAGGAATACATAATACTTCGCAATGAATATTATATCTTATCATGAAACATAGATATGAGATGCAATATCTCGTTTTACGAAGCATTTGAACTCTATTGCTTCGATACGTAGACATCTGCAAACGCTATTTCCTTGCAAGGAAGTGTCGCATTTACATTCATCTGAAGTGTAGACGAGGAATACATAACAATTCGCAAATCATATTATATCTTACCATAAAACATAGAAATGAGATGCGATATCGCGTTTTAAGAAGCATCAGAAATCCATTGCTACGATACGTAGACATCTGCAAACGCTATTTCCTTGCAAGGAAGTGTCGCATTTACATTCATTTGAAGTGTAGACGAGGAATACATAACACTTCGCAAATCATATTATACCTTACCATGAAACATAGAAATGAGATGCGATATCGCGTTTCAAGAAGAATTAGAACACTATTGCTACGATAGGTAGACATTTGCAAACGCTATTTCCTTGCAAGGAAGTGTCGCATTTACATTCATTTGAACCGTAGACGAGGAAAAGCATAACACTTCGCAATGAATATTATATCTTATCATGAAGCATAGATATGAGATGCAATATCTCGTTTTAAGAAGCATTTGAACACTATTGCTTCGATACGTAGACATCTGCAAACGCTATTTCCTTGCAAGGAAGTGTCGCATTTACATTCATTTGAAGTGTAGACGAGGAATACATAACACTTCGCAAATCATATTATATCTTACCATGAAACATAGGAATGAGATGCGATATCGCGTTTTAAGAAGCATTGGAACTCTAATGCTACGATAGGTAGACATCTGCAATCGCTATTTCCTTGCAAGGAAGTGTCGCATTTACATTCATTTGAAGTGTAGACGAGGAATACATAACACTTCGCAAATAATATTATATCTTACCATGAAACATAGAAATGTGATGCGATATCGCCGTTTTAAGAAGCATTAGAAATCTATTGCTGCGATACGTAGACATCTGCAAACGCTATTTCCTAGCGAGGAAGTATCGCATTCACATTCATTTGAAGTGTAGACGAGGTATACATAACACATCGCAAATCATGTTATATCTTACCATGAAACATAGAAATGAGATGCGATATCGCGTTTTAAGAAGCATTAGAAAGCTATTGCTACGATACGTAGACATCTGCAAACGCTATTTCCTAGCGGGGAAGCATCGCATTCACATTCATTTGAAGCGTAGACGAGGAATACATGACACTTCGCAAATCATGTTATATCTTACCATGAAACATAGAAATGAGATGCGCGTTTTAGGAAGCATTAGAAAGCTATTGCTACGATACGTAGACATCAGCAAACGCTGTTTCCTAGCGAGGAAGTATCGCATTCACATTCATTTGAAGTGTAGACGAGGAATACATAACACTCCGCAAATCATGTTATATCTTACCATGAAACATAGAAATGAGATGCGATATCGCGTTTTAAGAAGCATTAGAAAGCTATTGCTACGATACGTAGATATCTGCAAACGCTATTTCCTAGCGGGGAAGTATCGCATTCACATTCATTTGAAGTGTAGACGAGGAATACATGACACTTCGCAAATCATGTTATATCTTACCATGAAACATAGAAATGAGATGCTATATCGCGTTTTAAGAAGCATTAGAAATCTATTGCGACGATACGTAGACATCTGCAAACGCTATTTCCTAGCGAGGAAGTGTCGCATTTACATTCATTTGAAGTGTAGACGAGGAATACATAACACTTCGCAAATCATATTACATCTTACCATGAAACATAGAAATGAGATGCGATATCGCGTTTTAAGAAGCATTAGAACTCTATTGCTACGATACCTAGACATCTGCAGACGCTATTTCCTGGCAAGGAAGTGTCGCATTTACATTCATTTGAAGTGTAGACGAGGAATACATAATACTTCGCAATGAATATTATATCTTATCATGAAACATAGATATGAGATGCAATATCTCGTTTTACGAAGCATTTGAACTCTATTGCTTCGATACGTAGACATCTGCAAACGCTATTTCCTTGCAAGGAAGTGTCGCATTTACATTCATCTGAAGTGTAGACGAGGAATACATAACAATTCGCAAATCATATTATATCTTACCATAAAACATAGAAATGAGATGCGATATCGCGTTTTAAGAAGCATCAGAAATCCATTGCTACGATACGTAGACATCTGCAAACGCTATTTCCTTGCAAGGAAGTGTCGCATTTACATTCATTTGAAGTGTAGACGAGGAATACATAACACTTCGCAAATCATATTATACCTTACCATGAAACATAGAAATGAGATGCGATATCGCGTTTCAAGAAGAATTAGAACACTATTGCTACGATAGGTAGACATTTGCAAACGCTATTTCCTTGCAGGGAAGTGTCGCATTTACATTCATTTGAACCGTAGACGAGGAAAAGCATAACACTTCGCAATGAATATTATATCTTATCATGAAGCATAGATATGAGATGCAATATCTCGTTTTAAGAAGCATTTGAACACTATTGCTTCGATACGTAGACATCTGCAAACGCTATTTCCTTGCAAGGAAGTGTCGCATTTACATTCATTTGAAGTGTAGACGAGGAATACATAACACTTCGCAAATCATATTATATCTTACCATGAAACATAGGAATGAGATGCGATATCGCGTTTTAAGAAGCATTGGAACTCTAATGCTACGATAGGTAGACATCTGCAATCGCTATTTCCTTGCAAGGAAGTGTCGCATTTACATTCATTTGAAGTGTAGACGAGGAATACATAACACTTCGCAAATAATATTATATCTTACCATGAAACATAGAAATGTGATGCGATATCGCCGTTTTAAGAAGCATTAGAAATCTATTGCTACGATACGTAGACATCTGCAAACGCTATTTCCTAGCGAGGAAGTATCGCATTCACATTCATTTGAAGTGTAGACGAGGTATACATAACACATCGCAAATCATGTTATATCTTACCATGAAACATAGAAATGAGATGCGATATCGCGTTTTAAGAAGCATTAGAAAGCTATTGCTACGATACGTAGACATCTGCAAACGCTATTTCCTAGCGGGGAAGCATCGCATTCACATTCATTTGAAGCGTAGACGAGGAATACATGACACTTCGCAAATCATGTTATATCTTACCATGAAACATAGAAATGAGATGCGCGTTTTAGGAAGCATTAGAAAGCTATTGCTACGATACGTAGACATCAGCAAACGCTGTTTCCTAGCGAGGAAGTATCGCATTCACATTCATTTGAAGTGTAGACGAGGAATACATAACACTCCGCAAATCATGTTATATCTTACCATGAAACATAGAAATGAGATGCGATATCGCGTTTTAAGAAGCATTAGAAAGCTATTGCTACGATACGTAGATATCTGCAAACGCTATTTCCTAGCGGGGAAGTATCGCATTCACATTCATTTGAAGTGTAGACGAGGAATACATAACACTTCGCAAATCATGTTATATCTTACCATGAAACATAGAAATGAGATGCTATATCTCGTTTTAAGAAGCATTTGAACACTATTGCTTCGATACGTAGACATCTGCAAACGCTATTTCCTTGCAAGGAAGTGTCGCATTTACATTCATTTGAAGTGTAGACGAGGAATACATAACACTTCGCAAATCATATTATATCTTACCATGAAACATAGGAATGAGATGCGATATCGCGTTTTAAGAAGCATTGGAACTCTAATGCTACGATAGGTAGACATCTGCAATCGCTATTTCCTTGCAAGGAAGTGTCGCATTTACATTCATTTGAAGTGTAGACGAGGAATACATAACACTTCGCAAATAATATTATATCTTACCATGAAACATAGAAATGAGATGCGATATCACGTTTTAGGAATCATATGAAATCTATTGCTACGATACGTAGACATCTGCAAACGCTATTTCCTAGCGAGGAAGTATCGCATTCACATTCATTTGAAGTGTAGACGAGGTATACATAACACATCGCAAATCATGTTATATCTTACCATGAAACATAGAAATGAGATGCGATATCGCGTTTTAAGAAGCATTAGAAAGCTATTGCTACGATACGTAGACATCTGCAAACGCTATTTCCTAGCGGGGAAGCATCGCATTCACATTCATTTGAAGCGTAGACGAGGAATACATGACACTTCGCAAATCATGTTATATCTTACCATGAAACATAGAAATGAGATGCGCGTTTTAGGAAGCATTAGAAAGCTATTGCTACGATACGTAGACATCAGCAAACGCTGTTTCCTAGCGAGGAAGTATCGCATTCACATTCATTTGAAGTGTAGACGAGGAATACATAACACTCCGCAAATCATGTTATATCTTACCATGAAACATAGAAATGAGATGCGATATCGCGTTTTAAGAAGCATTAGAAAGCTATTGCTACGATACGTAGATATCTGCAAACGCTATTTCCTAGCGGGGAAGTGTCGCATTCACATTCATTTGAAGTGTAGACGAGGAATACATGACACTTCGCAAATCATGTTATATCTTACCATGAAACATAGAAATGAGATGCTATATCGCGTTTTAAGAAGCATTAGAAATCTATTGCGACGATACGTAGACATCTGCAAACGCTATTTCCTAGCGAGGAAGTGTCGCATTTACATTCATTTGAAGTGTAGACGAGGAATACATAACACTTCGCAAATCATATTACATCTTACCATGAAACATAGAAATGAGATGCGATATCGCGTTTTAAGAAGCATTAGAACTCTATTGCTACGATACCTAGACATCTGCAGACGCTATTTCCTGGCAAGGAAGTGTCGCATTTACATTCATTTGAAGTGTAGACGAGGAATACATAATACTTCGCAATGAATATTATATCTTATCATGAAACATAGATATGAGATGCAATATCTCGTTTTACGAAGCATTTGAACTCTATTGCTTCGATACGTAGACATCTGCAAACGCTATTTCCGTGCAAGGAAGTGTCGCATTTACATTCATCTGAAGTGTAGACGAGGAATACATAACAATTCGCAAATCATATTATATCTTACCATAAAACATAGAAATGAGATGCGATATCGCGTTTTAAGAAGCATCAGAAATCCATTGCTACGATACGTAGATATCTGCAAACGCTATTTCCTTGCAAGGAAGTGTCGCATTTACATTCATTTGAAGTGTAGACGAGGAATACATAACACTTCGCAAATCATATTATACCTTACCATGAAACATAGAAATGAGATGCGATATCGCGTTTCAAGAAGAATTAGAACACTATTGCTACGATAGGTAGACATTTGCAAACGCTATTTCCTTGCAAGGAAGTGTCGCATTTACATTCATTTGAACCGTAGACGAGGAAAAGCATAACACTTCGCAATGAATATTATATCTTATCATGAAGCATAGATATGAGATGCAATATCTCGTTTTAAGAAGCATTTGAACACTATTGCTTCGATACGTAGACATCTGCAAACGCTATTTCCTTGCAAGGAAGTGTCGCATTTACATTCATTTGAAGTGTAGACGAGGAATACATAACACTTCGCAAATCATATTATATCTTACCATGAAACATAGAAATGAGATGCGATATCGCGTTTTAACAAGCATTGGAACTCTAATGCTACGATAGGTAGACATCTGCAATCGCTATTTCCTTGCAAGGAAGTGTCGCATTTACATTCATTTGAAGTGCAGACGAGGAATACATAACACTTCGCAAATCATATTATATCTTACCATGAAACATAGAAATGACATGCGATATCGCCGTTTTAAGAAGCATTTGAACTCTATTGCTTCGATACGTAGACATCTGCAAACGCTATTTCCTAGCAAGGAAGTGTCGCATTTACATTCATTTGAAGTGTAGACAAGGAATACATAACACTTCGCAAATCATGTTATATCTTACCATGAAACATAGAAATGAGATGCGATATCGCGTTTTAGGAAGCATTAGAAAGCTATTGCTACGATACGTAGACATCTGCAAACGCTATTTCCTAGCGGGGAAGTATCGCATTCACATTCATTTGAAGTGTAGACGTGGAATACATGACACTTCGCAAATCATATTATATCTTACCATGAAACATAGAAATGAGATGCGATATCGCGTTTTAGGAAGCATTAGAAAGCTATTGCTACGATACGTAGACACCTGCAAACGCTATTTCCTTGCAAGGAAGTGCGCATTTACATTTAGTTGATGTGTAGACGAGGAATACATAACACTTCGCAAATCATATTATATCTTATCAGGAAACATAGATATGAGATGCAATATCTCGTTTTAAGAAGCATTTGAACTCTATTGCTTCGATACGTAGACATCTGCAAACGCTATTTCCTAGCGGGGAAGTATCGCATTCACATTCATTTGAAGCGTAGACGAGGAATACATGACACTTCGCAAATCATGTTATATCTTACCATGAAACATAGAAATGAGATGCGATATCGCGTTTTAAGAAGCATTAGAACTCTATTGCTACGATACCTAGACATCTGCAGACGCTATTTCCTGGCAAGGAAGTGTCGCATTTACATTCATTTGAAGTGTAGACGTGGAATACATAATACTTCGCAATGAATATTATATCTTATCATGAAACATAGATATGAGATGCAATATCTCGTTTTACGAAGCATTTGAACTCTATTGCTTCGATACGTAGACATCTGCAAACGGTGTTTCCTAGCAAGGATGTGTCGCATTTACATTCATTTTAGTGTAGACGAGGTATACATAACACATCGCAAATCATGTTATATCTTACCATGAAACATAGAAATGAGATGCGATATCGCGTTTTAAGAAGCATTAGAGAGCTATTGCTACGATACGTAGACATCTGCAAACGCTATTTCCTAGCGGGGAAGTATCGCATTCACATTCATTTGAAGCGTAGACGAGGAATACATGACACTTCGCAAATCATGTTATATCTTACCATGAAACATAGAAATGAGATGCGATATCGCGTTTTAAGAAGCATTAGAACTCTATTGCTACGATACCTAGACATCTGCAGACGCTATTTCCTGGCAAGGAAGTGTCGCATTTACATTCATTTGAAGTGTAGACGAGGAATACATAATACTTCGCAATGAATATTATATCTTATCATGAAACATAGATATGAGATGCAATATCTCGTTTTACGAAGCATTTGAACTCTATTGCTTCGATACGTAGACATCTGCAAACGCTATTTCCTTGCAAGGAAGTGTCGCATTTACATTCATCTGAAGTGTAGACGAGGAATACATAACACTTCGCAAATCATATTATATCTTACCATAAAACATAGAAATGAGATGCGATATCGCGTTTTAAGAAGCATCAGAAATCTATTGCTACGATACGTAGACATCTGCAAACGCTATTTCCTTGCAAGGAAGTGTCGCATTTACATTCATTTGAAGTGTAGACGAGGAATACATAACACTTCGCAAATCATACTATACCTTACCATGAAACATAGAAATGAGATGCGATATCGTGTTTTAAGAAGAATTAGAACACTAGTGCTACGATAGGTAGACATTTGCAAACGCTACTTCCTTGCAAGGAAGTGTCGCATTTACATTCATTTGAACCGTAGACGAGGAAAAGCATAACACTTCGCAATGAATATTATATCTTATCATGAAGCATAGATATGAGATGCAATATCTCGTTTTAAGAAGCATTTGAACACTATTGCTTCGACACGTAGACATCTGCAAACTCTATTTCCTTGCAAGGAAGTGTCGCATTTACATTCATTTGAAGTGTAGACGAGGAATACATCACACTTCGCAAATCATATTATATCTTACCATGAAACATAGAAATGAGATGCGATATCGCGTTTTAAGAAGCATTGGAACTCTAATGCTACGATAGGTAGACATCTGCAATCGCTATTTCCTTGCAAGGAAGTGTCGCATTTACATTCATTTGAAGTGTAGACGAGGAATACATAACACTTCGCAAATAATATTATATCTTACCATGAAACATAGAAATGAGATGCGATATCGCGTTTTAAGAAGCATTGGAACTCTAATGCTACGATAGGTAGACATCTGCAATCGCTATTTCCTTGCAAGGAAGTGTCGCATTTACATTCATTTGAAGTGTAGACGAGGAATACATAACACTTCGCAAATAATATTATATCTTACCATGAAACATAGAAATGAGATGCGATATCGCCGTTTTAAGAAGCATTAGAAAGCTATTGCTACGATACGTAGATATCTGCAAACGCTATTTCCTAGCGAGGAAGTATCGCATTCACATTCATTTGAAGTGTAGCCGAGGAATACATAACACTTCGCTAATCATGTTATATCTTACCATGAAACATAGAAATGAGATGCGATATCGCGTTTTAAGAAGCATTAGAAAGCTATTGCTACGATACGTAGACATCTGCAAACGCTATTTCCTAGCGGGGAAGTATCGCATTCACATTCATTTGAAGTGTAGACGAGGAATACATGACACTTCGCAAATCATGTTATATCTTACCATGAAACATAGAAATGAGATGCTATATCGCGTTTTAAGAAGCATTAGAAATCTATTGCTACGATACGTAGATATCTGCAAACGCTATTTCCTAGCGGGGAAGTATCGCATTCACATTCATTTGAAGTGTAGACGAGGAATACATGACACTTCGCAAATCATGTTATATCTTACCATGAAACATAGAAATGAGATGCGATATCGCGTTTTAAGAAGCATTAGAAAGCTATTGCTACGATACGTAGACATCTGCAAACGCTATTTCCTAGCGGGGAAGTATCGCATTCACATTCATTTGAAGCGTAGACGAGGAATACATGACACTTCGCAAATCATGTTATATCTTACCATGAAACATAGAAATGAGATGCGCGTTTTAGGAAGCATTAGAAAGCTATTGCTACGATACGTAGACATCAGCAAACGCTGTTTCCTAGCGAGGAAGTATCGCATTCACATTCATTTGAAGTGTAGACGAGGAATACATAACACTCCGCAAATCATGTTATATCTTACCATGAAACATAGAAATGAGATGCGATATCGCGTTTTAAGAAGCATTAGAAAGCTATTGCTACGATACGTAGATATCTGCAAACGCTATTTCCTAGCGGGGAAGTATCGCATTCACATTCATTTGAAGTGTAGACGAGGAATACATGACACTTCGCAAATCATGTTATATCTTACCATGAAACATAGAAATGAGATGCTATATCGCGTTTTAAGAAGCATTAGAAATCTATTGCGACGATACGTAGACATCTGCAAACGCTATTTCCTAGCGAGGAAGTGTCGCATTTACATTCATTTGAAGTGTAGACGAGGAATACATAACACTTCGCAATGAATATTATATCTTATGATGAAACATAGATATGAGATGCAATATCTCGTTTTACGAAGCATTTGAACTCTATTGCTTCGATACGTAGACATCTGCAAACGCTATTTCCTTGCAAGGAAGTGTCGCATTTACATTCATTTGAAGTGTAGACGAGGAATACATAACACTTCGCAAATCATATTATATCTTACCATGAAACATAGAAATGACATGCGATATCGCCGTTTTAAGAAGCATTTGAACTCTATTGCTTCGATACGTAGACATCTGCAAACGCTATTTCCTAGCAAGGAAGTGTCGCATTTACATTCATTTGAAGTGTAGACAAGGAATACATAACACTTCGCAAATCATGTTATATCTTACCATGAAACATAGAAATGAGATGCGATATCGCGTTTTAGGCAGCATTAGAAAGCTATTGCTACAATACGTGGACATCTGCAAACGCTATTTCCTAGCGAGGAAGTATCGCATTCACATTCATTTGAAGTGTAGCCGAGGAATACATAACACTTCGCTAATCATGTTATATCTTACCATGAAACATAGAAATGAGATGCGATATCGCGTTTTAAGAAGCATTAGAAAGCTATTGCTACGATACGTAGACATCTGCAAACGCTATTTCCTAGCGGGGAAGTATCGCATTCACATTCATTTGAAGTGTAGGCGAGGAATACATGACACTTCGCAAATCATGTTATATCTTACCATGAAACACAGAAATGAGATGCGATATCGCGTTTTAGGAAGCATTAGAAAGCTAATGCTACGATACGTAGACATCTGCAAACGCTATTTCCTAGCGGGGAAGTATCGCATTCACATTCATTTGAAGTGTAGACGAGGAATACATGACACTTCGCAAATCATGTTATATCTTACCATGAAACATAGAAATGAGATGCGATATCGCGTTTTAGGAAGCATTAGAAAGCTATTGCTACGATACGTAGACATCTGCAAACGCTATTTCCTTGCAAGGAAGTGCGCATTTACATTTAGTTGATGTGTAGACGAGGAATACATAACACTTCGCAAATCATATTATATCTTACCATGAAACATAGAAATGAGATGCGATATCGCGTTTTAAGAAGCATTAGAACTCTATTGCTACGAAACGTAGACATCTGCAAACGCTATTTCCTAGCAAGGAAGTGTCGCATTTACATTCATTTGAAGTGTAGACAAGGAATACATAACACTTCGCAAATCATGTTATATCTTACCATGAAACATAGAAATGAGATGCGATATCGCGTTTTAGGAAGCATTAGAAAGCTATTGCTACGATACGTGGACATCTGCAAACGCTATTTCCTAGCGAGGAAGTATCGCATTCACATTCATTTGAAGTGTAGCCGAGGAATACATAACACTTCGCTAATCATGTTATATCTTACCATGAAACATAGAAATGAGATGCGATATCGCGTTTTAAGAAGCATTAGAAAGCTATTGCTACGATACGTAGACATCTGCAGACGCTATTTCCTAGCCAGGAAGTGTCGCATTTACATTCATTTGAAGTGTAGACGAGGAATACACAACACTTCGCAAATCATATTATATCTTACCATGAAACATAGAAATGAGATGCGATGTCTCGTTTTAAGAAGCATTAGAAATCTATTGCTACGATACGTAGACATCTGCAAACGCCATTTCCTAGCGAGGAAGTGTCGCATTCACATTCATTTGAAGTGTAGGCGAGGAATACATAACACTTCGCAATGAATATTACATCCTATCATGAAACATAGAATTAAGATGCGATATCTTGTTTTAGGAAGCATTTGAACTCTATTGCTTCGATACGTGGACATCTGCAAACGCTATTTCCTTGCAAGGAAGGGTCGCATTTACATTCATTTGAAGTGTAGACGAGGAATACATGATACTTCGCAAATCATATTATATCTTACCATGAAACATAGAGATGAGATGCGATATCGCGTTTTAAGAAGCATTTGAACACAATTGCTTCGATACGTAGACATCTGCAAACGCTATTTCCTTGCAAGGAAGTGTCGCATTTACATTTATTTGTAGTGTAGACGAGGAATACATGACACTTCGCAAATCATAGTATATCTTACCATGAAACATAGAAATGAGATTCGATATGGCGTTTTAAGTAGCATTAGAAAGCTATTGCTACGATACGTAGACATCTGCAAACGCTATTTCCTTGCAAGGAAGTGCGCATTTACATTCATCTGAAGTGTAGACGAGGAATACATAACAATTCGCAAATCATATTATATCTTACCATAAAACATAGAAATGAGATGCGATATCGCGTTTTAAGAAGCATTTGAACTCTATTGCTTCGATACGTAGACATCTGCAAACGCTATTTCCTAGCGAGGAAGTGTCGCATTTACATTCATTTGAAGTGTAGACGAGGAATACATAACACTTCGCAACGAATATTATATCTTATCATGAAACATAGATATGAGATGCAATATCTCGTTTTACGAAGCATTTGAACTCTATTGCTTCGATACGTAGACATCTGCAAACGCTATTTCCTTGCAAGGAAGTGTCGCATTTACATTCATCTGAAGTGTAGACGAGGAATACATAACAATTCGCAAATCATATTATATCTTACCATAAAACATAAAAATGAGATGCGATATCGCGTTTTAAGAAGCATCAGAAATCCATTGCTACGATACGTAGACATCTGCAAACGCTATTTCCTTGCAAGGAAGTGTCGCATTTACATTCATTTGAAGTGTAGACGAGGAATACATAACACTTCGCAAATCATATTATACCTTACCATGAAACATAGAAATGAGATGCGATATCGCGTTTTAAGAAGAAGTAGAACACTATTGCTACGATAGGTAGACATTTGCAAACGCTATTTCCTTGCAAGGAAGTGTCGCATTTACATTCATTTGAACCGTAGACGAGGAAAAGCATAACACTTCGCAATGAATATTATATCTTATCATGAAGCATAGATATGAGATGCAATATCTCGTTTTAAGAAGCATTTGAACACTATTGCTTCGATACGTAGACATCTGCAAACGCTATTTCCTTGCAAGGAAGTGTCGCATTTACATTCATTTGAAGTGTAGACGAGGAATACATAACACTTCGCAAATCATATTATATCTTGCCATGAAACATAGAAATGAGATGCGATATCGCGTTTTAAGAAGCATTGGAACTCTAATGCTACGATAGGTAGACATCTGCAATCGCTATTTCCTTGCAAGGAAGTGTCGCATTTACATTCATTTGAAGTGTAGACGAGGAATACATAACACTTCGCAAATCATATTATATCTTACCATGAAACATAGAAATGACATGCGATATCGCCGTTTTAAGAAGCATTTGAACTCTATTGCTTCGATACGTAGACATCTGCAAACGCTATTTCCTAGCAAGGAAGTGTCGCATTTACATTCATTTGAAGTGTAGACAAGGAATACATAACACTTCGCAAATCATGTTATATCTTACCATGAAACATAGAAATGAGATGCGATATCGCGTTTTAGGAAGCATTAGAAAGCTATTGCTACGATACGTGGACATCTGCAAACGCTATTTCCTAGCGAGGAAGTATCGCATTTGCATTCATTTGAATCGTAGACGAGGAATGCATAACACTTCGCAATGAATATTATATCTTATCAGGAAACATAGATATGAGATGCGATATCTCGTTTTAAGAAGCATTTGAACTCTATTGCTTCGATACGTAGACATCTGCAAACGCTATTTCCTAGCAAGGAAGTGTCGCATTTACATTCATTTGAAGTGTAGGCGAGGGATACATAACACTTCGCAATGAATATTACATCCTATCATGAAACATAGAATTGAGATGCGATATCTTGTTTTAGGAAGCATTTGAACTCTATTGCTTCGATACGTGGACATCTTCAAACGCTATTTCCTTGCAAGGAAGAGTCGCATTTACATTCATTTGAAGTGTAGACGAGGAATACACAATACTTCGCAAATCATACTATATCTTACCATGAAACATAGAAATGAGATGCGATATCGCGTTTTAAAAATCATAAGAACTCTATTGCTACGATACGTAGACATCTGCAAACGCTATTTCCTTGCAAGGAAGTGTCGCATTTGCATTCATTTGAATCGTAGACGAGGAATGCATTACACTTAGCAATGAATATTATATCTTATCAGGAAACATAGATATGAGATGCAATATCTCGTTTTAAGAAGCATTTGAACTTTATTGCTTCGATACGTAGACACCTGCAAACGCTATTTCCTAGCAAGGAAGTGTCGCATTTACATTCATTTGAAGTGTAGGCGAGGAATACATAACACTTCGCAATGAATATTACATCTTATCATGAAATATAGAATTGAGATGCGATATCTTGTTTTAAGAAGCATTTGACCTCTATTGCTTCGATACGCAGACATCTGCAAACGCTATTTCCTAGCAAGGAAGTGTCGCATTTACATCCATTTGAATCGTAGACGAGGAATGCATAACACTTCGCAAATCATATTATATCTTACCATGAAACATGGAAATGAGATGCGATATCGCGTTTTAAGAAGCATTAGAACTCTATTGCTACGATACCTAGACATCTGCAGACGCTATTTCCTAGCAAGGAAGTGTCGCATTTACATTCGTTTGAAATGTAGACGAGGAGTACATGATACTTCGCAAATCATATTATATCATACCATGAAACATAGAAATGAGATGCTATATCGCGTTTTAAGAAGCATTAGAACTCTATTGCTACGATACCTAGACATCTTCAGATGCTATTTCCTAGCAAGGAAGTGTCGCATTTACATTCATTTGAAGTGTAGAGGAGGAATACACAACACTTCGCAAATCATATTATATCTTACCATGAAACATAGAAATGAGATGCGATGACTCGTTTTAAGAAGCATTAGAAATCTATTGCTACGATACGTAGACATCTGCAAACGCCATTTCCTAGCGAGGAAGTGTCGCATTCACATTCATTTGAAGTGTAGGCGAGGAATACATAACACTTCGCAATGAATATTACATCCTATCATGAAACATAGAATTAAGATGCGATATCTTGTTTTAGGAAGCATTTGAACTCTATTGCTTCGATACGTGGACATCTGCAAACGCTATTTCCTTGCAAGGAAGGGTCGCATTTACATTCATTTGAAGTGTAGACGAGGAATACATGATACTTCGCAAATCATATTATATCTTACCATGAAACATAGAGATGAGATGCGATATCGCGTTTTAAGAAGCATTTGAACACAATTGCTTCGATACGTAGACATCTGCAAACGCTATTTCCTTGCAAGGAAGTGTCGCATTTACATTTATTTGTAGTGTAGACGAGGAATACATGACACTTCGCAAATCATAGTATATCTTACCATGAAACATAGAAATGAGATTCGATATGGCGTTTTAAGTAGCATTAGAAAGCTATTGCTACGATACGTAGACATCTGCAAACGCTATTTCCTTGCAAGGAAGTGCGCATTTACATTTAGTTGATGTGTAGACGAGGAATACATAACACTTCGCAAACCATATTATATCTTACCATGAAACATAGAAATGAGATGCGATATCGCGTTTTAGAAAGCATTTGAACTCTATTGCTTCGATACGTAGACATCTGCAAACGCTATTTCCTAGCAAGGAAGTGTCGCATTTACATTCATTTGAAGTGTAGACGAGGAATACATCACACTTCGCAAATCATATTATATCTCACCATGAAACATAGAAATGAGATGCGATATCGCGTTTTAAGAAGCATAAGAACTCTATTGCTACGATACCTAGACATCTGCAGATGCTATTTCCCAGCAAGGAAGTATCGCATTCACATTCATTTGAAGTGTAGACAAGGAATACATAACACTTCGCAAATCATGATATATCTTACCATGAAACATAGAATTGAGATGCGATATCGCGTTTTAAGAACATATGAACTCTATTACTACTAGACGTAGACATCTGCAATCGCTATTTCCTTGCAAGGAAGTGTCGCATTTACATTCATTTGAAGTGCAGGCGAGGAATACATCACACATCGCAAATCATATTATATCTTACCATGAAACATAGAAATGAGATGCGATATCGCGTTTTAAAAAGCATTAGAACTCTATTGCTACGATACGTTGACATCTGCAAACGCTATTTCCTTGCAAGGAAATGTCGCATTTACATTCATTTGAATCGTAGACGAGGAATGCATAACACTTCTCAATGAATATTATATCTTATCAGGAAACATAGATATGAGATGCAATATCTCGTTTTAAGAATCATATGAACTCTATTGCTACGAGACGTAGACATTTGCAAACGCTATTTCCTAGCAAAGAAGTGTCGCATTTACATTCATTTGAAGTGTAGACGAGGAACACATAACACTTCGCAAATCATATTATATCTTACTATGAAACATAGAAATGAGATGCGATGTCGCGTTTTAAGAATCATAAGAAATCTATTGCTACGATACGTAGACATCTGCAAACGCTATTTCCTTGCATGGAAGTGTCGCATTTACATTCATGCATTACACTTCGCAATGAATATTATATCTTATCAGGAAACATAGATATGAGATGCAATATCTCGTTTTAGGAAGCATTTGAACTCTATTGGTTCGATACGTAGACATCTGCAAACGCTATTTCCTAGCGAGGAAGTATCGCATTCACATTCATTTGAAGTGTAGACGAGGAATACATAACACTTCGAAAATCATGTTATATCTTACCATGAAACATAGAAATGAGATGCGATATCGCGTTTTAAGAAGCATTAGAACACTATTGCTACGATAGGTAGACATTTGCAAACGCTATTTCCTAGGAAAGAAGTCTCGCATTTACATTCATTTGAAGTATAGGCGAGGAATACATAACACTTCGCAAATAATATTACATCTTACCATGAAACATAGAAATGAGATGCGATATCGCATTTTAGGAAGCATTAGAACTCTATTGCTACGGTACGTAGACTTCTGCAAACGCTATTTCCTTGCAAGGAAGTGTCGCATTTACATTCATTTGAAGTGTAGACGAGGAATACATAACACTTCGCAAATCATATTATATCTTACCATGAAACATAGAAATGAGATGCGACATCGCGTTTTAAGAAGCATTAGAACTCTATTGCTACGATACCTAGACATCTGCAGACGCTATTTCCTAGCAAGGAAGTGTCGCATTTACATTCACTTGAAATGTAGACGAGGAATACATGATACTTCGCAAATCATATTATATCATACCATGAAACATAGAAATGAGTTGCGATATCGCGTTTTAAGAAGCATTAGAACTCTATTGCTACGATACCTAGACATCTGCAGACGCTATTTCCTAGCAAGGAAGTGTCGCATTTACATTCATTTGAAGTGTAGACGAGGAATACATGATACTTCGCAAATCATATTATATCATACCATGAAACATGGAAATGAGATGCGATATCGCGTTTTAAGAAGCATGAGAACTCTATTGCTACGATACCTAGACATCTGCAGATGCTATTTCCTAGCAAGGAAGTGTCGCATTTACATTCATTTGAAGTGTAGACGAGGAATACATGATACTTCGCAAATCATATTATATCATACCATGAAACATGGAAATGAGATGCGATATCGCGTTTTAAGAAGCATTAGAACTCTATTGCTACGATACCTAGACATCTGCAGATGCCATTTCCTAGCAAGGAAGTGTCGCATTTACATTCATTTGAAGTGTAGACGAGGAATACATGATACTTCGCAAATCATATTATATCTTACCATGAAACATAGAAATGAGATGCGATATCGCGTTTTAAGAATCATAAGAACTCTACTGCTACGATACCTAGACATCTGCAAACGCTATTTCCTCGCAAGGAAGTGTCGCATTTACATTCATTTGAATCGTAGACGAGGAATGCATAACACATCGCAATGAATATTATATCTTATCAGGAAATATAGATATGAGATGCAATATCTCGTTTTAAGAAGCATTTGAACTCTATTGCTTCGATACGTAGACATCTGCAAACGCTATTTCCTAGCAAGGAAGTGTCGCATTTACATTCATTTGAAGTGTAGACGAGGATTACATAACACTTCGCAAATCATATTATATCTTACCATGAAACATAGAAATGAGATGCGATATCGCGTTTTAAGAATCATAAGAACTCTATTGCTACGATACGTTGACATCTGCAAACGCTATTTCCTTGCAAGGAAGTGCGCATTTACATTTAGTTGATGTGTAGACGAGGAATACATAACACTTCGCAAATCATATTATATCTTACCATGAAACATAGAAATGAGATACGATATCGCGTTTCAAGAAGCATTAGAACACTATTGCTACGATAGGTAGACATTTGCAAACGCTATTTCCTAGCAAAGAAGTCTCGCATTTACATTCATTTGAAGTATAGGCGAGGAATACATAACACTTCGCAAATAATATTACATCTTACCATGAAACATAGAAATGAGATGCGATATCGCGTTTTAAGAAGCATTAGAACTCTATTGCTACGATACGTAGACTTCTGCAATCGCTATTTCCTAGCAAGGAAGTGTCGCATTTACATTCATTTGAATCGTAGGCGAGGAATGCATAACACTTCGCAATGAATATTATATCTTATCATGAAACATAGATATGAGATGCAATATCTCGTTTTAAGAAGCATTTGAACTCTATTGCTTCGATACGTAGACATCTGAAAACGCTATTTCCTTGCAAGGAAGTGTCGCATTTACATTCATTTGAAGTGTAGACAAGGAATACATGACACTTCGCAAATCATATTATATCTTACCATGAAACATAGAAATGAGATTCGACATCGCGTTTTAAGAAGCATTAGAAAGCTATTGCTACCATACGTAGACATCTGCAAACGCTATTTCCTAGCGAGGAAGTATCGCATTCACATTCATTTGAAGTGTAGACAAGGAATACATAACACTTCGCAAATCATGTTATATCTTACCATGAAACATAGAAATGAGATGCGATATCGCGTTTTAAGTAGCATTAGAACTCTATTGCTACGATACCTAGAAATCTGCAGATGCTATTTCCTAGCAAGGAAGTGTCGCATTTGCATTCAATTGAAGTGTAGACGAGGAATACATTATACTTCGCAAATCATATTATATCTTACCATGAAACATAGAAATGAGATGCGATATCGCGTTTTAAGAATCACAAGAACTCTATTGCTACGATACGTAGACATCTGCAAACGCTATTTCCTTGCAAGGAAGTGTCGCATTTACATTCATTTGAAGCGTAGACGAGGAATGCATAACACTTCGCAATGAATATTATATCTTATCAGGAAATATAGATATGAGATGCAATATCTCGTTTTAAGAAGCATTTGAACTCTATTGCTTCGATACGTAGACATCTGCAAACGCTATTTCCTTGCAAGGAAGTGTCGCATTTACATTCATTTGAAGTGTAGACGAGGAATACATAACACTTCGCAAATCATATTATATCTTACCATGAAACATAGAAATGAGATGCGACATCGCGTTCTAAGAAGCATTAGAACACTACTGCTACGATAGGTAGACATTTGCAAACGCTATTTCCTTGCAAGGAAGTGTCGCATTTACATTCATTTGAAGTGTAGACGAGGAATACATAACACTCCGCAAATCATATTATATCTTACCATGAAACATAGAAATGAGATGCGATATCGCGTTTTAAGAATCATAAGAACTCTACTGCTACGATACCTAGACATCTGCAAACGCTATTTCCTCGCAAGGAAGTGTCGCATTTACATTCATTTGAATCGTAGACGAGGAATGCATAACACATCGCAATGAATATTATATCTTATCAGGAAATATAGATATGAGATGCAATATCTCGTTTTAAGAAGCATTTGAACTCTATTGCTTCGATACGTAGACATCTGCAAACGCTATTTCCTAGCAAGGAAGTGTCGCATTTACATTCATTTGAAGTGTAGACGAGGATTACATAACACTTCGCAAATCATATTATATCTTACCATGAAACATTGAAATGAGATGCGATATCGCGTTTTAAGAATCATAAGAACTCTATTGCTACGATACGTTGACATCTGCAAACGCTATTTCCTTGCAAGGAAGTGCGCATTTACATTTAGTTGATGTGTAGACGAGGAATACATAACACTTCGCAAATCATATTATATCTTACCATGAAACATAGAAATGAGATACGATATCGCGTTTCAAGAAGCATTAGAACACTATTGCTACGATAGGTAGACATTTGCAAACGCTATTTCCTAGCAAAGAAGTCTCGCATTTACATTCATTTGAAGTATAGGCGAGGAATACATAACACTTCGCAAATAATATTACATCTTACCATGAAACATAGAAATGAGATGCGATATCGCGTTTTAAGAAGCATTAGAACTCTATTGCTACGATACGTAGACTTCTGCAATCGCTATTTCCTAGCAAGGAAGTGTCGCATTTACATTCATTTGAATCGTAGGCGAGGAATGCATAACACTTCGCAATGAATATTATATCTTATCATGAAACATAGATATGAGATGCAATATCTCGTTTTAAGAAGCATTTGAACTCTATTGCTTCGATACGTAGACATCTGAAAACGCTATTTCCTTGCAAGGAAGTGTCGCATTTACATTCATTTGAAGTGTAGACAAGGAATACATGACACTTCGCAAATCATATTATATCTTACCATGAAACATAGAAATGAGATTCGACATCGCGTTTTAAGAAGCATTAGAAAGCTATTGCTACCATACGTAGACATCTGCAAACGCTATTTCCTAGCGAGGAAGTATCGCATTCACATTCATTTGAAGTGTAGACAAGGAATACATAACACTTCGCAAATCATGTTATATCTTACCATGAAACATAGAAATGAGATGCGATATCGCGTTTTAAGTAGCATTAGAACTCTATTGCTACGATACCTAGAAATCTGCAGATGCTATTTCCTAGCAAGGAAGTGTCGCATTTACATTCAATTGAAGTGTAGACGAGGAATACATTATACTTCGCAAATCATATTATATCTTACCATGAAACATAGAAATGAGATGCGATATCGCGTTTTAAGAATCACAAGAACTCTATTGCTACGATACGTAGACATCTGCAAACGCTATTTCCTTGCAAGGAAGTGTCGCATTTACATTCATTTGAAGCGTAGACGAGGAATACATAACACTCCGCAAATCATATTATATCTTACCATGAAACATAGAAATGAGATGCGACATCGCGTTCTAAGAAGCATTAGAACACTACTGCTACGATAGGTAGACATTTGCAAACGCTATTTCCTTGCAAGGAAGTGTCGCATTTACATTCATTTGAAGTGTAGACGAGGAATACATAACACTCCGCAAATCATATTATATCTTACCATGAAACATAGAAATGAGATGCGATATCGCGTTTTAAGAATCATAAGAACTCTACTGCTACGATACCTAGACATCTGCAAACGCTATTTCCTCGCAAGGAAGTGTCGCATTTACATTCATTTGAATCGTAGACGAGGAATGCATAACACATCGCAATGAATATTATATCTTATCAGGAAATATAGATATGAGATGCAATATCTCGTTTTAAGAAGCATTTGAACTCTATTGCTTCGATACGTAGACATCTGCAAACGCTATTTCCTAGCAAGGAAGTGTCGCATTTACATTCATTTGAAGTGTAGACGAGGATTACATAACACTTCGCAAATCATATTATATCTTACCATGAAACATAGAAATGAGATGCGATATCGCGTTTTAAGAATCATAAGAACTCTATTGCTACGATACGTTGACATCTGCAAACGCTATTTCCTTGCAAGGAAGTGCGCATTTACATTTAGTTGATGTGTAGACGAGGAATACATAACACTTCGCAAATCATATTATATCTTACCATGAAACATAGAAATGAGATACGATATCGCGTTTCAAGAAGCATTAGAACACTATTGCTACGATAGGTAGACATTTGCAAACGCTATTTCCTAGCAAAGAAGTCTCGCATTTACATTCATTTGAAGTATAGGCGAGGAATACATAACACTTCGCAAATAATATTACATCTTACCATGAAACATAGAAATGAGATGCGATATCGCGTTTTAAGAAGCATTAGAACTCTATTGCTACGATACGTAGACTTCTGCAATCGCTATTTCCTAGCAAGGAAGTGTCGCATTTACATTCATTTGAATCGTAGGCGAGGAATGCATAACACATCGCAATGAATATTATATCTTATCATGAAACATAGATATGAGATGCAATATCTCGTTTTAAGAAGCATTTGAACTCTATTGCTTCGATACGTAGACATCTGAAAACGCTATTTCCTTGCAAGGAAGTGTCGCATTTACATTCATTTGAAGTGTAGACAAGGAATACATGACACTTCGCAAATCATATTATATCTTACCATGAAACATAGAAATGAGATTCGACATCGCGTTTTAAGAAGCATTAGAAAGCTATTGCTACCATACGTAGACATCTGCAAACGCTATTTCCTAGCGAGGAAGTATCGCATTCACATTCATTTGAAGTGTAGACAAGGAATACATAACACTTCGCAAATCATGTTATATCTTACCATGAAACATAGAAATGAGATGCGATATCGCGTTTTAAGTAGCATTAGAACTCTATTGCTACGATACCTAGAAATCTGCAGATGCTATTTCCTAGCAAGGAAGTGTCGCATTTACATTCAATTGAAGTGTAGACGAGGAATACATTATACTTCGCAAATCATATTATATCTTACCATGAAACATAGAAATGAGATGCGATATCGCGTTTTAAGAATCACAAGAACTCTATTGCTACGATACGTAGACATCTGCAAACGCTATTTCCTTGCAAGGAAGTGTCGCATTTACATTCATTTGAAGCGTAGACGAGGAATGCATAACACTTCGCAATGAATATTATATCTTATCAGGAAATATAGATATGAGATGCAATATCTCGTTTTAAGAAGCATTTGAACTCTATTGCTTCGATACGTAGACATCTGCAAACGCTATTTCCTTGCAAGGAAGTGTCGCATTTACATTCATTTGAACTGTAGACGAGGAATACATAACACTTCGCAAATCATATTATATCTTACCATGAAACATAGAAATGAGATGCGATATCGCGTTTTAAGAATCATATGAACTCTATTGCTACGAGACGTAGACATCTGCAATCGCTATTTCCTTGCAAGGAAGTGTCGCATTTACATTCATTTGAAGTGTAGACGAGGAATACATAACACTTCGCAAATCATATTATATTTTACCATGAAACATAGAAATGAGATGCGATATCGCGTTTTAAGAAGCATTAGAACTCTATTGCTACGATACCTAGACATCTGCAAACGCTATTTCCTTGCAAAGAAGTGTCGCATTTACATTCATTTGAAGTGTAGACGAGGAATACATAACACTTCGCAAATCATATTATATCTTACCATAAAACATAGAAATGAGATGCGGTATCGCGTTTTAAGAATCATAAGAACTATATTGTTACGATACGTTGACATCTGCAAACGCTATTTCCTTGCAAGGAAGTGCGCATTTACATTTAGTTGATGTGTAGACGAGGAATAGATAACACTTCGCAAATCATAATATATCTTACCATGAAACATAGAAATGAGATGCGATATCGCGTTTTAAGAAGCATTAGAACTCTATTGCTACGATATGTAGACATCTGCAAACGCTATTTCCTTGCAATGAAGTGTCGCACTTACATTCATTTGAAGTGTAGACGAGGAATACATGATACTTCGCAAATCATATTATATCATACCATGAAACATGGAAATGAGATGCGATATCGCGTTTTAAGAAGCATTAGAACTCTATTGCTACGATACCTAGAAATCTGCAGATGCTATTTCCTAGCAAGGAAGTGTCGCATTTACATTCAATTGAAGTGTAGACGAGGAATACATTATACTTCGCAAATCATATTATATCTTACCATGAAACATAGAAATGAGATGCGATATCGCGTTTTAAGAATCACAAGAACTCTATTGCTACGATACGTAGACATCTGCAAACGCTATTTCCTTGCAAGGAAGTGTCGCATTTACATTCATTTGAAGCGTAGACGAGGAATGCATAACACTTCGCAATGAATATTATATCTTATCAGGAAATATAGATATGAGATGCAATATCTCGTTTTAAGAAGCATTTGAACTCTATTGCTTCGATACGTAGACATCTGCAAACGCTATTTCCTTGCAAGGAAGTGTCGCATTTACATTCATTTGAACTGTAGACGAGGAATACATAACACTTCGCAAATCATATTATATCTTACCATGAAACATAGAAATGAGATGCGATATCGCGTTTTAAGAATCATATGAACTCTATTGCTACGAGACGTAGACATCTGCAATCGCTATTTCCTTGCAAGGAAGTGTCGCATTTACATTCATTTGAAGTGTAGACGAGGAATACATAACACTTCGCAAATCATATTATATTTTACCATGAAACATAGAAATGAGATGCGATATCGCGTTTTAAGAAGCATTAGAACTCTATTGCTACGATACCTAGACATCTGCAAACGCTATTTCCTTGCAAAGAAGTGTCGCATTTACATTCATTTGAAGTGTAGACGAGGAATACATAACACTTCGCAAATCATATTATATCTTACCATAAAACATAGAAATGAGATGCGGTATCGCGTTTTAAGAATCATAAGAACTATATTGTTACGATACGTTGACATCTGCAAACGCTATTTCCTTGCAAGGAAGTGCGCATTTACATTTAGTTGATGTGTAGACGAGGAATAGATAACACTTCGCAAATCATAATATATCTTACCATGAAACATAGAAATGAGATGCGATATCGCGTTTTAAGAAGCATTAGAACTCTATTGCTACGATATGTAGACATCTGCAAACGCTATTTCCTTGCAATGAAGTGTCGCACTTACATTCATTTGAAGTGTAGACGAGGAATACATGATACTTCGCAAATCATATTATATCATACCATGAAACATGGAAATGAGATGCGATATCGCGTTTTAAGAAGCATTAGAACTCTATTGCTACGATACCTAGACATCTGCAGATGCCATTTCCTAGCAAGGAAGTGTCGCATTTACATTCATTTGAAGTGTAGACGAGGAATACATGATACTTCGCAAATCATATTATATCTTACCATGAAACATAGAAATGAGATGCGATATCGCGTTTTAAGAAGCATTAGAACTCTATTGCTACGATACGTAGACTCCTGCAAACGCCATTTCCTAGCAAGGAAGTGTCGCATTTACATTCATTTGAATCGTAGACGAGGAATGCATAACACATCGCAATGAATATTATATCTTATCAGAAAATATAGATATGAGATGCAATATCTCGTTTTAAGAAGCATTTGAACTCTATTGCTTCGATACGTAGACATCTGCAAACGCTATTTCCTAGCAAGGAAGTGTCGCATTTACATTCATTTGAAGTGTAGACGAGGATTACATAACACTTCGCAAATCATATTATATCTTACCATGAAACATAGAAATGAGATGCGATATCGCGTTTTAAGAAGCATTAGAACTCTATTGCTACGATACGTAGACTTCTGCAATCGCTATTTCCTAGCAAGTAAGTGTCGCATTTACATTCATTTGAATCGTAGGCGAGGAATGCATAACACTTCGCAATGAATATTATATCTTATCATGAAACATAGATATGAGATGCAATATCTCGTTTTAAGAAGCATTTGAACTCTATTGCTTCGATACGTAGACATCTGAAAACGATATTTCCTTGCAAGGAAGTGTCGCAATTACATTCATTTGAAGTGTAGACGAGGAATACATAACACTTCGCAAATCATATTATATCTTACCATGAAACATAGAAATGAGATGCGACATCGCGTTCGAAGAAGCATTAGAACACTACTGCTACGATAGGTAGACATTTGCAAACGCTATTTCCTTGCAAGGAAGTGTCGCATTTACATTCATTTGAAGTGTAGACGAGGAATACATAACACTCCGCAAATCATATTATATCTTACCATGAAACATAGAAATGAGATGCGATATCGCGTTTTAAGAATCATAAGAACTCTACTGCTACGATACCTAGACATCTGCAAACGCTATTTCCTCGCAAGGAAGTGTCGCATTTACATTCATTTGAATCGTAGACGAGGAATGCATAACACATCGCAATGAATATTATATCTTATCAGGAAATATAGATATGAGATGCAATATCTCGTTTTAAGAAGCATTTGAACTCTATTGCTTCGATACGTAGACATCTGCAAACGCTATTTCCTAGCAAGGAAGTGTCGCATTTACATTCATTTGAAGTGTAGACGAGGATTACATAACACTTCGCAAATCATATTATATCTTACCATGAAACATAGAAATGAGGTGCGATATCGCGTTTTAAGAATCATAAGAACTCTATTGCTACGATACGTTGACATCTGCAAACGCTATTTCCTTGCAAGGAAGTGCGCATTTACATTTAGTTGATGTGTAGACGAGGAATACATAACACTTCGCAAATCATATTATATCTTACCATGAAACATAGAAATGAGATACGATATCGCGTTTCAAGAAGCATTAGAACACTATTGCTACGATAGGTAGACATTTGCAAACGCTATTTCCTAGCAAAGAAGTCTCGCATTTACATTCATTTGAAGTATAGGCGAGGAATACATAACACTTCGCAAATAATATTACATCTTACCATGAAACATAGAAATGAGATGCGATATCGCGTTTTAAGAAGCATTAGAACTCTATTGCTACGATACGTAGACTTCTGCAATCGCTATTTCCTAGCAAGGAAGTGTCGCATTTACATTCATTTGAATCGTAGGCGAGGAATGCATAACACTTCGCAATGAATATTATATCTTATCATGAGACATAGATATGAGATGCAATATCTCGTTTAAAAGAAGCATTTGAACTCTATTGCTTCGATACGTAGACATCTGAAAACGCTATTTCCTTGCAAGGAAGTGTCGCATTTACATTCATTTGAAGTGTAGACAAGGAATACATGACACTTCGCAAATCATATTATATCTTACCATGAAACATAGAAATGAGATTCGACATCGCGTTTTAAGAAGCATTAGAAAGCTATTGCTACCATACGTAGACATCTGCAAACGCTATTTCCTAGCGAGGAAGTATCGCATTCACATTCATTTGAAGTGTAGACAAGGAATACATAACACTTCGCAAATCATGTTATATCTTACCATGAAACATAGAAATGAGATGCGATATCGCGTTTTAAGTAGCATTAGAACTCTATTGCTACGATACCTAGAAATCTGCAGATGCTATTTCCTAGCAAGGAAGTGTCGCATTTACATTCAATTGAAGTGTAGACGAGGAATACATTATACTTCGCAAATCATATTATATCTTACCATGAAACATAGAAATGAGATGCGATATCGCGTTTTAAGAATCACAAGAACTCTATTGCTACGATACGTAGACATCTGCAAACGCTATTTCCTTGCAAGGAAGTGTCGCATTTACATTCATTTGAAGCGTAGACGAGGAATGCATAACACTTCGCAATGAATATTATATCTTATCAGGAAATATAGATATGAGATGCAATATCTCGTTTTAAGAAGCATTTGAACTCTATTGCTTCGATACGTAGACATCTGCAAACGCTATTTCCTTGCAAGGAAGTGTCGCATTTACATTCATTTGAACTGTAGACGAGGAATACATAACACTTCGCAAATCATATTATATCTTACCATGAAACATAGAAATGAGATGCGATATCGCGTTTTAAGAATCATATGAACTCTATTGCTACGAGACGTAGACATCTGCAATCGCTATTTCCTTGCAAGGAAGTGTCGCATTTACATTCATTTGAAGTGTAGACGAGGAATACATAACACTTCGCAAATCATATTATATTTTACCATGAAACATAGAAATGAGATGCGATATCGCGTTTTAAGAAGCATTAGAACTCTATTGCTACGATACCTAGACATCTGCAAACGCTATTTCCTTGCAAAGAAGTGTCGCATTTACATTCATTTGAAGTGTAGACGAGGAATACATAACACTTCGCAAATCATATTATATCTTACCATAAAACATAGAAATGAGATGCGGTATCGCGTTTTAAGAATCATAAGAACTATATTGCTACGATACGTTGACATCTGCAAACGCTATTTCCTTGCAAGGAAGTGCGCATTTACATTTAGTTGATGTGTAGACGAGGAATAGATAACACTTCGCAAATCATATTATATCTTACCATGAAACATAGAAATGAGATGCGATATCGCGTTTTAAGAAGCATTAGAACTCTATTGCTACGATATGTAGACATCTGCAAACGCTATTTCCTTGCAAAGAAGTGTCGCACTTACATTCATTTGAAGTGTAGACGAGGAATACATAACACTTCGCAAATCATATTATATCTTACCATGAAACATAGAAATGAGATGCGATATCGCGTTTTAAGTAGCATTAGAACTCTATTGCTACGATACCTAGACATCTGCAGACGCTATTTCCTAGCAAGGAAGTGTCGCATTTACATTCAATTGAAGTGTAGACGAGGAATACATTATACTTCGCAAATCATATTATATCTTACCATGAAACATAGAAATGTGATGCGATATCGCGTTTTAAGAATCATAAGAACTCTATTGCTACGATACGTAGACATCTGCAAACGCTATTTCCTTGCAAGGAAGTGTCGCATTTGCATTCATTTGAAGCGTAGACGAGGAATGCATAACACTTCGCAATGAATATTATATCTTATCAGGAAACATAGATATGCGATGCAATATCTCGTTTTAAGAAGCATTTGAACTCTATTGCTTCGATACGTAGACATCTGCAAACGCTATTTCCTTGCAAGGAAGTGTCGCATTTACATTCATTTGAAGTGTAGACGAGGAATACATAACACTTCGCAAATCATATTATATCTTACCATGAAACATAGAAATGAGATGCGATATCGCGTTTTAAGAATCATATGAACTCTATTGCTACGAGACGTAGACATCTGCAATCGCTATTTCCTTGCAAGGAAGTATCGCATTTACATTCATTTGAAGTGTAGACAAGGAATACATGACACTTCGCAAATCATATTATATCTTACCATGAAACATAGAAATGAGATGCGATATCGCGTTTTAAGAATCACAAGAACTCTATTGCTACGATACGTAGACATCTGCAAACGCTATTTCCTTGCAAGGAAGTGTCGCATTTACATTCATTTGAAGTGTAGACGAGGAATACATAACACTCCGCAAATCATATTATATCTTACCATGAAACATAGAAATGAGATGCGATATCGCGTTTTAAGAATCATAAGAACTCTACTGCTACGATACCTAGACATCTGCAAACGCTATTTCCTCGCAAGGAAGTGTCGCATTTACATTCATTTGAATCGTAGACGAGGAATGCATAACACATCGCAATGAATATTATATCTTATCAGGAAATATAGATATGAGATGCAATATCTCGTTTTAAGAAGCATTTGAACTCTATTGCTTCGATACGTAGACATCTGCAAACGCTATTTCCTAGCAAGGAAGTGTCGCATTTACATTCATTTGAAGTGTAGACGAGGATTACATAACACTTCGCAAATCATATTATATCTTACCATGAAACATAGAAATGAGATGCGATATCGCGTTTTAAGAATCATAAGAACTCTATTGCTACGATACGTTGACATCTGCAAACGCTATTTCCTTGCAAGGAAGTGCGCATTTACATTTAGTTGATGTGTAGACGAGGAATACATAACACTTCGCAAATCATATTATATCTTACCATGAAACATAGAAATGAGATACGATATCGCGTTTCAAGAAGCATTAGAACACTATTGCTACGATAGGTAGACATTTGCAAACGCTATTTCCTAGCAAAGAAGTCTCGCATTTACATTCATTTGAAGTATAGGCGAGGAATACATAACACTTCGCAAATAATATTACATCTTACCATGAAACATAGAAATGAGATGCGATATCGCGTTTTAAGAAGCATTAGAACTCTATTGCTACGATACGTAGACTTCTGCAATCGCTATTTCCTAGCAAGGAAGTGTCGCATTTACATTCATTTGAATCGTAGGCGAGGAATGCATAACACTTCGCAATGAATATTATATCTTATCATGAAACATAGATATGAGATGCAATATCTCGTTTTAAGAAGCATTTGAACTCTATTGCTTCGATACGTAGACATCTGAAAACGCTATTTCCTTGCAAGGAAGTGTCGCATTTACATTCATTTGAAGTGTAGACAAGGAATACATGACACTTCGCAAATCATATTATATCTTACCATGAAACATAGAAATGAGATTCGACATCGCGTTTTAAGAAGCATTAGAAAGCTATTGCTACCATACGTAGACATCTGCAAACGCTATTTCCTAGCGAGGAAGTATCGCATTCACATTCATTTGAAGTGTAGGCAAGGAATACATAACACTTCGCAAATCATGTTATATCTTACCATGAAACATAGAAATGAGATGCGATATCGCGTTTTAAGTAGCATTAGAACTCTATTGCTACGATACCTAGAAATCTGCAGATGCTATTTCCTAGCAAGGAAGTGTCGCATTTACATTCAATTGAAGTGTAGACGAGGAATACATTATACTTCGCAAATCATATTATATCTTACCATGAAACATAGAAATGAGATGCGATATCGCGTTTTAAGAATCACAAGAACTCTATTGCTACGATACGTAGACATCTGCAAACGCTATTTCCTTGCAAGGAAGTGTCGCATTTACATTCATTTGAAGCGTAGACGAGGAATGCATAACACTTCGCAATGAATATTATATCTTATCAGGAAATATAGATATGAGATGCAATATCTCGTTTTAAGAAGCATTTGAACTCTATTGCTTCGATACGTAGACATCTGCAAACGCTATTTCCTTGCAAGGAAGTGTCGCATTTACATTCATTTGAACTGTAGACGAGGAATACATAACACTTCGCAAATCATATTATATCTTACCATGAAACATAGAAATGAGATGCGATATCGCGTTTTAAGAATCATATGAACTCTATTGCTACGAGACGTAGACATCTGCAATCGCTATTTCCTTGCAAGGAAGTGTCGCATTTACATTCATTTGAAGTGTAGACGAGGAATACATAACACTTCGCAAATCATATTATATTTTACCATGAAACATAGAAATGAGATGCGATATCGCGTTTTAAGAAGCATTAGAACTCTATTGCTACGATACCTAGACATCTGCAAACGCTATTTCCTTGCAAAGAAGTGTCGCATTTACATTCATTTGAAGTGTAGACGAGGAATACATAACACTTCGCAAATCATATTATATCTTACCATAAAACATAGAAATGAGATGCGGTATCGCGTTTTAAGAATCATAAGAACTATATTGCTACGATACGTTGACATCTGCAAACGCTATTTCCTTGCAAGGAAGTGCGCATTCACATTTAGTTGATGTGTAGACGAGGAATAGATAACACTTCGCAAATCATATTATATCTTACCATGAAACATAGAAATGAGATGCGATATCGCGTTTTAAGAAGCATTAGAACTCTATTGCTACGATATGTAGACATCTGCAAACGCTATTTCCTTGCAAAGAAGTGTCGCACTTACATTCATTTGAAGTGTAGACGAGGAATACATAACACTTCGCAAATCATATTATATCTTACCATGAAACATAGAAATGAGATGCGATATCGCGTTTTAAGTAGCATTAGAACTCTATTGCTACGATACCTAGACATCTGCAGACGCTATTTCCTAGCAAGGAAGTGTCGCATTTACATTCAATTGAAGTGTAGACGAGGAATACATTATACTTCGCAAATCATATTATATCTTACCATGAAACATAGAAATGTGATGCGATATCGCGTTTTAAGAATCATAAGAACTCTATTGCTACGATACGTAGACATCTGCAAACGCTATTTCCTTGCAAGGAAGTGTCGCATTTACATTCATTTGAAGCGTAGACGAGGAATGCATAACACTTCGCAATGAATATTATATCTTATCAGGAAACATAGATATGCGATGCAATATCTCGTTTTAAGAAGCATTTGAACTCTATTGCTTCGATACGTAGACATCTGCAAACGCTATTTCCTTGCAAGGAAGTGTCGCATTTACATTCATTTGAAGTGTAGACGAGGAATACATAACACTTCGCAAATCATATTATATCTTACCATGAAACATAGAAATGAGATGCGATATCGCGTTTTAAGAATCATATGAACTCTATTGCTACGAGACGTAGACATCTGCAATCGCCATTTCCTTGCAAGGAAGTATCGCATTTACATTCATTTGAAGTGTAGACAAGGAATACATGACACTTCGCAAATCATATTATATCTTACCATGAAACATAGAAATGAGATTCGACATCGCGTTTCAAGAAGCATTAGATAGCTATTGCTACAATACGTAGACATCTGCAAACGCTATTTCCTAGCGAGGAAGTATCGCATTCACATTCATTTGAAGTGTAGACAAGGAATACATAACACTTCGCAAATCATGTTATATCTTACCATGAAACATAGAAATGAGATGCGATATCGCGTTTTAAGAATCATATGAACTCTATTGCTACGAGTCGTAGACACCTGCAATCGCTATTTCCTTGCAAGGAAGTGTCGCATTTTCATTCATTTGAAGTGTAGACGAGGAATACATAACACTTCTCAAATCATATTATATTTTACCATGAAACATAGAAATGAGATGCGATATCGCGTTTTAAGAAGCATTAGAACTCTATTGCTACGATACCTAGACATCTGCAGACGCTATTTCCTAGCAAGGAAGTGTCGCATTTACATTCATTTGAAGTGTAGACGAGGAATACATGATACTTCGCAAATCATATTATATCTTACCATGAAACATAGAAATGAGATGCGATATCGCGTCTAAGATTCATAAGAACTCTATTGCTACGATACGTAGACATCTGCAAACGCTATTTCCTTGCAAGGAAGTGTCGCATTTACATTCATTTGAATCGTAGACGAGGAATGCATAACACGTCCAAATGAATATTATATCTTATCAGGAAACATAGATATGAGATGCAATATCTCGTTTTAAGAAGCATTTGAACTCTATTGCTTCGATACGTAGACATCTGCAAACGCTATTTCCTAGCAAGGAAGTGTCGCATTTACATTCATTTGAAGTGTAGGCGAGTAATACGTGACACTTCGCAAATCATATTATATCTTACCATGAAACATAGAAATGAGAATCGATATCGCGTTTTAAGGAGCATTAGAAAGCTATTGCTACGATACGTAGACATCTGCAAATGCTATTTCCTGGCGAGGAAGTATCGCATTCACATTCATTTGAAGTGTAGACGAGGAATACATGATACTTCGCAAATCATATTATATCTTACCATGAAACATAGAAATGAGATGCGATATCGCGTTTTAAGAATCATAAGAACTCTATTGCTACGATACGTAGACATCTGCAAACGCTATTTCCTTGCAAGGAAGTGTCGCATTTACATTCATTTGAATCGTAGACGAGGAATGCATAACACTTCGCAATGAATATTATATTTTACCATGAAACATAGAAATGAGATGCGATATCGCGTTTTAAGAATCATAAGAACTCTATTGCTACGATACGTAGACATCTGCAAACGCTATTTCCTTGCAAGGAAGTGTCGCATTTACATTCATTTGAATCGTAGACGAGGAATGCATAACACTTCGAAATGAATATTATATCTTATCAGGAAACATAGATATGAGATGCAATATCTCGTTTTAAGAAGCATTTGAACTCTATTGCTTCGATGCGTAGACGTCTGCAAACGCTATTTCCTAGCAAGGAAGTGTCGCATTTACATTCATTTGAAGTGTAGGCGAGGAATACGTGACACTTCGCAAATCATATTATATCTTACCATGAAACATAGAAATGAGATGCGATATCGCGTTTTAAGAAGCATTAGAAAGCTATTGCTACGATACGTAGACATCTGCAAATGCTATTTCCTGGCGAGGAAGTATCGAATTCACATTCATTTGAAGTGTAGACGAGGAATACATGACACTTCGCAAATCATGTTATATCTTACCATGAAACATAGAAATGAGATGCGATATCGCGTTTTAAGAAGCATTAGAACACTATTGCTACGATACCTAGACATCTGCAGACGCTATTTCCTAGCAAGGAAGTGTCGCATTTACATTCAATTGAAGGGTGTACGAGGAATACATGATACTTCGCAAATCATATTATATCTTACCGTGAAACATAGAAATGAGATGCGATATCGCGTTTTAAGAAGCATTAGAACTCTATTGCTACGATACCTAGACATCTACAGACGCTATTTCCTAGCAAGGAAGTGTCGCATTTACATTCATTTGAAGTGTAGACGAGGAATACATGATACTTCGCAAATCATATTATTTCTTACCATGAAACATAGAAATGAGATGCGATATCGCGTTTTAAGAATCATAAGAACTCTATTGCTACGATACGTAGACATCTGCAAACGCTATTTCCTAGCAAGGAAGTGTCGCATTTACATTCATTTGAAGTGTAGACGAGGAATACAAGATACATCGCAAATCATATTATATCTTACCATGAAACATAGAAATGAGATGCGATATCGCGTTTTAAGAATCATAAGAACTCTATTGCTACGATACCTAGACATCTGCAAACGCTATTTCCTCGCAAGGAAGTGTCGCATTTACATTCATTTGAATCGTAGACGAGGAATGCATAACACATCGCAATGAATAATATATCTTATCAGGAAACATAGATATGAGATGCAATATTTCGTTTTAAGAAGCATTTGAACTCTATTGCTTCGATACGTAGACATCTGCAAACGCTATTTCCTAGCAAGGAAGTGTCGCATTTACATTCATTTGAAGTGTAGACGAGGAATACATAATACTTCGCAAATCATATTATATCTTACCATGAAACATAGAAATGAGATGCGACATCGCGTTCTAAGAAGCATTAGAACACTACTGCTACGATAGGTAGACATTTGCAAACGCTATTTCCTTGCAAGGAAGTGTCGCATTTACATTCATTTGAAGTGTAGACGAGGAATACATAACACTTCGCAAATCATATTATATCTTACCATGAAACATAGAAATGAGATGCGATATCGCGTTTTAAGAATCATAGGAACTCTATTTCTACGATACGTAGACATTTGCAAACGCTATTTCCTTGCAAAGAAGTGTCGCATTTACATTCATTTGAAGTGTAGACGATGAATACATAACACTTCGCAAATCATATTATATCTTACCATGAAACATAGAAATGAGATGCGATATCGCGTTTTAAGAATCAGAGGAACTCTATTGCTACGATACGTAGACATCTGCAAACGCTATTTCCTTGCGAGGAAGTGTCGCATTTACATTCATTTGAATCGTAGACAAGGAATACATAGCACTTCGCAAATCATGTTATATCTTACCATGAAACATAGAAATGAGATGCGATATCGCGTTTTAAGAATCATATGAACTCTATTGCTACGAGACGTAGACATCTGCAATCGCTATTTCCTTCCAAGGAAGTGTCGCATTTACATTCATTTGTAGTGTAGACGAGGAATACATAACACTTCACAAATCATATTATATCTTACCATGAAACATAGATATGAGATGCAATATCTCGTTTTAAGAAGCATTTGAACTCTATTGCTTCGATACGTAGACATCTGCAAACGCTATTTCCTAGCAAGGAAGTGTCGCATTTACATTCATTTGAAGTGTAGACGAGGAATACATGATACTTCGCAAATCATATTATATCTTACCATGAAACATAGAAATGAGATGCGATATCGCGTTTTAAGAATCATAGGAACTCTATTGCTACGATACCTAGACATCTGCAAACGCTATTTCCTCGCAAGGAAGTGTTGCATTTACATTCATTTGAATCGTAGACGTGGAATGCATAACACATCGCAATGAATATTATATCGTATCAGGAAACATAGATATGAGATGCAATATCTCGTTTTAAGAAGCATTTGAACTCTATTGCTTCGATACGTAGACATCTGCAAACGCTATTTCCTAGCAAGGAAGTGTCGCATTTACATTCATTTGAAGTGTAGACGAGGAATACAAAACACTTCGCAAATCATATTATATCTTACCATGAAACATAGAAATGAGATGCGACATCGCGTTCTAAGAAGCATTAGAACACTACTGCTACGATAGGTAGACATTTGCAAACGCTATTTCCTTGCAAGGAAGTGTCGCATTTACATTCATTTGAAGTGTAGACGAGGAATACATAACACTTCGCAAATCATATTATGTCTTACCATGAAACATAGAAATGAGATGCGATATCGCGTTTTAAGAATCATAGGATCTCTATTGTTACGATACGTAGACATCAGCAAGCGCTATTTCCTTGCAAAGAAGTGTGGCATTTACATTCATTTGAAGTGTAGACGAGGAATACATAACACTTCGCAAATCATATAATATCTTACCATGAAACATAGAAATGAGATGCGATATCGCGTTTTAAGAATCATAGGAACTCTATTGCTACGATACGTAGACATCTGCAAACGCTATTTCCTTGCAAGGAAGTGTCGCATTTACATTCATTTGAATCGTAGACAAGGAATACGTAACACTTCGCAAATCATGTTATATCTTACCATGAAACATAGAAATGAGATGCGATATCGCGTTTTAAGAATCATATGAACTCTATTGCTACGAGACGTAGACATCTGCAATCGCTATTTCCTTGCAAGGAAGTGTCGCATTTACATTCATTTGAAGTGTAGACGAGGAATACATAACACTTCGCAAATCATATTATTTCTTACCATGAAACATAGAAATGAGATGCGATATCGCGTTTTAAGAATCATAAGAACTCTATTGCTACGATACGTAGACATCTGCAAACGCTATTTCCTAGCAAGGAAGTGTCGCATTTACATTCATTTGATGTGTAGACGAGGAATACAAGATACATCGCAAATCATATTATATCTTACCATGAAACATAGAAATGAGATGCGATATCGCGTTTTAAGAATCATATGAACTCTATTGCTACGAGACGTAGACATCTGCAGACGCTATTTCCTAGCAAGGAAGTGTCGCATTTACATTCATTTGAAGTGTAGACGAGGAATACATAACACTTCGCAAATCATATTATATCTTACCATGAAACATAGAATTGAGATGCGATATCGCGTTTTAAGAAGCAGTAGAACTCTATTGCTACGATACGTAGACATCTGCAAACGCTATTTCCTTGCAAGGAAGTGTCGCATTTACATTCATTTGAATCGTAGACAAGGAATACATAACACTTCGCAAATCATATTATATCTTACCATGAAACATAGAAATGAGAATCGATATCGCGTTTTAAGAAGCATTAGAAAGCTATTGCTACGATACGTAGACATCTGCAAATGCTATTTCCTGGCGAGGAAGTATCGAATTCACATTCATTTGAAGTGTAGATGAGGAATACATGACACTTCGCAAATCATGTTATATCTTACCATGAAACATAGAAATGAGATGCGATATCGCGTTTTAAGAAGCATTAGTACTCTATTGCTACGATACCTAGATATCTGCAGACGCTATTTCCTAGCAAGGAAGTGTCGCATTTACATTCATTTGAAGTGTAGACGAGGAATACATGATACTTCGCAAATCATATTATATCTTACCATGAAACATAGAAATGAGATGCGATATCGCGTTTTAAGAATCATAGGAACTCTATTGCTACGATACGTAGACATCTGCAAACGCTATTTCCTTGCAAAGAAGTGTCGCATTTACATTCATTTGAAGTGTAGACGATGAATACATAACACTTCGCAAATCATATTATATCTTACCATGAAACATAGAAATGAGATGCGATATCGCGTTTTATGAATCAGAGGAACTCTATTGCTACGATACGTAGACATCTGCAAACGCTATTTCCTTGCGAGGAAGTGTCGCATTTACATTCATTTGAATCGTAGACAAGGAATACATAACACTTCGCAAATCATGTTATATCTTACCATGAAACATAGAAATGAGATGCGATATCGCGTTTTAAGAATCATAGGAACTCTGTTGTTACGATACGTAGACATCTGCAAGCGCTATTTCCTTGCAAAGAAGTGTGGCATTTACATTCATTTGAAGTGTAGACGATGAATACATAACACTTCGCAAATCATATTATATCTTACCATGAAACATAGAAATGAGATGCGATATCGCGTTTTAAGAATCATAGGAACTCTATTGCTACGATACGTAGACATCTGCAAACGCTATTTCCTTGCAAGGAAGTGTCGCATTTACATTCATTTGAATCGTAGACAAGGAATACATAACACTTCGCAAATCATGTTATATCTTACCATGAAACATAGAAATGAGATGCGATATCGCGTTTTAAGAATCATATGAACTCTATTGCTACGAGACGTAGACATCTGCAATCGCTATTTCCTTGCAAGGAAGTGTCGCATTTACATTCATTTGAAGTGTAGACGAGGAATACATAACACTTCGCAAATCATATTATATCTTACCATGAAACATAGAATTGAGATGCGATATCGCGTTTTAAGAAGCAGTAGAACTCTATTGCTACGATACGTAGACATCTGCAAACGCTATTTCCTTGCAAGGAAGTGTCGCATTTACATTCATTTGAATCGTAGACAAGGAATACATAACACTTCGCAAATCATATTATATCTTACCATGAAACATAGAAATGAGAATCGATATCGCGTTTTAAGAAGCATTAGAAAGCTATTGCTACGATACGTAGACATCTGCAAATGCTATTTCCTGGCGAGGAAGTATCGAATTCACATTCATTTGAAGTGTAGATGAGGAATACATGACACTTCGCAAATCATGTTATATCTTACCATGAAACATAGAAATGAGATGCGATATCGCGTTTTAAAAAGCATTAGTACTCTATTGCTACGATACCTAGATATCTGCAGACGCTATTTCCTAGCAAGGAAGTGTCGCATTTACATTCATTTGAAGTGTAGACGAGGAATACATGATACTTCGCAAATCATATTATATCTTACCATGAAACATAGAAATGAGATGCGATATCGCGTTTTAAGAATCATAATAACTCTATTGCTACGATACCTAGACATCTGCAAACGCTATTTCCTCGCAAGGAAGTGTCGCATTTACATTCATTTGAATCGTAGACGAGGAATGCATAACACTTCGAAATGAATAATATATCTTACCATGAAACATAGAAATGAGATGCGATATCGCGTTTTAAGAATCAGAAGAACTCTATTGCTACGATACGTAGACATCTGCAAACGCTATTTCCTTGCGAGGAAGTGTCGCATTTACATTCATTTGAATCGTAGACAAGGAATACATAACACTTCGCAAATCATGTTATATCTTACCATGAAACATAGAAATGAGATGCGATATCGCGTTTTAAGAATCATATGAACTCTATTGCTACGAGACGTAGACATCTGCAATCGCTATTTCCTTCCAAGGAAGTGTCGCATTTACATTCATTTGTAGTGTAGACGAGGAATACATAACACTTCGCAAATCATATTATATCTTACCATGAAACATAGATATGAGATGCAATATCTCGTTTTAAGAAGCATTTGAACTCTATTGCTTCGATACGTAGACATCTGCAAACGCTATTTCCTAGCAAGGAAGTGTCGCATTTACATTCATTTGAAGTGTAGACGAGGAATACATGATACTTCGCAATGAATATTATATCTTATCAGGAAACATAGATATGAGATGCAATATCTCGTTTTAAGAAGCATTTGAACTCTATTGCTTCGATACGTAGACATCTGCAAACGCTATTTCCTAGCAAGGAAGTGTCGCATTTACATTCATTTGAAGTGTAGACGAGGAATACATAACACTTCGCAAATCATATTATATCTTACCATGAAACATAGAAATGAGATGCGACATCGCGTTCTAAGAAGCATTAGAACACTACTGCTACGATAGGTAGACATTTGCAAACGCTATTTCCTTGCAAGGAAGTGTCGCATTTACATTCATTTGAAGTGTAGACGAGGAATACATAACACTTCGCAAATCATGTTATATCTTACCATGAAACATAGAAATGAGATGCGATATCGCGTTTTAAGAATCATAGGAACTCTATTGCTACAATACGTAGACATCTGCAAACGCTATTTCCTTGCAAAGAAGTGTCGCACTTACATTCATTTGAAGTGTAGACGATGAATACATAACACTTCGCAAATCATATTATATCTTACCATGAAACATAGAAATGAGATGCGATATCGCGTTTTATGAATCAGAGGAACTCTATTGCTACGATACGTAGACATCTGCAAACGCTATTTCCTTGCGAGGAAGTGTCGCATTTACATTCATTTGAATCGTAGACAAGGAATACATAACACTTCGCAAATCATGTTATATCTTACCATGAAACATAGAAATGAGATGCGATATCGCGTTTTAAGAATCATAGGAACTCTGTTGTTACGATACGTAGACATCTGCAAGCGCTATTTCCTTGCAAAGAAGTGTGGCATTTACATTCATTTGAAGTGTAGACGAGGAATACATAACACTTCGCAAATCATATAATATCTTACCATGAAACATAGAAATGAGATGCGATATCGCGTTTTAAGAATCATAGGAACTCTATTGCTACGATACGTAGACATCTGCAAACGCTATTTCCTTGCAAGGAAGTGTCGCATTTACATTCATTTGAATCGTAGACAAGGAATACATAACACTTCGCAAATCATGTTATATCTTACCATGAAACATAGAAATGAGATGCGATATCGCGTTTTAAGAATCATATGAACTCTATTGCTACGAGACGTAGACATCTGCAATCGCTATTTCCTTGCAAGGAAGTGTCGCATTTACATTCATTTGAAGTGTAGACGAGGAATACATAACACTTCGCAAATCATATTATATCTTACCATGAAACATAGAATTGAGATGCGATATCGCGTTTTAAGAAGCAGTAGAACTCTATTGCTACGATACGTAGACATCTGCAAACGCTATTTCCTTGCAAGGAAGTGTCGCATTTACATTCATTTGAATCGTAGACAAGGAATACATAACACTTCGCAAATCATGTTATTTCTTACCATGAAACATAGAAATGAGATGCGATATCGCGTTTTAAGAATCATATGAACTCTATTGCTACGAGACGTAGACATCTGCAATCGCTATTTCCTTGCAAGGAAGTGTCGCATTTACATTCATTTGAAGTGTAGACGAGGAATACATCTCACTTCGCAAATCATATTATATCTTACCATGAAACATAGAATTGAGATGCGATATCGTGTTTTAAGAAGCATTAGAACTCTATTGCTACGATACCTAGACATCTGCAGACGCTATTTCCTAGCAAGGAAGTGTCGCATTTACATTCATTTGAAGTGTAGACGAGGAATACATGATACTTCGCAAATCATATTATATCTTACCATGAAACATAGAAATGAGATGCGATATCGCGTTTTAAGAATCATAAGAACTCTATTGGTACGATACCTAGACATCTGCAAACGCTATTTCCTCGCAAGGAAGTGTCGCATTTACATTCATTTGAATCGTAGACGAGGAATGCATAACACATCGCAATGAATATTATATCTTATCAGGAAACATAGATATGAGATGCAATATCTCGTTTTAAGAAGCATTTGAACTCTATTGCTTCGATACGTAGACATCTGCAAACGCTATTTCCTAGCAAGGAAGTGTCGCATTTACATTCATTTGAAGTGTAGACGAGGAATACATAACACTTCGCAAATCATACTATATCTTACCATGAAACATAGAAATGAGATGCGACATCGCGTTCTAAGAAGCATTAGAACACTACTGCTACGATAGGTAGACATTTGCAAACGCTATTTCCTTGCAAGGAAGTGTCGCATTTACATTCATTTGAAGTGTAGACGAGGAATACATAACACTTCGCAAATCATATTATATCTTACCATGAAACATAGAATTGAGATGCGATATCGCGTTTTAAGAAGCAGTAGAACTCTATTGCTACGATACGTAGACATCTGCAAACGCTATTTCCTTGCAAGGAAGTGTCGCATTTACATTCATTTGAATCGTAGACAAGGAATACATAACACTTCGCAAATCATGTTATTTCTTACCATGAAACATAGAAATGAGATGCGATATCGCGTTTTAAGAATCATATGAACTCTATTGCTACGAGACGTAGACATCTGCAATCGCTATTTCCTTGCAAGGAAGTGTCGCATTTACATTCATTTGAAGTGTAGACGAGGAATACATCTCACTTCGCAAATCATATTATATCTTACCATGAAACATAGAATTGAGATGCGATATCGTGTTTTAAGAAGCATTAGAACTCTATTGCTACGATACCTAGACATCTGCAGACGCTATTTCCTAGCAAGGAAGTGTCGCATTTACATTCATTTGAAGTGTAGACGAGGAATACATGATACTTCGCAAATCATATTATATCTTACCATGAAACATAGAAATGAGATGCGATATCGCGTTTTAAGAATCATAAGAACTCTATTGGTACGATACCTAGACATCTGCAAACGCTATTTCCTCGCAAGGAAGTGTCGCATTTACATTCATTTGAATCGTAGACGAGGAATGCATAACACATCGCAATGAATATTATATCTTATCAGGAAACATAGATATGAGATGCAATATCTCGTTTTAAGAAGCATTTGAACTCTATTGCTTCGATACGTAGACATCTGCAAACGCTATTTCCTAGCAAGGAAGTGTCGCATTTACATTCATTTGAAGTGTAGACGAGGAATACATAACACTTCGCAAATCATACTATATCTTACCATGAAACATAGAAATGAGATGCGACATCGCGTTCTAAGAAGCATTAGAACACTACTGCTACGATAGGTAGACATTTGCAAACGCTATTTCCTTGCAAGGAAGTGTCGCATTTACATTCATTTGAAGTGTAGACGAGGAATACATAACACTTCGCAAATCATATTATATCTTACCATGAAACATAGAAATGAGATGCGATATCGCGTTTTAAGAATCATAGGAACTCTATTGCTACGATACGTAGACATCTGCAAACGCTATTTCCTTGCAAAGAAGTGTCGCATTTACATTCATTTGAAGTGTAGACGAGGAATACATAACACTTCGCAAATCATATTATATCTTACCATGACACATAGAAATGAGATTCGACATCGCGTTTTAAGAAGCATTAGATAGCTATTGCTACAATACGTAGACATCTGCAAACGCTATTTCCTAGCGAGGAAGTATCGCATTCACATTCATTTGAAGTGTAGACAAGGAATACATAACACTTCGCAAATCATGTTATATCTTACAATGAAACATAGAAATGAGATGCGATATCGCGTTTTAAGAATCATATGAACTCTATTGCTACGAGACGTAGACATCTGCAATCGCTATTTCCTAGCAAGGAAGTGTCGCATTTACATTCATTTGATGTGTAGGCGAGGAATACGTGACACTTCGCAAATCATATTATATCTTACCATGAAACATAGAAATGAGATGCGATATCGCGTTTTAAGAAGCATTAGAACACTATTGCTACGGTACCTAGACATCTGCAGACGCTATTTCCTAGCAAGGAAGTATCGCATTTACATTCATTTGTAGTGTAGACGAGGAATACATAATACTTCGCAAATCATACTATATCTTACCATGAAACATAGAAATGAGATGCGACATCGCGTTCTAAGAAGCATTAGAACACTACTGCTACGATAGCTAGACATTTGCAAACGCTATTTCCTTGCAAGGAAGTGTCGCATTTACATTCATTTGAAGGGTAGACGAGGAATACATAACACTTCGCAAATCATATTATATCTTACCATGAAACATAGAAATGAGATGCGATATCGCGTTTTAAGAATCATAGGAACACTATTGCTACGATACGTAGACATCTGCAAACGCTATTTCCTTGCAAGGAAGTGTCGCATTTACATTCATTTGAATCGTAGACAAGCAATACATAACACTTCGCAAATCATGTTATATCTTACCATGAAACATAGAAATGAGATGCGATATCGCGTTTTAAGAATCATATGAACTCTATTGCTACGAGACGTAGACATCTGCAATCGCTATTTCCTTCCAAGGAAGTGTCGCATTTACATTCAGTTGAAGTGTAGACGAGGAATACATAACACTTCGCAAATCATATTATATCTTACCATGAAACATAGAATTGAGATGCGATATCGCGTTTTAAGAATCATTAGAACCCTATTGCTACGATACCTAGACACCTGCAGACGCTATTTCCTAGCAAGGAAGTGTCGCATTTACATTCATTTGAAGTGTAGACGAGGAATACATGATGCTTCGCAAATCATATTATATCTTACCATGAAACTTAGAAATGTGATGCGATATCGCGTTTTAAGAATCATAAGAACTCTATTGCTACGATTCCTAGACATCTGCAAACGCTATGTCCTTCCAAGGAAGTGTCGCATTTACATTCATTTGAAGTGTAGACGAGGAATACATAACACTTCGCAAATCATATTATATCTTACCATGAAACATAGAAATGAGATGCGATATCGCGTTTTAAGAAGCATTTGAACTCTATTGCTACGAGACGTAGACATCTGCAATCGCTATTTCCTTGCAAGGAAGTGTCGCATTTACATTCATTTGTAGTGTAGACGAGGAATACATAACACTTCGCAAATCATATTATATTTTACCATGAAACATAGAAATGAGATGCGATATCGCGTTTTAAGAAGCATTAGAACTCTATTGCTATGATACCTAGACATCTGCAGACGCTATTTCCTAGCAAGGAAGTGTCGCATTTACATTCATTTGTAGTGTAGACGAGGAATACATAACACTTCGCAAATCATATTATATCTTACCATGAAACATAGATATGAGATGCAATATCTCGTTTTAAGAAGCATTTGAACTCTATTGCTTCGATACGTAGACATCTGCAAACGCTATTTCCTAGCAAGGAAGTGTCGCATTTACATTCATTTGAAGTGTAGACGAGGAATACATGATACTTCGCAATGAATATTATATCTTATCAGGAAACATAGATATGAGATGCAATATCTCGTTTTAAGAAGCATTTGAACTCTATTGCTTCGATACGTAGACATCTGCAAACGCTATTTCCTAGCAAGGAAGTGTCGCATTTACATTCATTTGAAGTGTAGACGATGAATACATAACACTTCGCAAATCATATTATATCTTACCATGAAACATAGAAATGAGATGCGATATCGCGTTTTAAGAATCAGAGGAACTCTATTGCTACGATACGTAGACATCTGCAAACGCTATTTCCTTGCAAGGAAGTGTCGCATTTACATTCATTTGAATCGTAGACAAGGAATACATAACACTTCGCAAATCATGTTATATCTTACCATGAAACATAGAAATGAGATGCGATATCGCGTTTTAAGAATCATATGAACTCTATTGCTACGAGACGTAGACATCTGCAATCGCTATTTCCTTGCAAGGAAGTGTCGCATTTACATTCATTTGAAGTGTAGACGAGGAATACGTAACACTTCGCAAATCATATTATATCTTACCATGAAACATAGAATTGAGATGCGATATCGCGTTTTAAGTAGCAGTAGAACTCTATTGCTACGATACGTAGACATCTGCAAACGCTATTTCCTTGCAAGGAAGTGTCGCATTTACATTCATTTGAATCGTAGACAAGGAATACATAACACTTCGCAAATCATGTTATTTCTTACCATGAAACATAGAAATGAGATGCGATATCGCGTTTTAAGAATCATATGAACTCTATTGCTACGAGACGTAGACATCTGCAATCGCTATTTCCTTGCAAGGAAGTGTCGCATTTACATTCATTTGAAGTGTAGACGAGGAATACATAACACTTCGCGAATCATATTATATCTTACCATGAAACATAGAATTGAGATGCGATATCGCGTTTTAAGAAGCATTAGAACTCTATTGCTACGATACCTAGACATCTGCAGACGCTATTTCCTAGCAAGGAAGTGTCGCATTTACATTCATTTGAAGTGTAGACGAGGAATACATGATACTTCGCAAATCATATTATATCTTACCATGAAACATAGAAATGAGATGCGATATCGCGTTTTAAGAATCATAAGAACTCTATTGCTACGATACCTAGACATCTGCAAACGCTATTTCCTCGCAAGGAAGTGTCGCATTTACATTCATTTGAATCGTAGACGAGGAATGCATAACACATCGCAATGAATATTATATCTTATCAGGAAACATAGATATGAGATGCAATATCTCGTTTTAAGAAGCATTTGAACTCTATTGCTTCGATACGTAGACATCTGCAAACGCTATTTCCTAGCAAGGAATTGTCGCATTTACATTCATTTGAAGTGTAGACGAGGAATACATAACACTTCGCAAATCATATTATATCTTACCATGAAACATAGAAATGAGATGCGACATCGCGTTCTAAGAAGCATTAGAACACTACTGCTACGATAGGTAGACATTTGCAAACGCTATTTCCTTGCAAGGAAGTGTCGCATTTACATTCATTTGAAGTGTAGACGAGGAATACATAACACTTCGCAAATCATATTATATCATACCATGAAACATAGAAATGAGATGCGATATCGCGTTTTAAGAATCATAGGAACACTATTGCTACGATACGTAGACATCTGCAAACGCTATTTCCTTGCAAAGAAGTGTCGCATTTACATTCATTTGAAGTGTAGACGATGAATACATAACACTTCGCAAATCATATTATATCTTACCATGAAACATAGAAATGAGATGCGATATCGCGTTTTAAGAATCAGAGGAACTCTATTGCTACGATACGTAGACATCTGCAAACGCTATTTCCTTGCAAGGAAGTGTCGCATTTACATTCATTTGAATCGTAGACAAGCAATACATAACACTTCGCAAATCATGTTATATCTTACCATGAAACATAGAAATGAGATGCGATATCGCGTTTTAAGAATCATATGAACTCTATTGCTACGAGACGTAGACATCTGCAATCGCTATTTCCTTCCAAGGAAGTGTCGCATTTACATTCATTTGAAGTGTAGACGAGGAATACATAACACTTCGCAAATCATATTATATCTTACCATGAAACATAGAATTGAGATGCGATATCGCGTTTTAAGAATCATTAGAACTCTATTGCTACGATACCTAGACATCTGCAGACGCTATTTCCTAGCAAGGAAGTGTCGCATTTACATTCATTTGAAGTGTAGACGAGGAATACATGATACTTCGCAAATCATATTATATCTTACCATGAAACTTAGAAATGAGATGCGATATCGCGTTTTAAGAATCATAAGAACTCTATTGCTACGATACCTAGACATCTGCAAACTCTATTTCCTTCCAAGGAAGTGTCGCATTTACATTCATTTGAAGTGTAGACGAGGAATACATAACACTTCGCAAATCATATTATATCTTACCATGAAACATAGAATTGAGATGCGATATCGCGTTTTAAGAAGCATTAGAACTCTATTGCTACGATACCTAGACATCTGCAGACGCTATTTCCTAGCAAGGAAGTGTCGCATTTACATTCATTTGAAGTGTAGACGAGGAATACATGATACTTCGCAAATCATATTATATCTTACTATGAAACATAGAAATGAGATGCGATATCGCGTTTTAAGAATCATAAGAACTCTATTGCTACGATACCTAGACATCTGCAAACGCTATTTCCTCGCAAGGAAGTGTCGCATTTACATTCATTTGAATCGTAGACGAGGAATGCATAACACATCGCAATGAATATTATATCTTATCAGGAAACATAGATATGAGATGCAATATCTCGTTTTAAGAAGCATTTGAACTCTATTGCTTCGATACGTAGACATCTGCAAACGCTATTTCCTAGCAAGGAAGTGTCGCATTTACATTCATTTGAAGTGTAGACGAGGAATACATAACACTTCGCAAATCATATTATATCTTACCATGAAACATAGAAATGAGATGCGACATCGCGTTCTAAGAAGCATTAGAACACTACTGCTACGATAGGTAGACATTTGCAAACGCTATTTCCTTGCAAGGAAGTGTCGCATTTACATTCATTTGAAGTGTAGACGAGGAATACATAACACTTCGCAAATCATATTATATCTTACCATGAAACATAGAAATGAGATGCGATATCGCGCTTTAAGAATCATAGGAACACTATTGCTACGATACGTAGACATCTGCAAACGCTATTTCCTTGCAAAGAAGTGTCGCATTTACATTCATTTGAAGTGTAGACGATGAATACATAACACTTCGCAAATCATATTATATCTTACCATGAAACATAGAAATGAGATGCGATATCGCGTTTTAAGAATCAGAGGAACTCTATTGCTACGATACGTAGACATCTGCAAACGCTATTTCCTTGCAAGGAAGTGTCGCATTTACATTCATTTGAATCGTAGACAAGCAATACATAACTCTTCGCAAATCATGTTATATCTTACCATGAAACATAGAAATGAGATGCGATATCGCGTTTTAAGAATCATATGAACTCTAATGCTACGAGACGTAGACATCTGCAATCGCTATTTCCTTCCAAGGAAGTGTCGCATTTACATTCATTTGAAGTGTAGACGAGGAATACATAACTCTTCGCAAATCATATTATATCTTACCATGAAACATAGAATTGAGATGCGATATCGCGTTTTAAGAATCATTAGAACTCTATTGCTACGATACCTAGACATCTGCAGACGCTATTTCCTAGCAAGGAAGTGTCGCATTTACATTCATTTGTAGTGTAGACGAGGAATACATAACACTTCGCAAATCATATTATATCTTACCATGAAACATAGATATGAGATGCAATATCTCGTTTTAAGAAGCATTTGAACTCTATTGCTTCGATACGTAGACATCTGCAAACGCTATTTCCTAGCAAGGAAGTGTCGCATTTACATTCATTTGAAGTGTAGACGAGGAATACATGATACTTCGCAATGAATATTATATCTTATCAGGAAACATAGATATGAGATGCAATATCTCGTTTTAAGAAGCATTTGAACTCTATTGCTTCGATACGTAGACATCTGCAAACGCTATTTCCTAGCAAGGAAGTGTCGCATTTACATTCATTTGAAGTGTAGACGATGAATACATAACACTTCGCAAATCATATTATATCTTACCATGAAACATAGAAATGAGATGCGATATCGCGTTTTAAGAATCAGAGGAACTCTATTGCTACGATACGTAGACATCTGCAAACGCTATTTCCTTGCAAGGAAGTGTCGCATTTACATTCATTTGAATCGTAGACAAGGAATACATAACACTTCGCAAATCATGTTATATCTTACCATGAAACATAGAAATGAGATGCGATATCGCGTTTTAAGAATCATATGAACTCTATTGCTACGAGACGTAGACATCTGCAATCGCTATTTCCTTGCAAGGAAGTGTCGCATTTACATTCATTTGAAGTGTAGACGAGGAATACGTAACACTTCGCAAATCATATTATATCTTACCATGAAACATAGAATTGAGATGCGATATCGCGTTTTAAGAAGCAGTAGAACTCTATTGCTACGATACGTAGACATCTGCAAACGCTATTTCCTTGCAAGGAAGTGTCGCATTTACATTCATTTGAATCGTAGACAAGGAATACATAACACTTCGCAAATCATGTTATTTCTTACCATGAAACATAGAAATGAGATGCGATATCGCGTTTTAAGAATCATATGAACTCTATTGCTACGAGACGTAGACATCTGCAATCGCTATTTCCTTGCAAGGAAGTGTCGCATTTACATTCATTTGAAGTGTAGACGAGGAATACATAACACTTCGCGAATCATATTATATCTTACCATGAAACATAGAATTGAGATGCGATATCGCGTTTTAAGAAGCATTAGAACTCTATTGCTACGATACCTAGACATCTGCAGACGCTATTTCCTAGCAAGGAAGTGTCGCATTTACATTCATTTGAAGTGTAGACGAGGAATACATGATACTTCGCAAATCATATGATATCTTACCATGAAACATAGAAATGAGATGCGATATCGCGTTTTAAGAATCATAAGAACTCTATTGCTACGATACCTAGACATCTGCAAACGCTATTTCCTCGCAAGGAAGTGTCGCATTTACATTCATTTGAATCGTAGACGAGGAATGCATAACACATCGCAATGAATATTATATCTTATCAGGAAACATAGATATGAGATGCAATATCTCGTTTTAAGAAGCATTTGAACTCTATTGCTTCGATACGTAGACATCTGCAAACGCTATTTCCTAGCAAGGAAGTGTCGCATTTACATTCATTTGAAGTGTAGACGAGGAATACATAACACTTCGCAAATCATATTATATCTTACCATGAAACATAGAAATGAGATGCGACATCGCGTTCTAAGAAGCATTAGAACACTACTGCTACGATAGGTAGACATTTGCAAACGCTATTTCCTTGCAAGGAAGTGTCGCATTTACATTCATTTGAAGTGTAGACGAGGAATACATAACACTTCGCAAATCATATTATATCATACCATGAAACATAGAAATGAGATGCGATATCGCGTTTTAAGAATCATAGGAACACTATTGCTACGATACGTAGACATCTGCAAACGCTATTTCCTTGCAAAGAAGTGTCGCATTTACATTCATTTGAAGTGTAGACGATGAATACATAACACTTCGCAAATCATATTATATCTTACCATGAAACATAGAAATGAGATGCGATATCGCGTTTTAAGAATCAGAGGAACTCTATTGCTACGATACGTAGACATCTGCAAACGCTATTTCCTTGCAAGGAAGTGTCGCATTTACATTCATTTGAATCGTAGACAAGCAATACATAACACTTCGCAAATCATGTTATATCTTACCATGAAACATAGAAATGAGATGCGATATCGCGTTTTAAGAATCATATGAACTCTATTGCTACGAGACGTAGACATCTGCAATCGCTATTTCCTTCCAAGGAAGTGTCGCATTTACATTCATTTGAAGTGTAGACGAGGAATACATAACACTTCGCAAATCATATTATATCTTACCATGAAACATAGAATTGAGATGCGATATCGCGTTTTAAGAATCATTAGAACTCTATTGCTACGATACCTAGACATCTGCAGACGCTATTTCCTAGCAAGGAAGTGTCGCATTTACATTCATTTGAAGTGTAGACGAGGAATACATGATACTTCGCAAATCATATTATATCTTACCATGAAACTTAGAAATGAGATGCGATATCGCGTTTTAAGAATCATAAGAACTCTATTGCTACGATACCTAGACATCTGCAAACGCTATTTCCTTCCAAGGAAGTGTCGCATTTACATTCATTTGAAGTGTAGACGAGGAATACATAACACTTCGCAAATCATATTATATCTTACCATGAAACATAGAATTGAGATGCGATATCGCGTTTTAAGAAGCATTAGAACTCTATTGCTACGATACCTAGACATCTGCAGACGCTATTTCCTAGCAAGGAAGTGTCGCATTTACATTCATTTGAAGTGTAGACGAGGAATACATGATACTTCGCAAATCATATTATATCTTACCATGAAACATAGAAATGAGATGCGATATCGCGTTTTAAGAATCATAAGAACTCTATTGCTACGATACCTAGACATCTGCAAACGCTATTTCCTCGCAAGGAAGTGTCGCATTTACATTCATTTGAATCGTAGACGAGGAATGCATAACACATCGCAATGAATATTATATCTTATCAGGAAACATAGATATGAGATGCAATATCTCGTTTTAAGAAGCATTTGAACTCTATTGCTTCGATACGTAGACATCTGCAAACGCTATTTCCTAGCAAGGAAGTGTCGCATTTACATTCATTTGAAGTGTAGACGAGGAATACATAACACTTCGCAAATCATATTATATCTTACCATGAAACATAGAAATGAGATGCGACATCGCGTTCTAAGAAGCATTAGAACACTACTGCTACGATAGGTAGACATTTGCAAACGCTATTTCCTTGCAAGGAAGTGTCGCATTTACATTCATTTGAAGTGTAGACGAGGAATACATAACACTTCGCAAATCATATTATATCTTACCATGAAACATAGAAATGAGATGCGATATCGCGTTTTAAGAATCATAGGAACACTATTGCTACGATACGTAGACATCTGCAAACGCTATTTCCTTGCAAAGAAGTGTCGCATTTACATTCATTTGAAGTGTAGACGATGAATACATAACACTTCGCAAATCATATTATATCTTACCATGAAACATAGAAATGAGATGCGATATCGCGTTTTAAGAATCAGAGGAACTCTATTGCTACGATACGTAGACATCTGCAAACGCTATTTCCTTGCAAGGAAGTGTCGCATTTACATTCATTTGAATCGTAGACAAGCAATACATAACACTTCGCAAATCATGTTATATCTTACCATGAAACATAGAAATGAGATGCGATATCGCGTTTTAAGAATCATATGAACTCTATTGCTACGAGACGTAGACATCTGCAATCGCTATTTCCTTCCAAGGAAGTGTCGCATTTACATTCATTTGAAGTGTAGACGAGGAATACATAACTCTTCGCAAATCATATTATATCTTACCATGAAACATAGAATTGAGATGCGATATCGCGTTTTAAGAATCATTAGAACTCTATTGCTACGATACCTAGACATCTGCAGACGCTATTTCCTAGCAAGGAAGTGTCGCATTTACATTCATTTGAAGTGTAGACGAGGAATACATGATACTTCGCAAATCATATTATATCTTACCATGAAACTTAGAAATGAGATGCGATATCGCGTTTTAAGAATCATAAGAACTCTATTGCTACGATACCTAGACATCTGCAAACGCTATTTCCTTCCAAGGAAGTGTCGCATTTACATTCATTTGAAGTGTAGACGAGGAATACATAACACTTCGCAAATCATATTATATCTTACCATGAAACATAGAAATGAGATGCGATATCGCGTTTTAAGAAGCATTTGAACTCTATTGCTACGAGACGTAGACATCTGCAATCGCTATTTCCTTGCAAGGAAGTGTCGCATTTACATTCATTTGAAGTGTAGACGAGGAATACATAACACTTCGCAAATCATATTATATTTTACCATGAAACATAGAAATGAGATGCGATATCGCGTTTTAAGAAGCATTAGAACTCTATTGCTACGATACCTAGACATCTGCAGACGCTATTTCCTAGCAAGGAAGTGTCGCATTTACATTCATTTGAAGTGTAGGCGAGGAATACATGATACTTCGCAAATCATATTATATCTTACCATGAAACATAGAAATGAGATGCGATATCGCATTTTAAGAATCATAGGAACTCTATTGCTACGATACGTAGACATCTGCAAACGCTATTTCCTTGCAAAGAAGTGTCGCATTTACATTCATTTGAAGTGTAGACGAGGAATACATAACACTTCGCAAATCATATTATATCTTACCATGACACATAGAAATGAGATTCGACATCGCGTTTTAAGAAGCATTAGATAGCTATTGCTACAATACGTAGACATCTGCAAACGCTATTTCCTAGCGAGGAAGTATCGTATTCACATTCATTTGAAGTGTAGACAAGGAATACATAACACTTCGCAAATCATGTTATATCTTACAATGAAACATAGAAATGAGATGCGATATCGCGTTTTAAGAATCATATGAACTCTATTGCTACGTGACGTAGACATCTGCAATCGCTATTTCCTAGCAAGGAAGTGTCGCATTTACATTCATTTGATGTGTAGGCGAGGAATACGTGACACTTCGCAAATCATATTATATCTTACCATGAAACATAGAAATGAGATGCGATATCGCGTTTTAAGAAGCATTAGAACACTATTGCTACGGTACCTAGACATCTGCAGACGCTATTTCCTAGCAAGGAAGTATCGCATTTACATTCATTTGTAGTGTAGACGAGGAATACATAATACTTCGCAAATCATATTATATCTTACCATGAAACATAGAAATGAGATGCGACATCGCGTTCTAAGAAGCATTAGAACACTACTGCTACGATAGGTAGACATTTGCAAACGCTATTTCCTTGCAAGGAAGTGTCGCATTTACATTCATTTGAAGTGTAGACGATGAATACATAACACTTCGCAAATCATATTATATCTTACCATGAAACATAGAAATGAGATGCGATATCGCGTTTTAAGAATCAGAGGAACTCTATTGCTACGATACGTAGACATCTGCAAACGCTATTTCCTTGCAAGGAAGTGTCGCATTTACATTCATTTGAATCGTAGACAAGCAATACATAACACTTCGCAAATCATGTTATATCTTACCATGAAACATAGAAATGAGATGCGATATCGCGTTTTAAGAATCATATGAACTCTATTGCTACGAGACGTAGACATCTGCAATCGCTATTTCCTTCCAAGGAAGTGTCGCATTTACATTCATTTGAAGTGTAGACGAGGAATACATAACACTTCGCAAATCATATTATATCTTACCATGAAACATAGAATTGAGATGCGATATCGCGTTTTAAGAATCATTAGAACTCTATTGCTACGATACCTAGACATCTGCAGACGCTATTTCCTAGCAAGGAAGTGTCGCATTTACATTCATTTGAAGTGTAGACGAGGAATACATGATACTTCGCAAATCATATTATATCTTACCATGAAACTTAGAAATGAGATGCGATATCGCGTTTTAAGAATCATAAGAACTCTATTGCTACGATACCTAGACATCTGCAAACGCTATTTCCTTCCAAGGAAGTGTCGCATTTACATTCATTTGAAGTGTAGACGAGGAATACATAACACTTCGCAAATCATATTATATCTTACCATGAAACATAGAAATGAGATGCGATATCGCGTTTTAAGAAGCATTTGAACTCTATTGCTACGAGACGTAGACATCTGCAATCGCTATTTCCTTGCAAGGAAGTGTCGCATTTACATTCATTTGAAGTGTAGACGAGGAATACATAACACTTCGCAAATCATATTATATTTTACCATGAAACATAGAAATGAGATGCGATATCGCGTTTTAAGAAGCATTAGAACTCTATTGCTACGATACCTAGACATCTGCAGACGCTATTTCCTAGCAAGGAAGTGTCGCATTTACATTCATTTGAAGTGTAGACGAGGAATACATGATACTTCGCAAATCATATTATATCTTACCATGAAACATAGAAATGAGATGCGATATCGCATTTTAAGAATCATAAGGACCCTATTGCTACGATACGTAGACATCTGCAAACGCTATTTACTTGCAAGGAAGTGTCGCATTTATATTCATTTGAATCGTAGACGAGGAATGCATAACACTTCGAAATGTATATTATATCTTATCAGGAAACATAGATATGAGATGCAATATCTCGTTTTAAGAAGCATTTGAACTCTATTGCTTCGATACGTAGATATCTGCAAACGCTATTTCCTAGCCAGGAAGTGTCGCATTTACATTCATTTGAAGTGTAGGCGAGGAATACGTGACACTTCGCAAATCATATTATATCTTACCATGAAACATAGAAATGAGAATCGATATCGCGTTTTAAGAAGCATTAGAAAGCTATTGCTACGATACGTAGACATCTGCAAACGCTATTTCCTAGCGAGGAAGTATCGCATTCACATTCATTTGAAGTGTAGACGAGGAATACATGATACTTTGCAAATCATATTATATCTTACCATGAAACATAGAAATGAGATGCGATATCGCGTTTTAAGAATCATAAGAACTCTATTGCTACGATACGTAGACATCTGCAAACGCTATTTCCTTGCAAGGAAGTGTCGCATTTACATTCATTTGAATCGTAGACGAGGAATGCAAAACACTTCGAAATGAATATTATATCTTATCATGAAACATAGATATGAGATGCAATATCTCGTTTTAAGAAGCATTTGAACTCTATTGCTTCGATACGTAGACATCTGCAAACACTATTTCCTTGCAAGGAAGTGTCGCATTTACATTCATTTGAAGTGTAGACGAGGAATACATAACACTTCGCAAATCATATTATATCTTACCATGAAACATAGAAATGAGATGCGATATCGCGTTTTAAGAATCATAGGAACACTATTGCTACGATACGTAGACATCTGCAAACGCTATTTCCTTGCAAAAAAGTGTCGCATTTACATTCATTTGAAGTGTAGACGATGAATACATAACACTTCGCAAATCATATTATATCTTACCATGAAACATAGAAATGAGATGCGATATCGCGTTTTAAGAATCAGAGGAACTCTATTGCTACGATACGTAGACATCTGCAAACGCTATTTCCTTGCAAGGAAGTGTCGCATTTACATTCATTTGAATCGTAGACAAGCAATACATAACACTTCGCAAATCATGTTATATCTTACCATGAAACATAGAAATGAGATGCGATATCGCGTTTTAAGAATCATATGAACTCTATTGCTACGAGACGTAGACATCTGCAATCGCTATTTCCTTCCAAGGAAGTGTCGCATTTACATTCATTTGAAGTGTAGACGAGGAATACATAACTCTTCGCAAATCATATTATATCTTACCATGAAACATAGAATTGAGATGCGATATCGCGTTTTAAGAATCATTAGAACTCTATTGCTACGATACCTAGACATCTGCAGACGCTATTTCCTAGCAAGGAAGTGTCGCATTTACATTCATTTGAAGTGTAGACGAGGAATACATGATACTTCGCAAATCATATTATATCTTACCATGAAACTTAGAAATGAGATGCGATATCGCGTTTTAAGAATCATAAGAACTCTATTGCTACGATACCTAGACATCTGCAAACGCTATTTCCTTCCAAGGAAGTGTCGCATTTACATTCATTTGAAGTGTAGACGAGGAATACATAACACTTCGCAAATCATATTATATCTTACCATGAAACATAGAAATGAGATGCGATATCGCGTTTTAAGAAGCATTTGAACTCTATTGATACGAGACGTAGACATCTGCAATCGCTATTTCCTTGCAAGGAAGTGTCGCATTTACATTCATTTGAAGTGTAGACGAGGAATACATAACACTTCGCAAATCATATTATATTTTACCATGAAACATAGAAATGAGATGCGATATCGCGTTTTAAGAAGCATTAGAACTCTATTGCTACGATACCTAGACATCTGCAGACGCTATTTCCTAGCAAGGAAGTGTCGCATTTACATTCATTTGAAGTGTAGGCGAGGAATACATGATACTTCGCAAATCATATTATATCTTACCATGAAACATAGATATGAGATGCAATATCTCGTTTTAAGAAGCATTTGAACTCTATTGCTTCGATACGTAGACATCTGCAAACACTATTTCCTTGCAAGGAAGTGTCGCATTTACATTCATTTGAAGTGTAGACGAGGAATACATAACACTTCGCAAATCATATTATACCTTACCATGAAACATAGAAATGAGAAGCGATATCTCGTTTTAAGAAGCATTTGAACTCTATTGCTTCGATACGTAGACATCTGCAAACGCTATTTCCTAGCAAGGAAGTGTCGCATTTACATTCATTTGAAGTGTAGACGAGGAATACATAATACTTCGCAAATCATATTATATCTTACCATGAAACATAGAATTGAGATGCGATATCGCGTTTTAAGAAGCAGTAGAACTCTATTGCTACGATACGTAGACATCTGCAAACGCTATTTCCTTGCAAGGAAGTGTCGCATTTACATTCATTTGAATCGTAGACAAGGAATACATAACACTTCGCAAATCATGTTATTTCTTACCATGAAACATAGAAATGAGATGCGATATCGCGTTTTAAGAATCATATGAACTCTATTGCTACGATACCTAGACATCTGCAGACGCTATTTCCTAGCAAGGAAGTGACGCATTTACATTCATTTGAAGTGTAGACGAGGAATACATGATACTTCGCAAATCATATTATATCTTACCATGAAACATAGAAATGAGATGCGATATCGCGTTTTAAGAATCATAAGAACTCTATTGCTACGATACCTAGACATCTGCAAACGCTATTTCCTTCCAAGGAAGTGTCGCATTTACATTCATTTGAAGTGTAGACGAGGAATACATAACACTTCGCAAATCATATTATATCTTACCATGAAACATAGAAATGAGATGCGATATCGCGTTTTAAGAATCAGAGGAACTCTATTGCTACGATACGTAGACATCTGCAAACGCTATTTCCTTGCAAGGAAGTGTCGCATTTACATTCATTTGAATCGTAGACAAGCAATACATAACACTTCGCAAATCATGTTATATCTTACCATGAAACATAGAAATGAGATGCGATATCGCGTTTTAAGAATCATATGAACTCTATTGCTACGAGACGTAGACATCTGCAATCGCTATTTCCTTCCAAGGAAGTGTCGCATTTACATTCATTTGAAGTGTAGACGAGGAATACATAACTCTTCGCAAATCATATTATATCTTACCATGAAACATAGAATTGAGATGCGATATCGCGTTTTAAGAATCATTAGAACTCTATTGCTACGATACCTAGACATCTGCAGACGCTATTTCCTAGCAAGGAAGTGTCGCATTTACATTCATTTGAAGTGTAGACGAGGAATACATGATACTTCGCAAATCATATTATATCTTACCATGAAACTTAGAAATGAGATGCGATATCGCGTTTTAAGAATCATAAGAACTCTATTGCTACGATACCTAGACATCTGCAAACGCTATTTCCTTCCAAGGAAGTGTCGCATTTACATTCATTTGAAGTGTAGACGAGGAATACATAACACTTCGCAAATCATATTATATCTTACCATGAAACATAGAAATGAGATGCGATATCGCGTTTTAAGAAGCATTTGAACTCTATTGATACGAGACGTAGACATCTGCAATCGCTATTTCCTTGCAAGGAAGTGTCGCATTTACATTCATTTGAAGTGTAGACGAGGAATACATAACACTTCGCAAATCATATTATATTTTACCATGAAACATAGAAATGAGATGCGATATCGCGTTTTAAGAAGCATTAGAACTCTATTGCTACGATACCTAGACATCTGCAGACGCTATTTCCTAGCAAGGAAGTGTCGCATTTACATTCATTTGAAGTGTAGGCGAGGAATACATGATACTTCGCAAATCATATTATATCTTACCATGAAACATAGATATGAGATGCAATATCTCGTTTTAAGAAGCATTTGAACTCTATTGCTTCGATACGTAGACATCTGCAAACACTATTTCCTTGCAAGGAAGTGTCGCATTTACATTCATTTGAAGTGTAGACGAGGAATACATAACACTTCGCAAATCATATTATACCTTACCATGAAACATAGAAATGAGAAGCGATATCTCGTTTTAAGAAGCATTTGAACTCTATTGCTTCGATACGTAGACATCTGCAAACGCTATTTCCTAGCAAGGAAGTGTCGCATTTACATTCATTTGAAGTGTAGACGAGGAATACATAATACTTCGCAAATCATATTATATCTTACCATGAAACATAGAATTGAGATGCGATATCGCGTTTTAAGAAGCAGTAGAACTCTATTGCTACGATACGTAGACATCTGCAAACGCTATTTCCTTGCAAGGAAGTGTCGCATTTACATTCATTTGAATCGTAGACAAGGAATACATAACACTTCGCAAATCATGTTATTTCTTACCATGAAACATAGAAATGAGATGCGATATCGCGTTTTAAGAATCATATGAACTCTATTGCTACGATACCTAGACATCTGCAGACGCTATTTCCTAGCAAGGAAGTGACGCATTTACATTCATTTGAAGTGTAGACGAGGAATACATGATACTTCGCAAATCATATTATATCTTACCATGAAACATAGAAATGAGATGCGATATCGCGTTTTAAGAATCATAAGAACTCTATTGCTACAATACGTAGACATCTGCAAACGCTATTTCCTTGCAAGGAAGTGCCGCATTTACATTCATTTGAATCGTAGACGAGGAATGCATAACACTTCGATATGAATATTATATCTTATCAGGAAACATAGATATGAGATGCAATATCTCGTTTTAAGAAGCATTTGAACTCAATTGCTTCGATGCGTAGACATCTGCAGAAGCTATTTCCTAGCAAGGAAGTGTCGCATTTACATTCACCTGAAGGGTAGACGAGAAATACATGATACTTCGCAAATCATATTGTATCTTACCATGACACATAGAAATGAGATTCGACATCGCGTTTTAAGAAGCATTAGATAGCTATTGCTACAATACGTAGACATCTGCAAACGCTATTTCCTAGCGAGGAAGTATCGCATTCACATTCATTTGAAGTGTAGACAAGGAATACATAACACTTCGCAAATCATGTCATATCTTACAATGAAACATAGAAATGAGATGCGATATCGCGTTTTAAGAATCATATGAACTCTATTGCTACGAGACGTAGACATCTGCAATCGCTATTTCCTTACAAGGAAGTGTCGCATTTACATTCATTTGAAGTGTAGACGAGGAATACATAACACTTCTCAAATCATATTATATTTTACCATGAAACATAGAAATGAGATGCGATATCGCGTTTTAAGAATCATAAGAACTCTATTGCTACGATACGTTGACATCTGCAAACGCTATTTCCTTGCAAGGAAGTGCGCATTTACATTTAGTTGATGTGTAGACGAGGAGTACATAACACTTCGCAAATCATATTATATCTTACCATGAAACATAGAAATGAGATGCGATATCGCGTTTTAAGCATCATAAGAACTCTATTGCTACGAGACGTAGACATCTGCAATCGATATTTCCTTGCAAGGAAGTGTCGCATTTACATTCATTTGAAGTGTAGACGTGGAATACATGACACTTCGCAAATCATATTATATCTTACCATGAAACATAGAAATGAGATTCGACATCGCGTTTTAAGAAGCATTAGAAAGCTATTGCTACAATACGTAGACATCTGCAAACGCTATTTCCTAGCGAGGAAGTATCGCATTCACATTCATTTGAAGTGTAGACAAGGAATACATAACACTTCGCAAATCATGTTATATCTTACCATGAAACATAGAAATGAGATGCGATATCGCGTTCTAAGAATCATATGAACTCTATTGCTACGAGACGTAGACATCTGCAGTCGCTATTTCCTTGCAAGGAAGTGTCGCATCTACATTCATTTGAAGTGTAGACGAGGAATACATAACACTTCGCAAATCATATTATATCTTACCATGAAACATAGAAATGAGATGCGATATCGCGTTTTAAGAAGCATTAGAACTCTATTGCTACGATACCTAGACATCTGCAGACGCTATTTCCTAGCAAGGAACTGTCGCATTTACATTCATTTGAAGTGTAGACGAGGAATACATGATACTTCGCAAATCATGTTATATCTTACCATGAAACATAGAAATGAGATGCGATATCGCGTTTTAAGAATCATATGAACTCTATTGCTACGATACGTACATATCTGTAATCGCTATTTCCTTGCAAGGAAGTGTCGCATTTACATTCATTTGAAGTGTAGACGAGGAATACATAACACTTCGCAAATCATATTATATCTTACCATGAAACATAGAATTGAGATGCGATATCGCGTTTTAAGAATCATTAGAACTCTATTGCTACGATACCTAGACATCTGCAGACGCTATTTCCTAGCAAGGAAGTGTCGCATTTACATTCATTTGAAGTGTAGACGAGGAATACATGATACTTCGCAAATCATATTATATCTTACCATGAAACTTAGAAATGAGATGCGATATCGCGTTTTAAGAATCATAAGAACTCTATTGCTACGATACCTAGACATCTGCAAACGCTATTTCCTTCCAAGGAAGTGTCGCATTTACATTCATTTGAAGTGTAGACGAGGAATACATAACACTTCGCAAATCATATTATATCTTACCATGAAACATAGAAATGAGATGCGATATCGCGTTTTAAGAAGCATTTGAACTCTATTGCTACGAGACGTAGACATCTGCAATCGCTATTTCCTTGCAAGGAAGTGTCGCATTTACATTCATTTGAAGTGTAGACGAGGAATACATAACACTTCGCAAATCATATTATATTTTACCATGAAACATAGAAATGAGATGCGATATCGCGTTTTAAGAAGCATTAGAACTCTATTGCTACGATACCTAGACATCTGCAGACGCTATTTCCTAGCAAGGAAGTGTCGCATTTACATTCATTTGAAGTGTAGGCGAGGAATACATGATACTTCGCAAATCATATTATATCTTACCATGAAACATAGAAATGAGATGCGATATCGCATTTTAAGAATCATAAGGACCCTATTGCTACGATACGTAGACATCTGCAAACGCTATTTACTTGCAAGGAAGTGTCGCATTTATATTCATTTGAATCGTAGACGAGGAATGCATAACACTTCGAAATGTATATTATATCTTATCAGGAAACATAGATATGAGATGCAATATCTCGTTTTAAGAAGCATTTGAACTCTATTGCTTCGATACGTAGATATCTGCAAACGCTATTTCCTAGCCAGGAAGTGTCGCATTTACATTCATTTGAAGTGTAGGCGAGGAATACGTGACACTTCGCAAATCATATTATATCTTACCATGAAACATAGAAATGAGAATCGATATCGCGTTTTAAGAAGCATTAGAAAGCTATTGCTACGATACGTAGACATCTGCAAACGCTATTTCCTAGCGAGGAAGTATCGCATTCACATTCATTTGAAGTGTAGACGAGGAATACATGATACTTTGCAAATCATATTATATCTTACCATGAAACATAGAAATGAGATGCGATATCGCGTTTTAAGAATCATAAGAACTCTATTGCTACGATACGTAGACATCTGCAAACGCTATTTCCTTGCAAGGAAGTGTCGCATTTACATTCATTTGAATCGTAGACGAGGAATGCAAAACACTTCGAAATGAATATTATATCTTATCATGAAACATAGATATGAGATGCAATATCTCGTTTTAAGAAGCATTTGAACTCTATTGCTTCGATACGTAGACATCTGCAAACACTATTTCCTTGCAAGGAAGTGTCGCATTTACATTCATTTGAAGTGTAGACGAGGAATACATAACACTTCGCAAATCATATTATATCTTACCATGAAACATAGAAATGAGATGCGATATCGCGTTTTAAGAATCATAGGAACACTATTGCTACGATACGTAGACATCTGCAAACGCTATTTCCTTGCAAAGAAGTGTCGCATTTACATTCATTTGAAGTGTAGACGATGAATACATAACACTTCGCAAATCATATTATATCTTACCATGAAACATAGAAATGAGATGCGATATCGCGTTTTAAGAATCAGAGGAACTCTATTGCTACGATACGTAGACATCTGCAAACGCTATTTCCTTGCAAGGAAGTGTCGCATTTACATTCATTTGAATCGTAGACAAGCAATACATAACACTTCGCAAATCATGTTATATCTTACCATGAAACATAGAAATGAGATGCGATATCGCGTTTTAAGAATCATATGAACTCTATTGCTACGAGACGTAGACATCTGCAATCGCTATTTCCTTCCAAGGAAGTGTCGCATTTACATTCATTTGAAGTGTAGACGAGGAATACATAAACTTTTCGCAAATCATATTATATCTTACCATGAAACATAGAATTGAGATGCGATATCGCGTTTTAAGAATCATTAGAACTCTATTGCTACGATACCTAGACATCTGCAGACGCTATTTCCTAGCAAGGAAGTGTCGCATTTACATTCATTTGAAGTGTAGGCGAGGAATACATGATACTTCGCAAATCATATTATATCTTACCATGAAACATAGATATGAGATGCAATATCTCGTTTTAAGAAGCATTTGAACTCTATTGCTTCGATACGTAGACATCTGCAAACACTATTTCCTTGCAAGGAAGTGTCGCATTTACATTCATTTGAAGTGTAGACGAGGAATACATAACACTTCGCAAATCATATTATACCTTACCATGAAACATAGAAATGAGAAGCGATATCTCGTTTTAAGAAGCATTTGAACTCTATTGCTTCGATACGTAGACATCTGCAAACGCTATTTCCTAGCAAGGAAGTGTCGCATTTACATTCATTTGAAGTGTAGACGAGGAATACATAATACTTCGCAAATCATATTATATCTTACCATGAAACATAGAATTGAGATGCGATATCGCGTTTTAAGAAGCAGTAGAACTCTATTGCTACGATACGTAGACATCTGCAAACGCTATTTCCTTGCAAGGAAGTGTCGCATTTACATTCATTTGAATCGTAGACAAGGAATACATAACACTTCGCAAATCATGTTATTTCTTACCATGAAACATAGAAATGAGATGCGATATCGCGTTTTAAGAATCATATGAACTCTATTGCTACGATACCTAGACATCTGCAGACGCTATTTCCTAGCAAGGAAGTGACGCATTTACATTCATTTGAAGTGTAGACGAGGAATACATGATACTTCGCAAATCATATTATATCTTACCATGAAACATAGAAATGAGATGCGATATCGCGTTTTAAGAATCATAAGAACTCTATTGCTACAATACGTAGACATCTGCAAACGCTATTTCCTTGCAAGGAAGTGCCGCATTTACATTCATTTGAATCGTAGACGAGGAATGCATAACACTTCGATATGAATATTATATCTTATCAGGAAACATAGATATGAGATGCAATATCTCGTTTTAAGAAGCATTTGAACTCAATTGCTTCGATGCGTAGACATCTGCAGAAGCTATTTCCTAGCAAGGAAGTGTCGCATTTACATTCACCTGAAGGGTAGACGAGAAATACATGATACTTCGCAAATCATATTGTATCTTACCATGACACATAGAAATGAGATTCGACATCGCGTTTTAAGAAGCATTAGATAGCTATTGCTACAATACGTAGACATCTGCAAACGCTATTTCCTAGCGAGGAAGTATCGCATTCACATTCATTTGAAGTGTAGACAAGGAATACATAACACTTCGCAAATCATGTCATATCTTACAATGAAACATAGAAATGAGATGCGATATCGCGTTTTAAGAATCATATGAACTCTATTGCTACGAGACGTAGACATCTGCAATCGCTATTTCCTTACAAGGAAGTGTCGCATTTACATTCATTTGAAGTGTAGACGAGGAATACATAACACTTCTCAAATCATATTATATTTTACCATGAAACATAGAAATGAGATGCGATATCGCGTTTTAAGAATCATAAGAACTCTATTGCTACGATACGTTGACATCTGCAAACGCTATTTCCTTGCAAGGAAGTGCGCATTTACATTTAGTTGATGTGTAGACGAGGAGTACATAACACTTCGCAAATCATATTATATCTTACCATGAAACATAGAAATGAGATGCGATATCGCGTTTTAAGCATCATAAGAACTCTATTGCTACGAGACGTAGACATCTGCAATCGATATTTCCTTGCAAGGAAGTGTCGCATTTACATTCATTTGAAGTGTAGACGTGGAATACATGACACTTCGCAAATCATATTATATCTTACCATGAAACATAGAAATGAGATTCGACATCGCGTTTTAAGAAGCATTAGAAAGCTATTGCTACAATACGTAGACATCCGCAAACGCTATTTCCTAGCGAGGAAGTATCGCATTCACATTCATTTGAAGTGTAGACAAGGAATACATAACACTTCGCAAATCATGTTATATCTTACCATGAAACATAGAAATGAGATGCGATATCGCGTTCTAAGAATCATATGAACTCTATTGCTACGAGACGTAGACATCTGCAGTCGCTATTTCCTTGCAAGGAAGTGTCGCATCTACATTCATTTGAAGTGTAGACGAGGAATACATAACACTTCGCAAATCATATTATATCTTACCATGAAACATAGAAATGAGATGCGATATCGCGTTTTAAGAAGCATTAGAACTCTATTGCTACGATACCTAGACATCTGCAGACGCTATTTCCTAGCAAGGAACTGTCGCATTTACATTCATTTGAAGTGTAGACGAGGAATACATGATACTTCGCAAATCATGTTATATCTTACCATGAAACATAGAAATGAGATGCGATATCGCGTTTTAAGAATCATATGAACTCTATTGCTACGATACGTACATATCTGTAATCGCTATTTCCTTGCAAGGAAGTGTCGCATTTACATTCATTTGAAGTGTAGACGAGGAATACATAACACTTCGCAAATCATATTATATCTTACCATGAAACATAGAAATGAGAATCGAAATCGCGTTTTAAGAAGCATTAGAAAGCTATTGCTACGATACGTAGACATCTGCAAACGCTATTTGCTAGCGAGGAAGTATCGCATTCACATTCATTTGAAGTGTAGACAAGGAATACATAACACTTCGCAAATCATGTTATATCTTACCATGAAACATAGAAATGAGATGCGATATCGCGTTTTAAGAATCATATGAACTCTATTGCTACGAGACGTAGACATCTGCAATCGCTATTTCCTTGCAAGGAAGTGTCGCACTTACATTCATTTGAATCGTAGACGAGGAATGCATAACACTTCGCAATGAATATTATATCTTATCAGGAAACATAGATATGAGATGCAATATCTCGTTTTAAGAAGCATTTGAACTCTATTGCTTCGATACGTAGACATCTGCAAACGCTATTTCCTAGCAAGGAAGTATCGCGTTTACATTCACTTGAAGTGTAGGCGAGGAATACGTGACACTTCGCAAATCATATTATATCTTACCATGAAACATAGAAATGAGAATCGATATCGCGTTTTAAGAAGCATTTGAAAGCTATTGCTACGATACGTAGACATCTGCAAATGCTATTTCCTAGCGAGAAAGTATCGCATTCACATTCATTTGAAGTGTAGACAAGGAATACATAACACTTCGCAAATCATGTTATATCTTACCATGAAACGTAGAAATGAGATGCGATATCGCGTTTTAAGAATCATACGAACTCTATTGCTACGAGACGTAGACATCTGCAATCGCTATTTCCTTGCAAGGAAGTGTCGCACTAGACATCTGCAATCGCTATTTCCTAGCGAGGAAGTGTCGCATTCACATTCATTTCAAGTGTAGACGAGGAATACATGACACTTCGCAAGTCATGTTATATCTTACCATGAAACCTAGAAATGAGATGCGATATCGCGTTTTAAGAAGCATTAGAACTCTATTGCTACGATACCTAGACATCTGCAGACGCTATTTCCTAGCAAGGAAGTGTCGCATTTACATTCATTTGAAGTGTAGACGAGGAATACATGATACTTCGCAAATCATATTATATCTTACCATGAAACATAGAAATGCGATGCGATATCGCGTTTTAAGAATCATATGAACTCTATTGCTACGGTACGTAGATATCTGCAATCGCTATTTCCTTGCAAGGAAGTGTCGCATTTACATTCATTTGAAGTGTAGACGAGGAATACATAACACTTCGCAAATCATATTATATCTTACCATGAAACATAGAAATGAGATGCGATATCGCGTTTTAAGAAGCATTAGAACTCTATTGCTACGGTACGTAGACATCTGCAAACGCTATTTCCTAGCGAGGAAGTGTCGCATTCACATTCATTTCAAGTGTAGACGAGGAATACATGACATTTCGCAAGTCATGTTATATCTTACCATGAAACCTAGAAATGAGATGCGATATCGCGTTTTAAGAATCATATGAACTCTATTGCTACGATACCTAGACATCTGCAATCGCTATTTCCTTGCAAGGAAGTGTCACATTTACTTTCATTTGAAGTGTAGACGAGGAATACATAACACTTCGCAAATCATGTTATATCTTACCATGAAACATAGAAATGAGATGCGATATCGCGTTTTAAGAATCTTATGAACTCTATTGCTACGATACGTACATATCTGCAATCGCTATTTCCTTGCAAGGTAGTGTCGCATTTACATTCATTTGAAGTGTAGACGAGGAATACATAACACTTCGCAAATCATATTATATCTTACCATGAAACATAGAAATGAGAATCGAAATCGCGTTTTAAGAAGCATTAGAAAGCTATTGCTACGATACGTAGACATCTGCAAACGCTATTTCCTAGCGAGGAAGTATCGCATTCACATTCATTTGAAGTGTAGACAAGGAATACATAACACTTCGCAAATCATGTTATATCTTACCATGAAACATAGAAATGAGATGCGATATCGCGTTTTAAGAATCATATGAACTCTATTGCTACGAGACGTAGACATCTGCAATCGCTATTTCCTTGCAAGGAAGTGTCGCATTTACATTCATTTGAATCGTAGACGAGGAATGCATAACACTTCGCAATGAATATTATATCTTATCAGGAAACATAGATATGAGATGCAATATCTCGTTTTAAGAAGCATTTGAACTCTATTGCTTCGATACGTAGACACCTGCAAACGCTATTTCCTAGCAAGGAAGTGTCGCGTTTACATTCACTTGAAGTGTAGGCGAGGAATACGTGACACTTCGCAAATCATATTATATCTTACCATGAAACATAGAAATGAGAATCGATATCGCGTTTTAAGAAGCATTTGAAAGCAATTGCTACGATACGTAGACATCTGCAAATGCTATTTCCTAGCGAGGAAGTATCGCATTCACATTCATTTGAAGTGTAGACAAGGAATACATAACACTTCGCAAATCATGTTATATCTTACCATGAAACATAGAAATGAGATGCGATATCGCGTTTTAAGAATCATACGAACTCTATTGCTACGAGACGTAGACATCTGCAATCGCTATTTCCTTGCAAGGAAGTGTCGCACTAGACATCTGCAATCGCTATTTCCTTGCAAGGAAGTGTCGCATTCACATTCATTTGAAGTGTAGACGAGGAATACATGACACTTCGCAAGTCATGTTATATCTTACCATGAAACCTAGAAATGAGATGCGATATCGCGTTTTAAGAATCATATGAACTCTATTGCTACGATACGTAGACATCTGCAATCGCTATTCCCTTACAAGGAAGTGTCGCATTTACTTTCATTTGAAGTGTAGACGAGGAATACATAACACTTCGCAAATCATATTATATCTTACCTTGAATCATAGAAATGAGATGCGATATCGCGTTTTAAGGAGCATTAGAACTCTATTGCTACGGTACGTAGACATCTGCAAACGCTATTTCCTAGCGAGGAAGTGTCGCATTCACATTCATTTGAAGTGTAGACGAGGAATACATGACACTTCGCAAGTCATGTTATATCTTACCATGAAACCTAGAAATGAGATGCAATATCTCGTTTTGAGAAGCATTTGAACTCTATTGCTTCGATACGTAGACATCTGCAAACGCTATTTCCTAGCGAGGAGGTATCGCATTCACATTCATTTGAAGTGTAGACGAGGAATACATAACACTTCGCAAATCATATTATATCTTACCATGAAGCATAGAAATGAGATGCGATATCGCGTTTTAAGAATCATAAGAACTCTATTGCTACGATACGTAGACATCTGCAAACGCTATTTCCTTGCAAGGAAGTGTCGCATTTACATTCATTTGAATGGTAGACGAGGAATGCATAACACTTCGCAATGAATATTATATCTTATCTGGAAACATAGGTATGAGATGCAATATCTCGTTTTGAGAAGCATTTGAACTCTATTGCTTCGATACGTAGACATCTGCAAACGCTATTTCCTAGCGAGGAGGTATCGCATTCACATTCATTTGAAGTGAGGACAAGGAATACATAACACTTCGCAAATCATGTTATATCTTACCATGAAACATAGAAGTGAGATGCGATATCGCGTTTTAAGAAGCATTAGAACTCTATTGCTACGATACCTAGACATCTGCAGACGCTATTTCCTAGCAAGGAAGTGTCGCATTTACATTCATTTGAAGTGTAGACGAGGAATACATGATACTTCGCAAATCATATTATATCTTACCATGAAACATAGAAATGAGATGCGATATCGCGTTTTAAGAAGCATTAGAACTATATTGCTACGATACCTAGACATCTGCAATTGCTATTTCCTTGCAAGGAAGTGTCACATTTACTTTCATTTGAAGTGTAGACGAGGAATACATAACACTTCGCAAATCATGTTATATCTTACCATGAAACATAGAAATCAGATGCGATATCGCGTTTTAAGAATCATATGAACTCTATTGCTACGATACGTACATATCTGCAATCGCTATTTCCTTGCAAGGAAGTGTCGCATTTACATTCATTTGAAGTGTAGACGAGGAATACATAACACTTCGCAAATCATATTATATCTTACCATGATACATAGAAATGAGAATCGAAATCGCGTTTTAAGAAGCATTAGAAAGCTATTGCTACGATACGTAGACATCTGCAAACGCTATTTGCTAGCGAGGAAGTATCGCATTCACATTCATTTGAAGTGTAGACAAGGAATACATAACACTTCGCAAATCATGTTATATCTTACCATGAAACATAGAAATGAGATGCGATATCGCGTTTTAAGAATCATATGAACTCTATTGCTACGAGACGTAGACATCTGCAATCGCTATTTCCTTGCAAGGAAGTGTCGCATTTACATTCATTTGAATCGTAGACGAGGAGTGCATAACACTTCGCAATGAATATTATATCTTATCAGGAAACATAGATATGAGATGCAATATCTCGTTTTAAGAAGCATTTGAACTCTATTGCTTCGATACGTAGACATCTGCAAACGCTATTTCCTAGCAAGGAAGTGTCGCGTTTACATTCACTTGAAGTGTAGGCGAGGAATACGTGACACTTCGCAAATCATATTATATCTTACCATGAAACATAGAAATGAGAATCGATATCGCGTTTTAAGAAGCATTTGAAAGCTATTGCTACGATACGTAGACATCTGCTAATGCTATTTCCTAGCGAGGAAGTATCGCATTCACATTCATTTGAAGTGTAGACAAGGAATACATAACACTTCGCAAATCATGTTATATCTTACCATGAAACGTAGAAATGAGATGCGATATCGCGTTTTAGGTATCATACGAACTCTATTGCTACGAGACGTAGACATCTGCAATCGCTATTTCCTTGCAAGGAAGTGTCGCACTAGACATCTGCAATCGCTATTTCCTAGCGAGGAAGTGTGGCATTCACATTCATTTCAAGTGTAGACGAGGAATACATGACACTTCGCAAGTCATGTTATATCTTACCATGAAACCTAGAAATGAGATGCGATATCGCGTTTTAAGAAGCATTAGAACTCTATTGCTACGATACCTAGACATCTGCAGACGCTATTTCCTAGCAAGGAAGTGTCGCATTTACATTCATTTGAAGTGTAGACGAGGAATACATGATACTTCGCAAATCATATTATATCTTACCATGAAACATAGAAATGAGAATCGATATCGCGTTTTAAGAAGCATTAGAAAGCTATTGCTACGATACGTAGACATCTGCAAATGCTAGTTCCTAGCGAGGAAGTATCGCATTCACATTCATTTGAAGTGTTGACAAGGAATACATAACACTTCGCAAATCATGTTATATCTTACCATGAAACATAGAAATGAGATGCGATATCGAGTTTTAAGAATCATATGAACTCTATTGCTACGATACGTAGACATCTGCAAACGCTATTTCCTAGCGAGGAAGTGTCGCATTTACATTCATTTGAAGTGTAGACGAGGAATACATGACACTTCGCAAATCATATTATATCTTACCATGAAACATAGAAATGAGATTCGATATCGCGTTTTAAGAAGCATTAGAAAGCTATTGCTACGATACGTAGACATCTGCAAACGCTATTTCCTAGCGAGGAAGTATCGCGTTCACATTCATTTGAAGTGTAGACGAGGAATACATGTTACTTCGCAAATCATGTTATATCTTACCATGAAACATAGAAATGCGATGCGATATCGCGTTTTAAGAATCATATGAACTCTATTGCTACGATACGTAGATATCTGCAGTCGCTATTTCCTTGCAAGGAAGTGTCGCATTTACATTCATTTGAAGTGTAGACGAGGAATACATAACACTTCGCAAATCATATTATATCTTACCATGAAACATAGAAATGAGATGCGATATCGCGTTTTAAGAAGCATTAGAACTCTATTGCTACGGTACGTAGACATCTGCAAACGCTATTTCCTAGCGAGGAAGTGTCGCATTCACATTCATTTCAAGTGTAGACGAGGAATACATGACATTTCGCAAGTCATGTTATATCTTACCATGAAACCTAGAAATGAGATGCGATATCGCGTTTATAGAATCATATGAACTCTATTGCTACGATACCTAGACATCTGCAATCGCTATTTCCTTGCAAGGAAGTGTCACATTTACTTTCATTTGAAGTGTAGACGAGGAATACATAACACTTCGCAAATCATGTTATATCTTACCATGAAACATAGAAATGAGATGCGATATCGCGTTTTAAGAATCTTATGAACTCTATTGCTACGATACGTACATATCTGCAATCGCTATTTCCTTGCAAGGAAGTGTCGCATTTACATTCATTTGAAGTGTAGACGAGGAATACATAACACTTCGCAAATCATATTATATCTTACCATGAAACATAGAAATGAGAATCGAAATCGCGTTTTAAGAAGCATTAGAAAGCTATTGCTACGATACGTAGACATCTGCAAACGCTATTTCCTAGCGAGGAAGTATCGCATTCACATTCATTTGAAGTGTAGACAAGGAATACATAACACTTCGCAAATCATGTTATATCTTACCATGAAACATAGAAATGAGATGCGATATCGCGTTTTAAGGATCATATGAACTCTATTGCTACGAGACGTAGACATCTGCAATCGCTATTTCCTTGCAAGGAAGTGTCGCATTTACATTCATTTGAATCGTAGACGAGGAATGCATAACACTTCGCAATGAATATTATATCTTATCAGGAAACATAGATATGAGATGCAATATCTCGTTTTAAGAAGCATTTGAACTCTATTGCTTCGATACGTAGACACCTGCAAACGCTATTTCCTAGCAAGGAAGTGTCGCGTTTACATTCACTTGAAGTGTAGGCGAGGAATACGTGACAATTCGCAAATCATATTATATCTTACCATGAAACATAGAAATGAGAATCGATATTGCGTTTTAAGAAGCATTTGAAAGCTATTGCTACGATACGTAGACATCTGCAAATGCTATTTCCTAGCGAGGAAGTATCGCATTCACATTCATTTGAAGTGTAGACAAGGAATACATAACACTTCGCAAATCATGTTATATCTTACCATGAAACATAGAAATGAGATGCGATATCGCGTTTTAAGAGTCATACGAACTCTATTGCTACGAGACGTAGACATCTGCAATCGCTATTTCCTTGCAAGGAAGTGTCGCACTAGACATCTGCAATCGCTATTTCCTTGCAAGGAAGTGTCGCATTCACATTCATTTGAAGTGTAGACGAGGAATACATGACACTTCGCAAGTCATGTTATATCTTACCATGAAACCTAGAAATGAGATGCGATATCGCGTTTTAAGAATCATATGAACTCTATTGCTACGATACGTAGACATCTGCAATCGCTAATCCCTTACAAGGAAGTGTCGCATTTACTTTCATTTGAAGTGTAGACGAGGAATACATAACACTTCGCAAATCATATTATATCTTACCTTGAATCATAGAAATGAGATGCGATATCGCGTTTTAAGGAGCATTAGAACTCTATTGCTACGGTACGTAGACATCTGCAAACGCTATTTCCTAGCGAGGAATTGTCGCATTCACATTCATTTGAAGTGTAGACGAGGAATACATGACACTTCGCAAGTCATGTTATATCTTACCATGAAACCTAGAAATGAGATTCAATATCTCGTTTTGAGAAGCATTTGAACTCTATTGCTTCGATACGTAGACATCTGCAAACGCTATTTCCTAGCGAGGAGGTATCGCATTCACATTCATTTGAAGTGTAGACGAGGAATACATAACACTTCGCAAATCATATTATATCTTACCATGAAACATAGAAATGAGATGCGATATCGCGTTTTAAGAATCATAAGAACTCTATTGCTACGATACGTAGACATCTGCAAACGCTATTTCCTTGCAAGGAAGTGTCGCATTTACATTCATTTGAATGGTAGACGAGGAATGCATAACACTTCGCAATGAATATTATATCTTATCAGGAAACATAGGTATGAGATGCAATATCTCGTTTTGAGAAGCATTTGAACTCTATTGCTTCGATACGTAGACATCTGCAAACGCTATTTCCTAGCGAGGAGGTATCGCATTCACATTCATTTGAAGTGAGGACAAGGAATACATAACACTTCGCAAATCATGTTATATCTTACCATGAAACATAGAAGTGAGATGCGATATCGCGTTTTAAGAAGCATTAGAACTCTATTGCTACGATACCTAGACATCTGCAGACGCTTTTTCCTAGCAAGGAAGTGTCGCATTTACATTCATTTGAAGTGTAGACGAGGAATACATGATACTTCGCAAATCATATTATATCTTACCATGAAACATAGAAATGAGATGCGATATCGCGTTTTAAGAAGCATTAGAACTATATTGCTACGATACCTAGACATCTGCAGACGCTATTTCCTAGCAAGGAAGTGTCGCATTTACATTCATTTGAAGTGTAGACGAGGAATACATGATACTTCGCAAATCCTTTAATATCTTACCATGAAACTTAGAAATGAGATGCGATATCGCGTTTAGGAAGCATTAGAACACTATTGCTACGATAGGTAGACATTTGCAAACGCTATTTCCTAGCGAGGAAGTATCGCATTCACATTCATTTGAAGTGTAGACAAGGAATACATAACACTTCGCAAATCATGTTATATCTTACCATGAAACATAGAATTGAGATGCGATATCGCGTTTTAAGAACATATGAACTCTATTGCTACGAGACGTAGACATCTGCAATCGCTATTTCCTTGCAAGGAAGTGTCGCATTTACATTCATTTGAAGTGTAGACTAGGAATTCATCACACTTCGCAAATCATATTATATCTTAGCATGAAACATAGAAATGAGATGCGATATCGCGTTTTAAGAAGCATTAGAACTCTATTGCTACGATACCTAGACATCTGCAGACGCTATTTCCTAGCGAGGAAGTATCGCATTCACATTCATTTGAAGTGTAGACGAGGAATACATGATACTTCGCAAATCATATTATATCTTACCATGAAACATGGAAATGAGGTACGATATCGCGTTTTAAGAAGCATTAGAACACTATTGCTACGATACGTAGACATCTGCAAACGCTATTTCCTTGCAAGGTAGTGTCGCATTTACATTCATTTGAAGTGTAGACGTGGAGTACATGACACTTCGCAAATCATATTATATCTTACCATGAAACATTGAAATGAGATGCGATATCGCGTTTTAAGAAGCATTAGAAATATATTGCTACGATACGTAGACATCTGCAAACGCCATTTCCAAGCGAGGAAGTGTCGCATTCACATTCATTTGAAGTGCAGACGAGGAATACACAATACTTCGCAAATCATATTATATCTTACCATGAAACATAGAAATGAGATGCGATATCGCGTTTTAAGAATCATAAGAACTCTATTGCTACGATACGTAGACATCTGCAAACGCTATTTCCTTGCAAGGAAGTGTCGCATTTACATTCATTTGAATGGTAGACGAGGAATGCATAACACTTCGCAATGAATATTATATCTTATCAGGAAACATAGATATGAGATGCAATATCTCGTTTTGAGAAGCATTTGAACTCTATTGCTTCGATACGTAGACATCTGCAAACGCTATTTCCTAGCGAGGAGGTATCGCATTCACATTCATTTGAAGTGTAGACAAGGAATACATAACACTTCGCAAATCATGTTATATCTTACCATGAAACATAGAAATGAGATGCGATATCGCGCTTTAAGAATCATATGAACTCTATTGCTTCGATACGTAGACATCTGCAAACGCTACTTCCTAGCGAGGAAGTGTCGCATTTACATTCATTTGAAGTGTAGACGAGGAATACATAACACTTCGCAAATCATATTATATCTTACCTTGAAACATAGAAATGAGATGCGATATCGCGTTTTAAGAAGCATTAGAACTCTATTGCTACGGTACGTAGACATCTGCAAACGCTATTTCCTAGCGAGGAAGTGTCGCATTTACATTCATTTGAAGTGTAGACGAGGAATACATAACACTTCGCAAATCATATTATATCTTACCTTGAAACATAGAAATGAGATGCGATATCGCGTTTTAAGAAGCATTAGAACTCTATTGCTACGGTACGTAGACATCTGCAAACGCTATTTCCTAGCGAGGAAGTGTCGCATTCACATTCATTTGAAGTGTAGACGAGGAATACATGACACTTCGCAAGTCATGTTATATCTTACCATGAAACCTAGAAATGAGATGCGATATCGCGTTTTAAGAATCATATGAACTCTATTGCTACGATACGTAGACATCTGCAATCGCTATTCCCTTACAAGGAAGTGTCGCATTTACTTTCATTTGAAGTGTAGACGAGGAATACATAACACATCGCAAATCATGTTATATCTTACCATGAAACATAGAAATGAGATGCGATATCGCGTTTTAAGGATCATAAGAACTCTATTGCTACGATACGTAGACATCTGCAAACGCTATTTCCTTGCAAGGAAGTGTCGCATTTACATTCATTTGAATGGTAGACGAGGAATGCATAACACTTCGCAATGAATATTATATCTTATCAGGAAACATAGGTATGGGATGCAATATCTCGTTTTGAGAAGCATTTGAACTCTATTGCTTCGATACGTAGACATCTGCAAACGCTATTTCCTAGCGAGGAGGTATCGCATTCACATTCATTTGAAGTGAGGACAAGGAATACATAACACTTCGCAAATCATGTTATATCTTACCATGAAACATAGAAGTGAGATGCGATATCGCGTTTTAAGAAGCATTAGAACTCTATTGCTACGATACCTAGACATCTGCAGACGCTATTTCCTAGCAAGGAAGTGTCGCATTTACATTCATTTGAAGTGTAGACGAGGAATACATGATACTTCGCAAATCATATTATATCTTACCATGAAACATAGAAATGAGATGCGATATCGCGTTTTAAGAAGCATTAGAACTATATTGCTACGATACCTAGACATCTGCAGACGCTATTTCCTAGCAAGGAAGTGTCGCATTTACAATCATTTGAAGTGTAGACGAGGAATACATGATACTTCGCAAATCCTTTAATATCTTACCATGAAACATAGAAATGAGATGCGATATCGCGTTTAGGAAGCATTAGAACACTATTGCTACGATAGGTAGACATTTGCAAACGCTATTTCCTAGCGAGGAAGTATCGCATTCACATTCATTTGAAGTGTAGACAAGGAATACATAACACTTCGCAAATCATGTTATATCTTACCATGAAACATAGAATTGAGATGCGATATCGCGTTTTAAGAACATATGAACTCTATTGCTACGAGACGTAGACATCTGCAATCGCTATTTCCTTGCAAGGAAGTGTCGCATTTACACTCATTTGAAGTGTAGACTAGGAATACATCACACTTCGCAAATCATATTATATCTTAGCATGAAACATAGAAATGAGATGCGATATCGCGTTTTAAGAAGCATTAGAACTCTATTGCTACGATACCTAGACATCTGCAGACGCTATTTCCTAGCGAGGAAGTATCGCATTCACATTCATTTGAAGTGTAGACAAGGAATACATAACACTTCGCAAATCATTTTATATCTTACCATGAAACATAGAAATGAGATGCGATATCGCGTTTTAAGAATCATATGAACTCTATTGCTTCGATACGTAGACATCTGCAAACGCTATTTCCTAGCGAGGAAGTGTCGCATTCACATTCATTTGAAGTGTAGACGAGGAATACATGACACTTCGCAAGTCATGTTATATCTTACCATGAAACCTAGAAATGAGATGCGATATCGCGTTTTAAGAATCATATGAACTTTATTGCTACGATACGTAGACATCTGCAATCGCTATTTCCTTGCAAGGAAGTGTCGCATTTACTTTCATTTGAAGTGTAGACGAGGAATACATAACACTGCGCAAATCATATTATATCTTGCCATGAAACATAGAAGTGAGATGCGATATCGCGTTTTAAGAAGCATTAGAACTCTATTGCTACGATACCTAGACATCTGCAGACGCTATTTCCTAGCAAGGAAGGGTCGCATTAACATTCATTTGAAGTGTAGACGAGGAATACATGATACTTCGCAAATCATATTATATCTTACCATGAATCATAGAAATGAGATGCGATATCGCGTTTTAAGAAGCATTAGAACTATATTGCTACGATACCTAGACATCTGCAATCGCTATTTCCTTGCAAGGAAGTGCGCATTTACAATCATTTGAAGTGTAGACGAGGAATACATGATACTTCGCAAATCATATTATATCTTACCATGAAACATAGAAATGAGATGCGGTATCGCGTTTTAAGAAGCATTTGAACTCTATTGCTTCGATACGTAGACATCTGCAAACGCTATTTCCTAGCGAGGAAGTGTCGCATTTACATTCATTTGAAGTGTAGACGAGGAATACATAACTCTTCGCAAATCATATTATATCTTACCATGAAACATAGAAATGAGATTCGATATCGCGTTTTATGAAGCATTAGAAAGCTATTGCTACGATACCTAGACATCTGCAGACGCTATTTCCTAGCAAGGAAGTGTCGCATTTACATTCATTTGAAGTGTAGACGAGGAATACATGATACTTCGCAAATCCTTTAATATCTTACCATGAAACATAGAAATGAGGTGCGATATCGCGTTTAGGAAGCATTAGAACACTATTGCTACGATAGGTAGACATTTGCAAACGCTATTTCCTAGCGAGGAAGTATCGCATTCACATTCATTTGAAGTGTAGACAAGGAATACATAACACTTCGCAAATCATGTTATATCTTACCATGAAACATAGAATTGAGATGCGATATCGCGTTTTAAGAACATATGAACTCTATTGCTACGAGACGTAGACATCTGCAATCGCTATTTCCTTGCAAGGAAGTGTCGCATTTACATTCACTTGAAGTGTAGACTAGGAATACATCACACTTCGCAAATCATATTATATCTTAGCATGAAACATAGAAATGAGATGCGATATCGCGTTTTAAGAAGCATTAGAACTCTATTGCTACGATACCTAGAGATCTGCAGACGCTATTTCCTAGCGAGGAAGTATCGCATTCACATTCATTTGAAGTGTAGACAAGGAATACATAACACTTCGCAAATCATGTTATATCTTACCATGAAACATAGAAATGAGATGCGATATCGCGTTTTAAGAATCATATGAACTCTATTGCTTCGATACGTAGAAATCTGCAAACGCTATTTCCTAGCGAGGAAGTGTCGCATTCACATTCATTTGAAGTGTAGACGAGGAATACATGACACTTCGCAAGTCATGTTATATCTTACCATGAAACCTAGAAATGAGATGCGATATCGCGTTTTAAGAATCATATGAACTTTATTGCTACGATACGTAGACATCTGCAATCGCTATTTCCTTGCAAGGAAGTGTCGCATTTACTTTCATTTGAAGTGTAGACGAGGAATACATAACACTGCGCAAATCATATTATATCTTACCATGAAACATAGAAGTGAGATGCGATATCGCGTTTTAAGAAGCATTAGAACTCTATTGCTACGATACCTAGACATCTGCAGACGCTATTTCCTAGCAAGGAAGGGTCGCATTTACATTCATTTGAAGTGTAGACGAGGAATACATGATACTTCGCAAATCATATTATATCTTACCATGAAACATAGAAATGAGATGCGTTATCGCGTTTTAAGAAGCATTAGAACTATATTGCTACGATACCTAGACATCTGCAATCGCTATTTCCTTGCAAGGAAGTGCGCATTTACAATCATTTGAAGTGTAGACGAGGAATACATGATACTTCGCAAATCATATTATATCTTACCATGAAACATAGAAATGAGATGCGGTATCGCGTTTTAAGAAGCATTTGAACTCTATTGCTTCGATACGTAGACATCTGCAAACGCTATTTCCTAGCGAGGAAGTGTCGCATTTACATTCATTTGAAGTGTAGACGAGGAATACATAACTCTTCGCAAATCATATTATATCTTACCATGAAACATAGAAATGAGATTCGATATCGCGTTTTATGAAGCATTAGAAAGCTATTGCTACGATACGTAGACATCTGCAAACGCTATTTCCTAGTGAGGAAGTATCGCATTCACATTCAATTTGAAGTGTAGACGAGGAAAACGTGATACTTCGCAAATCATGTTATATCTTACCATGAAACATAGAAATGAGATGCGATACCGCGTTATAAGAATCATATGAACTCTATTGCTACGATACGTAGACATCTGCAATCGCTATTTCCTTGCAAGGAAGTGTCGCATTTACATTCATTTGAAGTGTAGACGAGGAATACATAACACTCCGCAAATCATATTATATCTTACCATGAAACATAGAAATGAGATGCGATATCGCGTTTTAAGAATCATAAGAACTCTATTGCAACGATACGTAGACATCTGTAAACGCTATTTCCTCGCAAAGATGTGTCGCATTTACATTCATTTAAAGTGTAGGCGAGGAATACATAACACTTCGCAAATCATATTATATCTTACCATGAAACATAGGAATGAGATGCGATATCGCGTTTTAAGAAGCATTAGAACTCTATTGCTACGATACGTTGACATCTGCAAACGCTATTTCCTTGCAAGGAAATGTCGCATTTACATTCATTTGAATCGTAGACGAGGAATACATAACACTTCGCAATGAATATTATATCTTATCATGAAACATAGATATGAGATGCAATATCTCGTTTTAAGAAGCATCAGAAAGCTATTGCTACGAAACGTAGACATCTGCAACCGCTATTTCCTAGCGAGGAAGTGTCGCATTTAGATTCATTTGAAGTGTAGACGAGGAATACATAACACTTCGCAAATCATATTATATCTTACCATGAAACATTGAAATGAGATGCGATATAGCGTTTTAAGAAGCATTAGAACTCTATTGCTACGATACGTAGACATCTGCAAACGCTATTTCCTTGCAAGGAAGTGTCGCATTTACATTCATTTGAATCGTAGACGAGGAATACATAACACTTCGCAAATCATATTATATCTTACCATGAAACATAGAAATGAGATGCGATATCGCGTTTTAAGAAGCATTAGAACTCTATTGCTGCGATACCTAGACATCTGCAGACGCTATTTCCTAGCAAGGTAGTGTCGCATTTACATTCATTTGAATTGTAGACGAGGAAAACATAACACTTCGCAAATCATATTATATCTTACCATGAAACATAGAACTGAGATGCGGTATCGCGTTTTAAGAAGCATTAGAATACTATTGCTACGATAGGTAGGCATTTGCAAACGCTATATCCTTGCAAGGAAGTGTCGCATTTACATTCATTTGAAGTGTAGACGAGGAATACATAACACTTCGCAAATCATATTATATCTTACCATGAAACATAGAAATGAGATGCGATATCGCGTTTTAAGAATCATAAGAACTCTATTGCTACGATACGTAGACATCTGCAAACGCTATTTCCTTGCAAGGAAGTGTCGCATTTACATTCATTTTAAGAGTAGACGAGGAATACATAACACTTCGCAAATCATAATGTATCTTACCATGAAACATAGAAATGAGATGCAATATCTCGTTTTAAGAAGCATTTGAACTCTGTTGCCACGGTACGTAGACATCTGCAAACGCTATTTCCTTGCAAGGAAGTGTCGCAATTACATTCATTTGAATCGTAGACGAGGAATGCATAACACTTCGCAATGAATATTATATCTTACCATGAAACATAGAAATGAGACGCGATATCGCGTTTTAAGAACCATTAGAAATCTATTGCTACGATACGTAGGCATCTGCAAACGCTATTTCCTAGCGAGGAAGTGTCGCATTCACATTCATTTGAAGTGTAGACGAGGAATACATGATACTTCGCAAATCATATTATATCTTACTATGAAACATAGAAATGAGATGCGATATCGCGTTTTAAGAAGCATTAGAACTCTATTGCTACGATACCTAGACATCTGCAGACGCTATTTCCTAGCAAGGAAGTGTCGCATTTACATTCATTTGAAGTGTAGACGAGGAATACATGACACTTCGCAAATCATATTATATCTTACCATGAAACATAGAAATGAGATGCGATATCGCGTTTTAAGAAGCATTGGAAACCTTTTGCTACGATACGTAGACATCTGCAAACGCTATTTCATAGCGAGGAAGTGTCGCATTTAGATTCATTTGAAGTGTAGACGAGGAATACATAACACTTCGCAAATCATATTATATCTTACCATGAAACATTGAAATGAGATGCGATATAGCGTTTTAAGAAGCATTAGAACTCTATTGCTACGATACGTAGACATCTGCAAACGCTATTTCCTTGCAAGGAAGTGTCGCATTTACATTCATTTGAATCGTAGACGAGGAATACATAACACTTCGCAAATCATATTATATCTTACCATGAAACATAGAAATGAGATGCGATATCGCGTTTTAAGAAGCATTAGAACTCTATTGCTGCGATACCTAGACATCTGCAGACGCTATTTCCTAGCAAGGTAGTGTCGCATTTACATTCATTTGAATTGTAGACGAGGAAAACATAGCACTTCGCAAATCATATTATATCTTACCATGAAACATAGAACTGAGATGCGGTATCGCGTTTTAAGAAGCATTAGAATACTATCGCTACGATAGGTAGGCATTTGCAAACGCTATATCCTTGCAAGGAAGTGTCGCATTTACATTCATTTGAAGTGTAGACGAGGAATACATAACACTTCGCAAATCATATTATATCTTACCATGAAACATAGAAATGAGATGCGATATCGCGTTTTAAGAATCATAAGAACTCTATTGCTACGATACGTAGACATCTGCAAACGCTATTTCCTTGCAAGGAAGTGTCGCATTTACATTCATTTTAAGAGTAGACGAGGAATACATAACACTTCGCAAATCATAATGTATCTTACCATGAAACATAGAAATGAGATGCAATATCTCGTTTTAAGAAGCATTTGAACTCTGTTGCCACGGTACGTAGACATCTGCAAACGCTATTTCCTTGCAAGGAAGTGTCGCAATTACATTCATTTGAATCGTAGACGAGGAATGCATAACACTTCGCAATGAATATTATATCTTACCATGAAACATAGAAATGAGACGCGATATCGCGTTTTAAGAACCATTAGAAATCTATTGCTACGATACGTAGGCATCTGCAAACGCTATTTCCTAGCGAGGAAGTGTCTCATTCACATTCATTTGAAGTGTAGACGAGGAATACATGATACTTCGCAAATCATATTATATCTTACTATGAAACATAGAAATGAGATGCGATATCGCGTTTTAAGAAGCATTAGAACTCTATTGCTACGATACCTAGACATCTGCAGACGCTATTTCCTAGCAAGGAAGTGTCGCATTTACATTCATTTGAAGTGTAGACGAGGAATACATGACACTTCGCAAATCATATTATATCTTACCATGAAACATAGAAATGAGATGCGATATCGCGTTTTAAGAAGCATTGGAAACCTTTTGCTACGATACGTAGACATCTGCAAACGCTATTTCATAGCGAGGAAGTGTCGCATTCACATTCATTTGAAGTGTAGACGAGGCATACATAACACTTCGCAAATCATATTATATCTTACCATGAAACATTGAAATGAGATGCGATATAGCGTTTTAAGAAGCATTAGAAATCTATTGCTACGATACGTAGACATCTGCAAACGCAATTTCCTTGCAAGGAAGTGTCGCATTTACATTCATTTGAATCGTAGACGAGGAATGCATAACACTTCGCAAATCATGTTATATCTTACCATGAAACATAGAATTGAGATGCGATATCGCGTTTTAAGAACATATGAACTCTATTGCTACGAGACGTAGACATCTGCAATCGCTATTTCCTTGCAAGGAAGTGTCGCATTTACATTCATTTGAAGTGTAGACGAGGAATACATCACACTTCGCAAATCATATTATATCTTACCATGAAACATAGAAATGAGATGCGATATCGCGTTTTAAGAATCATAAGAACTCTATTGCTACGATACGTAGACATCTGCAAACGCTATTTCCTTGCAAGGAAGTGTCGCATTTACATTCATTTTAAGAGTAGACGAGGAATACATAACACTTCGCAAATCATAATGTATCTTACCATGAAACATAGAAATGAGATGCAATATCTCGTTTTAAGAAGCATTTGAACTCTGTTGCCACGGTACGTAGACATCTGCAAACGCTATTTCCTTGCAAGGAAGTGTCGCAATTACATTCATTTGAATCGTAGACGAGGAATGCATAACACTTCGCAATGAATATTATATCTTACCATGAAACATAGAAATGAGACGCGATATCGCGTTTTAAGAACCATTAGAAATCTATTGCTACGATACGTAGGCATCTGCAAACGCTATTTCCTAGCGAGGAAGTGTCGCATTCACATTCATTTGAAGTGTAGACGAGGAATACATGATACTTCGCAAATCATATTATATCTTACTATGAAACATAGAAATGAGATGCGATATCGCGTTTTAAGAAGCATTAGAACTCTATTGCTACGATACCTAGACATCTGCAGACGCTATTTCCTAGCAAGGAAGTGTCGCATTTACATTCATTTGAAGTGTAGACGAGGAATACATGACACTTCGCAAATCATATTATATCTTACCATGAAACATAGAAATGAGATGCGATATCGCGTTTTAAGAAGCATTGGAAACCTTTTGCTACGATACGTAGACATCTGCAAACGCTATTTCATAGCGAGGAAGTGTCGCATTCACATTCATTTGAAGTGTAGACGAGGCATACATAACACTTCGCAAATCATATTATATCTTACCATGAAACATTGAAATGAGATGCGATATAGCGTTTTAAGAAGCATTAGAAATCTATTGCTACGATACGTAGACATCTGCAAACGCAATTTCCTTGCAAGGAAGTGTCGCATTTACATTCATTTGAATCGTAGACGAGGAATGCATAACACTTCGCAAATCATGTTATATCTTACCATGAAACATAGAATTGAGATGCGATATCGCGTTTTAAGAACATATGAACTCTATTGCTACGAGACGTAGACATCTGCAATCGCTATTTCCTTGCAAGGAAGTGTCGCATTTACATTCATTTGAAGTGTAGACGAGGAATACATCACACTTCGCAAATCATATTATATCTTACCATGAAACATAGAAATGAGATGCGATATCGCGTTTTAAGAATCATAAGAACTCTATTGCTACGATACGTAGACATCTGCAAACGCTATTTCCTTGCAAGGAAGTGTCGCATTTACATTCATTTTAAGAGTAGACGAGGAATACATAACACTTCGCAAATCATAATGTATCTTACCATGAAACATAGAAATGAGATGCAATATCTCGTTTTAAGAAGCATTTGAACTCTGTTGCCACGGTACGTAGACATCTGCAAACGCTATTTCCTTGCAAGGAAGTGTCGCAATTACATTCATTTGAATCGTAGACGAGGAATGCATAACACTTCGCAATGAATATTATATCTTACCATGAAACATAGAAATGAGACGCGATATCGCGTTTTAAGAACCATTAGAAATCTATTGCTACGATACGTAGGCATCTGCAAACGCTATTTCCTAGCGAGGAAGTGTCGCATTCACATTCATTTGAAGTGTAGACGAGGAATACATGATACTTCGCAAATCATATTATATCTTACTATGAAACATAGAAATGAGATGCGATATCGCGTTTTAAGAAGCATTAGAACTCTATTGCTACGATACCTAGACATCTGCAGACGCTATTTCCTAGCAAGGAAGTGTCGCATTTACATTCATTTGAAGTGTAGACGAGGAATACATGACACTTCGCAAATCATATTATATCTTACCATGAAACATAGAAATGAGATGCGATATCGCGTTTTAAGAAGCATTGGAAACCTTTTGCTACGATACGTAGACATCTGCAAACGCTATTTCATAGCGAGGAAGTGTCGCATTCACATTCATTTGAAGTGTAGACGAGGCATACATAACACTTCGCAAATCATATTATATCTTACCATGAAACATTGAAATGAGATGCGATATAGCGTTTTAAGAAGCATTAGAAATCTATTGCTACGATACGTAGACATCTGCAAACGCAATTTCCTTGCAAGGAAGTGTCGCATTTACATTCATTTGAATCGTAGACGAGGAATGCATAACACTTCGCAAATCATGTTATATCTTACCATGAAACATAGAATTGAGATGCGATATCGCGTTTTAAGAACATATGAACTCTATTGCTACGAGACGTAGACATCTGCAATCGCTATTTCCTTGCAAGGAAGTGTCGCATTTACATTCATTTGAAGTGTAGACGAGGAATACATCACACTTCGCAAATCATATTATATCTTACCATGAAACATAGAAATGAGATGCGATATCGCGTTTTAAGAAGCATTAGAACCCTATTGCTACGATACGTTGACATCTGCAGGCGCTATTTCCTAGCGAGGAAGTATCGCATTCACATTCATTTGAAGTGTAGACAAGGAATACATAACACTTCGCAAATCATGTTATATCTTACCATGAAACATAGAATTGAGATGCGATATCGCGTTTTAAGAACATATGAACTCTATTGCTACGAGACGTAGACATCTGCAATCGCTATTTCCTTGCAAGGAAGTGTCGCATTTACATTCATTTGAAGTGTAGACGAGGAATACATCACACTTCGCAAATCATATTATATCTTACCATGAAACATAGAAATGAGATGCGATATCGCGTTTTAAGAAGCATTAGAACTCTATTGCTACGATACGTTGACATCTGCAAACGCTATTTCCTTGCAAGGAAATGTCGCATTTACATTCATTTGAATCGTAGACGAAGAATGCATAACACGTCGCAATGTATATTATATCTTATCAGGAAACATAGATATGAGATGCAATATCTCGTTTTAAGAAGCATTTGAACTCTATTGCTTCGATACGTAGACATCTGCAAACGCTATTTCCTAGCAAGGATGTGTCGCATTTACATTCATTTGAAGTGTAAGCGAGGAATACATGACACTCCGCAAATCATATTATATCTCACCATGAAACATAGAAATGAGATTCGATATCGCGTTTGAAGATGCATTAGAAAGCTATTGCTACGATACGTAGACATCTGCAAACGCTATTTCCTTGCAAGAAAGTGTCGCATTTACATTCATTTGTAGTGTAGACGAGGAATACATGACACTTCGCAAATCATATTATATCTTACCATGAAACATAGAAATGAGACTCGATATAGCGTTTTAAGTAGCATTAGAAAGCTATTGCTACGATACGTAGACATCTGCAAACGCTATTTCCTAGCGAGGAAGTATCGCATTCACATTCATTTGAAGTGTAGACGAGGAATACACAATACTTCGCAAATCATATTATATCTTACTATGAAACATAGAAATGAGATGCGATATCGCGTTTTAAGAAGCATTAGAACTCTATTGCTACGATACCTAGACATCTGCAGACGCTATTTCCTAGCAAGGAAGTGTCGCATTTACATTCATTTGAAGTGTAGACGAGGAATACATGACACTTCGCAAATCATATTATATCTTACCATGAAACATAGAAATGAGATGCGATATCGCGTTTTAAGAAGCATTGGAAACCTTTTGCTACGATACGTAGACATCTGCAAACGCTATTTCATAGCGAGGAAGTGTCGCATTCACATTCATTTGAAGTGTAGACGAGGCATACATAACACTTCGCAAATCATATTATATCTTACCATGAAACATTGAAATGAGATGCGATATAGCGTTTTAAGAAGCATTAGAAATCTATCGCTACGATACGTAGACATCTGCAAACGCAATTTCCTTGCAAGGAAGTGTCGCATTTACATTCATTTGAATCGTAGACGAGGAATGCATAACACTTCGCAAATCATGTTATATCTTACCATGAAACATAGAATTGAGATGCGATATCGCGTTTTAAGAACATATGAACTCTATTGCTACGAGACGTAGACATCTGCAATCGCTATTTCCTTGCAAGGAAGTGTCGCATTTACATTCATTTGAAGTGTAGACGAGGAATACATCGCACTTCGCAAATCATATTATATCTTACCATGAAACATAGAAATGAGATGCGATATCGCGTTTTAAGGAGCATTTGAACTCTATTGCTTCGATACGTAGACATCTGCAAACGCTATTTCCTAGCAAGGAAGTGTCGCATTTACATTCATTTTAAGTGTAAGCGAGGAATACATGACACTTCGCAAATCATATTATATATCACCATGAAACATAGAAATGAGATGCGATATCGCGATTTAAGAAGCATTAGAACTCTATTGCTACGATACCTAGACATCTGGAGACGCTATTTCCTAGCGAGGAAGTATCGCATTCACATTCATTTGAAGTGTAGACAAGGAATACATAACACTTCGCTAATCATGTTATATCTTACCATGAAACATAGAATTGAGATGCGATATCGCGTTTTAAGAACATCTGAACTCTATTGCTACGAGACGTAGACATCTGCAATCGCTATTTCCTTGCAAGGAAGTGCGCATTTACATTTAGTTGATGTGTAGACGAGGAATACATAACACTTCGCAAATCATATTATATCTTAAAATGAAACATAGAAATGAGATGCGATATCGCGTTTTAAGAAGCATTAGAACTCTATTGCTACGATACGTAGACATCTGCAAACGCTATTTCCTTGCAAGGAAGTGTCGCATTTACATTCATTTGAATCGTAGACGAGGAATGCATAACACTTCGCAATGAATATTATATCTTATCAGGAAATATAGATACGAGATGCAATATCTCGTTTTAAGAAGCATTTGAACTCTATTGCTTCGATACGTAGACATCTGCAAACGCTATTTCCTAGCAAGGAAGTGTCGCATTTACATTCATTTGAAGTGTAAGCGAGGAATACATGACACTTCGCAAATCATATTATATCTCACCATGAAACATAGAAATGAGATTCGATATCGCGTTTGAAGATGCATTAGAAAGCTATTGCTACGATACGTAGACATCTGCAAACGCTATTTCCTTGCAAGAAAGTGTCGCATTTACATTCATTTGTAGTGTAGACGAGGAATACATGACACTTCGCAAATCATATTATATCTTACCATGACACATAGAAATGAGACTCGATATAGCGTTTTAAGTAGCATTAGAAAGCTATTGCTACGATACGTAGACATCTGCAAACGCTATTTCCTAGCGAGGAAGTATCGCATTCACATTCATTTGAAGTGTAGACGAGGAATACACAATACTTCGCAAATCATATTATATCTTACTATGAAACATAGAAATGAGATGCGATATCGCGTTTTAAGAAGCATTAGAACTCTATTGCTACGATACCTAGACATCTGCAGACGCTATTTCCTAGCAAGGAAGTGTCGCATTTACATTCATTTGAAGTGTAGACGAGGAATACATGACACTTCGCAAATCATATTATATCTTACCATGAAACATAGAAATGAGATGCGATATCGCGTTTTAAGAAGCATTGGAAACCTTTTACTACGATACGTAGACATCTGCAAACGCTATTTCATAGCGAGGAAGTGTCGCATTCACATTCATTTGAAGTGTAGACGAGGCATACATAACACTTCGCAAATCATATTATATCTTACCATGAAACATTGAAATGAGATGCGATATAGCGTTTTAAGAAGCATTAGAAATCTATCGCTACGATACGTAGACATCTGCAAACGCAATTTCCTTGCAAGGAAGTGTCGCATTTACATTCATTTGAATCGTAGACGAGGAATGCATAACACTTCGCAAATCATGTTATATCTTACCATGAAACATAGAATTGAGATGCGATATCGCGTTTTAAGAACATATGAACTCTATTGCTACGAGACGTAGACATCTGCAATCGCTATTTCCTTGCAAGGAAGTGTCGCATTTACATTCATTTGAAGTGTAGACGAGGAATACATCGCACTTCGCAAATCATATTATATCTTACCATGAAACATAGAAATGAGATGCGATATCGCGTTTTAAGAAGCATTAGAACTCTATTGCTACGATACGTTGACATCTGCAAACGCTATTTCCTTGCAAGGAAATGTCGCATTTACATTCATTTGAATCGTAGACGAGGAATGCATAACACGTCGCAATGAATATTATATCTTATCAGGAAACATAGATATGAAATGCAATATCTCGTTTTAAGAAGCATTTGAACTCTATTGCTTCGATACGTAGACATCTGCAAACGCTATTTCCTAGCAAGGAAGTGTCGCATTTACATTCATTTGAAGTGTAGGCGAGGAATACATGACACTTCGCAAATCATATTATATCTCACCATGAAACATAGAAATGAGATTCGATATCGCGTTTTAAGAAGCATTCGAAAGCTATTGCTACGATACGTAGACATCTGCAAACGCTATTTCCTTGCAAGAAAGTGCCGCATTTACATTCATTTGTAGTGTAGACGAGGAATACATGACACTTCGCAAATCATATTATATCTTACCATGAAACATAGAAATGAGACTCGATATCGCGTTTTAAGTAGCATTAGAAAGCTATTGCTACGATACGTAGACATCTGCAAACGCTATTTCCTAGCGAGGAAGTATCGCATTCATATTCATTTGAAGTGTAGACGAGGAATACACAATACTTCGCAAATCATGTTATATCTTACCATAAAACATAGAAATGAGATGCGATGTCGCGTTTTAAGAAGCATTAGAACTCTATTGCTACGATACGTAGACATCTGCAAATGCTATTTCCTTGCAAGGAAGTGCACATTTACATTTAGTTGATGTGTAGACGAGGAATACATAACACTTCGCAAATCATATTATATCTTACCATGAAACATAGAAATGAGATGCGATATCGCGTTTTAAGAAGCATTAGAACTATATTGCTACGATACCTAGACATCTGCAGACGCTATTTCCTAGCAAGGAAGTGTCGCATTTACAATCATTTGAAGTGTAGACGAGGAATACATGATACTTCGCAAATCATATTATATCTTACCATGAAACATAGAAATGAGATGCGGTATCGCGTTTTAAGAAGCATTTGAACTCTATTGCTTCGATACGTAGACATCTGCAGACGCTATTTCCTAGCAAGGAAGTGTCGCATTTACAATCATTTGAAGTGTAGACGAGGAATACATGATACTTCGCAAATCATATTATATCTTACCATGAAACATAGAAATGAGATGCGGTATCGCGTTTTAAGAAGCATTTGAACTCTATTGCTTCGATACGTAGACATCTGCAAACGCTATTTCCTAGCGAGGAAGTGTCGCATTTACATTCATTTGAAGTGTAGACGAGGAATACATAACTCTTCGCAAATCATATTATATCTTACCATGCAACATAGAAATGAGATTCGATATCGCGTTTTATGAAGCATTAGAAAGCTATTGCTACGATACGTAGACATCTGCAAACGCTATTTCCTAGTGAGGAAGTATCGCATTCACATTCTATTTGAAGTGTAGACGAGGAAAACATGATACTTCGCAAATCATGTTATATCTTACCATGAAACATAGAAATGAGATGCGATACCGCGTTATAAGGATCATATGAACTCTATTGCTACGATACGTAGACATCTGCAATCGCTATTTCCTTGCAAGGAAGTGTCGCATTTACATTCATTTGAAGTGTAGACGAGGAATACATAACACTCCGCAAATCATATTATATCTTACCATGAAACATAGAAATGAGATGCGATATCGCGTTTTAAGAATCATAAGAACTCTATTGCAACGATACGTAGACATCTGTAAACGCTATTTCCTCGCAAAGATGTGTCGCATTTACATTCATTTAAAGTGTAGGCGAGGAATACATAACACTTCGCAAATCATATTATATCTTACCATGAAACATAGGAATGAGATGCGATATCGCGTTTTAAGAAGCATTAGAACTCTATTGCTACGATACGTTGACATCTGCAAACGCTATTTCATTGCAAGGAAATGTCGCATTTACATTCATTTGAATAGTAGACGAGGAATACATAACACTTCGCAATGAATATTATATCTTATCATGAAACATAGATATGAGATGCAATATCTCGTTTTAAGAAGCATCAGAAAGCTATTGCTACGAAACGTAGACATCTGCAAACGCTATTTCCTAGCGAGGAAGTGTCGCATTTACATTCATTTGAAGTGTAGACGAGGAATACATAACACTTCGCAAATCATATTATATCTTACCATGAAACATTGAAATGAGATGCGATATAGCGTTTTAAGAAGCATTAGAACTCTATTGCTACGATACGTAGACATCTGCAAACGCTATTTCCTTGCAAGGTAGTGTCGCATTTACATTCATTTGAATCGTAGACGAGGAATACATAACACTTCGCAAATCATATTATATCTTACCATGAAACATAGAAATGAGATGCGATATCGCGTTTTAAGAAGCATTAGAACTCTATTGCTGCGATACCTAGACATCTGCAGACGCTATTTCCTAGCAAGGTAGTGTCGCATTTACATTCATTTGAATTGTAGACGAGGAAAACATAACACTTCGCAAATCATATTATATCTTACCATGAAACATAGAACTGAGATGCGGTATCGCGTTTTAAGAAGCATTAGAATACTATTGCTACGATAGGTAGGCATTTGCAAACGCTATATCCTTGCAAGGAAGTGTCGCATTTACATTCATTTGAAGTGTAGACGAGGAATACATAACACTTCGCAAATCATATTATATCTTACCATGAAACATAGAAATGAGATGCTATATCGCGTTTTAAGAATCATAAGAACTCTATTGCTACGATACGTAGACATCTGCAAACGCTATTTCCTTGCAAGGAAGTGTCGCATTTACATTCATTTTAAGAGTAGACGAGGAATACATAACACTTCGCAAATCATAATGTATCTTACCATGAAACATAGAAATGAGATGCAATATCTCGTTTTAAGAAGCATTTGAACTCTGTTGCTACGGTACGTAGACATCTGCAAACGCTATTTCCTTGCAAGGAAGTGTCGCATTTACATTCATTTGAATCGTAGACGAGGAATGCATAACACTTCGCAATGAATATTATATCTTATCAGGAAACATAGATACGAGATGCAATATCTCGTTTTAAGAAGCATTTGAACTCTATTGCTTCGATACGTAGACATCTGCAAACGCTATTTCCTAGCAAGGAAGTGTCGCATTTACATTCATTTGAAGTGTAAGCGAGGAATACATGACACTTCGCAAATCATATTACATATCACCATGAAACATAGAAATGAGATGCGATATCGCGATTTAAGAAGCATTAGAACTCTATTGCTACGATACCTAGACATCTGCAGGCGCTATTTCCTAGCGAGGAAGTATCGCATTCACATTCATTTGAAGTGTAGACAAGGAATACATAACACTTCGCAAATCATGTTATATCTTACCATGAAACATAGAATTGAGATCCGATATCGCGTTTTAAGAACATATGAACTCTATTGCTACGAGACGTAGACACCTGCAATCGCTATTTCCTTGCAAGGAAGTGTCGCATTTACATTCATTTGAAGTGTAGACGAGGAATACATCACACTTCGCAAATCATATTATATCTTACCATGAAACATAGAAATGAGATGCGATATCGCGTTTTAAGAAGCATTAGAACTCTATTGCTACGATACGTTGACATCTGCAAACGCTATTTCCTTGCAAGGAAATGTCGCATTTACATTCATTTGAATCGTAGACGAAGAATGCATAACACGTCGCAATGAATATTATATCTTATCAGGAAACATAGATATGAGATGCAATATCTCGTTTTAAGAAGCATTTGAACTCTATTGCTTCGATACGTAGACATCTGCAAACGCTATTTCCTAGCAAGGAAGTGTCGCATTTACATTCATTTGAAGTGTAAGCGAGGAATACATGACACTCCGCAAATCATATTATATCTCACCATGAAACATAGAAATGAGATTCGATATCGCGTTTGAAGATGCATTAGAAAGCTATTGCTACGATACGTAGACATCTGCAAACGCTATTTCCTAGCGAGGAAGTATCGCATTCACATTCATTTGAAGTGTAGACGAGGAATACACAATACTTCGCAAATCATATTATATCTTACTATGAAACATAGAAATGAGATGCGATGTCGCGCTTTAAGAAGCATTAGAACTCTATTGCTACGATACGTAGACATCTGCAAACGCTATTTCCTTGCAAGGAAGTGCACATTTACATTTAGTTGATGTGTAGACGAGGAATACATAACACTTCGCAAATCATATTATATCTTACCATGAAACATAGAAATGAGATGCGATATCGCGTTTTAAGAAGCATTAGAACTCTATTGCTACGATACGTAGACATCTGCAAACGCTATTTCCTTGCAAGGAAGTGTCGCATTTACATTCATTTGAATCGTAGACGAGGAATGCATAACACTTCGCAATGAATATTATATCTTAACAGGAAACATAGATATGAGATGCAATATCTCGTTCTAAGAAGCATTTGAACTCTATTGCATCGATACGTAGACATCTGCAAACGCTATTTTCTAGCAAGGAAGTGTCGCATTTACATTCATTTGAAGTGTAGGCGAGGAATACATGACACTTCGCAAATCATATTATATATCACCATGAAACATAGAAATGAGATGCGATATCGCGTTTTAAGAAGCATTAGAACTCTATTGCTACGATACGTTGACATCTGCAAGCGCTATTTCCTTGCAAGGAAATGTCGCATTTACATTCATTTGAATCGTAGACGAGGAATGCATAACACTTCGCAATGAATATTATATCTTATCAGGAAACATAGATATGAGATGCAATATCTCGTTTTAAGAAGCATTTGAACTCTATTGCTTCGATACGTAGACATCTGCAAATGCTATTTCCATGCAAGGAAATGTCGCATTTACATTCATTTGAATCGTAGACGAGGAATGCATAACACGTCGCAATGAATATTATATCTTATCAGGAAACATAGATATGAGATGCAATACCTCGTTTTAAGAAGCATTTGAACTCTATTGCTTCGATACGTAGACATCTGCAAACGCTATTTCCTAGCAAGGAAGTGTCGCATTTACATTCGTTTGAAGTGTAGGCGAGGAATACATGACACTTCGCAAATCATATTATATCTCACCATGAAACATAGAAATGAGATGCGATATCGCGTTTTAAGAAGCATTAGAACTCTATTGCTACGATACCTAGACATCTGCAGACGCTATTTCCTAGCGAGGAACTATCGCATTCACATTCATTTGAAGTGTAGACTAGGAATACATAACACTTCGCAAATCATGTTATATCTTACCATGAAACATAGAATTGAGATGCGATATCGCGTTTTAAGAACATATGAACTCTGTTGCTACGAGACGTAGACATCTGCAATCGCTATTTCCTTGCAAGGAAGTGTCGCATTTACATTCATTTGAAGTGTAGACGAGGAATACATAACACTTCGCAAATCATATTATATCTTACCATGAAACATAGAAATGAGATGCGATATCGCGTTTTAAGAAGCATTAGAACTCTATATTGCTACGATACGTTGACATCTGCAAACGCTATTTCCTTGCACGGAAATGTCGCATTTACATTCATTTGAATCGTAGACGAGGAATGCATAACACGTCGCAATGAATATTATATCTTATCAGGAAACATAGATATGAGATGCAATATCTCGTTTTAAGAAGCATTTGAACTCTATTGCTTCGATACGTAGACATCTGCAAATGCTATTTCCATGCAAGGAAGTGTCGCATTTACATTCATTTGAAGTGTAGACGAGGAATACATAACACTTCGCAAATCATATTATATCTTACCATGAAACATAGAAATGAGATGCGATATCGCGTTTTAAGAAGCATTGGAAACCTTTTGCTACGATACGTAGACATCAGCAAACGCTATTTCATAGCGAGGAAGTGTCGCATTCACATTCATTTGAAGTGTAGACGAGGCATACATAACACTTCGCAAATCCTATTATATCTTACCATGAAACATTGAAATGAGATGCGATATAGCGTTTTAAGAAGCATTAGAAATCTATTGCTACGATACGTAGACATCTGCAAACGCAATTTCCTTGCAAGGAAGTGTCGCATTTACATTCATTTGAATCGTAGACGAGGAATGCATAACACTTCGCAAATCATGTTATATCTTACCATGAAACATAGAATTGAGATGCGATATCGCGTTTTAAGAACATATGAACTCTATTGCTACGAGACGTAGGCATCTGCAATCGCTATTTCCTTGCAAGGAAGTGTCGCATTTACATTCATTTGAAGTGTAGACGAGGAATACATTACACTTCGCAAATCATATTATATCTTACCATGAAACATAGAAATGAGATGCGATATCGCGTTTTAAGAAGCATTAGAACTCTATTGCTACGATACGTTGACATCTGCAAACGCTATTTCCTTGCAAGGAAATGTCGCATTTACATTCATTTGAATCGTAGACGAGGAATGCATAACACGTCGCAATGAATATTATATCTTATCAGGAAACATAGATATGAGATGCAATATCTCGTTTTAAGAAGCATTTGAACTCTATTTCTTCGATACGTAGACATCTGCAAGCGCTATTTCCTAGCAAGGAAGTGTCGCATTTACATTCATTTGAAGTGTAGGCGAGGAATACATGACACTTCGCAAATCATATTATATCTCACCATGAAACATAGAAATGAGATTCGATATCGCGTTTTAAGGAGCATTCGAAAGCTATTGCTACGATACGTAGACATCTGCAAACGCTATTTCCTTGCAAGAAAGTGTCGCATTTACATTCATTTGTAGTGTAGACGAGGAATACATGACACTTCGCAAATCATATTATATCTTACCATGAAACATAGAAATGAGACTCGATATCGCGTTTTAAGTAGCATTAGAAAGCTATTGCTACGATACGTAGACATCTGCAAACGCTATTTCCTAGCGAGGAAGTATCGCATTCATATTCATTTGAAGTGTAGACAAGGAATACATAACACTTCGCTAATCATGTTATATCTTACCATGAAACATAGAATTGAGATGCGATATCGCGTTTTAAGAACATATGAACTCTATTGCTACGAGACGTAGACATCTGCAATCGCTATTTCCTTGCAAGGAAGTGCGCATTTACATTTAGTTGATGTGTAGACGAGGAATACATAACACTTCGCAAATCATATTATATCTTAAAATGAAACATAGAAATGAGATGCGATATCGCGTTTTAAGAAGCATTAGAACTCTATTGCTACGATACGTTGACATCTGCAAACGCTATTTCCTTGCAAGGAAATGTCGCATTTACATTCATTTGAATCGTAGACGAAGAATGCATAACACGTCGCAATGAATATTATATCTTATCAGGAAACATAGATATGAGATGCAATATCTCGTTTTAAGAAGCATTTGAACTCTATTGCTTCGATACGTAGACATCTGCAAACGCTATTTCCTAGCAAGGAAGTGTCGCATTTACATTCATTTGAAGTGTAAGCGAGGAATACATGACACTCCGCAAATCATATTATATCTCACCATGAAACATAGAAATGAGATTCGATATCGCGTTTTAAGTAGCATTAGAAAGCTATTGCTACGACACGTAGACATCTGCAAACGCTATTTCCTAGCGAGGAAGTATCGCATTCACATTCATTTGAAGTGTAGACGAGGAATACACAATACTTCGCAAATCATATTATATCTTACTATGAAACATAGAAATGAGATGCGATATCGCGTTTTAAGAAGCATTAGAACTCTATTGCTACGATACGTTGACATCTGCAAACGCTATTTTCTAGCAAGGAAGTGTCGCATTTACATTCATTTGAAGTGTAGGCGAGGAATACATGACACTTCGCAAATCATATTATATATCACCATGAAACATAGAAATGAGATGCGATATCGCGTTTTAAGAAGCATTAGAACTCTATTGCTACGATACGTTGACATCTGCAAGCGCTATTTCCTTGCAAGGAAATGTCGCATTTACATTCATTTGAATCGTAGACGAGGAATGCATAACACTTCGCAATGAATATTATATCTTATCAGGAAACATAGATATGAGATGCAATATCTCGTTTTAAGAAGCATTTGAACTCTATTGCTTCGATACGTAGACATCTGCAAATGCTATTTCCATGCAAGGAAATGTCGCATTTACATTCATTTGAATCGTAGACGAGGAATGCATAACACGTCGCAATGAATATTATATCTTATCAGGAAACATAGATATGAGATGCAATACCTCGTTTTAAGAAGCATTTGAACTCTATTGCTTCGATACGTAGACATCTGCAAACGCTATTTCCTAGCAAGGAAGTGTCGCATTTACATTCGTTTGAAGTGTAGGCGAGGAATACATGACACTTCGCAAATCATATTATATCTCACCATGAAACATAGAAATGAGATGCGATATCGCGTTTTAAGAAGCATTAGAACTCTATTGCTACGATACCTAGACATCTGCAGACGCTATTTCCTAGCGAGGAACTATCGCATTCACATTCATTTGAAGTGTAGACAAGGAATACATAACACTTCGCAAATCATGTTATATCTTACCATGAAACATAGAATTGAGATGCGATATCGCGTTTTAAGAACATATGAACTCTGTTGCTACGAGACGTAGACATCTGCAATCGCTATTTCCTTGCAAGGAAGTGTCGCATTTACATTCATTTGAAGTGTAGACGAGGAATACATAACACTTCGCAAATCATATTATATCTTACCATGAAACATAGAAATGAGATGCGATATCGCGTTTTAAGAAGCATTAGAACTCTATATTGCTACGATACGTTGACATCTGCAAACGCTATTTCCTTGCACGGAAATGTCGCATTTACATTCATTTGAATCATAGACGAGGAATGCATAACACGTCGCAATGAATATTATATCTTATCAGGAAACATAGATATGAGATGCAATATCTCGTTTTAAGAAGCATTTGAACCCTATTGCTTCGATACGTAGACATCTGCAAACGCTATATCCTAGCAAGGAAGTGTCGCATTTACATTCATTTGAAGTGTAGGCGAGGAATACATGACACTTCGCAAATCATATTATATATCACCATGAAACATAGAAATGAAATGCGATATCGCGTTTTAAGGAGCATTAGAACTCTATTGCTACGATACCTAGACATCTGCAGACGCTATTTCCTAGCGAGGAAGTATCGCATTCACATTCATTTGAAGTGTAGACAAGGAATACATAACACTTCGCAAATCATGTTATGTCTTACCATGAAACATAGAATTGAGATGCGATATCGCGTTTTAAGAACATATGAACTCTATTGCTACGAGACGTAGACATCTGCAATCGCTATTTCCTTGCAAGGAAGTGTCGCATTTACATTCATTTGAAGTGTAGACGAGGAATACATCACACTTCGCAAATCATATTATATCTTACCATGAAACATAGAAATGAGATGCGATATCGCGTTTTAAGAAGCATTTGAACTCTATTGCTTCGATACGTAGACATCTGCAAACGCTATTTCCTAGCAAGGATGTGTCGCATTTACATTCATTTGAATCGTATGCGAGGAATACATGACACTTCGCAAATCATATTATATCTTACCATGAAACATAGAAATGAGACTCGAAATCGCGTTTTAAGTAGCATTAGAAAGCTATTGCTACGATACGTAGACATCTGCAAACGCTATTTCCTAGCGAGGAAGTATCGCATTCACATTCATTTGAAGTGTAGACGAGGAATACACAATACTTCGCAAATCATATTATATCTTACTATGAAACATAGAAATGAGATGCGATGTCGCGTTTTAAGAAGCATTAGAACACTATTGCCACGATACGTAGACATCTGCATACGCAATTTCCTTGCAAGGAAGTGTCGCATTCACATTCATTTGAAGTGTAGACGAGGAATACACATTACTTCGTAAATCATATTATATCTTACCATGGAACTTAGAAATGAGATGCGATATCGTGTTTTAAGAATCATAAGAACTCTATTGCTACGATACGTAGACATCTGCAAACGCTATTTCCTTGCAAGGAAGTGTCGCATTTACATTCATTTGAATCGTAGACGAGGAATGCATAACACTTCGCAATGAATATTACATCTTATCATGAAATATAGAATTGAGATGCGATAACTTGTTTTAAGAAGCATTTGAACTCTATTGCTTCGATACGTAGACATCTGCAAACGCTATTTCCTTGCAAGGAAGTGCACATTTACATTTAGTTGATGTGTAGACGAGGAATACATAACACTTCGCAAATCATATTATATCTTACCATGAAACATAGAAATGAGATGCGATATCGCGTTTTAAGAAGCATTAGAACTCTATTGCTACGATACCTAGACATCTGCGGACGCTATTTCCTAGCAAGGAAGTATCTCATTTACAATCATTTGTAGTGTAGACGAGGAATACATGACACTTCGCAAATCATATTATATCTTACCATGAAACATAGAAATGAGATGTGATATCGCGTTTTATGAAGCATTAGAACACTATTGCTACGAGACGTAGACATCTGCAAACGCTATTTCCTAGCAAGGAAGTGCCGCATTTACATTCATTTGTAGTGTAGGCGAGGAATACGTGACACTTCGCAAATCATATTACATCTTACCATAAAACATAGAAATGAGATGCGATATCGCGTTTTAAGAAGCATTAGAACTCTTTTGCTACGATACCTAGACATCTTCAGACGCTATTTCCTAGCAAGGAAGTATCGCATTTACATTCATTTGTAGTGTAGACGAGGAATACATGACACTTCGCAAATCATGTTATATCTTACCATGAAACATAGAACTGAGATGCGATATCGCGTTTTAAGAAGCATTAGAACACTATTGCTACAATAGGTAGACATTTGCAAACGCTATTTCCTAGCAAAGAAGTCTCGCATTTACATTCATTTGAAGTATAGGCGAGGAATACATAACTCTTCGCAAATAATATTACATCTTACCATGAAACATAGAATTGAGATGCGATATCGCGTTTTAAGAATCATATGAACTCTATTGCTACGATACGTAGACTTCTGCAAACGCTATTTCCTAGCAAGGAAGTGTCGCTTTTACATTCATTTGAAGTGTAGACGAGGAATACATCACACTTCGCAAATCATATTATATCTTACCATGAAACATAGAAATGAGATGCGATATCGCGTTTTAGGAAGCATTAGAACGCTATTGCTACGATACGTTGACATCTGCAAACGCTATTTCCTTGCAAGGAAATGTCGCATTTACATTCATTTGAATCGTAGACGAGGAATGCATAACACTTCGCAATGAATATTATATCTTATCAGGAAACATAGATATGAGATGCAATATCTCGTTTTAAGAAGCATTTGAACTCTATTGCTTCGATACGTAGACATCTGCAAACGCTATTTCCTAGCAAGGATGTGTCGCATTTACATTCATTTGAAGTGTAGGCGAGGAATACATGACACTTCGCAAATCATATTATATCTTACCATGAAACATAGAAATGAGATGCGATATCGCGTTTTAAGAAGCATTAGAACACTATTGCTACAATAGGTAGACATTTGCAAACGCTATTTCCTAGCAAAGAAGTCTCGCATTTACATTCATTTGAAGTATAGGCGAGGAATACATAACTCTTCGCAAATAATATTACATCTTACCATGAAACATAGAATTGAGATGCGATATCGCGTTTTAAGAATCATATGAAATCTATTGCTACGATACGTAGACATCTGCAAACGCTATTTCCTTGCAAGGAAGTGTCGCATTTACATTCATTTGAATCGTAGACGAGGAATGCATAACACTTCGCAATGAATATTATATCTTATCAGGAAACATAGACATGAGATGCAATATCTCGTTTTAAGAATCATATGAACTCTATTGCTACGATACGTAGACATCTGCAGACGCTATTTCCTTGCATGGAAGTGTCGCATTTACATTCATTTGAAGTGTAGACGAGGAATACATAACACTTCGCAAATCATATTATATCTTACCATGAAACATAGAAATGAGATGAGATATCGCGTTTTAAGAAGCATTAGAACTCTATTGCTACGATACGTAGACATCTGCAGACGCTATTTCCTAGCAAGGAAGTGTCGCATTTACATTCATTTGAAGTGTAGACGAGGAATACATAACACTTCGCAAATCATATCATATCTTACCATGAAACATAGAAATGAGATGCGATATCGCGTTTTAAGAAGCATTAGAACTCTATTGCTACGATACGTAGACATCTTCAAACGCTATTTCCTAGCGAGGAAGTGTCGCATTCACATTCATTTGAAGTGTAGACGAGGAATACATGACACTTCGCAAATCATATTATATCTTTCCATGAAACGTAGAAATGAGATGCAATATAGCGTTTTAAGAATCATAAGAACTCTATTGCTACGATACGTAGACATCTGCAAACGCTATTTCCTTGCATGGAAGTGTCGCATTTACATTCATTTGAACCGTAGACGAGGAATGCATAACACTTCGCAATGAATATTATATCTTATCATGAAACATAGATATGAGATGCGATATCGCGTTTTAAGTAGCATTAGAACTCTATTGCTACGATACGTAGACATCTGCAAACGCTATTTCCTTGCAAGGAAGTGTCGCATTTACATTCATTTGAATCGTAGACGAGGAATGCATAACACTTCGCAATGAATATTATATCTTATCAGGAAACATAGACATGAGATGCAATATCTCGCTTTAAGAATCATATGAACTCTATTGCTACGATACGTAGACATCTGCAGACGCTATTTCCTTGCATGGAAGTGTCGCCTTTACATTCATTTGAAGTGTAGACGAGGAATACATAACACTTCGCAAATCATGTTATATCTTACCTTGAAACATAGAAATGAGATGCGATATCGCGTTTTAAGAATCATATGAACACTATTGCTACGATACGTAGACATCTGCAATCGCTATTTCCTTGCAAGGAAGTGTCGCATTTACATTCATTTGAAGTGTAGACGAGGAATACATAACACTTCGCAAATCATATTATATCTTACCATGAAACATAGAAATGAGATGCGATATCGCGTTTTAAGAAGCATTAGAACTCTATTGCTACGATACGTAGACATCTGCAGACGCTATTTCCTAGCAAGGAAGTGTCGCATTTACATTCATTTGAAGTGTAGACGAGGAATACATAACACTTCGCAAATCATATTATATCTTACCATGAAACATAGAAATGAGATGCGATATCGCGTTTTAAGAAGCATTAGAACTCTATTGCTACGATAGGTAGACATTTGCAAACGCTATTTCCTAGCAAAGAAGTGACGCATTTACATTCATTTGAAGTGTAGACGAGGAATACATAACACTTCGCAAATCATATTATATCTTACCATGAAGCATAGAAACGATATGCGATATCGCGTTTTAAGAAGCATTAGAACTCTATTGCTACGATACGTGGACATCTGCAATCGCTATTTCCTTGCAAGGAAGTGTCGCATTTACATTCATTTGAAGTGTAGACGAAGAAAACATAACACTTCGCTAATCATATTATATCTTACCATGAAACATAGAAATGAGATGCGATATCGCGTTATAAGTAGCATTAGAACTCTATTGCTACGATACCTAGACATCTGCAGACGCTATTTCCTAGCAAGGAAGTGTCGCATTTACATTCATTTGAAGTGTAGACGAGGAATACATAACACTTCGCAAATCATATTATATCTTACCATGAAACATAGAAATGTGATGCGATATCGCGTTTTAAGAAGCATTAGAACTCTATTGCTACGATACGTAGACATCTGCAATCGCTATTTCCTTGCAAGGAAGTGTCGTATTTACATTCATTTGAAGTGTAGACGAGGAATACATATCACTTCGCAAATCATATTATATCTTACCATGAAACATGGAAATGAGATGCGATATCGCGTTTTAAGTAGCATTAGAACTCTATTGCTACGATACCTAGACATCTGCAGACGCTATTTCCTAGCAAGGAAGTGTCGCATTTACATTCATTTGAAGTGTAGACGAGGAATACATGATACTTCGCAAATCATATTATATCTTACCATGAAACATAGAAATGAGATGCGACATCGCGTTTTAAGAAGCATTAGAACACTATTGCTACAATAGGTAGACATTTGCAAACGCTATTTCCTAGCAAAGAAGTCTCGCATTTACATTCATTTGAAGTATAGGCGAGGAATACATAACTCTTCGCAAATAATATTACATCTTACCATGAAACATAGAATTGAGATGCGATATCGCGTTTTAAGAATCATATGAACTCTATTGCTACGATACGTAGACATCTGCAAACGCTATTTCCTTGCAAGGAAGTGTCGCATTTACATTCATTTGAATCGTAGACGAGGAATGCATAACACTTCGCAATGAATATTATATCTTATCAGGAAACATAGACATGAGATGCAATATCTCGTTTTAAGAATCATATGAACTCTATTGCTACGATACGTAGACATCTGCAGACGCTATTTCCTTGCATGGAAGTGTCGCATTTACATTCATTTGAAGTGTAGACGAGGAATACATAACACTTCGCAATGAATATTATATCTTATCATGAAACATAGATATGAGATGCAATATCTCGTTTTAAGAAGCATTAGAAAGCTATTGCTACGATACGTAGACATCTGCAAACGCTATTACCTAGCGAGGAAGTATCGCATTCACATTCATTTGAAGTGTAGACGGGGAATACATAACACTTCGCAAATCATGTTATATCTTACCATGAAACATAGAAATGAGATGCGATATCGCGTTTTAAGAATCATATGAACTCTATTGCTACGATACGTAGACATCTGCAATCGCTATTTCCTTGCAAGGAAGTGTCGCATTTACATTCATTTGAAGTGTAGACGAGGAATACATAACACTTCGCAAATCATATTATATCTTACCATGAAACATAGAAATGAGATGAGATATCGCGTTTTAAGAATCATTAGAACTCTATTGCTACGATACGTAGACATCTGCAGACGCTATTTCCTAGCAAGGAAGTGTCGCATTTACATTCATTTGAAGTGTAGACGAGGAATACATAACACTTCGCAAATCATATTATATCTTACCATGAAACATAGAAATGAGATGCGATATCGCGTTTTAAGAAGCATTAGAACTCTATTGCTACGATACGTAGACATCTTCAAACGCTATTTCCTAGCGAGGAAGTGTCGCATTCACATTCATTTGAAGTGTAGACGAGGAATACATGACACTTCGCAAATCATATTATATCTTACCATGAAACGTAGAAATGAGATGCAATATAGCGTTTTAAGAATCATAAGAACTCTATTGCTACGATACGTAGACATCTGCAAACGCTATTTCCTTGCATGGAAGTGTCGCATTTACATTCATTTGAACCGTAGACGAGGAATGCATAACACTTCGCAATGAATATTATATCTTATCATGAAACATAGATAAGAGATGCGATATCGCGTTTTAAGTAGCATTAGAACTCTATTGCTACGATACGTAGACATCTGCAAACGCTATTTCCTTGCAAGGAAGTGTCGCATTTACATTCATTTGAATCGTAGACGAGGAATGCATAACACTTCGCAATGAATATTATATCTTATCAGGAAACATAGACATGAGATGCAATATCTCGCTTTAAGAATCATATGAACTCTATTGCTACGATACGTAGACATCTGCAGACGCTATTTCCTTGCATGGAAGTGTCGCCTTTACATTCATTTGAAGTGTAGACGAGGAATACATAACACTTCGCAAATCATGTTATATCTTACCTTGAAACATAGAAATGAGATGCGATATCGCGTTTTAAGAATCATATGAACTCTATTGCTACGATACGTAGACATCTGCAATCGCTATTTCCTTGCAAGGAAGTGTCGCATTTACATTCATTTGAAGTGTAGACGAGGAATACATAACACTTCGCAAATCATATTATATCTTACCATGAGACATAGAAATGAGATGCGATATCGCGTTTTAAGAAGCATTAGAACTCTATTGCTACGATACGTAGACATCTGCAGACGCTATTTCCTAGCAAGGAAGTGTCGCATTTACATTCATTTGAAGTGTAGACGAGGAATACATAACACTTCGCAAATCATATTATATCTTACCATGAAACATAGAAATGAGATGCGATATCGCGTTTTAAGAAGCATTAGAACTCTATTGCTACGATACGTAGACATCTTCAAACGCTATTTCCTAGCGAGGATGTGTCGCATTCACATTAATTTGAAGTGTAGACGAAGAAAACATAACACTTCGCTAATCATATTATATCTTACCATGAAACATAGAAATGAGATGCGATATCGCGTTTTTAGTAGCATTAGAACTCTATTGCTACGATACGTAGACATCTGCAGACGCTATTTCCTAGCAAGGAAGTGTCGCATTTACATTCATTTGAAGTGTAGACGAGCAATACATGATACTTCGCTAATCATATTATATCTTACCATGAAACATAGAAATGAGATGCGATATCGCGTTTTAAGGAGCATTAGAACACTATTGCTACGATAGGTAGACATTTGCAAACGCTATTTCCTAGCAAAGAAGTGACGCATTTACATTCATTTGAAGTGTAGACGAGGAATACATAACACTTCGCAAATCATATTATATCTTACCATGAAGCATAGAAACGATATGCGATATCGCGTTTTAAGAAGCATTAGAACTCTATTGCTACGATACGTGGACATCTGCAATCGCTATTTCCTTGCAAGGAAGTGTCGCATTTACATTCATTTGAAGTGTAGACGAAGAAAACATAACACTTCGCTAATCATATTATATCTTACCATGAAACATAGAAATGAGATGCGATATCGCGTTATAAGTAGCATTAGAACTCTATTGCTACGATACCTAGACATCTGCAGACGCTATTTCCTAGCAAGGAAGTGTCGCATTTACATTCATTTGAAGTGTAGACGAGGAATACATAACACTTCGCAAATCATATTATATCTTACCATGAAACATAGAAATGTGATGCGATATCGCGTTTTAAGAAGCATTAGAACTCTATTGCTACGATACGTAGACATCTGCAGACGCTATTTCCTTGCATGGAAGTGTCGCATTTACATTCATTTGAAGTGTAGACGAGGAATACATAACACTTCGCAATGAATATTATATCTTATCATGAAACATAGATATGAGATGCAATATCTCGTTTTAAGAAGCATTAGAAAGCTATTGCTACGATACGTAGACATCTGCAAACGCTATTTCCTAGCGAGGAAGTATCGCATTCACATTCATTTGAAGTGTAGGCGAGGAATACGTGACACTTCGCAAATCATATTATATCTTACCATGAAACATAGAAATGAGATGCGATATCGCGTTTTAAGAAGCATTAGAACTCTATTGCTACGATACCTAGACATCTGCAGACGCTATTTCCTAGCAAGGAAGTATCGCATTTACATTCATTTGTAGTGTAGACGAGGAATACATGACACTTCGCAAATCATGTTATGTCTTACCATGAAACATAGAAATGAGATGCGATATCACGTTTTAAGAAGCATTAGAACACTATTGCTATGATAGGTAGACATTTGCAAACGCTATTTCCTAGCAAAGAAGTGTCGCATTTACATTCGTTTGAAGTATAGACGAGGAATACATAACACTTCGCAAATCATATTATATCTTACCATGAAACATAGAAATGAGATGCGATATCGCGTTTTAAGAAGCATTAGAACTCTATTGCTACGATACGCAGACATCTGCAAACGCTATTTCCTTGCAAGGAAGTGTCGCATTTACATTCATTTGAATCGTAGACGAGGAATGCATAACACTTCGCAATGAATATTATATCTTATCAGGAAACATAGATATGAGATGCAATATCTCGTTTTAAGAATCACATGAACTCTATTGCTACGATACGTAGACACCTGCAATCGCTATTTCCTTGCAAGGAAGTGTCGCATTTACATTCATTTGAAGTGTAGACGAGGAATACATAACGCTTCGCAAATCATATTATATCTTACCATGAAACATAGAAATGAGATGCGATATCGCGTTTTAAGAAGCACTAGAACTGTATTGCTACGATACCTAGACATCTGCAGACGCTATTTCCTAGCAAGGAAGTGTCGCATTTACATTCATTTGAAGTGTAGACGAGGAATACATAACACTTCGCAAATCATATTATATCTTACCATGAAACATAGAAATGAGATGCGATATCGCGTTTTAAGAAGCATTAGAACTCTATTGCTACGATACGTAGACACCTTCAAACGCTATTTCCTAGCGAGGAAGTGTCGCATTCACATTCATTTGAAGTGTAGACGAGGAAAACATGACACTTCGCAAATCATATTATATCTTACCATGAAACGTAGAAATGAGATGCAATATAGCGTTTTAAGAAGCATTAGAACACTATTGCTACAATAGGTAGACATTTGCAAACGCTATTTCCTAGCAAAGAAGTCTCGCATTTACATTCATTTGAAGTATAGGCGAGGAATACATAACTCTTCGCAAATAATATTACATCTTACCATGAAACATAGAATTGAGATGCGATATCGCGTTTTAAGAATCATATGAACTCTATTGCTACGATACGTAGACATCTGCAAACGCTATTTCCTTGCAAGGAAGTGTCGCATTTACATTCATTTGAATCGTAGACGAGGAATGCATAACACTTCGCAATGAATATTATATCTTATCAGGAAACATAGACATGAGATGCAATATCTCGTTTTAAGAATCATATGAACTCTATTGCTACGATACGTAGACATCTGCAGACGCTATTTCCTTGCATGGAAGTGTCGCATTTACATTCATTTGAAGTGTAGACGAGGAATACATAACACTTCGCAATGAATATTATATCTTATCATGAAACATAGATATGAGATGCAATATCTCGTTTTAAGAAGCATTAGAAAGCTATTGCTACGATACGTAGACATCTGCAAACGCTATTACCTAGCGAGGAAGTATCGCATTCACATTCATTTGAAGTGTAGACGGGGAATACATAACACTTCGCAAATCATGTTATATCTTACCATGAAACATAGAAATGAGATGCGATATCGCGTTTTAAGAATCATATGAACTCTATTGCTACGATACGTAGACATCTGCAATCGCTATTTCCTTGCAAGGAAGTGTCGCATTTACATTCATTTGAAGTGTAGACGAGGAATACATAACACTTCGCAAATCATATTATATCTTACCATGAAACATAGAAATGAGATGAGATATCGCGTTTTAAGAATCATTAGAACTCTATTGCTACGATACGTAGACATCTGCAGACGCTATTTCCTAGCAAGGAAGTGTCGCATTTACATTCATTTGAAGTGTAGACGAGGAATACATAAACACTTCGCAAATCATATTATATCTTACCATGAAACATAGAAATGAGATGCGATATCGCGTTTTAAGAAGCATTAGAACTCTATTGCTACGATACGTAGACATCTTCAAACGCTATTTCCTAGCGAGGAAGTGTCGCATTCACATTCATTTGAAGTGTAGACGAGGAATACATGACACTTCGCAAATCATATTATATCTTACCATGAAACGTAGAAATGAGATGCAATATAGCGTTTTAAGAATCATAAGAACTCTATTGCTACGATACGTAGACATCTGCAAACGCTATTTCCTTGCATGGAAGTGTCGCATTTACATTCATTTGAACCGTAGACGAGGAATGCATAACACTTCGCAATGAATATTATATCTTATCATGAAACATAGATAAGAGATGCGATATCGCGTTTTAAGTAGCATTAGAACTCTATTGCTACGATACGTAGACATCTGCAAACGCTATTTCCTTGCAAGGAAGTGTCGCATTTACATTCATTTGAATCGTAGACGAGGAATGCATAACACTTCGCAATGAATATTATATCTTATCAGGAAACATAGACATGAGATGCAATATCTCGCTTTAAGAATCATATGAACTCTATTGCTACGATACGTAGACATCTGCAGACGCTATTTCCTTGCATGGAAGTGTCGCCTTTACATTCATTTGAAGTGTAGACGAGGAATACATAACACTTCGCAAATCATGTTATATCTTACCTTGAAACATAGAAATGAGATGCGATATCGCGTTTTAAGAATCATATGAACTCTATTGCTACGATACGTAGACATCTGCAATCGCTATTTCCTTGCAAGGAAGTGTCGCATTTACATTCATTTGAAGTGTAGACGAGGAATACATAACACTTCGCAAATCATATTATATCTTACCATGAGACATAGAAATGAGATGCGATATCGCGTTTTAAGAAGCATTAGAACTCTATTGCTACGATACGTAGACATCTGCAGACGCTATTTCCTAGCAAGGAAGTGTCGCATTTACATTCATTTGAAGTGTAGACGAGGAATACATAACACTTCGCAAATCATATTATATCTTACCATGAAACATAGAAATGAGATGCGATATCGCGTTTTAAGAAGCATTAGAACTCTATTGCTACGATACGTAGACATCTTCAAACGCTATTTCCTAGCGAGGATGTGTCGCATTCACATTAATTTGAAGTGTAGACGAAGAAAACATAACACTTCGCTAATCATATTATATCTTACCATGAAACATAGAAATGAGATGCGATATCGCGTTTTTAGTAGCATTAGAACTCTATTGCTACGATACGTAGACATCTGCAGACGCTATTTCCTAGCAAGGAAGTGTCGCATTTACATTCATTTGAAGTGTAGACGAGCAATACATGATACTTCGCTAATCATATTATATCTTACCATGAAACATAGAAATGAGATGCGATATCGCGTTTTAAGGAGCATTAGAACACTATTGCTACGATAGGTAGACATTTGCAAACGCTATTTCCTAGCAAAGAAGTGACGCATTTACATTCATTTGAAGTGTAGACGAGGAATACATAACACTTCGCAAATCATATTATATCTTACCATGAAGCATAGAAACGATATGCGATATCGCGTTTTAAGAAGCATTAGAACTCTATTGCTACGATACGTGGACATCTGCAATCGCTATTTCCTTGCAAGGAAGTGTCGCATTTACATTCATTTGAAGTGTAGACGAAGAAAACATAACACTTCGCTAATCATATTATATCTTACCATGAAACATAGAAATGAGATGCGATATCGCGTTATAAGTAGCATTAGAACTCTATTGCTACGATACCTAGACATCTGCAGACGCTATTTCCTAGCAAGGAAGTGTCGCATTTACATTCATTTGAAGTGTAGACGAGGAATACATAACACTTCGCAAATCATATTATATCTTACCATGAAACATAGAAATGTGATGCGATATCGCGTTTTAAGAAGCATTAGAACTCTATTGCTACGATACGTAGACATCTGCAGACGCTATTTCCTTGCATGGAAGTGTCGCATTTACATTCATTTGAAGTGTAGACGAGGAATACATAACGCTTCGCAAATCATATTATATCTTACCATGAAACATAGAAATGAGATGCGATATCGCGTTTTAAGAAGCACTAGAACTGTATTGCTACGATACCTAGACATCTGCAGACGCTATTTCCTAGCAAGGAAGTGTCGCATTTACATTCATTTGAAGTGTAGACGAGGAATACATAACACTTCGCAAATCATATTATATCTTACCATGAAACATAGAAATGAGATGCGATATCGCGTTTTAAGAAGCATTAGAACTCTATTGCTACGATACGTAGACACCTTCAAACGCTATTTCCTAGCGAGGAAGTGTCGCATTCACATTCATTTGAAGTGTAGACGAGGAAAACATGACACTTCGCAAATCATATTATATCTTACCATGAAACGTAGAAATGAGATGCAATATAGCGTTTTAAGAATCATAAGAACTCTATTGCTACGATACGTAGACATCTGCAAACGCTATTTCCTTGCATGGAAGTGTCGCATTTACATTCATTTGAACCGTAGACGAGGAATGCACAACACTTCGCAATGAATATTATATCTTATCATGAAACATAGATATGAGATGCGATATCGCGTTTTAAGAATCACATGAACTCTATTGCTACGAGACGTAGATATCTGCATTCGCTATTTCCTTGCAAGGAAGTGTCGCATTTACATTCATTTGAAGTGTAGACGAGGAATACATAACACTTCGCAAATCATATTACATCTTACCATGAAACATAGAAATGAGATGCGATATCGCGTTTTAAGAAGCATTAGAACACTATTGCTACAATAGGTAGACATTTGCAAACGCTATTTCCTAGCAAAGAAGTCTCGCATTTACATTCATTTGAAGTATAGGCGAGGAATACATAACTCTTCGCAAATAATATTACATCTTACCATGAAACATAGAATTGAGATGCGATATCGCGTTTTAAGAATCATATGAACTCTATTGCTACGATACGTAGACTTCTGCAAACGCTATTTCCTAGCAAGGAAGTGTCGCTTTTACATTCATTTGAAGTGTAGACGAGGAATACATAACACTTCGCAAATCATATTATATCTTACCATGAAACATAGAAATGAGATGCGATATCGCGTTTTAAGAAGCATTAGAACTCTATTGCTACGATACCTAGACATCAGCAAACGCTATTTCCTTGCAAGGAAGTGTCGCATTTACATTCATTTGAATCGTAGACGAGGAATGCATAACACTTCGCAATGAATATTATATCTTATCAGGAAACATAGATATGAGATGCAATATCTCGTTTTAAGAATCATATGAACTCTATTGCTACGATACGTAGACATCTGCAGACGCTATTGCCTAGCAAGGAAGTGTCGCATTAACATTCATTTGAAGTGTAGACGAGGAATACATGATACTTCGCAAATCATATTATATCTTACCATGAAACATAGAAATGAGGTGCGATATCGCGTTTTAAGAAGCATTAGAACACTATTGCTACGATATGTAGACATTTGCAAACGCTATTTCCTAGCAAAGAAGTGTCGCATTTACATTCGTTTGAAGTGTAGACGAGGAATACATAAAACTTCGCAAATCATATTATATCTTACCATGAAACATAGAAATGAGATGCGATATCGCGTTTTAAGATGCATTAGGACTCTATTGCTACGATACCTAGACATCTGCAGACGCTATTTCCTAGCAAAGAAGTGTCGCATTTACATTCATTTGAAGTGTAGACGAGGAATACATCACACTTCGCAAATCATATTATATCTTACCATGAAACATAGAAATGATATGCGATATCGCGTTTTAAGAAGCATTAGAACTCCATTGCTACGATACGTAGACATCTGCAAACGCTATTTCCTTGCAAGGAAGTGTCGCATTTACATTCATTTGAATCGTAGACAAGGAATGCATAACACTTCGCAATGAACATTATATCTTATCAGGAAACATAGATACGAGATGCAATATCTCGTTTTTTGAAGCACTTGAACTCTATTGCTTCTATACGTAGACATCTGCAAACGCTATTTCCTAGCAAGGAAGTGTCGCATTTACATCCATTTGAATCGTAGATGAGGAATGCATAACACTTCGCAATGAATATTATATCTTACCATGAAACATAGAAGTGAGATGCGATATCGCGTTTTAAGAAGCATTAGAACTCTATTGCTGCGATACCTAGACATCTGCAGATGCTATTTCCTAGCAAGGAAGTGTCGCATTTACATTCATTTGAAGTGTAGACGAGGAATACATGATACTTCGCAAATCATACTATATCTTACCATGAAACATAGAAATGAGATGCGATATCGCGTTTTAAGAAGCATTAGAACACTATTGCTACGATAGGTAGACATTTGCAAACGCTATTTCCTAGGAAAGAAGTCTCGCATTTACATTCATTTGAAGTATAGGCGAGGAATACATGATACTTCGCAAATCATACTATATCTTACCATGAAACATAGAAATGAGATGCGATATCGCGTTTTAAGAAGCATTAGAACTCTTTTGCTACGATACCTAGACATCTCCAGACGCTATTTCCTAGCAAGGAAGTATCGCATTTACATTCATTTGTAGTGTAGACGAGGAATACATGACACTTCGCAAATCATGTTATATCTTGCCTTGAAACATAGAAATGAGATGCGATATCGCGTTTTAAGAAGCATTAGAACACTATTGCTACAATAGGTAGACATTTGCAAACGCTATTTCCTAGCAAAGAAGTCTCGCATTTACATTCATTTGAAGTATAGGCGAGGAATACATAACTCTTCGCAAATAATATTACATCTTACCATGAAACATAGAATTGAGATGCGATATCGCGTTTTAAGAATCATATGAACTCTATTGCTACGATACGTAGACTTCTGCATACGCTATTTCCTAGCAAGGAAGTGTCGCTTTTACATTCATTTGAAGTGTAGACGAGGAATACATCACACTTCGCAAATCATATTATATCTTACCATGAAACATAGAAATGAGATGCGATATCGCGTTTTAGGAAGCATTAGAACGCTATTGCTACGATACGTTGACATCTGCAAACGCTATTTCCTTGCAAGGAAATGTCGCATTTACATTCATTTGAATCGTAGACGAGGAATGCATAACACTTCGCAATGAATATTATATCTTATCAGGAAACATAGATATGAGATGCAATATCTCGTTTTAAGAAGCATTTGAACTCTATTGCTTCGATACGTAGACATCTGCAAACGCTATTTCCTAGCAAGGATGTGTCGCATTTACATTCATTTGAAGTGTAGGCGAGGAATACATGACACTTCGCAAATCATATTATATCTTACCATGAAACATAGAAATGAGATGCGATATCGCGTTTTAAGAAGCATTAGAACACTCTTGCTACAATAGGTAGACATTTGCAAACGCTATTTCCTAGCAAAGAAGTCTCGCATTTACATTCATTTGAAGTATAGGCGAGGAATACATAACTCTTCGCAAATAATATTACATCTTACCATGAAACATAGAATTGAGATGCGATATCGCGTTTTAAGAATCATATGAACTCTATTGCTACGATACGTAGACATCTGCAAACGCTATTTCCTTGCAAGGAAGTGTCGCATTTACATTCATTTGAATCGTAGACGAGGAATGCATAACACTTCCCAATGAATATTATATCTTATCAGGAAACATAGACATGAGATGCAATATCTCGTTTTAAGAATCATATGAACTCTATTGCTACGATACGTAGACATCTGCAGACGCTATTTCCTTGCATGGAAGTGTCGCATTTACATTCATTTGAAGTGTAGACGAGGAATACATAACACTTCGCAATGAATATTATATCTTATCATGAAACATAGATATGAGATGCAATATCTCGTTTTAAGAAGCATTAGAAAGCTATTGCTACGATACGTAGACATCTGCAAACGCTATTACCTAGCGAGGAAGTATCGCATTCACATTCATTTGAAGTGTAGACGGGGAATACATAACACTTCGCAAATCATGTTATATCTTACCATGAAACATAGAAATGAGATGCGATATCGCGTTTTAAGAATCATATGAACTCTATTGCTACGATACGTAGACATCTGCAATCGCTAGTTCCTTGCAAGGAAGTGTCGCATTTACATTCATTTGAAGTGTAGACGAGGAATACATAACACTTCGCAAATCATATTATATCTTACCATGAAACATAGAAATGAGATGAGATATCGCGTTTTAAGAAGCATTAGAACTCTATTGCTACGATACGTAGACATCTGCAGACGCTATTTCCTAGCAAGGAAGTGTCGCATTTACATTCATTTGAAGTGTAGACGAGGAATACATAACACTTCGCAAATCATATTATATCTTACCATGAAACATAGAAATGAGATGCGATATCGCGTTTTAAGAAGCATTAGAACTCTATTGCTACGATACGTAGACATCTTCAAACGCTATTTCCTAGCGAGGAAGTGTCGCATTCACATTCATTTGAAGTGTAGACGAGGAATACATGACACTTCGCAAATCATATTATATCTTACCATGAAACGTAGAAATGAGATGCAATATAGCGTTTTAAGAATCATAAGAACTCTATTGCTACGATACGTAGACATCTGCAAACGCTATTTCCTTGGATGGAAGTGTCGCATTTACATTCATTTGAACCATAGACGAGGAATGCATAGCACTTCGCAATGAATATTATATCTTATCATGAAACATAGATATGAGATGCGATATCGCGTTTTAAGTAGCATTAGAACTCTATTGCTACGATACCTAGACATCTGCAGACGCTATTTCCTAGCAAGGAAGTGTCGCATTTACATTCATTTGAAGTGTAGACGAGGAATACATGATACTTCGCTAATCATATTATATCTTACCATGAAACATAGAAATGAGATGCGATATCGCGTTTTAAGAAGCAGTAGAACACTATTGCTACGATAGGTAGACATTTGCAAACGCTATTTCCCAGCAAAGAAGTGTCGCATTTACATTCATTTGAAGTGTAGACGAGGAATACATAACACTTCGCAAATCATATTATATCTTACCATGAAACATAGAAATGAGATGCGATATCGCGTTTTAAGAAGCATTAGAACTCTATTGCTACGATACCTAGACATCAGCAAACGCTATTTCCTTGGAAGGAAGTGTCGCATTTACATTCATTTGAATCGTAGACGAGGAATGCATAACACTTCGCAATGAATATTATATCTTATCAGGAAACATAGATATGAGATGCAATATCTCGTTTTAAGAATCATATGAACTCTATTGCTACGATACGTAGACATCTGCAGACGCTACTGCCTAGTAAGGAAGTGTGGCATTTACATTCATTTGAAGTGTAGACGAGGAATACATAACACTTCGCAATGAATATTATATCTTATCATGAAACATAGATATGAGATGCGATATCGCGTTTTAAGTAGCATTAGAACTCTATTGCTACGATACCTAGACATCTGCAGACGCTATTTCCTAGCAAGGAAGTGTCGCATTCACATTCATTTGAAGTGCAGACGAGGAATACATAACACTGCGCAAATCATGCTATATCTTACCATGAAACATAGAAATGAGATGCGATATCGCGTTTAAGAATCATATGAACTCTATTGCTACGATACGTAGACATCTGCAATCGCTATTTCCTTGCAAGGAAGTGTCGCATTTACATTCATTTGAAGTGTAGACGAGGAATACGTAACACTTCGCAAATCATATTATATCTTACCATGGAGCATAGAAATGAGATGCGATATCGCGTTTTAAGTAGCATTAGAACTCTATTGCTACGATACCTAGACATCTGCAGACGCTATTTCCTAGCAAGGAAGTGTCGCATTTACATTCATTTGAAGTGTAGACGAGGAATACATGATACTTCGCAAATCATATTATATCTTACCATGAAACATAGGAATGAGATGCGATATCGCGTTTTAAGAAGCATTAGAACACTATTGCTACGATAGGTAGACATTTGCAAACGCTATTTCCTAGCAAAGAAGTGTCGCATTTACATTCATTTGAAGTGTAGACGAGGAATACATAACACTTCGCAAATCATATTATATCATACCATGAAACATAGAAATGAGATGCGATATCGCGTTTTAAGAAGCATTAGAACTCTATTGCTACGATACCTAGACATCTGCATACGCTATTTCCTTGCAAGGAAGTGTCGCATTTACATTCATTTGAATCGTAGACGAGGAATGCATAACACTTCGCAATGAATATTATATCATATCAGGAAACATAGATATGAGATGCAATATCTCGTTTTAAGAATCATATGAACTCTATTGCTACGATACGTAGACATCTGCAGACGCTATTGCCTAGCAAGGAAGTGTCGCATTTACATTCATTTGAAGTGTAAACGAGGAATACATGATACTTCGCAAATCATATTATATCTTACCATGAAACGTAGAAATGAGATGCGAAATAGCGTTTTAAGAATCATAGGAACTCTATTGCTACGATACGTAGACATCTGCAAACGCTATTTCCTTGCATGGAAGTGTCGCATTTACATTCATTTGAAGTGTAGACGAGGAATACATAACACTTCGCAATGAATATTATATCTTATCATGAAACATAGATATGAGATGCAATATCTCGTTTTAAGAAGCATTAGAAAGCTATTGCTACGATACGCAGACATCTGCAAACGCTATTTCCTAACGAGGAAGTATCGCATTCACATTCATTTGAAGTGTAGACGAGGAATACATAACACTTCGCAAATCATGTTATATCATACCATGAAACATAGAAATGAGATGCGATATCGCGTTTTAAGAATCATATGAACTCTATTGCTACGATACGTAGACATCTGCAATCGCTATTTCCTAGCAAAGAAGTGACGCATTTACATTCATTTGAAGTGTAGACGAGGAATACATAACACTTCGCAAATCATATTATATCTTACCATGAAGCATAGAAACGATATGCAATATCGCGTTTTAAGAATCATAGGAACTCTATTGCTACGATACGTAGACATCTGCAATCGCTATTTCCTTGCAAGGAAGTGTCGCATTTACATTCATTTGAAGTGTAGACGAGGAATACATCACACTTCGCAAATCATATTATATCTTACCATGAAACATAGAAATGATATGCGATATCGCGTTTTAAGAAGCATTAGAACTCCATTGCTACGATACGTAGACATCTGCAAACGCTATTTCCTTGCAAGGAAGTGTCGCATTTACATTCATTTGAATCGTAGACAAGGAATGCATAACACTTCGCAATGAACATTATATCTTATCAGGAAACATAGATACGAGATGCAATATCTCGTTTTTTGAAGCACTTGAACTCTATTGCTTCTATACGTAGACATCTGCAAACGCTATTTCCTAGCAAGGAAGTGTCGCATTTACATCCATTTGAATCGTAGATGAGGAATGCATAACACTTCGCAATGAATATTATATCTTACCATGAAACATAGAAGTGAGATGCGATATCGCGTTTTAAGAAGCATTAGAACTCTATTGCTGCGATACCTAGACATCTGCAGATGCTATTTCCTAGCAAGGAAGTGTCGCATTTACATTCATTTGAAGTGTAGACGAGGAATACATGATACTTCGCAAATCATACTATATCTTACCATGAAACATAGAAATGAGATGCGATATCGCGTTTTAAGAAGCATTAGAACACTATTGCTACGATAGGTAGACATTTGCAAACGCTATTTCCTAGGAAAGAAGTCTCGCATTTACATTCATTTGAAGTATAGGCGAGGAATACATGATACTTCGCAAATCATACTATATCTTACCATGAAACATAGAAATGAGATGCGATATCGCGTTTTAAGAAGCATTAGAACTCTTTTGCTACGATACCTAGACATCTCCAGACGCTATTTCCTAGCAAGGAAGTATCGCATTTACATTCATTTGTAGTGTAGACGAGGAATACATGACACTTCGCAAATCATGTTATATCTTGCCTTGAAACATAGAAATGAGATGCGATATCGCGTTTTAAGAAGCATTAGAACACTATTGCTACAATAGGTAGACATTTGCAAACGCTATTTCCTAGCAAAGAAGTCTCGCATTTACATTCATTTGAAGTATAGGCGAGGAATACATAACTCTTCGCAAATAATATTACATCTTACCATGAAACATAGAATTGAGATGCGATATCGCGTTTTAAGAATCATATGAACTCTATTGCTACGATACGTAGACTTCTGCATACGCTATTTCCTAGCAAGGAAGTGTCGCTTTTACATTCATTTGAAGTGTAGACGAGGAATACATCACACTTCGCAAATCATATTATATCTTACCATGAAACATAGAAATGAGATGCGATATCGCGTTTTAGGAAGCATTAGAACGCTATTGCTACGATACGTTGACATCTGCAAACGCTATTTCCTTGCAAGGAAATGTCGCATTTACATTCATTTGAATCGTAGACGAGGAATGCATAACACTTCGCAATGAATATTATATCTTATCAGGAAACATAGATATGAGATGCAATATCTCGTTTTAAGAAGCATTTGAACTCTATTGCTTCGATACGTAGACATCTGCAAACGCTATTTCCTAGCAAGGATGTGTCGCATTTACATTCATTTGAAGTGTAGGCGAGGAATACATGACACTTCGCAAATCATATTATATCTTACCATGAAACATAGAAATGAGATGCGATATCGCGTTTTAAGAAGCATTAGAACACGCTTGCTACAATAGGTAGACATTTGCAAACGCTATTTCCTAGCAAAGAAGTCTCGCATTTACATTCATTTGAAGTATAGGCGAGGAATACATAACTCTTCGCAAATAATATTACATCTTACCATGAAACATAGAATTGAGATGCGATATCGCGTTTTAAGAATCATATGAACTCTATTGCTACGATACGTAGACATCTGCAAACGCTATTTCCTTGCAAGGAAGTGTCGCATTTACATTCATTTGAATCGTAGACGAGGAATGCATAACACTTCCCAATGAATATTATATCTTATCAGGAAACATAGACATGAGATGCAATATCTCGTTTTAAGAATCATATGAACTCTATTGCTACGATACGTAGACATCTGCAGACGCTATTTCCTTGCATGGAAGTGTCGCATTTACATTCATTTGAAGTGTAGACGAGGAATACATAACACTTCGCAATGAATATTATATCTTATCATGAAACATAGATATGAGATGCAATATCTCGTTTTAAGAAGCATTAGAAAGCTATTGCTACGATACGTAGACATCTGCAAACGCTATTACCTAGCGAGGAAGTATCGCATTCACATTCATTTGAAGTGTAGACGGGGAATACATAACACTTCGCAAATCATGTTATATCTTACCATGAAACATAGAAATGAGATGCGATATCGCGTTTTAAGAATCATATGAACTCTATTGCTACGATACGTAGACATCTGCAATCGCTAGTTCCTTGCAAGGAAGTGTCGCATTTACATTCATTTGAAGTGTAGACGAGGAATACATAACACTTCGCAAATCATATTATATCTTACCATGAAACATAGAAATGAGATGAGATATCGCGTTTTAAGAAGCATTAGAACTCTATTGCTACGATACGTAGACATCTGCAGACGCTATTTCCTAGCAAGGAAGTGTCGCATTTACATTCATTTGAAGTGTAGACGAGGAATACATAACACTTCGCAAATCATATTATATCTTACCATGAAACATAGAAATGAGATGCGATATCGCGTTTTAAGAAGCATTAGAACTCTATTGCTACGATACGTAGACATCTTCAAACGCTATTTCCTAGCGAGGAAGTGTCGCATTCACATTCATTTGAAGTGTAGACGAGGAATACATGACACTTCGCAAATCATATTATATCTTACCATGAAACGTAGAAATGAGATGCAATATAGCGTTTTAAGAATCATAAGAACTCTATTGCTACGATACGTAGACATCTGCAAACGCTATTTCCTTGGATGGAAGTGTCGCATTTACATTCATTTGAACCATAGACGAGGAATGCATAACACTTCGCAATGAATATTATATCTTATCATGAAACATAGATATGAGATGCGATATCGCGTTTTAAGTAGCATTAGAACTCTATTGCTACGATACCTAGACATCTGCAGACGCTATTTCCTAGCAAGGAAGTGTCGCATTTACATTCATTTGAAGTGTAGACGAGGAATACATGATACTTCGCTAATCATATTATATCTTACCATGAAACATAGAAATGAGATGCGATATCGCGTTTTAAGAAGCAGTAGAACACTATTGCTACGATAGGTAGACATTTGCAAACGCTATTTCCCAGCAAAGAAGTGTCGCATTTACATTCATTTGAAGTGTAGACGAGGAATACATAACACTTCGCAAATCATATTATATCTTACCATGAAACATAGAAATGAGATGCGATATCGCGTTTTAAGAAGCATTAGAACTCTATTGCTACGATACCTAGACATCAGCAAACGCTATTTCCTTGGAAGGAAGTGTCGCATTTACATTCATTTGAATCGTAGACGAGGAATGCATAACACTTCGCAATGAATATTATATCTTATCAGGAAACATAGATATGAGATGCAATATCTCGTTTTAAGAATCATATGAACTCTATTGCTACGATACGTAGACATCTGCAGACGCTACTGCCTAGTAAGGAAGTGTGGCATTTACATTCATTTGAAGTGTAGACGAGGAATACATAACACTTCGCAATGAATATTATATCTTATCATGAAACATAGATATGAGATGCGATATCGCGTTTTAAGTAGCATTAGAACTCTATTGCTACGATACCTAGACATCTGCAGACGCTATTTCCTAGCAAGGAAGTGTCGCATTCACATTCATTTGAAGTGCAGACGAGGAATACATAACACTGCGCAAATCATGCTATATCTTACCATGAAACATAGAAATGAGATGCGATATCGCGTTTAAGAATCATATGAACTCTATTGCTACGATACGTAGACATCTGCAATCGCTATTTCCTTGCAAGGAAGTGTCGCATTTACATTCATTTGAAGTGTAGACGAGGAATACGTAACACTTCGCAAATCATATTATATCTTACCATGGAGCATAGAAATGAGATGCGATATCGCGTTTTAAGTAGCATTAGAACTCTATTGCTACGATACCTAGACATCTGCAGACGCTATTTCCTAGCAAGGAAGTGTCGCATTTACATTCATTTGAAGTGTAGACGAGGAATACATGATACTTCGCAAATCATATTATATCTTACCATGAAACATAGAAATGAGATGCGATATCGCGTTTTAAGAAGCATTAGAACACTATTGCTACGATAGGTAGACATTTGCAAACGCTATTTCCTAGCAAAGAAGTGTCGCATTTACATTCATTTGAAGTGTAGACGAGGAATACATAACACTTCGCAAATCATATTATATCATACCATGAAACATAGAAATGAGATGCGATATCGCGTTTTAAGAAGCATTAGAACTCTATTGCTACGATACCTAGACATCTGCATACGCTATTTCCTTGCAAGGAAGTGTCGCATTTACATTCATTTGAATCGTAGACGAGGAATGCATAACACTTCGCAATGAATATTATATCATATCAGGAAACATAGATATGAGATGCAATATCTCGTTTTAAGAATCATATGAACTCTATTGCTACGATACGTAGACATCTGCAGACGCTATTGCCTAGCAAGGAAGTGTCGCATTTACATTCATTTGAAGTGTAAACGAGGAATACATGATACTTCGCAAATCATATTATATCTTACCATGAAACGTAGAAATGAGATGCGAAATAGCGTTTTAAGAATCATAGGAACTCTATTGCTACGATACGTAGACATCTGCAAACGCTATTTCCTTGCATGGAAGTGTCGCATTTACATTCATTTGAAGTGTAGACGAGGAATACATAACACTTCGCAATGAATATTATATCTTATCATGAAACATAGATATGAGATGCAATATCTCGTTTTAAGAAGCATTAGAAAGCTATTGCTACGATACGCAGACATCTGCAAACGCTATTTCCTAACGAGGAAGTATCGCATTCACATTCATTTGAAGTGTAGACGAGGAATACATAACACTTCGCAAATCATGTTATATCATACCATGAAACATAGAAATGAGATGCGATATCGCGTTTTAAGAATCATATGAACTCTATTGCTACGATACGTAGACATCTGCAATCGCTATTTCCTTGCAAGGAAGTGTCGCATTTACATTCATTTGAAGTGTAGACGAGGAATACATAACACTTCGCAAATCATATTATATCTTACCATGAAACATAGAAACGAGACGCGATATCGCGTTTCAAGTAGCATTAGAACTCTATTGCTACGATACCTAGACATCTGCAGACGCTATTTCCTAGCAAGGAAGTGTCGCATTTACATTCATTTGAAGTGTAGACGAGGAATACATGATACTTCGCAAATCATATTATATCTTACCATGAAACATAGAAATGAGATGCGATATCGCGTTTTAAGAAGCATTAGAACACTATTGCTACGATAGGTAGACATTTGCAAACGCTATTTCCTAGCAAAGAAGTGTCGCATTTACATTCATTTGAAGTGTAGACGAGGAATACATAACACTTCGCAAATCATATTATATCATACCATGAAACATAGAAATGAGATGCGATATCGCGTTTTAAGAAGCATTAGAACTCTATTGCTACGATACCTAGACATCTGCAGACGCTATTTCCTAGCAAGGAAGTGTCGCATTTACATTCATTTGAAGTGTAGACGAGGAATACATGATACGTCGCAAATCATATTATATCTTACCATGAAACATAGAAATGAGATGCGATATCAAGTTTTAAGAATCATAAGAACTCTATTGCTACGATACGTAGACATGTGCAAACGCTATTTCCTTGCAAGGAAGTGTCGCATTTACATTCATTTGAAGTGTAGAAGAGGAATACATGACACTTCGCAAATCATATTATATCTTATCATGAAACATAGAAATGAGATGCGATATCGCGTTTTAAGAAGCATTAGAACTCTATTGCTACGATACGTAGACATCTGCAAACGCTATTTCCTAGCGAGGAAGTGTCGCATTCACATTCATTTGAAGTGTAGACGTGGAATACATGACACTTCGCAAATCATATTATATCTTACCACGAAACGTAGAAATGAGATGCAATATAGCGTTTTAAGAATCATAAGAACTCTATTGCTACGATACGTAGACATCTGCAATCGCTATTTCCTTGCATGGAAGTGTCGCATTTACATTCATTTGAAACGTAGACGAGGAATGCATAACACTTCGCAATGAATATTATATCTTATCAGGAAACATAGATATGAGATGCAATATCTCGTTTTAAGAATCATATGAACTCTATTGCTACGATACGTAGACATCTGCAGACGCTATTGCCTAGCCAGGAAGTGTCGCATTTACATTCATTTGAAGTGTAAACGAGGAATACATGATACGTCGCAAATCATATTATATCTTACCATGAAACATAGAAATGAGATGCGATATCGCGTTTTGAGAAGTATTAGAACACTATTGCTACGACAGGTAGACATTTGCAAACGCTATTTCCTGGCAAAGAAGTGTCGCATTCACGTTCATTTGAAGTGTAGACGAGGAATACATAACACTTCGCAAATCATATTATATCTTATCATGAAACATAGAAATGAGATGCGATATCGCGTTTTAAGAAGCATTAGAACTCTATTGCTACGATACGTAGACATCTGCAAACGCTATTTCCTAGCGAGGAAGTGTCGCATTCACATTCATTTGAAGTGTAGACGAGGAATACATGACACTTCGCAAATCATATTATATCTTACCACGAAACGTAGAAATGAGATGCAATATAGCGTTTTAAGAATCATAAGAACTCTATTGCTACGATACGTAGACATCTGCAATCGCTATTTCCTTGCATGGAAGTGTCGCATTTACATTCATTTGAAACGTAGACGAGGAATGCATAACACTTCGCAATGAATATTATATCTTATTATGAATCATAGATATGAGATGCAATATCTCGTTTTAAGAAGCATTTGAACTCTGTTGCTACGATACCTAGACATCTGCAGACGCTATTTCCTAGCAAGGAAGTGTCGCATTTACACTCATTTGAAGTGTAGACGAGGAATACATGATACTTCGCAAATCATATTATATCTATACCATGAAACATAGAAATGAGATTCGATATCGCGTTTTGAGAAGCATTAGAAAGCTATTGCTACGATACGTAGATATCTGCAAACGCTATTTCTTAGCAAGGAAGTATCGCATTCACATTCATTTGAAGTGTAGACGAGGAATACATAACACTTCGCAAATCATGTTATATCTTACCATGAAACATAGAAATGAGATGCGATATCGCGTTTTAAGAATCATATGAACTCTATTGCTACGATACGTAGACATCTGCAATCGCTATTTCCTTGCAAGGAAGTGTCGCATTTACTTTCATTTGAAATGTAGACGAGGAATACATAACACTTCGCAAATCATATTATATCTTACCATGAAGCATAGAAATGAGATGCGATATCGCGTTTTAAGAAGCATTAGAACTCTGTTGCTACGATACCTAGACATCTGCAGACGCTATTTCCTAGCAAGGAAGTGTCGCATTAACATTCATTTGAAGTGTAGACGAGGAATACATGATACTTCGCAAATCATATTATATCTTACCATGAAACATAGAAATGAGACGCGATATCGCGTTTTAAGAAGCATTAGAGCACTATTGCTACGATAGGTAGACATTTGCAAACGCTATTTCCTAGCAAAGAAGTGTCGCATTTACATTCATTTGAAGTGTAGACGAGGAATACATAACACTTCGCAAATCATATTATATCTTACCATGAAACATAGAAATGACATGCGATATTGCGTTTTAAGAAGCATTAGAACTCTATTGCTACGATACCTAGACATCTGCAGACGCCATTTCCTTGCAAGGAAGTGTCGCATTTACATTCATTTGAAGTGTAGACGAGGAATACATGACACTTCGCATATCATATTATATCTTACCATGAAACATAGAAATGAGATGCGATATCGCGTTTTAAGAAGCATTAGAACACTATTGCTACGATAGGTAGACATTTGCAAACGCTATTTCCTAGCAATGAAGTGTCGCATTTACATTCATCTGAAGTGTAGGCGAGGAATACATAACACTTCGCAAATCATATTATATCTTACCATGAAACATAGAAATGAGATGCGATATCGCGTTTTAAGAAGCATTAGAACTCTATTGCAACGATACGTAGACATCTGCAAACGCTATTTCCCTGCAAGGAAGTGTCGCATTTACATTCATTTGAATCGTAGACGGGGAATGCATAACACTTCGCAATGAATATTATATCTCATCATGAAACATAGATATGAGATGCAATATCTCGTTTTAAGAAGCGTTTGAACACTATTGCTTCGATACGTAGACATCTGCAAAAGCTATTTCCTAGCAAGGAAGTGTCGCATTTACATTCATTTGAAGTGTAGACGAGGAATACATAACACTTCGCAAATCATATTATATCTTATCATGAAACATAGAAATGGGATGCGATATCGCGTTTTAAGAAGCATTAGAACTCTATTGCTACGATACGTAGACATCTGCAAACGCTATTTCCTAGCGAGGAAGTGTCGCATTCACATTCATTTGAAGTGTAGACGAGGAATACATGACACTTCGCAAATCATATTATATCTTACCATGAAACGTAGAAATGAGATGCAATATAGCGTTTTAAGAATCATAAGAACTCTATTGCTACGATACGTAGACATCTGCAAACGCTATTTCCTTGCATGGAAGTGTCGCATTTACATTCATTTGAAACGTAGACGAGGAATGCATAACACTTCGCAATGAATATTATATCTTATCATGAAACATAGATATGAGATGCAATATCTCGTTTTAAGAAGCATTTGAACTCTCTTGCTACGATACCTAGACATCTGCAGACGCTATTTCCTAGCAAGGAAGTGTCGCATTTACATTCATTTGAAGTGTAGACGAGGAATTCATGATACTTCGCAAATCATATTATATCTATACCATGAAACATAGAAATGAGATTCGATATCGCGTTTTAAGAAGCATTAGAAAGCTATTGCTACGACACGTAGATATCTGCAAACGCTATTTCCTAGCGAGGAAGTATCGCATTTACATTCATTTGACGTGTAGACGAGGAATACATAACACTTCGCAAATCATGTTATATCTTACCATGAAACATAGAAATGAGATGCGATATCGCGTTTTAAGAATCATATGAACTCTATTGCTACGATACGTAGACATCTGCAATCGCTATTTCCTTGCAAGGAAGTGTCGCATTTACATTCATTTGATGTGTAGGCGAGGAATACATAACACTTCGCAAATCATATTATATCTCACCATGAAACATAGAAATGAGATGCGATATCGCGTTTTAAGAAGCACTAGAACTCTATTGCTGCGATACGTAAACATCTGCAAACGCTATTTCCTTGCAAGGAAGAGTCGCATTTACATTCATTTGAATCGTAGACGAGGAATACATGATACTTCGCAAATCATATTATATCTATACCATGAAACATAGAAATGAGATTCGATATCGCGTTTTAAGAAGCATTAGAAAGCTATTGCTACGACACGTAGATATCTGCAAACGCTATTTCCTAGCGAGGAAGTATCGCATTTACATTCATTTGACGTGTAGACGAGGAATACATAACACTTCGCAAATCATGTTATATCTTACCATGAAACATAGAAATGAGATGCGATATCGCGTTTTAAGAATCATATGAACTCTATTGCTACGATACGTAGACATCTGCAATCGCTATTTCCTTGCAAGGAAGTGTCGCATTTACATCCATATGAAGTGTAGGCGAGGAATACATAACACTTCGTAAATCATATTATATCTTACCATGAAACATAGAAATGAGATGCGATATCGCGTTTTAAGGAGCACTAGAACTCTATTGCTACGATACGTAGACATCTGCAAACGCTATTTCCTTGCAAGGAAGTGTCGCATTTACATTCATTTGAATCGTAGACGAGGAATACATAACACTTCGCAAATCATATTATATCTTACCATGAAGCATAGAAATGAGATGCGATATCGCGTTTTAAGTAGCATTAGAACTCTATTGCTACGATACCTAGACATCGGCAGACGCTATTTCCTAGCAAGGAAGTGTCGCATTTACATTCATTTGAAGTGTAGACGAGGAATACATGATACTTCGCAAATCATATTATATCTTACCATGAAACATAGAAATGAGATTCGATATCGCGTTTTAAGAAGCATTAGAAAGCTATTGCTACGATACGTAGACATATGCAAACGCTATTTCCTAGCGAGGAAGTATCGCATTCACATTCATTTGAAGTGTAGACGAGGAATACATAACACTTCGCAAATCATGTTATATCTTACCATGAAACATAGAAATGAGATGCGATATCGCGTTTTAAGAATTATATGAACTCTATTGCCACGATACGTAGACATCTGCAATCGCTATTTCCTTGCAAGGAAGTGTCGCATTTACATTCATTTGAAGAGTAGACGAGGAATACATAACACTTCGCAAATCATATTATATCTTTCCATGAAGCATAGAAATGAGATGCGATATCGCGTTTTAAGTAGCACTAGAACTCTATTGCTACGAAACCTAGACATCGGCAGACGCTATTTCCTAGCAAGGAAGTGTCGCATTTACATTCATTTGAAGTGTGGACGAGGAATACATGATACTTTGCAAATCATATTATATCTTACCATGAAACATAGAAATGAGATGCGATATCGCGTTTTAAGAAGCATTAGAACACTATTGCTACGATAGGTAGACATTTGCACACGCTATTTCCTAGCAAAGAAGTGTCGCATTTACATTCATTTGAAGTGTAGACGAGGAATACATAACACTTCGCAAATCATATTATATCTTACCATGAAACATAGAAATGAGATGCGATATCGCGTTTTAAGTAGCATTAGAACTCTGTTCCTACGATACGTAGGCATCTGCAAACGCTATTTCCTAGCGAGGAAGTGTCGCATTCACATTCATTTGAATCGTAGACGGGGAATGCATAACACTTCGCAATGAATATTATATCTCATCATGAAACATAGATATGAGATGCAATATCTCGTTTTAAGAAGCGTTTGAACACTATTGCTTCGATACGTAGACATCTGCAAACGCTATTTCCTAGCAATGAAGTGTCGCATTTACATTCATCTGAAGTGTAGGCGAGGAATACATAACACTTCGCAAATCATATTATATCTTACCATGAAACATAGAAATGAGATGCGATATCGCGTTTTAAGAAGCATTAGAACTCTATTGCAACGATACGTAGACATCTGCAAACGCTACTTCCCTGCAAGGAAGTGTCGCATTTACATTCATTTGAATCGTAGACGGGGAATGCATAACACTTCGCAATGAATATTATATCTCATCATGAAACATAGATATGAGATGCAATATCTCGTTTTAAGAAGCGTTTGAACACTATTGCTTCGATACGTAGACATCTGCAAAAGCTATTTCCTAGCAAGGAAGTGTCGCATTTACATTCATTTGAAGTGTAGACGAGGAAAACATAACACTTCGCAAATCACATTATATCTTATCATGAAACATAGAAATGGGATGCGATATCGCGTTTTAAGAAGCATTAGAACTCTATTGCTACGATACGTAGACATCTGCAAACGCTATTTCCTAGCGAGGAAGTGTCGCATTCACATTCATTTGAAGTGTAGACGAGGAATACATGACACTTCGCAAATCATATTATATCTTACCATGAAACGTAGAAATGAGATGCAATATAGCGTTTTAAGAATCATAAGAACTCTATTGCTACGATACGTAGACATCTGCAAACGCTATTTCCTTGCATGGAAGTGTCGCATTTGCATTCATTTGAAACGTAGACGAGGAATGCATAACACTTCGCAATGAATATTATATCTTATCATGAAACATAGATATGAGATGCAATATCTCGTTTTAAGAAGCATTTGAACTCTCTTGCTACGATACCTAGACATCTGCAGACGCTATTTCCTAGCAAGGAAGTGTCGCATTTACATTCATTTGAAGTGTAGACGAGGAATTCATGATACTTCGCAAATCATATTATATCTATACCATGAAACATAGAAATGAGATTCGATATCGCGTTTTAAGAAGCATTAGAAAGCTATTGCTACGACACGTAGATATCTGCAAACGCTATTTCCTAGCGAGGAAGTATCGCATTTACATTCATTTGACGTGTAGACGAGGGATACATAACACTTCGCAAATCATGTTATATCTTACCATGAAACATAGAAATGAGATGCGATATCGCGTTTTAAGAATCATATGAACTCTATTGCTACGATACGTAGACATCTGCAATCGCTATTTCCTTGCAAGGAAGTGTCGCATTTACATTCATTTGATGTGTAGGCGAGGAATACATAACACTTCGCAAATCATATTATATCTCACCATGAAACATAGAAATGAGATGCGATATCGCGTTTTAAGAAGCACTAGAACTCTATTGCTACGATACGTAAACATCTGCAAACGCTATTTCCTTGCAAGGAAGAGTCGCATTTACATTCATTTGAATCGTAGACGAGGAATACATGATACTTCGCAAATCATATTATATCTATACCATGAAACATAGAAATGAGATTCGATATCGCGTTTTAAGAAGCATTAGAAAGCTATTGCTACGACACGTAGATATCTGCAAACGCTATTTCCTAGCGAGGAAGTATCGCATTTACATTCATTTGACGTGTAGACGAGGAATACATAACACTTCGCAAATCATGTTATATCTTACCATGAAACATAGAAATGAGATGCGATATCGCGTTTTAAGAATCATATGAACTCTATTGCTACGATACGTAGACATCTGCAATCGCTATTTCCTTGCAAGGAAGTGTCGCATTTACATCCATTTGAAGTGTAGGCGAGGAATACATAACACTTCGTAAATCATATTATATCTTACCATGAAACATAGAAATGAGATGCGATATCGCGTTTTAAGAAGCACTAGAACTCTATTGCTACGATACGTAGACATCTGCAAACGCTATTTCCTTGCAAGGAAGTGTCGCATTTACATTCATTTGAATCGTAGACGAGGAATACATAACACTTCGCAAATCATATTATATCTTACCATGAAGCATAGAAATGAGATGCGATATCGCGTTTTAAGTAGCATTAGAACTCTATTGCTACGATACCTAGACATCGGCAGACGCTATTTCCTAGCAAGGAAGTGTCGCATTTACATTCATTTGAAGTGTAGACGAGGAATACATGATACTTCGCAAATCATATTATATCTTACCATGAAACATAGAAATGAGATTCGATATCGCGTTTTAAGAAGCATTAGAAAGCTATTGCTACGATACGTAGACATCTGCAAACGCTATTTCCTAGCGAGGAAGTATCGCATTCACATTCATTTGAAGTGTAGACGAGGAATACATAACACTTCGCAAATCATGTTATATCTTACCATGAAACATAGAAATGAGATGCGATATCGCGTTTTAAGAATCATATGAACTCTATTGCCACGATACGTAGACATCTGCAATCTCTATTTCCTTGCAAGGAAGTGTCGCATTTACATTCATTTGAAGAGTAGACGAGGAATACATAACACTTCGCAAATCATATTATATCTTTCCATGAAGCATAGAAATGAGATGCGATATCGCGTTTTAAGTAGCATTAGAACTCTATTGCTACGAAACCTAGACATCGGCAGACGCTATTTCCTAGCAAGGAAGTGTCGCATTTACATTCATTTGAAGTGTGGACGAGGAATACATGATACTTTGCAAATCATATTATATCTTACCATGAAACATAGAAATGAGATGCGATATCGCGTTTTAAGAAGCATTAGAACACTATTGCTACGATAGGTAGACATTTGCACACGCTATTTCCTAGCAAAGAAGTGTCGCATTTACATTCATTTGAAGTGTAGACGAGGAATACATAACACTTCGCAAATCATATTATATCTTACCATGAAACATAGAAATGAGATGCGATATCGCGTTTTAAGTAGCATTAGAACTCTGTTCCTACGATACGTAGGCATCTGCAGACGCTATTGCGTAGCAAGGAAGTGTCGCATTTACATTCATTTGAAGTGTAGACGAGGAATACGTGATACTTCGCAAATCATATTATATCTTACCATGAAACATAGAGATGAGATGCGATATCGCGTTTTAAGAAGCATTTGAACTCTATTGCTTCGATACTTAGACATCTGCAAACGCTATTTCCTTGCAAGGAAGTGTCGCATTTACATTCATTTGAAGTGTAGACGAGGAACACATAACACTTCGCAAATCATATTATATCTTACCATGAAACATAGAAATGAGATGCGATATCGCGTTTTAAGTAGCAATAGAACTCTGTCCCTACGATACGTAGACATCTGCAAACGCTATTTCCTAGCGAGGAAGTGTCGCATTCACATTCATTTGAATTGTAGACGAGGAATACATGACACTTCGCAAATCATATTATATCTTACCATGAAACGTAGAAGTGAGATGCAATATAGCGTTTTTAGAATCATAAGAACTCTATTGCTACGATACGTAGACATCTGCAAATGCTATTTCCTTGCATGGAAGTGTCGCATTTACATTCATTTGAATGGTAGACGAGGAATGCATAACACTTCGCAATGAATATTATATCTTATCATCAAACATAGATATGAGATGCAATATCTCGTTTTAAGAAGCATTAGAAAGCTATTGCTACGATACGTAGACATCTGCAAACGCTATTTCCTAGCGAGGAAGTATCGCATTCACATTCATATGATGTGTAGACGAGGAATACATAACACTTCGCAAATCATGTTATATCTTACCATGAAACATAGAAACGAGGTGCGATATCGCGTTTTAAGAATCATATGAACTCTATTGCTACGATACGTAGACATCTGCAATCGCTATTTCCTTGCAAGGAAGTGTCGCATTTACATTCATTTGAAGTGTAGACGAGGAATACATGATACTTCGCAAATCATATTATATCTTACCATGAAACATAGAAATGAGATTCGATATCGCGTTTTAAGAAGCATTAGAAAGCTATTGCTACGATACGTAGACATCTGCAAACGCTATTTCCTAGCGAGGAAGTATCGCATTCACATTCATTTGAAGTGTAGACGAGGGATACATAACACTTCGCAAATCATGTTATATCTTACCATGAAACATAGAAATGAGATGCGATATCGCGTTTTAAGAATCATATGAACTCTATTGCCACGATACGTAGACACCTGCAATCGCTATTTCCTTGCAAGGAAGTGTCGCATTTACATTCATTTGAAGAGTAGACGAGGAATACATAACACTTCGCAAATCATATTATATCTTTCCATGAAGCATAGAAATGAGATGCGATATCGCGTTTTAAGTAGCATTAGAACTCTATTGCTACGAAACCTAGACATCGGCAGACGCTATTTCCTAGCAAGGAAGTGTCGCATTTACATTCATTTGAAGTGTAGATGAGGAATACATGATACTTCGCAAATCATATTATATCTTACCATGAAACATAGAAATGAGATGCGATATCGCGTTTTAAGAAGCATTAGAACCCTATTGCCACGATACGTAGACATCTGCAAACGTTATTTCCTTGCATAGAAGTGTCGCATTTACATTCATTTGAAACGTAGACGAGGAATGCATAACACTTCGCAATCAATATTATATCTTATCATGAAACATAGATATGAGATGCAATATCTCGTTTTAAGAAGCATTTGAACTCTATTGCTACGATACCTAGACATCTGCAGACGCTATTTCCTAGCAAGGAAGTGTCGCATTTACATTCATTTGAAGTGTAGACAAGCAATACATGATACTTCGCAAATCATATTATATCTATACCATGAAACATAGAAATGAGATTCGATATCGCGTTTTAGGAAGCATTAGAAAGCTACTGCTACGACACGTAGATATGTGCAAACGTTATTTCCTAGCGAGGAAGTATCGCATTCACATTCATTTGAAGTGTAGACGAGGAATACATAACACTTCGCAAATCATATTATATCTTACCATGAAACATAGAAATGAGATGCGATATCGCGTTTTAAGTAGCATTAGAACTCTGTTCCTACGATACGTAGGCATCTGCAGACGCTATTGCGTAGCAAGGAAGTGTCGCATTTACATTCATTTGAAGTGTAGGCGAGGAATACATAACACTTCGCAATGAATATTACATCTCACCATGAAACATAGAAATGAGTTGCGATATCGCGTTTTAAGAAGCATTAGAACTCTATTGCTACGATACCTAGACATCTGCAGACGCTATTTCCTAGCAAGAAAGTGTCGCATTTACATTCATTTGAAGTGTAGACAAGGAATACATAACACTTCGCAAATCATATTATATCTTACCATGAAACATAGAAATGAGATGCGATATCTTGTTTTAAGAAGCATTTGAACTCTATTGCTTCGATACGTAGACATCTGCAAACGCTATTTCCTAGCAACGAAGTGTCGCATTTACATTCATTTGAAGTGTAGACGAGGAATACATGACACTTCGCAAATCATATTATATCTTACCATGAAACATAGATAAGAGATGCAATACCTCTTTCTTAAGAAGCATTTGAACTCTATTGCTTCGATACGCAGACATCTGCAAACGCTATTTCCTTGCAGGGAAGTGTCGCATTTACATTCATTTGAATCGTAGACGAGGAATGCATATCACTTCGCAATGAATATTATATCTTATCATGAAACATAGATATGAGATGCAATATCTCGTTTTAAGAAGCATTTGAACTCTATTGCTTCGATAAGTAGACATCTGCAAGCGCTATTTACTAACAAGGAAGTGTCGCATTTACATTCATTTGAAGTGTAGACGAGGAATAGATAACACTTCGCAAATCATATTACATCTTACCATGAAACATAGAAATGGGATGCGATATCGCGTTTTAAGGAGCATTAGAACTCTATTGCTACGATACCTAGACATCTGCAGACGCTATTTCCTAGCAAGGAAGTGTCGCATTTACATTCATTTGAAGTGTAGACGAGGAATACATGATACTTCACAAATTGTATTATATCTTACCATGAAACATAGAAATGAGATGCGATATCGCGTTTTAAGAATCATAAGAACTCTATTGCTACGATACGTAGACATCTTCAAACGCTATTTCCTTGCAAGGAAGTGTCGCATTTACATTCATTTGAATCGTAGACGAGGCATGCATAACACTTCGCAACGAATATTACATCTTATCATGAAACATAGAAATGAGATGCGATATCTTGTTTTAAGAGGCATTTGATCTCTATTGCTTCGATACGTAGACATCTGCAAACGCTATTTCCTAGCAAGGAAGTGTCGCATTTACATTCATTTGAAGTGTAGACGAGGAATACATTGCACTTCGCAAATCATATTATATCTTACCATCAAACATAGAAATGGGATGCGATATCGCGTTTTAAGAAGCGTCAGAAATCTATTGCTACGATACGTAGACATCTGCAAACGCTATTTCCTTGCAAGGAAGTGTCGCATTTACATTCATTTGAAGTATAGACGAGGAATACTTAACATTTCGCACATCATATTATATCTTACCATGAAACATAGAAATGAGATTCGATATCGCGTTTTAAGAAGCATTAGAACACTATTGATACGATAGGTAGAAATTTGCAAACGCTATTTCCTTGCAAGGAAGTGTCGCATTTACATTCGTTTGCAGTGTAGACGAGGAATACATACCACTTCGCAAATCATATTGTATCTTACCATGAAACATGGAAATGAGTTGCGATATCGCGTTTTAAGAATCATAAGAACTCTATTGCTACGATACCTAGACATCTGCAGACGCTATTTCCTTGCAAGGAAGTGTCGCATTTACATTCATTTGAAGTGTAGACGAGGAATACATGACACTTCGCAAATCATATTATATCATCCCATGAGACATAGAAATGAGATGCGATATCGCGTTTTAAGAAGCATTAGAACTCTATTGCTACGATAGGTAGACATTTGCAGACGCTATTTCCTAGCGAGGAAGTGTCGCATTTACATTCATTTGAAGTGTAGACGAGGAATACATGACACTTCGCAAATCATATTATATCTTACCATGAAACATAGATAAGAGGTGCAATATCTCTTTTTTAAGAAGCAATTGAACTCTATTGCTTCGATATGTAGACATCTGCAAACGCTATTTCCTAGCAAGTAAGTGTCGCATTTACATTCATTTGATGTGTAGGCGAGGAATACATAACACTTCGCAATGAATATTACATCTTATCATGAAACATAGAAATGAGATGCGATATCTTGTTTTAAGAAGTATTTGAACTCTATTGCTACGATACGTAGACATCTGCAAAGGCTATTTCCTTGCAAGGAAGTGTCGCATTTACATTCATTTGAATCGTAGACGAGGAATGCATGACACTTCGCAAATCATATTATATCTTACCATGAAACATAGAAATGAGATGCGTTAACGCGTTTTAAGAAGCATCAGAAATCCATTGCTACGATACGTAGACATCAGCAAACGCTATTTCCTAGCAAGGAAGTGTCGCATTTACATTCATTTGAAGTGTAGACGAGGAATACATAACACTTCGCAAACCATATTATATCTTACCATGAAACATAGAAATGAGATGCGATATCGCGTTCTAAGAAGCATTAGAACTCTATTGCTACGATACCTAGACATCTGCAGACGCTATTTCCTAGCAAGGTAGTGTCGCATTTACATTCATTTGAAGTGTAGACGAGGAATACATGATACTTCACAAATTGTATTATATCTTACCATGAAACATAGAAATGAGATGCGATATCGCGTTTTAAGAATCATAAGAACTCTATTGCTACGATACGTAGACATCTGCAAACGCTATTTCTTGCAAGGATGTGTCGCATTAACATTCATTTGAATCGTAGACGAGGCATGCATAACACTTCGCAACGAATATTACATCTTATCATGAAACATAGAAATGAGATGCGATATCGCGTTTTAAGAATCATAAGAACTCTATTGCTACGATACGCAGACATCTGCAAACGCTATTTCCTTGCAAGGAAGTGTCGCATTTACATTCATTTGAATCGTAGACGAGGAATGCACATCACTTCGCAATGAATATTATATCTTATCATGAAACATAGAAATGTGATGCGATATCTTGTTTTAAGAAGCATTTGAACTCTATTGCTTCGATACGTAGACATCTGCAAACGCTATTTCCTAGCAACGAAGTGTCGCATTTACATTCATTTGAAGTGTAGACGAGGACTACATAACACTTCGCAAATCATATTATATCTTACCATGAAACATAGAAATGAGATGCGATATCGCGTTTTAAGAATCATAAGAACTCTATTGCTACGATACGTAGACATCTGCAAAGGCTATTTCCTTGCAAGGAAGTGTCGCATTTACATTCATTTGAATCGTAGACGAGGAATGCATGACACTTCGCAAATCATATTATATCTTACCATGAAACATAGAAATGAGATGCGTTAACGCGTTTTAAGAAGCATCAGAAATCCATTGCTACGATACGTAGACATCAGCAAACGCTATTTCCTTGCAAGAAAGTGTCGCATTTACATTCATTTGAAGTGTAGACGAGGAATACATAACACTTCGCAAATCATATTATATCTTACCATGAAACATAGTAATGAGATGCGATAACGCGTTTTATGAATCATAAGAACTCTATTGCTACGATACCTAGACATCTGGAAACGCTATTTCCTAGCAAGGAAGTGTCGCATTTACATTCATTTGAAGTGTAGACGAGGAATACATAACACTCCGCAAATCGTATTATATCTTACCATGAAACATAGAAATGAGATGCGATATCGCGTTTTAAGAAGCATTAGAACTCTATTGCTACGATACCTAGACATCTGCAGACGCTATTTCCTAGCAAGGTAGTGTCGCATTTACATCCATTTGAAGTGTAGACGAGGAATACATGATACTTCACAAATTGTATTATATCTTACCATGAAACATAGAAATGAGATGCGATATCGCGTTTTAAGAATCACAAGAACTCTATTGCTACGATACGTAGACATCTGCAAACGCTATTTCCTTGCAAGGATGTGTCGCATTTACATTCATTTGAATCGTAGACGAGGCATGCATAACACTTCGCAACGAATATTACATCTTATCATGAAACATAGAAATGAGATGCGATATCGCGTTTTAAGAATCATAAGAACTCTATTGCTACGATACGCAGACATCTGCAAACGCTATTTCCTTGCAAGGAAGTGTCGCATTAAATTCATTTGAATCGTAGACGAGGAATGCACATCACTTCGCAATGAATATTATATCTTATCATGAAACATAGATATGAGATGCAATATCTCGATTTAAGAAGCATTTCAACTCTATTGCTACGATAGGTAGACATTTGCAGACGCTATTTCCTAGCGAGGAAGTGTCGCATTTACATTCATTTGAAGTGTAGGCGAGGAATACATAACACTTCGCAATGAATATTACATCTCACCATGAAACATAGAAATGAGATGCGATATCGCGTTTTAAGAAGCATCAGAACTCTATTGCTACGATACCTAGACATCTGCAGACGCTATTTCCTAGCAAGGAAGTGTCGCATTTACATTCATTTGAAGTGTAGACAAGGAATACATAACACTTCGCAAATCATATTATATCTTACCATGAAACATAGAAATGAGATGCGATATCTTGTTTTAAGAAGCATTTGAACTCTATTGCTTCGATACGTAGACATCTGCAAACGCTATTTCCTAGCAACGAAGTGTCGCATTTACATTCATTTGAAGTGTAGACGAGGGCTACATAACACTTCGCAAATCATATTATATCTTACCATGAAACATAGAAATGAGATGCGATATCGCGTTTTAAGAATCATAAGAACTCTATTGCTACGATACGTAGACATCTGCGAACGCTATTTCCTTGCAAGGAAGTGTCGCATTTACATTCATTTGAATCGTAGACGAGGAATGCATAACACTTCGCAACGAATATTATATCTTATCATGAAACATAGAAATGAGATGCGATATCGCGTTTTAAGTATCATAAGAACTCTATTGCTACGATACGCAGACATCTGCAAACGCTATTTCCTTGCAAGGAAGTGTCGCATTTACATTCATTTGAATCGTAGACGAGGAATGCATATCACTTCGCAATGAATATTATATCTTATCATGAAACATAGATATGAGATGCAATATCTCGTTTTAAGAAGCATTTGAACTCTATTGCTTCGATAAGTAGACATCTGCAAGCGCTATTTACTAACAAGGAAGTGTCGCATTTACATTCATTTGAAGTGTAGACGAGGAATAGATAACACTTCGCAAATCATATTACATCTTACCATGAAACATAGAAATGGGATGCGATATCGCGTTTTAAGGAGCATTAGAACTCTATTGCTACGATACCTAGACATCTGCAGACGCTATTTCCTAGCAAGAAAGTGTCGCATTTACATTCATTTGAATCGTAGACGAGGCATGCATAACACTTCGCAACGAATATTACATCTTATCATGAAACATAGAAATGAGATGCGATATCGCGTTTTAAGAATCATAAGAACTCTATTGCTACGATACGCAGACATCTGCAAACGCTATTTCCTTGCAAGGAAGTGTCGCATTTACATTCATTTGAATCGTAGACGAGGCATGCATAACACTTCGCAACGAATATTACATCTTATCATGAAACATAGAAATGAGATGCGATATCGCGTTTTAAGAATGATAAGAACTCTATTGCTACGATACGCAGACATCTGCAAACGCTATTTCCTTGCAAGGAAGTGTCGCATTTACATTCATTTGAATCGTAGACGAGGAATGCACATCACTTCGCAATGAATATTATATCTTATCATGAAACATAGATATGAGATGCAATATCTCGATTTAAGAAGCATTTCAACTCTATTGCTACGATAGGTAGACATTTGCAGACGCTATTTCCTAGCGAGGAAGTGTCGCATTTACATTCATTTGAAGTGTAGACGAGGAATACATGACACTTCGCAAATCATATTATATCTTACAATGAAACATAGATAAGAGATGCAATATCTCGTTCTTAAGAAGCATTTGAACTCTATTGCTTCGATACGTAGACATCTGCAAACGCTATTTCCTTGCAAGAAAGTGTCGCATTTACATTCATTTGAAGTGTAGACGAGGAATACATAACACTTCGCAAATCATATTATATCTTACCATGAAACATAGAAATGAGATGCGATAACGCGTTCTATGAATCATAAGAACTCTATTGCTACGATACCTAGACATCTGGAAACGCTATTTCCTAGCAAGGAAGTGTCGCATTTACATTCATTTGAAGTGTAGACGAGGAATACATAACACTTCGCAAATCATATTATATCTTACCATGAAACATAGAAATGAGATGCGATATCGCGTTTTAAGAAGCATTAGAACTTTATTGCTACGATACCTAGACATCTGCAGACGCTATTTCCTAGCAAGGAAGTGTCGCATTTACATTCATTTGAAGTGTAGACGAGGAATACATAACACTTCGCAAATCATATTATGTCTTACCATGAAACATAGAAATGAGATGCGATATCGCGTTTTAAGAAGCATTAGAACTCTATTGCTACGATACCTATACATCTGCAGACGCTATTTCCTAGCAAGGTAGTGTCGCATTTACGTTCATTTGAAGTGTAGACGTGGAATACATGACACTTCGCAAATCATATTATATCTTACCACGAAACATAGAAATGAGATGCGATATCGCGTTCTAAGAAGCATTAGAAATCTATTGCTACGATACGTAGGCATCTGCAAACGCCATTTCCTAGCGAGGAAGTGTCGCATTCACATTCATTTGAAGTGTAGATGAGGAATACATAACACTTCGCAAATCATATTATATCTTATCATGAAACATAGATATGAGATGCAATATCTCGTTTTAAGAAGCATTTGAACTCTATTGCTTCGATAAGTAGACATCTGCAAGCGCTATTTACTAACAAGGAAGTGTCGCATTTACATTCATTTGAAGTGTAGACGAGGAACGCATAACACTTCGCAAATCATATTATATCTTACCATGAAACATAGAAATGAGATGCGATATCTCGTTTTAAGAAGCATTAGAACTCTATTGCTACAATACGTGGACATCTGCAAACGCTATTTCCTTGCAAGGAAGTGTCACATTTACATTCATTTGAAGTGTAGACGAGGAATGCATAACACTTCGCAATGAATATTATATCTTATCATGAAACATAGATATGAGATGCAATATCTCGTTTTAAGAAGCATTTGAACTCTATTTCTTCGATACGTAGAGAACTGCGAACGCTATTTCCTGGCAAGGAAGTGTCGCATTTACATTCATTTGGAGTGTAGACGAGGAATACATAACACTTCGCAAATCATATTATATCTTACCATGAAGCATAGAAATGAGATCCGATATCGCGTTTTAAGAATCATAAGATCTCTATTGCTACGATACGTAGACATCTGCAAACGCTATTTCCTTGCAACGAAGTGTCGCATTTACATTCATTTGAAGCCTGGACGAGAAATACATGACACTTCGCAAATCATATTATATCTTACCATGAAACATAGAAATGAGATGCGTTACCGCGTTTTAAGAAGCATCAGAAATCCATTGCTACGATACGTAGACATCTGCAAACGCTATTTCCTTGCAAGAAAGTGTCGCATTTAGATTCATTTGAAGTGTAGACGAGGAATACATAACACTTCGCAAATCATATTATACCTTACAATGAAACATAGAAATGAGATGCGATATCGCGTTTTAAGAATCATAAGAACTCTATTGCTACGATACGCAGACATCTGCAAACGCTATTTCCTTGCAAGGAAGTGTCGCATTTACATTCATTTGAATCGTAGACGAGGAATGCACATCACTTCGCAATAAATATTATATCTTATCATGAAACATGGATATGAGATGCAATATCTCGATTTAAGAAGCATTTCAACTCTATTGCTACGATAGGTAGACATTTGCAGACGCTATTTCCTAGCGAGGAAGTGTCGCATTTACATTCATTTGAAGTGTAGACGAGGAATACATGACACTTCGCAAATCATATTATATCTTACCATGAAACATAGATAAGAGATGCAATATCTCTTTCTTAAGAAGCATTTGAACTCTATTGCTTCGATACGTAGACATCTGCAAACGCTATTTCCTAGCAAGTAAGTGTCGCATTTACATTCATTTGAAGTGTAGGCGAGGAATACATAACACTTCGCAATGAATATTACATCTCACCATGAAACATAGAAATGAGATGCGATATCGCGTTTTAAGAAGCATTAGAACTCTATTGCTACGATACCTAGACATCTGCAGACGCTATTTCCTAGCAAGGAAGTGTCGCATTTACATTCATTTGAAGTGTAGACAAGGAATACATAACACTTCGCAAATCATATTATATCTTACCATGAAACATAGAAATGAGATGCGATATCTTGTTATAAGAAGCATTTGAACTCTATTGCTTCGATACGTAGACATCTGCAAACGCTATTTCCTAGCAACGAAGTGTCGCATTTACATTCATTTGAAGTGTAGACGAGGACTACATAACACTTCGCAACGAATATTATATCTTATCATGAAACATAGAAATGAGATGCGATATCGCGTTTTAAGAATCATAAGAACTCTATTGCTACGATACGCAGACATCTGCAAACGCTATTTCCTTGCAAGGAAGTGTCGCATTTACATTCATTTGAATCGTAGACGAGGAATGCATATCACTTCGCAATGAATATTATATCTTATCATGAAACATAGATATGAGATGCAATATCTCGTTTTAAGAAGCATTTGAACTCTATTGCTTCGATAAGTAGACATCTGCAAGCGCTATTTACTAACAAGGAAGTGTCGCATTTACATTCATTTGAAGTGTAGACGAGGAATAGATAACACTTCGCAAATCATATTACATCTTACCATGAAACATAGAAATGGGATGCGATATCGCGTTTTAAGGAGCATTAGAACTCTATTGCTACGATACCTAGACATCTGCAGACGCTATTTCCTAGCAAGGAAGTGTCGCATTTACATTCATTTGAAGTGTAGACGAGGAATACATGATACTTCACAAATTGTATTATATCTTACCATGAAACATAGAAATGAGATGCGATATCGCGTTTTAAGAATCATAAGAACTCTACTGCTACGATACGTAGACATCTGCAAACGCTATTTCCTTGCAAGGAAGTGTCGCATTTACATTCATTTGAATCGTAGACGAGGCATGCATAACACTTCGCAACGAATATTACATCTTATCATGAAACATAGAAATGAGATGCGATATCGCGTTTTAAGAATGATAAGAACTCTATTGCTACGATACGCAGACATCTGCAAACGCTATTTCCTTGCAAGGAAGTGTCGCATTTACATTCATTTGAATCGTAGACGAGGAATGCACATCACTTCGCAATGAATATTATATCTTATCATGAAACATAGATATGAGATGCAATATCTCGATTTAAGAAGCATTTCAACTCTATTGCTACGATAGGTAGACATTTGCAGACGCTATTTCCTAGCGAGGAAGTGTCGCATTTACATTCATTTGAAGTGTAGACGAGGAATACATGACACTTCGCAAATCATATTATATCTTACAATGAAACATAGATAAGAGATGCAATATCTCGTTCTTAAGAAGCATTTGAACTCTATTGCTTCGATACGTAGACATCTGCAAACGCTATTTCCTTGCAAGAAAGTGTCGCATTTACATTCATTTGAAGTGTAGACGAGGAATACATAACACTTCGCAAATCATATTATATCTTACCATGAAACATAGAAATGAGATGCGATAACGCGTTTTATGAATCATAAGAACTCTATTGCTACGATACCTAGACATCTGGAAACGCTATTTCCTAGCAAGGAAGTGTCGCATTTACATTCATTTGAAGTGTAGACGAGGAATACATAACACTTCGCAAATCATATTATATCTTACCATGAAACATAGAAATGAGATGCGATATCGCGTTTTAAGAAGCATTAGAACTTTATTGCTACGATACCTAGACATCTGCAGACGCTATTTCCTAGCAAGGAAGTGTCGCATTTACATTCATTTGAAGTGTAGACGAGGAATACATAACACTTCGCAAATCATATTATGTCTTACCATGAAACATAGAAATGAGATGCGATATCGCGTTTTAAGAAGCATTAGAACTCTATTGCTACGATACCTATACATCTGCAGACGCTATTTCCTAGCAAGGTAGTGTCGCATTTACGTTCATTTGAAGTGTAGACGTGGAATACATGACACTTCGCAAATCATATTATATCTTACCACGAAACATAGAAATGAGATGCGATATCGCGTTCTAAGAAGCATTAGAAATCTATTGCTACGATACGTAGGCATCTGCAAACGCCATTTCCTAGCGAGGAAGTGTCGCATTCACATTCATTTGAAGTGTTGATGAGGAATACATAACACTTCGCAAATCATATTATATCTTATCATGAAACATAGATATGAGATGCAATATCTCGTTTTAAGAAGCATTTGAACTCTATTGCTTCGATAAGTAGACATCTGCAAGCGCTATTTACTAACAAGGAAGTGTCGCATTTACATTCATTTGAAGTGTAGACGAGGAATGCATAACACTTTGCAAATCATATTATATCTTACCATGAAACATAGAAATGAGATGCGATATCTCGTTTTAAGAAGCATTAGAACTCTATTGCTACAATACGTGGACATCTGCAAACGCTATTTCCTTGCAAGGAAGTGTCACATTTACATTCATTTGAAGTGTAGACGAGGAATGCATAACACTTCGCAATGAATATTATATCTTATCATGAAACATAGATATGAGATGCAATATCTCGTTTTAAGAAGCATTTGAACTCTATTTCTTCGATACGTAGAGAACTGCGAACGCTATTTCCTGGCAAGGAAGTGTCGCATTTACATTCATTTGAAGTGTAGACGAGGAATACATAACACTTCGCAAATCATATTATATCTTACCATGAAGCATAGAAATGAGATCCGATATCGCGTTTTAAGAATCATAAGAACTCTATTGCTACGATACGTAGACATCTGCAAACGCTATTTCCTTGCAACGAAGTGTCGCATTTACATTCATTTGAAGCCTGGACGAGAAATACATGACACTTCGCAAATCATATTATATCTTACCATGAAACATAGAAATGAGATGCGTTACCGCGTTTTAAGAAGCATCAGAAATCCATTGCTACGATACGTAGACATCTGCAAACGCTATTTCCTTGCAAGAAAGTGTCGCATTTACATTCATTTGCAGTGTAGACGAGGAATACATAACACTTCGCAAATCATATTATACCTTACAATGAAACATAGAAATGAGATGCGATATCGCGTTTTAAGAAGCATTAGAACTCTATTGCTACGATACGTAGACATCTGCAAACGCTATTTCCTTGCAAGGAAGTGTCGCATTTACATTCATTTGAAGCGTGGACGAGGAATACATAACACTTCGCAAATCATATTATATCTTACCATGAACCATAGAAGTGAGATGCGATATCGCGTTTTAAGAAGCAGCAGAAATCCATTGCTAAGATACGTAGACATTTGCAAACGCTATTTGCTTGCAAGAAAGTGTCGCATTTACATTCATTTGAAGTGTAGACGAGGAATACATAACACTTCGCAAATCATATTATACCTTACCATGAAACATAGAAATGAGATGCGATATCGCGTTTTAAGAAGCAGCAGAAATCATTTGCTACGATACGTAGACATCTGCAAACGCTATTTCCTTGCAAGAAAGTGTCGCATTTACATTCATTTGAATCGTAGACGAGGAATGCATAACACTTCGCAAATCATATTATATCTTACCATGAAACATAGAAATGAGATGCGATATCGCGTTTTAAGAAGCATTAGAACTCTATTGCTACGATACCTAGACATCTGCAGACGCTATTTCCTAGCAAGGAAGTGTCGTATTTACATTCATTTAAAGTGTAGACAAGGAATACATAACACTTCGCAAATCATATTATATCTTACCATGAATCATAGAAGTGAGATGCGATATCGCGTTTTAAGAAGCAGCAGAAATCATTTGCTACGGTATGTAGACATCTGCAAACGCTATTTCCTTGCAAGAAAGTGTCGCATTTACATTCATTTGAAGTGTAGACGACGGATACATAACACTTCGCAAATCATATTATACCTTACCAAGAATCATGGAAATGAGATGCGATATCGCGTTTTAAGAATCATAAGAACTCTATTGCTACGATACGTAGACATCTGCAAACGCTATTTCCTTGCAAGAAAGTGTCGCATTTACATTCATTTGAATCGTAGACGAGGAATGCATAACACTTCGCAAATCATATTATATCTTACCATGAAACATAGAAATGAGATGCGATATCGCGTTTTAAGAAGCATTAGAACTCTATTGCTACGATACCTAGACATCTGCAGACGCTATTTCCTAGCAAGGAAGTGTCGTATTTACATTCATTTAAAGTGTAGACAAGGAATACATAACACTTCGCAAATCATATTATATCTTACCATGAAACATAGAAATGAGATGCGACATCGCGTTTTAAGAAGCATTAGAACTCTATTGCTACGATACGTAGACATCTGCAAACGCTATTTCCTTGCAGGGAAGTGTCGCATTTATATTCATTTGAAGTGTAGACGAGGAATACATGACACTTCGCAAATCATATTATATCTTACCATGAAACATAGAAATGAGATCCGATATCGCGTTTTAAGGATCATAAGAACTCTATTGCTACGATACGTAGACATCTGCAAACGCTATTTCCTTGCAAGGAAGTGTCGCATTTACATTCATTTGCAGTGTAGACGAGGAATACATAACACTTCGCAAATCATATTATATCTTACCATGAAACATAGAAATGAGATGCGATATCGCGTTTTAAGAATCATAAGAACTCTATTGCTACGATACGTAGACATCTGCAAACGCTATTTCCTTGCAGCGAAGTGTCGCATTCACATTCATTTGAAGTGTAGACGAGGAATACATGACACTTCGCAAATCATATTATATCTTACCATGAATCATAGAAGTGAGATGCGATATCGCGTTTTAAGAAGCAGCAGAAATCCATTGCTACGATACGTAGACATCTGCAAACGCTATTTCCTTGCAAGAAAGTGTCGCATTTACATTCATTTGAAGTGTAGACGAGGAATACATAACACTTCGCAAATCATATTATATCTTACCATGAAACATAGAAATGAGATCCGATATCGCGTTTTAAGAATCATAAGAACTCTATTGCTACGATACGTAGACATCTGCAAACGCTATTTCCTTGCAAGGAAGTGTCGCATTTACATTCATTTGAAGCGTGGACGAGGAATACATGACACTTCGCAAATCATATTATATCTTACCATGAAACATAGAAATGAGATGCGATATCGCGTTTTAAGAAGCATTAGAACTCTATTGCTACGATACCTAGACATCTGCAGACGCTATTTCCTAGCAAGGAAGTGTCGCATTTACATTCATTTGAAGTGTAGACGAGGAATACATAACACTTCGCAAATCATATTATATCTTACCATGAAACATAGAAATGAGATGCGATATCGCGTTTTAAGAAGCATTAGAACTCTATTGCTACGATACGTAGACATCTGCAAACGCTATTTCCTTGCAAGGAAGTGTCGCATTTACATTCATTTGAAGCGTGGACGAGGAATACATAACACTTCGCAAATCATATTATATCTTACCATGAACAATAGAAGTGAGATGCGATATCGCGTTTTAAGAAGCAGCAGAAATCCATTGCTAAGATACGTAGACATTTGCAAACGCTATTTGCTTGCAAGAAAGTGTCGCATTTACATTCATTTGAAGTGTAGACGAGGAATACATAACACTTCGCAAATCATATTATATCTTACCATGAAACATAGAAATGAGATCCGATATCGCGTTTTAAGGATCATAAGAACTCTATTGCTACGATACGTAGACATCTGCAAACGCTATTTCCTTGCAAGGAAGTGTGGCATTTGCATTCATTTGAAGTCTGGACGTGGAATACATGACACTTCGCAAATCATATTATATCTTACCATGAAACATAGAAATGAGATGCGATATCGCGTTTTAAGAAGCAGCAGAAATCCATTGCTAAGATACGTAGACATTTGCAAACGCTATTTGCTTGCAAGAAAGTGTCGCATTTACATTCATTTGAAGTGTAGACGAGGAATACATAACACTTCGCAAATCATATTATATCTTACCATGAAACATAGAAATGAGATCCGATATCGCGTTTTAAGGATCATAAGAACTCTATTGCTACGATACGTAGACATCTGCAAACGCTATTTCCTTGCAAGGAAGTGTCGCATTTACATTCATTTGAAGCGTGGACGAGGAATACATGACACTTCGCAAATCATATTATATCTTACCATGAAACATAGAAATGAGATGCGATATCGCGTTTTAAGAAGCATTAGAACACTATTGCTACGATACCTAGACATCTGCAGACGCTATTTCCTAGCAAGGAAGTGTCGCATTTACATTCATTTGAAGTGTAGACAAGGAATACATAACACTTCGCAAATCACATTATATCTTACCATGAAACATAGAAATGAGATGCGATATCGCGTTTTAAGAAGCATTAGAACTCTATTGCTCCGATACGTAGACATCTGCAAACGCTATTTCCTTGCAAGGAAGTGTCGCATTTACATTCATTTGAAGCGTGGACGAGGAATACATAACACTTCGCAAATCATATTATATCTTACCATGAAACATAGAAATGAGATGCGATATCGCGTTTTAAGAAGCAGCAGAAATCCATTGCTACGATACGTAGACATCTGCAAACGCTATTTGCTTGCAAGAAAGTGTCGCATTTACATTCATTTGAAGTGTAGACGAGGAATACATAACAATTCGCAAATCATATTATATCTTACCATGAAACATAGAATTGAGATCCGATATCGCGTTTTAAGAATCATAAGAACTCTATTGCTACGATACGTAGACATCTGCAAACGCTATTTCCTTGCAAGGAAGTGTCGCATTTACATTCATTTGAAGCGTGGACGAGGAATACATGACACTTCGCAAATCATATTATATCTTACCATGAAACATAGAAATGAGATGCGATATCGCGTTTTAAGAAGCATTAGAACTCTATTGCTACGATACCTAGACCTCTGCAGACGCTATTTCCTAGCAAGGAAGTGTCGCATTTACATTCATTTGAAGTGTAGACAAGGAATACATAACACTTCGCAAATCATATTATATCTTACCATGAAACATAGAAATGAGATGCGATATCGCGTTTTAAGAAGCATTAGAACTCTATTGCTACGATTCGTAGACATCTGCAAACGCTATTTCCTTGCAAGAAAGTGTCGCATTTACATTCATTTGAAGTGTAGACGAGGAATACATAACACTTCGCAAATCATATTATACCTTACCATGAAACATAGAAATAAGTTCCGATATCGCGTTTTAAGAATCATAAGAACTCTATTGCTACGATACGTAGACATCTGGAAACGCTATTTCCTTGCAAGGAAGTGTCGCATTTACTTTCATTCGAATCGCAGACGAGGAATGCATAACACTTCGCAATGAATATTATATCTTATCATGAAACATAGAAATGAGATGCAATATCTCGTTTTAAGAAGCATTTCAACTCTATTGCTTCGGTACGTAGACATCTGCAAACGCTATTTCCTTGCAAGGAAGGGTCGCATTCACATTCATTTGAAGTGTAGACGAGGAATACATAACACTTCGCAAATCATATTATATCTTACCATGAAACATAGAAATGAGATCCGATGTCGCGTTTTAAGAATCATAAGAAATCTATTGCTACGATACGTAGACATCTGCAAACGCTATTTCCTTGCAAGGAAGTGTCGCATTTACATTCATTTGAACCGTGGACGAGGAATACATGACACTTCGCAAATCATGTTATATCTTACCATGAAACATAGAAATGAGATGCGATATCGCGTTTTAAGAAGCATCAGAAATCCATTGCTACGATACGTAGACATCTGCAAACGCTATTTCCTTGCAAGAAAGTGTCGCATTTACATTCATTTGAAGTGTAGACGAGGAATACATAACACTTCGCAAATCATATTATACCTTACCATGAAACATAGAAATGAGATGGGATATCGCGTTTAAAGAAGCAGCAGGATTCCATTGCTACGATACGTAGACATCTGCAAACGCTATTTCCTTGCAAGAAAGTGTCGCATTTACATTCATTTGAAGTGTAGACGACGTATACATAACACTTCGCAAATAATATTATACCTTACCATGAAACATAGAAATGAGATGCGATATCGCGTTTTAAGAATCATAAGAACTCTATTGCTACGATACGTAGACATCTGCAAACGCTATTTCCTTGCAAGGAAGTGTCGCATTTACATTGATCTGAAGTGTTGACGAGGAATACATGACACTTCGCAAATCATATAATATCTTACCATGAAACATAGAAATGAGATGCGATATCGCGTTTTAAGAATCATAAGAACTCTATTGCTACGATACGTAGACATCTGCAAACGCTATTTCCTTACAAGGAAGTGTCGCATTTACATTCATTTGATGTGTAGACGAGGAATACATAACACTTCGCAAATCATATTATATCTTACCATGAAACATAGAAATGAGATGCGATATCGCGTTTTAAGAAGCATTAGAACTCTACTGCTACGATACGTAGACATCTGCAAACGCCATTTCCTAGCGAGGAAGTGTCGCATTCACATTCATTTGAAGTGTAGACGAGGAATACATAACACTCCGCAAATCATATTATATCTTACCATGAAACATAGAAATGTGATGCGATATCGCGTTTTAAGAATCATAAGAACTCTATTGCTACGATACGTAGACATCTGCAAACGCTATATCCCTGCAAAGAAGTGTCGCATTTACATTCATTTCAAGTGTAGACGAGGAATACATAACACTTCGCAAATCATATTATATCTTACCATGAAACATAGAAATGAGATCCGATGTCGCGTTTTAAGAATCATAAGAAATCTATTGCTACGATACGTAGACATCTGCAAACGCTATTTCCTTGCAAGGAAGTGTCGCATTTACATTCATTTGAAGCGTGGACGAGGAATACATGACACTTCGCAAATCATATTATATCTTACCATGAAACATAGAAATGAGATGCGATATCGCGTTTTAAGAAGCATTAGAACTCTACTGCTACGATACGTAGACATCTGCAAACGCCATTTCCTAGCGAGGAAGTGTCGCATTCACATTCATTTGAAGTGTAGACGAGGAATACATAACACTCCGCAAATCAAATTATATCTTACCATGAAACATAGAAATGTGATGCGATATCGCGTTTTAAGAATCATAAGAACTCTATTGCTACGATACGTAGACATCTGCAAACGCTATTTCCCTGCAAAGAAGTGTCGCATTTACATTCATTTGAAGTGTAGACGAGGAATACATAACACTTCGCAAATCATATTATATCTTACCATGAAACATAGAAATGAGATCCGATGTCGCGTTTTAAGAATCATAAGAACTCTACTGCTACGATACGTAGACATCTGCAAACGCTATTTGCTTGCAAGGAAGGGTCGCATTTACATTCATTTGAAGCGTGGACGAGGAATACATAACACTTCGCAAATCATATTATACCTTACCATGAAACATAGGAATGACATGCGATATCGCGATTTAAGAATCATAAGAACTCTATTGCTACGATACGTAGACATCTGCAAACGCTATTTCCTTGCAAGAAAGTGTCGCATTTACATTCATTTGAATCGTAGACGAGGAATGCATAACACTTCGCAAATCATATTATATCTTACCATGAAACATAGAGATGAGATGCGATATCGCGTTTTAAGAAGCATTAGAACTCTATTGCTACGATACCTAGACATCTGCAAACACTATTTCCTTGCAAGGAAGTGTCGCATTTACATTGATTTGAAGTGTTGACGAGGAATACATGACACTTCGCAAATCATATAATATCTTACCATGAAACATAGAAATGAGATGCGATATCGCGTTTTAAGAAGCATTAGAACTCTATTGCTACGATAGGTAGACATCTGCAAACGCTATTTCCTTGCAAGGAAGTGTCGCCGCATTTACATTCATTTGAAGTGTAGACGAGGAATACATAACACTTCGCAAATCATATTATATCTTACCATGAAACATAGAAACGAGATGCGATATCGCGTTTTAAGAAGCATTAGAACTCTATTGCTACGATACGTAGACATCTGCAATCGCTATTTCCTTGCAACGAAGTGTCGCATTTACATTCATTTGAATCGTAGACGAGGAATGCATAACACTTCGCAATGAATATTATATCTTATCTTGAAACATAGATATGAGATGCGATATCGCGTTTTAAGAATCATATGAACTCTATTGTTACGATACGTAGACATCTCCAAACGCTATTTCCTTGCAAGGAAGTGTCGCATTTACGTTCATTTGAATCGTAGACGAGGAATGCATAACACTTCGCAATGAATATTATATCTTATCATGAAACATAGATATGAGATGCAATATCTCGTTTTAAGAAGCATTTGAACTCTATTGCTTCGATACGTAGACATCTGCAAACGCTATTTCCTTGCAAGGAAGTGTCGCATTTACATTCATTTGAAGTGTAGACGAGGAATACATGACACTTCGCAAATCATATTATATCCTACAATGAAACATAGAAGTGAGATGCGATATCGCGTTTTAAGAAGCATTAGAACTCTATTGCTACGATACGTAGACATCTGCAAACGCTATTTCCTTGCAAGGAAGTGTCGCATTTACATTCATTTGAAGTGCAGACGAGGAATACATAACACTTCGCAAATCATATTGTATCTTACCATGAAACATAGAAATGAGATCCGATATCGCGTTGTAAGAATCATAAGAACTCTATTGCTACGATACGTAGACATCTGCAAACGCTATTTCCTTGCAGGGAAGTGTCGCATTTACATTCATTTGAAGTGTAGACGAGGAATACATGACACTTCGCAAATCATATTATATCTTACCATGAAACGTAGAAATGAGATGCGATATCGCGTTTTAAGAATCATAAGAACTCTATTGGTACGATACGTAGACATCTGCAAACGCTATTTCCTTGCAAGGAAGTGTCGCATTTACATTCATTTGAAGTGTAGACGAGGAATACATGACACTTCGCAAATCATATTATATCTTACCATGAAACATTGAAATGAGATGCGATATCGCGTTTTAAGAATCATAAGAACTCTATTGCTAAGATACGTAGACATCTGCAAATGCTATTTCCTTGCTAGGAAGTGTCGCATTCACATTCATTTGAAGTGTAGACGAGGAATACAAAACACTTCGCAAATCATATTATATCTTACCATGAAACATTGAAATCAGATGAGATATCGCGTTCTAAGAATCATAAGAACTCTACTGTTACGATACGTAGACATCTGCAGACGCTATTTCCTTGCAAGGAAGTGTCGCATTTACGTTCATTTGAATCGTAGACGAGGAATGCATAACACATCGCAAAGTATATTATATCTTATCATGACACATAGATTTGAGATGCAATATCTCGTTTTAAGAAGCATTTGAACTCTATTGCTTCGATACGTAGACATCTGCAAACGCTATTTCCTTGCAAGGAAGTGTCGCATTTACATTCATTTGAAGTGTAGACGAGGAATACATGATACTTCGCAAATCATATTATATCTTACCATGAAACATAGAAATGAGATGCGATATCGCGTTTTAAGAAGCATTTGAACTCTATTGCTTCGATACGTAGACATCTGCAAACGCTATTTCCTTGCAAGGAAGTGTCGCATTCACATTCATTTGAAGTGTAGACGAGGAATACAAGACACTTCGCAAATCATATTATATCTTACCATGAAACATTGAAATGAGATGTGATATCGCGTTTTAAGAATCATAAGAACTCTATTGCTACGATACGTAGAAATCTGCAAACGCTATTTCCTTGCAAGGAAGTGTCGCACTTACATTGATTTGAAGTGTTGACGAGGAATACATGACACTTCGCAAATCATATAATATCTTACCATGAAACATAGAAATGAGATGCGATATCGCGTTTTAAGAATCATAAGAACTCTATTGCTACGATACGTAGACATCTGCAGACGCTATTTCCTTACAAGGAAGTGTCGCATTTACATTCATTTGATGTGTAGACGAGGAATACATAACACTTCGCAAATCATATTATATCTTACCATGAAACATAGAATTGAGATGCGATATCGCCTTTTAAGAAGCATTAGAACTCTACTGCTACGATACGTAGACATCTGCAAACGCCACTTCCTAGCGAGGAAGTGTCGCATTCACATTCATTTGAAGTGTAGACGAGGAATACATAACACTCCGCAAATCATATTATATCTTACCATGAAACATAGAAATGTGATGCGATATCGCGTTTTAAGAATCATAAGAACTCTATTGCTACGATACGTAGACATCTGCAAACGCTATTTCCTTGCAGGGAAGTGTCGCATTTACATTCATTTGAAGTGTAGACGAGGAATACATGACACTTCGCAAATCATATTATATCTTACCATGAAACGTAGAAATGAGATGCGATATCGCGTTTTAAGTATCATAAGAACTCTATTGCTACGATACGTAGACATCTGCAAACGCTATTTCCTTGCAAGGAAGCGTCTCATTTACATTCATTTGAAGTGTAGACGAGGAATACAAGACACTTCGCAAATCATATTATATCTTACCATGAAACATTGAAATGAGAAGCGATATCGCGTTTTAAGAATCATAAGAACTCTATTGCTACGTTACGTAGACATCTGCAAACGCTATTTCCTTGCAAGAAAGTGTCGCATTTACATTCATTTGAATCGTAGACGAGGAATGCATAACACTTCGCAAATCATATTATATCTTACCATGAAACATAGAAATGAGATGCGATATCGCATTTTAGGAAACATAAGAACTCTACTGCTACGATACGTAGACATCTGCAAACACTATTTCCTTGCAAGGAAGTGTCGCATTTACATTGATTTGAAGTGTTGACGAGGAATACATGACACTTCGCAAATCATATAATATCTTACCATGAAAGATAGAAATGAGATGCGATTTCGCGTTTTAAGAATCATAAGAACTCTATTGCTACGATACGTAGACATCTGCAAACGCTATTTCCTTGCAGCGAAGTGTCGCATTCACATTCATTTGAAGTGTAGACGAGGAATACATGACACTTCGCAAATCATATTATATCTTACCATGAATCATAGAAGTGAGATGCGATATCGCGTTTTAAGAAGCAGCAGAAATCCATTGCTACGATACGTAGACATCTGCAAACGCTATTTCCTTGCAAGAAAGTGTCGCATTTACATTCATTTGAAGTGTAGACGAGGAATACATAACACTTCGCAAATCATATTATATCTTACCATGAAACATAGAAATGAGATCCGATATCGCGTTTTAAGAATCATAAGAACTCTATTGCTACGATACGTAGACATCTGCAAACGCTATTTCCTTGCAAGGAAGTGTCGCATTTACATTCATTTGAAGCGTGGACGAGGAATACATGACACTTCGCAAATCATATTATATCTTACCATGAAACATAGAAATGAGATGCGATATCGCGTCTTAAGAAGCATTAGAACTCTATTGCTACGATGCCTAGACATCTGCAGACGCTATTTCCTAGCAAGGAAGTGTCGCATTTACATTCATTTGAAGTGTAGACGAGGAATACATAACACTTCGCAAATCATATTATATCTTACCATGAAACATAGAAATGAGATGCGATATCGCGTTTTAAGAAGCATTAGAACTCTATTGCTACGATACGTAGACATCTGCAAACGCTATTTCCTTGCAAGGAAGTGTCGCATTTACATTCATTTGAAGCGTGGACGAGGAATACATAACACTTCGCAAATCATATTATATCTTACCATGAACCATAGAAGTGAGATGCGATATCGCGTTCTAAGAAGCAGCAGAAATCCATTGCTAAGATACGTAGACATTTGCAAACGCTATTTGCTTGCAAGAAAGTGTCGCATTTACATTCATTTGAAGTGTAGACGAGGAATACATAACACTTCGCAAATCATATTATATCTTACCATGAAACATAGAAATGAGATCCGATATCGCGTTTTAAGGATCATAAGAACTCTATTGCTACGATACGTAGACATCTGCAAACGCTATTTCCTTGCAAGGAAGTGTCGCATTTACATTCATTTGAAGCGTGGACGAGGAATACATGACACTTCGCAAATCATATTATATCTTACCATGAAACATAGAAATGAGATGCGATATCGCGTTTTAAGAAGCATTAGAACACTATTGCTACGATACCTAGACATCTGCAGACACTATTTCCTAGCAAGGAAGTGTCGCATTTACATTCATTTGAAGTGTAGACAAGGAATACATAACACTTCGCAAATCACATTATATCTTACCATGAAACATAGAAATGAGATGCGATATCGCGTTTTAAGAAGCATTAGAACTCTATTGCTCCGATACGTAGACATCTGCAAACGCTATTTCCTTGCAAGGAAGTGTCGCATTTACATTCATTTGAAGCGTGGACGAGGAATACATAACACTTCGCAAATCATATTATATCTTACCACGAAACATAGAAATGAGATGCGATATCGCGTTTTAAGAAGCAGCAGAAATCCATTGCTACGATACGTAGACATCTGCAAACGCTATTTGCTTGCAAGAAAGTGTCGCATTTACATTCATTTGAAGTGTAGACGAGGAATACATAACAATTCGCAAATCATATTATATCTTACCATGAAACATAGAATTGAGATCCGCTATCGCGTTTTAAGAATCATAAGAACTCTATTGCTACGATACGTAGACATCTGCAAACGCTATTTCCTTGCAAGGAAGTGTCGCATTTACATTCATTTGAAGCGTGGACGAGGAATACATGACACTTCGCAAATCATATTATATCTTACCATGAAACATAGAAATGAGATGCGATATCGCGTTTTAAGAAGCATTAGAACTCTATTGCTACGATACCTAGACCTCTGCAGACGCTATTTCCTAGCAAGGAAGTGTCGCATTTACATTCATTTGAAGTGTAGACAAGGAATACATATCACTTCGCAAATCATATTATATCTTACCATGAAACATAGAAATGAGATGCGATATCGCGTTTTAAGAAGCATTAGAACTCTATTGCTACGATTCGTAGACATCTGCAAACGCTATTTCCTTGCAAGAAAGTGTCGCATTTACATTCATTTGAAGTGTAGACGAGGAATACATAACACTTCGCAAATCATATTATACCTTACCATGAAACATAGAAATAAGTTCCGATATCGCGTTTTAAGAATCATAAGAACTCTATTGCTACGATACGTAGACATCTGGAAACGCTATTTCCTTGCAAGGAAGTGTCGCATTTACTTTCATTCGAATCGCAGACGAGGAATGCATAACACTTCGCAATGAATATTATATCTTATCATGAAACATAGAAATGAGATGCAATATCTCGTTTTAAGAAGCATTTCAACTCTATTGCTTCGGTACGTAGACATCTGCAAACGCTATTTCCTTGCAAGGAAGGGTCGCATTCACATTCATTTGAAGTGTAGACGAGGAATACATAACACTTCGCAAATCATATTATATCTTACCATGAAACATAGAAATGAGATCCGATGTCGCGTTTTAAGAATCATAAGAAATCTATTGCTACGATACGTAGACATCTGCAAACGCTATTTCCTTGCAAGGAAGTGTCGCATTTACATTCATTTGAACCGTGGACGAGGAATACATGACACTTCGCAATTCATATTATATCTTACCATGAAACATAGAAATGAGATGCGATATCGCGTTTTAAGAAGCATCAGAAATCCATTGCTACGATACGTAGACATCTGCAAACGCTATTTCCTTGCAAGAAAGTGTCGCATTTACATTCATTTGAAGTGTAGACGAGGAATACATAACACTTCGCAAATCATATTATACCTTACCATGAAACATAGAAATGAGATGGGATATCGCGTTTAAAGAAGCAGCAGAATTCCATTGCTACGATACGTAGACATCTGCAAACGCTATTTCCTTGCAAGAAAGTGTCGCATTTACATTCATTTGAAGTGTAGACGACGTATACATAACACTTCGCAAATAATATTATACCTTACCATGAAACATAGAAATGAGATGCGATATCGCGTTTTAAGAATCATAAGAACTCTATTGCTACGATACGTAGACATCTGCAAACGCTATTTCCTTGCAAGGAAGTGTCGCATTTACATTGATCTGAAGTGTTGACGAGGAATACATGACACTTCGCAAATCATATAATATCTTACCATGAAACATAGAAATGAGATGCGATATCGCGTTTTAAGAATCATAAGAACTCTATTGCTACGATACGTAGACATCTGCAAACGCTATTTCCTTACAAGGAAGTGTCGCATTTACATTCATTTGATGTGTAGACGAGGAATACATAACACTTCGCAAATCATATTATATCTTACCATGAAACATAGAAATGAGATGCGATATCGCGTTTTAAGAAGCATTAGAACTCTACTGCTACGATACGTAGACATCTGCAAACGCCATTTCCTAGCGAGGAAGTGTCGCATTCACATTCATTTGAAGTGTAGACGAGGAATACATAACACTCCGCAAATCATATTATATCTTACCATGAAACATAGAAATGTGATGCGATATCGCGTTTTAAGAATCATAAGAACTCTATTGCTACGATACGTAGACATCTGCAAACGCTATTTCCCTGCAAAGAAGTGTCGCATTTACATTCATTTGAAGTGTAGACGAGGAATACATAACACTTCGCAAATCATATTATATCTTACCATGAAACATAGAAATGAGATCCGATGTCGCGTTTTAAGAATCATAAGAAATCTATTGCTACGATACGTAGACATCTGCAAACGCTATTTCCTTGCAAGGAAGTGTCGCATTTACATTCATTTGAAGCGTGGACGAGGAATACATGACACTTCGCAAATCATATTATATCTTACCATGAAACATAGAAATGAGATGCGATATCGCGTTTTAAGAAGCATTAGAACTCTACTGCTACGATACGTAGACATCTGCAAACGCCATTTCCTAGCGAGGAAGTGTCGCATTCACATTCATTTGAAGTGTAGACGAGGAATACATAACACTCCGCAAATCAAATTATATCTTACCATGAAACATAGAAATGTGATGCGATATCGCGTTTTAAGAATCATAAGAACTCTATTGCTACGATACGTAGACATCTGCAAACGCTATTTCCCTGCAAAGAAGTGTCGCATTTACATTCATTTGAAGTGTAGACGAGGAATACATAACACTTCGCAAATCATATTATATCTTACCATGAAACATAGAAATGAGATCCGATGTCGCGTTTTAAGAATCATAAGAACTCTACTGCTACGATACGTAGACATCTGCAAACGCTATTTGCTTGCAAGGAAGGGTCGCATTTACATTCATTTGAAGCGTGGACGAGGAATACATAACACTTCGCAAATCATATTATACCTTACCATGAAACATAGGAATGAGATGCGATATCGCGATTTAAGAATCATATGAACTCTATTGCTACGATACGTAGACATCTGCAAACGCTATTTCCTTGCAAGAAAGTGTCGCATTTACATTCATTTGAATCGTAGACGAGGAATGCACAACACTTCGCAAATCATATTATATCTTACCATGAAACATAGAGATGAGATGCGATATCGCGTTTTAAGAAGCATTAGAACTCTATTGCTACGATACCTAGACATCTGCAAACACTATTTCCTTGCAAGGAAGTGTCGCATTTACATTGATTTGAAGTGTTGACGAGGAATACATGACACTTCGCAAATCATATAATATCTTACCATGAAACATAGAAATGAGATGCGATATCGCGTTTTAAGAAGCATTAGAACTCTATTGCTACGATAGGTAGACATCTGCAAACGCTATTTCCTTGCAAGGAAGTGTCGCCGCATTTACATTCATTTGAAGTGTAGACGAGGAATACATAACACTTCGCAAATCATATTATATCTTACCATGAAACATAGAAACGAGATGCGATATCGCGTTTTAAGAAGCATTAGAACTCTATTGCTACGATACGTAGACATCTGCAATCGCTATTTCCTTGCAACGAAGTGTCGCATTTACATTCATTTGAATCGTAGACGAGGAATGCATAACACTTCGCAATGAATATTATATCTTATCTTGAAACATTGATATGAGATGCGATATCGCGTTTTAAGAATCATATGAACTCTATTGTTACGATACGTAGACATCTCCAAACGCTATTTCCTTGCAAGGAAGTGTCGCATTTACGTTCATTTGAATCGTAGACGAGGAATGCATAACACTTCGCAATGAATATTATATCTTATCATGAAACATAGATATGAGATGCAATATCTCGTTTTAAGAAGCATTTGAACTCTATTGCTACGATACGTAGACATCTGCAAACGCTATTTCCTTGCAAGGAAGTGTCGCATTTACATTCATTTGAAGTGCAGACGAGGAATACATAACACTTCGCAAATCATATTGTATCTTACCATGAAACATAGAAATGAGATCCGATATCGCGTTGTAAGAATCATAAGAACTCTATTGCTACGATACGTAGACATCTGCAAACGCTATTTCCTTGCAGGGAAGTGTCGCATTTACATTCATTTGAAGTGTAGACGAGGAATACATGACACTTCGCAAATCATATTATATCTTACCATGAAACGTAGAAATGAGATGCGATATCGCGTTTTAAGAATCATAAGAACTCTATTGGTACGATACGTAGACATCTGCAAACGCTATTTCCTTGCAAGGAAGTGTCGCATTTACATTCATTTGAAGTGTAGACGAGGAATACATGACACTTCGCAAATCATATTATATCTTACCATGAAACATTGAAATGAGATGCGATATCGCGTTTTAAGAATCATAAGAACTCTATTGCTAAGATACGTAGACATCTGCAAATGCTATTTCCTTGCTAGGAAGTGTCGCATTCACATTCATTTGAAGTGTAGACGAGGAATACAAAACACTTCGCAAATCATATTATATCTTACCATGAAACATTGAAATCAGATGAGATATCGCGTTCTAAGAATCATAAGAACTCTACTGTTACGATACGTAGACATCTGCAGACGCTATTTCCTTGCAAGGAAGTGTCGCATTTACGTTCATTTGAATCGTAGACGAGGAATGCATAACACATCGCAAAGTATATTATATCTTATCATGACACATAGATATGAGATGCAATATCTCGTTTTAAGAAGCATTTGAACTCTATTGCTTCGATACGTAGACATCTGCAAACGCTATTTCCTTGCAAGGAAGTGTCGCATTTACATTCATTTGAAGTGTAGACGAGGAATACATGATACTTCGCAAATCATATTATATCTTACCATGAAACATAGAAATGAGATGCGATATCGCGTTTTAAGAAGCATTTGAACTCTATTGCTTCGATACGTAGACATCTGCAAACGCTATTTCCTTGCAAGGAAGTGTCGCATTCACATTCATTTGAAGTGTAGACGAGGAATACAAGACACTTCGCAAATCATATTATATCTTACCATGAAACATTGAAATGAGAAGCGATATCGCGTTTTAAGAATCATAAGAACTCTATTGCTACGATACGTAGACATCTGAAAATGCTATTTCCTTGCAAGGAAGTGTCGCATTCACATTCATTTGAAGTGTAGACGCGGAATACATAACACTTCGCAAATCATATTATATCTTACCATGAAACATTGAAATGAGATGTGATATCGCGTTTTAAGAATCATAAGAACTCTATTGCTACGATACGTAGAAATCTGCAAACGCTATTTCCTTGCAAGGAAGTGTCGCACTTACATTGATTTGAAGTGTTGACGAGGAATACATGACACTTCGCAAATCATATAATATCTTACCATGAAACATAGAAATGAGATGCGATATCGCGTTTTAAGAATCATAAGAACTCTATTGCTACGATACGTAGACATCTGCAGACGCTATTTCCTTACAAGGAAGTGTCGCATTTACATTCATTTGATGTGTAGACGAGGAATACATAACACTTCGCAAATCATATTATATCTTACCATGAAACATAGAATTGAGATGCGATATCGCCTTTTAAGAAGCATTAGAACTCTACTGCTACGATACGTAGACATCTGCAAACGCCACTTCCTAGCGAGGAAGTGTCGCATTCACATTCATTTGAAGTGTAGACGAGGAATACATAACACTCCGCAAATCATATTATATCTTACCATGAAACATAGAAATGTGATGCGATATCGCGTTTTAAGAATCATAAGAACTCTATTGCTACGATACGTAGACATCTGCAAACGCTATTTCCTTGCAGGGAAGTGTCGCATTTACATTCATTTGAAGTGTAGACGAGGAATACATGACACTTCGCAAATCATATTATATCTTACCATGAAACGTAGAAATGAGATGCGATATCGCGTTTTAAGTATCATAAGAACTCTATTGCTACGATACGTAGACATCTGCAAACGCTATTTCCTTGCAAGGAAGCGTCTCATTTACATTCATTTGAAGTGTAGACGAGGAATACATAACACTTCGCAAATCATATTATATCTTACCATGAAACATAGAAACGAGATGCGACATCGCGTTTTAAGAAGCATTAGAACTCTATTGCTACGATACGTAGACATCTGCAATCGCTATTTCCTTGCAACGAAGTGTCGCATTTACATTCATTTGAATCGTAGACGAGGAATGCATAACACTTCGCGATGAATATTATATCTTATCTTGAAACATAGATATGAGATGCGATATCGCGTTTTAAGAATCATATGAACTCTATTGTTACGATACGTAGACATCTCCAAACGCTATTTCCTTGCAAGGAAGTGTCGCATTTACGTTCATTTGAATCGTAGACGAGGAATGCATAACACCTCGCAATGAATATTATATCTTATCATGAAACATAGATATGAGATGCAATATCTCGTTTTAAGAAGCATTTGAACTCTATTGCTTCGATACGTAGACATCTGCAAACGCTATTTCCTTGCAAGGAAGTGTCGCATTTACATTCATTTGAAGTGTAGACGAGGAATACATGACACTTCGCAAATCATATTATATCCTACAATGAAACATAGAAGTGAGATGCGATATCGCGTTTTAAGAAGCATTAGAACTCTATTGCTACGATACGTAGACAACTGCAAACGCTATTTCCTTGCAAGGAAGTGTCGCATTTACAATCATTTGAAGTGCAGACGAGGAATACATAACACTTCGCAAATCATATTGTATCTTACCATGAAACATAGAAATGAGATCCGATATCGCGTTGTAAGAATCATAAGAACTCTATTGCTACGATACGTAGACATCTGCAAACGCTATTTCCTTGCAGGGAAGTGTCGCATTTACATTCATTTGAAGTGTAGACGAGGAATACATGACACTTCGCAAATCATATTATATCTTACCATGAAACGTAGAAATGAGATGCGATATCGCGTTTTAAGAATCATAAGAACTCTATTGCTACGATACGTAGACATCTGCAAACGCTATTTCCTTGCAAGGAAGTGTCGCATTTACATTCATTTGAAGTGCAGACGAGGAATACATAACTCTTCGCAAATCATATTGTATCTTACCATGAAACATAGAAATGAGATCCGATATCGCGTTGTAAGAATCATAAGAACTCTATTGCTACGATACGTAGACATCTGCAAACGCTATTTCCTTGCAGGGAAGTGTCGCATTTACATTCATTTGAAGTGTAGACGAGGAATACATGACACTTCGCAAATCATATTATATCTTACCATGAAACGTAGAAATGAGATGCGATATCGCGTTTTAAGAATCATAAGAACTCTATTGGTACGATACGTAGACATCTGCAAACGCTATTTCCTTGCAAGGAAGTGTCGCATTTACATTCATTTGAAGTGTAGACGAGGAATACATGACACTTCGCAAATCATATTATATCTTACCATGAAACATTGAAATGAGATGCGATATCGCGTTTTAAGAATCATAAGAACTCTATTGCTAAGATACGTAGACATCTGCAAATGCTATTTCCTTGCTAGGAAGTGTCGCATTCACATTCATTTGAAGTGTAGACGAGGAATACAAAACACTTCGCAAATCATATTATATCTTACCATGAAACATTGAAATCAGATGAGATATCGCGTTCTAAGAATCATAAGAACTCTACTGTTACGATACGTAGACATCTGCAGACGCTATTTCCTTGCAAGGAAGTGTCGCATTTACGTTCATTTGAATCGTAGACGAGGAATGCATAACACATCGCAAAGTATATTATATCTTATCATGACACATAGATATGAGATGCAATATCTCGTTTTAAGAAGCATTTGAACTCTATTGCTTCGATACGTAGACATCTGCAAACGCTATTTCCTTGCAAGGAAGTGTCGCATTTACATTCATTTGAAGTGTAGACGAGGAATACATGATACTTCGCAAATCATATTATATCTTACCATGAAACATAGAAATGAGATGCGATATCGCGTTTTAAGAAGCATTTGAACTCTATTGCTTCGATACGTAGACATCTGCAAACGCTATTTCCTTGCAAGGAAGTGTCGCATTCACATTCATTTGAAGTGTAGACGAGGAATACAAGACACTTCGCAAATCATATTATATCTTACCATGAAACATTGAAATGAGAAGCGATATCGCGTTTTAAGAATCATAAGAACTCTATTGCTACGATACGTAGACATCTGAAAATGCTATTTCCTTGCAAGGAAGTGTCGCATTCACATTCATTTGAAGTGTAGACGCGGAATACATAACACTTCGCAAATCATATTATATCTTACCATGAAACATTGAAATGAGATGTGATATCGCGTTTTAAGGATCATAAGAACACTATTGCTACGATACGTAGAAATCTGCAAACGCTATTTCCTTGCAAGGTAGTGTCGCACTTACATTGATTTGAAGTGTTGACGAGGAATACATGACACTTCGCAAATCATATAATATCTTACCATGAAACATAGAAATGAGATGCGATATCGCGTTTTAAGAATCATAAGAACTCTATTGCTACGATACGTAGACATCTGCAGAAGCTATTTCCTAACAAGGAAGTGTCGCATTTACATTCATTTGATGTGTAGACGAGGAATACATAACACTTCGCAAATCATATTATATCTTACCATGAATCATAGAATTGAGATGCGATATCGCCTTTTAAGAAGCATTAGAACTCTACTGCTACGATACGTAGACATCTGCAAACGCCATTTCCTAGCGAGGAAGTGTCGCATTCACATTCATTTGAAGTGTAGACGAGGAATACATAACACTCCGCAAATCATATTATATCTTACCATGAAACATAGAAATGTGATGCGATATCGCGTTTTAAGAATCATAAGAACTCTATTGCTACGATACGTAGACATCTGCAAACGCTATTTCCTTGCAGGGAAGTGTCGCATTTACATTCATTTGAAGTGTAGACGAGGAATACATGACACTTCGCAAATCATATTATATCTTACCATGAAACGTAGAAATGAGATGCGATATCGCGTTTTAAGTATCATAAGAACTCTATTGCTACGATACGTAGACATCTGCAAACGCTATTTCCTTGCAAGGAAGCGTCTCATTTACATTCATTTGAAGTGTAGACGAGGAATACAAGACACTTCGCAAATCATATTATATCTTACCATGAAACATTGAAATGAGAAGCGATATCGCGTTTTAAGAATCATAAGAACTCTATTGCTACGATACGTAGACATCTGCAAACGCTATTTCCTTGCAAGAAAGTGTCGCATTTACATTCATTTGAATCGTAGACGAGGAATGCATAACACTTCGCAAATCATATTATATCTTACCATGAAACATAGAAATGAGATGCGATATCGCATTTTAGGAATCATAAGAACTCTACTGCTACGATACGTAGACATCTGCAAACACTATTTCCTTGCAAGGAAGTGTCGCATTTACATTGATTTGAAGTGTTGACGAGGAATACATGACACTTCGCAAATCATATAATATCTTACCATGAAAGATAGAAATGAGATGCGATTTCGCGTTTTAAGAAGCATTAGAACTCTATTGCTACGATAGGTAGACATCTGCAAACGCTATTTCCTTGCAAGGAAGTGTCGCATTTACAATCATTTGAAGTGCAGACGAGGAATACATAACACTTCGCAAATCATATTGTATCTTACCATGAAACATAGAAATGAGATCCGATATCGCGTTGTAAGAATCATAAGAACTCTATTGCTACGATACGTAGACATCTGCAAACGCTATTTCCTTGCAGGGAAGTGTCGCATTTACATTCATTTGAAGTGTAGACGAGGAATACATGACACTTCGCAAATCATATTATATCTTACCATGAAACGTAGAAATGAGATGCGATATCGCGTTTTAAGAATCATAAGAACTCTATTGCTACGATACGTAGACATCTGCAAACGCTATTTCCTTGCAAGGAAGTGTCGCATTTACATTCATTTGAAGTGCAGACGAGGAATACATAACTCTTCGCAAATCATATTGTATCTTACCATGAAACATAGAAATGAGATCCGATATCGCGTTGTAAGAATCATAAGAACTCTATTGCTACGATACGTAGACATCTGCAAACGCTATTTCCTTGCAGGGAAGTGTCGCATTTACATTCATTTGAAGTGTAGACGAGGAATACATGACACTTCGCAAATCATATTATATCTTACCATGAAACGTAGAAATGAGATGCGATATCGCGTTTTAAGAATCATAAGAACTCTATTGGTACGATACGTAGACATCTGCAAACGCTATTTCCTTGCAAGGAAGTGTCGCATTTACATTCATTTGAAGTGTAGACGAGGAATACATGACACTTCGCAAATCATATTATATCTTACCATGAAACATTGAAATGAGATGCGATATCGCGTTTTAAGAATCATAAGAACTCTATTGCTAAGATACGTAGACATCTGCAAATGCTATTTCCTTGCTAGGAAGTGTCGCATTCACATTCATTTGAAGTGTAGACGAGGAATACAAAACACTTCGCAAATCATATTATATCTTACCATGAAACATTGAAATCAGATGAGATATCGCGTTCTAAGAATCATAAGAACTCTACTGTTACGATACGTAGACATCTGCAGACGCTATTTCCTTGCAAGGAAGTGTCGCATTTACGTTCATTTGAATCGTAGACGAGGAATGCATAACACATCGCAAAGTATATTATATCTTATCATGACACATAGATATGAGATGCAATATCTCGTTTTAAGAAGCATTTGAACTCTATTGCTTCGATACGTAGACATCTGCAAACGCTATTTCCTTGCAAGGAAGTGTCGCATTTACATTCATTTGAAGTGTAGACGAGGAATACATGATACTTCGCAAATCATATTATATCTTACCATGAAACATAGAAATGAGATGCGATATCGCGTTTTAAGAAGCATTTGAACTCTATTGCTTCGATACGTAGACATCTGCAAACGCTATTTCCTTGCAAGGAAGTGTCGCATTCACATTCATTTGAAGTGTAGACGAGGAATACAAGACACTTCGCAAATCATATTATATCTTACCATGAAACATTGAAATGAGAAGCGATATCGCGTTTTAAGAATCATAAGAACTCTATTGCTACGATACGTAGACATCTGAAAATGCTATTTCCTTGCAAGGAAGTGTCGCATTCACATTCATTTGAAGTGTAGACGCGGAATACATAACACTTCGCAAATCATATTATATCTTACCATGAAACATTGAAATGAGATGTGATATCGCGTTTTAAGGATCATAAGAACACTATTGCTACGATACGTAGAAATCTGCAAACGCTATTTCCTTGCAAGGTAGTGTCGCACTTACATTGATTTGAAGTGTTGACGAGGAATACATGACACTTCGCAAATCATATAATATCTTACCATGAAACATAGAAATGAGATGCGATATCGCGTTTTAAGAATCATAAGAACTCTATTGCTACGATACGTAGACATCTGCAGAAGCTATTTCCTAACAAGGAAGTGTCGCATTTACATTCATTTGATGTGTAGACGAGGAATACATAACACTTCGCAAATCATATTATATCTTACCATGAATCATAGAATTGAGATGCGATATCGCCTTTTAAGAAGCATTAGAACTCTACTGCTACGATACGTAGACATCTGCAAACGCCATTTCCTAGCGAGGAAGTGTCGCATTCACATTCATTTGAAGTGTAGACGAGGAATACATAACACTCCGCAAATCATATTATATCTTACCATGAAACATAGAAATGTGATGCGATATCGCGTTTTAAGAATCATAAGAACTCTATTGCTACGATACGTAGACATCTGCAAACGCTATTTCCTTGCAGGGAAGTGTCGCATTTACATTCATTTGAAGTGTAGACGAGGAATACATGACACTTCGCAAATCATATTATATCTTACCATGAAACGTAGAAATGAGATGCGATATCGCGTTTTAAGTATCATAAGAACTCTATTGCTACGATACGTAGACATCTGCAAACGCTATTTCCTTGCAAGGAAGCGTCTCATTTACATTCATTTGAAGTGTAGACGAGGAATACAAGACACTTCGCAAATCATATTATATCTTACCATGAAACATTGAAATGAGAAGCGATATCGCGTTTTAAGAATCATAAGAACTCTATTGCTACGATACGTAGACATCTGCAAACGCTATTTCCTTGCAAGAAAGTGTCGCATTTACATTCATTTGAATCGTAGACGAGGAATGCATAACACTTCGCAAATCATATTATATCTTACCATGAAACATAGAAATGAGATGCGATATCGCATTTTAGGAATCATAAGAACTCTACTGCTACGATACGTAGACATCTGCAAACACTATTTCCTTGCAAGGAAGTGTCGCATTTACATTGATTTGAAGTGTTGACGAGGAATACATGACACTTCGCAAATCATATAATATCTTACCATGAAAGATAGAAATGAGATGCGATTTCGCGTTTTAAGAAGCATTAGAACTCTATTGCTACGATAGGTAGACATCTGCAAACGCTATTTCCTTGCAAGGAAGTGTCGCCGCATTTACATTCATTTGAAGTGTAGACGAGGAATACATAACACTTCGCAAATCATATTATATCTTACCATGAAACATAGAAACGAGATGCGACATCGCGTTTTAAGAAGCATTAGAACTCTATTGCTACGATACGTAGACATCTGCAATCGCTATTTCCTTGCAACGAAGTGTCGCATTTACATTCATTTGAATCGTAGACGAGGAATGCATAACACTTCGCGATGAATATTATATCTTATCTTGAAACATAGATATGAGATGCGATATCGCGTTTTAAGAATCATATGAACTCTATTGTTACGATACGTAGACATCTCCAAACGCTATTTCCTTGCAAGGAAGTGTCGCATTTACGTTCATTTGAATCGTAGACGAGGAATGCATAACACCTCGCAATGAATATTATATCTTATCATGAAACATAGATATGAGATGCAATATCTCGTTTTAAGAAGCATTTGAACTCTATTGCTTCGATACGTAGACATCTGCAAACGCTATTTCCTTGCAAGGAAGTGTCGCATTTACATTCATTTGAAGTGTAGACGAGGAATACATGACACTTCGCAAATCATATTATATCCTACAATGAAACATAGAAGTGAGATGCGATATCGCGTTTTAAGAAGCATTAGAACTCTATTGCTACGATACGTAGACAACTGCAAACGCTATTTCCTTGCAAGGAAGTGTCGCATTTACAATCATTTGAAGTGCAGACGAGGAATACATAACACTTCGCAAATCATATTGTATCTTACCATGAAACATAGAAATGAGATCCGATATCGCGTTGTAAGAATCATAAGAACTCTATTGCTACGATACGTAGACATCTGCAAACGCTATTTCCTTGCAGGGAAGTGTCGCATTTACATTCATTTGAAGTGTAGACGAGGAATACATGACACTTCGCAAATCATATTATATCTTACCATGAAACGTAGAAATGAGATGCGATATCGCGTTTTAAGAATCATAAGAACTCTATTGCTACGATACGTAGACATCTGCAAACGCTATTTCCTTGCAAGGAAGTGTCGCATTCACATTCATTTGAAGTGTAGACGAGGAATACAAAACACTTCGCAAATCATATTATATCTTACCATGAAACATTGAAATGAGATGCGATATCGCGTTCTAAGAATCATAAGAACTCTACTGTTACGATACGTAGACATCTGCAGACGCTATTTCCTTGCAAGGAAGTGTCGCATTTACATTCATTTGAAGTGTAGTCGAGGAATACATGACACTTCGCAAATCATATTATATCTTACCATGAAACATTGAAATGAGATGCGATATCGCGTTTTAAGAATCATAAGAACTCTATTGCTAAGATACGTAGACATCTGCAAATGCTATTTCCTTGCTAGGAAGTGTCGCATTCACATTCATTTGAAGTGTAGACGAGGAATACAAAACACTTCGCAAATCATATTATATCTTACCATGAAACATTGAAATGAGATGCGATATCGCGTTCTAAGAATCATAAGAACTCTACTGTTACGATACGTAGACATCTGCAGACGCTATTTCCTTGCAAGGAAGTGTCGCATTTACATTCATTTGATGTGTAGACGAGGAATACATGATACTTCGCAAATCATATTATATCTTACCATGAAACATAGAAATGAGATGCGATATCGCGTTTTAAGAAGCATTAGAACTCTATTGTTACGATACGTAGACATCTGCAAACGCTATTTCCTTGCAAGGAAGTGTCGCATTTCGTTCATTTGAATCGTAGACGAGGAATGCATAACACTTCCCCAATCATATTATATCTTACCATGAAACATAGAAATGAGATACGATATCGCGTCTTAAGAAGCATTAGAACTCTATTGCTACGATACCTGGACATCTGCAGACGCTATTTCCTAGCAAGGAAGTGTCGCATTTACATTCGTTTGAAGTGTAGACGAGGAATACATGACACTTCGCAAATCATATTATATCCTACCATGAAACATAGAAATGAGATGCGATATCGCGTTTTAAGAAGCATTAGAACTCTATTGCTACGATACGTAGACATCTGTAAACGCTATTTCCTTGCAAGGAAGTGTCGCACTCACATTCATTTGAAGTGCAGACGAGGAGAACATAACACTTCGCAAATCATATTATATCTTACCATGGAACATTGAAATGAGATGCGATATCGCTTTTCAAGAATCATAAGAACTCTATTGTTACGATACGTAGACATCTGCAAACGATATTTCCTTGCAGGGAAGTGTCGCATTTACGTTCACTTGAATCGTAGACGAGGAATGCATAACACTTCGCAATGAATATTATATCTTATCATGAAACATAGATATGAGATGCGATATCGCGTTTTAAGAATCATATGAACTCTATTGCTACGATACGTAGACATCTGCAAACGCTATTTCCTTGCAAGGAAGTGTCGCATTTACATTCATTTGAAGTGTAGACGAGGAATACAAGACACTTCGCAAATCATATTATATCTTACCATGAAACATTGAAATGAGAAGCGATATCGCGTTTTAAGAATCATAAGAACTCTATTGCTACGATACGTAGACATCTGAAAATGCTATTTCCTTGCAAGGAAGTGTCGCATTCACATTCATTTGAAGTGTAGACGCGGAATACATAACACTTCGCAAATCATATTATATCTTACCATGAAACATTGAAATGAGATGTGATATCGCGTTTTAAGGATCATAAGAACTCTATTGCTACGATACGTAGAAATCTGCAAACGCTATTTCCTTGCAAGGAAGTGTCGCACTTACATTGATTTGAAGTGTTGACGAGGAATACATGACACTTCGCAAATCATATAATATCTTACCATGAAACATAGAAATGAGATGCGATATCGCGTTTTAAGAATCATAAGAACTCTATTGCTACGATACGTAGACATCTGCAGACGCTATTTCCTTACAAGGAAGTGTCGCATTTACATTCATTTGATGTGTAGACGAGGAATACATAACACTTCGCAAATCATATTATATCTTACCATGAATCATAGAATTGAGATGCGATATCGCCTTTTAAGAAGCATTAGAACTCTACTGCTACGATACGTAGACATCTGCAAACGCCATTTCCTAGCGAGGAAGTGTCGCATTCACATTCATTTGAAGTGTAGACGAGGAATACATAACACTCCGCAAATCATATTATATCTTACCATGAAACATAGAAATGTGATGCGATATCGCGTTTTAAGAATCATAAGAACTCTATTGCTACGATACGTAGACATCTGCAAACGCTATTTCCTTGCAGGGAAGTGTCGCATTTACATTCATTTGAAGTGTAGACGAGGAATACATGACACTTCGCAAATCATATTATATCTTACCATGAAACGTAGAAATGAGATGCGATATCGCGTTTTAAGTATCATAAGAACTCTATTGCTACGATACGTAGACATCTGCAAACGCTATTTCCTTGCAAGGAAGCGTCTCATTTACATTCATTTGAAGTGTAGACGAGGAATACAAGACACTTCGCAAATCATATTATATCTTACCATGAAACATTGAAATGAGAAGCGATATCGCGTTTTAAGAATCATAAGAACTCTATTGCTACGATACGTAGACATCTGCAAACGCTATTTCCTTGCAAGAAAGTGTCGCATTTACATTCATTTGAATCGTAGACGAGGAATGCATAACACTTCGCAAATCATATTATATCTTACCATGAAACATAGAAATGAGATGCGATATCGCATTTTAGGAATCATAAGAACTCTACTGCTACGATACGTAGACATCTGCAAACACTATTTCCTTGCAAGGAAGTGTCGCATTTACATTGATTTGAAGTGTTGACGAGGAATACATGACACTTCGCAAATCATATAATATCTTACCATGAAAGATAGAAATGAGATGCGATTTCGCGTTTTAAGAAGCATTAGAACTCTATTGCTACGATAGGTAGACATCTGCAAACGCTATTTCCTTGCAAGGAAGTGTCGCCGCATTTACATTCATTTGAAGTGTAGACGAGGAATACATAACACTTCGCAAATCATATTATATCTTACCATGAAACATAGAAACGAGATGCGACATCGCGTTTTAAGAATCATAAGAACTCTATTGCTACGATACGTAGACATCTGCAAACGCTATTTCCTTGCAAGGAAGTGTCGCATTCACATTCATTTGAAGTGTAGACGAGGAATACAAAACACTTCGCAAATCATATTATATCTTACCATGAAACATTGAAATGAGATGCGATATCGCGTTCTAAGAATCATAAGAACTCTACTGTTACGATACGTAGACATCTGCAGACGCTATTTCCTTGCAAGGAAGTGTCGCATTTACATTCATTTGAAGTGTAGTCGAGGAATACATGACACTTCGCAAATCATATTATATCTTACCATGAAACATTGAAATGAGATGCGATATCGCGTTTTAAGAATCATAAGAACTCTATTGCTAAGATACGTAGACATCTGCAAATGCTATTTCCTTGCTAGGAAGTGTCGCATTCACATTCATTTGAAGTGTAGACGAGGAATACAAAACACTTCGCAAATCATATTATATCTTACCATGAAACATTGAAATGAGATGCGATATCGCGTTCTAAGAATCATAAGAACTCTACTGTTACGATACGTAGACATCTGCAGACGCTATTTCCTTGCAAGGAAGTGTCGCATTTACATTCATTTGATGTGTAGACGAGGAATACATGATACTTCGCAAATCATATTATATCTTACCATGAAACATAGAAATGAGATGCGATATCGCGTTTTAAGAAGCATTAGAACTCTATTGTTACGATACGTAGACATCTGCAAACGCTATTTCCTTGCAAGGAAGTGTCGCATTTCGTTCATTTGAATCGTAGACGAGGAATGCATAACACTTCCCCAATCATATTATATCTTACCATGAAACATAGAAATGAGATACGATATCGCGTCTTAAGAAGCATTAGAACTCTATTGCTACGATACCTGGACATCTGCAGACGCTATTTCCTAGCAAGGAAGTGTCGCATTTACATTCATTTGAAGTGTAGACGAGGAATACATGACACTTCGCAAATCATATTATATCCTACCATGAAACATAGAAATGAGATGCGATATCGCGTTTTAAGAAGCATTAGAACTCTATTGCTACGATACGTAGACATCTGTAAACGCTATTTCCTTGCAAGGAAGTGTCGCACTCACATTCATTTGAAGTGCAGACGAGGAGAACATAACACTTCGCAAATCATATTATATCTTACCATGGAACATTGAAATGAGATGCGATATCGCTTTTCAAGAATCATAAGAACTCTATTGTTACGATACGTAGACATCTGCAAACGATATTTCCTTGCAGGGAAGTGTCGCATTTACGTTCACTTGAATCGTAGACGAGGAATGCATAACACTTCGCAATGAATATTATATCTTATCATGAAACATAGATATGAGATGCGATATCGCGTTTTAAGAATCATATGAACTCTATTGCTACGATACGTAGACATCTGCAAACGCTATTTCCTTGCAAGGAAGTGTCGCATTTACATTCATTTGAAGTGTAGACGAGGAATACATGATACTTCGCAAATCATATTATATCTTACCATGAAACATAGAAATGAGATGCTATATCGCGTTTTAAGAATCATAAGAACTCTATTGCTACGATACGTAGACATCTGCAAAGGCTATTTCCTTGCAAGAAAGTGTCGCATTTACATTCATTTGAATCGTAGACGAGGAATGCATGACACTTCGCAAATCATATTATATCTTACCATAAAACATAGAAATGAGATGCGATATCGCGTTTTAAGAAGCATTAGAACTCTATTGCTACGATAGGTAGACATCTGCAAACGCTATTTCCTTGCAAGGAAGTGTAGCCGCATTTACATTCATTTGAAGTGTAGACGAGGAATACATAACACTTCGCAAATCATATTATATCTTACCATGAAACATAGAATCGAGATGCGATATCGCGTTTTAAGAAGCATTAGAACTCTATTGTTACGATACGTAGACATCTGCAAACGCTATTTCCTTGCAAGGAAGTGTCGCATTTCGTTCATTTGAATCGTAGACGAGGAATGCATAACACTTCCCCAATCATATTATATCTTACCATGAAACATAGAAATGAGATACGATATCGCGTCTTAAGAAGCATTAGAACTCTATTGCTACGATACCTGGACATCTGCAGACGCTATTTCCTAGCAAGGAAGTGTCGCATTTACATTCATTTGAAGTGTAGACGAGGAATACATGACACTTCGCAAATCATATTATATCCTACCATGAAACATAGAAATGAGATGCGATATCGCGTTTTAAGAAGCATTAGAACTCTATTGCTACGATACGTAGACATCTGTAAACGCTATTTCCTTGCAAGGAAGTGTCGCACTCACATTCATTTGAAGTGCAGACGAGGAGAACATAACACTTCGCAAATCATATTATATCTTACCATGGAACATTGAAATGAGATGCGATATCGCTTTTCAAGAATCATAAGAACTCTATTGTTACGATACGTAGACATCTGCAAACGATATTTCCTTGCAGGGAAGTGTCGCATTTACGTTCACTTGAATCGTAGACGAGGAATGCATAACACTTCGCAATGAATATTATATCTTATCATGAAACATAGATATGAGATGCGATATCGCGTTTTAAGAATCATATGAACTCTATTGCTACGATACCTGGACATCTGCAGACGCTATTTCCTAGCAAGGAAGTGTCGCATTTACATTCATTTGAAGTGTAGACGAGGAATACATGACACTTCGCAAATCATATTCTATCCTACCATGAAACATAGAAATGAGATGCGATATCGCGTTTTAAGAAGCATTAGAACTCTATTGCTACGATACGTAGACATCTGTAAACGCTATTTCCTTGCAAGGAAGTGTCGCACTCACATTCATTTGAAGTGCAGACGAGGAGAACATAACACTTCGCAAATCATATTATATCTTACCATGGAACATTGAAATGAGATGCGATATCGCTTTTCAAGAATCATAAGAACTCTATTGTTACGATACGTAGACATCTGCAAACGATATTTCCTTGCAGGGAAGTGTCGCATTTACGTTCACTTGAATCGTAGACGAGGAATGCATAACACTTCGCAATGAATATTATATCTTATCATGAAACATAGATATGAGATGCGATATCGCGTTCTAAGAATCATATGAACTCTATTGCTACGATACGTAGACATCTGCAAACGCTATTTCCTTGCAAGGAAGTGTCGCATTTACATTCATTTGAAGTGTAGACGAGGAATACATGATACTTCGCAAATCATATTATATCTTACCATGAAACATAGAAATGAGATGCGATATCGCGTTTTAAGAAACATTAGAACTCTATTGTTAGGATACGTAGACATCTGCAAACGCTATTTCCTTGCAAGGAAGTGTCGCATTTCGTTCATTTGAATCGTAGACGAGGAATGCATAACACTTCGCAATGAATATTATATCTTATCATGAAACATAGATATGAAATGGAATATCTCGTTTAAAGAAACATTTGAACTCTATTGCTTCGATACGTAGACATTTGCAAACGCTATTTCCTTGCAAGGAAGTGTCGCATTCACATTCATTTGAAGTGTAGACGAGGAATACATAACACTTCGCAAATCATATTATATCTTACCATGAAACATTGAAATGAGAAGCGATATCGCGTTTTAAGAATCATAAGATCTCTATTGCTACGATACGTAGACATCTGCAAACGCTATTTCCTTGCAAGGAGGGGTCGCATTTACATTCATTTGAAGCGTGGACGAGGAATACATAACACTTCGCAAATCATATTATACCTTACCATGAAACATAGAAATGAGATGCTATATCGCGTTTTAAGAATCATAAGAACTCTATTGCTACGATACGTAGACATCTGCAAACGCTATTTCCTTGCAAGAAAGTGTCGCATTTACATTCATTTGAATCGTAGACGAGGAATGCATGACACTTCGCAAATCATATTATATCTTACCATAAAACATAGAAATGAGATGCGATATCGCGTTTTAAGAAGCATTAGAACTCTATTGCTACGATAGGTAGACATCTGCAAACGCTATTTCCTTGCAAGGAAGTGTAGCCGCATTTACATTCATTTGAAGTGTAGACGAGGAATACATAACACTTCGCAAATCATATTATATCTTACCATGAAACATAGAAACGAGATGCGATATCGCGTTTTAAGAAGCATTAGAACTCTATTGTTACGATACGTAGACATCTGCAAACGCTATTTCCTTGCAAGGAAGTGTCGCATTTCGTTCATTTGAATCGTAGACGAGGAATGCATAACACTTCCCCAATCATATTATATCTTACCATGAAACATAGAAATGAGATACGATATCGCGTCTTAAGAAGCATTAGAACTCTATTGCTACGATACCTGGACATCTGCAGACGCTATTTCCTAGCAAGGAAGTGTCGCATTTACATTCATTTGAAGTGTAGACGAGGAATACATGACACTTCGCAAATCATATTATATCCTACCATGAAACATAGAAATGAGATGCGATATCGCGTTTTAAGAAGCATTAGAACTCTATTGCTACGATACGTAGACATCTGTAAACGCTATTTCCTTGCAAGGAAGTGTCGCACTCACATTCATTTGAAGTGCAGACGAGGAGAACATAACACTTCGCAAATCATATTATATCTTACCATGGAACATTGAAATGAGATGCGATATCGCTTTTCAAGAATCATAAGAACTCTATTGTTACGATACGTAGACATCTGCAAACGATATTTCCTTGCAGGGAAGTGTCGCATTTACGTTCACTTGAATCGTAGACGAGGAATGCATAACACTTCGCAATGAATATTATATCTTATCATGAAACATAGATATGAGATGCGATATCGCGTTTTAAGAATCACATGAACTCTATTGCTACGATACGTAGACATCTGCAAACGCTATTTCCTTGCAAGGAAGTGTCGCATTTACATTCATTTGAAGTGTAGACGAGGAATACATGATACTTCGCAAATCATATTATATCTTACCATGAAACATAGAAATGAGATGCGATATCGCGTTTTAAGAAGCATTAGAACTCTATTGTTAGGATACGTAGACATCTGCAAACGCTATTTCCTTGCAAGGAAGTGTCGCATTTCGTTCATTTGAATCGTAGACGAGGAATGCATAACACTTCGCAATGAATATTATATCTTATCATGAAACATAGATATGAAATGGAATATCTCGTTTAAAGAAACATTTGAACTCTATTGCTTCGATACGTAGACATTTGCAAACGCTATTTCCTTGCAAGGAAGTGTCGCATTTACATTCATTTGAAGTGTAGACAAGGAATACATAACACTTCCCCAATCATATTATATCTTACCATGAAACATAGAAATGAGATGCGATATCGCGTCTTAAGAAGCATTAGAACTCTATTGCTACGATACCTGGACATCTGCAGACGCTATTTCCTAGCAAGGAAGTGTCGCATTTACATTCATTTGAAGTGTAGACGAGGAATACATGACACTTCGCAAATCATATTATATCCTACCATGAAACATAGAAATGAGATGCGATATCGCGTTTTAAGAAGCATTAGAACTCTATTGCTACGATACGTAGACATCTGTAAACGCTATTTCCTTGCAAGGAAGTGTCGCATTTACATTCATTTGAAGTGCAGACGAGGAATACATAACACTTCGCAAATCATATTATATATTACCATGAAACATAGAAATGAGATCCGATATCGCGTTGTAAGAATCATAAGAACTCTATTGCTACGATACGTAGACATCTGCAAACGCTATTTCCTTGCAGGGAAGTGTCGCATTTACATTCATTTGAAGTGTAGACGAGGAATACATGACACTTCGCAAATCATATTATATCTTACCATGAAACGTAGAAATGAGATGCGATATCGCGTTTTAAGTATCATAAGAACTCTATTGCTACGATACGTAGACATCTGCAAACGCTATTTCCTTGCAAGGAAGCGTCGCATTTACATTCATTTGAAGTGTAGACGAGGAATACAAGACACTTCGCAAATCATATTATATCTTACCATGAAAAATTGAAATGAGAAGCGATATCGCGTTTTAAGAATCATAAGAACTCTATTGCTACGATACGTAGACATCTGAAAATGCAATTTCCTTGCAAGGAAGTGTCGCATTCACATTCATTTGAAGTGTAGACGAGGAATACATAACACTTCGCAAATCATATTATATCTTACCATGAAACATTGAAATGAGATGCGATATCGCGTTTTAAGAATCATAAGAACTCTATTGCTACGATACGTAGACATCTGCAAACGCTATTTCCTTGCAAGGAAGTGTCGCATTTACATTCATTTGAAGTGTAGACGAGGAATACATAACACTTCGCAAATCATATTATATCTTACCATGAAACATAGAAATGAGATGCGATATCGCGTTTTAAGAAGCATTAGAACTCTATTGCTACGATAGGTAGACATCTGCAAACGCTATTTCCTTGCAAGGAAGTGTCGCCGCATTTACATTCATTTGAAGTGTAGACGAGGAATACATAACACTTCGCAAATCATATTATATCTTACCATGAAACATAGAAACGAGATGCGATATCGCGTTCTAAGAAGCATTAGAACGCTATTGCTACGATACGTAGACATCTGCAATCGCTATTTCCTTGCAACGAAGTGTCGCATTTACTTTCATTTGAATCGTAGACGAGGAATGCATAATACTTCGCAATGAATATTATATCTTATCTTGAAACATAGATATGAGATGCGATATCGCGTTTTAAGAATCATATGAACTCTATTGTTACGATACGTAGACATCTCCAAACGCTATTTCCTTGCAAGGAAGTGTCGCATTTACGTTCATTTGAATCGTAGACGAGGAATGCATAACACTTCGCAATGAATATTATATCTTATCATGAAACATAGATATGAGATGCAATATCTCGTTTTAAGAAGCATTTGAACTCTATTGCTTCGATACGTAGACATCTGCAAACGCTATTTCCTTGCAAGGAAGTGTCGCATATACATTCATTTGAAGTGTAGACGAGGAATACATGACACTTCGCAAATCATATTATATCCTACAATGAAACATAGAAATGAGATGCGATATCGCGTTTTAAGAAGCATTAGAACTCTATTGCTACGATACGTAGACATCTGCAAACGCTATTTCCTTGCAGGGAAGTGTCGCATTTACATTCATTTGAAGTGTAGACGAGGAATACATGACACTTCGCAAATCATATTATATCTTACCATGAAACGTAGAAATGAGATGCGATATCGCGTTTTAAGAATCATAAGAACTCTATTGCTACGATACGTAGACATCTGCAAACGCTATTTCCTTGCAAGGAAGTGTCGCATTTACATTCATTTGAAGTGTAGACGAGGAATACATGACACTTCGCAAATCATATTATATCTTACCATGAAACATTGAAATGAGATGCGATATCGCGTTTTAAGAATCATAAGAACTCTACTGTTACGATACGTAGACATCTGCAGACGCTATTTCCTTGCAAGGAAGTGTCGCATTTACGTTCATTTGAATCGTAGACGAGGAATGCATAACACATCGCAATGAATATTATATCTTATCATGACACATAGATATGAGATGCAATATCTCGTTTTAAGAAACATTTGAACTCTATTGCTTCGATACGTAGACATTTGCAAACGCTATTTCCTTGCAAGGAAGTGTCGCATTCACATTCATTTGAAGTGTAGACGAGGAATACATAACACTTCGCAAATCATATTATATCTTACCATGAAACATTGAAATGAGTAGCGATATCGCGTTTTAAGAATCATAAGATCTCTATTGCTACGATACGTAGACATCTGCAAACGCTATTTCCTTGCAAGGAGGGGTCGCATTTACATTCATTTGAAGCGTGGACGAGGAATACATAACACTTCGCAAATCATATTATACCTTACCATGAAACATAGAAATGAGATGCTATATCGCGTTTTAAGAATCATAAGAACTCTATTGCTACGATACGTAGACATCTGCAAACGCTATTTCCTTGCAAGAAAGTGTCGCATTTACATTCATTTGAATCGTAGACGAGGAATGCATAACACTTCGCAATGAATATTATATCTTATCATGAAACATAGATATGAAATGCAATATCTCGTTTAAAGAAACATTTGAACTCTATTGCTTCGATACGCAGACATTTGCAAACGCTATTTCCTTGCAAGGAAGTGTCGCATTTACGTTCATTTGAATCGTAGACGAGGAATGCATAACACATCGCAATGAATATTATATCTTATCATGACACATAGATATGAGATGTAATATCTCGTTTTAAGAAGCATTTGAACTCTATTGCTTCGATACGTAGACATCTGCAAACGCTATTTCCTTGCAAGGAAGTGTCGCATTTACATTCATTTGAAGTGTAGACGAGGAATACATGATACTTCGCAAATCATATTATATCTTACCATGAAACATAGAAATGAGATGCGATATCGCGTTTTAAGAAGCATTAGAACTCTATTGTTACGATACGTAGACATCTGCAAACGCTATTTCCTTGCAAGGAAGTGTCGCATTTCGTTCATTTGAATCGTAGACGAGGAATACATGACACTTCGCAAATCATATTATATCTTACCATGAAACATTGAAATGAGATGCGATATCGCGTTTTAAGAATCATAAGAACTCTATTGCTACGATACGTAGACATCTGCAAATGCTATTTCCATGCTAGGAAGTGTCGCATTCACATTCATTTGAAGTGTAGACGAGGAATACATGACACTTCGCAAATCATATTATATCTTACCATGAAACATTGAAATGAGATGCGATATCGCGTTTTAGGAATCATAAGAACTCTACTGTTACGATACGTAGACATCTGCAGACGCTATTTCCTTGCAAGGAAGTGTCGCATTTACGTTCATTTGAATCGTAGACGAGGAATGCATAACACATCGCAATGAATATTATATCTTATCATGACACATAGATATGAGATGTAATATCTCGTTTTAAGAAGCATTTGAACTCTATTGCTTCGATACGTAGACATCTGCAAACGCTATTTCCTTGCAAGGAAGTGTCGCATTTACATTCATTTGAAGTGTAGACGAGGAATACATGATACTTCGCAAATCATATTATATCTTACCATGAAACATAGAAATGAGATGCGATATCGCGTTTTAAGAAGCATTAGAACTCTATTGTTACGATACGTAGACATCTGCAAACGCAATTTCCTTGCAAGGAAGTGTCGCATTTCGTTCATTTGAACCGTAGACGAGGAATGCATAACACTTCGCAATGAATATTATATCTTATCATGAAACATAGATATGAAATGCAATATCTCGTTTAAAGAAACATTTGAACTCTATTGCTTCGATACGCAGACATTTGCAAACGCTATTTCCTTGCAAGGAAGTGTCGCATTTACATTCATTTGGAGTGTAGACAAGGAATACATAACACTTCCCCAACCATATTGTATCTTACCATGAAACATAGAAATGAGATGCGATATCGCTTCTTAAGAAGCATTAGAACTCTATTGCTACGATACGTAGACATCTGTAAACGCTATTTCCTTGCAAGGAAGTGTCGCATTTACATTCATTTGAAGTGCAGACGAGGAATACATAACACTTCGCAAATCATATTATATCCTACCATGAAACATAGAAATGAGATCCGATATCGCGTTGTAAGAATCATAAGAACTCTATTGCTACGATACGTAGACATCTGCAAACGCTATTTCCTTGCAAGGAAGTGTCGCATTTACATTCATTTGAAGTGTAGACGAGGAATACATGACACTTCGCAAATCATATTATATCTTACCATGAAACGTGGAAATGAGATGCGATATCGCGTTTTAAGTACCATAAGAACTCTATTGCTACGATACGTAGACATCTGCAAACGCTATTTCCTTGCAAGGAAGTGTCGCATTTACATTCATTTGAAGTGTAGACGAGGAATACAAGACACTTCGCAAATCATATTATATCTTACCATGAAACATTGAAATGAGAAGCGATATCGCGTTTTAAGAATCATAAGAACTCTATTGCTACGATACGTAGACATCTGCAAACGCTATTACCTTGGAAGGAAGTGTCGCATTTACATTCATTTGAATCGTAGACGAGGAATGCATAACACTTCGCAATGAATATTATATCTTATCATGAAACATAGAAATGAGATGCGAAATCGCGTTTTAAGAATCATAAGAACTCTATTGCTACGATACGTAGACATCTGCAAACGCTATTTCCTTGGAAGGAAGTGTCGCATTTACATTCATTTGAAGTGTAGACGAGGAATACATGACACTTCGCAAATCATATTATATCTTACCATGAAACATAGAAATGAGATGCGATATCGCGTTTTAAGAAGCATTAGAAATCTATTGCTACGTTACGTAGACATCTGCAAACGCCATTTCCTAGCAAGGAAGTGTCGCATTTACATTCATTTGAAGTGTAGACGAGGAATACATAACACTTCGCAAATCATATTATATCTTACCATGAAACATAGAAATGAGATGCGATATCAAGTTTTAAGAATCATAAGAACTCTATTGCTACGATACGTAGACATCTGCAAACGCTATTTCCTTGCAAGGAAGTGTCGCATTTACATTCATTTGAAGTGTAGAAGAGGAATACATGACACTTCGCAAATCATATTATATCTTACCATGAAAGATAGAAATGAGACGCGATATCGCGTTTTAAGAAGCATTAGAACTCTATCGCTACGATACCTAGACATCTCCAGACACTATTTCCTAGCAAGGAAGTGTCGCATTTACATTCATTTGAAGTGTAGACGAGGAATACATAACAATTCGCAAATCATATTATATCCTACCATAAAACATAGAAGTGAGATGCGATATCGCGTTTTAAGAATCATAAGAACTCTATTGCTACGATACGTAGACATCTGCAAGCGCTATTTCCTAGCGAGGAAGTGTCGCATTTACACTCATTTGAATCGTATACGAGGAATGCATAACACTTCGCAATGAATATTATATCTTACCATGAAACATAGAAATGAGATCCGATATCGAGTTTTAAGAAGCATTAGAAATCTATTGCTACGATACGTAGACATCTGCAAGCGCTATTTCCTTGCAAGGAAGTGTCGCATTTACATTCATTTGAAGTGTAGACGAGGAATACATGACACTTCGCAAATCATATTATATCTTTCCTTGAAACATAGAAATGAGATTCGATATCGCTTTTAAAGAAGCATTAGAACTCTATTGCTTCGATACGTAGACATCGGCAAACGCTATTTCCTTGCAAGGAAGTGTCGCATTTACATTCATTTGAAGTGTAGACGAGGAATACATGACACTTCGCAAATCATATTATATCTTATCATGAAACATAGATATGAGATTCGATATCGCGTTTTAAGAAGCATTAGAACTCTATCGCTACGATACGTAGACATCTGCAAGCGCTATTTCCTTGCAAGGAAGTGTCGCATTTACTTTCATTTGAATCGCAGACGAGGAATGCATAACACTTCGCAATGAATATTATATCTTATCATGTAACATAGAAATGAGATGCAATATCTCGTTTTAAGAAGCATTTCAACACTATTGCTTCGGTACGTAGACATCTGCAAACGCTATTTCCTTGCAAGGAAGTGTCGCAGTCACATTCATTTGAAGTGTAGACGAGGAATACATAACACTTCGCAAATCATATTATATCCTACCATGAAACATAGAAATGAGATGCGATATCGCGTTTTAAGAAGCATTAGAACTCTATCGCTACGATACCTAGACATCTCCAGACACTATTTCCTAGCAAGGAAGTGTCGCATTTACATTCATTTGAATCGTAGACGAGGAATGCATAACACTTTGCAATGAATATTATATCTTATCATGAATCATAGATATGGGATGCAATATCTCGTTTTAAGAAGCATTTGAACTCTATTGCTTCGATACGTAGACATCTGCAAACGCTACTTCCTTGCAAGGAAGTGTCGCATTTACATTCATTTGAAGTGTAGACTAGGAATACATAACACTTCGCAAATCATATTATATTTACCATGAAACATAGAAATGAGATTCGATATCGCTTTTAAAGAAGCATTAGAACTCTATTGCTTCGATACGTAGACATCTGCAAACGCTATTTCCTTGCAAGGAAGTGTCGCATTTACATTCATTTGAAGTGTAGACGAGGAATACATGACACTTCGCAAATCATATTATATCTTATCATGAAACATAGATATGAGATTCGATATCGCGTTTTAAGAAGCATTAGAACTCTATCGCTACGATACGTAGACATCTGCAAGCGCTATTTCCTTGCAAGGAAGTGTCGCATTTACTTTCATTTGAATCGCAGACGAGGAATGCATAACACTTCGCAATGAATATTATATCTTATCATGAAACATAGTAATGAGATGCAATATCTCGTTTTAAGAAGCATTTCAACTCTATTGCTTCGGTACGTAGACATCTGCAAACGCTATTTCCTTGCAAGGAAGTGTCGCATTCACATTCATTTGAAGTGTAGACGAGGAATACATAACACTTCGCAAATCATATTATATCCTACCATGAAACATAGAAATGAGATGCGATATCGCGTTTTAGGAAGCATTAGAACTCTATCGCTACGATACCTAGACATCTCCAGACACTATTTCCTAGCAAGGAAGTGTCGCATTTACATTCATTTGAAGTGTAGACGTGGAATATATAACACTTCGCAAATCATATTGTATCCTACCATAAAACATAGAAGTGAGATGCGATATCGCGTTTTAAGTATCATAAGAACTCTATTGCTACGATACATAGACATCTGCAAGCGCTATTTCCTAGCGCGGAAGTGTCGCATTTACACTCATTTGAATCGTATACGAGGAATGCATAACACTTCGCAATGAATATTATATCTTATCATGAAACATAGAAATGAGATGCAATATCTCGTTTTAAGAAGAATTTCAACTCTATTGCTTCAGTACGTAGACATCTGCAAACGCTATTTCCTTGCAAGGAAGTGTCGCATTCACATTCATTTGAAGTGTAGACGAGGAATACATAACACTTCGCAAATCATATTATATCCTACCATGAAACATAGAAATGAGACGCGATATCGCGTTTTAAGAAGCATTAGAACTCTATTGCTACGATACCTAGACATCTGCAAACACTATTTCCTTGCAAGGAAGTGTCGCATTTACATTCATTTTATTCGTAGACGAGGAATGCATAACACTTCGCAATGAATATTATATCTTACCATGAAACATAGAAATGAGATCCGATATCGAGTTTTAAGAAGCATTAGAAATCTATTGCTACGATACGTAGACATCTGCAAATGCTATTTCCATGCTAGGAAGTGTCGCATTCACATTCATTTGAAGTGTAGACGAGGAATACATGACACTTCGCAAATCATATTATATCCTTCCATGAAACATAGAAATGAGATGCGATATCGCGTTTTATGAAGCATTAGAACTCTATCGCTACGATACCTAGACATCTCCAGACACTATTTCCTAGCAAGGAAGTGTCGCATTTACATTCATTTGAATCGTAGACGAGGAATGCATAACACTTTGCAATGAATATTATATCTTATCATGAATCATAGATATGGGATGCAATATCTCGTTTTAAGAAGCATTTGAACTCTATTGCTTCGATACGTAGACATCTGCAAGCGCTACTTCCTTGCAAGGAAGTGTCGCATTTACATTCATTTGAAGTGTAGACTAGGAATACATAACACTTCGCAAATCATATTATATCTTACCATGAAACATAGAAATGAGATTCGATATCGCTTTTAAAGAAGCATTAGAACTCCATTGCTTCGATACGTAGACATCTGCAAACGCTATTTCCTTGCAAGGAAGTGTCGCATTCACATTCATTTGAAGTGTAGACGAGGAATACATAACACTTCGCAAATCATATTATATCCTACCATGAAACATAGAAATGAGAAGCGATATCGTGTTTTAAGAAGCATTAGAACTCTATTGCTACGATACCTAGACATCTGCAAACACTATTTCCTTGCAAGGAAGTGTCGCATTTACATTCATTTGATTCGTAGACGAGGAATGCATAACACTTCGCAATGAATATTATATCTTACCATGAAACATAGAAATGAGATCCGATATCGAGTTTTAAGAAGCATTAGAAATCTATTGCTACGATACGTAGACATCTGCAAACGCTATTTCCTTGCAAGGAAGTGTCGCATTTACATTCATTTGAAGTGTAGACGAGGAATACATGACACTTCGCAAATCATATTATATCTTTCCATGAAACATAGTAATGAGATGCGATATCGCGTTTTATGAAGCATTAGAACTCTATCGCTACGATACCTAGACATCTCCAGACACTATTTCCTAGCAAGGAAGTGTCGCATTTACATTCATTTGAATCGTAGACGGGGAATGCATAACACTTTGCAATGAATATTATATCTTATCATGAAATACAGATATGAGATGCGATTTCGCGTTTTAAGAAGCATTAGAATTCTATCGCTACGATACCTAGACATCTCCAGACACTATTTCCTAGCAAGGAAGTGTCGCATTTACATTCATTTGAAGTGTAGACGAGGAATACATAACACTTCGCAAATCACATTATATCCTACCATAAAACATAGAAGTGAGATGCGATATCGCGTTTTAAGAATCATAAGAACTCTATTGCTACGATACGTAGACATCTGCAAGCGCTATTTCCTAGCGAGGAAGTGTCGCATTTACACTCATTTGAATCGTATACGAGGAATGCATAACACTTCGCAATGAATATTATATCTTATCATGAAATATAGATATGAGATGCGATTTCGCGTTTTATGAAGCATTAGAACTCTATCGCTACGATACCTAGACATCTCCAGACACTATTTCCTAGCAAGGAAGTGTCGCATTTACATTCATTTGAAGTGTAGAAGAGGAATACATGACACTTCGCAAATCATATTATATCTTACCATGAAAGATAGAAATGAGACGCGATATCGCGTTTTAAGAAGCATTAGAAAGCTAATGCTACGATACGTAGACATCTGCAAACGCTATTTCCTAGCGAGGAAGTATCGCATTCACATTCATTTGAAGTGTAGACGAGGAATACATAACACTTCGCAAATCATGTTATATCTTACCATGAAACATAGAAATGAGATGCGATATCGCGTTTTAAGAATCATATGAACTCTATTGCTACGATACGTAGACATCTGCAAACGCTGTTTCCTTGCAAGGAAGTGTCACATTTACATTCATTTGAAGTGTAGAAGAGGAATACATGACACTTCGCAAATCATATTATATCTTACCATGAAAGATAGAAATGAGACGCGATATCGCGTTTTAAGAAGCATTAGAAAGCTAATGCTACGATACGTAGACATCTGCAAACGCTACTTCCTAGCGAGAAAGTATCGCATTCACATTCATTTGAAGTGTAGACGAGGAATACATAACACTTCGCAAATCATGTTATATCTTACCATGAAACATAGAAATGAGATGCGATATCGCGTTTTAAGAATCATATGAACTCTATTGCTACGATACGTAGACATCTGCAATCGCTATTTCCTTGCAAGGAAGTGTCGCATTTACTTAAATTTGAATCGCAGACGAGGAATGCATAACACTTCGCAATGAATATTATATCTTATCATGAAACATAGAAATGAGATGCGATATCGCGTTTTAAGAATCATATGAACTCTATTGCTACGATACGTAGACATCTGCAAACGCTGTTTCCTTGCAAGGAAGTGTCACATTTACATTCATTTGAAGTGTAGAAGAGGAATACATGACACTTCGCAAATCATATTATATCTTACCATGAAAGATAGAAATGAGACGCGATATCGCGTTTTAAGAAGCATTAGAAAGCTAATGCTACGATACGTAGACATCTGCAAACGCTATTTCCTAGCGAGGAAGTATCGCATTCACATTCATTTGAAGTGTAGACGAGGAATACATAACACTTCGCAAATCATGTTATATCTTACCATGAAACATAGAAATGAGATGCGATATCGCGTTTTAAGAATCATATGAACTCTACTGCTACGATACGTAGACATCTGCAATCGCTATTTCCTTGCAAGGAAGTGTCGCATTTACTTAAATTTGTATCGCAGACGAGGAATGCACAACACTTCGCAATGAATATTATATCTTATCATGAAACATAGAAATGAGATGCAATATCTCGTTTTAAGAAGCATTTCAACTCTATTGCTTCGGTACGTAGACATCTGCAAACGCTATTTCCTTGCAAGGAAGTGTCGCATTCACATTCATTTGAAGTGTAGACGAGGAATACATAACACTTCGCAAATCACATTATATCCTACCATGAAACATAGAAATGGGAAGCGATATCGCGTTTTAAGAAGCATTAGAACTCTATCGCTACGATACCTAGACATCTCCAGACACTATTTCCTAGCAAGGAAGTGTCGCATTTACATTCATTTGAAGTGTAGACGAGGAATACATAACACTTCGCAAATCATATTATATCCTACCATAAATCATAGAAGTGAGATGCGATATCGCGTTTTAAGAATCATATGAACTCTATTGCTACGATACGTAGACATCTGCAAATGCTGTTTCCTTGCAAGGAAGTGTCACATTTACATTCATTTGAATCGTAGACGAGGAATGCATAACACTTCGCAATGAATATTATATCTTATCATGAAACGTAGATATCAGATGCAATATCTCGTTTTAAGAAGCATTTCAACTCTATTGCTTCGGTACGTAGACATCTGCAAACGCTATTTCCTTGCAAGGAAGTGTCGCATTTACATTCATTTGAATCGTAGACGAGGAATGCATAACACTTCGCAATGAATATTATATCTTACCATGAAACATAGAAATGAGATCCGATATCGAGTTTTAAGAAGCATTAGAAATCTATTGCTACGATACCTAGACATCTCCAGACACTATTTCCTAGCAAGGAAGTGTCGCATTTACATTCATTTGAAGTGTAGACGAGGAATACATAACACTTCGCAAATCATATTATATCCTACCATAAAACATAGAAGTGAGATGCGATATCGCGTTTTAAGAATCATAAGAACTCTATTGCTATGATACGTAGGCATCTGCAAGCGCTACTTCCTAGCGAGGAAGTGTCGCATTTACACTCATTTGAATCGTATACGAGGAATGCATAACACTTCGCAATGAATATTATATCTTAACATGAAACATAGATATGGGATGCGATATCGCGTTTTATGAAGCATTAGAACTCTATCGCTACGATACCTAGACAACTCCAGACACTATTTCCTAGCAAGGAAGTGTCGCATTTACATTCATTTGAAGTGTAGACGAGGAATACATAACACTTCGCAAATCATATTGTATCTTACCATGAAACATAGAAATGAGATGCGATATCAAGTTTTAAGAATCATAAGAACTCTATTGCTACGATACGTAGACATGTGCAAACGCTATTTCCTTGCAAGGAAGTGTCGCATTTACATTCATTTGAAGTGTAGAAGAGGAATACATGACACTTCGCAAATCATATTATATCTTACCATGAAAGATAGAAATGAGACGCGATATCGCGTTTTAAGAAGCATTAGAAAGCTAATGCTGCGATACGTAGACATCTGCAAACGCTATTTCCTTGCAAGGAAGTGTCGCATTCACATTCATTTGAAGTGTAGACGAGGAATACATAACACTTCGCAAATCATATTATATCCTACCATGAAACATAGAAATGAGACTCGATATCGCGTTTTAAGAAGCATTAGAACTCTATCGCTACGATACCTAGACATCTCCAGACACTATTTCCTAGCAAGGAAGTGTCGCATTTACATTCATTTGAAGTGTAGACGAGGAATACATAACACTTCGCAAATCATATTATATCTTACCATGAAACATAGAAATGAGATGCGATATCAAGTTTTAAGAATCATAAGAACTCTATTGCTACGATACGTAGACATGTGCAAACGCTATTTCCTTGCAAGGAAGTGTCGCATTTACATTCATTTGAAGTGTAGAAGAGGAATACATGACACTTCGCAAATCATATTACATCTTACCATGAAAGATAGAAATGAGACGCGATATCGCGTTTTAAGAAGCATTAGAAAGCTAATGCTGCGATACGTAGACATCTGCAAACGCTATTTCCTTGCAAGGAAGTGTCGCATTCACATTCATTTGAAGTGTAGACGAGGAATACATAACACTTCGCAAATCATATTATATCCTACCATGAAACATAGAAATGAGACTCGATATCGCGTTTTAAGAAGCATTAGAACTCTATCGCTACGATACCTAGACATCTCCAGACACTATTTCCTAGCAAGGAAGTGTCGCATTTACATTCATTTGAAGTGTAGACGAGGAATACATAACACTTCGCAAATCATATTATATCCTACCATAAAACATAGAAGTGAGATGCGATATCGCGTTTTAAGAATCATAAGAACTCTATTGCTACGATACGTAGACATCTGCAAGCGCTATTTCCTAGCGAGGAAGTGTCGCATTTACACTCATTTGAATCGTATACGAGGAATGCATAACACTTCGCAATGAATATTATATCTTATCATGAAACATAGATATGAGATGCAATATCTCGTTTTAAGAAGCATTTGAACTCTATTGCTACGATACCTAGACATCTGCAAACACTATTTCCTTGCAAGGAAGTGTCGCATTTACATTCATTTGAATCGCAGACGAGGAATGCATAACACTTCGCAATGAATATTATATCTTACCATGAAACATAGAAATGAGATCCGATATCGAGTTTTAAGAAGCATTAGAAATCTATTGCTACGATACGTAGACATCTGCAAACGCTATTTCCTTGCAAGGAAGTGTCGCATTTACATTCATTTGAAGTGTAGACGAGGAATACATGACACTTCGCAAATCATATTATATCTTTCCATGAAACATAGAAATGAGCTGCGATATCGCGTTTTGTGAAGCATTAGAACTCTATCGCTGCGATACCTAGACATCTCCAGACACTATTTCCTAGCAAGGAAGTGTCGCATTTACATTCATTTGAAGTGTAGACGAGGAATACATGACACTTCGCAAATCATATTATATTATACCATGAAACATAGAAATGAGATGCGATACCGCGTTTTAAGAAGCATTAGAAATCTATTGCTACGATACCTAGACATCTGCAGACGCTATTTCCTAGCAAGAAAGTGTCGCATTTACATTCATTTGAAGAGTAGACGAGGAATACATGACACGTCGCAAATCAGATTATATCTTACCATGAAACATAGAAATGAAATGCGATATCGCGTTTTAAGGAGCATTAGAACTCTATTGCTACGATAGGTAGACATCTGCAAACGCTATTTCCTTGCAAGGAAGTGTCGCATTTACACTCATTTGAATCGTATACGAGGAATGCATAACACTTCGCAATGAATATTATATCTTATCATGAAACATAGATATGAGATGCAATATCTCGTTTTAAGAAGCATTTGAACTCTATTGCTACGATACCTAGACATCTGCAGACGCTGTTTCCTAGCAAGGAAGTGTCGCATTTACATTCATTTGAAGTGTAGACGAGGAATAAATGACACTTCGCAAATCATATTATATCATACCATGAAACATAGAAATGAGATGCGATACCGCGTTTTAAGAAGCATTAGAAATCTATTGCTACGATACCTAGACATCTGCAGACGCTATTTCCTAGCAAGGAAGTGTCGCATTTACATTCATTTGAAGAGTAGACGAGGAATACATGACACGTCGCAAATCATATTATATCTTACCATGAAACATAGAAATGAGATTCGATATCGCTTTTAAAGAAGCATTAGAACTCTATTGCAACGATACGCAGACATCTGCAAACGCTATTTCCATGCAAGGAAGTGTCGCATTTACATTCATTTGAAGTGTAGACGAGGAATACATAACACTTCGCAAATCATATTATATCTTACCATGAAACATAGAAATGAGATGCGATATCAAGTTTTAAGAATCATAAGAACTCTATTGCTACGATACGTAGACATCTGCAAACGCTATTTCCTTGCAAGGAAGTGTCGCATTTACATTCATTTGAAGTGTAGAAGAGGAATACATGACACTTCGCAAATCATATTATATCTTACCATGAAAAATAGAGATGAGACGCGATATCGCGTTTTAAGAAGCATTAGAAAGCTAATGCTACGATACGTAGACATGTGCAAACGCTATTTCCTAGCGAGGAAGTATCGCATTCACATTCATTTGAAGTGTAGACGAGGAATACATAACACTTCGCAAATCATGTTATATCTTACCATGAAACATAGAAATGAGATGCGATATCGCGTTTTAAGAATCATATGAACTCTATTGCTACGATACGTAGACATCTGCAAACGCTGTTTCCTTGCAAGGAAGTGTCACATTTACATTCATTTGAAGTGTAGAAGAGGAATACATGACACTTCGCAAATCATATTATATCTTACCATGAAAGATAGAAATGAGACGCGATATCGCGTTTTAAGAAGCATTAGAAAGCTAATGCTACGATACGTAGACATCTGCAAACGCTATTTCCTAGCGAGGAAGTATCGCATTCACATTCATTTGAAGTGTAGAAGAGGAATACATGACACTTCGCAAATCATATTATATCTTACCATGAAAGATAGAAATGAGACGCGATATCGCGTTTTAAGAAGCATTAGAAAGCTAATGCTACGATACGTAGACATCTGCAAACGCTATTTCCTAGCAAGGAAGTGTCGCATTTACATTCATTTGAAGTGTAGACGAGGAATACATAACACTTCGCAAATCATATTATATCCTACCATAAATCATAGAAGTGAGATGCGATATCGCGTTTTAAGAATCATATGAACTCTATTGCTACGATACGTAGACATCTGCAAACGCTGTTTCCTTGCAAGGAAGTGTCACATTTACATTCATTTGAATCGTAGACGAGGAATGCATAACACTTCGCAATGAATATTATATCTTATCATGAAACATAGATATCAGATGCAATATCTCGTTTTAAGAAGCATTTCAACTCTATTGCTTCGGTACGTAGACATCTGCAAACGCTATTTCCTTGCAAGGAAGTGTCGCATTTACATTCATTTGAATCGTAGACGAGGAATGCATAACACTTCGCAATGAATATTATATCTTACCATGAAACATAGAAATGAGATCCGATATCGAGTTTTAAGAAGCATTAGAAATCTATTGCTACGATACGTAGACATCTGCAAACGCCATTTCCTTGCAAGGAAGTGTCGCATTTACATTCATTTGAAGTGTAGACGAGGAATACATAACACTTCGCAAATCATATTATATCCTACCATAAAACATAGAAGTGAGATGCGATATCGCGTTTTAAGAATCATAAGAACTCTATTGCTATGATACGTAGGCATCTGCAAGCGCTACTTCCTAGCGAGGAAGTGTCGCATTTACACTCATTTGAATCGTATACGAGGAATGCATAACACTTCGCAATGAATATTATATCTTATCATGAAACATAGATATGAGATGCGATATCGCGTTTTATGAAGCATTAGAACTCTATCGCTACGATACCTAGACATCTCCAGACACTATTTCCTAGCAAGGAAGTGTCGCATTTACATTCATTTGAAGTGTAGACGAGGAATACATAACACTTCGCAAATCATATTATATCTTACCATGAAACATAGAAATGAGATGCGATATCAAGTTTTATGAATCATAAGAACTCTATTGCTTCGGTACGTAGACATCTGCAAACGCTATTTCCTTGCAAGGAAGTGTCGCATTCACATTCATTTGAAGTGTAGACGAGGAATACATAACACTTCGCAAATCATATTATATCCTACCATGAAACATAGAAATGAGATGCGATATCGCATTTTAAGAAGCATTAGAAAGCTAATGCTACGATACGTAGACATCTGCAAACGCTATTTCCTAGCGAGGAAGTATCGCATTCACATTCATTTGAAGTGTAGACGAGGAATACATAACACTTCGCAAATCATGTTATATCTTACCATGAAACATAGAAATGAGATGCGATATCGCGTTTTAAGAATCATATGAACTCTATTGCTACGATACGTAGACATCTGGAAACGCTGTTTCCTTGCAAGGAAGTGTCACATTTACATTCATTTGAATCGTAGACGAGGAATGCATAACACTTCGCAATGAATATTATATCTTATCATGAAACATAGATATCAGATGCAATATCTCGTTTTAAGAAGCATTTCAACTCTATTGCTTCGGTACGTAGACATCTGCAAACGCTATTTCCTTGCAAGGAAGTGTCGCATTTACATTCATTTGAATCGTAGACGAGGAATGCATAACACTTCGCAATGAATATTATATCTTACCATGAAACATAGAAATGAGATCCGATATCGAGTTTTAAGAAGCATTAGAAATCTATTGCTACGATACGTAGACATCTGCAAACGCCATTTCCTTGCAAGGAAGTGTCGCATTTACATTCATTTGAAGTGTAGACGAGGAATACATAACACTTCGCAAATCATATTATATCCTACCATAAAACATAGAAGTGAGATGCGATATCGCGTTTTAAGAATCATAAGAACTCTATTGCTATGATACGTAGGCATCTGCAAGCGCTACTTCCTAGCGAGGAAGTGTCGCATTTACACTCATTTGAATCGTATACGAGGAATGCATAACACTTCGCAATGAATATTATATCTTATCATGAAACATAGATATGAGATGCGATATCGCGTTTTATGAAGCATTAGAACTCTATCGCTACGATACCTAGACATCTCCAGACACTATTTCCTAGCAAGGAAGTGTCGCATTTACATTCATTTGAAGTGTAGACGAGGAATACATAACACTTCGCAAATCATATTATATCTTACCATGAAACATAGAAATGAGATGCGATATCAAGTTTTAAGAATCATAAGAACTCTATTGCTTCGGTATGTAGACATCTGCAAACGCTATTTCCTTGCAAGGAAGTGTCGCATTCACATTCATTTGAAGTGTAGACGAGGAATACATAACACTTCGCAAATCATATTATATCCTACCATGAAACATAGAAATGAGATGCGATATCGCATTTTAAGAAGCATTAGAAAGCTAATGCTACGATTCGTAGACATCTGCAAACGCTATTTCCTAGCGAGGAAGTATCGCATTCACATTCATTTGAAGTGTAGACGAGGAATACATAACACTTCGCAAATCATGTTATATCTTACCATGAAACATAGAAATGAGATGCGATATCGCGTTTTAAGAATCATATGAACTCTATTGCTACGATACGTAGACATCTGCAAACGCTGTTTCCTTGCAAGGAAGTGTCACATTTACATTCATTTGAATCGTATACGAGGAATGCATAACACTTCGCAATGAATATTATATCTTATCATGAAACATAGATATGAGATGCAATATCTCGTTTTAAGAAGCATTTGAACTCTATTGCTACGGTACGTAGACATCTGCAATCGCTATTTCCTTGCAAGGAAGTGTCGCATTCACATTCATTTGAATTGTAGACGAGGAATGCAGTACACTTCGCAATGAATATTATATCCTACCATAAAACATAGAAGTGAGATGCGATATCGCGTTTTAAGAATCATAAGAACTCTATTGCTATGATACGTAGGCATCTGCAAGCGCTACTTCCTTGCAAGGAAGTGTCGCATTTACATTAATTTGAAGTGTAGAAGAGGAATACATGACACTTCGCAAATCATATTATATCTTACCATGAAAGATAGAAATGAGACGCGATATCGCGTTTTAAGAAGCATTAGAAAGCTAATGCTACGATACGTAGACATCTGCAAACGCTATTTCCTTGCAAGGAAGTGTCGCATTCACATTCATTTGAAGTGTAGACGAGGAATACATAACACTTCGCAAATCATATTATATCCTACCATGAAACATAGAAATGAGACTCGATATCTCGTTTTAAGAAGTATTTGAACTCTATTGCTACGATACCTAGACATCTGCAAACACTATTTCCTTGCAAGGAAGTGTCGCATTTACATTCATTTGAATCGTAGACGAGGAATGCATAACACTTCGCAATGAATATTATATCTTACCATGAAACATAGAAATGAGATCCGATATCGAGTTTTAAGAAGCATTAGAAATCTATTGCTACGATACGTAGACATCTGCAAACGCTATTTCCTTGCAAGGAAGTGTCGCATTTACATTCATTTGAAGTGTAGACGAGGAATACATGACACTTCGCAAATCATATTATATCTTTCCATGAAACATAGAAATGAGATGCGATATCGCGTTTTATGAAGCATTAGAACTCTATCGCTACGATACCTAGACATCTCCAGACATTATTTCCTAGCAAGGAAGTGTCGCATTTACATTCATTTGAAGTGTATACGAGGAATACATGACACTTCGCAAATCATATTATATTATACCATGAAACATAGAAATGAGATGCGATACCGCGTTTTAAGAAGCATTAGAAATCTATTGCTACGATACCTAGACATCTGCAGACGCTATTTCCTAGCAAGAAAGTGTCGCATTTACACTCATTTGAATCGTATACGAGGAATGCATAACACTTCGCAATGAATATTATATCTTATCATGAAACATAGATATGAGATGCAATATCTCGTTTTAAGAAGCATTTGAACTCTATTGCTACGATACCTAGACATCTGCAGACGCTGTTTCCTAGCAAGGAAGTGTCGCATTTACATTCATTTGAAGTGTAGACGAGGAATAAATGACACTTCGCAAATCATATTATATCATACCATGAAACATAGAAATGAGATGCGATACCGCGTTTTAAGAAGCATTAGAAATCTATTGCTACGATACCTAGACATCTGCAGACGCTATTTCCTAGCAAGGAAGTGTCGCATTTACATTCATTTGAAGAGTAGACGAGGAATATATGACACGTCGCAAATCATATTATATCTTACCATGAAACATAGAAATGAGATTCGATATCGCTTTTAAAGAAGCATTAGAACTCTATTGCAACGATACGCAGACATCTGCAAACGCTATTTCCATGCAAGGAAGTGTCGCATTTACATTCATTTGAAGTGTAGACGAGGAATACATGACACTTCGCGAATCATATTATATCTTATCATGAAACATAGATATGCGATGCAATATCCCGTTTTAAGAATCATATGAACTCTATCGCTACGATACGTAGACATCTGCAATCGCTATTTCCTTGCAAGGAAGTGTCGCATTTACATTCATTTGAATCGTAGACGAGGAATGCATAACACTTCGCAATGAATATTATATCTTATCATGAAACATAGATATCAGATGCAATATCTCGTTTTAAGAAGCATTTCAACTCTATTGCTTCGGTACGTAGACATCTGCAAACGCTATTTCCTTGCAAGGAAGTGTCGCATTTACATTCATTTGAAGTGTAGACGAGGAATACATAACACTTCGCAAATCATATTATATCTTACCATGAAACATAGAAATGAGATGCGATATCAAGTTTTAAGAATCATAAGAACTCTATTGCTACGATACGTAGACATCTGCAAACGCTATTTCCTTGCAAGGAAGTGTCGCATTTACATTAATTTGAAGTGTAGAAGAGGAATACATGACACTTCGCAAATCATATTATATCTTACCATGAAAGATAGAAATGAGACGCGATACCGCGTTTTAAGAAGCATTAGAAAACTAATGCTACGATACGTAGACATCTGCAAACGCTATTTCCTAGCGAGGAAGTATCGCATTCACATTCATTTGAAGTGTAGACGAGGAATACATAACACTTCGCAAATCATGTTATATCTTACCATGAAACGTAGAAATGAGATGCGATATCGCGTTTTAAGAATCATATGAACTCTACTGCTACGATACGTCGACATCTGCAAACGCTGTTTCCTTGCAAGGAAGTGTCTCTTTTACATTCATTTGAAGTGTAGAAGAGGAATACATGACACTTCGCAAATCATATTATATCTTACCATGAAAGATAGAAATGAGACTCGATATCGCGTTTTAAGAAGCATTAGAACTCTATTGCTACGATACTTAGACATCTCCAGACACTATTTCCTAGCAAGGAAGTGTCGCATTTACATTCATTTGAAGTGTAGACGAGGAATACATAACACTTCGCAAATCATATTATATCCTACCATAAAACATAGAAGTGAGATGCGATATCGCGTTTTAAGAATCATAAGAACTCTATTGCTACGATACGTAGACATGTGCAAACGCTATTTCCTTGCAAGGAAGTGTCGCATTTACATTCATTTGAAGTGTAGACGAGGAATACATGACACTTCGCAAATCATATTATATTATACCATGAAACACAGAAATGAGATGCGATACCGCGTTTTAAGAAGCATTAGAAATCTATTGCTACGATACCTAGACATCTGCAGACGCTATTTCCTAGCAAGAAAGTGTCGCATTTACATTCATTTGAAGAGTAGACGAGGAATGCATAACACTTCGCAATGAATATTATATCTTATCATGAAACATAGATATCAGATGCAATATCTCGTTTTAAGAAGCATTTCAACTCTATTGCTTCGGTACGTAGACATCTGCAAACGCTATTTCCTTGCAAGGAAGTGTCGCATTCACATTCATTTGAAGTGTAGACGAGGAATACATAACACTTCGCAAATCATATTATATCCTACCATGAAACATAGAAATGAGACGCGATATCGCGTTTTAAGAAGCATTAGAACTCTATCGCTACGATACCTAGACATCTCCAGACACTATTTCCTAGCAAGGAAGTGTCGCATTTACATTCATTTGAAGTGTAGACGAGGAATACATAACACTTCGCAAATCATATTATATCTTACCATGAAACATAGAAATGAGATGCGATATCAAGTTTTAAGAATCATAAGAACTGTATTGCTACGATACGTAGACATCTGCAAACGCTATTTCCTTGCAAGGAAGTGTCGCATTTACACTCATTTGAATCGTATACGAGGAATGCATAACACTTCGCAATGAATATTATATCTTACCATGAAAGATAGAGATGAGACGCGATATCGCGTTTTAAGAAGCATTAGAAAGCTAATGCTACGATACGTAGACATGTGCAAACGCTATTTCCTAGCGAGGAAGTATCGCATTTACATTAATTTCAATCGTATACGAGGAATGCATAACACTTCGCAATGAATATTATATCTTACCATGAAACATAGAAATGAGATGCGATATCGCGTTTTATGAAGCATTAGAACTCTATTGCTACGATACCTAGACATCTGCAAACGCTATTTCCTTGCAAGGAAGTGTCGCATTTACATTCATTTGAATCGTAGACGAGGAATACATGACACTTCGCAAATCATATTATATCTTACCATGAAAGATAGAAATGAGACGCGATATCGCGTTTTAAGAAGCATTAGAAAGCTAATGCTACGATACGTAGACATCTGCAAACGCTATTTCCTAGCGAGGAAGTATCGCATTCACATTCATTTGAAGTGTAGACGAGGAATACATAACACTTCGCAAATCATGTTATATCTTACCATGAAACATAGAAATGAGATGCGATATCGCGTTTTAAGAATCATATGAACTCTATTGCTACGATACGTAGACATCTGCAAGCGCTATTTCCTAGCGAGGAAGTGTCGCATTTACACTCATTTGAATCGTATACGAGGAATGCATAACACTTCGCAATGAATATTACATCTTATCATGAAACATAGATATGAGATGCGATATCGCGTTTTATGTAGCATTAGAACTCTATCGCTACGATACCTAGACATCTCCAGACACTATTTCCTAGCAAGGAAGTGTCGCATTTACATTCATTTGAAGTGTAGACGAGGAATACATAACACTTCGCAAATCATATTATATCTTACCATGAAACATAGAAATGAGATGCGATATCAAGTTTTAAGAATCATAAGAACACTATTGCTACGATACGTAGACATCTGCAATCGCTATTTCCTTGCAAGGAAGTGTCGCATTTACATTCATTTGAAGTGTAGACGAGGAATACATAACACTTCGCAAATCATATTATATCTTACCATGAAACATGGAAATGAGATGCGATATCGCGTTTTAAGAAGCATTAGAACTCTACTGCTACGATAGGTAGACATCTGCAAACGCTGTTTCCTTGCAAGGAAGAGTCACATTTACATTCATTTGAAGTGTAGAAGAGGAATACATGACACTTCGCAAATCATATTATATCTTACCATGAAAGATAGAAATGAGACGCGACATCGCGTTTTAAGAAGCATTAGAAAGCTAATGCTACGATACGTAGACATCTGCAATCGCTATTTCCTTGCAAGGAAGTGTCGCATTTACCTTCATTTGAATCGCAGACGAGGAATGCATAACACTTCGCAATGAATATTATATCTTACCATGAAACATAGAAATGTGATGCGATATCGCGTTTTATGTAGCATTAGAACTCTATCGCTACGATACCTAGACATCTCCAGACACTATTTCCTAGCAAGGAAGTGTCGCATTTACATTCATTTGAAGTGTAGACGAGGAATACATAACACTTCGCAAATCATATTATATCTTACCATGAAACATAGAAATGAGATGCGATATCAAGTTTTAAGAATCATAAGAACTGTATTGCTACGATACGTAGACATCTGCAAACGCTATTTCCTTGCAAGGAAGTGTCGCATTTACATTCATTTGAAGTGTAGAAGAGGAATACATGACACTTCGCAAATCATATTATATCTTACCATGAAAGATAGAGATGAGACGCGATATCGCGTTTTAAGAAGCATTAGAAAGCTAATGCTACGATACGTAGACATGTGCAAACGCTATTTCCTAGCGAGGAAGTATCGCATTCACATTCATTTGAAGTGTAGACGAGGAATACATGACACTTTGCAAATCATATTATATCTTACCATGAAACAAAGAAATGAGATGCGATATCGCGTTTTAAGAATCATTAGAAATCTATTGCTACGATACGTAGACATCAGCAGACGCTATTTCATTGGAAGGAAGTGTCGCATTTACATTCATTTGAATCGTATACGAGGAATGCATAACACTTCGCAATGAATATTATATCTTATCATGAAACATAGATATGAGATGCAATATCTCGTTTTAAGAAGCATTTGAACTCTATTGCTACGATACGTAGACATCTGCAAACGCTATTTCCTAGCGAGGAAGTGTCGCACTTACATTCATTTGAAGTGTAGACGAGGAATACATAACACTTCGCAAATCATATTATATCTTACCATGAAACATAGAAATGAGATGCGATATCGCGTTTTAAGAATCATAAGAACTCTACTGCTACGATACGTAAACAACTGCAAACGCTATTTCCTTGCAAGGAAGTGTCGCATTTACATTCATTTGAATCGTATACGAGGAATGCATAACACTTCGCAATGAATATTATATCTTATCATGAAACATAGATATGAGATGCAGTATCTCGTTTTAAGAAGCATCTGAACTCTATTGCTACGATACCTAGACATCTGCAGACGCTGTTTCCTAGCAAGGAAGTGTCGCATTTACATTCATTTGAAGTGTAGACGAGGAATACATGACACTTCGCAAATCATATTATATCTTGCCATGAAACATAGAAATGAGATGCGATATCGCGTTTTAAGAAGCATTAGAAATCCACTGCTACGATTCGTAGACATCTGCAAACGCTATTTCCTTGCAAGGAAGTGTCGCATTTACACTCATTTGAATCGTATACGAGGAATGCATAACACTTCGCAATGAATATTATATCTTATCATGAAACATAGATATGAGATGCAATATCTCGTTTTAAGGAGCATTTGAACTCTATTGCTACGATACCTAGACATCTGCAGACGCTATTTCCTGGCAAGGAAGTGTCGCATTTACATTAATTTCAATCGTATACGAGGAATGCATAACACTTCGCAATGAATATTATATCTTACCATGAAACATAGAAATGTGATGCGATATCGCGTTTTATGAAGCATTTGAACTCTATTGCTACGATACCTAGACATCTGGAGCCGCTATTTCCTAGCAAGGAAGTGTCGCATTTACATTCATTTGAAGTGTAGACGAGGAATACATAGCACTTCGCAAATCATATTATATCTTACCATGAAACATAGAAATGAGATGCGATATCGCGTTTTAGGAAGCATTAGAACTCCATTGCTACGATACCTAATCATCTGCAAACGCTATTTCCTTTGAAGGAAGTGTCGCATTTTCATTCATTTGAATCGTGGACGAGGAATGCATAACACTTCGCAATGAATATTATATCTTATCATGAATCATAGATATGAGATGCGATATCGCGCTTTAAGAAGTATTAGAACTCTACTGCTACGATAGGTAGACATCTGCAAACGCTGTTTCCTTGCAAGGAAGTGTCACATTTACATTCATTTGTAGTGTAGAAGAGGAATACATGACACTTCGCAAATCATATTATATCTTACCATGAAAGATAGAAATGAGAAGCGATATCGCGTTTTAAGAATGTCACGTCCTGGCGAACAAATTAGTCGTATCCCAGGAGGCTGAATGGCACAAGCCTTTTAGTCGCGAATTCGGTCCGGTATAAAACGCGTATGACCGGGTCCGTCGATTCTGGCAAGACGCGGGCACCGTAAACAATCGCGAACGCGTGTAAGGGGGGATTTTACTTACCTTTCGCTGATTTCCCTCTTCGACTTTCAGATGTGGCGATCGTCGAAGGTCGTTCTCGGGGGAGGAGTCGGCGTACGGCTGGCTGGAATCGGCGTTGTGACGGTGGAAGCTGCGATGAATGTCGCCGTCCGTCGATGAACGAAGAATTCTGGCGTTTTACCAACGTATTCCGCACGAGATAATGGATTAAATTCTTCCTCCCGGCGCGAAGAGTTCGTTTATAAACACTCAAGTTGTTACGAACTTGGAAGAATTTGTATTAAAATAAAATTGAATTTAGAAATTGAGATGGAATGAACTAGAACTTGATGTGGTAGAAAAATAATAAATAGTATTCTAAATCAAAGAGTACAAGAACAATTATTTCTAAGTATTAAGACTAGGTTAACTATGAATTAGGAATTAGAACAAAGACTTTAGAACTAGGAACCTCATCGAGGCTGCGCGACGGCCCTAAGGCGCGACGTGGAAGAGACTTGGAATTAGAAGTGCCCGAAGGCGAAATAGAACTGTACCGTACTGACGGTACTGACTGACTGTGTCTGACTGTCCGTCATGACTGTCTGTAATTGACTGTAGAGACTAACTGTCTCTGATTGACTGTGGAGACTAACTGTGTCTCCCAAGATGCGTCTGCGACCTCCCTGACTCTCGGAGCGCTTCGGTCGCGTGCGAACGTAGGTGGGAGTATGTGGACGCCGGATTGGGGTCTCGGCGTTGCGTGGTGGGGCTAGCGGCGCGTGCCGCTGAGGCGGTCGCGATTTCGCGCGTCGCGGCTTATTTAATTAGCGCAACGTATGAATATAGAGGTACACGTATGAAATTAGAAATTACGCCTTAAATGTAAAATGTGTGTTGTTTGTGTCGTTATAAAGTTGTGTCGTGTAAATTCTATGAGCTAGGAATACAGAGCTTAGAATGTAAGAGTATATATATAATGTTAATTAATAATCTTGGAAATAGTATTTTCGGCATGGCAGATCTGGGATGGTGAAATCGTAGAGTCCTTTGTACGGTGAGGGTTCCCGTCGTCGGATCTCGTAGAGGTTGATTCTCCTGGCACGTCCCTGGAGTGAGCGAGAGGGCGAGTTTCCCTGCAGGTAAGAGTGAGACGGTGGGTGACTCGTTGAGTGGGAGCGAGACAGCGCACATGGTCCTTGGTGCGAGCGAGATGGCGCACGAGCTCCTCGGTGCGAGTGGGACAGAGTGTGTTGCCCTTGGAGCGAGAGAGGTGGCGAACACCTCTGCGGGTGCGAGTGAGACGGAGGGTAGGTCCCTTGGAGTGAGAGAGACGGCGAGCACCTCTGCGGGTGCGAGTGAGACGGAGGGTAGGTCCCTTGGAGTGAGAGAAACGGCGAGCACCTCTGCGGGTGCGAGCGAGTCGATGGTCGTAGCCCTTGGCCTGAGTGAGACGGCGAGTTGCGCCTGGGTGTTGCCTGTGGTGCAGGCGCGTGAGGGTGGTTGCTGTGGTGCGTTGAGAGGGTGGCAGGCGGCACGCCTGACGTCACAAGAAGCATTAGAAAGGTAATGCTACGATACGTAGACATCTGCAAACGCTATTTCTTTGCTAGGAAGTGTCGCATTTACATTCATTTGAAGTGTTGACGAGGAATACATAACACTTCGCAAATCATATTATATCTTACCATGAAACATGGAAATGAGATGCGATATCGCGTTTTAAGAAGCATTAGAACTCTACTGCTACGATAGGTAGACATCTGCAAACGCTGTTTCCTTGCAAGGAAGAGTCACATTTACATTCATATGAAGTGTAGACGAGGAATACATAACACTTCGCAAATAATATTATATCTTACCATGAAACATAGAAATGAGATTCGATATCGCGTTTATGAAGCATTAGAACTCTATTGCTACGATACGTAGACATCTGCAAACGCTATTTCCTTGCTAGGAAGTGTCGCATTTTCATTCATTTGAAGTGTAGACGAGGAATACATAACACTTCGCAAATCATGTTATATCTTACCATGAAACATAGAAATGAGATGCGATATCGCGTTTTAAGAATCATATGAACTCTATTGCTACGATACGTAGACATCTGCAATCGCTATTTCCTTGCAAGGAAGTGTCGCATTTACTTTCATTTGAATCGCAGACGAGGAATGCATAACACTTCGCAATGAATATTATATCTTATCATGAAACATAGAAATGAGATGCAATATCTCGTTTTAAGAAGCATTTGAACTCAATTGCTTCGGTACGTAGACATCTGCAAACGCTATTTCCTTGCTAGGAAGTGTCGCATTTTCATTCATTTGAAGTGTAGACGAGGAATACATAACACTTCGCAAATCATGTTATATCTTACCATGAAACATAGAAATGAGATGCGATATCGCGTTTTAAGAATCATATGAACTCTATTGCTACGATACGTAGACATCTGCAATCGCTATTTCCTTGCAAGGAAGTGTCGCATTTACTTTCATTTGAATCGCAGACGAGGAATGCATAACACTTCGCAATGAATATTATATCTTATCATGAAACATAGAAATGAGATGCAATATCTCGTTTTAAGAAGCATTTGAACTCAATTGCTTCGGTACGTAGACATCTGCAAACGCTATTTCCTTGCAAGGAAGTATCGCACTCACATTTATTTGAAGTCAGACGAGGAATACATAACACTTCGCAAGTCATATTACATCTTACCATGAAACATAGAAATGAGATGCGATATCGCGTTTTAAGAAGCATTAGAACTCTACTGCTACGATAGGTAGACATATGCAAACGCTATTTCCTTGCAAGGAAGTGTCGCATTTACATTCACTTGAAGTGTAGACGAGGAACACATCACACTTCGCGAATCATATTATATCTTACCATGAAACATAGAAATGAGATGCGATATTGTGCTTTGAGAAGCATTAGAACTCTATTGCTACGATACCTAGACATCTGCAAACGCTATTTCCTTGCAAGGAAGTGTCGCATTTACATTCACTTGAATCGTAGACGAGGAATGCATAACACTTCGCAATGAATATTAAATCTTACCATGAAACATAGAAATGAAATGCGATATCGCGTTTTAAGAATCATATGAACTCTATTGCTACGATACGTAGACATCTGCAATCGCTATTTCCTTGCAAGGAAGTGTCGCATTTACTTTCATTTGAATCGCAGACGAGGAATGCATAACACTTCGCAATGAATATTATATCTTATCATGAAACATAGAAATGAGATGCAATATCTCGTTTTAAGAAGCATTTGAACTCAATTGCTTCGGTACGTAGACATCTGCAAACGCTATTTCCTTGCAAGGAAGTGTCGCATTTACATTCATTTGAAGTGTAGACGAGGAATACATCACACTTCGCGAATCATATTATATCTTACCATGAAACATAGAAATGAGATGCGATATTGTGCTTTGAGAAGCATTAGAACTCTATCGCTACGATACCTAGACATCTGCAGACGCTATTTCCTTTCAAGGAAGTGCCGCATTTACATTCATATGAAGTGTAGACGAGGAATACATAACACTTCGCAAATAATATTATATCTTACCATGAAACATAGAAATGAGATTCGATATCGCGTTTTAAGAATCATATGAACTCTATTGCTACGATACCTAGACATCTGCAAACGCTCTTTCCTTGCAAGGAAGTGTCGCATTAACATTCATATGAAGTGTAGACGAGGAATACATAACACTTCGCAAATAATATTATATCTTACCATGAAACATAGAAATGAGATTCGATATCGCGTTTTAAGAATCATAAGAACTCCATTGCTACGATACGTAGACAGCTGCAAACGCTCTTTCCTTGCAAGGAAGTGTCGCATTAACATTCATATGAAGTGTAGACGAGGAATACATAACACTTCGCAAATAATATTATATCTTACCATGAAACATAGAAATGAGATTCGATATCGCGTTTTAAGAAGCATTAGAACTCTATTGCTACGATACGTAGACATCTGCAAATGCTATTTCCTTGCTAGGAAGGGTCGCATTTTCATTCATTTGAAGTGTAGACGAGGAATACATAACACTTCGCAAATCATGTTATATCTTACCATGAAACATAGAAATGAGATGAGATATCGCGTTTTAAGAATCATATGAACTCTATTGCTACGATACCTAGACATCTGCAAACGCTCTTTCCTTGCAAGGAAGTGTCGCATTAACATTCATATGAAGTGTAGACGAGGAATACATAACTCTTCGCAAATAATATTATATCTTACCATGAAACATACAAATGAGATGCGATATCGCGTTTTAGGAAGCATTAGAACTCTATTGCTGCGATACCTAGACATCTGCAAACGCTATTTCCTTGCAAGGAAGTGTCGCATTTACATTCATTTGAAGTGTAGACGAGGAATACATAACACTTTGCAAATCATATTATATCTTACGATGAAACATAGAAGTGAGATGCGATATCGCGTTTTAAGAATCATAAGAACTCCATTGCTACGATACGTAGACAGCTGCAAACGCTCTTTCCTTGCAAGGAAGTGTCGCATTAACATTCATATGAAGTGTAGACGAGGAATACATAACACTTCGCAAATAATATTATATCTTACCATGAAACATAGAAATGAGATTCGATATCGCGTTTTAAGAAGCATTAGAACTCTATTGCTACGATACGTAGACATCTGCAAATGCTATTTCCTTGCTAGGAAGTGTCGCATTTTCATTCATTTGAAGTGTAGACGAGGAATACATAACACTTCGCAAATCATGTTATATCTTACCATGAAACATAGAAATGAGATGAGATATCGCGTTTTAAGAATCATATGAACTCTATTGCTACGATACCTAGACATCTGCAAACGCTCTTTCCTTGCAAGGAAGTGTCGCATTAACATTCATATGAAGTGTAGACGAGGAATACATAACTCTTCGCAAATAATATTATATCTTACCATGAAACATACAAATGAGATGCGATATCGCGTTTTAGGAAGCATTAGAACTCTATTGCTACGATACCTAGACATCTGCAAACGCTATTTCCTTGCAAGGAAGTGTCGCATTTACATTCATTTGAAGTGTAGACGAGGAATACATAACACTTTGCAAATCATATTATATCTTACGATGAAACATAGAAGTGTGATGCGATATCGCGTTTTAAGAATCATAAGAACTCCATTGGTACGATACGTAGACAGCTGCAAACGCTCTTTCCTTGCAAGGAAGTGTCGCATTAACATTCATATGAAGTGTAGACGAGGAATACATAACACTTCGCAAATAATATTATATCTTACCATGAAACATAGAAATGAGATTCGATATCGCGTTTTAAGAAGCATTAGAACTCTATTGCTACGATACGTAGACATCTGCAAATGCTATTTCCTTGCTAGGAAGTGTCGCATTTTCATTCATTTGAAGTGTAGACGAGGAATACATAACACTTCGCAAATCATGTTATATCTTACCATGAAACATAGAAATGAGATGAGATATCGCGTTTTAAGAATCATATGAACTCTATTGCTACGATACCTAGACATCTGCAAACGCTCTTTCCTTGCAAGGAAGTGTCGCATTAACATTCATATGAAGTGTAGACGAGGAATACATAACTCTTCGCAAATAATATTATATCTTACCATGAAACATACAAATGAGATGCGATATCGCGTTTTAGGAAGCATTAGAACTCTATTGCTACGATACCTAGACATCTGCAAACGCTATTTCCTTGCAAGGAAGTGTCGCATTTACATTCATTTGAAGTGTAGACGAGGAATACATAACACTTTGCAAATCATATTATATCTTACGATGAAACATAGAAGTGTGATGCGATATCGCGTTTTAAGAATCATAAGAACTCCATTGGTACGATACGTAGACAGCTGCAAACGCTCTTTCCTTGCAAGGAAGTGTCGCATTAACATTCATATGAAGTGTAGACGAGGAATACATAACACTTCGCAAATAATATTATATCTTACCATGAAACATAGAAATGAGATTCGATATCGCGTTTTAAGAAGCATTAGAACTCTATTGCTACGATACGTAGACATCTGCAAACGCTATTTCCTTGCTAGGAAGTGTCGCATTTTCATTCATTTGAAGTGTAGACGAGGAATGCATAACACTTCGCAAATCATGTTATATCTTACCATGAAACATAGAAATGAGATGCGATATCGCGTTTTAAGAATCATATGAACTCTATTTCTACGATACGTAGACATCTGCAATCGCTATTTCCTTGCAAGGAAGTGTCGCATTTACTTTCATTTGAATCGTAGACGAGGAATACATAACACTTCGCAAATCATATTATATCTTACCATGAAACATAGAAATGAGATGCGATATCGCGTTTTAAGAAGCATTAGAACTCTATTGCTACGATACCTAGATATCTGCAAACGCTATTTCCTTGCAAGGAAGTGTCGCATTTACATTCATTTGAATCGTAGACGAGGAATGCATAACACTTCGCAATGGATATTAAATCTTACCATGAAACATAGAAATGAGATGCGATATCGCGTTTTAAGAATCATATGAACTCTATTGCTACGATACGTAGACATCTGCAAACGCTATTTCCTTGCAAGGACGTGTCGCATTTACGTTCATTTGAATCATAGACGAGGAATGCATAACACTTCGCAATGAATATTATATCTTACCATGAAACATAGAAATGAGATGCGTTATCGCGTTTTAAGAAGCATCAGAACTCTATGGCTACGATACGTAGACACCTGCAAACGCTATTTCCTTGCAAGGAAGTGTCGCATTTACATTCATTTGAAGTGTAGACGAGGAATACATCACACTTCGCGAATCATATTATATCTTACCATGAAACATAGAAATGAGATGCGATATTGTGTTTTGAGAAGCATTAGAACTCTATCGCTACGATACCTAGACATCTGCAGACGCTATTTCCTTTCAAGGAAGTGCCGCATTTACATTCATTTGAATCGTATACGAGGAATACATAACACTTCGCAAATCATATTATATCTTAAGATGTAACATACAAATGAGATGCGATATCGCGTTTTAGGAAGCATTAGAACTCTATTGCTACGATACGTAGAAATCTGCAAACGCTATTTCCTTGCTAGGAAGTGTCGCATTTTCATTCATTTGAAGTGTAGACGAGGAATACATAGCACTTCGCAAATCATGTTATATCTTACCATGAAACATAGAAATGAGATGCGATATCGCGTTTTAAGAATCATATGAACTCCATTGCTACGATACCTAGACATCTGCAAACGCCATTTCCTTGCAAGGAAGTGTCGGATTTACACTCATTTGAAGTGTAGACGAGGAATACATAACACTTTGCAAATCATATTATATCTTACGAAAAAACATAGAAATGAGATGCGATATCGCGTTTTAAGAATCATAAGAACTCTGTTGCTACGATACGTAGACATCTGCAAACGCTCTTTCCTTGCAAGGAAGTGTCGCATTAACATTCATATGAAGTGTAGACGAGGAATACATATCACTTCGCAAATAGTATTATATCGTACCATGAAACATAGAAATGAGATTCGATATCGCGTTTTAGGAAGCATTAGAACTCTATTGCTACGATACGTAGACATCTGCAAACGCTATTTCCTTGCTAGGAAGTGTCGCATTTTCATTCATTTGAAGTGTAGACGAGGAATACATAACACTTCGCAAATCATGTTATATCTTACCATGAAACATAGAAATGAGATGCGATATCGCGTTTTAAGAATCATATGAACTCTATTGCTACGATACGTAGACATCTGCAATCGCTATTTCCATGCAAGGAAGTGTCGCAATTACTTTCATTTGAATCGTAGGCGAGGAATACATAACACTTCGCAAATCATATTATATCTTACCATGAAACATAGAAATGAGATGCGATATCGCGTTTTAGGAAGCATTAGAACTCTATTGCTACGATACCTAGACATCTGCAAACGCTATTTCCTTGAAAGGACGTGTCGCATTTTCGTTCATTTGAAGTGTAGACGAGGAATACATAACACTTTGCAAATCATATTATATCTTACGATGAAACATAGAAGTGAGATGCGATATCGCGTTTTAAGAATCATAAGAACTCCATTGCTACGATACGTAGACAGCTGCAAACGCTCTTTCCTTGCAAGGAAGTGTCGCATTAACATTCATATGAAGTGTAGACGAGGAATACATAACACTTCGCAAATAATATTATATCTTACCATGAAACATAGAAATGAGATTCGATATCGCGTTTTAAGAAGCATTAGAACTCTATTGCTACGATACGTAGACATCTGCAAACGCTATTTCCTTGCTAGGAAGTGTCGCATTTTCATTCATTTGAAGTGTAGACGAGGAATGCATAACACTTCGCAAATCATGTTATATCTTACCATGAAACATAGAAATGAGATGCGATATCGCGTTTTAAGAAGCATTAGAACTCTATTGCTACGATACCTAGATATCTGCAAACGCTATTTCCTTGCAAGGAAGTGTCGCATTTACATTCATTTGAATCGTAGACGAGGAATGCATAACACTTCGCAATGGATATTAAATCTTACCATGAAACATAGAAATGAGATGCGATATCGCGTTTTAAGAATCATATGAACTCTATTGCTACGATACGTAGACATCTGCAAACGCTATTTCCTTGCAAGGACGTGTCGCATTTACGTTCATTTGAATCATAGACGAGGAATGCATAACACTTCGCAATGAATATTATATCTTACCATGAAACATAGAAATGAGATGCGTTATCGCGTTTTAAGAAGCATCAGAACTCTATGGCTACGATACGTAGACACCTGCAAACGCTATTTCCTTGCAAGGAAGTGTCGCATTTACATTCATTTGAAGTGTAGACGAGGAATACATCACACTTCGCGAATCATATTATATCTTACCATGAAACATAGAAATGAGATGCGATATTGTGTTTTGAGAAGCATTAGAACTCTATCGCTACGATACCTAGACATCTGCAGACGCTATTTCCTTTCAAGGAAGTGCCGCATTTACATTCATTTGAATCGTATACGAGGAATACATAACACTTCGCAAATCATATTATATCTTAAGATGTAACATACAAATGAGATGCGATATCGCGTTTTAGGAAGCATTAGAACTCTATTGCTACGATACGTAGAAATCTGCAAACGCTATTTCCTTGCTAGGAAGTGTCGCATTTTCATTCATTTGAAGTGTAGACGAGGAATACATAGCACTTCACAAATCATGTTATATCTTACCATGAAACATAGAAATGAGATGCGATATCGCGTTTTAAGAATCATATGAACTCCATTGCTACGATACCTAGACATCTGCAAACGCCATTTCCTTGCAAGGAAGTGTCGGATTTACACTCATTTGAAGTGTAGACGAGGAATACATAACACTTTGCAAATCATATTATATCTTACGAAAAAACATAGAAATGAGATGCGATATCGCGTTTTAAGAATCATAAGAACTCTGTTGCTACGATACGTAGACATCTGCAAACGCTCTTTCCTTGCAAGGAAGTGTCGCATTAACATTCATATGAAGTGTAGACGAGGAATACATAACACTTCGCAAATAATATTATATCTTACCATGAAACATAGAAATGAGATTCGATGTCGCGTTTTACGAAGCATTAGAACTCTATTGCTACGATACGTAGACATCTGCAAACGCTATTTCCTTGCAAGGAAGTGTCGCATTTACATTCATTTGAATCGTAGACGAGGAATGCATAACACTTCGCAGTGTATATTGTATCTTATCATGCAACATAGAAATGAGATGCGATATCGAGTTTTAAAAAGCGTTAGAACTCTATCGCTACGATACCTAGACATCTGCAGATACTATTTCCTAGCAAGGAAGTGTCTCATTTACATTCATTTGAATCGTAGACGAGGAATGCATAACACTTCGCAATGAATATTAAATCTTATCATGAAACATAGATATGAGATGCAATATCTCGTTTTAAGAAGCATTTGAACTCTATTGCTACGATACCTAGACATCTGCAAACGCTATTTCCTTGCAAGGAAGTGTCGCATTTACATTCATTTGAATCGTAGACGAGGAATACATAACACTTTGCAAATCATATTATATCTTACGATGAAACATAGAAGAGTGATGCGATATCGCGTTTTAAGAATCATAAGAACTCCATTGCTACGATACGTAGACAGCTGCAAACGCTCTTTCCTTGCAAGGAAGTATCGCATTAACATTCATATGAAGTGTAGACGAGGAATACATAACACTTCGCAAATAATATTATATCTTACCATGAAACATAGAAATGAGATTCGATATCGCGTTTTAAGAAGCATTAGAACTCTATTGCTACGATACGTAGACATCTGCAAACGCTATTTCCTTGCTAGCAAGTGTCGCATTTTCATTCATTTGAAGTGTAGACGAGGAATGCATAACACTTCGCAAATCATGTTATGTCTTACCATGAAACATAGAAATGAGATGCGATATCGCGTTTTATGAATCATATGAACTCTATTTCTACGATACGTAGACATCTGCAATCGCTATTTCCTTGCAAGGAAGTGTCGCATTTACTTTCATTTGAATCGTAGACGAGGAATACATAACACTTCGCAAATCATATTATATCTTACCATGAAACATAGAAATGAGATGCGATATCGTGTTTTAGGAAGCATTAGAACTCTATTGCTACGATACCTAGACATCTGCAAACGCTATTTCCTTGCAAGGACGTGTCGCATTTACGTTCATTTGAATCATAGACGAGGAATGCATAACACTTCGCAATGAATATTATACCTTATCATGAAACATAAATATGAGATGCAATATCTCGTTTTAAGAAGCATTTGAACTCTATTGCTTCGATACGTAGACATTTGCAAACGCTATTTCTTTGCAAGGAAGTGTCGCATTAACATTCATATGAAGTGTAGACGAGGAATACATAACACTTCGCAAATCATATTATATCTTACCATGAAACATACAAATGAGATGCGATATCGCGTTTTAGGAAGCATTAGAACTCTATTGCTACGATACCTAGACATCTGCAAACGCTATTTCCTTGCTAGGAAGTGTCGCATTTTCATTCATTTGAAGTGTAGACGAGGAATACATAACACTTCGCAAATCATGTTTTATCTTACCATGAAACATAGAAATGAGATGCAATATCTCGTTTTAAGAATCATAAGAACTCTATGGCTACGATACGTAGACACCTGCAAACGCTATTTCCTAGCGAGGAAGTGTCGCATTCACATTCATTTGAAGTGCAGATGAGGAATACATAACACTTCGCAAGTCATATTATATCTTACCATGAAACATAGAAATGAGATGCGATATCGCGTTTTAAGAAGCATTAGAACTCTACTGCTACGATAGGTAGACATATGGAAAACGCTATTTCCTTGCAAGGAAGTGTCGCATTTACATTCATTTGAAGTGTAGACGAGGAATACATAACACTTTGCAAATCATGTTATATCTTACCATGAAACATAGAAATGAGATGCGATATCGCGTTTTAAGAATCATATGAACTCTATTGCTACGATACGTAGACATCTGCAATCGCTATTTCCTTGCAAGGAAGTGTCGCATTTACTTTCATTTGAATCGTAGACGAGGAATACATAACACTTCGCAAATCATATTATATCTTACCATGAAACATAGAAATGAGATGCGATATCGCGTTTTAGGAAGCATTAGAACTCTATTGCTACGATACCTAGACATCTGCAAACGCTATTTCCCTGCATGGACGTGTCGCATTTACGTTCATTTGAATCATAGACGAGGAATGCATAACACTTCGCAATGTATATTGTATCTTATCATGAAACATAGATATGAGATGCAATATCTCGTTTTAAGAAGCATTTGAATTCTATTGCTACGATACCTAGACATATGCAGACGCTATTTCCTAGCAAGGAAGTGTCGCATTTACATTCATTTGAAGTGCAGACGAGGAATACATGACACTTCGCAAATCATATTATATCTTACCATGAAACATAGAAATGAAATGCAATATCTCGTTTTAAGAAGCATTTGAGCTCTACTGCTACGATACCTAGACATCTGCAGACGCTATTTCCTAGCATGGAAGTGTCGCATTTACATTCATTTGAAGTGTAGACGAGGAATATATGACACTTCGCAAATCATATTATATCTTACCATGAAACATAGAAATGAGATGCGATATCGCGTTTTAAGAAGCATTAGAACACTATTGCTACGATACCTAGACATCTGCAAACGCTATTTCCTTGCAAGGAAGTGTCGCATTTACATTCATTTGAATCGTAGACGAGGAATGCATAACACTTCGCAGTGTATATTGTATCTTATCATGAAACATAGATATGAGATGCAATATCTCGTTTTAAGAAGCATTTGAGCTCTATTGCTACGATACCTAGATATCTGCAGACGCTATTTCCTAGCAAGGAAGTGTCGCATTTACATTCATTTGAATCGTAGACGAGGAATGCATAACACTTCGCAATGAATATTAAATCTTATCATGAAACATAGATATGAGGTGCAATATCTCGTTTTAAGAAGCATTTGAACTCTATTGCTTCGATTCGTAGACATCTGCAAACGCTATTTCCATGCAAGGAAGTATCGCATTTACATTCTTCTGAAGAGAATACGAGGTATACATATCACTTTGCAAATCATATTATATCTTACGATGAAACATAGAAGAATGATGCGATATCGCGTTTTAAGAATCATAAGAACTCCATTGCTACGATACGTAGACAGCTGCAAACGCTCTTTCCTTGCAAGGAAGTATCGCATTAACATTCATATGAAGTGTAGACGAGGAATACATAACACTACGCAAATAATATTATATCTTACCATGAAACATAGAAATGAGATTCGATATCGCGTTTTAAGAAGCATTAGAACTCTATTGCTACGATACGTAGACATCTGCAAACGCTATTTCCTTGCTAGCAAGTGTCGCATTTTCATTCATTTGAAGTGTAGACGAGGAATGCATAACACTTCGCAAATCATGTTATGTCTTACCATGAAACATAGAAATGAGATGCGATATCGCGTTTTATGAATCATATGAACTCTATTTCTACGATACGTAGACATCTGCAATCGCTATTTCCTTGCAAGGAAGTGTCGCATTTACTTTCATTTGAATCGTAGACGAGGAATACATAACACTTCGCAAATAATATTATATCTTACCATGAAACATAGAAATGAGATGCGATATCGCGTTTTAGGAAGCATTAGAAATCTATTGCTACGATACCTAGACATCTGCAAACGTTATTTCCTTGCAAGGACGTGTCGCATTTACGTTCATTTGAATCTTAGACGAGGAATGCATAACACTTCGCAATGAATAATATATCTTATCATGAAACATAGATATGAGATGCAATATCTCGTTTTAAGAATCATAAGAACTCTATGGCTACGATACGTAGACACCTGCAAACGCTATTTCCTAGCGAGGAAGTGTCGCATTCACATTCATTTGAAGTGCAGATGAGGAATACATAACACTTCGCAAGTCATATTATATCTTACCATGAAACATAGAAATGAGATGCGATATCGCGTTTTAAGAAGCATTAGAACTCTACTGCTACGATAGGTAGACATATGCAAACGCTATTTCCTTGCAAGGAAGTGTCGCATTTACATTCATTTGAAGTGTAGACGAGGAATACATAACACTTCGCAAATCATATTATATCTTACCATGAAACATACAAATGAGATGCGATATCGCGTTTTAGGAAGCATTAGAACTCTATTGCTACGATACGTAGACATCTGCAAACGCTATTTCCTTGCTAGGAAGTGTCGCATTTTCATTCATTTGAAGTGTAGACGAGGAATACATGACACTTCGCAAATCATGTTTTATCTTACCATGAAACATAGAAATGAGATGCGATATCGCGTTTTAGGAATCATATGAACTCTATTGCTACGATACCTAGACATCTGCAAACGCTATTTCCTTGCAAGGAAGTGTCGCATTTACATTCATTTCAAGTGTAGACGAGGAATACATAACACTTTGCAAATCATGTTATATCTTACCATGAAACATAGAAATGAGATGCGATATCGCGTTTTAAGAATCATATGAACTCTATTGCTACGATACGTAGACATCTGCAATCGCTATTTCCTTGCAAGGAAGTGTCGCATTTACTTTCTTTTGAATCGTAGACGAGGAATACATAACACTTCGCAAATCATATTATATCTTATCATGAAACATAGATATGAGATGCAATATCTCGTTTTAAGAAGCATTTGAATTCTATTGCTACGATACCTAGACATCTGCAGACGCTATTTCCTAGCAAGGAAGTGTCGCATTTACATTCATTTGAAGTGCAGACGAGGAATACATGACACTTCGCAAATCATATTATATCTTACCATGAAACATAGAAATGAGATGCGATATTGTGTTTTGAGAAGCATTAGAACTCTATCGCTACGATACCTAGACATCTGCAGACGCTATTTCCTCTCAAGGAAGTGCCGCATTTACATTCATTTAAATCGTATACGAGGAATACATAACACTTCGCAAATCATATTATATCTTACCATGAAACATAGAAATGAGATGCGATATCGCGTTTTAAGAAGCATTAGAACACTATTGCTACGATACCTAGACATCTGCAAACGCTATTTCCTTGCAAGGAAGTGTCGCATTTACATTCATTTGAATCGTAGACGAGGAATGCATAACACTTCGCAGTGTATATTGTATCTTATCATGAAACATAGATATGAGATGCAATATCTCGTTTTAAGAAGCATTTGAACTCTATTGCTACGATACCTAGACATCTGCAGACGCTATTTCCTAGCAAGGAAGTGTCGCATTTACATTCATTTGAATCGTAGACGAGGAATGCATAACACTTCGCAATGAATATTAAATCTTATCATGAAACATAGATATGAGGTGCAATATCTCGTTTTAAGAAGCATTTGAACTCTATTGCTACGATACGTAGACATCTGCAAACGCTATTTCCTTGCAAGGAAGTGCCGCATTTACATTCATTTGAATCGTATACGGGGAATACATAACACTTCGCAAATCATATTATATCTTACCATGAAACATACAAATGAGATGCGATATCGCGTTTTAGGAAGCATTAGAACTCTATTGCTACGATACGTAGACATCTGCAAACGCTATTTCCTTGCTAGGAAGTGTCGCATTTTCATTCATTTGAAGTGTAGACGAGGAATACATAACACTTCGCAAATCATGTTTTATCTTACCATGAAACATAGAAATGAGATGCGATATCGCGTTTTAAGAATCATATGAACTCTAGTGCCACGATACCTAGACATCTGCAAACGCTATTTCCTTGCAAGGAAGTGTCGCATTTACATTCATTTGAAGTGTAGACGAGGAATACATAACACTTTGCAAATCATGTTATATCATACCATGAAACATAAAAATGAGATGCGATATCGCGATTTAAGAATCATATGAACTCTATTGCTACGATACGTAGACATCTGCAATCGCTATTTCCTTGCAAGGAAGTGTCGCATTTACTTTCATTTGAATCGTAGACGAGGAATACATAACACTTCGCAAATCATATTATATCTTACCATGAAACATAGAAATGAGATGCGATATCGCGTTTTAGGAAGCATTAGAACTCTATTGCTACGATACCTAGACATCTGCAAACGCTATTTCCCTGCATGGACGTGTCGCATTTACGTTCACTTGAATCATAGACGAGGAATGCATAACACTTCGCAATGTATGTTGTATCTTATCATGAAACATAGATATGAGATGCAATATCTCGTTTTAAGAAGCATTTGAATTCTATTGCTACGATACCTAGACATCTGCAGACGCTATTTCCTAGCAAGGAAGTGTCGCATTTACATTCATTTGAAGTGCAGACGAGGAATACATGACACTTCGCAAATCATATTATATCTTACCATGAAACATAGAAATGAAATGCAATATCTCGTTTTAAGAAGCATTTGAGCTCTACTGCTACGATACCTAGACATCTGCAGACGCTATTTCCTAGCATGGAAGTGTCGCATTTACATTCATTTGAAGTGTAGACGAGGAATATATGACACTTCGCAAATCATATTATATCTTACCATGAAACATAGAAATGAGATGCGATATCGCGTTTTAGGAAGCATTAGAACACTATTGCTACGATACCTAGACATCTGCAAACGCTATTTCCTTGCAAGGACGTGTCGCATTTACGTTCATTTGAATCATAGACGAGGAATGCATAACACTTCGCAATGAATAATATATCTTATCATGAAACATAGATATGAGATGCAATATCTCGTTTTAAGAATCATAAGAACTCTATGGCTACGATACGTAGACACCTGCAAACGCTATTTCCTAGCGAGGAAGTGTCGCATTCACATTCATTTGAAGTGCAGATGAGGAATACATAACACTTCGCAAGTCATATTATATCTTACCATGAAACATAGAAATGAGATGCGATATCGCGTTTTAAGAAGCATTAGAACTCTACTGCTACGAAAGGTAGACATATGCAAACGCTATTTCCTTGCAAGGAAGTGCCGCATTTACATTCATTTGAATCGTATACGAGGAATACATAACACTTCGCAAATCATATTATATCTTACCATGAAACATACAAATGAGATGCGATATCGCGTTTTAGGAAGCATTAGAACTCTATTGCTACGATACGTAGACATCTGCAAACGCTATTTCCTTGCTAGGAAGTGTCGCATTTTCATTCATTTGAAGTGTAGACGAGGAATACATAACACTTCGCAAATCATGTTTTATCTTACCATGAAACATAGAAATGAGATGCGATATCGCGATTTAAGAATCATATGAACTCTATTGCTACGATACGTAGACATCTGCAATCGCTATTTCCTTGCAAGGAAGTGTCGCATTTACTTTCATTTGAATCGTAGACGAGGAATACATAACACTTCGCAAATCATATTATATCTTACCATGAAACATAGAAATGAGATGCGATATCGCGTTTTAGGAAGCATTAGAACTCTATTGCTACGATACCTAGACATCTGCAAACGCTATTTCCCTGCATGGACGTGTCGCATTTACGTTCACTTGAATCATAGACGAGGAATGCATAACACTTCGCAATGTATGTTGTATCTTATCATGAAACATAGATATGAGATGCAATATCTCGTTTTAAGAAGCATTTGAATTCTATTGCTACGATACCTAGACATCTGCAGACGCTATTTCCTAGCAAGGAAGTGTCGCATTTACATTCATTTGAAGTGCAGACGAGGAATACATGACACTTCGCAAATCATATTATATCTTACCATGAAACATAGAAATGAAATGCAATATCTCGTTTTAAGAAGCATTTGAGCTCTACTGCTACGATACCTAGACATCTGCAGACGCTATTTCCTAGCATGGAAGTGTCGCATTTACATTCATTTGAAGTGTAGACGAGGAATATATGACACTTCGCAAATCATATTATATCTTACCATGAAACATAGAAATGAGATGCGATATCGCGTTTTAGGAAGCATTAGAACTCTATTGCTACGATACCTAGACATCTGCAAACGCTATTTCCTTGCAAGGACGTGTCGCATTTACGTTCATTTGAATCATAGACGAGGAATGCATAACACTTCGCAATGAATAATATATCTTATCATGAAACATAGATATGAGATGCAATATCTCGTTTTAAGAATCATAAGAACTCTATGGCTACGATACGTAGACACCTGCAAACGCTATTTCCTAGCGAGGAAGTGTCGCATTCACATTCATTTGAAGTGCAGATGAGGAATACATAACACTTCGCAAGTCATATTATATCTTACCATGAAACATAGAAATGAGATGCGATATCGCGTTTTAAGAAGCATTAGAACTCTACTGCTACGAAAGGTAGACATATGCAAACGCTATTTCCTTGCAAGGAAGTGCCGCATTTACATTCATTTGAATCGTATACGAGGAATACATAACACTTCGCAAATCATATTATATCTTACCATGAAACATACAAATGAGATGCGATATCGCGTTTTAGGAAGCATTAGAACTCTATTGCTACGATACGTAGACATCTGCAAACGCTATTTCCTTGCTAGGAAGTGTCGCATTTTCATTCATTTGAAGTGTAGACGAGGAATACATAACACTTCGCAAATCATGTTTTATCTTACCATGAAACATAGAAATGAGATGCGATATCGCGTTTTAAGAATCATATGAACTCTATTGCTACGATACCTAGACATCTGCAAACGCTATTTCCTTGCAAGGAAGTGTCGCATTTTCATTCATTTGAAGTGTAGACGAGGAATGCATAACACTTCGCAAATCATGTTATATCTTACCATGAAACATAGAAATGAGATGCGATATCGCGTTTTATGAATCATATGAACTCTATTTCTACGATACGTAGACATCTGCAATCGCTATTTCCTTGCAAGGAAGTGTCGCATTTACTTTCATTTGAATCGTAGACGAGGAATACATAACACTTCGCAAATCATATTATATCTTACCATGAAACATAGAAATGAGATGCGATATCGTGTTTTTGGAAGCATTAGAACTCTATTGCTACGATACCTAGACATCTGCAAACGCTATTTCCTTGCAAGGACGTGTCGCATTTACGTTCATTTGAATCATAGACGAGGAATGCATAACACTTCGCAATGAATATTATACCTTATCATGAAACATAAATATGAGATGCAATATCTCGTTTTAAGAAGCATTTGAACTCTATTGCTTCGATACGTAGACATTTGCAAACGCTATTTCTTTGCAAGGAAGTGTCGCATTAACATTCATATGAAGTGTAGACGAGGAATACATCACACTTCGCGAATCATACTATATCTTACCATGAAACATAGAAATGAGATGCGATATTGTGTTTTGAGAAGCATTCGAACTCTATCGCTACGATACCTAGACATCTGCAGACGCTATTTCCTCTCAAGGAAGTGCCGCATTTACATTCATTTGAATCGTATACGAGGAATACATAACACTTCGCAAATCATATTATATCTTACCATGAAACATACAAATGAGATGCGATATCGCGTTTTAGGAAGCATTAGAACTCTATTGCTACGATACGTAGACATCTGCAAACGCTATTTCCTTGCTAGGAAGTGTCGCATTTCCATTCATTTGAAGTGTAGACGAGGAATACATAACACTTCGCAAATCATGTTTTATCTTACCATGAAACATAGAAATGAGATGCGATATCGCGTTTTAAGAATCATATGAACTCTATTGCTACGATACCTAGACATCTGCAAACGCTATTTCCTTGCAAGGAAGTGTCGCATTTACATTCATTTGAAGTGTAGACGAGGAATACATAACACTTTGCAAATCATGTTATATCTTACCATGAAACATAGAAATGAGATGCGATATCGCGTTTTAAGAATCATATGAACTCTATTGCTACGATACGTAGACATCTGCAATCGCTATTTCCTTGCAAGGAAGTGTCGCATTTACTTTCATTTGAATCGTAGACGAGGAATACATAACACTTCGCAAATCATATTATATCTTACCATGAAACATAGAAATGAGATGCGATATCGCGTTTTAGGAAGCATTAGAACTCTATTGCTACGATACCTAGACATCTGCAAACGCTATTTCCCTGCATGCACGTGTCGCATTTACGTTCATTTGAATCATAGACGAGGAATGCATAACACTTCGCAATGTATATTGTATCTTATCATGAAACATAGATATGAGATGCAATATCTCGTTTTAAGAAGCATTTGAATTCTATTGCTACGATACCTAGACAACTGCAGACGCTATTTCCTAGCAAGGAAGTGTCGCATTTACATTCATTTGAAGTGCAGACGAGGAATACATGACACTTCGCAAATCATATTATATCTTACCATGAAACATAGAAATGAAATGCAATATCTCGTTTTAAGAAGCATTTGAGCTCTACTGCTACGATACCTAGACATCTGCAGACGCTATTTCCTAGCATGGAAGTGTCGCATTTACATTCATTTGAAGTGTAGACGAGGAATATATGACACTTCGCAAATCATATTATATCTTACCATGAAACATAGAAATGAGATGCGATATCGCGTTTTAAGAAGCATTAGAACACTATTGCTACGATACCTAGACATCTGCAAACGCTATTTCCTTGCAAGGAAGTGTCGCATTTACATTCATTTGAATCGTAGACGAGGAATGCATAACACTTCGCAGTGTATATTGTATCTTATCATGAAACATAGGTATGAGATGCAATATCTCGTTTTAAGAAGCATTTGAACTCTATTGCTACGATACGTAGACATCTGCAAACGCTATTTCCTTGCAAGGAAGTGCCGCATTTACATTCATTTGAATCGTATACGAGGAATACATAACACTTCGCAAATCATATTATATCTTACCATGAAACATACAAATGAGATGCGATATCGCGTTTTAGGAAGCATTAGAACTCTACTGCTACGATACGTAGACATCTGCAAACGCTATTTCCTTGCTAGGAAGTGTCGCATTTTCATTCATTTGAAGTGTAGACGAGGAATACATAACACTTCGCAAATCATGTTTTATCTTACCATGAAACATAGAAATGAGATGCGATATCGCGTTTTAAGAATCATATGAACTCTATTGCTACGATACCTAGACATCTGCAAACGCTATTTCCTTGCAAGGAAGTGTCGCATTTACTTTCATTTGAATCGTAGACGAGGAATACATAACACTTCGCAAATCATATTATATCTTACCATGAAACATAGAAATGAGATGCGATATCGTGTTTTAGGAAGCATTAGAACTCTATTGCTACGATACCTAGACATCTGCAAACGCTATTTCCTTGCAAGGACGTGTCGCATTTACGTTCATTTGAATCATAGACGAGGAATGCATAACACTTCGCAATGAATATTATACCTTATCATGAAACATAAATATGAGATGCAATATCTCGTTTTAAGAAGCATTTGAACTCTATTGCTTCGATACGTAGACATTTGCAAACGCTATTTCTTTGCAAGGAAGTGTCGCATTTTCATTCATTTGAAGTGTAGACGAGGAATACATAACACTTCGCAAATCATGTTTTATCTTACCATGAAACATAGAAATGAGATGCGATATCGCGTTTTAAGAATCATATGAACTCTATTGCTACGATACCTAGACATCTGCAAACGCTATTTCCTTGCAAGGAAGTGTCGCATTTACATTCATTTGAAGTGTAGACGAGGAATACATAACACTTTGCAAATCATGTTATATCTTACCATGAAACATAGAAATGAGATGCGATATCGCGTTTTAAGAATCATATGAACTCTATTGCTACGATACGTAGACATCTGCAATCGCTATTTCCTTGCAAGGAAGTGTCGCATTTACTTTCATTTGAATCGTAGACGAGGAATACATAACACTTCGCAAATCATATTATATCTTACCATGAAACATAGAAATGAGATGCGATATCGCGTTTTAGGAAGCATTAGAACTCTGTTGCTACGATACCTAGACATCTGCAAACGCTATTTCCCTGCATGCACGTGTCGCATTTACGTTCATTTGAATCATAGACGAGGAATGCATAACACTTCGCAATGTATATTGTATCTTATCATGAAACATAGATATGAGATGCAATATCTCGTTTTAAGAAGCATTTGAATTCTATTGCTACGATACCTAGACATCTGCAGACGCTATTTCCTAGCAAGGAAGTGTCGCATTTACATTCATTTGAAGTGCAGACGAGGAATACATGACACTTCGCAAATCATATTATATCTTACCATGAAACATAGAAATGAAATGCAATATCTCGTTTTAAGAAGCATTTGAGCTCTACTGCTACGATACCTAGACATCTGCAGACGCTATTTCCTAGCATGGAAGTGTCGCATTTACATTCATTTGAAGTGTAGACGAGGAATATATGACACTTCGCAAATCATATTATATCTTACCATGAAACATAGAAATGAGATGCGATATCGCGTTTTAAGAAGCATTAGAACACTATTGCTACGATACCTAGACATCTGCAAACGCTATTTCCTTGCAAGGAAGTGTCGCATTTACATTCATTTGAATCGTAGACGAGGAATGCATAACACTTCGCAGTGTATATTGTATCTTATCATGAAACATAGGTATGAGATGCAATATCTCGTTTTAAGAAGCATTTGAACTCTATTGCTACGATACCTAGACATCTGCAGACGCTATTTCCTAGCAAGGAAGTGTCGCATTTACATTCATTTGAATCGTAGACGAGGAATGCATAACACTTCGCAATGAATATTAAATCTTATCATGAAACATAGATATGAGGTGCAATATCTCGTTTTAAGAAGCATTTGAACTCTATTGCTACGATACGTAGACATCTGCAAACGCTATTTCCTTGCAAGGAAGTGCCGCATTTACATTCATTTGAATCGTATACGAGGAATACATAACACTTCGCAAATCATATTATATCTTACCATGAAACATACAAATGAGATGCGATATCGCGTTTTAGGAAGCATTAGAACTCTACTGCTACGATACGTAGACATCTGCAAACGCTATTTCCTTGCTAGGAAGTGTCGCATTTTCATTCATTTGAAGTGTAGACGAGGAATACATAACACTTCGCAAATCATGTTTTATCTTACCATGAAACATAGAAATGGGATGCGATATCGCGTTTTAAGAATCATATGAACACTATTGCTACGATACCTAGACATCTGCAAACGCTATTTCCTTGCAAGGAAGTGACGCATTTACATTCATTTGAAGTGTAGACGAGGAATACATAACACTTTGCAAATCATGTTATATCTTACCATGAAACATAAAAATGAAATGCGATATCGCGTTTTAAGAATCATATGAACTCTATTGCTACGATACGTAGACATCTGCAAACGCTATTTCCTAGCGAGGAAGTGTCGCATTTTCATTCATTTGAAGTGTAGACGAGGAATACATAACACTTCGCAAATCATGTTTTATCTTACCATGAAACATAGAAATGAGATGCGATATCGCGTTTTAAGAATCATATGAACTCTATTGCTACGATACCTAGACATCTGCAAACGCTATTTCCTTGCAAGGAAGTGTCGCATTTACATTCATTTGAAGTGTAGACGAGGAATACATAACACTTTGCAAATCATATTATATCTTACGGAAAAACATAGAAATGAGATGCGATATCGCGTTTTAAGAATCATATGAACTCTATTGCTACCATACGTAGACATCTGCAATCGCTCTTTCCTTGCAAGGAAGTGTCGCATTTACATTCATTTGAATCGTAGACGAGGAATGCATAACACTTCGCAGTGTATATTGTATCTTATCATGAAACATAGATATGAGATGCAATATCTCGTTTTAAGAAGCATTTGAACTCTATTGCTACGATACCTAGACATCTGCAGACGCTATTTCCTAGCAAGGAAGTGTCGCATTTACATTCATTTGAATCGTAGACGAGGAATGCATAACACTTCGCAATGAATATTAAATCTTATCATGAAACATAGATATGAGGTGCAATATCTCGTTTTAAGAAGCATTTGAACTCTATTGCTTCGATTCGTAGACATCTGCAAACGCTATTTCCATGCAAGGAAGTATCGCATTTACATTCTTCTGAAGAGAATACGAGGTATACATATCACTTTACAATGAATATTATATCCTATCATGCACATAGAAATGAGATGCGATATCGCGTTTTAAGAATCATAAGAACTCTATTGCTACGATACGTAGACATCTGCAAACGCTATTTCCTTGCTAGGAAGTGTCGCATTTTCATTCATTTGAAGTGTAGACGAGGAATACATAACACTTCGCAAATCATGTTATATCTTACCATGAAACATAGAAATGAGATGCGATATCGCGTTTTAAGAATCATATGAACTCTATTGCTACGATACGTAGACATCTGCAATCGCTCTTTCCTTGCAAGGAAGTGTCGCATTTACATTCATTTGAATCGTAGACGAGGAATGCATAACACTTCGCAGTGTATATTGTATCTTATCATGAAACATAGATATGAGATGCAATATCTCGTTTTAAGAAGCATTTGAACTCTATTGCTACGATACCTAGACATCTGCAGACGCTATTTCCAAGCAAGGAAGTGTCGCATTTACATTCATTTGAATCGTAGACGAGGAATGCATAACACTTCGCAATGAATATTAAATCTTATCATGAAACATAGATATGAGGTGCAATATCTCGTTTTAAGAAGCATTTGAACTCTATTGCTTCGATTCGTAGACATCTGCAAACGCTATTTCCATGCAAGGAAGTATCGCATTTACATTCTTCTGAAGAGAATACGAGGTATACATATCACTTTACAATGAATATTATATCCTATCATGCAACATAGGAATGAGATGCGATATCGAGTTTTAAGAAGCGTTAGAACTCTATCGCTACGATACCTAGACATCTGCAGATACTATTTCCTAGCAAGGAAGTGTCGCATTTACATTCATTTGAATCGTAGACGAGGAATGCATAACACTTCGCAATGAATATTAAATCTTATCATGAAACATAGATATGAGGTGCAATATCTCGTTTTAAGAAGCATTTGAACTCTATTGCTACGATACCTAGACATCTGCAAACGCTATTTCCTTGCAAGGAAGTGTCGCATTTACATTCATTTGAATCGTAGACGAGGAATGCATAACACTCCGCAATGTATATTGTATCTTATCATGAAACATAGATATGAGATACAATATCTCGTTTTAAGAAGCATTTGAACTCTATTGCTACGATACCTAGACATCTGCAGACGCTATTTCCTAGCAAGGAAGTGTCGCATTTACATTCACTTGAAGTGTAGACGAGGAATACATGACACTTCGCAAATCATATTATATCTTACCATGAAACATAGAAATGAGATGTAATATCTCGTTTTAAGAAGCATTTGAACTCTACTGCTACGATACCTAGACATCTGCAGACGCTATTTCCTAGCATGGAAGTGTCGCATTTACATTAATTTGAAGTGTAGACGAGGAATATATGACACTTCGCAAATCACATTATATCTTACCATGAAACATAGAAATGAGATGCGATATCGCGTTTTAAGAAGCATTAGAACTCTATTGCTACGATACCTAGACATCTGCAAACGCTATTTCCTTGCAAGGAAGTGTCGCATTTACATTCATTTGAAGTGTAGACGAGGAATACATAACACTTCGTAAATCATATCTAATCTTAATATGAAACATAGAAATGAGATGCGATATCGCGTTTTAAGAAGCATAAGATCTCTATTGCTTCGATACGTAGACATTTGCAAACGCTATTTCTTTGCAAGGAAGTGCCGCATTTACATTCATTTGAAGTGTAGACGAGGAATACATAACACTTCGCAAATCATATTATATCTTACCTTGAAACATAGAAATGAGATGCGATATCGCGTTTTAAGAAGCATTAGAACTCTATTGCTACGATACCTAGACATCTGCAAACGCTATTTCCTTGCAAGGAAGTGTCGCATTTACATTCATTTGAAGTGTAGACGAGTAATACATAACACTTCCCCAATCATATTATATCTTACCATGAAACATAGAAATGAGATGCGATATCGCGTTTTAAGAAGCATTGGAGCTCTATTGCATCGATACGTAGACATCTGCAAACGCTATTTCCTTGCAAGGAAGTGTCGCATTTACATTCATTTGAAGTGTAGACGAGGAATACATAACACTTCGCAATGTATATTGTATCTTATCATGAAACATAGATATGAGATGCAATATCTCGTTTTAAGAAGCATTTGAACTCTATTGCTACGATACGTAGACATCTGCAAACGCTATTTCCTTGCAAGGAAGTATTGCATTTACATTCATTTGAAGTGTAGACGAGGACTACATAACACTTCGCAATGAATATTACATCTTATCATGAAACATAGAAATGAGATGCGATATTACGTTTTAAGAAGCACTAGAACTCCATCCCTACGATACGTAGACATCTGCAAACGCTATTTCTTAGCAAGGAAGTGTCGCATTCACATTCTTTTGAAGTGTAGACGTGTACTACATAACACTTCGTAAATCATATCATATCTTACCATGAAACATAGAAATGAGATGCGATATCGCGTTTTAAGAAGCATTAGATCTCTATTGCTACGATACGTTGACATCTGCAAACGCTATTTCCTAGCAAGGAAGTGTCGCATTTACATTCATTTGAAGAGTAGAAGAGGAATACATAACACTTCGCAAATCATATTATATCTTACCAAGAAACATGGAAATGAGATGCGATATCGCGTTTTAAGAAGCATTAGAACTCTATTGCTACGATAGGTAGACATCTGCAAACGCTATTTCCTTGCAAGGAAGTGTCGCATTTACATTCATTTGAAGTGTAGACGAGGACTACATAACACTTCGCGAATCATATTATATCTTACCATGAATCATAGAAATGAGATGCGATATCGCGTTTTAAGAATCATAAGAACTCTATTGCTACGATACGTAGACATCTGCAAACGCTATTTCCTTGCAAGGATGTGTCGCATTTACATTCATTTGAAGTGTAGACGAGTAATACATAACACTTCCCCAATCATATTATATCTTACCATGAAACATAGAAATGAGATGCGATATCGCGTTTTAAGAAGCATTTGAACTCTATTGCTTCGATACGTGGACATTTGCAAACGCTACTTCCTAGCAAGGAAGTTTCGCATTTACATCCATTTGAATCGTAGACGAGGAATGCGTAACACTTCGCAATGAGTATTATATCTTACCACGAAACATAGATATGAGATGCAATATCTCGTTTTAAGAAGCATTTGAACTCTATCGCTTCGATACGTAGACATCTGCAAACGCTATTTCCTTGCAAGGAAGTGTCGCATTTACATTCATTTGAAGTGTAGACGAGTAATACATAACACTTCCCCAATCATATTATATCTTACCATGAAACATAGAAATGAGATGCGATATCGCGTTTTAAGAAGCATTGGAACTCTATTGCTTCGATACGTAGACATCTGCAAACGCTATTTCCTAGCAAGGAAGTGTCGCATTTACATTCATTTGAAGTGTAGACGAGGACTACATAACACTTCGCAATGAATATTACATCTTATCATGAAACATAGAAATGAGATGCGATATCACGTTTTAAGAAGCACTAGAACTCCATCCCTACGATACGTAGACATCTGCAAACGCTATTTCCTAGCAAGGAAGTGTCGCATTCACATTCATTTGAAGTGTAGACGTGGACTACATAACACTTCGTAAATCATATCTAATCTTACCATGAAACATAGAAATGAGATGCGATATCGCGTTTTAAGAAGCATAAGATCTCTATTGCTACGATACGTTGACATCTGCAAACGCTATTTCCTTGCAAGGAAGTGTCGCATTTACATTCATTTGAAGTGTAGACGAGTAATACATAACACTTCCCCAATCATATTATATCTTACCACGAAACATAGAAATGAGATGCGATATCGCGTTTTAAGAAGCATTGGAACTCTATTGCTTCGATACGTAGACATCTGCAAACGCTATTTCCTTGCAAGGAAGTGTCGCATTTACATTCATTTGAAGTGTAGACGAGGAATACATAACACTTCGTAAATCATATCTAATCTTAATATGAAACATAGAAATGAGATGCGATATCGCGTTTTAAGAAGCATAAGATCTCTATTGCTACGATACGTTGACATCTGCAAACGCTATTTCCTTGCAAGGAAGTGTCGCATTTACATTCATTTGAAGTGTAGACGAGTAATACATAACACTTCCCCAATCATATTATATCTTACCATGAAACATAGAAATGAGATGCGATATCGCGTTTTAAGAAGCATTGGAACTCTATTGCTTCGATACGTAGACATCTGCAAACGCTATTTCCTAGCAAGGAAGTGTCGCATTTACATTCATTTGAAGTGTAGACGAGGAATACATAACACTTCGCAATGAATATTATATCTTATCATGAAACATATATATGAGATGCGATATCTCGTTTTAAGAAGCACTTGAACTCTATTGCATCGATACGTAGACATCTGCAAACGCTATTTCCTTGCAAGGAAGTATTGCATTTACATTCATTTGAAGTGTAGACGAGGACTACATAACACTTCGCAAATCATATTATATCTTACCATGAAACATAGAAATGAGATGCGATATCGCGTTTTAAGAAGTATTGGAACACTATTGCTAAGATAGGTAGATATTTGCAAACGCTATTTCCTTGCAAGGAAGTGTCGCATTTACATTCATTTGAAGTGTAGACGAGGAATACATAACACTTCTCCAATCATATTATATCTTACCATGAAACGTAGAAATGAGATGCGATATCGCGTTTTAAGAAGCATTGGAAATCTATTGCTACGATACGTAGACATCTGCAAACGCTATATCCTAGCGAGGAAGTGCCGCATTCACATTCATTTGAAGTGTGGACGAGGAATACATAACACTTCGCAAATCATATAATATCTTACCATGAAACACAGAAATGAGATGCGATATCGCCTTTTAAGAATCATAAGAACTCTATTGCTACGATACGTAGACATCTCCAAACGCTATTTCCCTGCAAGGAAGTGTCGCATTTACATTCATTTGAAGTGTAGACGAGGAATACATAACACGTCGCAAATCATATTATACCTTACCATGAAACATAGAAATGAAATGCGATATCGCGTTTTATGAATCATAAGAACTCTATTGCTACGATACGTAGACATATGCAAACGCTATTTCCTTGCAAGGAAGAGTCGCATTTACATTCATTTGAAGTGTAGACGAAGAATACATGACACGTCGCACATCATATTATATCTTACCATGAAACATAGAAATGAGATGCGATATCGCGTTTTAAGAAGCATTAGAACACTATTGCTACGATAGGTAGACACTTGCAAACGCTATTTCCTTGCAAGAAAGTGTCGCATTTACATTTATTTGAAGTGTAGGCGAGGAATACATAACACATCGCCAATCATATTATATCTTACCATGAAACATAGAAATGAGATGCGATATCGCGACTTAATAAGCATTTGAACTCTATTGCTTCGATACGTAGACATCTGCAAACGCTATTTCCTTGCAAGGAAGTGTCGCATTTACATTCATTTGAAGTGCAGACGAGGAATACATAACACTTCGCAAATCATATTATATCTTACCATGAAACATGGAAATGAGATGCGATATCGCGTTTTAAGAAGCATTAGAACTCTATTGCTACGATTGGTAGACATCTGCAAACGCTATTTCCTAGCAAGGAAGTGTCGCATTTACATTCATTTGAAGTGTAGACGAGGACTACATAACACTTCGCAAATCATATTATATCTTACCATGAAACATAGAAATGAGATGCGATATCGCTTTTTAAGAATCATAAGGACTCTGTTGCTACGATACGTAGACATCTGCAAACGCTATTTCCTTGCAAGGAAGTGTCGCATTTACATTCATTTGAAGTGTAGACGAGAAATACATAACACTTCGCAATGAATATTACATCTTGTCATGAAACATGGAAATGAGATGCGATATCGCGTTCTAAGAAGCATTAGAACTCTATTGCTACGATAGGTAGACATCTGCAAACGCTATTTCCTAGCAAGGAAGTGTCGCATTTACATTCATTTGAAGAGTAGAAGAGGAATACATAACACTTCGCAAATCATATTATATCTTACCAAGAAACATGGAAATGAGATGCGATATCGCGTTTTAAGAAGCATTAGAACTCTATTGCTACGATAGGTAGACATCTGCAAACGCTATTTCCTAGCAAGGAAGTGTCGCATTTACATTCATTTGAAGTGTAGTCGAGGACTACATAACACTTCGCAAATCATATTATATCTTACCGTGAAACATAGAAATGAGATGCGATATCGCGTTTTAAGAAGTATTAGAACACTATTGCTAAGATAGGTAGACATTTGCAAACTCTATTTCCTTGCAAGGAAGTGTCGCATTTACATTCATTTGAAGTGTAGACGAGGAATACATAACACTTCCCCAATCATATTATATCTTAACATGAAACATGGAAATGAGATGCGATAAAGCGTCTTAAGAAGCATTAGAACTCTATTGCTACGATACGTAGACATCTGCAAACGCTATTTCCCTGCAAGGAAGTGTCGCATTTACATTCATTTGAAGTGTAGACGAGGAATACATAACACGTCGCAAATCATATTATACCTTACCATGAAACATAGAAATGAAATGCGATATCGCGTTTTATGAATCATAAGAACTCTATTGCTACGATACGTAGACATATGCAAACGCTATTTCCTTGCAAGGAAGAGTCGCATTTACATTCATTTGAAGTGTAGACGAAGAATACATGACACGTCGCACATCATATTATATCTTACCATGAAACATAGAAATGAGATGCGATATCGCGTTTTAAGAAGCATTAGAACACTATTGCTACGATAGGTAGACACTTGCAAACGCTATTTCCTTGCAAGAAAGTGTCGCATTTACATTTATTTGAAGTGTAGGCGAGGAATACATAACACATCGCCAATCATATTATATCTTACCATGAAACATAGAAATGAGATGCGATATCGCGACTTAATAAGCATTTGAACTCTATTGCTTCGATACGTAGACATCTGCAAACGCTATTTCCTTGCAAGGAAGTGTCGCATTTACATTCATTTGAAGTGCAGACGAGGAATACATAACACTTCGCAAATCATATTATATCTTACCATGAAACATGGAAATGAGATGCGATATCGCGTTTTAAGAAGCATTAGAACTCTATTGCTACGATTGGTAGACATCTGCAAACGCTATTTCCTAGCAAGGAAGTGTCGCATTTACATTCATTTGAAGTGTAGACGAGGACTACATAACACTTCGCAAATCATATTATATCTTACCATGAAACATAGAAATGAGATGCGATATCGCTTTTTAAGAATCATAAGGACTCTGTTGCTACGATACGTAGACATCTGCAAACGCTATTTCCTTGCAAGGAAGTGTCGCATTTACATTCATTTGAAGTGTAGACGAGAAATACATAACACTTCGCAATGAATATTACATCTTGTCATGAAACATGGAAATGAGATGCGATATCGCGTTCTAAGAAGCATTAGAACTCTATTGCTACGATAGGTAGACATCTGCAAACGCTATTTCCTAGCAAGGAAGTGTCGCATTTACATTCATTTGAAGAGTAGAAGAGGAATACATAACACTTCGCAAATCATATTATATCTTACCAAGAAACATGGAAATGAGATGCGATATCGCGTTTTAAGAAGCATTAGAACTCTATTGCTACGATAGGTAGACATCTGCAAACGCTATTTCCTAGCAAGGAAGTGTCGCATTTACATTCATTTGAAGTGTAGTCGAGGACTACATAACACTTCGCAAATCATATTATATCTTACCGTGAAACATAGAAATGAGATGCGATATCGCGTTTTAAGAAGTATTAGAACACTATTGCTAAGATAGGTAGACATTTGCAAACTCTATTTCCTTGCAAGGAAGTGTCGCATTTACATTCATTTGAAGTGTAGACGAGGAATACATAACACTTCCCCAATCATATTATATCTTAACATGAAACATGGAAATGAGATGCGATAAAGCGTCTTAAGAAGCATTAGAACTCTATTGCTACGATACGTAGACATCTGCAAACGCTATTTCCTTGCAAGGAAGAGTCGCATTTACATTCATTTGAAGTGTAGACGAAGAATACATGACACGTCGCAAATCATATTATATCTTACCATGAAACATAGAAATGAGATGCGATATCGCGTTTTAAGAATCATATGAACTCTATTGCTACGACACGTAGACATCTCCAAACGCTATTTCCTAGCAGGGAAGTGTGGCATTTACATTCATTTGAAGTGTAGACGAGGAATGCATAACACTTCGCAATGAATATTATATCTTATCATGAAACATAAAAATGAGATGCGATATCTCGTTTTAAGAAGCATTAGAACTCTATCCCTACGATACGTGGACATCTGCAAACGCTATTTCCTTGCAAGGAAGTGTCGCATTTACATTCATTTGAGGTGTAGAAGAGAAATACATAACACTTCGCAAATCATATTATATCTTACCATGAAACATGGAAATGAGATGCGATGTCGCGTTTTAAGAATCATAAGAACTCTATTGCTACGATACGTAGACATCTGCAAACGCTATTTCCTTGCAAGGAAGTGTCGCATTTACATTCATTTGAAGTGTAGACGGGGAATACATAACACTTCGCAAATCATATTATATCTTACCATGAAACACAGAAATGAGATTTGATATCGCGTTTTAAGAATCATAAGAACTCTATTGCTACGATACGTAGACATCTCCAAACGCTATTTCCTTGCAAGGAAGTGTCGCATTTACATTCATATGAAGTGTAGACAAGGAATACATAACACTTCGCAAATCATATTATACCTTACCATGAAACATAGAAATGAGATGCGACATCGCGTTTTAAGAATCATAAGAACTCTATTGCAACGATACGTAGACATCTGCAAACGCTATTTCCTTGCAAGGAAGTGTCGCATTTACATTCATTTGAAGTGTAGAAGAGGAATACATAACACTTCGCAAATCATATTATACCTTACCATGAAACATAGAAATGAGATGCGATATCGCGTTTTAAGAATCATTAGAACACTATTGCTACGATAGGTAGACATTTGCAAACGCTATTTCCTTGCAAGGAAGTGTCGCATTTACATTCATTTGAAGTGTAGACGAGGAATACATAACACTTCGCAAATCATATTATATCTTGCCATGAAACATAGAAATGAGATGCGATATCGCGTCTTAAGAAGCATTTGAACTCTATTGCTTCGATACGCAGACATCTGCAAACGCTATTTCCTTGCAAGGAAGTGGAGCATTTACATTCATTTGAAGTGTAGACGAGGAATACATAACACTTCCCAAATCATATTATATCTTACAATGAAACATAGAAATGAGATGCGATATCGCGTTTTAAGAAGCATTAGAACACTATTGCTACGATAGGTAGACACTTGCAAACGCTATTTCCTTGCAAGGAAGTGTCGCATTTACATTCATTTGAAGTGTAGAAGAGGAATACATAACACATCGCAAATCATATTATATCTTACCATGAAACATAGAAATGAGATGCGATATCGCGTCTTAATAAGCATTTGAACTCTATTGCTTCGATACGTAGACATCTCCAAACGCTATTTCCTTGCAAGGAAGTGTCGCATTTACATTCATTTGAAGTGTAGACAAGGAATACATAGCACTTCGCAAATCATAATATATCTTACCGTGAAACATAGAAATGAGATGCGATATCGCGTTTTAAGAAGCACTAGAACTCTATTACTACGATACCTAGACATCTGCAAACGCTATTTCCTAGCAAGGAAGTGTCGCATTTACATTCATTTGAAGTGTAGACGAGGACTACATAACACTTCGCAAATCATATTATATCTTACCATGAAACATAGAAATGAGATGCCATATCGCGTTTTAAGAATCATAAGAACTCTATTGCTACGATACGTAGACATCTGCAAACGCTATTTCCTTGCAAGGAAGTGTCGCATTTACATTCATTTGAAGTGTAGACGAGGAATACATAACACTTCCCCAATCATATTACATCTTACCATGAAACATAGAAATGAGATGCGATATCGCGTTTTAAGATGCACTAGAACTCTATTACTACGATACCTAGACATCTGCAAACGCTATTTCCTAGCAAGGAAGTGTCGCATTTACATTCATTTGAAGTGTAGACGAGGACTACATAACACTTCGCAAATCATATTATATCTTACCATGAAACATAGAAATGAGATGCCATATCGCGTTTTAAGAATCATAAGAAATCTATTGCTACGATACGTAGACATCTGCAAACGCTATTTCCTTGCAAGGAAGTGTCGCATTTACATTCATTTGAAGTGTAGACGAGGAATACATAACACTTCCCCAATCATATTACATCTTACCATGAAACATAGAAATGAGATGCGATATCGCGTTTTAAGAAGCATTAGGACTCTATTGCTACGACACCTATACATCTGCAGACGCTATTTCCTAGCAAGGTAGTGTCGCGTTTACATTCATTTGAAGTGTAGACGTGGAATACATGATACTTCGCAAATCATATTATATCTTACCATGAAACATAGAAATGAGATGCGATATCGCGTTTTAAGGAGCATCAGAAATTCAATGCTACGATACGTAGACATCTGCAAACGCTATTTCCTTGCAAGGAAGTGTCGCATTTACATTAATTTGAAGTGTAGACGAGGAATACATGACACTTCGCAAATCATATTATATCTTACCATGAAACATATAAATGAGATGCGATATCGCGTTTTAAGAAGCATTAGAACACTATTGCTACGATAGGTAGACATCTGCAAACGCTATTTCCTTGCAAGGAAGTGTCGCATTTACATTCATTTGAAGTGTAGACGAGGAATACATGACACTTCGCAAATCATATTACATTTTACCATGAAACATAGAAATCAGATGCGATATCGCGTTTTAAGAAGCATTGGAAATCTATTGCTACGATACGTAGACATCTGCAAACGCTATTTCCTAGCGAGGAAGTGTCGCATTCACATTCATTTGAAGTGTAGACGAGGAAAACATAACACTTCGCAAATCATATTATATCTTACCATGAAACATAGAACTGAGATGCGGTATCGCGCTTTAAGAAGTATTAGAACACTATTTCTACGATAGGTAGACATTTGCAAACGCTATTTCCTTGCAAGGAAGTGTCGCATTTACATTCATTTGAAGTGTAGACGAGGAATACATAACACTTCGCAAATCATATTATATCTTACCATGAAACATAGAAATGAGATGCGATATCGCGTTTTAAGAATCAAAAGAACTCTATTGCTACGATACGTAGACATCTGCAAACGCTATTTCCTAGCGAGGAAGTGTCGCATTTACATTCATTTGAATCGTAGACGAGGAATGCATAACACTTCGCAATGAATATTATATCTTATCATGAAACATAGATATGAGATGCAATATCTCGTTTTAAGAAGCATTTGAACACTATTGCTTCGATACGTAGACATCTGCAAACGCTATTTCCTTGCAAGGAAGTGTCGCATTTACATTCATTTGAAGTGTAGACGAGGAATACATGACACTTCGCAAATCATATTACATTTTACCATGAAACATAGAAATCAGATGCGATATCGCGTTTTAAGAAGCATTGGAAATCTATTGCTACGATACGTAGACATCTGCAAACGCTATTTCCTAGCGAGGAAGTGTCGCATTCACATTCATTTGAAGTGTAGACGAGGAAAACATAACACTTCGCAAATCATATTATATCTTACCATGAAACATAGAACTGAGATGCGGTATCGCGCTTTAAGAAGTATTAGAACACTATTTCTACGATAGGTAGACATTTGCAAACGCTATTTCCTTGCAAGGAAGTGTCGCATTTACATTCATTTGAATTGTAGACGAGGAATACATAACACTTCGCAAATCATATTATATCTTACCATGAAACATAGAAATGAGATGCGATATCGCGTTTTAAGAATCAAAAGAACTCTATTGCTACGATACGTAGACATCTGCAAACGCTATTTCCTAGCGAGGAAGTGTCGCATTTACATTCATTTGAATCGTAGACGAGGAATGCATAACACTTCGCAATGAATATTATATCTTATCATGAAACATAGATATGAGATGCAATATCTCGTTTTAAGAAGCATTTGAACACTATTGCTTCGATACGTAGACATCTGCAAACGCTATTTCCTTGCAAGGAAGCGTCGCATTTACATTCATTTGAAGTGTAGACGAGGAATACATGACACTTCGCAAATCATATTATATCTTACCATGAAACATAGAAATGAGATGCGATATCGCGTTTCAAGAAGCATTAGAACTCTATTGCTACGATAGGTAGACATATGCAAACGCTATTTCCTTGCAAGGAAGTGTCGCATTTACATTCATTTGAAGTGTAGAAGAGGAATACATAACACTTCGCAAATCATATTATATCTTACCGTGAAACATAGAAATGAGATGCGATATCGCGTTTTAAGAAGTATTAGAACACTATTGCTAAGATAGGTAGACATTTGCAAACTCTATTTCCTTGCAAGGAAGTGTCGCATTTACATTCATTTGAAGTGTAGACGAGGAATACATAACACTTCGCAAATCATATTATATCTTACCATGAAACATAGAAATGAGATGCGATATCGCGTTTTAAGAAGCATTGGAAATCTATTGCTACGATACGTAGACATCTGCAAACGCTATTTCCTTACAAGGAAGTGTCGCATTTACATTCATTTGAAGTATAGACGAGGAAAACATAACACTTCGCAAATCATATTATATCTTACCATGAAACATAGAACTGAGATGCGGTATCGCGCTTTAAGAAGCATTAGAACACTATTTCTACGATAGGTAGACATTTGCAAACGCTATTTCCTTGCAAGGAAGTGTCGCATTTACATTCATTTGAAGTGTAGACGAGGAATACATAACACTTCGCAAATCATATTATATCTTACCATGAAACATAGAAATGAGATGCGATATCGCGTTTTAAGAATCAAAAGAACTCTATTGCTACGATACGTAGACATCTGCAAACGCTATTTCCTAGCGAGGAAGTGTCGCATTTACATTCATTTGAATCGTAGACGAGGAATGCATAACACTTCGCAATGAATATTATATCTTATCATGAAACATAGAAATGAGATGCGATATCGCGTTTTAAGAAGCAATGGAACTCTATTGCTACGATACGTAGACATCTGCAAACGCTATTTCCTTGCAAGGAAGAGTCGCATTTACATTCATTTCAAGTGTAGACGAAGAATACGTGACACTTCGCAAATCATATTATATCTTACCATGAAACATAGAAATGAGATGCGATATCGCGTTTTAAGAAGCATTAGAACTCTATTGCTGCGATACCTAGTCATCTGCAGACGCTATTTCCTAGCAGGGAAGTGTGGCATTTACATTCATTTGAAATGTAGACGAGGAATACATGACACTTCGCAAATCATATTATATCTTACCATGAAACATAGAAATGAGATGCGATATCGCGTTTTAAGAAGCATTGGAAATCTATTGCTACGATACGCAGACATCTGCAAACGCTATATCCTAGCGAGGAAGTGTCGCATTCACATTCATTTGAAGTGTAGACGAGGAATACATAACACTTCGCAAATCATATTATATCTTACCATGAAACACAGAAATGAGATTTGATATCGCGTTTTTTAGAATCATAAGAACTCTATTGCTACGATACGTAGACATCTGCAAACGCTATTTCCTTGCAAGGAAGTGTCGCATTTACATTCATTTGAAGAGTAGAAGAGGAATACATAACACTTCGCAAATCATATTATACTTTACCATGAAACATAGAAATGAGATGCGATATCGCGTTTTAAGAAGCATTAGAACTCTATTGCTGCGATACCTAGTCATCTGCAGACGCTATTTCCTAGCAGGGAAGTGTGGCATTTACATTCATTTGAAGTGTAGACGAGGAATACATGACACTTCGCAAATCATATTACATTTTACCATGAAACATAGAAATTAGATGCGATATCGCGTTTTAAGAAGCATTGGAAATCTATTGCTACGATACGTAGACATCTGCAAACGCTATTTCCTAGCGAGGAAGTGTCGCATTCACATTCATTTGAAGTGTAGACGTGGAATACATAACACTTGGCAAATCATATTATATCTTACCATGAAACATAGAAATGAGATGCGATATCGCGTTTTAAGAAGCTTCAGAAATTCAATGCTACGATACGTAAACATCTGCAAACGCTATTTCCTTGCAAGGAAGTGTCGCATTTACATTCATTTGAAGTGTAGAAGAGGAATACATTACACTTCGCAAATCATATTATATCTTACCATGAAACATAGAAATGAGATGCGATATCGCGTTTTAAGAAGCATTAGAAATCTATTGCTACGATACGTAGACATCTGCAAACGCCATTTCCTAGCGAGGAAGAGTGGCATTCACATTCATTTGAAGTGTAGACGAGGAATACATAACACTTCGCATATCATATTATATCTTACCATGAAACATAGAAATGAGATGCGATTTCGCGTTTTAAGAAGCATTAGAACTCTATTGCTACGATAGGTAGACATCTGCAAACGCTATTTCCTTGCAAGGAAGTGTCGCATTTACATTCATTTGAAGTGTAGACGAGGAATACATAACACTTCGCAAATCATATTATATCTTACCATGAAACATAGAAATGAGATGCGATATCGCGTTTTAAGAAGTATTAGAACACTATTGCTAAGATAGGTAGACATTTGCAAACTCTATATCCTTGCAAGGAAGTGTCGCATTTACATTCATTTGAAGTGTAGACGAGGAATACATAACACTTCGCAAATCATATTATACCTTACCATGAAACATAGAAATGAGATGCGATATCGCGTTTTAAGAATCAATAGAACACTATTGCTACGATAGGTAGACATTTGCAAACGCTATTTCCTTGCAAGGAAGTGTCGCATTTACATTCATTTGAAGTGTAGACGAGGAATACATAGCACTTCCCCAATCATATTATATCTTACCATGAAACATAGAAATGAGATGCGATATCGCGTTTTAAGAAGCAATGGAACTCTATTGCTACGATACGTAGACATCTGCAAACGCTATTTCCTTGCAAGGAAGAGTCGCATTTACATTCATTTCAAGTGTAGACGAAGAATACGTGACACTTCGCAAATCATATTATATCTTACCATGAAACATAGAAATGAGATGCGATATCGCGTTTTAAGAAGCATTAGAACTCTATTGCTGCGATACCTAGTCATCTGCAGACGCTATTTCCTAGCAGGGAAGTGTGGCATTTACATTCATTTGAAATGTAGACGAGGAATACATGACACTTCGCAAATCATATTATATCTTACCATGAAACATAGAAATGAGATGCGATATCGCGTTTTAAGAAGCATTGGAAATCTATTGCTACGATACGCAGACATCTGCAAACGCTATATCCTAGCGAGGAAGTGTCGCATTCACATTCATTTGAAGTGTAGACGAGGAATACATAACACTTCGCAAATCATATTATATCTTACCATGAAACACAGAAATGAGATTTGATATCGCGTTTTTTAGAATCATAAGAACTCTATTGCTACGATACGTAGACATCTCCAAACGCTATTTCCTTGCAAGGAAGTGTCGCATTTACATTCATTTGAAGTGTAGACGAGTAATACATATCACTTCGCAAATCAGATTATACCTTACCATGAAACATAGAAATGAGATGCGATATCGCGTTTTAAGAATCATAAGAACTCTATTGCTACGATACGTAGACATCTGCAAACGCCATTTTCTTGCAAGGAAGTGTTGCATTTACATTCATTTGATGTGTAGACGAGGAATACATAACACATCGCAAATCATATTATATCTTATCATGAAACATAGAAATGAGGTGCGATATGTCGTTTTAAGAAGCATTAGAACTCTATCCCTACGATACGTAGACATCTGCAAACGCTATTTCCTTGCAAGGAAGTGTCGCATTTACATTCATTTGAAGTGTAGAAGAGGAATACATGACACTTCGCGAATCATATTATATCTTACCATGAAACATAGAAATGAGATGCGATATCGCGTTTTAAGAATCATAAGAACTCTATTGCTACGATACGTAGACATCTGCAAACGCTATTTCCTTGCAAGGAAGTGTCGCATTTACATTCATTTGAAGAGTAGAAGAGGAATACATAACACTTCGCAAATCATATTATACTTTACCATGAAACATAGAAATGAGATGCGATATCGCGTTTTAAGAAGCATTAGAACTCTATTGCTGCGATACCTAGTCATCTGCAGACGCTATTTCCTAGCAGGGAAGTGTGGCATTTACATTCATTTGAAGTGTAGACGAGGAATACATGACACTTCGCAAATCATATTACATTTTACCATGAAACATAGAAATCAGATGCGATATCGCGTTTTAAGAAGCATTGGAAATCTATTGCTACGATACGTAGACATCTGCAAACGCTATTTCCTAGCGAGGAAGTGTCGCATTCACATTCATTTGAAGTGTAGACGTGGAATACATAACACTTGGCAAATCATATTATATCTTACCATGAAACATAGAAATGAGATGCGATATCGCGTTTTAAGAAGCTTCAGAAATTCAATGCTACGATACGTAAACATCTGCAAACGCTATTTCCTTGCAAGGAAGTGTCGCATTTACATTCATTTGAAGTGTAGAAGAGGAATACATTACACTTCGCAAATCATATTATATCTTACCATGAAACATAGAAATGAGATGCGATATCGCGTTTTAAGAAGCATTAGAAATCTATTGCTACGATACGTAGACATCTGCAAACGCCATTTCCTAGCGAGGAAGAGTGGCATTCACATTCATTTGAAGTGTAGACGAGGAATACATAACACTTCGCATATCATATTATATCTTACCATGAAACATAGAAATGAGATGCGATTTCGCGTTTTAAGAAGCATTAGAACTCTATTGCTACGATAGGTAGACATCTGCAAACGCTATTTCCTTGCAAGGAAGTGTCGCATTTACATTCATTTGAAGTGTAGACGAGGAATACATAACACTTCGCAAATCATATTATATCTTACCATGAAACATAGAAATGAGATGCGATATCGCGTTTTAAGAAGTATTAGAACACTATTGCTAAGATAGGTAGACATTTGCAAACTCTATATCCTTGCAAGGAAGTGTCGCATTTACATTCATTTGAAGTGTAGACGAGGAATACATAACACTTCGCAAATCATATTATATCTTACCATGAAACATAGAAATGAGATGCGATATCGCGTTTTAAGAAGTATTAGAACACTATTGCTAAGATAGGTAGACATTTGCAAACTCTATATCCTTGCAAGGAAGTGTCGCATTTATATTCATTTGAAGTGTAGAACAGGAATACATAACACTTCGCAAATCATATTATACCTTACCATGAAACATAGAAATGAGATGCGATATCGCGTTTTAAGAATCATAAGAACTCTATTGCTACGATACGTAGACATCTGCAAACGCTATTTCCTTGCAAGGAAGTGTGGCATTTACATTCATTTGAAGTGTAGAAGTGGAATACATAACACTTCGCAAATCATATTATACCTTACCATGAAACATAGAAATGAGATGCGATATCGCGTTTTAAGAATCAATAGAACACTATTGCTACGATAGGTAGACATTTGCAAACGCTATTTCCTTGCAAGGAAGTGTCGCATTTACATTCATTTGAAGTGTAGACGAGGAATACATAGCACTTCCCCAATCATATTATATCTTACCATGAAACATAGAAATGAGATGCGATATCGCGTTTTAAGAAGCAATGGAACTCTATTGCTACGATACGTAGACATCTGCAAACGCTATTTCCTTGCAAGGAAGAGTCGCATTTACATTCATTTCAAGTGTAGACGAAGAATACGTGACACTTCGCAAATCATATTATATCTTACCATGAAACATAGAAATGAGATGCGATATCGCGTTTTAAGAAGCATTAGAACTCTATTGCTGCGATACCTAGTCATCTGCAGACGCTATTTCCTAGCTGGGAAGTGTGGCATTTACATTCATTTGAAATGTAGACGAGGAATACATGACACTTCGCAAATCATATTATATCTTACCATGAAACATAGAAATGAGATGCGATATCGCGTTTTAAGAAGCATTGGAAATCTATTGCTACGATACGCAGACATCTGCAAACGCTATATCCTAGCGAGGAAGTGTCGCATTCACATTCATTTGAAGTGTAGACGAGGAATACATAACACTTCGCAAATCATATTATATCTTACCATGAAACACAGAAATGAGATTTGATATCGCGTTTTTTAGAATCATAAGAACTCTATTGCTACGATACGTAGACATCTCCAAACGCTATTTCCTTGCAAGGAAGTGTCGCATTTACATTCATTTGAAGTGTAGACGAGTAATACATATCACTTCGCAAATCAGATTATACCTTACCATGAAACATAGAAATGAGATGCGATATCGCGTTTTAAGAATCATAAGAACTCTATTGCTACGATACGTAGACATCTGCAAACGCCATTTTCTTGCAAGGAAGTGTTGCATTTACATTCATTTGATGTGTAGACGAGGAATACATAACACATCGCAAATCATATTATATCTTATCATGAAACATAGAAATGAGGTGCGATATGTCGTTTTAAGAAGCATTAGAACTCTATCCCTACGATACGTAGACATCTGCAAACGCTATTTCCTTGCAAGGAAGTGTCGCATTTACATTCATTTGAAGTGTAGAAGAGGAATACATGACACTTCGCGAATCATATTATATCTTACCATGAAACATAGAAATGAGATGCGATATCGCGTTTTAAGAATCATAAGAACTCTATTGCTACGATACGTAGACATCTGCAAACGCTATTTCCTTGCAAGGAAGTGTCGCATTTACATTCATTTGAAGAGTAGAAGAGGAATACATAACACTTCGCAAATCATATTATACTTTACCATGAAACATAGAAATGAGATGCGATATCGCGTTTTAAAAAGCATTAGAACTCTATTGCTGCGATACCTAGTCATCTGCAGACGCTATTTCCTAGCAGGGAAGTGTGGCATTTACATTCATTTGAAATGTAGACGAGGAATACATGACACTTCGCAAATCATATTATATCTTACCATGAAACATAGAAATGAGATGCGATATCGCGTTTTAAGAAGCATTGGAAATCTATTGCTACGATACGCAGACATCTGCAAACGCTATATCCTAGCGAGGAAGTGTCGCATTCACATTCATTTGAAGTGTAGACGAGGAATACATAACACTTCGCAAATCATATTATATCTTACCATGAAACACAGAAATGAGATTTGATATCGCGTTTTAAGAATCATAAGAACTCTATTGCTACGATACCTAGTCATCTGCAGACGCTATTTCCTAGTAGGGAAGTATGGCATTTACATTCATTTGAAGTGTAGACGAGTAATACATAACACTTCGCAAATCATATTATACCTTACCATGAAACATAGAAATGAGATGCGATATCGCGTTTTAAGAAGCATTGGAAATCTATTGCTACGATACGCAGACATCTGCAAACGCTATATCCTAGCGAGGAAGTGTCGCATTCACATTCATTTGAAGTGTAGACGAGGAATACATAACACTTCGCAAATCATATTATATCTTACCATGAAACACAGAAATGAGATTTGATATCGCGTTTTAAGAATCATAAGAACTCTATTGCTACGATACCTAGTCATCTGCAGACGCTATTTCCTAGCAGGGAAGTATGGCATTTACATTCATTTGAAGTGTAGACGAGTAATACATAACACTTCGCAAATCATATTATACCTTACCATGAAACATAGAAATGAGATGCGATATCGCGTTTTAAGAAGCATTGGAAATCTATTGCTACGATACGCAGACATCTGCTAACGCTATATCCTAGCGAGGAAGTGTCGCATTCACATTCATTTGAAGTGTAGACGAGGAATACATAACACTTCGCAAATCATATTATATCTTACCATGAAACATAGAAATGAGATGCGATATCGCGTTTTAAGAAGCATTGGAAATCTATTGCTACGATACGTAGACATTTGCAAACGCTATATCCTACCGAGGAAGTGTCGCATACACATTCATTTGAAGTGTAGACGAGGAATACATAAAACTTCGCAAATCATATTATATATTACCATGAAACACAGAAATGAGATGCGATATCGCGTTTTAAGAAGTATTAGAACACTATTGCTAAGATAGGTAGACATTTGCAAACTCTATTTCCTTGCAAGGAAGTGTCGCATTTACATTCATTTGAAGTGTAGACGAGGAATACATAACACTTCCCCAATCATATTATATCTTAACATGAAACATGGAAATGAGATGCGATATCGCGTCTTAAGAAGCATTAGAACTCTATTGCTACGATACGTAGACATCTGCAAACGCTATTTCCTTGCAAGGAAGAGTCGCATTTACATTCATTTGAAGTGTAGACGAAGAATACATGACACGTCGCAAATCATATTATATCTTACCATGAAACATAGAAATGAGATGCGATATCGCGTTTTAAGAATCATATGAACTCTATTGCTACGATACGTAGACATCTCCAAACGCTATTTCCTAGCAGGGAAGTGTGGCATTTACATTCATTTGAAGTGTAGACGAGGAATGCATAACACTTCGCAATGAATATTATATCTTTTCATGAAACATATGAGATGCGATATCTCGTTTTAAGAAGCATTAGAACTCTATCCCTACGATACGTGGACATCTGCAAACGCTATTTCCTTGCAAGGAAGTGTCGCATTTACATTCATTTGAGGTGTAGAAGAGAAATACATAACACTTCGCAAATCATATTATATCTTACCATGAAACATGGAAATGAGATGCGATATCGCGTTTTAAGAATCATAAGAACTCTATTGCTACGATACGTAGACATCTGCAAACGCTATTTCCTTGCAAGGAAGTGTCGCATTTACATTGATTTGAAGTGTGGACGAGGAATACATAACACTTCGCAAATCATATTATATCTTACCATGAAACACAGAAATGAGATTTGATATCTACATAACACTTAACTACATAACACTTAACACTACATAACACTACATAACACTTCTCGAATCATATTCTATCTTACCATGAAACATAGAAATGAGATGCGATATCGCGTTCTAAGAATCATAAGAACTCTATTGCTACGATACGTAGACATCTGCAAACGCTATTTCCTTGCAAGGAAGTGTCGCATTTACATTCATTTGAAGTGTAGACGAGTAATACATAACACTTCCCCAATCATATCATATCTTACCATGAAACATAGAAATGAGATGCGATATCGCGTTTTAAGAAGCTTTGGAACTCTATTGCTGCGATACGTAGACATCTGCAAACGCTATTTCCTCGCAAGGAAGAGTCGCATTTACATTCATTTGATGTGTAGACGAAGAATACATGACACTTCGCAAATCATATTTTATCTTACCATGAAACATTGAAATGAGATGCGATATCGCGCTTTATGAAGCATTAGAACTCTATTGCTACGATCCCCAGTCATCTGCAGACGCTATTTCCTAGCAGGGAAGTGTGGCATTTACATTCATTTGAAGTGTAGACGGGGAATACATGACACCTCGCAAATCATATTATACCTTACCATGAAACATAGAAACGAGATGTGATATCGCGTTTTATGAATCATAAGAACTCTATTGCTACGATAGGTAGACACTTGCAAACGCTATTTCCTTGCAAGGAAGTGTCGCATTTACATTCATTTGAAGTGTAGACGAGGAATACATAACACATCGCAAATCATATTATATCTTACCATGAAACATAGAAATGAGATGCGATATCGCGTCTTAATAAGCATTTGAACTCTATTGCTTCGATACGTAGACATCTGCAAACGCTATTTCCTTGCAAGGAAGTGTCGCATTTACATCCATTTGAAGTGTAGAAGAGGAATACATAACACTTCGCAAATCATATTAAATCTTACCATGAAACATAGAAATGAGATGCGATATCGCGTTTTAAGAAGCATTAGAAGTCTATTGCTACGATAGGTAGACATCTGCAAACGCTATTTCCTAGCAAGGAAGTGTCGCATTTACATTCATTTGAAGTGTAGACGAGGACTACATAACACTTCGCAAATCATATTATATCTTACCATGAAACATAGAAATGAGATGCGATATCGCGTTTTAAGAAGCATTGGAAATCAATTGCTACGATACGTAGACATTTGCAAACGCTATATCCTACCGAGGAAGTGTCGCATTCACATTCATTTGAAGTGTAGACGAGGAATGCATAACACTTCGCAATGAATATTATATCTTATCATGAAACATAAAAATGAGATGCGATATCTCGTTTTAAGAAGCATTAGAACTCTATCCCTACGATACGTGGACATCTGCAAACGCTATTTCCTTGCAAGGAAGTGTCGCATTTACATTCATTTGAGGTGTAGAAGAGAAATACATAACACTTCGCAAATCATATTATATCTTACCATGAAACATGGAAATGAGATGCGATGTCGCGTTTTAAGAATCATAAGAACTCTATTGCTACGATACGTAGACATCTGCAAACGCTATTTCCTTGCAAGGAAGTGTCGCATTTACATTCATTTGAAGTGTAGACGGGGAATACATAACACTTCGCAAATCATATTATATCTTACCATGAAACACAGAAATGAGATTTGATATCGCGTTTTAAGAATCATAAGAACTCTATTGCTACGATACGTAGACATCTCCAAACGCTATTTCCTTGCAAGGAAGTGTCGCATTTACATTCATTTGAAGTGTAGACAAGGAATACATAACACTTCGCAAATCATATTATACCTTACCATGAAACATAGAAATGAGATGCGACATCGCGTTTTAAGAATCACAAGAACTCTATTGCAACGATACGTAGACATCTGCAAACGCTATTTCCTTGCAAGGAAGTGTCGCATTTACATTCATTTGAAGTGTAGAAGAGGAATACATAACACTTCGCAAATCATATTATACCTCACCATGAAACATAGAAATGAGATGCGATATCGCGTTTTAAGAATCATTACAACACTATTGCTACGATAGGTAGACATTTGCAAACGCTATTTCCTTGCAAGGAAGTGTCGCATTTACATTCATTTGAAGTGTAGACGAGGAATACATAACACTTCTTAAATCATATTATATCTTACCATGAAACATAGAAATGAGATGCGATATCGCGTCTTAAGAAGCATTTGAACTCTATTGCTTCGATACGCAGACATCTGCAAACGCTATTTCCTTGCAAGGAAGTGGAGCATTTACATTCATTTGAAGTGTAGACGAGGAATACATAACACTTCCCAAATCATATTATATCTTACCATGAAACATAGAAATGAGATGCGATATCGCGTTTTAAGAAGCATTAGAACACTATTGCTACGATAGGTAGACACTTGCAAACGCTATTTCCTTGCAAGGAAGTGTCGCATTTACATTCATTTGAAGTGTAGAAGAGGAATACATAACACATCGCAAATCATATTATATCTTACCATGAAACATAGAAATGAGATGCGATATCGCGTCTTAATAAGCATTTGAACTCTATTGCTTCGATACGTAGACATCTCCAAACGCTATTTCCTTGCAAGGAAGTGTCGCATTTACATTCATTTGAAGTGTAGACAAGGAATACATAGCACTTCGCAAATCATAATATATCTTACCATGAAACATAGAAATGATATGCGATATCGCGTTTTAAGAAGCATTAGAATTCTATTACTACGACACCTAGACATCTGCAAACGCTATTTCCTTGCAAGGAAGTGCCGCATTTACATTCATTTGAAGTGTAGACGAGGAATACATAGCACTCCGCAAATCATAATATATCTTACCATGAAACATAGAAATGAGATGCGATATCGCGTTTTAAGAAGCACTAGAACTCTATTACTACGATACCTAGACATCTGCAAACGCTATTTCCTAGCAAGGAAGTGTCGCATTTACATTCATTTGAAGTGTAGACGAGGAATACATAACACTTCCCCAATCATATTACATCTTACCATGAAACATAGAAATGAGATGCGATATCGCGTTTTAAGATGCACTAGAACTCTATTACTACGATACCTAGACATCTGCAAACGCTATTTCCTAGCAAGGAAGTGTCGCATTTACATTCATTTGAAGTGTAGACGAGGACTACATAACACTTCGCAAATCATATTATATCTTACCATGAAACATAGAAATGAGATGCCATATCGCGTTTTAAGAATCATAAGAAATCTATTGCTACGATACGTAGACATCTGCAAACGCTATTTCCTTGCAAGGAAGTGTCGCATTTACATTCATTTGAAGTGTAGACGAGGAATACATAACACTTCCCCAATCATATTACATCTTACCATGAAACATAGAAATGAGATGCGATATCGCGTTTTAAGAAGCATTAGGACTCTATTGCTACGACACCTATACATCTGCAGACGCTATTTCCTAGCAAGGTAGTGTCGCATTTACATTCATTTGAAGTGTAGACGTGGAATACATGACACTTCGCAAATCATATTATATCTTACCATGAAACATAGAAATGAGATGCGATATCGCGTTTTAAGAAGCATCAGAAATTCAATGCTACGATACGTAGACATCTGCAAACGCTATTTCCTTGCAAGGAAGTGTCGCATTTACATTCATTTGAAGTGTAGACGAGGAATACATGACACTTCGCAAATCATATTATATCTTACCATGAAACATATAAATGAGATGCGATATCGCGTTTTAAGAAGCATTAGAACACTATTGCTACGATAGGTAGACATCTGCAAACGCTATTTCCTTGCAAGGAAGTGTCGCATTTACATTCATTTGAAGTGTAGACGAGGACTACATAACACTTCGCAAATCATATTACATTTTACCATGAAACATAGAAATCAGATGCGATATCGCGTTTTAAGAAGCATTGGAAATCTATTGCTACGATACGTAGACATCTGCAAACGCTATTTCCTAGCGAGGAAGTGTCGCATTCACATTCATTTGAAGTGTAGACGAGGAAAACGTAACACTTCGCAAATCATATTATATCTTACCATGAAACATAGAACTGAGATGCGGTATCGCGCTTTAAGAAGCATTAGAACACTATTTCTACGATAGGTAGATATTTGCAAACGCTATTTCCTTGCAAGGAAGTGTCGCATTTACATTCATTTGAAGTGTAGACGAGGAATACATAACACTTCGCAAATCATATTATATCTTACCATGAAACATAGAAATGAGATGCGATATCGCGTTTTAAGAATCAAAAGAACTCTATTGCTACGATACGTAGACATCTGCAAACGCTATTTCCTAGCGAGGAAGTGTCGCATTTACATTCATTTGTATCGTAGACGAGGAATGCATAACACTTCGCAATGAATATTATATCTTATCATGAAACATAGATATGAGATGCAATATCTCGTTTTAAGAAGCATTTGAACACTATTGCTTCGATACGTAGACATCTGCAAACGCTATTTCCTTGCAAGGAAGCGTCGCATTTACATTCATTTGAAGTGTAGACGAGGAATACATGACACTTCGCAAATCATATTATATCTTACCATGAAACATAGAAATGAGATGCGATATCGCGTTTCAAGAAGCATTAGAACTCTATTGCTACGATAGGTAGACATATGCAAACGCTATTTCCTTGCAAGGAAGTGTCGCATTTACATTCATTTGAAGTGTAGAAGAGGAATACATAACACTTCGCAAATCATATTATATCTTACCATGAAACATAGAAATGAGATGCGATATCGCGTTTTAAGAAGTATTAGAACACTATTGCTAAGATAGGTAGACATTTGCAAACTCTATTTCCTTGCAAGGAAGTGTCGCATTTACATTCATTTGAAGTGTAGACGAGGAATACATAACACTTCGCAAATCATATTATATCTTACCATGAAACATAGAAATGAGATGCCATATCGCGTTTTAAGAATCATAAGAAGTCTATTGCTACGATACGTAGACATCTGCAAACGCTATTTCCTTGCAAGGAAGTGTCGCATTTACATTCATTTGAAGTGTAGACGAGGAATACATAACACTTCCCCAATCATATTACATCTTACCATGAAACATAGAAATGAGATGCGATATCGCGTTTTAAGAATCATATGAACTCTATTGCTACGATACGTAGACATCTCCAAACGCTATTTCCTAGCAGGGAAGTGTGGCATTTACATTCATTTGAAGTGTAGACGAGGAATGCATAACACTTCGCAATGAGTATTATATCTTATCATGAAACATAAAAATGAGATGCGATATCTCGTTTTAAGAAGCATTAGAACTCTATCCCTACGATACGTGGACATCTGCAAACGCTATTTCCTTGCAAGGAAGTGTCGCATTTACATTCATTTGAGGTGTAGAAGAGAAATACATAACACTTCGCAAATCATATTATATCTTACCATGAAACATGGAAATGAGATGCGATGTCGCGTTTTAAGAATCATAAGAACTCTATTGCTACGATACGTAGACATCTGCAAACGCTATTTCCTTGCAAGGAAGTGTCGCATTTACATTCATTTGAAGTGTAGACGGGGAATACATAACACTTCGCAAATCATATTATATCTTACCATGAAACACAGAAATGAGATTTGATATCGCGTTTTAAGAATCATAAGAACTCTATTGCTACGATACGTAGACATCTCCAAACGCTATTTCCTTGCAAGGAAGTGTCGCATTTACATTCATTTGAAGTGTAGACAAGGAATACATAACACTTCGCAAATCATATTATACCTTACCATGAAACATAGAAATGAGATGCGACATCGCGTTTTAAGAATCATAAGAACTCTATTGCAACGATACGTAGACATCTGCAAACGCTATTTCCTTGCAAGGAAGTGTCGCATTTACATTCATTTGAAGTGTAGAAGAGGAATACATAACACTTCGCAAATCATATTATACCTTACCATGAAACATAGAAATGAGATGCGATATCGCGTTTTAAGAATCATTAGAACACTATTGCTACGATAGGTAGACATTTGCAAACGCTATTTCCTTGCAAGGAAGTGTCGCATTTACATTCATTTGAAGTGTAGACGAGGAATACATAACACTTCGCAAATCATATTATATCTTACCATGAAACATAGAAATGAGATGCGATATCGCGTCTTAAGAAGCATTTGAACTCTATTGCTTCGATACGCAGACATCTGCAAACGCTATTTCCTTGCAAGGAAGTGGAGCATTTACATTCATTTGAAGTGTAGACGAGGAATACATAACACTTCCCAAATCATATTATATCTTACCATGAAACATAGAAATGAGATGCGATATCGCGTTTTAAGAAGCATTAGAACACTATTGCTACGATAGGTAGACACTTGCAAACGCTATTTCCTTGCAAGGAAGTGTCGCATTTACATTCATTTGAAGTGTAGACGAGGACTACATAACACTTCGCAAATCATATTATATCTTACCATGAAACATAGAAATGAGATGCCATATCGCGTTTTAAGAATCATAAGAACTCTATTGCTACGATACGTAGACATCTGCAAACGCTATTTCCTTGCAAGGAAGTGTCGCATTTACATTCATTTGAAGTGTAGACGAGGAATACATAACACTTCCCCAATCATATTACATCTTACCATGAAACATAGAAATGAGATGCGATATCGCGTTTTAAGATGCACTAGAACTCTATTACTACGATACCTAGACATCTGCAAACGCTATTTCCTAGCAAGGAAGTGTCGCATTTACATTCATTTGAAGTGTAGACGAGGACTACATAACACTTCGCAAATCATATTATATCTTACCATGAAACATAGAAATGAGATGCCATATCGCGTTTTAAGAATCATAAGAAATCTATTGCTACGATACGTAGACATCTGCAAACGCTATTTCCTTGCAAGGAAGTGTCGCATTTACATTCATTTGAAGTGTAGACGAGGAATACATAACACTTCCCCAATCATATTACATCTTACCATGAAACATAGAAATGAGATGCGATATCGCGTTTTAAGAAGCATTAGGACTCTATTGCTACGACATCTATACATCTGCAGACGCTATTTCCTAGCAAGGTAGTGTCGCATTTACATTCATTTGAAGTGTAGACGTGGAATACATGACACTTCGCAAATCATATTATATCTTACCATGAAACATAGAAATGAGATGCGATATCGCGTTTTAAGAAGCATCAGAAATTCAATGCTACGATACGTAGACATCTGCAAACGCTATTTCCTTGCAAGGAAGTGTCGCATTTACATTCATTTGAAGTGTAGACGAGGAATACATGACACTTCGCAAATCATATTATATCCTACCATGAAACATATAAATGAGATGCGATATCGCGTTTTAAGAAGCATTAGAACACTATTGCTACGATAGGTAGACATCTGCAAACGCTATTTCCTTGCAAGGAAGTGTCGCATTTACATTCACTTGAAGTGTAGACGAGGAATACATGACACTTCGCAAATCATATTACATTTTACCATGAAACATAGAAATCAGATGCGATATCGCGTTTTAAGAAGCATTGGAAATCTATTGCTACGATACGTAGACATCTGCAAACGCTATTTCCTAGCGAGGAAGTGTCGCATTCACATTCATTTGAAGTGTAGACGAGGAAAACATAACACTTCGCAAATCATATTATATCTTACCATGAAACATAGAACTGAGATGCGGTATCGCGCTTTAAGAAGCATTAGAACACTATTTCTACGATAGGTAGACATTTGCAAACGCTATTTCCTTGCAAGGAAGTGTCGCATTTACATTCATTTGAAGTGTAGACGAGGAATACATAACACTTCGCAAATCATATTATATCTTACCATGAAACATAGAAATGAGATGCGATATCGCGTTTTAAGAATCAAAAGAACTCTATTGCTACGATACGTAGACATCTGCAAACGCTATTTCCTAGCGAGGAAGTGTCGCATTTACATTCATTTGAATCGTAGACGAGGAATGCATAACACTTCGCAATGAATATTATATCTTATCATGAAACATAGATATGAGATGCAATATCTCGTTTTAAGAAGCATTTGAACACTATTGCTTCGATACGTAGACATCTGCAAACGCTATTTCCTTGCAAGGAAGCGTCGCATTTACATTCATTTGAAGTGTAGACGAGGAATACATGACACTTCGCAAATCATATTATATCTTACCATGAAACATAGAAATGAGATGCGATATCGCGTTTTAAGAAGCATTGGAAATCTATTGCTACGATACGTAGACATCTGCAAACGCTATTTCCTTACAAGGAAGTGTCGCATTTACATTCATTTGAAGTGTAGACGAGGAAAACATAACACTTCGCAAATCATATTATATCTTACCATGAAACATAGAACTGAGATGCGGTATCGCGCTTTAAGAAGCATTAGAACACTATTTCTACGATAGGTAGACATTTGCAAACGCTATTTCCTTGCAAGGAAGTGTCGCATTTACATTCATTTGAAGTGTAGACGAGGAATACATAACACTTCGCAAATCATATTATATCTTACCATGAAACATAGAAATGAGATGCGATATCGCGTTTTAAGAATCAAAAGAACTCTATTGCTACGATACGTAGACATCTGCAAACGCTATTTCCTAGCGAGGAAGTGTCGCATTTACATTCATTTGAATCGTAGACGAGGAATGCATAACACTTCGCAATGAATATTATATCTTATCATGAAACATAGATATGAGATGCAATATCTCGTTTTAAGAAGCATTTGAACTCTATTGCTTCGATACGTAGACACCTGCAAACGCTATTTCCTTGCAAGGAAACGTCGCATTTACATTCATTTGAAGTGTAGACGAGGAATACATGACACTTCGCAGATCATATTATATCTTACCATGAAACATAGAAATGAGATGCGATATCGCGTTTCAAGAAGCATTAGAACTCTATTGCTACTATAGGTAGACATGTGCAAACGCTATTTCCTTGCAAGGAAGTGTCGCATTTACATTCATTTGAAGTGTAGAAGAGGAATACATAACACTTCGCAAATCATATTATATCTTACCGTGAAACATATAAATGAGATGCGATATCGCGTTTTAAGAAGCATTGGATATCTATTGCTACGATACGTAGACATCTGCAAACGCTATTTCCTTACAAGGAAGTGTCGCATTTACATTCATTTGAAGTGTAGACGAGGAAAACATAACACTTCGCAAATCATATTATATCTTACCATGAAACATAGAACTGAGATGCGGTATCGCGCTTTAAGAAGCATTAGAACACTATTTCTACGATAGGTAGACATTTGCAAACGCTATTTCCTTGCAAGGAAGTGTCGCATTTACATTCATTTGAAGTGTAGACGAGGAATACATAACACTTCGCAAATCATATTATATCTTACCATGAAACATAGAAATGAGATGCGATATCGCGTTTTAAGAAGCATTAGAACTCTATTGCTACGATACGTAGACATCTGCAAACGCTATTTCCTTGCAAGGAAGAGTCGCATTTACATTCATTTGAAGTGTAGACGAAGAATACATGACACGTCGCAAATCATATTATATCTTACCATGAAACATAGAAATGAGATGCGATATCGCGTTTTAAGAATCATACGAACTCTATTGCTACGATACGTAGACATCTCCAAACGCTATTTCCTAGCAGGGAAGTGTGGCATTTACATTCATTTGAAGTGTGGACGAGGAATGCATAACACTTCGCAATGAATATTATATCTTATCATGAAACATAAAAATGAGATGCGATATCTCGTTCTAAGAAGCATTAGAACTCTATCCCTACGATACGTGGACATCTGCAAACGCTATTTCCTTGCAAGGAAGTGTCGCATTTACATTCATTTGAGGTGTAGAAGAGAAATACATAACACTTCGCAAATCATATTATATCTTACCATGAAACATGGAAGTGAGATGCGATGTCGCGTTTTAAGAATCATAAGAACTCTATTGCTACGATACGTAGACATCTGCAAACGCTATTTCCTTGCAAGGAAGTGTCGCATTTACATTCATTTGAAGTGTGGACGAGGAATACATAACACTTCGCAAATCATATTATATCTTACCATGAAACACAGAAATGAGATTTGATATCGCGTTTTAAGAATCATAAGAACTCTATTGCTACGATACGTAGACATCTCCAAACGCTATTTCCTTGCAAGGAAGTGTCGCATTTACATTCATTTGAAGTGTAGACAAGGAATACATAACACTTCGCAAATCATATTATACCTTACCATGAAACATAGAAATGAGATGCGACATCGCGTTTTAAGAATCATAAGAACTCTATTGCAACGATACGTAGACATCTGCAAACGCTATTTCCTTGCAAGGAAGTGTCGCATTTACATTCATTTGAAGTGTAGAAGAGGAATACATAACACTTCGCAAATCATATTATACCTTACCATGAAACATAGAAATGAGATGCGATATCGCGTTTTAAGAATCATTAGAACACTATTGCTACGATAGGTAGACATTTGCAAACGCTATTTCCTTGCAAGGAAGTGTCGCATTTACATTCATTTGAAGTGTAGACGAGGAATACATAACACTTCGCAAATCATATTATATCTTACCATGAAACATAGAAATGAGATGCGATATCGCGTCTTAAGAAGCATTTGAACTCTATTGCTTCGATACGCAGACATCTGCAAACGCTATTTCCTTGCAAGGAAGTGTAGCATTTACATTCATTTGAAGTGTAGACGAGGAATACATAACACTTCCCAAATCATATTATATCTTACCATGAAACATAGAAATGAGATGCGATATCGCGTTTTAAGAAGCATTAGAACACTATTGCTACGATAGGTAGACACTTGCAAACGCTATTTCCTTGCAAGGAAGTGTCGCATTTACATTCATTTGAAGTGTAGAAGAGGAATACATAACACATCGCAAATCATATTATATCTTACCATGAAACATAGAAATGAGATGCGATATCGCGTCTTAATAAGCATTTGAACTCTATTGCTTCGATACGTAGACATCTCCAAACGCTATTTCCTTGCAAGGAAGTGTCGCATTTACATTCATTTGAAGTGTAGACAAGGAATACATAGCACTTTGCAAATCATAATATATCTTACCATGAAACGTAGAAATGAGATGCGATATCGCGTTTTAAGAAGCATTAGAATTCTATTACTACGACACCTAGACATCTGCAAACGCTATTTCCTTGCAAGGAAGTGCCGCATTTACATTCATTTGAGTGTAGACGAGGAATACATAGCACTCCGCAAATCATAATATATCTTACCATGAAACATAGAAATGAGATGCGATATCGCGTTTTAAGAAGCACTAGATCTCTATTACTACGATACCTAGACATCTGCAAACGCTATTTCCTAGCAAGGAAGTGTCGCATTTACATTCATTTGAAGTGTAGACGAGGACTACATAACACTTCGCAAATCATATTATATCTTACCATGAAACATAGAAATGAGATGCCATATCGCGTTTTAAGAATCATAAGAACTCTATTGCTACGATACGTAGACATCTGCAAACGCTATTTCCTTGCAAGGAAGTGTCGCATTTACATTCATTTGAAGTGTAGACGAGGAATACATAACACTTCCCCAATCATATTACATCTTACCATGAAACATAGAAATGAGATGCGATATCGCGTTTTAAGATGCACTAGAACCCTATTACTACGATACCTAACCATCTGCAAACGCTATTTCCTAGCAAGGAAGTGTCGCATTTACATTCATTTGAAGTGTAGACGAGGACTACATAACACTTCGCAAATCATATTATATCTTACCATGAAACATAGAAATGAGATGCGATATCGCGTTTTAAGAAGCATTAGAACTCTATTGCTACGATACGTAGACATCTGCAAACGCTATTTCCTTGCAAGGAAGTGTCGCATTTACATTCATTTGAATCGTAGACCAGGAATGCATAACACTTCGCAATGAATATTATATCTTAACATGAAACATAGATATGAGATGCAATATCTCGTTTTAAGAAGCATTTGAACTCTATTGCTTCGATATGTAGACATCTGCAAACGCTATTTCCTAGCAAGGAAGTGTCGCATTTACATTCATTTGAAGTGTAGGCGAGGAATACATAACACTTCGCAATGAATATTACATCTTATCATGAAACATAGAAATGAGATGCGATATCTTGTTTTAAGAAGCATTTGAACACTATTGCTTTGATACGTAGACATCTGCAAACGCTATTTCCAAGCAAGGAAGTGTCGCATGTACATCCATTTGAATCGTAGACGAGGAATGCATAACACTTCGCAATGAATATTATATCTTATCATGAAACATAGATATGAGATGCAATATCTCGTTTTAAGAAGCATTTGAACTCTATTGCTTCGATACGTAGACACCTGCAAACGCTATTTCCTTGCAAGGAAGCGTCGCATTTACATTCATTTGAAGTGTAGACGAGGAATACATGACACTTCGCAAATCATATTATATCTTACCATGAAACATAGAAATGAGATGCGATATCGCGTTTCAAGAAGCATTAGAACTCTATTGCTACGATAGGTAGACATGTGCAAACGCTATTTCCTTGCAAGGAAGTGTCGCATTTACATTCATTTGAAGTGTAGAAGAGGAATACATAACACTTCGCAAATCATATTATATCTTACCGTGAAACATAGAAATGAGATGCGATATCGCGTTTTAAGAAGCATTGGAAATCTATTGCTACGATACGTAGACATCTGCAAACGCTATTTCCTTACAAGGAAGTGTCGCCTTTACATTCATTTGAAGTGTAGACGAGGAAAACATAACACTTCGCAAATCATATTATATCTTACCATGAAACATAGAACTGAGATGCGGTATCGCGCTTTAAGAAGCATTAGAACACTATTTCTACGATAGGTAGACATTTGCAAACGCTATTTCCTTGCAAGGAAGTGTCGCATTTACATTCATTTGAAGTGTAGACGAGGAATACATAACACTTCGCAAATCATATTATATCTTACCATGAAACATAGAAATGAGATGCGATATCGCGTTTTAAGAATCAAAAGAACTCTATTGCTACGATACGTAGACCTCTGCAAACGCTATTTCCTAGCGAGGAAGTGTCGCATTTACATTCATTTGAATCGTAGACGAGGAATGCATAACACTTCGCAATGAATATTATATCTTATCATGAAACATAGATATGAGATGCAATATCTCGTTTTAAGAAGCATTTGAACTCTATTGCTTCGATACGTAGACACCTGCAAACGCTATTTCCTTGCAAGGAAGCGTCGCATTTACATTCATTTGAAGTGTAGACGAGGAATACATGACACTTCGCAAATCATATTATATCTTACCATGAAACATAGAAATGAGATGCGATATCGCGTTTCAAGAAGCATTAGAACTCTATTGCTACGATAGGTAGACATGTGCAAACGCTATTTCCTTGCAAGGAAGTGTCGCATTTACATTCATTTGAAGTGTAGAAGAGGAATACATAACACTTCGCAAATCATATTATATCTTACCGTGAAACATAGAAATGAGATGCGATATCGCGTTTTAAGAAGTATTAGAACACTATTGCTAAGATAGGTAGACATCTGCAAACGCTATTTCCTAGCGAGGAAGTGTCGCATTTACATTCATTTGAATCGTAGACGAGGAATGCATAACACTTCGCAATGAATATTATATCTTATCATGAAACATAGAAATGAGGTGCGATATGTCGTTTTAAGAAGCATTAGAACTCTATCCCTACGATACGTAGACATCTGCAAACGCTATTTCCTTGCAAGGAAGAGTCGCATTTACATTCATTTGATGTGTAGACGAAGAATACATGACACTTCGCAAATCATATTATATCTTACCATGAAACATAGAAATGAGATGCGATATCGCGTTTTAAGAAGCATTAGAACTCCATTGCTACGATACCTAGTCATCTGCAGACGCTATTTCCTAGCAGGGAAGTGTGGCATTTACATTCATTTGAAGTGTAGACGAGGAATACATGACACTTCGCAAATCATATTATATCTTACCATGAAACATAGTAATGAGATGCGATGTCGCGTTTTAAGAAGCATTTGAACTCTATTGCTTCGTTACGTAGACATCTGCAAACGCTATTTCCCTGCAAGGAAGTGTCGCATTTACATTCATTTGAGGTGTAGACGAGGAATACATAACACTTCGCAAATCATATTATATCTTACCATGAGACATAGAAATGAGATGCGATATCGCGTTTTAAGAAGCATTAGAAATCTATTGCTACGATACGTAGACATCTGCAAACGCTATTTCCTTGCAAGGAAGTGTCGCATTTACTTTCATTTGAATCGTAGACGAGGAATGCATAACACTTCGCAAATCATATTATATCTTACCATGAGACATAGAAATGAGATGCGATATCGCGTTTTAAGAAGCATTGGAAATCTATTGCTACGATACGTAGACATCTGCAAACGCTATTTCTTAGCGAGGAAGTGTCGCATTCACATTCATTTGAAGTGTGGACGAGGAATTCATAACACTTTGCAAATCATATTATATCTTACCATGAAACACAGAAATGAAATGCGATATCGCGTTTTAAGAATCATAAGAACTCTATTGCTACGATACGTAGACATCTGCAAACGCTATTTCCTTGCAAGGAAGTGTCGCATTTACATCCATTTGAATCGCAGGCGAGGAATGCATAACACTTCGCAATGAATATTATATCTTATCATGAAACATAGATATGAGATGGAATATCTCGTTTTAGGAAGCATTTGAACTCTATTGCTTCGATACGTAGACATCTCCAGACGCTATTTCCTTGCAAGGAAGTGTCGCATTTACATTCATTTGAAGTGTAGACGAGGAATACATGACACTTCGCAATGAATATTATATCTTAACATGAAACATAGATATGAGATGCAATATCTCGTTTTAAGAAGCATTTGAACTCTATTGCTTCGATACGTAGACATCTGCAAACGCTATTTCCTAGCAAGGAAGTGTCGCATTTACATTCATTTGAAGTGTAGGCGAGGAATACATAACACTTCGCAATGAATATTACATCTTATCATGAAACATAGAAATGAGATGCGATATCTTGTTTTAAGAAGCATTTGAACACTATTGCTTCGATACGTAGACATCTGCAAACGCTATTTCCAAGCAAGGAAGTGTCGCATTCACATCCATTTGAATCGTAGACGAGGAATGCATAACACTTGGCAAATCTTATTATATCTTACCATGAAACACAGAAATGAGATGCGATATCGCGTTTTAAGAATCATAAGAACTCTATTGCTACGATACGTAGACATCTGCAAACGCTATTTCCTTGCAAGGAAGAGTCGCATTCACATTCATTTGAAGTGTAGTCGAGGAATACATAACACTTCGCATATCATATTATATCTTACCATGAAACATAGAAATGAGATGCGATATCGCGTTTTAAGAAGCATCAGAAATTCAATGCTACGATACGTAAACATCTGCAAACGCTATTTCCTTGCAAGGAAGAGTCGCATTCACATTCATTTGAAGTGTAGTCGAGGAATACATAACACTTCGCATATCATATTATATCTTACCATGAAACATAGAAATGAGATGCGATATCGCGTTTTAAGAAGCATCAGAAATTCAATGCTACGATACGTAAACATCTGCAAACGCTATTTCCTTGCAAGGAAGTGTCGCATTTACATTCATTTGAAGTGTAGAAGAGGAATACATGACACTTCGCAAATCATATTATATCTTACCATGAAACATAGAAATAAGATGCGATATCGCGTTTTAAGAAGCATTAGAAATCTATTGCTACGATACGTAGACATCTGCAAACGCCATTTCCTAGCGAGGAAGAGTGGCATTCACATTCATTTGAAGTGTAGACGAGGAATACATAACACTTCGCATATCATATTATATCTTACCATGAGACATAGAAATGAGATGCGATATCGCGTTTTAAGAAGCATTAGAAATCTATTGCTACGATACGTAGACATCTGCAAACGCTATTTCCTTGCAAGGAAGTGTCGCATTTACTTTCATTTGAATCGTAGACGAGGAATGCATAACACTTCGCAAATCATATTATATCTTACCATGAGACATAGAAATGAGATGCGATATCGCGTTTTAAGAAGCATTGGAAATCTATTGCTACGATACGTAGACATCTGCAAACGCTATTTCTTAGCGAGGAAGTGTCGCATTCACATTCATTTGAAGTGTGGACGAGGAATTCATAACACTTTGCAAATCATATTATATCTTACCATGAAACACAGAAATGAAATGCGATATCGCGTTTTAAGAATCATAAGAACTCTATTGCTACGATACGTAGACATCTGCAAACGCTATTTCCTTGCAAGGAAGTGTCGCATTTACATCCATTTGAATCGCAGGCGAGGAATGCATAACACTTCGCAATGAATATTATATCTTATCATGAAACATAGATATGAGATGGAATATCTCGTTTTAGGAAGCATTTGAACTCTATTGCTTCGATACGTAGACATCTCCAGACGCTATTTCCTTGCAAGGAAGTGTCGCATTTACATTCATTTGAAGTGTAGACGAGGAATACATGACACTTCGCAATGAATATTATATCTTAACATGAAACATAGATATGAGATGCAATATCTCGTTTTAAGAAGCATTTGAACTCTATTGCTTCGATACGTAGACATCTGCAAACGCTATTTCCTAGCAAGGAAGTGTCGCATTTACATTCATTTGAAGTGTAGGCGAGGAATACATAACACTTCGCAATGAATATTACATCTTATCATGAAACATAGAAATGAGATGCGATATCTTGTTTTAAGAAGCATTTGAACACTATTGCTTCGATACGTAGACATCTGCAAACGCTATTTCCAAGCAAGGAAGTGTCGCATTCACATCCATTTGAATCGTAGACGAGGAATGCATAACACTTGGCAAATCTTATTATATCTTACCATGAAACACAGAAATGAGATGCGATATCGCGTTTTAAGAATCATAAGAACTCTATTGCTACGATACGTAGACATCTGCAAACGCTATTTCCTTGCAAGGAAGAGTCGCATTCACATTCATTTGAAGTGTAGTCGAGGAATACATAACACTTCGCATATCATATTATATCTTACCATGAAACATAGAAATGAGATGCGATATCGCGTTTTAAGAAGCATCAGAAATTCAATGCTACGATACGTAAACATCTGCAAACGCTATTTCCTTGCAAGGAAGAGTCGCATTCACATTCATTTGAAGTGTAGTCGAGGAATACATAACACTTCGCATATCATATTATATCTTACCATGAAACATAGAAATGAGATGCGATATCGCGTTTTAAGAAGCATCAGAAATTCAATGCTACGATACGTAAACATCTGCAAACGCTATTTCCTTGCAAGGAAGTGTCGCATTTACATTCATTTGAAGTGTAGAAGAGGAATACATGACACTTCGCAAATCATATTATATCTTACCATGAAACATAGAAATAAGATGCGATATCGCGTTTTAAGAAGCATTAGAAATCTATTGCTACGATACGTAGACATCTGCAAACGCCATTTCCTAGCGAGGAAGAGTGGCATTCACATTCATTTGAAGTGTAGACGAGGAATACATAACACTTCGCATATCATATTATATCTTACCATGAAACATAGAAATGAGATGCGATATCGCGTTTTAAGAAGCATTAGAACTCTATTGCTACGATAGGTAGACATCTGCAAACGCTATTTCCTTACAAGGAAGTGTCGCATTTACATTCATTTGAAGTGTAGACGAGGAAAACATAATACATCGCAAATCATATTATATCTTACCATGAAACATAGAACTGAGATGCGGTATCGCGCTTTAAGAAGCGTTAGAACACTATTTCTACGATAGGTAGACATCTGCAAACGCTATTTCCTTGCAAGGAAGCGTCGCATTTACATTCATTTGAAGTGTAGACGAGGAATACATGACACTTCGCAAATCATATTATATCTTACCATGAAACATAGAAATGAGATGCGATATCGCGTTTTAAGAAGCATTGGAAATCTATTGCTACGATACGTAGACATCTGCAAACGCTATTTCCTTACAAGGAAGTGTCGCATTTACATTCATTTGAAGTGTAGACGAGGAAAACATAACACTTCGCAAATCATATTATATCTTACCATGAAACATAGAACTGAGATGCGGTATCGCGCTTTAAGAAGCATTAGAACACTATTTCTACGATAGGTAGACATTTGCAAACGCTATTTCCTTGCAAGGAAGTGTCGCATTTACATTCATTTGAAGTGTAGACGAGGAATACATAACACTTCGCAAATCATATTATATCTTACCATGAAACATAGAAATGAGATGCGATATCGCGTTTTAAGAATCAAAAGAACTCTATTGCTACGATACGTAGACATCTGCAAACGCTATTTCCTAGCGAGGAAGTGTCGCATTTACATTCATTTGAATCGTAGACGAGGAATGCATAACACTTCGCAATGAATATTATATCTTATCATGAAACATAGATATGAGATGCAATATCTCGTTTTAAGAAGCATTTGAACTCTACTGCTTCGATACGTAGACACCTGCAAACGCTATTTCCTTGCAAGGAAACGTCGCATTTACATTCATTTGAAGTGTAGACGAGGAATACATGACACTTCGCAGATCATATTATATCTTACCATGAAACATAGAAATGAGATGCGATATCGCGTTTCAAGAAGCATTAGAACTCTATTGCTACTATAGGTAGACATGTGCAAACGCTATTTCCTTGCAAGGAAGTGTCGCATTTACATTCATTTGAAGTGTAGAAGAGGAATACATAACACTTCGCAAATCATATTATATCTTACCGTGAAACATATAAATGAGATGCGATATCGCGTTTTAAGAAGCATTGGATATCTATTGCTACGATACGTAGACATCTGCAAACGCTATTTCCTTACAAGGAAGTGTCGCATTTACATTCATTTGAAGTGTAGACGAGGAAAACATAACACTTCGCAAATCATATTATATCTTACCATGAAACATAGAACTGAGATGCGGTATCGCGCTTTAAGAAGCATTAGAACACTATTTCTACGATAGGTAGACATTTGCAAACGCTATTTCCTTGCAAGGAAGTGTCGCATTTACATTCATTTGAAGTGTAGACGAGGAATACATAACACTTCGCAAATCATATTATATCTTACCATGAAACATAGAAATGAGATGCGATATCGCGTTTTAAGAAGCATTAGAACTCTATTGCTACGATACGTAGACATCTGCAAACGCTATTTCCTTGCAAGGAAGAGTCGCATTTACATTCATTTGAAGTGTAGACGAAGAATACATGACACGTCGCAAATCATATTATATCTTACCATGAAACATAGAAATGAGATGCGATATCGCGTTTTAAGAATCATACGAACTCTATTGCTACGATACGTAGACATCTCCAAACGCTATTTCCTAGCAGGGAAGTGTGGCATTTACATTCATTTGAAGTGTGGACGAGGAATGCATAACACTTCGCAATGAATATTATATCTTATCATGAAACATAAAAATGAGATGCGATATCTCGTTCTAAGAAGCATTAGAACTCTATCCCTACGATACGTGGACATCTGCAAACGCTATTTCCTTGCAAGGAAGTGTCGCATTTACATTCATTTGAGGTGTAGAAGAGAAATACATAACACTTCGCAAATCATATTATATCTTACCATGAAACATGGAAGTGAGATGCGATGTCGCGTTTTAAGAATCATAAGAACTCTATTGCTACGATACGTAGACATCTGCAAACGCTATTTCCTTGCAAGGAAGTGTCGCATTTACATTCATTTGAAGTGTGGACGAGGAATACATAACACTTCGCAAATCATATTATATCTTACCATGAAACACAGAAATGAGATTTGATATCGCGTTTTAAGAATCATAAGAACTCTATTGCTACGATACGTAGACATCTCCAAACGCTATTTCCTTGCAAGGAAGTGTCGCATTTACATTCATTTGAAGTGTAGACAAGGAATACATAACACTTCGCAAATCATATTATACCTTACCATGAAACATAGAAATGAGATGCGACATCGCGTTTTAAGAATCATAAGAACTCTATTGCAACGATACGTAGACATCTGCAAACGCTATTTCCTTGCAAGGAAGTGTCGCATTTACATTCATTTGAAGTGTAGAAGAGGAATACATAACACTTCGCAAATCATATTATACCTTACCATGAAACATAGAAATGAGATGCGATATCGCGTTTTAAGAATCATTAGAACACTATTGCTACGATAGGTAGACATTTGCAAACGCTATTTCCTTGCAAGGAAGTGTCGCATTTACATTCATTTGAAGTGTAGACGAGGAATACATAACACTTCGCAAATCATATTATATCTTACCATGAAACATAGAAATGAGATGCGATATCGCGTCTTAAGAAGCATTTGAACTCTATTGCTTCGATACGCAGACATCTGCAAACGCTATTTCCTTGCAAGGAAGTGTAGCATTTACATTCATTTGAAGTGTAGACGAGGAATACATAACACTTCCCAAATCATATTATATCTTACCATGAAACATAGAAATGAGATGCGATATCGCGTTTTAAGAAGCATTAGAACACTATTGCTACGATAGGTAGACACTTGCAAACGCTATTTCCTTGCAAGGAAGTGTCGCATTTACATTCATTTGAAGTGTAGAAGAGGAATACATAACACATCGCAAATCATATTATATCTTACCATGAAACATAGAAATGAGATGCGATATCGCGTCTTAATAAGCATTTGAACTCTATTGCTTCGATACGTAGACATCTCCAAACGCTATTTCCTTGCAAGGAAGTGTCGCATTTACATTCATTTGAAGTGTAGACAAGGAATACATAGCACTTTGCAAATCATAATATATCTTACCATGAAACATAGAAATGAGATGCGATATCGCGTTTTAAGAAGCATTAGAATTCTATTACTACGACACCTAGACATCTGCAAACGCTATTTCCTTGCAAGGAAGTGCCGCATTTACATTCATTTGAGTGTAGACGAGGAATACATAGCACTCCGCAAATCATAATATATCTTACCATGAAACATAGAAATGAGATGCGATATCGCGTTTTAAGAAGCACTAGATCTCTATTACTACGATACCTAGACATCTGCAAACGCTATTTCCTAGCAAGGAAGTGTCGCATTTACATTCATTTGAAGTGTAGACGAGGACTACATAACACTTCGCAAATCATATTATATCTTACCATGAAACATAGAAATGAGATGCCATATCGCGTTTTAAGAATCATAAGAACTCTATTGCTACGATACGTAGACATCTGCAAACGCTATTTCCTTGCAAGGAAGTGTCGCATTTACATTCATTTGAAGTGTAGACGAGGAATACATAACACTTCCCCAATCATATTACATCTTACCATGAAACATAGAAATGAGATGCGATATCGCGTTTTAAGATGCACTAGAACCCTATTACTACGATACCTAACCATCTGCAAACGCTATTTCCTAGCAAGGAAGTGTCGCATTTACATTCATTTGAAGTGTAGACGAGGACTACATAACACTTCGCAAATCATATTATATCTTACCATGAAACATAGAAATGAGATGCGATATCGCGTTTTAAGAAGCATTAGAACTCTATTGCTACGATACGTAGACATCTGCAAACGCTATTTCCTTGCAAGGAAGTGTCGCATTTACATTCATTTGAATCGTAGACGAGGAATGCATAACACTTCGCAATGAATATTATATCTTAACATGAAACATAGATATGAGATGCAATATCTCGTTTTAAGAAGCATTTGAACTCTATTGCTTCGATATGTAGACATCTGCAAACGCTATTTCCTAGCAAGGAAGTGTCGCATTTACATTCATTTGAAGTGTAGGCGAGGAATACATAACACTTCGCAATGAATATTACATCTTATCATGAAACATAGAAATGAGATGCGATATCTTGTTTTAAGAAGCATTTGAACACTATTGCTTTGATACGTAGACATCTGCAAACGCTATTTCCAAGCAAGGAAGTGTCGCATGTACATCCATTTGAATCGTAGACGAGGAATGCATAACACTTCGCAATGAATATTATATCTTATCATGAAACATAGATATGAGATGCAATATCTCGTTTTAAGAAGCATTTGAACTCTATTGCTTCGATACGTAGACACCTGCAAACGCTATTTCCTTGCAAGGAAGCGTCGCATTTACATTCATTTGAAGTGTAGACGAGGAATACATGACACTTCGCAAATCATATTATATCTTACCATGAAACATAGAAATGAGATGCGATATCGCGTTTCAAGAAGCATTAGAACTCTATTGCTACGATAGGTAGACATGTGCAAACGCTATTTCCTTGCAAGGAAGTGTCGCATTTACATTCATTTGAAGTGTAGAAGAGGAATACATAACACTTCGCAAATCATATTATATCTTACCGTGAAACATAGAAATGAGATGCGATATCGCGTTTTAAGAAGCATTGGAAATCTATTGCTACGATACGTAGACATCTGCAAACGCTATTTCCTTACAAGGAAGTGTCGCCTTTACATTCATTTGAAGTGTAGACGAGGAAAACATAACACTTCGCAAATCATATTATATCTTACCATGAAACATAGAACTGAGATGCGGTATCGCGCTTTAAGAAGCATTAGAACACTATTTCTACGATAGGTAGACATTTGCAAACGCTATTTCCTTGCAAGGAAGTGTCGCATTTACATTCATTTGAAGTGTAGACGAGGAATACATAACACTTCGCAAATCATATTATATCTTACCATGAAACATAGAAATGAGATGCGATATCGCGTTTTAAGAATCAAAAGAACTCTATTGCTACGATACGTAGACCTCTGCAAACGCTATTTCCTAGCGAGGAAGTGTCGCATTTACATTCATTTGAATCGTAGACGAGGAATGCATAACACTTCGCAATGAATATTATATCTTATCATGAAACATAGATATGAGATGCAATATCTCGTTTTAAGAAGCATTTGAACTCTATTGCTTCGATACGTAGACACCTGCAAACGCTATTTCCTTGCAAGGAAGCGTCGCATTTACATTCATTTGAAGTGTAGACGAGGAATACATGACACTTCGCAAATCATATTATATCTTACCATGAAACATAGAAATGAGATGCGATATCGCGTTTCAAGAAGCATTAGAACTCTATTGCTACGATAGGTAGACATGTGCAAACGCTATTTCCTTGCAAGGAAGTGTCGCATTTACATTCATTTGAAGTGTAGAAGAGGAATACATAACACTTCGCAAATCATATTATATCTTACCGTGAAACATAGAAATGAGATGCGATATCGCGTTTTAAGAAGTATTAGAACACTATTGCTAAGATAGGTAGACATCTGCAAACGCTATTTCCTAGCGAGGAAGTGTCGCATTTACATTCATTTGAATCGTAGACGAGGAATGCATAACACTTCGCAATGAATATTATATCTTATCATGAAACATAGAAATGAGTTGCGATATCTTGTTTTAAGAAGCATTTGAACACTATTGCTTCGATACGTAGACATCTGCAAACGCTATTTTCTAGCAAGGAAATTTCGCATTTTCATCCATTTGAATCGTAGACGAGGAATGCATAACACTTCGCAATGAATATTATATCTTATCATGAAACATAGAAATGAGGTGCGATATGTCGTTTTAAGAAGCATTAGAACTCTATCCCTACGATACGTAGACATCTGCAAACGCTATTTCCTTGCAAGGAAGAGTCGCATTTACATTCATTTGATGTGTAGACGAAGAATACATGACACTTCGCAAATCATATTATATCTTACCATGAAACATAGAAATGAGATGCGATATCGCGTTTTAAGAAGCATTAGAACTCCATTGCTACGATACCTAGTCATCTGCAGACGCTATTTCCTAGCAGGGAAGTGTGGCATTTACATTCATTTGAAGTGTAGACGAGGAATACATGACACTTCGCAAATCATATTATATCTTACCATGAAACATAGTAATGAGATGCGATGTCGCGTTTTAAGAAGCATTTGAACTCTATTGCTTCGTTACGTAGACATCTGCAAACGCTATTTCCCTGCAAGGAAGTGTCGCATTTACATTCATTTGAGGTGTAGACGAGGAATACATAACACTTCGCAAATCATATTATATCTTACCATGAGACATAGAAATGAGATGCGATATCGCGTTTTAAGAAGCATTAGAAATCTATTGCTACGATACGTAGACATCTGCAAACGCTATTTCCTTGCAAGGAAGTGTCGCATTTACTTTCATTTGAATCGTAGACGAGGAATGCATAACACTTCGCAAATCATATTATATCTTACCATGAGACATAGAAATGAGATGCGATATCGCGTTTTAAGAAGCATTGGAAATCTATTGCTACGATACGTAGACATCTGCAAACGCTATTTCTTAGCGAGGAAGTGTCGCATTCACATTCATTTGAAGTGTGGACGAGGAATTCATAACACTTTGCAAATCATATTATATCTTACCATGAAACACAGAAATGAAATGCGATATCGCGTTTTAAGAATCATAAGAACTCTATTGCTACGATACGTAGACATCTGCAAACGCTATTTCCTTGCAAGGAAGTGTCGCATTTACATCCATTTGAATCGCAGGCGAGGAATGCATAACACTTCGCAATGAATATTATATCTTATCATGAAACATAGATATGAGATGGAATATCTCGTTTTAGGAAGCATTTGAACTCTATTGCTTCGATACGTAGACATCTCCAGACGCTATTTCCTTGCAAGGAAGTGTCGCATTTACATTCATTTGAAGTGTAGACGAGGAATACATGACACTTCGCAATGAATATTATATCTTAACATGAAACATAGATATGAGATGCAATATCTCGTTTTAAGAAGCATTTGAACTCTATTGCTTCGATACGTAGACATCTGCAAACGCTATTTCCTAGCAAGGAAGTGTCGCATTTACATTCATTTGAAGTGTAGGCGAGGAATACATAACACTTCGCAATGAATATTACATCTTATCATGAAACATAGAAATGAGATGCGATATCTTGTTTTAAGAAGCATTTGAACACTATTGCTTCGATACGTAGACATCTGCAAACGCTATTTCCAAGCAAGGAAGTGTCGCATTCACATCCATTTGAATCGTAGACGAGGAATGCATAACACTTGGCAAATCTTATTATATCTTACCATGAAACACAGAAATGAGATGCGATATCGCGTTTTAAGAATCATAAGAACTCTATTGCTACGATACGTAGACATCTGCAAACGCTATTTCCTTGCAAGGAAGAGTCGCATTCACATTCATTTGAAGTGTAGTCGAGGAATACATAACACTTCGCATATCATATTATATCTTACCATGAAACATAGAAATGAGATGCGATATCGCGTTTTAAGAAGCATCAGAAATTCAATGCTACGATACGTAAACATCTGCAAACGCTATTTCCTTGCAAGGAAGAGTCGCATTCACATTCATTTGAAGTGTAGTCGAGGAATACATAACACTTCGCATATCATATTATATCTTACCATGAAACATAGAAATGAGATGCGATATCGCGTTTTAAGAAGCATCAGAAATTCAATGCTACGATACGTAAACATCTGCAAACGCTATTTCCTTGCAAGGAAGTGTCGCATTTACATTCATTTGAAGTGTAGAAGAGGAATACATGACACTTCGCAAATCATATTATATCTTACCATGAAACATAGAAATAAGATGCGATATCGCGTTTTAAGAAGCATTAGAAATCTATTGCTACGATACGTAGACATCTGCAAACGCCATTTCCTAGCGAGGAAGAGTGGCATTCACATTCATTTGAAGTGTAGACGAGGAATACATAACACTTCGCATATCATATTATATCTTACCATGAAACATAGAAATGAGATGCGATATCGCGTTTTAAGAAGCATTAGAACTCTATTGCTACGATAGGTAGACATCTGCAAACGCTATTTCCTTACAAGGAAGTGTCGCATTTACATTCATTTGAAGTGTAGACGAGGAAAACATAATACATCGCAAATCATATTATATCTTACCATGAAACATAGAACTGAGATGCGGTATCGCGCTTTAAGAAGCGTTAGAACACTATTTCTACGATAGGTAGACATCTGCAAACGCTATTTCCTAGCGAGGAAGTGTCGCATTTACATTCATTTGAATCGTAGACGAGGAATGCATAACACTTCGCAATGAATATTATATCTTATCATGAAACATAGAAATGAGTTGCGATATCTTGTTTTAAGAAGCATTTGAACACTATTGCTTCGATACGTAGACATCTGCAAACGCTATTTTCTAGCAAGGAAATTTCGCATTTTCATCCATTTGAATCGTAGACGAGGAATGCATAACACTTCGCAATGAATATTATATCTTATCATGAAACATAGAAATGAGGTGCGATATGTCGTTTTAAGAAGCATTAGAACTATATCCCTACGATACGTAGACATCTGCAAACGCTATTTCCTTGCAAGGAAGAGTCGCATTTACATTCATTTGATGTGTAGACGAAGAATACATGACACTTCGCAAATCATATTATATCTTACCATGAAACATAGAAATGAGATGCGATATCGCGTTTTAAGAAGCATTAGAACTCCATTGCTACGATACCTAGTCATCTGCAGACGCTATTTCCTAGCAGGGAAGTGTGGCATTTACATTCATTTGAAGTGTAGACGAGGAATACATGACACTTCGCAAATCATATTATATCTTACCATGAAACATAGTAATGAGATGCGATGTCGCGTTTTAAGAAGCATTTGAACTCTATTGCTTCGTTACGTAGACATCTGCAAACGCTATTTCCCTGCAAGGAAGTGTCGCATTTACATTCATTTGAGGTGTAGACGAGGAATACATAACACTTCGCAAATCATATTATATCTTACCATGAGACATAGAAATGAGATGCGATATCGCGTTTTAAGAAGCATTAGAAATCTATTGCTACGATACGTAGACATCTGCAAACGCTATTTCCTTGCAAGGAAGTGTCGCATTTACTTTCATTTGAATCGTAGACGAGGAATGCATAACACTTCGCAAATCATATTATATCTTACCATGAGACATAGAAATGAGATGCGATATCGCGTTTTAAGAAGCATTGGAAATCTATTGCTACGATACGTAGACATCTGCAAACGCTATTTCTTAGCGAGGAAGTGTCGCATTCACATTCATTTGAAGTGTGGACGAGGAATTCATAACACTTTGCAAATCATATTATATCTTACCATGAAACACAGAAATGAAATGCGATATCGCGTTTTAAGAATCATAAGAACTCTATTGCTACGATACGTAGACATCTGCAAACGCTATTTCCTTGCAAGGAAGTGTCGCATTTACATCCATTTGAATCGCAGGCGAGGAATGCATAACACTTCGCAATGAATATTATATCTTATCATGAAACATAGATATGAGATGGAATATCTCGTTTTAGGAAGCATTTGAACTCTATTGCTTCGATACGTAGACATCTCCAGACGCTATTTCCTTGCAAGGAAGTGTCGCATTTACATTCATTTGAAGTGTAGACGAGGAATACATGACACTTCGCAATGAATATTATATCTTAACATGAAACATAGATATGAGATGCAATATCTCGTTTTAAGAAGCATTTGAACTCTATTGCTTCGATACGTAGACATCTGCAAACGCTATTTCCTAGCAAGGAAGTGTCGCATTTACATTCATTTGAATCGTAGACGAGAAATGCATAACACTTCGCAATGAATATTATATCTAATCATGAAACATGGAAATGAGATGCGATATCGCGTTTTAAGAAGCATTAGAACTCTATTGCTACGATACGTAGACATCTGCAAACGCTATTTCCTTGCAAGGAAGAGTCGCATTTACATTCATTTGAAGTGTAGACGAGGAATACATAACACTTCGCATATCATATTATATCTTACCATGAAACATAGAAATGAGATGCGATATCGCGTTTTAAGGATCATAAGAACTCTATTGCTATGATACGTAGACATCTCCAAACGCTATTTCCTTGCAAGGAAGTGTCGCATTTACATTCATTTGAAGTGTAGACGAGGAATACATAGCACTTCCCCAATCATATTATATATTACCATGAATCATAGAAATGAGGTGCGATATCGCGTTTTAAGAAGCATTAGAACTCTATTGCTACGATACCTAGTCATCTGCAGACGCTATTTCCTAGCAGGGAAGTGTGGCATTTACATTCATTTGAAGTGTAGACGATGAATGCATAACACTTCGCAATGAATATTATATCTTATCATGAAACATAGAAATGAGATGCGATATCTCGTTTTAAGAAGCATTAGAACTCTATTCCTACGATACGTAGACATCTGCAAACGCTATTTCCTTGCAAGGAAGAGTCGCATTTACATTCATTTGATGTGTAGACGAAGAATACATGACACTTCGCAAATCATATTATATCTTACCATGAAACATAGAAATGAGATGCGATATCGCGTTTCAAGAATCATAAGAACTCTATTGCTACGATACGTAGACATCTGCAAACGCTATTTCCTTGCAAGGAAGTGTCGCATTTACATTCATTTGAAGTGTAGACGAGTAATACATAACACTTCCCCAATCATATTATATCTTACCATGAAACATAGAAATGAGATGCGATATCGCGTATTAAGAAGCATTGGAAATCTATTACTACGATACGTAGACATCTGCAAACGCTATTTCCTTGCAAGGAAGAGTCGCATTTACAATCATTTGATGTGTAGACGAAGAATACATGACACTTCGCAAATCATATTATATCTTACAATGAAACATAGAAATGAGATGCGATATCGAGTTTTAAGAAGCATTAGAACTCTATTGCTACGATACCTAGTCATATGCAGACGCTATTTCCGAGCAGGGAAGTGTGGCATTTACATTCATTTGAAGTGTAGACGAGGAATACATGACACTTCGCAAATCATATTATATCTTACCATGAAACATGGAAATCAGATGCGGTATCGCGTTTTAAGAAGCATCGGAAATCTATTGCTACGATACGTAGACATCTGCAAACGCTATTTCCTAGCGAGGAAGTGTCGCATTTACATTCATTTGAAGTGTAGACGAGGAATACATAACACTTCCCCAATCATATTATATCTTACCATGAAGCATGGAAATGAGATGCGATATCGCGTTTTAAGAAGCATTAGAACTCTATTGCTACGATACGCAGACATCTGCAAACGCTATTTCTTTGCAAGGAAGAGTCGCATTTACATTCATTTGAAGTGCAGACGAGGAATACATAACACTTCGCATATCATATTATATCTTACCATGAAACATAGAAATGAGATGCGATATCACGTTTTAAGGATCATAAGAACTCTATTGCTATGATACGTAGACATCTCCAAACGCTATTTCCTTGCAAGGAAGTGTCGCATTTACATTCATTTGAAGTGTAGACGAGGAATACATAACACTTCCCCAATCATATTATATATTACCATGAATCATAGAAATGAGGTGCGATATCGCGTTTTAAGAAGCATTAGAACTCTATTGCTACGATACCTAGTCATCTGCAGACGCTATTTCCTAGCAGGGAAGTGTGGCATTTACATTCATTTGAAGTGTCGACGAGCAATGCATAACACTTCGCAATGAATATTATATCTTATCATGAAACATAGAAATGAGATGCGATATCTCGTTTTAAGAAGCATTAGAACTCTATCCCTAGGACACGTAGACATCTGCAAACGCTATTTCCTTGCAAGGAAGAGTCGCATTTACATTCATTTGATGTGTAGACGAAGAATACATGACACTTCGCAAATCATATTATATCTTACCATGAAACATAGAAATGAGATGCGATATCGCGTTTTAAGAAGCATTAGAACTCTATTGCTACGATACCTAGTCGTCTGCAGACGCTATTTCCTAGCAGGGAAGTGTCGCATTTCCATTCATTTGAAGTGTAGACGAGTAATACATAACACTTCCCCAATCATATTATATCTTACCATGAAACATAGAAATGAGATGCGATATCGCGTTCTAAGAAGCATTGGAACTCTATGACTACGATACGTAGACATCTGAAAACGCTATTTCCTTGCAAGGAAGTGTCGCATTTACATTCATTTGAATCGTAGACGAGGAATGCATAACACTTCGAAATGAATATTATATCTTATCATGAAACATAGATATGAGATGCAATATCTCGATTTAAGAAGCATTTGAACACTATTGCTTCGATACGTAGACATCTGCAGACGCTATTTCCTAGCAAGGTAGTGTCGCATTTACATTCATTTGAAGTGTAGACGTGGAATACATGACACTTCGCAAATCATATTATATCTTACCATGAAACATAGAAATGAGATACGATATCGCGTTTTAAGAAGCTTTAGAAATCTATTGCTACGTTTCGTAGACATCTGCAAACGCCATTTCCTAGCGAGGAAGAGTCGCATTCACATTCATTTGAAGTGTAGACGAGGAATACATAACACTTCGCATATCATATTATATCTTACCATGAAACATAGAAATGAGATGCGATATCGCGTTCTAAGAATCACTAGAACTCTATTGCTGTGATACGTAGACATCTGCAAACGCTATTTCCTTGCAAGGAAGTGTCGCATTTCCATTCATTTGAAGTGTAGACGAGTAATACATAACACTTCCCCAATCATATTATATCTTACCATGAAACATAGAAATGAGATGCGGTATCGCGTTTTAAGAAGCATCGGAAATCTATTGCTACGATACGTAGACATCTGCAAACGCTATTTCCTAACGAGGAAGTGTCGCATTTACATTCATTTGAAGTGTAGACGAGGAATACATAACACTTCCCCAATCATATTATATCTTACCATGAAACATGGAAATGAGATGCGATATCGCGTTTTAAGAAGCATTAGAACTCTATTGCTACTATATGCAGACATCTGCAAACGCTATTTCCTTGCAAGGAAGAGTCGCATTTACATTCATTTGAAGTGTAGACGAGGAATACATAACACTTCGCATATCATATTATATCTTACCATGAAACATAGAAATGAGATGCGATATCGCGTTTTATGTATCATAAGAACTCTATTGCTATGATACGTAGACATCTGCAAATGCTATTTCCTTGCAAGGAAGTGTCGCATTTACATTCATTTGAATCGTAGACGAGGAATGCATAACACTTCGCAATGAATATTATATCTTATCATGAAACATAGATATGAGATGCAATATCTCGATTTAAGAAGCATTTGAACTCTATTGCTTCGATACGTAGACATCTGCAGACGCTATTTCCTAGCAAGGTAGTGTCGCATTTACATTCATTTGAAGTGTAGACGTGGGATACAGGACACTTCGCAAATCATATTATATCTTACCATGAAACATAGAAATGAGATACGATATCGCGTTTTAAGAAGCTTTAGAAATCTATTGCTACGTTTCGTAGACATCTGCAAACGCCATTTCCTAGCGAGGAAGAGTCGCATTCACATTCATTTGAAGTGTAGACGAGGAATGCATAACACTTCGCAATGAATATTATATCTTATCATGAAACATAGAAATGAGATGCAATATCTCGTTTTAAGAAGCATTAGAACTCTATCCCTACGATACGTAGACATCTGCAAACGCTATTTCCTTGCAAGGAAGAGTCGCATTTACATTCATTTGATGTGTAGACGAAGAATACATGACACTTCGCAAATCATATTATATCTTACCATGAAACATAGAAATGAGATGCGATATCGCGTTTTAAGAAGCATTAGAACTCTATTGCTACGATACCTAGTCGTCTGCAGACGCTATTTCCTAGCAGGGAAGTGTCGCATTTCCATTCATTTGAAGTGTAGACGAGTAATACATAACACTTCCCCAATCATATTATATCTTACCATGAGACATAGAAATGAGATGCGATATCGCGTTCTAAGAAGCATTGGAACTCTATTGCTACGATACGTAGACATCTGCAAGCGCTATTTCCTTGCAAGGAAGAGTCGCATTTACATTCATTTGAAGTGTAGACGAGGAATACATAACACTTCGCATATCATATTATATCTCACCATGAAACATAGAAATGAGATGCGATATCGCGTTTTAAGGATCATAAGAACTCTATTGCTATGATACGTAGACATCTGCAAACGCTATTTCCTTGCAAGGAAGTGTCGCATTTACATTCATTTGAATCGTAGACGAGGAATGCATAACACTTCGCAATGAATATTATATCTTAACATGAAACATAGATATGAGATGCAATATCTCGTTTTAAGAAGCATTTGAACTCTATTGCTTCGATACGTAGACATCTGCAAACGCTATTTCCTAGCAAGGAAGTGTCGCATTTACATTCATTTGAAGTGTAGGCGAGGAATACATAACACTTCGCAATGAATATTACATCTTATCATGAAACATAGAAATGAGATGCGATATCTTGTTTTAAGAAGCATTTGAACACTATTGCTTTGATACGTAGACATCTGCAAACGCTATTTCCAAGCAAGGAAGTGTCGCATGTACATCCATTTGAATCGTAGACGAGGAATGCATAACACTTCGCAATGAATATTATATCTTATCATGAAACATAGATATGAGATGCAATATCTCGTTTTAAGAAGCATTTGAACTCTATTGCTTCGATACGTAGACACCTGCAAACGCTATTTCCTTGCAAGGAAGCGTGCATTTACATTCATTTGAAGTGTAGACGAGGAATACATGACACTTCGCAAATCATATTATATCTTACCATGAAACATAGAAATGAGATGCGATATCGCGTTTCAAGAAGCATTAGAACTCTATTGCTACGATAGGTAGACATGTGCAAACGCTATTTCCTTGCAAGGAAGTGTCGCATTTACATTCATTTGAAGTGTAGAAGAGGAATACATAACACTTCGCAAATCATATTATATCTTACCGTGAAACATAGAAATGAGATGCGATATCGCGTTTTAAGAAGCATTGGAAATCTATTGCTACGATACGTAGACATCTGCAAACGCTATTTCCTTACAAGGAAGTGTCGCCTTTACATTCATTTGAAGTGTAGACGAGGAAAACATAACACTTCGCAAATCATATTATATCTTACCATGAAACATAGAACTGAGATGCGGTATCGCGCTTTAAGAAGCATTAGAACACTATTTCTACGATAGGTAGACATTTGCAAACGCTATTTCCTTGCAAGGAAGTGTCGCATTTACATTCATTTGAAGTGTAGACGAGGAATACATAACACTTCGCAAATCATATTATATCTTACCATGAAACATAGAAATGAGATGCGATATCGCGTTTTAAGAATCAAAAGAACTCTATTGCTACGATACGTAGACCTCTGCAAACGCTATTTCCTAGCGAGGAAGTGTCGCATTTACATTCATTTGAATCGTAGACGAGGAATGCATAACACTTCGCAATGAATATTATATCTTATCATGAAACATAGATATGAGATGCAATATCTCGTTTTAAGAAGCATTTGAACTCTATTGCTTCGATACGTAGACACCTGCAAACGCTATTTCCTTGCAAGGAAGCGTCGCATTTACATTCATTTGAAGTGTAGACGAGGAATACATGACACTTCGCAAATCATATTATATCTTACCATGAAACATAGAATTGAGATGCGATATCGCGTTTCAAGAAGCATTAGAACTCTATTGCTACGATAGGTAGACATGTGCAAACGCTATTTCCTTGCAAGGAAGTGTCGCATTTACATTCATTTGAAGTGTAGAAGAGGAATACATAACACTTCGCAAATCATATTATATCTTACCGTGAAACATAGAAATGAGATGCGATATCGCGTTTTAAGAAGTATTAGAACACTATTGCTAAGATAGGTAGACATCTGCAAACGCTATTTCCTAGCGAGGAAGTGTCGCATTTACATTCATTTGAATCGTAGACGAGGAATGCATAACACTTCGCAATGAATATTATATCTTATCATGAAACATAGAAATGAGTTGCGATATCTTGTTTTAAGAAGCATTTGAACACTATTGCTTCGATACGTAGACATCTGCAAACGCTATTTTCTAGCAAGGAAATTTCGCATTTTCATCCATTTGAATCGTAGACGAGGAATGCATAACACTTCGCAATGAATATTATATCTTATCATGAAACATAGAAATGAGGTGCGATATGTCGTTTTAAGAAGCATTAGAACTCTATCCCTACGATACGTAGACATCTGCAAACGCTATTTCCTTGCAAGGAAGAGTCGCATTTACATTCATTTGATGTGTAGACGAAGAATACATGACACTTCGCAAATCATATTATATCTTACCATGAAACATAGAAATGAGATGCGATATCGCGTTTTAAGAAGCATTAGAACTCCATTGCTACGATACCTAGTCATCTGCAGACGCTATTTCCTAGCAGGGAAGTGTGGCATTTACATTCATTTGAAGTGTAGACGAGGAATACATAACACTTCGCAAATCATATTATATCTTACCATGAAACATAGTAATGAGATGCGATGTCGCGTTTTAAGAAGCATTTGAACTCTATTGCTTCGTTACGTAGACATCTGCAAACGCTATTTCCCTGCAAGGAAGTGTCGCATTTACATTCATTTGAGGTGTAGACGAGGAATACATAACACTTCGCAAATCATATTATATCTTACCATGAGACATAGAAATGAGATGCGATATCGCGTTTTAAGAAGTATTAGAAATCTATTGCTACGATACGTAGACATCTGCAAACGCTATTTCCTTGCAAGGAAGTGTCGCATTTACTTTCATTTGAATCGTAGACGAGGAATGTATAACACTTCGCAAATCATATTATATCTTACCATGAGACATAGAAATGAGATGCGATATCGCGTTTTAAGAAGCATTGGAAATCTATTGCTACGATACGTAGACATCTGCAAACGCTATTTCTTAGCGAGGAAGTGTCGCATTCACATTCATTTGAAGTGTGGACGAGGAATTCATAACACTTTGCAAATCATATTACATCTTACCATGAAACACAGAAATGAAATGCGATATCGCGTTTTAAGAATCATAAGAACTCTATTGCTACGATACGTAGACATCTGCAAACGCTATTTCCTTGCAAGGAAGAGTCGCATTCACATTCATTTGAAGTGTAGTCGAGGAATACATAACACTTCGCATATCATATTATATCTTACCATGAAACATAGAAATGAGATGCGATATCGCGTTTTAAGAAGCATTGGAAATCTATTGCTACGATACGTAGACATCTGCAAACGCTATTTCTTAGCGAGGAAGTGTCGCATTCACATTCATTTGAAGTGTGGACGAGGAATTCATAACACTTTGCAAATCATATTATATCTTACCATGAAACACAGAAATGAAATGCGATATCGCGTTTTAAGAATCATAAGAACTCTATTGCTACGATACGTAGACATCTGCAAACGCTATTTCCTTGCAAGGAAGAGTCGCATTCACATTCATTTGAAGTGTAGTCGAGGAATACATAACACTTCGCATATCATATTATATCTTACCATGAAACATAGAAATGAGATGCGATATCGCGTTTTAAGAAGCATCAGAAATTCAATGCTACGATACGTAGACATCTGCAAACGCTATTTCCTTGCAAGGAAGTGTCGCATTTACATCCATTTGAATCGCAGGCGAGGAATGCATAACACTTCGCAATGAATATTATATCTTATCATGAAACATAGATATGAGATGGAATATCTCGTTTTAGGAAGCATTTGAACTCTATTGCTTCGATACGTAGACATCTCCAGACGCTATTTCCTTGCAAGGAAGTGTCGCATTTACATTCATTTGAAGTGTAGACGAGGAATACATGACACTTCGCAATGAATATTATATCTTAACATGAAACATAGATATGAGATGCAATATCTCGTTTTAAGAAGCATTTGAACTCTATTGCTTCGATACGTAGACATCTGCAAACGCTATTTCCTAGCAAGGAAGTGTCGCATTTACATTCATTTGAAGTGTAGGCGAGGAATACATAACACTTCGCAATGAATATTACATCTTATCATGAAACATAGAAATGAGATGCGATATCTTGTTTTAAGAAGCATTTGAACACTATTGCTTCGATACGTAGACATCTGCAAACGCTATTTCCAAGCAAGGAAGTGTCGCATTCACATCCATTTGAATCGTAGACGAGGAATGCATAACACTTGGCAAATCTTATTATATCTTACCATGAAACACAGAAATGAGATGCGATATCGCGTTTTAAGAATCATAAGAACTCTATTGCTACGATACGTAGACATCTGCAAACGCTATTTCCTTGCAAGGAAGAGTCGCATTCACATTCATTTGAAGTGTAGTCGAGGAATACATAACACTTCGCATATCATATTATATCTTACCATGAAACATAGAAATGAGATGCGATATCGCGTTTTAAGAAGCATCAGAAATTCAATGCTACGATACGTAAACATCTGCAAACGCTATTTCCTTGCAAGGAAGAGTCGCATTCACATTCATTTGAAGTGTAGTCGAGGAATACATAACACTTCGCATATCATATTATATCTTACCATGAAACATAGAAATGAGATGCGATATCGCGTTTTAAGAAGCATCAGAAATTCAATGCTACGATACGTAAACATCTGCAAACGCTATTTCCTTGCAAGGAAGTGTCGCATTTACATTCATTTGAAGTGTAGAAGAGGAATACATGACACTTCGCAAATCATATTATATCTTACCATGAAACATAGAAATAAGATGCGATATCGCGTTTTAAGAAGCATTAGAAATCTATTGCTACGATACGTAGACATCTGCAAACGCCATTTCCTAGCGAGGAAGAGTGGCATTCACATTCATTTGAAGTGTAGACGAGGAATACATAACACTTCGCATATCATATTATATCTTACCATGAAACATAGAAATGAGATGCGATATCGCGTTTTAAGAAGCATTAGAACTCTATTGCTACGATAGGTAGACATCTGCAAACGCTATTTCCTTACAAGGAAGTGTCGCATTTAGATTCATTTGAAGTGTAGACGAGGAAAACATAATACATCGCAAATCATATTATATCTTACCATGAAACATAGAACTGAGATGCGGTATCGCGCTTTAAGAAGCATTAGAACACTATTTCTACGATAGGTAGACATCTGCAAACGCTATTTCCTAGCGAGGAAGTGTCGCATTTACATTCATTTGAATCGTAGACGAGGAATGCATAACACTTCGCAATGAATATTATATCTTATCATGAAACATAGAAATGAGTTGCGATATCTTGTTTTAAGAAGCATTTGAACACTATTGCTTCGATACGTAGACATCTGCAAACGCTATTTTCTAGCAAGGAAATTTCGCATTTTCATCCATTTGAATCGTAGACGAGGAATGCATAACACTTCGCAATGAATATTATATCTTATCATGAAACATAGAAATGAGGTGCGATATGTCGTTTTAAGAAGCATTAGAACTCTATCCCTACGATACGTAGACATCTGCAAACGCTATTTCCTTGCAAGGAAGAGTCGCATTTACATTCATTTGATGTGTAGACGAAGAATACATGACACTTCGCAAATCATATTATATCTTACCATGAAACATAGAAATGAGATGCGAAATCGCGTTTTAAGAAGCATTAGAACTCCATTGCTACGATACCTAGTCATCTGCAGACGCTATTTCCTAGCAGGGAAGTGTGGCATTTACATTCATTTGAAGTGTAGACGAGGAATACATGACACTTCGCAAATCATATTATATCTTACCATGAAACATAGTAATGAGATGCGATGTCGCGTTTTAAGAAGCATTTGAACTCTATTGCTTCGTTACGTAGACATCTGCAAACGCTATTTCCCTGCAAGGAAGTGTCGCATTTACATTCATTTGAGGTGTAGACGAGGAATACATAACACTTCGCAAATCATATTATATCTTACCATGAGACATAGAAATGAGATGCGATATCGCGTTTTAAGAAGCATTAGAAATCTATTGCTACGATACGTAGACATCTGCAAACGCTATTTCCTTGCAAGGAAGTGTCGCATTTACTTTCATTTGAATCGTAGACGAGGAATGCATAACACTTCGCAAATCATATTATATCTTACCATGAGACATAGAAATGAGATGCGATATCGCGTTTTAAGAAGCATTGGAAATCTATTGCTACGATACGTAGACATCTGCAAACGCTATTTCTTAGCGAGGAAGTGTCGCATTCACATTCATTTGAAGTGTGGACGAGGAATTCATAACACTTTGCAATTCATATTATATCTTACCATGAAACACAGAAATGAAATGCGATATCGCGTTTTAAGAATCATAAGAACTCTATTGCTACGATACGTAGACATCTGCAAACGCTATTTCCTTGCAAGGAAGTGTCGCATTTACATCCATTTGAATCGCAGGCGAGGAATGCATAACACTTCGCAATGAATATTATATCTTAACATGAAACATAGATATGAGATGCAATATCTCGTTTTAAGAAGCATTTGAACTCTATTGCTTCGATACGTAGACATCTGCAAACGCTATTTCCTAGCAAGGAAGTGTCGCATTTACATTCATTTGAAGTGTAGGCGAGGAATACATAACACTTCGCAATGAATATTACATCTTATCATGAAACATAGAAATGAGATGCGATATCTTGTTTTAAGAAGCATTTGAACACTATTGCTTTGATACGTAAACATCTGCAAACGCTATTTCCAAGCAAGGAAGTGTCGCATGTACATCCATTTGAATCGTAGACGAGGAATGCATAACACTTCGCAATGAATATTATATCTTATCATGAAACATAGATATGAGATGCAATATCTCGTTTTAAGAAGCATTTGAACTCTATTGCTTCGATACGTAGACACCTGCAAACGCTATTTCCTTGCAAGGAAGCGTCGCATTTACATTCATTTGAAGTGTAGACGAGGAATACATGACACTTCGCAAATCATATTATATCTTACCATGAAACATAGAAATGAGATGCGATATCGCGTTTCAAGAAGCATTAGAACTCTATTGCTACGATAGGTAGACATGTGCAAACGCTATTTCCTTGCAAGGAAGTGTCGCATTTACATTCATTTGAAGTGTAGAAGAGGAATACATAACACTTCGCAAATCATATTATATCTTACCGTGAAACATAGAAATGAGATGCGATATCGCGTTTTAAGAAGCATTGGAAATCTATTGCTACGATACGTAGACATCTGCAAACGCTATTTCCTTACAAGGAAGTGTCGCCTTTACATTCATTTGAAGTGTAGACGAGGAAAACATAACACTTCGCAAATCATATTATATCTTACCATGAAACATAGAACTGAGATGCGGTATCGCGCTTTAAGAAGCATTAGAACACTATTTCTACGATAGGTAGACATTTGCAAACGCTATTTCCTTGCAAGGAAGTGTCGCATTTACATTCATTTGAAGTGTAGACGAGGAATACATAACACTTCGCAAATCATATTATATCTTACCATGAAACACAGAAATGAAATGCGATATCGCGTTTTAAGAATCATAAGAACTCTATTGCTACGATACGTAGACATCTGCAAACGCTATTTCCTTGCAAGGAAGTGTCGCATTTACATCCATTTGAATCGCAGGCGAGGAATGCATAACACTTCGCAATGAATATTATATCTTAACATGAAACATAGATATGAGATGCAATATCTCGTTTTAAGAAGCATTTGAACTCTATTGCTTCGATACGTAGACATCTGCAAACGCTATTTCCTAGCAAGGAAGTGTCGCATTTACATTCATTTGAAGTGTAGGCGAGGAATACATAACACTTCGCAATGAATATTACATCTTATCATGAAACATAGAAATGAGATGCGATATCTTGTTTTAAGAAGCATTTGAACACTATTGCTTTGATACGTAAACATCTGCAAACGCTATTTCCAAGCAAGGAAGTGTCGCATGTACATCCATTTGAATCGTAGACGAGGAATGCATAACACTTCGCAATGAATATTATATCTTATCATGAAACATAGATATGAGATGCAATATCTCGTTTTAAGAAGCATTTGAACTCTATTGCTTCGATACGTAGACACCTGCAAACGCTATTTCCTTGCAAGGAAGCGTCGCATTTACATTCATTTGAAGTGTAGACGAGGAATACATGACACTTCGCAAATCATATTATATCTTACCATGAAACATAGAAATGAGATGCGATATCGCGTTTCAAGAAGCATTAGAACTCTATTGCTACGATAGGTAGACATGTGCAAACGCTATTTCCTTGCAAGGAAGTGTCGCATTTACATTCATTTGAAGTGTAGAAGAGGAATACATAACACTTCGCAAATCATATTATATCTTACCGTGAAACATAGAAATGAGATGCGATATCGCGTTTTAAGAAGCATTGGAAATCTATTGCTACGATACGTAGACATCTGCAAACGCTATTTCCTTACAAGGAAGTGTCGCCTTTACATTCATTTGAAGTGTAGACGAGGAAAACATAACACTTCGCAAATCATATTATATCTTACCATGAAACATAGAACTGAGATGCGGTATCGCGCTTTAAGAAGCATTAGAACACTATTTCTACGATAGGTAGACATTTGCAAACGCTATTTCCTTGCAAGGAAGTGTCGCATTTACATTCATTTGAAGTGTAGACGAGGAATACATAACACTTCGCAAATCATATTATATCTTACCATGAAACATAGAAATGAGATGCGATATCGCGTTTTAAGAATCAAAAGAACTCTATTGCTACGATACGTAGACCTCTGCAAACGCTATTTCCTAGCGAGGAAGTGTCGCATTTACATTCATTTGAATCGTAGACGAGGAATGCATAACACTTCGCAATGAATATTATATCTTATCATGAAACATAGATATGAGATGCAATATCTCGTTTTAAGAAGCATTTGAACTCTATTGCTTCGATACGTAGACACCTGCAAACGCTATTTCCTTGCAAGGAAGCGTCGCATTTACATTCATTTGAAGTGTAGACGAGGAATACATGACACTTCGCAAATCATATTATATCTTACCATGAAACATAGAATTGAGATGCGATATCGCGTTTCAAGAAGCATTAGAACTCTATTGCTACGATAGGTAGACATGTGCAAACGCTATTTCCTTGCAAGGAAGTGTCGCATTTACATTCATTTGAAGTGTAGAAGAGGAATACATAACACTTCGCAAATCATATTATATCTTACCGTGAAACATAGAAATGAGATGCGATATCGCGTTTTAAGAAGTATTAGAACACTATTGCTAAGATAGGTAGACATCTGCAAACGCTATTTCCTAGCGAGGAAGTGTCGCATTTACATTCATTTGAATCGTAGACGAGGAATGCATAACACTTCGCAATGAATATTATATCTTATCATGAAACATAGAAATGAGTTGCGATATCTTGTTTTAAGAAGCATTTGAACACTATTGCTTCGATACGTAGACATCTGCAAACGCTATTTTCTAGCAAGGAAATTTCGCATTTTCATCCATTTGAATCGTAGACGAGGAATGCATAACACTTCGCAATGAATATTATATCTTATCATGAAACATAGAAATGAGGTGCGATATGTCGTTTTAAGAAGCATTAGAACTCTATCCCTACGATACGTAGACATCTGCAAACGCTATTTCCTTGCAAGGAAGAGTCGCATTTACATTCATTTGATGTGTAGACGAAGAATACATGACACTTCGCAAATCATATTATATCTTACCATGAAACATAGAAATGAGATGCGATATCGCGTTTTAAGAAGCATTAGAACTCCATTGCTACGATACCTAGTCATCTGCAGACGCTATTTCCTAGCAGGGAAGTGTGGCATTTACATTCATTTGAAGTGTAGACGAGGAATACATGACACTTCGCAAATCATATTATATCTTACCATGAAACATAGTAATGAGATGCGATGTCGCGTTTTAAGAAGCATTTGAACTCTATTGCTTCGTTACGTAGACATCTGCAAACGCTATTTCCCTGCAAGGAAGTGTCGCATTTACATTCATTTGAGGTGTAGACGAGGAATACATAACACTTCGCAAACCATATTATATCTTACCATGAGACATAGAAATGAGATGCGATATCGCGTTTTAAGAAGCATTAGAAATCTATTGCTACGATACGTAGACATCTGCAAACGCTATTTCCTTGCAAGGAAGTGTCGCATTTACTTTCATTTGAATCGTAGACGAGGAATGCATAACACTTCGCAAATCATATTATATCTTACCATGAGACATAGAAATGAGATGCGATATCGCGTTTTAAGAAGCATTGGAAATCTATTGCTACGATACGTAGACATCTGCAAACGCTATTTCTTAGCGAGGAAGTGTCGCATTCACATTCATTTGAAGTGTGGACGAGGAATTCATAACACTTTGCAAATCATATTATATCTTACCATGAAACACAGAAATGAAATGCGATATCGCGTTTTAAGAATCATAAGAACTCTATTGCTACGATACGTAGACATCTGCAAACGCTATTTCCTTGCAAGGAAGTGTCGCATTTACATCCATTTGAATCGCAGGCGAGGAATGCATAACACTTCGCAATGAATATTATATCTTATCATGAAACATAGATATGAGATGGAATATCTCGTTTTAGGAAGCATTTGAACTCTATTGCTTCGATACGTAGACATCTCCAGACGCTATTTCCTTGCAAGGAAGTGTCGCATTTACATTCATTTGAAGTGTAGACGAGGAATACATGACACTTCGCAATGAATATTATATCTTAACATGAAACATAGATATGAGATGCAATATCTCGTTTTAAGAAGCATTTGAACTCTATTGCTTCGATACGTAGACATCTGCAAACGCTATTTCCTAGCAAGGAAGTGTCGCATTTACATTCATTTGAAGTGTAGGCGAGGAATACATAACACTTCGCAATGAATATTACATCTTATCATGAAACATAGAAATGAGATGCGATATCTTGTTTTAAGAAGCATTTGAACACTATTGCTTCGATACGTAGACATCTGCAAACGCTATTTCCAAGCAAGGAAGTGTCGCATTCACATCCATTTGAATCGTAGACGAGGAATGCATAACACTTGGCAAATCTTATTATATCTTACCATGAAACACAGAAATGAGATGCGATATCGCGTTTTAAGAATCATAAGAACTCTATTGCTACGATACGTAGACATCTGCAAACGCTATTTCCTTGCAAGGAAGAGTCGCATTCACATTCATTTGAAGTGTAGTCGAGGAATACATAACACTTCGCATATCATATTATATCTTACCATGAAACATAGAAATGAGATGCGATATCGCGTTTTAAGAAGCATCAGAAATTCAATGCTACGATACGTAAACATCTGCAAACGCTATTTCCTTGCAAGGAAGAGTCGCATTCACATTCATTTGAAGTGTAGTCGAGGAATACATAACACTTCGCATATCATATTATATCTTACCATGAAACATAGAAATGAGATGCGATATCGCGTTTTAAGAAGCATCAGAAATTCAATGCTACGATACGTAAACATCTGCAAACGCTATTTCCTTGCAAGGAAGTGTCGCATTTACATTCATTTGAAGTGTAGAAGAGGAATACATGACACTTCGCAAATCATATTATATCTTACCATGAAACATAGAAATAAGATGCGATATCGCGTTTTAAGAAGCATTAGAAATCTATTGCTACGATACGTAGACATCTGCAAACGCCATTTCCTAGCGAGGAAGAGTGGCATTCACATTCATTTGAAGTGTAGACGAGGAATACATAACACTTCGCATATCATATTATATCTTACCATGAAACATAGAAATGAGATGCGATATCGCGTTTTAAGAAGCATTAGAACTCTATTGCTACGATAGGTAGACATCTGCAAACGCTATTTCCTTACAAGGAAGTGTCGCATTTACATTCATTTGAAGTGTAGACGAGGAAAACATAATACATCGCAAATCATATTATATCTTACCATGAAACATAGAACTGAGATGCGGTATCGCGCTTTAAGAAGCATTAGAACACTATTTCTACGATAGGTAGACATCTGCAAACGCTATTTCCTAGCGAGGAAGTGTCGCATTTACATTCATTTGATTCGTAGACGAGGAATGCATAACACTTCGCAATGAATATTATATCTTATCATGAAACATAGAAATGAGTTGCGATATCTTGTTTTAAGAAGCATTTGAACACTATTGCTTCGATACGTAGACATCTGCAAACGCTATTTTCTAGCAAGGAAATTTCGCATTTTCATCCATTTGAATCGTAGACGAGGAATGCATAACACTTCGCAATGAATATTATATCTTATCATGAAACATAGAAATGAGGTGCGATATGTCGTTTTAAGAAGCATTAGAACTCTATCCCTACGATACGTAGACATCTGCAAACGCTATTTCCTTGCAAGGAAGAGTCGCATTTACATTCATTTGATGTGTAGACGAAGAATACATGACACTTCGCAAATCATATTATATCTTACCATGAAACATAGAAATGAGATGCGATATCGCGTTTTAAGAAGCATTAGAACTCCATTGCTACGATACCTAGTCATCTGCAGACGCTATTTCCTAGCAGGGAAGTGTGGCATTTACATTCATTTGAAGTGTAGACGAGGAATACATGACACTTCGCAAATCATATTATATCTTACCATGAAACATAGTAATGAGATGCGATGTCGCGTTTTAAGAAGCATTTGAACTCTATTGCTTCGTTACGTAGACATCTGCAAACGCTATTTCCCTGCAAGGAAGTGTCGCATTTACATTCATTTGAGGTGTAGACGAGGAATACATAACACTTCGCAAATCATATTATATCTTACCATGAGACATAGAAATGAGATGCGATATCGCGTTTTAAGAAGCATTAGAAATCTATTGCTACGATACGTAGACATCTGCAAACGCTATTTCCTTGCAAGGAAGTGTCGCATTTACATCCATTTGAATCGCAGGCGAGGAATGCATAACACTTCGCAATGAATATTATATCTTATCATGAAACATAGATATGAGATGGAATATCTCGTTTTAGGAAGCATTTGAACTCTATTGCTTCGATACGTAGACATCTCCAGACGCTATTTCCTTGCAAGGAAGTGTCGCATTTACATTCATTTGAAGTGTAGACGAGGAATACATGACACTTCGCAATGAATATTATATCTTAACATGAAACATAGATATGAGATGCAATATCTCGTTTTAAGAAGCATTTGAACTCTATTGCTTCGATACGTAGACATCTGCAAACGCTATTTCCTAGCAAGGAAGTGTCGCATTTACATTCATTTGAATCGTAGACGAGAAATGCATAACACTTCGCAATGAATATTATATCTAATCATGAAACATGGAAATGAGATGCGATATCGCGTTTTAAGAAGCATTAGAACTCTATTGCTACGATACGTAGACATCTGCAAACGCTATTTCCTTGCAAGGAAGAGTCGCATTTACATTCATTTGAAGCGTAGACGAGGAATACATAACACTTCGCATATCATATTATATCTTACCATGAAACATAGAAATGAGATGCGATATCGCGTTTTAAGGATCATAAGAACTCTATTGCTATGATACGTAGACATCTCCAAACGCTATTTCCTTGCAAGGAAGTGTCGCATTTACATTCATTTGAAGTGTAGACGAGGAATACATAGCACTTCCCCAATCATATTATATATTACCATGAATCATAGAAATGAGGTGCGATATCGCGTTTTAAGAAGCATTAGAACTCTATTGCTACGATACCTAGTCATCTGCAGACGCTATTTCCTAGCAGGGAAGTGTGGCATTTACATTCATTTGAAGTGTAGACGATGAATGCATAACACTTCGCAATGAATATTATATCTTATCATGAAACATAGAAATGAGATGCGATATCTCGTTTTAAGAAGCATTAGAACTCTATTCCTACGATACGTAGACATCTGCAAACGCTATTTCCTTGCAAGGAAGAGTCGCATTTACATTCATTTGATGTGTAGACGAAGAATACATGACACTTCGCAAATCATATTATATCTTACCATGAAACATAGAAATGAGATGCGATATCGCGTTTCAAGAATCATAAGAACTCTATTGCTACGATACGTAGACATCTGCAAATGCTATTTCCTTGCAAGGAAGTGTCGCATTTACATTCATTTGAAGTGTAGACGAGTAATACATAACACTTCCCCAATCATATTATATCTTACCATGAAACATAGAAATGAGATGCGATATCGCGTATTAAGAAGCATTGGAAATCTATTACTACGATACGTAGACATCTGCAAACGCTATTTCCTTGCAAGGAAGAGTCGCATTTACAATCATTTGATGTGTAGACAAAGAATACATGACACTTCGCAAATCATATTATATCTTACCATGAAACATAGAAATGAGATGCGATATCGAGTTTTAAGAAGCATTAGAACTCTATTGCTACGATACCTAGTCATATGCAGACGCTATTTCCGAGCAGGGAAGTGTGGCATTTACATTCATTTGAAGTGTAGACGAGGAATACATGACACTTCGCAAATCATATTATATCTTACCATGAAACATGGAAATCAGATGCGGTATCGCGTTTTAAGAAGCATCGGAAATCTATTGCTACGATACGTAGACATCTGCAAACGCTATTTCCTAGCGAGGAAGTGTCGCATTTACATTCATTTGAAGTGTAGACGAGGAATACATAACACTTCCCCAATCATATTATATCTTACCATGAAGCATGGAAATGAGATGCGATATCGCGTTTTAAGAAGCATTAGAACTCTATTGCTACGATACGCAGACATCTGCAAACGCTATTTCTTTGCAAGGAAGAGTCGCATTTACATTCATTTGAAGTGCAGACGAGGAATACATAACACTTCGCATATCATATTACATCTTACCATGAAACATAGAAATGAGATGCGATATCACGTTTTAAGGATCATAAGAACTCTATTGCTATGATACGTAGACATCTCCAAACGCTATTTCCTTGCAAGGAAGTGTCGCATTTACATTCATTTGAAGTGTAGACGAGGAATACATAACACTTCCCCAATCATATTATATATTACCATGAATCATAGAAATGAGGTGCGATATCGCGTTTTAAGAAGCATTAGAACTCTATTGCTACGATACCTAGTCATCTGCAGACGCTATTTCCTAGCAGGGAAGTGTGGCATTTACATTCATTTGAAGTGTCGACGAGCAATGCATAACACTTCGCAATGAATATTATATCTTATCATGAAACATAGAAATGAGATGCGATATCTCGTTTTAAGAAGCATTAGAACTCTATCCCTAGGACACGTAGACATCTGCAAACGCTATTTCCTTGCAAGGAAGAGTCGCATTTACATTCATTTGATGTGTAGACGAAGAATACATGACACTTCGCAAATCATATTATATCTTACCATGAAACATAGAAATGAGATGCGATATCGCGTTTTAAGAAGCATTAGAACTCTATTGCTACGATACCTAGTCGTCTGCAGACGCTATTTCCTAGCAGGGAAGTGTCGCATTTCCATTCATTTGAAGGGTAGACGAGTAATACATAACACTTCCCCAATCATATTATATCTTACCATGAAACATAGAAATGAGATGCGATATCGCGTTCTAAGAAGCATTGGAACTCTATGACTACGATACGTAGACATCTGAAAACGCTATTTCCTTGCAAGGAAGTGTCGCATTTACATTCATTTGAATCGTAGACGAGGAATGCATAACACTTCGAAATGAATATTATATCTTATCATGAAACATAGATATGAGATGCAATATCTCGATTTAAGAAGCATTTGAACTCTATTGCTTCGATACGTAGACATCTGCAGACGCTATTTCCTAGCAAGGTAGTGTCGCATTTACATTCATTTGAAGTGTAGACGTGGAATACATGACACTTCGCAAATCATATTATATCTTACCATGAAACATAGAAATGAGATACGATATCGCGTTTTAAGAAGCTTTAGAAATCTATTGCTACGTTTCGTAGACATCTGCAAACGCCATTTCCTAGCGAGGAAGAGTCGCATTCACATTCATTTGAAGTGTAGACGAGGAATACATAACACTTCGCATATCATATTATATCTTACCATGAAACATAGAAATGAGATGCGATATCGCGTTCTAAGAATCACAAGAACTCTATTGCTACGATACCTAGTCATCTGCAGACGCTATTTCCTAGCAGGGAAGTGTCGCATTTACATTCATTTGAAGTGTAGACGTGGGATACAGGACACTTCGCAAATCATATTATATCTTACCATGAAACATAGAAATGAGATACGATATCGCGTTTTAAGAAGCTTTAGAAATCTATTGCTACGTTTCGTAGACATCTGCAAACGCCATTTCCTAGCGAGGAAGAGTCGCATTCACATTCATTTGAAGTGTAGACGAGGAATGCATAACACTTCGCAATGAATATTATATCTTATCATGAAACATAGAAATGAGATGCGATATCGCGTTCTAAGAAGCATTAGAACTCTATTGCTACGATACCTAGTCGTCTGCAGACGCTATTTCCTAGCAGGGAAGTGTCGCATTTCCATTCATTTGAAGTGTAGACGAGTAATACATAACACTTCCCCAATCATATTATATCTTACCATGAGACATAGAAATGAGATGCGATATCGCGTTCTAAGAAGCATTGGAACTCTATTGCTACGATACGTAGACATCTGCAAACGCTATTTCCTTGCAAGGAAGAGTCGCATTTACATTCATTTGAAGTGTAGACGAGGAATACATAACACTTCGCATATCATATTATATCTCACCATGAAACATAGAAATGAGATGCAATATCGCGTTTTAAGGATCATAAGAACTCTATTGCTATGATACGTAGACATCTGCAAACGCTATTTCCTTGCAAGGAAGTGTCGCATTTACATTCATTTGAATCGTAGACGAGGAATGCATAACACTTCGCAATGAATATTATATCTTAACATGAAACATAGATATGAGATGCAATATCTCGTTTTAAGAAGCATTTGAACTCTATTGCTTCGATACGTAGACATCTGCAAACGCTATTTCCTAGCAAGGAAGTGTCGCATTTACATTCATTTGAAGTGTAGGCGAGGAATACATAACACATCGCAATGAATATTACATCTTATCATGAAACATAGAAATGAGATGCGATATCGCGTTTTAAGAAGCATTAGAACTCTATTGCTACGATACCTAGTCATCTGCAGACGCTATTTCCTAGCAGGGAAGTGTGGCATTTACATTCATTTGAAGTGTAGACGAGGAATACATGACACTTTGCAAATCATATTATATCTTACCATGAAACATAGAAATGTGATGCGATATCGCGTTTTAAGAAGCATTGGAAACCTTTTGCTACGATACGTAGACATCTGCAAACGCTATTTCCTAGCGAGGAAGTGTCGCATTCACATTCATTTGAAGTGTGGACGAGGAATTCATAACACTTCGCAAATCATATTATATCTTACCATGAAACATAGAAATGAGATGCGATATCGCGTTTTAAGGATCATAAGAACTCTATTGCTATGATACGTAGACATCTGCAAACGCCATTTCCTTGCAAGGAAGTGTCGCATTTACATTCAATTGAATCGTAGACGAGGAATGCATAACACTTCGCAATGAATATTATATCTTATCATGAAACATAGATATGAGATGCAATATCTCGTTTTAAGAAGCATTTGAACACTATTGCTTCGATACGTAGACATCTGCAAACGCTATTTCCTAGCAAGGAAGTGTCGCATTTACATGCATTTGAATCGTAGACGAGGAATGCATAACACTTCGCAATGAATATTATATCTTACCATGAAGCATGTAAATGAGATGCGATATCGCGTTCTAAGAAGCATTAGAACTCTATTGCTACGATACGTAGACATCTGCAAACACTATTTCCATGCAAGGAAGTGTCGCATTTACATTCATTTGAATTGTGGATGAAGAATACATGACACTTCGCAAATCATATTATATCTTACCATGAAACATGGAAATCAGATGCGGTATCGCGTTTTAAGAAGCATCGGAAATCTATTGCTACGATACGTAGACATCTGCAAACGCTATTTCCTAGCGAGGAAGTGTCGCATTTACATTCATTTGAAGTGTAGACGAGGAATACATAACACTTCCCCAATCATATTATATCTTACCATGAAGCATGGAAATGAGATGCGATATCGCGTTTTAAGAAGCATTAGAACTCTATTGCTACGATACGCAGACATCTGCAAACGCTATTTCTTTGCAAGGAAGAGTCGCATTTACATTCATTTGAAGTGCAGACGAGGAATACATAACACTTCGCATATCATATTATATCTTACCATGAAACATAGAAATGAGATGCGATATCACGTTTTAAGGATCATAAGAACTCTATTGCTATGATACGTAGACATCTCCAAACGCTATTTCCTTGCAAGGAAGTGTCGCATTTACATTCATTTGAAGTGTAGACGAGGAATACATAACACTTCCCCAATCATATTATATATTACCATGAATCATAGAAATGAGGTGCGATATCGCGTTTTAAGAAGCATTAGAACTCTATTGCTACGATACCTAGTCATCTGCAGACGCTATTTCCTAGCAGGGAAGTGTGGCATTTACATTCATTTGAAGTGTCGACGAGCAATGCATAACACTTCGCAATGAATATTATATCTTATCATGAAACATAGAAATGAGATGCGATATCTCGTTTTAAGAAGCATTAGAACTCTATCCCTAGGACACGTAGACATCTGCAAACGCTATTTCCTTGCAAGGAAGAGTCGCATTTACATTCATTTGATGTGTAGACGAAGAATACATGACACTTCGCAAATCATATTATATCTTACCATGAAACATAGAAATGAGATGCGATATCGCGTTTTAAGAAGCATTAGAACTCTATTGCTACGATACCTAGTCGTCTGCAGACGCTATTTCCTAGCAGGGAAGTGTCGCATTTCCATTCATTTGAAGTGTAGACGAGTAATACATAACACTTCCCCAATCATATTATATCTTACCATGAAACATAGAAATGAGATGCGATATCGCGTTCTAAGAAGCATTGGAACTCTATGACTACGATACGTAGACATCTGAAAACGCTATTTCCTTGCAAGGAAGTGTCGCATTTACATTCATTTGAATCGTAGACGAGGAATGCATAACACTTCGAAATGAATATTATATCTTATCATGAAACATAGATATGAGATGCAATATCTCGATTTAAGAAGCATTTGAACTCTATTGCTTCGATACGTAGACATCTGCAGACGCTATTTCCTAGCAAGGTAGTGTCGCATTTACATTCATTTGAAGTGTAGACGTGGAATACATGACACTTCGCAAATCATATTATATCTTACCATGAAACATAGAAATGAGATACGATATCGCGTTTTAAGAAGCTTTAGAAATCTATTGCTACGTTTCGTAGACATCTGCAAACGCCATTTCCTAGCGAGGAAGAGTCGCATTCACATTCATTTGAAGTGTAGACGAGGAATACATAACACTTCGCATATCATATTATATCTTACCATGAAACATAGAAATGAGATGCGATATCGCGTTCTAAGAATCACAAGAACTCTATTGCTGTGATACGTAGACATCTGCAAACGCTATTTCCTTGCAAGGAAGTGTCGCATTTCCATTCATTTGAAGTGTAGACGAGTAATACATAACACTTCCCCAATCATATTATATCTTACCATGAAACATAGAAATGAGATGCGGTATCGCGTTCTAAGAAGCATCGGAAATCTATTGCTACGATACGTAGACATCTGCAAACGCTATTTCCTAGCGAGGAAGTGTCGCATTTACATTCATTTGAAGTGTAGACGAGGAATACATAACACTTCCCCAATCATATTATATCTTACCATGAAACATGGAAATGAGATGCGATATCGCGTTTTAAGAAGCATTAGAACTCTATTGCTACGATATGCAGACATCTGCAAACGCTATTTCCTTGCAAGGAAGAGTCGCATTTACATTCATTTGAAGTGTAGACGAGGAATACATAACACTTCGCATATCATATTATATCTTACCATGAAACATAGAAATGAGATGCGATATCGCGTTTTATGTATCATAAGAACTCTATTGCTATGATACGTAGACATCTGCAAATGCTATTTCCTTGCAAGGAAGTGTCGCATTTACATTCATTTGAATCGTAGACGAGGAATGCATAACACTTCGCAATGAATATTATATCTTATCATGAAACATAGATATGAGATGCAATATCTCGATTTAAGAAGCATTTGAACTCTATTGCTTCGATACGTAGACATCTGCAGACGCTATTTCCTAGCAAGGTAGTGTCGCATTTACATTCATTTGAAGTGTAGACGTGGGATACAGGACACTTCGCAAATCATATTATATCTTACCATGAAACATAGAAATGAGATACGATATCGCGTTTTAAGAAGCTTTAGAAATCTATTGCTACGTTTCGTAGACATCTGCAAACGCCATTTCCTAGCGAGGAAGAGTCGCATTCACATTCATTTGAAGTGTAGACGAGGAATGCATAACACTTCGCAATGAATATTATATCTTATCATGAAACATAGAAATGAGATGCGATATCTCGTTTTAAGAAGCATTAGAACTCTATCCCTACGATACGTAGACATCTGCAAACGCTATTTCCTTGCAAGGAAGAGTCGCATTTACATTCATTTGATGTGTAGACGAAGAACACATGACACTTCGCAAATCATATTATATCTTACCATGAAACATAGAAATGAGATGCGATATCGCGTTTTAAGAAGCATTAGAACTCTATTGCTACGATACCTAGTCGTCTGCAGACGCTATTTCCTAGCAGGGAAGTGTCGCATTTCCATTCATTTGAAGTGTAGACGAGTAATACATAACACTTCCCCAATCATATTATATCTTACCATGAGACATAGAAATGAGATGCGATATCGCGTTCTAAGAAGCATTGGAACTCTATTGCTACGATACGTAGACATCTGCAAACGCTATTTCCTTGCAAGGAAGAGTCGCATTTACATTCATTTGAAGTGTAGACGAGGAATACATAACACTTCGCATATCATATTATATCTCACCATGAAACATAGAAATGAGATGCGATATCGCGTTTTAAGGATCATAAGAACTCTATTGCTATGATACGTAGACATCTGCAAACGCTATTTCCTTGCAAGGAAGTGTCGCATTTACATTCATTTGAATCGTAGACGAGGAATGCATAACACTTCGCAATGAATATTATATCTTAACATGAAACATAGATATGAGATGCAATATCTCGTTTTAAGAAGCATTTGAACTCTATTGCTTCGATACGTAGACATCTGCAAACGCTATTTCCTAGCAAGGAAGTGTCGCATTTACATTCATTTGAAGTGTAGGCGAGGAATACATAACACATCGCAATGAATATTACATCTTATCATGAAACATAGAAATGAGATGCGATATCGCGTTTTAAGAAGCATTAGAACTCTATTGCTACGATACCTAGTCATCTGCAGACGCTATTTCCTAGCAGGGAAGTGTGGCATTTACATTCATTTGAAGTGTAGACGAGGAATACATGACACTTTGCAAATCATATTATATCTTACCATGAAACATAGAAATGTGATGCGATATCGCGTTTTAAGAAGCATTGGAAACCTTTTGCTACGATACGTAGACATCTGCAAACGCTATTTCCTAGCGAGGAAGTGTCGCATTCACATTCATTTGAAGTGTGGACGAGGAATTCATAACACTTCGCAAATCATATTATATCTTACCATGAAACATAGAAATGAGATGCGATATCGCGTTTTAAGGATCATAAGAACTCTATTGCTATGATACGTAGACATCTGCAAACGCCATTTCCTTGCAAGGAAGTGTCGCATTTACATTCAATTGAATCGTAGACGAGGAATGCATAACACTTCGCAATGAATATTATATCTTATCATGAAACATAGATATGAGATGCAATATCTCGTTTTAAGAAGCATTTGAACTCTATTGCTTCGATACGTAGACATCTGCAAACGCTATTTCCTAGCAAGGAAGTGTCGCATTTACATTCATTTGAAGTGTAGGCGAGGAATACATAACACATCGCAATGAATATTACATCTTATCATGAAACATAGAAATGAGATGCGATATCGCGTTTTAAGAAGCATTAGAACTCTATTGCTACGATACCTAGTCATCTGCAGACGCTATTTCCTAGCAGGGAAGTGTGGCATTTACATTCATTTGAAGTGTAGACGAGGAATACATGACACTTTGCAAATCATATTATATCTTACCATGAAACATAGAAATGTGATGCGATATCGCGTTTTAAGAAGCATTGGAAACCTTTTGCTACGATACGTAGACATCTGCAAACGCTATTTCCTAGCGAGGAAGTGTCGCATTCACATTCATTTGAAGTGTGGACGAGGAATTCATAACACTTCGCAAATCATATTATATCTTACCATGAAACATAGAAATGAGATGCGATATCGCGTTTTAAGGATCATAAGAACTCTATTGCTATGATACGTAGACATCTGCAAACGCCATTTCCTTGCAAGGAAGTGTCGCATTTACATTCAATTGAATCGTAGACGAGGAATGCATAACACTTCGCAATGAATATTATATCTTATCATGAAACATAGATATGAGATGCAATATCTCGTTTTAAGAAGCATTTGAACACTATTGCTTCGATACGTAGACATCTGCAAACGCTATTTCCTAGCAAGGAAGTGTCGCATTTACATGCATTTGAATCGTAGACGAGGAATGCATAACACTTCGCAATGAATATTATATCTTACCATGAAGCATGGAAATGAGATGCGATATCGCGTTCTAAGAAGCATTAGAACTCTATTGCTACGATACGTAGACATCTGCAAACACTATTTCCATGCAAGGAAGTGTCGCATTTACATTCATTTGAATTGTGGATGAAGAATACATGACACTTCGCAAATCATATTATATCTTACCATGAAACATGGAAATCAGATGCGGTATCGCGTTTTAAGAAGCATCGGAAATCTATTGCTACGATACGTAGACATCTGCAAACGCTATTTCCTAGCGAGGAAGTGTCGCATTTACATTCATTTGAAGTGTAGACGAGGAATACATAACACTTCCCCAATCATATTATATCTTACCATGAAGCATGGAAATGAGATGCGATATCGCGTTTTAAGAAGCATTAGAACTCTATTGCTACGATACGCAGACATCTGCAAACGCTATTTCTTTGCAAGGAAGAGTCGCATTTACATTCATTTGAAGTGCAGACGAGGAATACATAACACTTCGCATATCATATTATATCTTACCATGAAACATAGAAATGAGATGCGATATCACGTTTTAAGGATCATAAGAACTCTATTGCTATGATACGTAGACATCTCCAAACGCTATTTCCTTGCAAGGAAGTGTCGCATTTACATTCATTTGAAGTGTAGACGAGGAATACATAACACTTCCCCAATCATATTATATATTACCATGAATCATAGAAATGAGGTGCGATATCGCGTTTTAAGAAGCATTAGAACTCTATTGCTACGATACCTAGTCATCTGCAGACGCTATTTCCTAGCAGGGAAGTGTGGCATTTACATTCATTTGAAGTGTCGACGAGCAATGCATAACACTTCGCAATGAATATTATATCTTATCATGAAACATAGAAATGAGATGCGATATCTCGTTTTAAGAAGCATTAGAACTCTATCCCTAGGACACGTAGACATCTGCAAACGCTATTTTCTTGCAAGGAAGAGTCGCATTTACATTCATTTGATGTGTAGACGAAGAATACATGACACTTCGCAAATCATATTATATCTTACCATGAAACATAGAAATGAGATGCGATATCGCGTTTTAAGAAGCATTAGAACTCTATTGCTACGATACCTAGTCGTCTGCAGACGCTATTTCCTAGCAGGGAAGTGTCGCATTTCCATTCATTTGAAGTGTAGACGAGTAATACATAACACTTCCCCAATCATATTATATCTTACCATGAAACATAGAAATGAGATGCGATATCGCGTTCTAAGAAGCATTGGAACTCTATGACTACGATACGTAGACATCTGAAAACGCTATTTCCTTGCAAGGAAGTGTCGCATTTACATTCATTTGAATCGTAGACGAGGAATGCATAACACTTCGAAATGAATATTATATCTTATCATGAAACATAGATATGAGATGCAATATCTCGATTTAAGAAGCATTTGAACTCTATTGCTTCGATACGTAGACATCTGCAGACGCTATTTCCTAGCAAGGTAGTGTCGCATTTACATTCATTTGAAGTGTAGACGTGGAATACATGACACTTCTCAAATCATATTATATCTTACCATGAAACATAGAAATGAGATACGATATCGCGTTTTAAGAAGCTTTAGAAATCTATTGCTACGTTTCGTAGACATCTGCAAACGCCATTTCCTAGCGAGGAAGAGTCGCATTCACATTCATTTGAAGTGTAGACGAGGAATACATAACACTTCGCATATCATATTATATCTTACCATGAAACATAGAAATGAGATGCGATATCGCGTTCTAAGAATCACAAGAACTCTATTGCTGTGATACGTAGACATCTGCAAACGCTATTTCCTTGCAAGGAAGTGTCGCATTTCCATTCATTTGAAGTGTAGACGAGTAATACATAACACTTCCCCAATCATATTATATCTTACCATGAAACATAGAAATGAGATGCGGTATCGCGTTCTAAGAAGCATCGGAAATCTATTGCTACGATACGTAGACATCTGCAAACGCTATTTCCTAGCGAGGAAGTGTCGCATTTACATTCATTTGAAGTGTAGACGAGGAATACATAACACTTCCCCAATCATATTATATCTTACCATGAAACATGGAAATGAGATGCGATATCGCGTTTTAAGAAGCATTAGAACTCTATTGCTACGATATGCAGACATCTGCAAACGCTATTTCCTTGCAAGGAAGAGTCGCATTTACATTCATTTGAAGTGTAGACGAGGAATACATAACACTTCGCATATCATATTATATCTTACCATGAAACATAGAAATGAGATGCGATATCGCGTTTTATGTATCATAAGAACTCTATTGCTATGATACGTAGACATCTGCAAATGCTATTTCCTTGCAAGGAAGTGTCGCATTTACATTCATTTGAATCGTAGACGAGGAATGCATAACACTTCGCAATGAATATTATATCTTATCATGAAACATAGATATGAGATGCAATATCTCGATTTAAGAAGCATTTGAACTCTATTGCTTCGATACGTAGACATCTGCAGACGCTATTTCCTAGCAAGGTAGTGTCGCATTTACATTCATTTGAAGTGTAGACGTGGGATACAGGACACTTCGCAAATCATATTATATCTTACCATGAAACATAGAAATGAGATACGATATCGCGTTTTAAGAAGCTTTAGAAATCTATTGCTACGTTTCGTAGACATCTGCAAACGCCATTTCCTAGCGAGGAAGAGTCGCATTCACATTCATTTGAAGTGTAGACGAGGAATGCATAACACTTCGCAATGAATATTATATCTTATCATGAAACATAGAAATGAGATGCGATATCTCGTTTTAAGAATCATTAGAACTCTATCCCTACGATACGTAGACATCTGCAAACGCTATTTCCTTGCAAGGAAGAGTCGCATTTACATTCATTTGATGTGTAGACGAAGAACACATGACACTTCGCAAATCATATTATATCTTACCATGAAACATAGAAATGAGATGCGATATCGCGTTTTAAGAAGCATTAGAACTCTATTGCTACGATACCTAGTCGTCTGCAGACGCTATTTCCTAGCAGGGAAGTGTCGCATTTCCATTCATTTGAAGTGTAGACGAGTAATACATAACACTTCCCCAATCATATTATATCTTACCATGAGACATAGAAATGAGATGCGATATCGCGTTCTAAGAAGCATTGGAACTCTATTGCTACGATACGTAGACATCTGCAAACGCTATTTCCTTGCAAGGAAGAGTCGCATTTACATTCATTTGAAGTGTAGACGAGGAATACATAACACTTCGCATATCATATTATATCTCACCATGAAACATAGAAATGAGATGCGATATCGCGTTTTAAGGATCATAAGAACTCTATTGCTATGATACGTAGACATCTGCAAACGCTATTTCCTTGCAAGGAAGTGTCGCATTTACATTCATTTGAATCGTAGACGAGGAATGCATAACACTTCGCAATGAATATTATATCTTAACATGAAACATAGATATGAGATGCAATATCTCGTTTTAAGAAGCATTTGAACTCTATTGCTTCGATACGTAGACATCTGCAAACGCTATTTCCTAGCAAGGAAGTGTCGCATTTACATTCATTTGAAGTGTAGGCGAGGAATACATAACACATCGCAATGAATATTACATCTTATCATGAAACATAGAAATGAGATGCGATATCGCGTTTTAAGAAGCATTAGAACTCTATTGCTACGATACCTAGTCATCTGCAGACGCTATTTCCTAGCAGGGAAGTGTGGCATTTACATTCATTTGAAGTGTAGACGAGGAATACATGACACTTTGCAAATCATATTATATCTTACCATGAAACATAGAAATGTGATGCGATATCGCGTTTTAAGAAGCATTGGAAACCTTTTGCTACGATACGTAGACATCTGCAAACGCTATTTCCTAGCGAGGAAGTGTCGCATTCACATTCATTTGAAGTGTGGACGAGGAATTCATAACACTTCGCAAATCATATTATATCTTACCATGAAACATAGAAATGAGATGCGATATCGCGTTTTAAGGATCATAAGAACTCTATTGCTATGATACGTAGACATCTGCAAACGCCATTTCCTTGCAAGGAAGTGTCGCATTTACATTCAATTGAATCGTAGACGAGGAATGCATAACACTTCGCAATGAATATTATATCTTATCATGAAACATAGATATGAGATGCAATATCTCGTTTTAAGAAGCATTTGAACTCTATTGCTTCGATACGTAGACATCTGCAAACGCTATGTCCGAGCAAGGAAGTGTCGCATTTAGATTCATTTGAAGTGTAGGCGAGGAATACATAACACTTCGCAATGAATATTACATCTTATCATGAAACATAGAAATGAGATGCGATATCTTGTTTTAAGAAGCATTTGAACACTATTGCTTCGATACGTAGACATCTGCAAACGCTATTTCCTAGCAAGGAAGTGTCGCATTTACATGCATTTGAATCGTAGACGAGGAATGCATAACACTTCGCAATGAATATTATATCTTACCATGAAGCATGGAAATGAGATGCGATATCGCGTTCTAAGAAGCATTAGAACTCTATTGCTACGATACGTAGACATCTGCAAACACTATTTCCATGCAAGGAAGTGTCGCATTTACATTCATTTGAATTGTGGACGAAGAATACATGACACTTCGCAAATCATATTATATCTTACCATGAAACATAGAAATGAGATGCGATATCGCGTTTTAAGAAGCATGAGAACACTATTGCTACGATAGGTAGACATTTGCAAACGCTACTTCCTTGCAAGGAAGTGTCGCACTTACATTCATTTGAAGTGTAGACGAGGAATACATAACACTTCGCAAATCATATTATATCTTAGCATGAAACATAGAAATGAGATGCGGTATCGCGTTTCAAGAAGCATTAGAACTCTATTGCTAGGATACCTATACATCTGCAGACGCTATTTCCTAGCAAGGTAGTGTCGCATTTACATTCATTTGAAGTGTAGTCGTGGAATACATGACTCTTCGCAAATCATATTATATCTTACCATGAAACATAGAAATGAGATGCGATATCGCGTTTTAAGAAGCATTAGAAATCTATTGCTACGATACGTAGACATCTGCAAACGCCACTTCCTACCTAGGAAGAGTCGCATTCACCTTCATTTGAAGTGTAGACGAGGAATACATAACACTTCGCAGTTCATATTATATCTTACCATGAAACATAGAATTGAGATGCGATTTCGCGTTCTAAGAATCACAAGAACTCTATTGCTGTGATACGTAGACATCTGCAAACGCTATTTCCTTGCAAGGAAGTGTCGCATTTACATTCATTTGAATCGTAGACGAGAAATGCATGACTCTTCGCAAATCATATTATATCTTACCATGAAACATAGAAATGAGATGCGATATCGCGTTTTAAGAAGCATTAGAAATCTATTGCTACGATACGTAGACATCAGCAAACGCCACTTCCTACCTAGGAAGAGTCGCATTCACCTTCATTTGAAGTGTAGACGAGGAATACATAACACTTCGCAATGAATATTATATCTTATCATGAAACATAGATATGAGATGCAATATCTCGTTTTAAGAAGCATTTGAACTCTATTGCTTCAATACGTAGACATCTGCAAACGCTATTTCCTAGCAAGGAAATGTGGCATTTACATGCATTTGAATCGTAGACGAGGAATGCATAACACTTCGCAATGAATATTATATCTTATCATGAAACATAGAAATGAGGTGCGATATGTCGTTTTAAGAAGCGTTAGAACTCTATCCCTACGCTACGTAGACATCTGCAAACGCTATTTCCTTGCAAGGAAGTGTCGCATTTACATTCATTTGAAGTGTAGAAAAGGAATACATAACACTTCGCAAATCATATTATATCTTACCATGAAGCATGGAAATGAGATGCGATATCGCGTTTTAAGAAGCATTAGAACTCTATTGCTACGATACGTAGACATCTGCAAACGCAATTTCCTTGCAAGGCAGAGTCGCATTTACATTCATTTGAAGTGTAGCCGAAGAATACATGACACTTCGCAAATCATATTATATCTTACCATGAAACATAGAAATGAGATGCGATATCGCGTTTTAAGAAGCATTAGAACTCTATTGCTACGATACCTATACATCTGCAGACGCTATTTCCTAGCAAGGTAGTGTCGCATTTACATTCATTTGAAGTGTAGTCGTGGAATACATGACACTTCGCAAAGCATATTATATCTTACCATGAAACATAGAAATGAGATGCGATATCGCTTTTTAAGAAGCATTAGAAATCTATTGCTACGATACGTAGACATCTGCAACGCCATTTCCTAGCGAGGAAGAGTCGCATTCACATTCATTTGAAGTGTAGACGAGGAATACATAACACTTCGCATATCATATTATATCTTACCATGAAACATAGAAATGAGATGCGATATCGCGTTCTAAGAATCACAAGAACTCTATTGCTGTGATACGTAGACATCTGCAAACGCTATTTCCTTGCAAGGAAGTGTCGCATTTACATTCATTTGAATCGTAGACGAGGAATGCATAACACTTCGCAATGAATATTAGATCTTATCATGAAACATAGATATGAGATGCAATATCTCGTTTTAAGAAGCATTTGAACTCTATTGCTTCGATACGTAGACATCTGCAAACGCTATTTCCTAGCAAGGAAGTGTCGCATTTACATTCATTTGAAGTGTAGGCGAGGAATACATAACACTTCGCAATGAATATTACATCTTGTCATGAAACATAGAAATGAGTTGCGATATCTTGTTTTAAGAAGCATTTGAACACTATTGCTTCGATACGTAGACATCTGCAAACGCTATTTCCTAGCAAGGAAGTGTCGCATTTTCATCCATTTGAATCGTAGACGAGGAATGCATAACACTTCGCAAATCATATTATATCTTACCATGAAACATAGAAATGAGATGCGATATCGCGTTTTAAGAAGCATCAGAAATTCAATGCTACGTTACGTAGACATCTGCAAACGCTATTTCCTAGCAAGGAAATGTCGCATTTACATGCATTTGAATCGTAGACGAGGAATGCATAACACTTCGCAATGAATATTATATCTTATCATGAAACATAGAAATGAGGTGCGATATGTCGTTTTAAGAAGCGTTAGAACTCTATCCCTACGCTACGTAGACATCTGCAAACGCTATTTCCTTGCAAGGAAGTGTCGCATTTACATTCATTTGAAGTGTAGAAGAGGAATACATAACACTTCGCAAATCATATTATATCTTACCATGAAGCATGGAAATGAGATGCGATATCGCGTTTTAAGAAGAATCGGAAATCTATTGCTACGATACGTAGACAACTGCAAACGCTATTTCCTAGCGAGGAAGTGTCGCATTTACATTCATTTGAAGTGTAGACGAGGAATACATAACACTTCCCCAATCATATTATATCTTACCATGAAACATGGAAATGAGATGCGATATCGCGTTTTAAGAATCATTAGAACTCTATTGCTACGATACGCAGACATCTGCAAACGCTATTTCCTTGCAAGGAAGAGTCGCATTTACATTCATTTGAAGTGTAGACGAGGAATACATAACACTTCGCATATCATATTATATCTTACCATGAAACATAGAAATGAGATGCGATATCGCGTTTTAAGGATCACAAGAACTCTATTGCTGGGATACGTAGACATCTGCAAACGCTATTTCCTTGCAAGGAAGTGTCGCATTTACATTCATTTGAATCGTAGACGAGAAATGCATAACACTTCGCAATGAATATTATATCTTATCATGAAACATAGATATGAGATGCAACATCTCGTTTTAAGAAGCATTTAAACTCTATTGCTTCAATACGTAGACATCTGCAAACGCTATTTCCTTGCAAAGAAGAGTCGCATTTACATGCATTTGAATCGTAGTCGAGGAATGCCTAACACTTCGCAATGAATATTATATCTTACCATGAAACATAGAAATGAGATGCGATATCGCGTTTTAAGAAGCATTAGAACTCTATTGCTACGATATCTAGACATCTGCAGACGCTATTTCCTAGCGAGGAAGTGTCGCATTCACATTCATTTGAAGTGTAGACGAGGAATACATAACACTTCGCAAATCATATTATATCTTACCATGAAACATAGAAATGAGATGCGATATCGCGTTTTAAGAAGCATCAGAAATTCAATGCTACGTTACGTAGACATCTGCAAACGCTATTTCCTAGCAAGGAAATGTCGCATTTACATGCATTTGAATCGTAGACGAGGAATGCATAACACTTCGCAATGAATATTATATCTTATCATGAAACATAGAAATGAGGTGCGATATGTCGTTTTAAGAAGCGTTAGAACTCTATCCCTACGCTACGTAGACATCTGCAAACGCTATTTCCTTGCAAGGAAGTGTCGCATTTACATTCATTTGAAGTGTAGAAGAGGAATACATAACACTTCGCAAATCATATTATATCTTACCATGAAGCATGGAAATGAGATGCGATATCGCGTTTTAAGAAGCATTAGAACTCTATTGCTACGATACGTAGACATCTGCAAACGCTATTTCCTTGCAAGGCAGAGTCGCATTTACATTCATTTGAATCGTAGACGAGGAATGCATAACACTTCGCAATGAATATTATATCTTATCATGAAACATAGATATGAGATGCAATATCTCGTTTTAAGAAGCATTTGAACTCTATTGCTTCGATACGTAGACATCTGCAAACGCTATTTCCTAGCAAGGAAGTGTCGCATTTACATTCATTTGAAGTGTAGGCGAGGAATACATAACACTTCGCAATGAATATTACATCTTGTCATGAAACATAGAAATGAGTTGCGACATCTTGTTTTAAGAAGCATTTGAACACTATTGCTTCGATACGTAGACATCTGCAAACGCTATTTCCTAGCAAGGAAGTGTCGCATTTTCATCCATTTGAATCGTAGACGAGGAATGCATAACACTTCGCAATGAATATTATGTCTTATCATGAAACATAGAAATGAGGTGCGATATGTCGTTTTAAGAAGCATTAGAACTCTATCCCTACGATACGTAGACATCTGCAAACGCTATTTCCTTGCAAGGAAGAGTCGCATTTACATTCATTTGGAGTGTAGAAGAGGAATACATAACACTTCGCAAATCATATTATATCTTACCATGAAGCATGGAAATGAGATGTGATATCGCGTTATAAGAAGCATTAGACCTCTATTGCTACGATACGTAGACATCTGCAAACGCTATTTCCTTGCAAGGAAGAGTCGCATTTACAGTCATTTGAAGTGTAGCCGAAGAATACATGACACTTCGCAAATCATATTATATCTTACCATGAAACATAGAAATGAGATGCGATATCGCGTTTTAAGAAGCATTTGAACTCTATTTCTACGATACGTAGACATCTGCAAACGCTATTTCCTTGCAAAGAAGAGTCGCATTTACATTCATTTGAATCGTAGTCGAGGAATGCCTAACACTTCGCAATGAATATTATATCTTACCATGAAACATAGAAATGAGATGCGATATCGCGTTTTAAGAAGCATTAGAACTCTATTGCTACGATATCTAGACATCTGCAGACGCTATTTCCTAGCGAGGAAGTGTCGCATTCACATTCATTTGAAGTGTAGACGAGGAATACATAACACTTCGCAAATCATATTATATCTTACCATGAAACATAGAAATGAGATGCGATGTCGCGTTTTATGAAGTATTAGAACTCTATTGCTACGATACCTAGACATCTGCAGACGCTATTTCCTCGCAAGGAAGTGTCGCATTTACATTCATTTGAAATGTAGACGAGGAATACATGACACTTCGCAGACCATATTATATCTTACCATGAAACATAGAAATGAGATGCGATATCGCGTTCTAAGAATCACAAGAACTCTATTGCTGTGATACGTAGACATCTGCAAACGCTATTTCCTTGCAAGGAAGTGTCGCATTTACATTCACTTGAATCGTAGACGAGGAATGCATAACACTTCGCAATGAATATTATATCTTATCATGAAACATAGATATGAGATGCAATATCTCGTTTTAAGAAGCATTTGAACTCTATTGCTTCGATACGTAGACATCTGCAAACGCTATTTCCTAGCAAGGAAGTGTCGCATTTACATTCATTTGAAGTGTAGGCGAGGAATACATAACACTTCGCAATGAATATTACATCTTGTCATGAAACATAGATATGAGATGCAATATCTCGTTTTATGAAGCATTTGAACTCTATCCCTACGATACGTAGACATCTGCAAACGCTATTTCCTTGCAAGGAAGTGTCGCATTTACTTTCATTTGATGTGTAGACGAGGAATACATAGCACTTCGCAAATCATGTTATATCTTACCATGAAACATAGAAATGAGAAGCGATATCGCGTTTTATGAAGCATTAGAACTCTATTGCTACGATACCTATACATCTGCAGACGCTATTTCCTAGCAAGGTAGTGTCGCATTTACATTCATTTGAAGTGTAGTCGTGGAATACATGACACTTCGCAAATCATATTATATCTTACCATGAATCATAGAAATGAGATGCGATATCGCGTTTTAAGAAGCATTAGAACTCTATTGCTACGATATCTAGACATCTGCAAACGCCATTTCCTAGCGAGGAAGAGTCGCATTCACATTCATTTGAAGTGTAGACGAGGAATACATAACACTTCGCATATCATATTATACCTTACCATGAAACATAGAAATGAGATGCGATATCGCGTTCTAAGAATCACAAGAACTCTATTGCTGTGATACGTAGACATCTGCAAACGCTATTTCCTTGTAAGGAAGTATCGCACTTACATTCATTTGAATCGTAGACGAGAAATGCATAACACTTCGCAATGAATATTATATCTTATCATGAAACATAGATATGAGATGCAATATCTCGTCTTACGAAGCATTTGAACTCTATTGCTTCCATACGTAGACATCTGCAAACGCTATTTCCTAGCAAGGAGGTGTCGCATTTACATTCATTTGAAGTGTAGGCGAGGAATACATAACACTTCGCAATGAATATTACATCTTATCATGAAACATAGAAATGAGTTGCGATATCTTGTTTTAAGAGCCATTTGAACACTGTTGCTTCGATACGTAGACATCTGCAAACGCTATTTCCTAGCAAGGAAGTGTCGCATTTACATTCATTTGAAGTGTAGGCGAGGAATACATAACACTTCGCAATGAATATTACATCTTGTCATGAAACATAGATATGAGATGCAATATCTCGTTTTATGAAGCATTTGAACTCTATCCCTACGATACGTAGACATCTGCAAACGCTATTTCCTTGCAAGGAAGTGTCGCATTTACTTTCATTTGATGTGTAGACGAGGAATACATAGCACTTCGCAAATCATGTTATATCTTACCATGAAACATAGAAATGAGAAGCGATATCGCGTTTTAAGAAGCATTAGAACTCTATTGCTACGATACCTAGTCATCTGCAGACGCTATTTCCTAGCAGGGAAGTGTGGCATTTACATTCATTTGAAGTGTAGACGAGGAATACATGACACTTTGCAAATCATATTATATCTTACCATGAAACATAGAAATGTGATGCGATATCGCGTTTTAAGAAGCATTGGAAACCTTTTGCTACGATACGTAGACATCTGCAAACGCTATTTCCTAGCGAGGAAGTGTCGCATTCACATTCATTTGAAGTGTGGACGAGGAATTCATAACACTTCGCAAATCATATTATATCTTACCATGAAACATAGAAATGAGATGCGATATCGCGTTTTAAGGATCATAAGAACTCTATTGCTATGATACGTAGACATCTGCAAACGCCATTTCCTTGCAAGGAAGTGTCGCATTTACATTCAATTGAATCGTAGACGAGGAATGCATAACACTTCGCAATGAATATTATATCTTATCATGAAACATAGATATGAGATGCAATATCTCGTTTTAAGAAGCATTTGAACTCTATTGCTTCGATACGTAGACATCTGCAAACGCTATGTCCGAGCAAGGAAGTGTCGCATTTAGATTCATTTGAAGTGTAGGCGAGGAATACATAACACTTCGCAATGAATATTACATCTTATCATGAAACATAGAAATGAGATGCGATATCTTGTTTTAAGAAGCATTTGAACACTATTGCTTCGATACGTAGACATCTGCAAACGCTATTTCCTAGCAAGGAAGTGTCGCATTTACATGCATTTGAATCGTAGACGAGGAATGCATAACACTTCGCAATGAATATTATATCTTACCATGAAGCATGGAAATGAGATGCGATATCGCGTTCTAAGAAGCATTAGAACTCTATTGCTACGATACGTAGACATCTGCAAACACTATTTCCATGCAAGGAAGTGTCGCATTTACATTCATTTGAATTGTGGACGAAGAATACATGACACTTCGCAAATCATATTATATCTTACCATGAAACATAGAAATGAGATGCGATATCGCGTTTTAAGAAGCATGAGAACACTATTGCTACGTTAGGTAGACATTTGCAAACGCTACTTCCTTGCAAGGAAGTGTCGCACTTACATTCATTTGAAGTGTAGACGAGGAATACATAACACTTCGCAAATCATATTATATCTTAGCATGAAACATAGAAATGAGATGCGGTATCGCGTTTCAAGAAGCATTAGAACTCTATTGCTAGGATACCTATACATCTGCAGACGCTATTTCCTAGCAAGGTAGTGTCGCATTTACATTCATTTGAAGTGTAGTCGTGGAATACATGACTCTTCGCAAATCATATTATATCTTACCATGAAACATAGAAATGAGATGCGATATCGCGTTTTAAGAAGCATTAGAAATCTATTGCTACGATACGTAGACATCTGCAAACGCCACTTCCTACCTAGGAAGAGTCGCATTCACCTTCATTTGAAGTGTAGACGAGGAATACATAACACTTCGCAGTTCATATTATATCTTACCATGAAACATAGAATTGAGATGCGATTTCGCGTTCTAAGAATCACAAGAACTCTATTGCTGTGATACGTAGACATCTGCAAACGCTATTTCCTTGCAAGGAAGTGTCGCATTTACATTCATTTGAATCGTAGACGAGAAATGCATGACTCTTCGCAAATCATATTATATCTTACCATGAAACATAGAAATGAGATGCGATATCGCGTTTTAAGAAGCATTAGAAATCTATTGCTACGATACGTAGACATCAGCAAACGCCACTTCCTACCTAGGAAGAGTCGCATTCACCTTCATTTGAAGTGTAGACGAGGAATACATAACACTTCGCAATGAATATTATATCTTATCATGAAACATAGATATGAGATGCAATATCTCGTTTTAAGAAGCATTTGAACTCTATTGCTTCAATACGTAGACATCTGCAAACGCTATTTCCTAGCAAGGAAATGTGGCATTTACATGCATTTGAATCGTAGACGAGGAATGCATAACACTTCGCAATGAATATTATATCTTATCATGAAACATAGAAATGAGGTGCGATATGTCGTTTTAAGAAGCGTTAGAACTCTATCCCTACGCTACGTAGACATCTGCAAACGCTATTTCCTTGCAAGGAAGTGTCGCATTTACATTCATTTGAAGTGTAGAAAAGGAATACATAACACTTCGCAAATCATATTATATCTTACCATGAAGCATGGAAATGAGATGCGATATCGCGTTTTAAGAAGCATTAGAACTCTATTGCTACGATACGTAGACATCTGCAAACGCAATTTCCTTGCAAGGCAGAGTCGCATTTACATTCATTTGAAGTGTAGCCGAAGAATACATGACACTTCGCAAATCATATTATATCTTACCATGAAACATAGAAATGAGATGCGATATCGCGTTTTAAGAAGCATTAGAACTCTATTGCTACGATACCTATACATCTGCAGACGCTATTTCCTAGCAAGGTAGTGTCGCATTTACATTCATTTGAAGTGTAGTCGTGGAATACATGACACTTCGCAAAGCATATTATATCTTACCATGAAACATAGAAATGAGATGCGATATCGCTTTTTAAGAAGCATTAGAAATCTATTGCTACGATACGTAGACATCTGCAACGCCATTTCCTAGCGAGGAAGAGTCGCATTCACATTCATTTGAAGTGTAGACGAGGAATACATAACACTTCGCATATCATATTATATCTTACCATGAAACATAGAAATGAGATGCGATATCGCGTTCTAAGAATCACAAGAACTCTATTGCTGTGATACGTAGACATCTGCAAACGCTATTTCCTTGCAAGGAAGTGTCGCATTTACATTCATTTGAATCGTAGACGAGGAATGCATAACACTTCGCAATGAATATTAGATCTTATCATGAAACATAGATATGAGATGCAATATCTCGTTTTAAGAAGCATTTGAACTCTATTGCTTCGATACGTAGACATCTGCAAACGCTATTTCCTAGCAAGGAAGTGTCGCATTTACATTCATTTGAAGTGTAGGCGAGGAATACATAACACTTCGCAATGAATATTACATCTTGTCATGAAACATAGAAATGAGTTGCGATATCTTGTTTTAAGAAGCATTTGAACACTATTGCTTCGATACGTAGACATCTGCAAACGCTATTTCCTAGCAAGGAAGTGTCGCATTTTCATCCATTTGAATCGTAGACGAGGAATGCATAACACTTCCAAATCATATTATATCTTACCATGAAACATAGAAATGAGATGCGATATCGCGTTTTAAGAAGCATCAGAAATTCAATGCTACGTTACGTAGACATCTGCAAACGCTATTTCCTAGCAAGGAAATGTCGCATTTACATGCATTTGAATCGTAGACGAGGAATGCATAACACTTCGCAATGAATATTATATCTTATCATGAAACATAGAAATGAGGTGCGATATGTCGTTTTAAGAAGCGTTAGAACTCTATCCCTACGCTACGTAGACATCTGCAAACGCTATTTCCTTGCAAGGAAGTGTCGCATTTACATTCATTTGAAGTGTAGAAGAGGAATACATAACACTTCGCAAATCATATTATATCTTACCATGAAGCATGGAAATGAGATGCGATATCGCGTTTTAAGAAGAATCGGAAATCTATTGCTACGATACGTAGACAACTGCAAACGCTATTTCCTAGCGAGGAAGTGTCGCATTTACATTCATTTGAAGTGTAGACGAGGAATACATAACACTTCCCCAATCATATTATATCTTACCATGAAACATGGAAATGAGATGCGATATCGCGTTTTAAGAATCATTAGAACTCTATTGCTACGATACGCAGACATCTGCAAACGCTATTTCCTTGCAAGGAAGAGTCGCATTTACATTCATTTGAAGTGTAGACGAGGAATACATAACACTTCGCATATCATATTATATCTTACCATGAAACATAGAAATGAGATGCGATATCGCGTTTTAAGGATCACAAGAACTCTATTGCTGGGATACGTAGACATCTGCAAACGCTATTTCCTTGCAAGGAAGTGTCGCATTTACATTCATTTGAATCGTAGACGAGAAATGCATAACACTTCGCAATGAATATTATATCTTATCATGAAACATAGATATGAGATGCAACATCTCGTTTTAAGAAGCATTTAAACTCTATTGCTTCAATACGTAGACATCTGCAAACGCTATTTCCTTGCAAAGAAGAGTCGCATTTACATGCATTTGAATCGTAGTCGAGGAATGCCTAACACTTCGCAATGAATATTATATCTTACCATGAAACATAGAAATGAGATGCGATATCGCGTTTTAAGAAGCATTAGAACTCTATTGCTACGATATCTAGACATCTGCAGACGCTATTTCCTAGCGAGGAAGTGTCGCATTCACATTCATTTGAAGTGTAGACGAGGAATACATAACACTTCGCAAATCATATTATATCTTACCATGAAACATAGAAATGAGATGCGATATCGCGTTTTAAGAAGCATCAGAAATTCAATGCTACGTTACGTAGACATCTGCAAACGCTATTTCCTAGCAAGGAAATGTCGCATTTACATGCATTTGAATCGTAGACGAGGAATGCATAACACTTCGCAATGAATATTATATCTTATCATGAAACATAGAAATGAGGTGCGATATGTCGTTTTAAGAAGCGTTAGAACTCTATCCCTACGCTACGTAGACATCTGCAAACGCTATTTCCTTGCAAGGAAGTGTCGCATTTACATTCATTTGAAGTGTAGAAGAGGAATACATAACACTTCGCAAATCATATTATATCTTACCATGAAGCATGGAAATGAGATGCGATATCGCGTTTTAAGAAGCATTAGAACTCTATTGCTACGATACGTAGACATCTGCAAACGCTATTTCCTTGCAAGGCAGAGTCGCATTTACATTCATTTGAATCGTAGACGAGGAATGCATAACACTTCGCAATGAATATTATATCTTATCATGAAACATAGATATGAGATGCAATATCTCGTTTTAAGAAGCATTTGAACTCTATTGCTTCGATACGTAGACATCTGCAAACGCTATTTCCTAGCAAGGAAGTGTCGCATTTACATTCATTTGAAGTGTAGGCGAGGAATACATAACACTTCGCAATGAATATTACATCTTGTCATGAAACATAGAAATGAGTTGCGACATCTTGTTTTAAGAAGCATTTGAACACTATTGCTTCGATACGTAGACATCTGCAAACGCTATTTCCTAGCAAGGAAGTGTCGCATTTTCATCCATTTGAATCGTAGACGAGGAATGCATAACACTTCGCAATGAATATTATGTCTTATCATGAAACATAGAAATGAGGTGCGATATGTCGTTTTAAGAAGCATTAGAACTCTATCCCTACGATACGTAGACATCTGCAAACGCTATTTCCTTGCAAGGAAGTGTCGCATTTACATTCATTTGGAGTGTAGAAGAGGAATACATAACACTTCGCAAATCATATTATATCTTACCATGAAGCATGGAAATGAGATGTGATATCGCGTTATAAGAAGCATTAGACCTCTATTGCTACGATACGTAGACATCTGCAAACGCTATTTCCTTGCAAGGAAGAGTCGCATTTACAGTCATTTGAAGTGTAGCCGAAGAATACATGACACTTCGCAAATCATATTATATCTTACCATGAAACATAGAAATGAGATGCGATATCGCGTTTTAAGAAGCATTTGAACTCTATTTCTACGATACGTAGACATCTGCAAACGCTATTTCCTTGCAAAGAAGAGTCGCATTTACATTCATTTGAATCGTAGTCGAGGAATGCCTAACACTTCGCAATGAATATTATATCTTACCATGAAACATAGAAATGAGATGCGATATCGCGTTTTAAGAAGCATTAGAACTCTATTGCTACGATATCTAGACATCTGCAGACGCTATTTCCTAGCGAGGAAGTGTCGCATTCACATTCATTTGAAGTGTAGACGAGGAATACATAACACTTCGCAAATCATATTATATCTTACCATGAAACATAGAAATGAGATGCGATGTCGCGTTTTATGAAGTATTAGAACTCTATTGCTACGATACCTAGACATCTGCAGACGCTATTTCCTCGCAAGGAAGTGTCGCATTTACATTCATTTGAAATGTAGACGAGGAATACATGACACTTCGCAGACCATATTATATCTTACCATGAAACATAGAAATGAGATGCGATATCGCGTTCTAAGAATCACAAGAACTCTATTGCTGTGATACGTAGACATCTGCAAACGCTATTTCCTTGCAAGGAAGTGTCGCATTTACATTCACTTGAATCGTAGACGAGGAATGCATAACACTTCGCAATGAATATTATATCTTATCATGAAACATAGATATGAGATGCAATATCTCGTTTTAAGAAGCATTTGAACTCTATTGCTTCGATACGTAGACATCTGCAAACGCTATTTCCTAGCAAGGAAGTGTCGCATTTACATTCATTTGAAGTGTAGGCGAGGAATACATAACACTTCGCAATGAATATTACATCTTGTCATGAAACATAGATATGAGATGCAATATCTCGTTTTATGAAGCATTTGAACTCTATCCCTACGATACGTAGACATCTGCAAACGCTATTTCCTTGCAAGGAAGTGTCGCATTTACTTTCATTTGATGTGTAGACGAGGAATACATAGCACTTCGCAAATCATGTTATATCTTACCATGAAACATAGAAATGAGAAGCGATATCGCGTTTTATGAAGCATTAGAACTCTATTGCTACGATACCTATACATCTGCAGACGCTATTTCCTAGCAAGGTAGTGTCGCATTTACATTCATTTGAAGTGTAGTCGTGGAATACATGACACTTCGCAAATCATATTATATCTTACCATGAATCATAGAAATGAGATGCGATATCGCGTTTTAAGAAGCATTAGAACTCTATTGCTACGATATCTAGACATCTGCAAACGCCATTTCCTAGCGAGGAAGAGTCGCATTCACATTCATTTGAAGTGTAGACGAGGAATACATAACACTTCGCATATCATATTATACCTTACCATGAAACATAGAAATGAGATGCGATATCGCGTTCTAAGAATCACAAGAACTCTATTGCTGTGATACGTAGACATCTGCAAACGTTATTTCCTTGTAAGGAAGTATCGCACTTACATTCATTTGAATCGTAGACGAGAAATGCATAACACTTCGCAATGAATATTATATCTTATCATGAAACATAGAAATGAGATGCAATATCTCGTCTTACGAAGCATTTGAACTCTATTGCTTCCATACGTAGACATCTGCAAACGCTATTTCCTAGCAAGGAGGTGTCGCATTTACATTCATTTGAAGTGTAGGCGAGGAATACATAACACTTCGCAATGAATATTACATCTTATCATGAAACATAGAAATGAGTTGCGATATCTTGTTTTAAGAGCCATTTGAACACTGTTGCTTCGATACGTAGACATCTGCAAACGCTATTTCCTAGCAAGGAAGTGTCGCATTTTCATCCATTTGAATCGTAGACGAGGAATGCATAACACTTCGCAATGAATATTATATCTTATCATGAAACATAGAAATGAGGTGCGATATGTCGTTTTAAGAAGCACTAGAACTCTATCCCTACGATACGTAGACATCTGCAAACGCTATTTCCTTGCAAGGAAGTGTCGCATTTACATTCATTTGAAGTGTAGAAGAGGAATACATAACACTTCGCAAATCATATTATATCTTACCATGAAGCATGGAAATGAGATGCGATATCGCGTTTTAAGAAGCATTAGAACTCTATTGCTACGATACGTAGACATCTGCAAACGCTATTTCCTAGCGAGGAAGTGTCGCAATCACATTCATTTGAAGTGTAGACGAGGAATACATGACACTTCGCAAATCTTATTATATCTTAGCATGAAACATAGAAATGAGATGCGATATCGCGTTTTAAGAATCATAAGAACTCTATTGCTACGATACGTAGACATCTGCAAACGCTATTTCCTTGCAAGGAAGTGTCGCATTTACATTCATTTGAATCGTAGACGAGGAATGCATAACACTTCGCAATGAATATTAGATCTTATCATGAAACATAGATATGAGATGCAATATCTCGTTTTAAGAAGCATTTGAACTCTATTGCTTCGATACGTAGACATCTGCAAACGCTATTTCCTAGCAAGGAAGTGTCGCATTTACATTCATTTGAAGTGTAGGCGAGGAATACATAACACTTCGCAATGAATATTACATCTTGTCATGAAACATAGAAATGAGTTGCGATATCTTGTTTTAAGAAGCATTTGAACACTATTGCTTCGATACGTAGACATCTGCAAACGCTATTTCCTAGCAAGGAAGTGTCGCATTTTCATCCATTTGAATCGTAGACGAGGAATGCATAACACTTCGCAAATCATATTATATCTTACCATGAAACATAGAAATGAGATGCGATATCGCGTTTTAAGAAGCATCAGAAATTCAATGCTACGTTACGTAGACATCTGCAAACGCTATTTCCTAGCAAGGAAATGTCGCATTTACATGCATTTGAATCGTAGACGAGGAATGCATAACACTTCGCAATGAATATTATATCTTATCATGAAACATAGGAATGAGGTGCGATATGTCGTTTTAAGAAGCGTTAGAACTCTATCCCTACGCTACGTAGACATCTGCAAACGCTATTTCCTTGCAAGGAAGTGTCGCATTTACTGTCACGTCCCGAGGTGCGGTTGCGCTCGCAACGGTGGCACAAAGTCGTAACCGTTGCCGAAAATAACGCGAAGTGCGTCCGGACCGGATTCGTTGGCGTTTCGGACTCGATAAAACGAAAATTAACACTAAACTTACCTTGCGAAGGCTTGATTCCGCTGTCTGATTTCTCTTTCCAGGTACCTGGAGCGCCTTGGATCCGCAACCGGGGTGGCGGCTGCGTACGGCTGGAACGGAGGTACGTCTACGGGAATAAGCGTCCAGGAGGGTTGACTCCGGCTGGCAAGTATCGGCGTTTGGCCCTGAAGATCGGCGACTTGTACGGGTCGTGCCGCGAAGGAAACCTCCTTCACAGGAACCAGGACTCGAGCGCAGGAAATTGGATATTCTGGTGCATCACCCACGTATTCCCGAGCGAGACGACGAATAAACTCTCTCCTCCCCGCGCGTCGTGGACGCTTTGTCGGAGGTGCAAGGCTCATCGGGACTACTTGAACTTCGGTCGAGTACGGCGCGGCTAAGCGTTGGTTCGCTCTAGCTTACCGGGATCAACGTGGGCGCAAGATATTCTATACACGGTAGAAGTGAGGATGGAGCATCTAAGCGCTGGTTCGCTCTAGTCGTCGAGCCTCAAGACTATCGCAGATGAGATATAGAAATAGAATAATCGCGAGCGTACCCGTGGATTAGAATTAAGGAATTGTATTTGAACTCGAATAAAGATACTTTGAATCTGGTAAAAATAAACTATATTCTATGATTTCACTATACTAGATACACTTGACTAAATTCTAAGTTACTGACTAACGATTACAATGAGAATTAGAAATAGTATGAAGTATCGAATGGACTCCGCTATGGGAGTATGGATAGAGACGAATGCATTAGAGCTAATTGCTCGTTGCGAATGAGCCTATTGCTCGGATCGAAAGTGCATCGTTCGGATGCTGGATTAGAACTCCTCGGTTCGGAGGCGAGTTAGGAACTCTTCGGTTCAGAGGTGAGATAGGGACTGACTCTCGGATCTCGCGTCCGCGACCTCTTCGGGACGCGCCGCGCGCGAGTCGCTGGGCCCTCGCGGTGGGGCGGACGGTCGGAGTAGGGCGGCCGCTCGGCCCTCGTGGTGGGGCGACCGTTCGGAGTGGGGCGCGGTCCGCGTTAAGCGTGAGCCGCGAGCGTCGAGTGTGCGCGCGAGTGCAACGGAACATAACCGTGCATGAATGAAATATATACATATATTCACTTAAATCTAGGTGTGTGTTGGTGTGTATGTACATATATGAGTAGTGTGCTTATCCTAGTCCCATATGTACGAGAAGTACGTATAGGGCTTCGTGATCGCTGGGGATTCGACCCAGTACGTGTCGGAGAGCTCCTCGCCCTCGTAATACGGGGTGAAGTCCTCCCCCTCGTGTGTGGAGATCGCGCGTGGGCGCGGCATGCTGCATCCTTCTTCCCTCTCGTACCTTTGTCTCCTTCTGCAGGGACGGCGAGTCGGCGGGTGGCCCGTGTGCAGGGGCTCCGGATACGGATGCTGGGGATGATGAGGTGGACGCCGGAGGGTGGCAGGCGGTACGCCTGACGTTACACTTACCATGAAACATAGAAATGAGATGCGATATCGCGTTTTAAGAATCATATGAACTCTATTGCTACGATACGTAGACATCTGCAATCGCTATTTCCTTGCAAGGAAGTGTCGCGTTTACAATCATTTGAAGTGTAGACGAGGAATACATAACACTTCGCAAATCATATTATATCTTACCATGAAACAGAGAAATGAGATGTGATATCGCGTTTTAAGAAGCATTAGAACTCCATTGCTACGATACCTAGATATCTGCAGAAGCTATTTCCTAGCAAGGAAGTGTCGCATTTACATTCATTTGAAGTGTAGACGAGGAATACATGATACTTCGCAAATCATATTATATCTTACCATGAAACATAGAAATGAGATGCGATATCGCGTTTTAAGAAGCATTAGAACACTTATGCTACGATACCTAGACATCTGCAGACGCTATTTTTTAGCAAGGAAGTGTCGCATTTACATTCATTTGAAGTGTAGACGAGGAATACATGACACTTCGCAAATCATATTATATCTTTCCATGAAACATAGAAATGAGATGCGATATCGCGTTTTAAGAAGCATTAGAAATCTATTGCTACGATACGTAGACATCTGCAAACGCTATTTCCTTGCAAGGTAGTGTCGCATTTACATTCATTTGAAGTGTAGACGAGGAATACATGATACATCGCAAATCATATTATATCTTACCATGAAACATAGAAATGAGATGCAATATCGCGTTTTAAGAAGCATAAGAACTCTATTGCTACGATACGTAGACATCTGAAAACGCTATTTCCTTGCAAGGATGTGTCGCATTTACATTTATTTGAAGTGTAGACGAGGACTATATAACACTTCGCAAATCATATTATACCTTACCATGAAACATAGAAATGAGATGCGAAATCGCGTTTTAGGAAGCATTAGAACTCTATTGCTACGATACGTAGACATCTGCAAACGCTATTTCCTAGCAAGGAAGTGTCGCATTTACATTCATTTGAAGTGTAGACGAGGAATACATAACATTTCGCAATGAATATTACATCTTATCATGAAACATAGATATGAGATGCAATATCTCGTTTTAAGAAGCATTTGAAATCTATTGCTTCGATACGTAGACATCTGCAAACGCTATTTCCTTGCAAGGAAGTGTCGCATTCACATTCATTTGAAGTGTAGACGAGGAATACATAACACTTCGCCAATCATATTACATCTTACCATGAAACATAGAAATGAGATTCGATATCGCGTTTTAAGAAGCACTAGAAAGCTATTGCTACGATACGTAGACATCTGCAAACGCTATTTCCTAGCGAGGAAGTATCTCATTCACATTCATTTGAAGTGTAGACGAGTAATACATGACACTTCGCAAATCATGTTATATCTTACCATGAAACATAGAAATGAGATGCGATATCGCGCTTTAAGAATCAAATGAACTCTATTGCTACGATACGTAGACATCTGCAATCGCTATTTCCTTGCAAGGAAGTGTCGCATTTACATTCTCTTGAAGTGTAGACGAGGAATACATGATACTTCGCAAATCATATTATATCTTACCATGAAACATAGAGATGAGATGCGATATCGCGTTTTAATAAGCATTTGAACTCTATTGCTACGATACCTAGACATCTGCAGACGCTATTTCCTAGGAAGGAAGTGTCGCATTTACATTCATTTGAAGTGTAGACGAGGAATACATGATACTTCGCAAATCATGTTATATCTTACCATGGACCATAGAAATGAGATGCGATATCGCGTTTTAAGAAGCATTAGAACACAATTGCTACGATAGGTTGACATTTGCAAACGCTATTTCCTAGCAAAGAAGTGTCGCATTTGCATTCATTTGAATCGTAGACGAGGAATGCATAACACTTCGTAATGAATATTATATCTTACCATGAAACATAGAAATAAGATTCGATATCGCGTTTTAAGAAGCATTAGAAAGCTATTGCTACGATACGTAGACATCTGCAAACGCTATTTCCTAGCGAGGAAGTATCGCATTCACATTCATTTGAAGTGTAGACGAGTAATACATGACACTTCGCAAATCATGTTATATCTTACCATGAAACATAGAAATGAGATGCGATATCGCGTTTTAAGAATCATATGAACTATATTGCTACGATACGTAGACATCTGCAGACGCTATTTCCTAGCAAGGGAGTGTCGCATTTACAATCATTTCAAGTGTAGACGAGGAATACATGATACTTCGCAAATCATGTTATATCTTACCATGGACCATAGAAATGAGATGCAATATCGCGTTTTAAGAAGCATAAGAACTCTATTGCTACGATACGTAGACATCTGAAAACGCTATTTCCTTGCAAGGATGTGTCGCATTTACATTTATTTGAAGTGTAGACGAGGACTATATAACACTTCGCAAATCATATTATACCTTACCATGAAACATAGAAATGAGATGCGAAATCGCGTTCTAGGAAGCATTAGAACTCTATTGCTACGATACGTAGACATCTGCAAACGCTATTTCCTAGCAAGGAAGTGTCGCATTTACATTCATTTGAAGTGTAGACGAGGAATACATAACATTTCGCAATGAATATTACATCTTATCATGAAACATAGATATGAGATGCAATATCTCGTTTTAAGAAGCATTTGAAATCTATTGCTTCGATACGTAGACATCTGCAAACGCTATTTCCTTGCAAGGAAGTGTCGCATTCACATTCATTTGAAGTGTAGACGAGGAATACATAACACTTCGCCAATCATATTACATCTTACCATGAAACATAGAAATGAGATGCGATATCGCGTTTTAAGAAGCATTAGAACTCTATTGCTACGATACGTAGACATCTGCAAACGCTATTTCCTTGCAAGGAAGTGTCGCATTTACTTTGATTTGAATCGTAGACGAGGAATGCATAACACTTCGCAATGAATATTATATCTTATCATGAAACATAGATATGAGATGCAATATCTCGTTTTAAGAAACATTTGAACTCTATTGCTTCGATATGTAGACATCTGCAAACGCTATTTCCTTGCAAGGAAGTGTCGCATTTACATTCATTTGAAGTATAGACGAGGAATACATAACACTTCGCAAATCATATTATATCTTACCATGAAACATAGAAATGAGATGCGACATCGCGTTCTAAGAAGCATTAGAACACTACTGCTACGATAGGTAGACACTTGCAAACGCTATTTCCTTGCAAGGAAGTGTCGCATTTACATTCATTTGAAGTGTAGACGAGGAATACATGATACTTCGCAAGTCATATTATATCTTACCATGAAACATAGAAATGAGATTCGATATCGCGTTTTAAGTAGCATTAGAAAGCTACTGCTACGATACGTAGACATCTGCAAACGCTATTTCCTAGCGAGGAAGTTTCGCATTCACATTCATTTGAATCGTAGTCGAGGAATGCATAACACTTCGCAATGAATATTATATCTTATCAGGAAACATAGATATGAGATTGAATATCTCGTTTTAAGAAGCATTTGAACTGTATTGCTTCGATACGTAGTCATCTGCAAACGCTAATTCCTAGCAAGGAAGTGTCGCATTTACATCCATTTGAATCGTAGACGAGGAATGCATAACACTTCGCAATGAATATTATATCTTATCATGAAAGATAGATATGAGATGCAATATCTCGTTTTAGGAAGCATTTGAACTCTATTGCTTCGATACGTAGACATCTGCAAACGCTATTTCCTTGCAAGGAAGAGTCGCATTTACATCCATTTGAATCGTAGACGAGGAATGCATAACACTTCGCAATGAATATTATATCTTATCATGAAACATAGATATGAGATGCAATATCTCGTTTTAGGAAGCATTTGAACTCTATTGCTTCGATACGTAGACATCTGCAAACGCTATTTCCTTGGAAGGAAGAGTCGCATTTACATTCATTTGGAGTGTAGACGAGGAATACATGATACTTCGCAAATCATATTATATCTTACCATGAAACATAGAGATGAGATGCGATATCGCGTTTTAAGAAGCGTTTGAACTCTATTGCTTCGATACGTAGACATCTGCAAACGCTATTTCCTTGCAAAGAAGTGTCGCATTTGCATTCATTTATAGTGTAGACGAGGAATACATGACACGTCGCAAATCATATTACATCTTATCATGAAACATAGAAATGAGATGCGATAACGCGTTTTAAGAATCATAAGAACTCTATTGCTACGATACGTAGACATCTGCAAACGCTATTTCCTTGCAAGGAAGTGTCGCATTTACATTCATTTGAATCGTAGTCGAGGAATGCATAACACTTCGCAATGAATATTATATCTTATCAGGAAACATAGATATGAGATTGAATATCTTGTTTTAAGAAGCATTTGAACTGTATTGCTTGGATACGTAGACATCTGCAAACGCTAATTCCTAGCAAGGAAGTGTCGCATTTACATCCATTTGAATCGTAGACGAGGAATGCATAACACTTCGCAATGAATATTATATCTTATCATGAAAGATAGATATGAGATGCAATATCTCGTTTTAGGAAGCATTTGAACTCTATTGCTTCGATACGTCGACATCTGCAAACGCTATTTCCTTGCAAGGAAGAGTCGCATCTACATCCATTTGAATCGTAGACGTGGAATGCATAACACTTCGCAATGAATATTATATCTTATCATGAAACATAGATATGAGATGCAATATCTCGTTTTAGGAAGCATTTGAACTCTATTGCTTCGATACGTAGACATCTGCAAACGCTATTTCCTTGCAAGGAAGAGTCGCATTTACATTCATTTGGAGTGTAGACGAGGAATACATGATACTTCGCAAATCATATTATATCTTACCATGAAACATAGAGATGAGATGCGATATCGCGTTTTAAGAAGCGTTTGAACTCTATTGCTTCGATACGTAGACATCTGCAAACGCTATTTCCTTGCAAGGAAGTGTCGCATTTACATTCATTTGTAGTGTAGACGAGGAATACATGACACGTCGCAAATCATATTATATCTTACCATGAAACATAGAAATGAGATTCGATATCGCGTTTTGAGTAGCATTAGAAAGCTGTTGCTACGATACGTAGACATCTGCAAACGCTATTTCCTTGCAAGGAAGTGTCGCATTTACATTCATTTGTAGTGTAGACGAGGAATACATGACACGTCGCAAATCATATTATATCTTACCATGAAACATAGAAATGAGATTCGATATCGCGTTTTGAGTAGCATTAGAAAGCTGTTGCTACGATACGTAGACATCTGCAAACGCTATTTCCTAGCGAGGAAGTATCGCATTCACATTCATTTGAAGTGTAGACGAGTAATACATAACACTTCGCAAATCATGTTATATCTCACCATGAAGCATAGAAGTGAGATGCGATATCGCGTTTTAAGTATCATATGAACTCTATTGCTACGATACGTAGACATCTGCAATCGCTATTTCCTTGCAAGGAAGTGTCGCATTTACATTCATTTGAAGTGTAGACGAGGAATACATAACACTTCGCAATGAATATTACATCTTATCATGAAACATAGAATTGAGATGCGATATCTTGCTTTAAGAAGCATTTGAACTCTATTGCTACGATACCTAGACATCTGCAGACGCTATTTCCTAGCAAGGAAGTGTCGCATTTACATTCATTTGAAGTGTAGACGAGGAATACATGACACTTCGCAAATCATATTATATCTTACCATGAAACATAGAAATGAGATGCGATATCGCGTTTTAAGAAGCATTAGAACACTATTGTTACGATACCTAGACAACTGCAGACGCTATTTCCTAGCAAGGAAGTGCCGCATTTACATTCATTTGAAGGGTAGACGAGGAATGCATAAAACTTCGCAATGAATATTACATCTTATCAGGAAACATAGATATGAGATGCAATATCTCGTTTTAAGAAGCATTTGAACTCTATTGCTTCGATACGTAGACATCTGCAAACGCTATTTCCTAGCAAGGAAGTGTCGCATTTATATTCATTTGAAGTGTAGGCGAGGAATACATAACACTTCGCAATGAATATTACATCTTATCATGAAACATAGAATTGAGATGCGATATCTTGTTTTAAGAAGCATTTGAACTCTATTGCTTCGATACGCAGACATCTGCAAACGCTATTTCCTAGCAAGGAAGTGTCGCATTTACATCCATTTGAATCGTAGACGAGGAATGCATAACACTTCGCAATGAATATTATATCTTATCATGAAACATAGATATGAGATGCAATATCTCGTTTTAGGAAGCATTTGAACTCTATTGCTTCGATACGTAGACATCTGCAAACGCTATTTCCTTGCAAGGAAGAGTGGCATTTACATACATTTGAAGTGTAGACGAGGAATACATGATACTTCGCAAATCATATTATATCTTACCATGAAACATAGAGATGAGATGCGATATCGCGTTCTAAGAATCATAAGAACTCTATTGCTACGATACGTAGACATCTGCAAACGCTATTTCCTTGCAAGGAAGTGTCGCATTTACATTCATTTGAATCGTAGACGAGGAATACATGATACTTCGCAAATCATATTATATCTTACCATGAAACATAGAGATGAGACGCGATATCGCGTTTTAAGAAGCATTTGAACACTATTGCTTCGATACGTAGACATCTGCAAACGCTATTTCCTTGCAAGGAAGTGTCGCATTTACATTCATTTGTAGTGTAGACGAGGAATACATGACACTTCGCAAATCATATTATATCTTACCATGAAACATAGAAATGAGATTCGATATGGCGTTTTAAGTAGCATTAGAAAGCTATTGCTACGATACGTAGACATCTGCAAACGCTATTTCCTAGCGAGGAAGTATCGCATTCACATTCATTTGAAGTGTAGACGAGGAATACACAATACTTCGCAAATCATGTTATATCTTACCATGAAACATAGAAATGAGATGCGATATCGCGTTTTAAGAAGCATTAGAACTCTATTGCTACGATACGTAGACATCTGCAAACGCTGTTTCCTAGCAAGGAAGTGTCGCATTTACATCCATTTGAATCGCAGGCGAGGAATGCATAACACTTCGCAATGAATATTATATCTTATCATGAAACATAGATATGAGATGGAATATCTCGTTTTAGGAAGCATTTGAACTCTATTGCTTCGATACGTAGACATCTGCAAACGCTATTTCCTTGCAAGGAAGTGTCGCATTTACATTCATTTGAATTGTAGACGAGGAATACATAACACCTCGCAAATCATATAATATCTTACCATGAAACATAGAAATGTGATGCGATATCGCGTTTTAAGAAGCATTAGAACACTATTGCTACGATAAGAACTCTATTGCTACGATACCTAGACATCTGCAGACGCTATTTCCTAGCAAGGAAGTGTCGCATTTACATTCATTTGAAGTGTAGACGAGGAATACATGATACTTCGCAAATCATATTATATCTTTCCATGAAACATAGAAATGAGATGCGATATCGCGTTTTAAGAAGCATTAGAACTCTATTGCTACGATACCTAGACATCTGCAGACGCTATTTCCTAGCAAGGAAGTGTCGCATTCACATTCATTTGAAGTGTAGACGAGGAATACACAATACTTCGCAAATCATGTTATATCTTACCATGAAACATAGAAATGAGATTCGATATGGCGTTTTAAGTAGCATTAGAAAGCTATTGCTACGATACGTAGACATCTGCAAACGCTATTTCCTAGCGAGGAAGTATCGCATTCACATTCATTTGAAGTGTAGACGAGGAATACACAATACTTCGCAAATCATGTTATATCTTACCATGAAACATAGAAATGAGATGCGATATCGCGTTTTAAGAAGCATTAGAACTCTATTGCTACGATACGTAGACATCTGCAAACGCTGTTTCCTAGCAAGGAAGTGTCGCATTTACATCCATTTGAATCGCAGGCGAGGAATGCATAACACTTCGCAATGAATATTATATCTTATCATGAAACATAGATATGAGATGGAATATCTCGTTTTAGGAAGCATTTGAACTCTATTGCTTCGATACGTAGACATCTGCAAACGCTATTTCCTTGCAAGGAAGTGTCGCATTTACATTCATTTGAATTGTAGACGAGGAATACATAACACCTCGCAAATCATATAATATCTTACCATGAAACATAGAAATGTGATGCGATATCGCGTTTTAAGAAGCATTAGAACACTATTGCTACGATAAGAACTCTATTGCTACGATACCTAGACATCTGCAGACGCTATTTCCTAGCAAGGAAGTGTCGCATTTACATTCATTTGAAGTGTAGACGAGGAATACATGATACTTCGCAAATCATATTATATCTTTCCATGAAACATAGAAATGAGATGCGATATCGCGTTTTAAGAAGCATTAGAACTCTATTGCTACGATACCTAGACATCTGCAGACGCTATTTCCTAGCAAGGAAGTGTCGCATTCACATTCATTTGAAGTGTAGACGAGGAATACACAATACTTCGCAAATCATGTTATATCTTACCATGAAACATAGAAATGAGATGTGATATCGCGTTTTAAGAAGCATTAGAACACTATTGTTACGATAGGTAGACATCTGCAAACGATATTTCCTAGCAAGGAAGTGTCGCATTTACATTCATTTGAAGTGTAGACGAGGAATACATAACAATTCGCAAATCATATTACATCTTACCATGAAACATAGAAATGAGATGCGATATCGCGTTTTAAGAAGCATTAGAACACTATTGCTACGATTGGTAGACATTTGCAAACGCTATTTCCTAGCAAAGAAGTGTCGCATTTACATACATTTGAATCGTAGACGAGGAATGCATAACACTTCGTAATGAATATTATATCTTACCATGAAACATAGAAATGAGATTCGATACCGCGTTTTAAGAAGCATTAGAAAGCTATTGCTACGATACGTAGACATCTGCAAACGCTATTTCCTAGCGAGGAAATATCGCATTCACATTCATTTGAAGTGTAGACGAGGAATACATGATACTTCGCAAATCACATTAAATCTTACCATGAAGCATAGAAATGAGATGCGATATCGCGGCTTAAGAAGCATTAGAACACTAATGCTACGATAGGTAGACATCTGCAAACGCTATTCCCTTGCAAGGTAGTGTCGCATTTACATTCATTTGAAGTGTAAACGAGGAATACATGATACTTCGCAAATCATATTATACCTTACCATGAAACATAGAAATGAGATGCGATATCGTGTTTTAAGAAGCATTAGAACACTATTGCTACGATAGGTAGACATCTGAAGACGCTATTTCCTAGCAAGGAAGTGTCGCATTTACATTCATTTGAAGTGTAGACGAGGAATACATAACACTTCGCAAATCATATTACATCTTACCATGAAACATAGAAATGAGATGCGACATCGCGTTTTAAGAAGCATTAGAACACTATTGTTACGATACCTAGACAACTGCAGACGCTATTTCCTAGCAAGGAAGTGTCGCATTTACATCCATTTGAATCGTAGACCTGGAATGCATAACACTTCGCAATGAATATTATATCTTATCATGAAACATAGATATGAGATGCAATATCTCGTTTTAGGAAGCATTGGAACTCTATTGCTTCGATACGTAGACATCTGCAAACGCTATTTCCTTGCAAGGAAGTGTCGCATTTACATTCATTTGTAGTGTAGACGAGGAATACATGACACTTCGCAAATCATATTATATCTTACCATGAAACATAAAAATGAGATTCGATATCGCGTTTTAAGTAGCATTAGAAAGCTATTGCTACGATACGTAGACATCTGCAAACGCTATTTCCTAGCGAGGAAGTATCGCATTCACATTCATTTGAAGTATAGACGAGTAATACATAACACTTCGCAAATCATATTATATCATACCATGAAACATAGAAATGAGATGCGATATCGCGTTTTAAGAATCATAAGAACTCTATTGCTACGATACGTAGACATCTGCAAACGCTATTTCCTTGCAAGGAAGTGTCGCATTTACATTCATTTGAATCGTAGACGAGGAATACATGATACTTCGCAAATCATATTATATCTTACCATGAAACATAGAGATGAGATGCGATATCGCGTTTTAAGAAGCATTTGAACACTATTGCTTCGATAGGTAGACATCTGCAAACGCCATTTCCTAGCGAGGAAGTGTCGCATTTATATTCATTTGAAGTGTAGGCGAGAAATACATAACACTTCGCAATGAATATTACATCTTATCATGAAACATAGAATTGAGATGCGATATCTTGTTTTAAGAAGCATTTGAACTCTATTGCTTCGATACGTAGACATCTGCAAACGCTATTTCCTAGCAAGGAAGTGTCGCATTTACATCCATTTGAATCGTAGACGAGGAATGCATAACACTTCGCAATGAATATTATATCTTATCATGAATCATAGATATGAGATGCGATATCGCGTTTTAAGAATCATATGAACACTATTTCTACGATACGTAGACATCTGCAGACGCTATTTCCTAGCCAGGAAGTGTCGCATTTACATTCATTTGAAGTGTAGACGAGGAATACACAACACTTCGCAAATCATATTATATCTTACCGTGAAACATAGAAATGAGATGCGATATCGCGTTTTAAGAATCATAAGAACTCTATTGCTACGATACGTAGACATCTGCAAACGCTATTTCCTTGCAAGGAAGTGTCGCATTTACATTCATTTGAATCGTAGACGAGGAATACGTGATACTTCGCAAATCATATTATATCTTACCATGAAACATAGAGATGAGACGCGATATCGCGTTTTAAGAAGCATTTGAACACTATTGCTTCGATACGTAGACATCTGCAAACGCTATTTCCTTGCAAGGAAGTGTCGCATTTACATTCATTTGTAGTGTAGACGAGGAATACATGACACTTCGCAAATCATATTATATCTTACCATGAAACATAGAAATGAGATTCGATATGGCGTTTTAAGTAGCATTAGAAAGCTATTGCTACGATACGTAGACATCTGCAAACGCTATTTCCTAGCGAGGAAGTATCGCATTCACATTCATTTGAAGTGTAGACGAGGAATACACAATACTTCGCAAATCATGTTATATCTTACCATGAAACATAGAAATGAGATGCGATATCGCGTTTTAAGAAGCATTAGAACTCTATTGCTACGATACGTAGACATCTGCAAACGCTGTTTCCTAGCAAGGAAGTGTCGCATTTACATCCATTTGAATCGCAGGCGAGGAATGCATAACACTTCGCAATGAATATTATATCTTATCATGAAACATAGATATGAGATGGAATATCTCGTTTTAGGAAGCATTTGAACTCTATTGCTTCGATACGTAGACATCTGCAAACGCTATTTCCTTGCAAGGAAGTGTCGCATTTACATTCATTTGAATTGTAGACGAGGAATACAGAACACCTCGCAAATCATATTATATCTTACCATGAAACATAGAAATGAGATGCGATATCGCGTTTTAAGAAGCATTAGAACACTATTGCTACGATAAGAACTCCATTGCTACGATACCTAGACATCTGCAGACGCTATTTCCTAGCAAGGAAGTCTCGCATTTACATTCATTTGAAGTGTAGACGAGGAATACATGATACTTCGCAAATCATATTATATCTTTCCATGAAACATAGAAATGAGATGCGATATCGCGTTTTAAGAAGCATTAGAACTCTATTGCTACGATACCTAGACATCTGCAGACGCTATTTCCTAGCAAGGAAGTGTCGCATTTACATTCATTTGAAGTGTAGACGAAGAATACATGATACTTCGCAAATCATATTATATCTTACCATGAAACATAGAAATGAGATTCGATACCGCGTATTAAGAAGCATTAGAAAGCTATTGCTATGATACGTAGACATCTGCAAACGCTATTTCCTAGCGAGGAAATATCGCATTCACATTCATTTGAAGTGTAGACGAGGAATACATGATACTTCGCAAATCATATTATATCTTACCATGAAACATAGAGATGAGATGCGATATCGCGTTTTAAGAAGCATTAGAACACTATTGCTATGATAGCTAGACATTCGCAAACGCTATTTCCTTGCAAGGAAGTGTCGCATTTACATTCATTTGAAGTGTAGACGAGGAATACATAACACTTCGCAAATCATATAATATCTTACCATGAAACATAGAAATGAGATGCGATATCGCGTTTTAAGAATCATAGGAACCCTATTGCTACGATACGTAGACATCTGAAAACGCTATTTCCTTGCAAGTAAGTGTCGCATTTACATTCATTTGAAGTGTAGACGAGGAATACATAACACTTCGCAAATCATAATATATCTTACCATGAAACATAGAAATGAGATGCGATATCGCGTTTTAAGAAGCACTTGAACCCTATTGCTTCGATACGTAGACATCTGCAAACGCTATTTCCTTGCAAGGAAGTGTCGCATTTACATTCATTTGAAGTGTAGACGAGGAATACATAACACTTCGCAAATCGTATTATATCTTACCATGAAACATAGAGATGAGATGCGATATCGCGTTTTAAGAAGCATTAGAACACTATTGCTACGATAGGTAGACATTCGCAAACGCTATTTCCTTGCAAGGAAGTGTCGCATTCACATTCATTTGAAGTGTAGGCGAGGAATACATAACACTTCGCAAATCACATTATATCTTACCAGGAAACATAGAAATGAGATGTGATATCGCGTTTTAAGAATCATAAGAACTCTATTGCTACGATACGTAGACATCTGTAAACGCTATTTCCTTGCAAGGAAGTGTCGCATTTACATTCATTTGAAGTGTAGACGAGGAATACATAACACTTCACAAATCATAATATATCTTACCATGAAACATAGAAATGAGATGCGATATCGCGTTTTAAGAAGCATTTGAACTCTATTGCTTCGATTCGTAGACATCTGCAATCGCTATTTCCTTGCAAGGAAGTGTCGCATTTACATTCATTTGAAGTGTAGACGAGGAATACATAACACTTCGCAAATCATATTATATCTTACCATGAAACATAGAGATGAGATGCGATATCGCGTTTTAAGAAGCATTAGAACTCTATTGCTACGATACGTAGACATCTGCAAACGCTATTTCCTTGCAAGGAAGTGTCGCATTTACATTCATTTGAAGTGTAGACGAGGAATACATGACACTTCGCAAATCATATTATATCTTACCATGAAACATAGAAATGAGATTCGACATCGCGTTTTAAGAAGCATTAGAAAGCTATTGCTACCATACGTAGACATCTGCAAACGCTATTTCCTAGCGAGGAAGTATCGCATTCACATTCATTTGAAGTGTAGACAAGGAATACATAACACTTCGCAAATCATGTTATATCTTACCATGAAACATAGAAATGAGATGCGATATCGCGTTTTAAGAATCATATGAACTCTATTGCTACGAGACGTAGACATCAGCAATCGCTATTTCCTTGCAAGGAAGTGTCGCATTTACATTCATTTGAAGTGTAGACGAGGAATACATAACACTTCGCAAATCATATTATATCTTACCATGAAACATAGAAATAAGATGCGATATCGCGTTTTAAGAAGCATTAGAACTCTATTGCTACGATACCTAGACATCTGCAGACGCTATTTCCTAGCAAGGAAGTGTCGCATTTACATTCAATTGAAGTGTAGACGAGGAATACATGATACTTCGCAAATCATATTATATCTTGCCATGAAACATAGAAATGAGATGCGATATCGCGTTTTAAGAATCATAAGAACTCTATTGCTACGATACGTAGACATCCGCAAACGATATTTCCTTGCAAGGAAGTGTCGCATTTACATTCATTTGAAGCGTAGACGAGGAATGCATAACACTTCGCAATGAATATTATATCTTATCAGGAAACATAGATATGAGATGCAATATCTCGTTTTAAGAAGCATTTGAACTCTATTGCTTCGATACGTAGACATCTGCAAACGCTATTTCCTTGCTAGGAAGTGTCGCATCTACATTCATTTGAAGTATAGACGAGGAATACATAACACTTCGCAAATCATATTATATTTTACCATGAAACATAGATATGAGATGCGATGTCGCGTTTTAAGAATCATATGAACTCTATTGCTACGAGACGTAGACATCTGCAATCGCTATTTCCTTGCAAGGAAGTGTCGCATTTACATTCATTTGAAGTGTAGACAAGGAATACATGACACTTCGCAAATCATATTATATCTTACCATGAAACATAGAAATGAGATTCGACATCGCGTTTTAAGAAGCATTAGAACTCTATTGCTACGATACCTAGACATCTGCAGACGCTATTTCCTAGCAAGGAAGTGTCGCATTTACATTCATTTGAAGTGTAGACAAGGAATACATAACACTTCGCAAATCATATTATATCTTACCATGAAACATAGAAATGAGATGCGATATCGCGTTTTAAGAAGCATTAGAACTCTATTGCTGCGATACCTAGACATCTGCAGATGCTATTTCCTAGCAAGGAAGTGTCGCATTTACATTCATTTGAAGTGTAGACGAGGAATACATGATACTTCGCAAATCATATTATATCTTACCATGAAACATAGAAATGAGATGCGATTTCGCGTTTTAAGAAGCATTAGAACACTATTGCTAGGATAGGTAGACATTTTCAAACGCTATTTCCTTGCTAGGAAGTGTCGCATTTACATTCATTTGAAGTGTAGACGAGGAATACATAACACTTCGCAAATCATATTATATCTTACCATGAAACATAGAAATGAGATGCGATATCGCGTTTTAAGAATCATATGAACTCTATTGCTACGAGACGTAGACATCTGCAATCGCTATTTCCTTGCAAGGAAGTGTCGCATTTACATTCATTTGAAGTGTAGACGAGGAATACATAACACTTCGCAAATCATGTTATATCGCGTTTTAAGAAGCATTAGAACACTATTGCTACGATAGGTAGACATTTGCAAACGCTATTTCCTAGGAAAGAAGTCTCGCATTTACATTCATTTGAAGTATAGGCGAAGAATACATAACACTTCGCAAATAATATTACATCTTACCATGAAACATAGAAATGAGATGCGATATCGCGTTTTAAGAAGCATTAGAACTCTATTGCTACGATACGTAGAATTCTGCAAACGCTATTTCCTTGCAAGGAAGTGTCGCATTTACATTCATTTGAAGTGTAGACGAGGAATACATAACACTTCGCAAATCATATTATATCATACCAAGAAACATAGAAATGAGTTGCGATATCGCGTTTTAAGAAGCATTAGAACTCTATTGCTACGATACCTAGACATCTGCAGACGCTATTTCCTAGCAAGGAAGTGTCGCATTTACATTCATTTGAAGTGTAGACGAGGAATACATGATACTTCGCAAATATATTATATCTTACCATGAAACATAGAAATGAGATGCGATATCGCGTTTTAAGAAGCATTAGAACACTATTGCTACAACAGGTAGACATTTGCAAACGCTATTTCCTTGCTAGGAAGTGTCGCATTTACATTCATTTGAAGTGTAGACGAGGAATACATAACACTTCGCAAATCATATTATATCTTACCATGAAACATAGAAATAAGATGCGATATCGCGTTTTAAGAAGCATTAGAACTCTATTGCTACGATACCTAGACATCTGCAGACGCTATTTCCTAGCAAGGAAGTGTCGCATTTACATTCAATTGAAGTGTAGACGAGGAATACATGATACTTCGCAAATCATATTATATCTTGCCATGAAACATAGAAATGAGATGCGATATCGCGTTTTAAGAATCATAAGAACTCTATTGCTACGATACGTAGACATCCGCAAACGATATTTCCTTGCAAGGAAGTGTCGCATTTACATTCATTTGAAGCGTAGACGAGGAATGCATAACACTTCGCAATGAATATTATATCTTATCAGGAAACATAGATATGAGATGCAATATCTCGTTTTAAGAAGCATTTGAACTCTATTGCTTCGATACGTAGACATCTGCAAACGCTATTTCCTTGCTAGGAAGTGTCGCATCTACATTCATTTGAAGTATAGACGAGGAATACATAACACTTCGCAAATCATATTATATTTTACCATGAAACATAGATATGAGATGCGATGTCGCGTTTTAAGAATCATATGAACTCTATTGCTACGAGACGTAGACATCTGCAATCGCTATTTCCTTGCAAGGAAGTGTCGCATTTACATTCATTTGAAGTGTAGACAAGGAATACATGACACTTCGCAAATCATATTATATCTTACCATGAAACATAGAAATGAGATTCGACATCGCGTTTTAAGAAGCATTAGAACTCTATTGCTACGATACCTAGACATCTGCAGACGCTATTTCCTAGCAAGGAAGTGTCGCATTTACATTCATTTGAAGTGTAGACAAGGAATACATAACACTTCGCAAATCATATTATATCTTACCATGAAACATAGAAATGAGATGCGATATCGCGTTTTAAGAAGCCTTAGAACTCTATTGCTACGATACGTAGACTTCTGCAAACGCTATTTCCTTGCAAGGAAGTGTCGCATTTACATTCATTTGAAGTGTAGACGAGGAATACATAACACTTCGCAAATCATATTATATCATACCACGAAACATAGAAATGAGTTGCGATATCGCGTTTTAAGAAGCATTAGAACTCTATTGTTACGATACCTAGACATCTGCAGACGCTATTTCCTAGCAAGGAAGTGTCGCATTTACATTCATTTGAAGTGTAGACGAGGAATACATGATACTTCGCAAATCATATTATATCTCACCATGAAACATAGAAATGAGATGCAATTTCGCGTTTTAAGAATCATAGGAACTCTATTGCTACGATACGTAGACATCTGCAAACGCTATTTCCTTGCAAAGAAGTGTCGCATTTACATTCATTTGAAGTGTAGACGAGGAATACATAACACTTCGCAAATCATATTACATCTTACCATGAAACATGGAAATGAGGTGCGATATCGCGTTTTAAGAATCATAAGAACTCTATTGCTACGATACGTAGACATCTGCAAACGCTATTTCCTTGCAAGGAAGTGCGCATTTACATTTAGTTGATGTGTAGACGATATCGCGTTTTAAGAAGCATTAGAACTCTATTGCTACGATACGTAGACTTCTGCAATCGCTATTTCCTAGCAAGGAAGTGTCGCATTTACATTCATTTGAATCGTAGGCGAGGAATGCATAACACTTCGCAATGAATATTATATCTTATCATGAAACATAGATATGAGATGCAATATCTCGTTTTAAGAAGCATTTGAACTCTATTGCTTCGATACGTAGACATCTGCAAACGCTATTTCCTTGCAAGGAATTGTCGCATTTACATTCATTTGAAGTGTAGACGAGGAATACATGATACTTCGCAATTCATATTATATCTTGCCATGAAACATTGAAATGAGATGCGATATCGCGTTTTAAGAATCATAAGAACTCTATTACTACGATACGTTGACATCTGCAAACGCTATTTCCTTGCAAGGAAGTGCGCATTTACATTTAGTTGATGTGTAGACGAGGAATGGATAACACTTCGCAAATCATATTATATCTTACCATGAAACATAGAAATGAGATGCGATATCGCGTTTTAAGAATCATAAGAACTCTATTGCTACGATACGTAGACATCTGCAAACGCTATTTCCTTGCAAGGAAGTGCCGCATTTACATTCATTTGAAGCGTAGACGAGGAATGCATAGCACTTCGCAATGAATATTATATCTTATCAGGAAACATAGGTATGAGATGCAATATCTCGTTTTAAGAAGCATTTGAACTCTATTGCTTCGATACGTAGACATCTGCAAACGCTATTTCCTTACAAGGAAGTGTCGCATTTACATTCATTTGAAGTGTAGACGAGGAATACATAACACTTCGCAAATCATATTATATCTTACCATGAAACATAGAAATGAGATGCGATATCGCGTTTTAAGATGCATTAGAACTCTATTGCTACGATACGTAGACATCTGCAAACGCTATTTCCTTGCAAGAAGTGTCGCATTTACATTTATTTGAAGTGTAGACGAGGAATACATGACACTTCGCAAATCATATTATATCTTACCATGAAACATAGAAATGAGATGCGATATCGCGTTTTAAGAATCATATGAACTCTATTGCTACGAGACGTAGACATCTGCAATCGCTATTTCCTTGCAAGGAAGTGTCGCATTTACATTCATTTGAAGTGTAGACGAGGAATACATGACACTTCGCAAATCATATTATTTCTTACCATGAAACATAGAAATGAGATGCGATATCGCGTTTTAAGAATCATAAGAACTCTATTGCTACGATACGTAGACATCTGCAAACGCTATTTCCTAGCGAGGAAGTATCGCATTCACATTCATTTGAAGTGTAGACAAGGAATACATAACACTTCGCGAATCATGTTATATCTTACCATGAAACATAGAAATGAGATGTGATATCGCGTTTTAAGAAGCATTAGAACTCTATTGCTACGATACCTAGACATCTGCAGACGCTATTTCCTAGCAAGGAAGTGTCGCATTTACATTCAATTGAAGTGTAGACGAGGAATACATGATACTTCGCAAATCATATTATATCTTACCATGAAACATAGAAATGAGATGCGATATCGCGTTTTAAGAATCATAAGAACTCTATTGCTACGATACGTAGACATCTGCAGACGCTATTTCCTTGCAAGGAAGTGTCGCATTTACATTCATTTGAATCGTAGGCGAGGAATGCATAACACTTCGCAAATCATATTATATCTTACCATGAAACATAGAAATGAGATGCGATATCGCGTTTTAAGAAGCATCAGAAATCCATTGCTACGCTACGTAGACATCTGCAAACGCTATTTCCCTGCAAGAAAGTGTCGCATTTACATTCATTTGAATTGTAGACGACGGATACATAACACTTCGCAAATCATATTATACCTTACCATGAAACATAGAAATGAGATGCGATATCGCGTTTTAGGAAGCATTTGAACTCTACTGCTACGATACGTAGACATCTGCAATCGCTATTTCCTTGCAAGGAAGTATCGCATTTACATTCATTTGATGTGTAGACGAGGAATACATAACACTTCGCAAATCATATTATATCTTACCATGAAACATAGAAATGAGATGCGATATCGCGTTTTAAGAATCATAGGAACTCTATTGCTACGACACGCAGACATCTGCAAACGCTATTTCCTTGCAAAGAAGTGTCGCATTTACATTCATTTGAAGTGTAGACGCGGAATACATAACACTTCGCAAATCATATTATATCTTACCATGAAACATAGAAATGAGATGCGATATCGCGTTTTAAGAATCATAAGAACTCTATTGCTACGATACGTTGACATCTGCAAACGCTATTTCCTTGCAAGGAAGTGAGCATTTACATTTAGTTGATGTGTAGACGAGGAATACATAACACTTCGCAAATCATATTATATCTTACCATGAAACATAGAAATGAGATGCGATATCGCGTTTTAAGAAGCATTAGAACTCTATTGCTACGATACGTAGACATCTGCAAACGCTATTTCCTTGCAAGGAAGTGTCGCCTTTAAATTCATTTGAAGTGTAGACGAGGAATACATGACACTTCGCAAAACATATTATATCATACCACGAAACATAGAAATGAGTTGCGATATCGCGTTTTAAGAAGCATTAGAACTCTATTGTTACGATACCTAGACATCTGCAGACGCTATTTCCTAGCAAGGAAGTGTCGCATTTACATTCATTTGAAGTGTAGACGAGGAATACATGATACTTCGCAAATCATATTATATCTCACCATGAAACATAGAAATGAGATGCAATTTCGCGTTTTAAGAATCATAGGAACTCTATTGCTACGATACGTAGACATCTGCAAACGCTATTTCCTTGCAAAGAAGTGTCGCATTTACATTCATTTGAAGTGTAGACGAGGAATACATAACACTTCGCAAATCATATTACATCTTACCATGAAACATGGAAATGAGGTGCGATATCGCGTTTTAAGAATCATAAGAACTCTATTGCTACGATACGTAGACATCTGCAAACGCTATTTCCTTGCAAGGAAGTGCGCATTTACATTTAGTTGATGTGTAGACGATATCGCGTTTTAAGAAGCATTAGAACTCTATTGCTACGATACGTAGACTTCTGCAATCGCTATTTCCTAGCAAGGAAGTGTCGCATTTACATTCATTTGAATCGTAGGCGAGGAATGCATAACACTTCGCAATGAATATTATATCTTATCATGAAACATAGATATGAGATGCAATATCTCGTTTTAAGAAGCATTTGAACTCTATTGCTTCGATACGTAGACATCTGCAAACGCTATTTCCTTGCAAGGAATTGTCGCATTTACATTCATTTGAAGTGTAGACGAGGAATACATGATACTTCGCAATTCATATTATATCTTGCCATGAAACATTGAAATGAGATGCGATATCGCGTTTTAAGAATCATAAGAACTCTATTACTACGATACGTTGACATCTGCAAACGCTATTTCCTTGCAAGGAAGTGCGCATTTACATTTAGTTGATGTGTAGACGAGGAATGGATAACACTTCGCAAATCATATTATATCTTACCATGAAACATAGAAATGAGATGCGATATCGCGTTTTAAGAATCATAAGAACTCTATTGCTACGATACGTAGACATCTGCAAACGCTATTTCCTTGCAAGGAAGTGCCGCATTTACATTCATTTGAAGCGTAGACGAGGAATGCATAGCACTTCGCAATGAATATTATATCTTATCAGGAAACATAGGTATGAGATGCAATATCTCGTTTTAAGAAGCATTTGAACTCTATTGCTTCGATACGTAGACATCTGCAAACGCTATTTCCTTACAAGGAAGTGTCGCATTTACATTCATTTGAAGTGTAGACGAGGAATACATAACACTTCGCAAATCATATTATATCTTACCATGAAACATAGAAATGAGATGCGATATCGCGTTTTAAGATGCATTAGAACTCTATTGCTACGATACGTAGACATCTGCAAACGCTATTTCCTTGCAAGAAGTGTCGCATTTACATTTATTTGAAGTGTAGACGAGGAATACATGACACTTCGCAAATCATATTATATCTTACCATGAAACATAGAAATGAGATGCGATATCGCGTTTTAAGAATCATATGAACTCTATTGCTACGAGACGTAGACATCTGCAATCGCTATTTCCTTGCAAGGAAGTGTCGCATTTACATTCATTTGAAGTGTAGACGAGGAATACATGACACTTCGCAAATCATATTATTTCTTACCATGAAACATAGAAATGAGATGCGATATCGCGTTTTAAGAATCATAAGAACTCTATTGCTACGATACGTAGACATCTGCAAACGCTATTTCCTAGCGAGGAAGTATCGCATTCACATTCATTTGAAGTGTAGACAAGGAATACATAACACTTCGCGAATCATGTTATATCTTACCATGAAACATAGAAATGAGATGTGATATCGCGTTTTAAGAAGCATTAGAACTCTATTGCTACGATACCTAGACATCTGCAGACGCTATTTCCTAGCAAGGAAGTGTCGCATTTACATTCAATTGAAGTGTAGACGAGGAATACATGATACTTCGCAAATCATATTATATCTTACCATGAAACATAGAAATGAGATGCGATATCGCGTTTTAAGAATCATAAGAACTCTATTGCTACGATACGTAGACATCTGCAGACGCTATTTCCTTGCAAGGAAGTGTCGCATTTACATTCATTTGAATCGTAGGCGAGGAATGCATAACACTTCGCAAATCATATTATATCTTACCATGAAACATAGAAATGAGATGCGATATCGCGTTTTAAGAAGCATCAGAAATCCATTGCTACGCTACGTAGACATCTGCAAACGCTATTTCCCTGCAAGAAAGTGTCGCATTTACATTCATTTGAATTGTAGACGACGGATACATAACACTTCGCAAATCATATTATACCTTACCATGAAACATAGAAATGAGATGCGATATCGCGTTTTAGGAAGCATTTGAACTCTACTGCTACGATACGTAGACATCTGCAATCGCTATTTCCTTGCAAGGAAGTATCGCATTTACATTCATTTGATGTGTAGACGAGGAATACATAACACTTCGCAAATCATATTATATCTTACCATGAAACATAGAAATGAGATGCGATATCGCGTTTTAAGAATCATAGGAACTCTATTGCTACGACACGCAGACATCTGCAAACGCTATTTCCTTGCAAAGAAGTGTCGCATTTACATTCATTTGAAGTGTAGACGCGGAATACATAACACTTCGCAAATCATATTATATCTTACCATGAAACATAGAAATGAGATGCGATATCGCGTTTTAAGAATCATAAGAACTCTATTGCTACGATACGTTGACATCTGCAAACGCTATTTCCTTGCAAGGAAGTGAGCATTTACATTTAGTTGATGTGTAGACGAGGAATACATAACACTTCGCAAATCATATTATATCTTACCATGAAACATAGAAATGAGATGCGATATCGCGTTTTAAGAAGCATTAGAACTCTATTGCTACGATACGTAGACATCTGCAAACGCTATTTCCTTGCAAGGAAGTGTCGCCTTTAAATTCATTTGAAGTGTAGACGAGGAATACATGACACTTCGCAAAACATATTATATCTTACCATGAAAAATAGAAATGAGATTCGACATCGCGTTTTAAGAAGCATTAGAAAGCTATTGCTACGATACGTAGACATCTGCAAACGCTATTTCCTATCGAGGAAGTATCGCATTCACATTCATTTGAAGTGTAGACAAGGAATACATAACACTTCGCAAATCATGTTATATCTTACCATGAAACATAGAAATGAGATGCGATATCGCGTTTTAAGAATCATATGAACTCTATTGCTACGAGACGTAGACATCTGCAATCGCTATTTCCTTGCAAGGAAGTGTCGCATTTACATTCATTTGAAGTGTAGACGAGGAATACATGACACTTCGCAAATCATATTATATCTTACCATGAAACATAGAAATGAGATTCGACATCGCGTTTTAAAAGCATTAGAAAGCTATTGCTACAATACGTAGACAACTGCAAACGCTATTTCCTAGCGAGGAAGTATCGCATTCACATTCATTTGAAGTGTAGACAAGGAATACATAACACCTCGCAAATCATGTTATATCTTACCATGAAACATAGAAATGAGATGCGATATCGCGTTTTAGGAATCATAAGAACTCTATTGCTACGATACCTAGACATCTGCAAACGCTATTTCCTAGCAAGGAAGTGTCGCATTTACATTCATTTGAAGTGTAGACGAGGATTACATAACACTTCGCAAATCATATTATATCTTACCATGAAACATAGAAATGAGATGCGATATCGCGTTTTAAGAATCATAAGAACTCTATTGCTACGATACGTTGACATCTGCAAACGCTATTTCCTTGCAAGGAAGTGCGCATTTACATTTAGTTGATGTGTAGACGAGGAATACATAACACTTCGCAAATCATATTATATCTTACCATGAAACAAAGAAATGAAATGCGATATCGCGTTTTAAGAAGCATTAGAACTCTATTGCTACGATACGTAGACATCTGCAAACGCTATTTCCTTGCAAGGAAGTGTCGCATTTACATTCATTTGAAGTGTAGACGAGGAATACGTGACACTTCGCAAATCATATTATATCTTACCATGAAACATAGAAATGAGATTCGACATCGCGTTTTAAGAAGCATTAGAAAGCTATTGCTACGATACGTAGACATCTGCAAACGCTATTTCCTAGCGAGGAAGTATCGCATTCACATTCATTTGAAGTGTAGACAAGGAATACATAACACTTCGCAAATCATGTTATATCTTACCATGAAACATAGAAATGAGATGCGATATCGCGTTTTAAGAAGCATTAGAAATATATTGCTACGATACGTAGACATCTGCAAACGCCATTTCCAAGCGAGGAAGTGTCGCATTCACATTCATTTGAAGTGTAGACGAGGAATACACAATACTTCGCAAATCATATTATATCTTACCATGAAACATAGAAATGAGATGCGATATCGCGTTTTAAGAATCATAAGAACTCTATTGCTACGATACCTAGACATCTGCAAACGCTATTTCCTCGCAAGGAAGTGTCGCATTTACATTCATTTGAAGTGTAGACCAGGAATACATAACACTTCGCAAATCATATTATATCTTACCATGAAACATAGAAATGAGATGCGATATCGCGTTTTAAGAATCATAGGAACTCAATTGCTACGATACGTAGACATCTGCAAACGCTATTTCCTTGCAAAGAAGTGTCGCATTTACATTCATTTGAAGTGTAGACGAGGAATACATAACACTTCGCAAATCATATTATATCTTGCCATGAAACATTGAAATGAGATGCGATATCGCGTTTTAAGAATCATAAGAACTCTATTACTACGATACGTTGACATCTGCAAACGCTATTTCCTTGCAAGGAAGTGCGCATTTACATTTAGTTGATATGTAGACAAGGAATGGATAACACTTCGCAAATCATATTATATCTTACCATGAAACATAGAAATGAGATGCGATATCGCGTTTTAAGAATCATAAGAACTCTATTGCTACGATACGTAGACATCTGCAAACGCTATTTCCTTGCAAGGAAGTGCCGCATTTACATTCATTTGAAGTGTAGACGAGGAATGCATAACACTTCGCAATGAATATTATATCTTATCAGGAAACATAGGTATGAGATGCAATATCTCGTTTTAAGAAGCATTTGAACTCTATTGCTTCGATACGTAGACATCTGCAAACGCTATTTCCTTACAAGGAAGTGTCGCATTTACATTCATTTGAAGTGTAGACGAGGAATACATAACACTTCGCAAATCATATTATATCTTACCATGAAACATAGAAATGAGATGCGATATCGCGTTTTAAGAAGCATTAGAACTCTATTGCTACGATACGTAGACATCTGCAAACGCTATTTCCTTGCAAGAAGTGTCGCATTTACATTTATTTGAAGTGTAGACGAGGAATACATGACACTTCGCAAATCATATTATATCTTACCATGAAACATAGAAATGAGATTCGACATCGCGTTTTAAGAAGCATTAGAAAGCTATTGCTACGATACGTAGACATCTGCAAACGCTATTTCCTAGCGAGGAAGTATCGCATTCACATTCATTTGAAGTGTAGACAAGGAATACATAACACTTCGCAAATCATGTTATATCTTACCATGAAACATAGAAATGAGATGCGATATCGCGTTTTAAGAATCATATGAACTCTATCGCTACGAGACGTAGACATCTGCAATCGCTATTTCCTTGCAAGGAAGTGTCGCATTTACATTCATTTGAAGTGTAGACGAGGAATACATGACACTTCGCAAATCATATTATTTCTTACCATGAAACATGGAAATGAGATGCGATATCGCGTTTTAAGAATCATAAGAACTCTATTGCTACGATACGTAGACATCTGCAGACGCTATTTCCTTGCAAGGAAGTGTCGCATTTACATTCATTTGAATCGTAGGCGAGGAATGCATAACACTTCGCAAATCATATTATATCTTACCATGAAACATAGAAATGAGATGCGATATCGCGTTTTAAGAAGCATCAGAAATCCATTGCTACGCTACGTAGACATCTGCAAACGCTATTTCCTTGCAAGAAAGTGTCGCATTTACATTCATTTGAAGTGTAGACGACGGATACATAACACTTCGCAAATCATATTATACCTTACCATGAAACATAGAAATGAGATGCGATATCGCGTTTTAGGAAGCATTTGAACTCTACTGCTACGATACGTAGACATCTGCAATCGCTATTTCCTTGCAAGGAAGTATCGCATTTACTTTCATTTGATGTGTAGACGAGGAATACATAACACTTCGCAAATCATATTATATCTTACCATGAAACATAGAAATGAGATGCGATATCGCGTTTTAAGAATCATAGGAACTCTATTGCTACGACACGCAGACATCTGCAAACGCTATTTCCTTGCAAAGAAGTGTCGCATTTACATTCATTTGAAGTGTAGACGCGGAATACATAACACTTCGCAAATCATATTATATCTTACCATGAAACATAGAAATGAAATGCGATATCGCGTTTTAAGAATCATAAGAACTCTATTGCTACGATACGTTGACATCTGCAAACGCTATTTCCTTGCAAGGAAGTGAGCATTTACATTTAGTTGATGTGTAGACGAGGAATACATAACACTTCGCAAATCATATTATATCTTACCATGAAACAAAGAAATGAAATGCGATATCGCGTTTTAAGAAGCATTAGAACTCTATTGCTACGATACGTAGACATCTGCAATCGCTATTTCCTTGCAAGGAAGTGTCGTATTTACATTCATTTGAAGTGTAGACGAGGAATACGTGACACTTCGCAAATCATATTATATCTTACCATGAAACATAGAAATGAGATTCGACATCGCGTTTTAAGAAGCATTAGAAAGCTATTGCTACGATACGTAGACATCTGCAAACGCTATTTCCTAGCGAGGAAGTATCGCATTCACATTCATTTGAAGTGTAGACAAGGAATACATAACACTTCGCAAATCATGTTATATCTTACCATGAAACATAGAAATGAGATGCGATATCGCGTTTTAAGAAGCATTAGAAATATATTGCTACGATACGTAGACATCTGCAAACGCCATTTGCAAGCGAGGAAGTGTCGCATTCACATTCATTTGAAGTGTAGACGAGGAATACACAATACTTCGCAAATCATATTATATCTTACCATGAAACATAGAAATGAGATGCGATATCGCGTTTTAAGAATCATAAGAACTCTATTGCTACGATACGTAGACATCTGCAAACGCTATTTCCTTGCAAGGAAGTGTCGCATTTGCATTCATTTGAATGGTAGACGAGGAATGCATAACACTTCGCAATGAATATTATATCTTATCAGGAAACATAGATATGAGATGCAATATCTCGTTCTGAGAAGCATTTGAACTCTATTGCTTCGATACGTAGACATCTGCAAACGCTATTTCCTAGCGAGGAGGTATCGCATTCACATTCATTTGAAGTGTAGACAAGGAATACATGACACTTCGCAAGTCATGTTATATCTTACCATGAAACCTAGAAATGAGATGCGATATCGCGTTTTAAGAATCATATGAACCCTATTGCTACGATACGTAGACATCTATAAACGCTATTTCCTAGCGAGGCAGTATCGCATTCACATTCATTTGAAGTGTAGACGAGGAATACATAACACTTCGCAAATCATGTTATATCTTACCATGAAACATAGAAATGAGATGCGATATCGCGTTTTAAGAATCATAAGAACTCTATTGCAACGATACGTAGACATCTGTAAACGCTATTTCCTCGCAAAGATGTGTCGCATTTACATTCATTTGAAGTGTAGGCGAGGAATACATAACACTTCGCAAATCATATTATATCTTACCATGAAACATAGAAATGAGATGCGATATCGCGTTTTAAGAAGCATCAGAAATCCATTGCTACGATACGTAGACATCTGCAAACGCTATTTCCTTGCAAGAAAGTGTCGCATTTACATTCATTTGAAATGTAGACGACGGATACATAACACTTCGCAAATCATATTATACCTTACCATGAAACATAGAAATGAGATGCGATATCGCGTTTTAGGAAGCATTTGAACTCTACTGCTACGATACGTAGACATCTGCAATCGCTATTTCCTCGCAAGGAAGTGTCGCATTTACTTTCATTTGAAGTGTAGACGAGGAATACATAACACTTTGCAAATCATATTATATCTTACCATGAAACATAGAAATGAGATGCAATATCGCGTTTTAAGGAGCATTTGAACTCTATTGCTTCGATACGTAGACATCTGCAAACGCTATTTCCTAGCGAGGAAGTGTCGCATTTACATTCATTTGAAGTGTAGACGAGGAATACATAACACTTCGCAAATCATGTTATATCTTACCATGAAACCTAGAAATGAGATGCGATATCGCGTTTTAAGAATCATATGAACTCTATTGCTATGATACGTAGACATCTATAAACGCTATTTCCTAGCGAGGCAGTATCGCATTCACATTCATTTGAAGTGTAGACGGGGAATACATAACACTTCGCAAATCATGTTATATCTTACCATGAAACATAGAAATGAGATGCGATATCGCGTTTTAAGAATCCTAAGAACTCTATTGCAACGATACGTAGACATCTGTAAACGCTGTTTCCTCGCAAAGATGTGTCGCATTTACATTCATTTGAAGTGTAGGCGAGGTATACATAACACTTCGCAAATCATATTATATCTTACCATGAAACATAGAAATGAGATGCGATATCGCGTTTTAAGAAGCATTAGAACTCTATTGCTACGATACGTAGACATCTGCAAACGCTATTTCCTTGCAAGGAAGTGTCGCATTCACATTCATTTGAAGTGTAGACGAGGAATACATGACACTTCGCAAATCATATTATATCTTACCATGAAACATAGAAATGAGATTCGACATCGCGCTTTAAAAGCATTAGAAAGCTATTGCTACAATACGTAGACAACTGCAAACGCTATTTCCTAGCGAGGAAGTATCGCATTCACATTCATTTGAAGTGTAGACAAGGAATACATAGCACTTCGCAAATCATGTAATATCTTACCATGAAACATAGAAATGAGATGCGATATCGCGTTTTAAGAATCATATGAACTCTATTGCTACGAGACGTAGACATCTGCAATCGCTATTTCCTTGCAAGGAAGTGTCGCATTTACATTCATTTGAAGTGTAGACGAGGAATGCATAACACTTCGCAATGAATATTATATCTTATCAGGAAACATATATATGAGATGCAATATCTCGTTTTAAGAAGCATTTGAACTCTATTGCTACGATACGTAGACTTCTGCAATCGCTATTTCCTAGCAACGAAGTGTCGCATTCACATTCATTTGAATTGTAGACGACGAATACATGACACTTCGCAAATCATATTATATCTTATCATGAAACGTAGAAATGAGATGCAATATAGCGTTTTAAGAATCAAAAGAACTCTATTGCTACGATATGAAGACATCTGCAAACGCTATTTCCTTGCAAGGAAGAGTCGCATTTACATTCATTTGAATCGTAGACGAGGAATGCATAACACTTCGCAATGAATATTATATCTTATCAGGAAACATATATATGTGAAGCAATATCTCGTTTTAAGAAGCATTTGAACTCTATTGCTTCGATACGTAGACATCTGCAAACGCTATTTCCTAGCAAGGAAGTGTCGCATTTACATTCATTTGAAGTGTAGGCGAGGAATACATAACACTTCGCAAATCATGTTATATCTTACCATGAAACCTAGAAATGAGATGCGATATCGCGTTTTAAGAATCATATGAACTCTATTGCTACGATACGTAGACATCTATAAACGCTACTTCCTAGCGAGGCAGTATCGCATTCACATTCATTTGAAGTGTAGACGAGGAATACATAACACTTCGCAAATCATGTTATATCTTACCATGAAACATAGAAATGAGATACGATATCGCGTTTTAAGAAGCACTAGAACACTACTGCTACGATAGGTAGACATTTGCAAACGCTATTTCCTAGCAAAGAAGTCTCGCATTTACATTCATTTGAAGTGTAGACGAGGAATACATAACACTTCGCAAATCATATTATATTTTACCATGAAACATAGAATTGAGATGCGATATCGCGTTTTAAGAAGCATTAAAACTCTATTGCTACGATACCTAGACATCTGCAGACGCTATTTCCTAGCAAGGAAGTGTCGCATTTACATTCATTTGAAGTGTAGACGAGAAATACATGATACTTCGCAAATCATATTATATCTTACCATGAAACGTAGAAATGAGATGCGATATCGCGTTTTAAGAATCATAAGAACTCTATTGCTACGATACGTTGACATCTGCAAACGCTATTTCCTTGCAAGGAAGTGCGCATTTACATTTAGTTGATGTGTAGACGAGGAGTACATAACACTTCGCAAATCATATTATATCTTACCATGAAACATAGAAATGAGATGCGATATCGCGTTTTAAGAAGCATTAGAACTCTATTGCTACGATACGTAGACATCTGCAAACGCTATTTCCTAGCAAGGAAGTGTCGCATTCACATTCATTTGAATCGTAGACGAGGAATGCATAACACTTCGCAATGAATATTATATCTTATCAGGAAACATATATATGTGAAGCAATATCTCGTTTTAAGAAGCATTTGAACTCTATTGCTTCGATACGTAGACATCTGCAAACGCTATTTCCTAGCAAGGAAGTGTCGCATTTACATTCATTTGAAGTGTAGGCGAGGAATACATAACACTTCGCAAATCATGTTATATCTTACCATGAAACCTAGAAATGAGATGCGATATCGCGTTTTAAGAATCATATGAACTCTATTGCTACGATACGTAGACATCTATAAACGCTACTTCCTAGCGAGGCAGTATCGCATTCACATTCATTTGAAGTGTAGACGAGGAATACATAACACTTCGCAAATCATGTTATATCTTACCATGAAACATAGAAACGAGATGCGATATCGCGTTTTAAGAATCATAAGAACTCTATTGCAACGATACGTAGACATCTGTAAACGCTATTTCCTCGCAAAGATGTGTCGCATTTACATTCATTTGAAGTGTAGGCGAGGAATACATAACACTTCGCAAATCATATTATATCTTACCATGAAACATAGAAATGAGATGCGATATCGCGTTTTATGAAGCATCAGAAATCCATTGCTACGATACGTAGACATCTGCAAACGCTATTTCCTTGCAAGAAAGTCTCGCATTTACATTCATTTGAAGTGTAGACGACGGATACATAACACTTCGCAAATCATATTATACCTTACCATGAAACATAGAAATGAGATGCGATATCGCGTTTTAAGAAGCATTAGAACTCTATTGCTACGATACCTAGACATCTGCAGACGCTATTTCCTAGCAAGGAAGTGTCGCATTTACATTCATTTGAAGTGTAGACGAGGAATACATGACACTTCGCAAATCATATTATATCTTACCATGAAACATAGAAATGAGATTCGACATCGCGCTTTAAAAGCATTAGAAAGCTATTGCTACAATACGTAGACAACTGCAAACGCTATTTCCTAGCGAGGAAGTATCGCATTCACATTCATTTGAAGTGTAGACAAGGAATACATAGCACTTCGCAAATCATGTTATATCTTACCATGAAACATAGAAATGAGATGCGATATCGCGTTTTAAGAATCATATGAACTCTATTGCTACGAGACGTAGACATCTGCAATCGCTATTTCCTTGCAAGGAAGTGTCGCATTTACATTCATTTGAAGTGTGGACGAGGAATGCATAACACTTCGCAAGGAATATTATATCTTATCAGGAAACATATATATGAGATGCAATATCTCGTTTTAAGAAGCATTTGAACTCTATTGCTACGATACGTAGACTTCTGCAATCGCTATTTCCTAGCAAGGAAGTGTCGCATTCACATTCATTTGAATTGTAGACGACGAATACATGACACTTCGCAAATCATATTATATCTTATCATGAAACGTAGAAATGAGATGCAATATAGCGTTTTAAGAATCAAAAGAACTCTATTGCTACGATATGAAGACATCTGCAAACGCTATTTCCTTGCAAGGAAGAGTCGCATTTACATTCATTTGAATCGTAGACGAGGAATGCATAACACTTCGCAATGAATATTATATCTTATCAGGAAACATATATATGTGAAGCAATATCTCGTTTTAAGAAGCATTTGAACTCTATTGCTTCGATACGTAGACATCTGCAAACGCTATTTCCTAGCAAGGAAGTGTCGCATTTACATTCATTTGAAGTGTAGGCGAGGAATACATAACACTTCGCAAATCATGTTATATCTTACCATGAAACCTAGAAATGAGATGCGATATCGCGTTATAAGAATCATATGAACTCTATTGCTACGATACGTAGACATCTATAAACGCTACTTCCTAGCGAGGCAGTATCGCATTCACATTCATTTGAAGTGTAGACGAGGAATACATAACACTTCGCAAATCATGTTATATCTTACCATGAAACATAGAAACGAGATGCGATATCGCGTTTTAAGAATCATAAGAACTCTATTGCAACGATACGTAGACATCTGTAAACGCTATTTCCTCGCAAAGATGTGTCGCATTTACATTCATTTGAAGTGTAGGCGAGGAATACATAACACTTCGCAAATCATATTATATCTTACCATGAAACATAGAAATGAGATGCGATATCGCGTTTTAAGAAGCATCAGAAATCCATTGCTACGATACGTAGACATCTGCAAACGCTATTTCCTTGCAAGAAAGTGTCGCATTTACATTCATTTGAAGTGTAGACGACGGATACATAACACTTCGCAAATCATATTATACCTTACCATGAAACATAGAAATGAGATGCGATATCGCGTTTTAGGAAGCATTTGAACTCTACTGCTACGATACGTAGATATCTGCAATCGCTATTTCCTTGCAAGGAAGTGTCGCATTTACTTTCATTTGATGTGTAGACGAGGAATACATAACACTTCGCAAATCATATTATATCTTACCATGAAACATAGAAATGTGATGCGATATCGCGTTTTAAGAAGCATCAGAAATCCATTGCTACGATACGTAGACATCTGCAAACGCTATTTCCTAGCGAGGAAGAGTCGCATTCACATTCATTTGAATTGTAGACGACGAATACATGACACTTCGCTAATCATATTATATCTTACCATGAAACGTAGAAATGAGATGCAATATAGCGTTTTAAGAATCATAAGAACTCTATTGCTACGATACGTAGACATCTGCAAACGCCATTTCCTTGCATGGAAGTGTCGCATTTACATTCATTTGAATCGTAGACGAGGAATGCATAACACTTCGCAATGAATATTATATCTTATCAGGAAACATAGATATGCGATTGAATATCTCGTTTTAAGAAGCATTTGAACTGTATTGCTTCGATACGTAGACATCTGCAAACGCTAATTCCTAGCAAGGAAGTGTCGCATTTACATCCATTTGAATCGTAGACGAGGAATGCATAACACTTCGCAATGAATATTATATCTTATCATGAAAGATAGATATGAGATGCAATATCTCGTTTTAGGAAGCATTTGAACTCTATTGCTTCGATACGTAGACATCTGCAAACGCTATTTCCATGCAAGGAAGAGTCGCATTTACATCCATTTGAATCGTAGACGAGGAATGCATAACACTTCGCAATGAATATTATATCTTATCATGAAACATAGATATGAGATGCAATATCTCGTTTTAGGAAGCCTTTGAACTCTATTGCTTCGATACGTAGACATCTGCAAACGCTACTTCCTTGCAAGGAAGAGTCGCATTTACATTCATTTGGAGTGTAGACGAGGAATACATGATACTTCGCAAATCGTATTATATCTTACCATGAAACATAGAGATGAGATGCGATGTCTCGTTTTAAGAAGCATTTGAACTCTATTGCTTCGATACGTAGACATCTGCAAACGCTATTTCCTAGCAAGGAAGTGTCGCATTTACATTCATTTGAAGTGTAGGCGAGGAATACATAACACTTCGCAATGAATATTACATCCTATCATGAAACATAGAATTGAGATTCGATATCGCGTTTTGAGATGCATTAGAAACCTGTTGCTACGATACGTAGACATCTGCAAACGCTATTTCCTAGCGAGGAAGTATCACATTCACATTCATTTGAAGTGTAGACGAGTAATACATAACACTTCGCAAATCATGTTATATCTCACCATGAAACATAGAAATGAGATGCGATATCGCGTTTTAAGAATCAAAAGAACTCTATTGCTACGATACGTAGACATCTGCAAACGCTATTTCCTTGCAAGAAAGAGTCGCATTTACATTCATTTGAATCGTAGACGAGGAATGCATAACACTTCGCAATGAACATTATATCTTATCAGGAAACATATATATGTGAAGCAATATCTCGTTTTAAGAAGCATTTGAACTCTATTGCTTCGATACGTAGACGTCTGCAAACGCTATTTCCTAGCAAGGAAGTGTCGCATTTACATTCATTTGAAGTGTAGGCGAGGAATACATAACACTTCGCAATGAATATTACATCCTATCATGAAACATAGAATTGAGATGCGATGTCTTGTTTTAGGAAGCATTTGAACTCTATTGCTTCGATACGTGGACATCTGCAAACGCCATTTCCTTGCAAGGAAGAGTCGCATTTACATTCATTTGAAGTGTAGACGAGGAATACACAATTCTTCGCAAATCATGTTATATCTTACCATGAAACATAGAAATGAGATGCGATATCGCGTTTTAAGCAGCATTAGAACTCTATTGCTACGAAACGTAGACATCTGCAAACGCTATTTCCTTGCAAGGAAGTGTCGCATTTACATTCATTTGAATCGTAGACAAGGAATACATAACACTTCGCAAATCATGTTATATCTTACCATGAAACATAGAAATGAGATGCGATATCGCGTTTTAAGAATCATATGAGCTCTATTGCTACGAGACGTAGACATCTGCAGACGCTATTTCCTAGCAAAGAAGTCTCGCATTTACATTCATTTGAAGTATATGCGAGGAATACATAACACTTCGCAAATAATATTACATCTTACCATGAAACATAGAAATGAGATGCGATATCGCGTTTTAAGAAGCATTAGAACTCTTTTGCTACGATACCTAGACATCTGCAGACGCTATTTCCTAGCAAGGAAGTGTCGCATTTACATTGATTTGAAGTGTAGACGAGGAATACATGATACTTCGCAAATCATATTATATCTTACCGTGAAACATAGAAATGAGATGCGATATCGCGTTTTAAGAAGCATCAGAACTCTATTGCTACGATACCTAGACGTCTGCAGATGCTATTTCCTAGCAAGGAAGTGTCGCATTTACATTCATTTGAAGTGTAAACGAGGAATACATGATACTTCGCAAATCATATTATATCTTACCATGAAACATAGAAATGAGATGCGGTATCGCGTTTTAAGAAGCATTAGAACACTATTGCTACGATAGGTAGACATTTGCAAACGCTATTTCCTAGCAAAGAAGTCTCGCATTTACATTCATTTGAAGTATAGGCGAGGAATACATAACACTTCGCAAATAATATTACATCTTACCATGAAACATAGAAATGAGATGCGATATCGCGTTTTAAGAAGCATTAGAACTCTATTGCTACGATACGTAGACTTCTGCAAACGCTATTTCCTAGCAAGGAAGTGTCGCATTTACATTCATTTGAATCGTAGGCGAGGAATGCATAACACTTCGCATTGAATATTATATCTTATCATGAAACATAGATATGAGATGCAATATCTCGTTTTAAGAAGCATTTGAACTCTATTGCTTCGATACGTAGACATCTGCAAACGCTATTTCCTTGCAAGGAAGTGTCGCATTTACATTCATTTGAAGTGTAGACGAGGAATACATAACACTTCGCAAATCATATTATATCTTACCATGAAACATAGAAATGAGATGCGACATCGCGTTCTAAGAAGCAATAGAACACTACTGCTACGATAGGTAGACATTTGCAAACGCTATTTCCTTGCAAGGAAGTGTCGCATTTACATTCATTTGAAGTGTAGACGAGGAATACATAACACTTCGCAAATCATATTATATCTTACCATGAACCATAGAAATGAGATGCGACATCGCGTTCTAAGGAGCATTAGAACACTACTGCTACGATAGGTAGACATTTGCAAACGCTATTTCCTTGCAAGGAAGTGTCGCATTTACATTCATTTGAAGTGTAGAGGAGGAATACATAACACTTCGCAAATCATATTATATCTTACCATTAAACATAGAAATGAGATGCGATATCGCGTTTTAAGAAGCATTTGAACTCTATTGCTACGATACGTAGACATCTGCAAACGCTATTTCCTTGCGAGGAAGTGTCGCATTTATATTCATTTGAATCGTAGACAAGGAATACATAACACTTCGCAAATCATGTTATATCTTACCATGAAACATAGAAATGAGATGCGATATCGCGTTTTAAGAAGCAATAGAACTCTATTGCTACGATACCTAGACATCTGCAGACGCTATTTCCTAGCAAGGAAGTGTCGCATTTACATTCATTTGAAGTGTAGACGAGGAATACATGATACTTCGCAAATCATATTATATCTTACTATGAAACATAGAAATGAGATGCGATATCGCGTTTTAAGAGGCATTAGAACTCTATTGCTTCGATACGTAGACATCTGCAATCGCTATTTCCTTGCAAGGAAGTGTCACATTTACTTTCAATTGAAGTGTAGACGAGGAATACATAACACTTCGCAAATCATGTTATATCTTACCATGAAACATAGAAATGAGATGCGATATCGCGTTTTAAGAATCATATGAACTCTATTGCTACGATACGTACATATCTGCAATCGCTATTTCCTTGCAAGGAAGTGTCGCATTTACATTCATTTGAAGTGTAGACGAGGAATACATAACACTTCGCAAATCATATTATATCTTGCCATGAAACATAGAAATGAGATGCGATATCGCGTTTTAAGAGGCATTAGAACTCTATTGCAACGATACGTAGACATCTGCAAACGCTATTTCCTTGCAAGAAAGTGTCGCATTTACATTCATTTGAATGGTAGACGAGGAATGCATAACACTTCGCAATGAATATTATATCTTATCAGGAAACATAAATATGAGATGCAATATCTCGTTTTGAGAAGCATTTGAACTCTATTGCTTCGATACGTAGACATCTGCAAACGCTATTTCCTAGCGAGGAGGTATCGCATTCACATTCATTTGAAGTGTAGACGAGGAATACATGACACTTCGCAAGTCATGTTATATCTTACCATGAAACCTAGAAATGAGATGCGATATCGCGTTTTAAGAATCATATGAACTCTATTGCTACGATACGTAGACATCTGCAATCGCTATTTCCTTGCAAGGAAGTGTCGCATTTACTTTCATTTGAAGTGTAGACGAGGAATACATAACACTTCGCAAATCATATTATATCTTACCATGAAACATAGAAGTGAGATGCGATATCTCGTTTTAAGAAGCATTTGAACTCTATTGCTTCGATACGTAGACATCTGCAAACGCTATTTCCTAGCAAGGAAGTGTCGCATTTACATTCATTTGAAGTGTAGGCGAGGAATACATGACAATTCGCAAATCATGTTACATCTTACCATGAAACATAGAAATGAGATGCGATATCGCGTTTTAAGAAGCATTAGAACACTATTGCTATGATAGGTAGACATTTGCAAACGCTATTTCCTTGCAAGGAAGTGTCGCATTTACATTCATTTGAAGTGTAGACGAGGAATACATAACACTTCGCAAATCATATTATATCTTACTATGAAACATAGAAATGAGATGCGATATCGCGTTTTAAGAGGCATTAGAACTCTATTGCTTCGATACGTAGACATCTGCAATCGCTATTTCCTTGCAAGGAAGTGTCACATTTACTTTCATTTGAAGTGTAGACGAGGAATACATAACACTTCGCAAATCATGTTATATCTTACCATGAAACATAGAAATGAGATGCGATATCGCGTTTTAAGAATCATATGAACTCTATTGCTACGATACGTACATATCTGCAATCGCTATTTCCTTGCAAGGAAGTGTCGCATTTACATTCATTTGAAGTGTAGACGAGGAATACATAACACTTCGCAAATCATATTATATCTTACCATGAAACATAGAAATGAGAATCGAAATCGCGTTTTAAGAAGCATTAGAAAGCTATTGCTACGATACGTAGACATCTGCAAACGCTATTCCTAGCGAGGAAGTATCGCATTCACATTCATTTGAAGTGTAGACAAGGAATACATAACACTTCGCAAATCATGTTATATCTTACCATGAAACACAGAAATGAGATGCGATATCGCGTTTTAAGAATCATATGAACTCTATTGCTACGAGACGTAGACATCTGCAATCACTATTTCCTTGCAAGGAAGTGTCGCATTTACATTCATTTGAATCGTAGACGAGGAATGCATAACACTTCGCAATGAATATTATATCTTATCAGGAAACATAGATATGAGATGCAATATCTCGTTTTAAGAAGCATTTGAAACTCTATAGCTTCGATACGTAGACATCTGCAAACGCTATTTCCTAGCAAGGAAGTGTCGCGTTTACATTCACTTGAAGTGTAGGCGAGGAATACGTGACACTTCGCAAATCATGTTATATCTTACCATGAAACATAGAAATGAGATGCGATATCGCGTTTTAGGAATCATATGAACTCTATTGCTACGATACCTAGACATCTGCAGACGCTATTTCCTAGCAAGGAAGTGTCGCATTTACATTCATTTGAAGTGTAGACGAGGAATACATGATACTTCGCAAATCATATTATATCTTACCATGAAACATAGAAATGAGATGCGATATCGCGTTTTAAGAATCATAAGAACACTATTGCTACGATACGTAGACATCTGCAAACGCTATTTCCTTGCAAGGAAGTGTCGCATTTACATTCATTTGAAGTGTAGACGAGGAATACATAACACTCCGCAAATCATATTATACCTTACCATGAAACATAGAAATGAGATGCGATATCGCGTTTTAAGAATCATAAGAACTCTATTGCAACAATACGTAGACATCTGCAAACGCTATTTCCTTGCAAAGAAGTGTCGCATTTACATTCATTTGAAGTGTAGACGAGGAATACATAACACTTCGCAATTCATATTATATCTTACCATGAAACATAGAAATGAGATGCGATATCGCGTTTTAAGAAGCATCAGAAATCCAATGCTACTATACGTAGACATCTGCAAACGCTATTTCCTTGCCAGAAAGTGTCGCATTTACATTCATTTGAAGTGTAGACGACGGATACATAACACTTCGCATATCATATTATACCTTACCATGAAACATAGAAATGAGATGCGATATCGCGTTTTAAGAATCATAAGAACTCTATTGTTACGATACGTAGACATCTGCAAACGCTATTGCCTTGCAAGGAAGTGTCGCATTTACATTCATTTGATGTGTAGACGAGGAATACATAACACTTCGCAAATCATATTCTATCTTACCATGAAACATAGAAATGAGATACGATATCGCGTTTTAAGAATCATAAGAACTCTATTGCAACGATACGTAGACATCTGCAAACGCTATTTCCTTGCAAAGAAGTGTCGCATTTACATTCATTTGAAGTGTGGACGAGGAATACATGACACTTCGCAAATCATATTATATCTTACCATGAAACATAGAAGTGAGATGCGATATCGCGCTTTAAGAAGCATCAGAAATCCATTGCTACGATACGTAGACATCTGCAAACGATATTTCCTAGCGAGGAAGTGTCGCATTTATATTCATTTGAAGTGTAGACGACGGATACATAACACTTCGCATATCATATTATACCTTACCATGAAACATAGAAATGAGATGCGATATCGCGTTTTAAGAATCATAAGAACTCTATTGCTGCGATACGTAGACATCTGCAAACGCTATTTCCTTGCAAGGAAGTGTCGCATTTACATTCATTTGATGTGTAGACGAGGAATACATAACACTTCGCAAATCATAATATATCTTACCATGAAACATAGAAATGAGATGCGATATTGCGTTTTAAGTAGCATTTGAAAGCTATTGCTACGATACGTAGACATCTGCAAATGCTATTTCCTAGCGAGGAAGTATCGCATTCACATTCATTTGAAGTGTAGACAAGGAATACATAACACTTCGCAAATCATGTTATATCTTACCATGAAACATAGAAATGAGATGCGATATCGCGTTTTAAGAATCATACGAACTCTATTGCTACGATACCTAGACATCTGCAGACGCTATTTCCTAGCAGGGAAGTGTCGCATTTACATTCATTTGAAGTGTAGACGAGGAATACATGATACTTCGCAAATCATATTATATCTTACCATGAAACATAGAAATGAGATGCGATATCGCGTTTTAAGAAGCATTAGAAAGCTATTGCTACGATACGTAGACATCTGCAAACGCTATTTCCTAGCGAGGAGGTATCGCATTCACATTCATTTGAAGTGTAGACGAGGAATACATGATACTTCGCAAATCATGTTATATCTTACCATGGAAATATAGAAATGCGATGCGATATCGCGTTTTAAGAATCATATGAACTCTATTGCTACGATACGTAGATATCTGCAATCGCTATTTCCTTGCAAGGAAGTGTCGCATTTACATTCATTTGAAGTGTAGACGAGGAATACATAACACTTCGCAAATCATATTATATCTTACCATAAAACATAGAAATGAGATGCGGTATCGCGTTTTAAGAAGCATTAGAACTCTATTGCTACGGTACGTAGACATCTGCAAACGCTATTTCCTAGCGAGGAAGTGTCGCATTCACATTCATTTCAAGTGTAGACGAGGAATACATGACACTTCGCAAGTCATGTTTATATCTTACCATGAAACCTAGAAATGAGATGCGATATCGCGTTTTAAGAATCATATGAACCCTATTGCTACGATACCTAGACATCTGCAATCGCTATTTCCTTGCAAGGAAGTGTCGCATTTACTTTCATTTGAAGTGTAGACGAGGAATACATAACACTTCGCAAATCATGTTATATCTTACCATGAAACATAGAAATGAGATGCGATATCGCGTTTTAAGAATCATATGAACTCTATTGCTACGATACGTACATATCTGCAATCGCTATTTCCTTGCAAGGAAGTGTCGCATTTACATTCATTTGAAGTGTAGACGAGGAATACATAACACTTCGCAAATCATATTATATCTTGCCATGAAACATAGAAATGAGATGCGATATCGCGTTTTAAGAGGCATTAGAACTCTATTGCAACGATACGTAGACATCAGCAAACGCTATTTCCTTGCAAGGAAGTGTCGCATTTACATTCATTTGAATGGTAGACGAGGAATGCATAACACTTCGCAATGAATATTATATCTTATCAGGAAACATAGATATGAGATGCGATATCTCGTTTTGAGAAGCATTTGAACTCTATTGCTTCGATACGTAGACATCTGCAAACGCTATTTCCTAGCGAGGAGGTATCGCATTCACATTCATTTGAAGTGTAGACGAGGAATACATGACACTTCGCAAGTCATGTTATATCTTACCATGAAACCTAGAAATGAGATGCGATATCGCGTTTTAAGAATCATATGAACTCTATTGCTACGATACGTAGACATCTGCAATCGCTATTTCCTTGCAAGGAAGTGTCGCATTTACTTTCATTTGAAGTGTAGACGAGGAATACATAACACTTCGCAAATCATATTATATCTTACCATGAAACATAGAAGTGAGATGCGATATCGCGTTTTAAGAAGCATTAGAACTCTATTGCTACGAAACCTGGACATCCGCAGTCGCTTATTTCCTAGCAAGGAAGTGTCGCATTTACATTCATTTGAAGTGTAGACGAGGAATACATGATACTTCGCAAATCATATTATATCTTACCATGAAACATGGAAATGAGGTACGATATCGCGTTTTAAGAAGCATTAGAACACTATTGCTACGATACGTAGACATCTGCAAACGCTATTTCCTTGCAAGGTAGTGTCGCATTTACATTCATTTGAAGTGTAGACGTGGAATACATGACACTTCGCAAATCATATTATATCTTACCATGAAACATTGAAATGAGATGCGATATCACGTTTTAAGAAGCATTAGAAATATATTGCTACTATACGTAGACATCTGCAAACGCCATTTCCAAGCGAGGAATTGTCGCATTCACATTCATTTGAAGTGCAGACGAGGAATACACAATACTTCGCAAATCATATTATATCTTACCATGAAACATAGAAATGAGATGCGATATCGCGTTTTAAGAATCATAAGAACTCTATTGCTACGATACGTAGACATCTGCAAACGCTATTTCCTTGCAAGGAAGTGTCGCATTTACATTCATTTGAATGGTAGACGAGGAATGCATAACACTTCGCAATGAATATTATATCTTATCAGGAAACATAGATATGAGATGCAATATCTCGTTTTGAGAAGCATTTGAACTCTATTGCTTCGATACGTAGACATCTGCAAACGCTATTTCCTAGCGAGGAGGTATCGCATTCACATTCATTTGAAGTGTAGACGAGGAATACATGGACACTTCGCAAGTCATGTTATATCTTACCATGAAACCTAGAAATGAGATGCGATATCGCGTTTTAAGAATCATATGAACTCTATTGCTACGATACGTAGACATCTGCAATCGCTATTTCCTTGCAAGGAAGTGTCGCATTTACTTTCATTTGAAGTGTAGACGAGGAATACATAACACTTCGCAAATCATATTATATCTTACCATGAAACATAGAAGTGAGATGCAATATCTCGTTTTAAGAAGCATTTGAACTCTATTGCTTCGATACGTAGACATCTGCAAACGCTATTTCCTAGCAAGGAAGTGTCGCATTTACATTCATTTGAAGTGTAGGCGAGGAATACATGACAATTCGCAAATCATGTTACATCTTACCATGAAACATAGAAATGAGATGCGATATCGCGTTTTAAGAAGCATTAGAACACTATTGCTATGATAGGTAGACATTTGCAAACGCTATTTCCTTGCAAGGAAGTGTCGCATTTACATTCATTTGAAGTGTAGACGAGGAATACATAACACTTCGCAAATCATATTATATCTTACTATGAAACATAGAAATGAGATGCGATATCGCGTTTTAAGAGGCATTAGAACTCTATTGCTTCGATACGTAGACATCTGCAATCGCTATTTCCTTGCAAGGAAGTGTCACATTTACTTTCATTTGAAGGGTAGACGAGGAATACATAACACTTCGCAAATCATGTTATATCTTACCATGAAACATAGAAATGAGATGCGATATCGCGTTTTAAGAATCATATGAACTCTATTGCTACGATACGTACATATCTGCAATCGCTATTTCCTTGCAAGGAAGTGTCGCATTTACATTCATTTGAAGTGTAGACGAGGAATACATAACACTTCGCAAATCATATTATATCTTACCATGAAACATAGATATGAGAATCGAAATCGCGTTTTAAGAAGCATTAGAAAGCTATTGCTACGATACGTAGACATCTGCAAACGCTATTTCCTAGCGAGGAAGTATCGCATTCACATTCACTTGAAGTGTAGACAAGGAATACATAACACTTCGCAAATCATGTTATATCTTACCATGAAACACAGAAATGAGATGCGATATCGCGTTTTAAGAATCATATGAACTCTATTGCTACGAGACGTAGACATCTGCAATCACTATTTCCTTGCAAGGAAGTGTCGCATTTACATTCATTTGAATCGTAGACGAGGAATGCATAACACTTCGCAATGAATATTATATCTTATCAGGAAACATAGATATGAGATGCAATATCTCGTTTTAAGAAGCATTTGAACTCTATTGCTTCGATACGTAGACATCTGCAAACGCTATTTCCTAGCAAGGAAGTGTCGCGTTTACATTCACTTGAAGTGTAGGCGAGGAATACGTGACACTTCGCAAATCATATTATATCTTACCATGAAACATAGAAATGAGAATCGATATCGCGTTTTAAGTAGCATTTGAAAGCTATTGCTACGATACGTAGACATCTGCAAATGCTATTTCCTAGCGAGGAAGTATCGCATTCACATTCATTTGAAGTGTAGACAAGGAATACATAACACTTCGCAAATCATGTTATATCTTACCATGAAACATAGAAATGAGATGCGATATCGCGTTTTAAGAATCATACGAACTCTATTGCTACGATACCTAGACATCTGCAGACGCTATTTCCTAGCAGGGAAGTGTCGCATTTACATTCATTTGAAGTGTAGACGAGGAATACATGATATTTCGCAAATCATATTATATCTTACCATGAAACATAGAAATTAGATGCGATATCGCGTTTAAGAAGCATTAGAAAGCTATTGCTACGATACGTAGACATCTGCAAACGCTATTTCCTAGCGAGGAGGTATCGCATTCACATTCATTTGAAGTGTAGACGAGGAATACATGATACTTCGCAAATCATGTTATATCTTACCATGAAATATAGAAATGCGATGCGATATCGCGTTTTAAGAATCATATGAACTCTATTGCTACGATACGTAGATATCTGCAATCGCTATTTCTTGCAGGGAAGTGTCGCATTTACATTCACTTGAAGTGTAGACGAGGAATACATAACACTTCGCAAATCATATTATATCTTACCATAAAACATAGCAATGAGATGCGGTATCGCGTTTTAAGAAGCATTAGAACTCTATTGCTACGGTACGTAGACATCTGCAAACGCTATTTCCTAGCGAGGAAGTGTCGCATTCACATTCATTTCAAGTGTAGACGAGGAATACATGACACTTCGCAAGTCATGTTATATCTTACCATGAAACCTAGAAATGAGATGCGATATCGCGTTTTAAGAATCATATGAACCCTATTGCTACGATACCTAGACATCTGCAATCGCTATTTCCTTGCAAGGAAGTGTCGCATTTACTTTCATTTGAAGTGTAGACGAGGAATACATAACACTTCGCAAATCATGTTATATCTTACATTGAAACATAGAAATGAGATGCGATATCGCGTTTTAAGAATCATATGAACTCTATTGCTACGATACGTACATATCTGCAATCGCTATTTCCTTGCAAGGAAGTGTCGCATTTACATTCATTTGAAGTGTAGACGAGGAATACATAACACTTCGCAAATCATATTATATCTTGCCATGAAACATAGAAATGAGATGCGATATCGCGTTTTAAGAGGCATTAGAACTCTATTGCAACGATACGTAGACATCTGCAAACGCTATTTCCTTGCAAGGAAGTGTCGCATTTACATTCATTTGAATGGTAGACGAGGAATGCATAACACTTCGCAATGAATATTATATCTTATCAGGAAACATAGATATGAGATGCAATATCTCGTTTTGAGAAGCATTTGAACTCTATTGCTTCGATACGTAGACATCTGCAAACGCTATTTCCTAGCGAGGAGGTATCGCATTCACATTCATTTGAAGTGTAGACGAGGAATACATGACACTTCGCAAGTCATGTTATATCTTACCATGAAACCTAGAAATGAGATGCGATATCGCGTTTTAAGAATCATATGAAATCTATTGCTACGATACGTAGACATCTGCAATCGCTATTTCCTTGCAAGGAAGTGTCGCATTTACTTTCATTTGAAGTGTAGACGAGGAATACATAACACTTCGCAAATCATATTATATCTTACCATGAAACATAGAAGTGAGATGCGATATCGCGTTTTAAGAAGCATTAGAACTCTATTGCTACGAAACCTGGACATCCGCAGTCGCTTATTTCCTAGCAAGGAAGTGTCGCATTTACATTCATTTGAAGTGTAGACGAGGAATACATGATACTTCGCAAATCATATTATATCTTACCATGAAACATGGAAATGAGGTACGATATCGCGTTTTAAGAAGCATTAGAACACTATTGCTACGATACGTAGACATCTGCAAACGCTATTTCCTTGCAAGGTAGTGTCGCATTTACATTCATTTGAAGTGTAGACGTGGAATACATGACACTTCGCAAATCATATTATATCTTACCATGAAACATTGAAATGAGATGCGATATCACGTTTTAAGAAGCATTAGAAATATATTGCTACTATACGTAGACATCTGCAAACGCCATTTCCAAGCGAGGAATTGTCGCATTCACATTCATTTGAAGTGCAGACGAGGAATACACAATACTTCGCAAATCATATTATATCTTACCATGAAACATAGAAATGAGATGCGATATCGCGTTTTAAGAATCATAAGAACTCTATTGCTACGATACGTAGACATCTGCAAACGCTATTTCCTTGCAAGGAAGTGTCGCATTTACATTCATTTGAATGGTAGACGAGGAATGCATAACACTTCGCAATGAATATTATATCTTATCAGGAAACATAGATATGAGATGCAATATCTCGTTTTGAGAAGCATTTGAACTTTATTGCTTCGATACGTAGACATCTGCAAACGCTATTTCCTAGCGAGGAGGTATCGCATTCACATTCATTTGAAGTGTAGACAAGGAATACATAACACTTCGCAAATCATGTTATATCTTACCATGAAACATAGAAATGAGATGCGATATTGCGTTTTAAGAATCATATGAACTCTATTGCTTCGATACGTAGACATCTGCAAACGCTACTTCCTAGCGAGGAAGTGTCGCATTTACATTCATTTGAAGTGTAGACGAGGAATACATAACACTTCGCAAATCATATTATATCTTACCTTGAAACATAGAAATGAGATGCGATATCGCGTTTTAAGAAGCATTAGAACTCTATTGCTACGGTACGTAGACATCTGCAATCGCCATTCCCTTACAAGGAAGTGTCGCATTTACATTCATTTGAAGTGTAGACGAGGAATACATAACACTTCGCAAATCATATTATATCTTACCTTGAAACATAGAAATGAGATGCGATATCGCGTTTTAAGAAGCATTAGAACTCTATTGCTACGGTACGTAGACATCTGCAAACGCTATTTCCTAGCGAGGAAGTGTCGCATTCACATTCATTTGAAGTGTAGACGAGGAATACATGACACTTCGCAAGTCATGTTATATCTTACCATGAAACCTAGAAATGAGATGCGATATCGCGTTTTAAGAATCATATGAACTCTATTGCTACGATACGTAGACATCTGCAATCGCCATTCCCTTACAAGGAAGTGTCGCATTTACTTTCATTTGAAGTGTAGACGAGGAATACATAACACTTCGCAAATCATATTATATCTTACCTTGAATCATAGAAATGAGATGCGATATCGCGTTTTAAGGAGCATTAGAACTCTATTGCTACGGTACGTAGACATCTGCAAACGCTATTTCCTAGCGAGGAAGTGTCGCATTCACATTCATTTGAAGTGTAGACGAGGAATACATGACACTTCGCAAGTCATGTTATATCTTACCATGAAACCTAGAAATGAGATGCAATATCTCGTTTTGAGAAGCATTTGAACTCTATTGCTTCGATACGTAGACATCTGCAAACGCTATTTCCTAGCGAGGAGGTATCGCATTCACATTCATTTGAAGTGTAGACGAGGAATACATAACACTTCGCAAATCATATTATATCTTACCATGAAACATAGAAATGAGATGCGATATCGCGTTTTAAGAATCATAAGAACTCTTGCTACGATACGTAGACATCTGCAAACGCTATTTCCTTGCAAGGAAGTGTCGCATTTACATTCATTTGAATGGTAGACGAGGAATGCATAACACTTCGCAATGAATATTATATCTTATCAGGAAACATAGGTATGAGAGGCAATATCTCGTTTTGAGAAGCATTTGAACTCTATTGCTTCGATACGTAGACATCTGCAAACGCTATTTCCTAGCGAGGAGGTATCGCATTCACATTCATTTGAAGTGAGGACAAGGAATACATAACACTTCGCAAATCATGTTATATCTTACCATGAAACATAGAAGTGAGATGCGATATCGCGTTTTAAGAAGCATTAGAACTCTATTGCTACGATACCTAGACATCTGCAAACGCTATTTCCTAGCGAGGAGGTATCGCATTCACATTCATTTGAAGTGTAGACGAGGAATACATGACACTTCGCAAGTCATGTTATATCTTACCATGAAACCTAGAAATGAGATGCGATATCGCGTTTTAAGAATCATATGAACTCTATTGCTACGATACGTAGACATCTGCAATCGCTATTTCCTTGCAAGGAAGTGTCGCATTTACTTTCATTTGAAGTGTAGACGAGGAATACATAACACTTCGCAAATCATATTATATCTTACCATGAAACATAGAAGTGAGATGCGATATCGCGTTTTAAGAAGCATTAGAACTCTATTGCTACGAAACCTGGACATCCGCAGTCGCTTATTTCCTAGCAAGGAAGTGTCGCATTTACATTCATTTGAAGTGTAGACGAGGAATACATGATACTTCGCAAATCATATTATATCTTACCATGAAACATGGAAATGAGGTACGATATCGCGTTTTAAGAAGCATTAGAACACTATTGCTACGATAGGTAGACATTTGCAAACGCTATTTCCTAGCGAGGAAGTATCGCATTCACATTCATTTGAAGTGTAGACAAGGAATACATAACACTTCGCAAATCATGTTATATCTTACCATGAAACATAGAATTGAGATGCGATATCGCGTTTTAAGAACATATGAACTCTATTGCTACGAGACGTAGACATCTGCAGCCGCTATTTCCTAGCCAGGAAGTGTCGCAATTACATTCATTTGAAGTGTAGACGAGGAATACACAACACTTCCCAAATCATATTATATCTTACCATGAAACATAGAAATGAGATGCGATTTCTCGTTTTAAGAAGCATTAGAAATCTATTGCTACGATACGTAGACATCTGCAAACGCCATTTCCAAGCGAGGAAGTGTCGCATTCACATTCATTTGAAGTGTAGTCGAGGAATACACAATACTTCGCAAATCATATTATATCTTACCATGAAACATAGAAATGAGATGCGATATCGCGTTTTAAGAATCATAAGAACTCTATTGCTACGATACGTAGACATCTGCAAACGCTATTTCCTTGCAAGGAAGTGTCGCATTTACATTCATTTGAATGGTAGACGAGGAATGCATAACACTTCGCAACGAATATTATATCTTATCAGGAAACATAGATATGAGATGCAATATCTCGTTTTGAGAAGCATTTGAACTCTATTGCTTCGATACGTAGACATCTGCAAACGCTATTTCCTAGCGAGGAGGTATCGCATTCACATTCATTTGAAGTGTAGACAAGGAATACATAACACTTCGCAAATCATGTTATATCTTACCATGAAACATAGAAATGAGATGCGATATCGCGTTTTAAGAATCATATGAACTCTATTGCTTCGATACGTAGACATCTGCAAACGCTATTTCCTAGCGAGGAAGTGTCGCATTCACATTCATTTGAAGTGTAGACGAGGAATACTTTACACTTCGCAAGTCATGTTATATCTTACCATGAAACCTAGAAATGAGATGCGATATCGCGTTTTAAGAATCATATGAACTTTATTGCTACGATACGTAGACATCTGCAATCGCTATTTCCTTGCAAGGAAGTGTCGCATTTACTTTCATTTGAAGTGTAGACGAGGAATACATAACACTGCGCAAATCATATTATATCCTACCATGAAACATAGAAGTGAGATGCGATATCGCGTTTTAAGAAGCATTAGAACTCTATTGCTGCGATACCTAGACATCTGCAGACGCTATTTCCTAGCAAGGAAGTGTCGCATTTACATTCACTTGAAGTGTAGACGAGGAATACATGATACTTCGCAAATCATATTATATCTTACCATGAAACATAGAAATGAGATGCGATATCGCGTTTTAAGAAGCATTAGAACTATATTGCTACGATACCTAGACATCTGCAGACGCTATTTCCTAGCAAGGAAGTGTCGCATTTACATTCATTTGAAGTGTAGACGAGGAATACATAACACTTCGCAAATCATACTATATCTTACCATGAAACATAGAAATGAGATTCGATATCGCGTTTTAAGAAGCATTAGAAAGCTATTGCTACGATACGTAGACATCTGCAAACGCTATTTCCTAGCGAGGAAGTATCGCATTCACATTCATTTGAAGTGTAGACGAGGAATACATGATACTGCGCAAATCATGTTATATCTTACCATGAAACATAGAAATGAGATGCGATATCGCGTTTTAGGAATCATATGAACTCTATTGCTACGATACCTAGACATCTGCAGACGCTATTTCCTAGCAAGGAAGTGTCGCATTTACATTCATTTGAAGTGTAGACGAGGAATACATGATACTTCGCAAATCATATTATATCTTACCATGAAACATAGAAATGAGATGCGATATCGCGTTTAGGAAGCATTAGAACACTATTGCTACGATAGGTAGACATTTGCAAACGCTATTTCCTAGCGAGGAAGTATCGCATTCACATTCATTTGAAGTGTAGACAAGGAATACATAACACTTCGCAAATCATGTTATATCTTACCATGAAACATAGAATTGAGATGCGATATCGCGTTTTAAGAACATATGAACTCTATTGCTACGAGACGTAGACATCTGCAATCGCTATTTCCTTGCAAGGAAGTGTCGCATTTACATTCATTTGAAGTGTACACTAGGAATACATCACACATCGCAAATCATATTATATCTTAGCATGAAACATAGAAATGAGATGCGATATCGCGTTTTAAGAAGCATTAGAACTCTATTGCTACGATACCTATACATCTGCAGACGCTATTTCCTAGCGAGGAAGTATCGCATTCACATTCATTTGAAGTGTAGACAAGGAATACATAACACTTCGCAAATCATGTTATATCTTACCATGAAACATAGAATTGAGATGCGATATCGCGTTTTAAGAATCATATGAACTCTATTGCTACGATACGTAGACATCTGCAGACGCTATTTCCTAGCCAGGAAGTGTCGCAATTACATTCATTTGAAGTGTAGACGAGGAATACACAACACTTCCCAAATCATATTATATCTTACCATGAAACATAGAAATGAGATGCGATTTCTCGTTTTAAGAAGCATTAGAAATCTATTGCTACGATACGTAGACATCTGCAAACGCCATTTCTTAGCGAGGAAGTGTCGCATTCACATTCATTTGAAGTGTAGACGAGGAATACACAATACTTCGCAAATCATATTATATCTTACCATGAAACATAGAAATGAGATGCGATATCGCGTTTTAGGAATCATAAGAACTCCATTGCTACGGTACGTAGACATCTGCAAACGCTATTTCCTTGCAAGGAAGTGTCGCATTTACATTCATTTGAAGTGTAGGCGAGGAATACATGACACTTCGCAATGAATATTACATCTTATCGTGAAACATAGAATTGGGATGCGATATCTTGTTTTAAGAAGCATTTGAAATCTATTGCTTCGATACGTAGACATCTGCAAACGCTATTTCCTAGCAAGGAAGTGTCGCATTTACATCCATTTGAATCGTAGTCGAGGAATGCATAACACTTCGCAATGAATATTATATCTTATCATGAAAGATAGATATGAGATGCAATATCTCGTTTTAGGAAGCATTTGAACTCTATTGCTTCGATACGTAGACATCTGCAAATGCTATTTCCTTGCAAGGAAATGTCGCATTTACATTCATTTGAAGTGTAGACGAGGAATACATCACACTTCGCAAATCATATTATATCGTACCATGAAACATAGGAATGAGATGCGATATCGCGATTTAAGAAGCATTAGAACTCTATTGCTACGATACCTAGACATCTGGAGACGCTATTTCCTTGCAAGGAAGTGTCGCATTTACATTCATTTGAATCGTAGACGAGGAATGCATAACACTTCGCAATGAATATTATATCTTACCATGAAACATAGAAATGAGACGCGATATCGCGTTTTAAGAACCATTAGAAATCTATTGCTACGATACGTAGGCATCTGCAAACGCTATTTCCTAGCGAGGATGTGTCGCATTCACATTCATTTGAAGTGTAGACGAGGAATACATGATACTTCGCAAATCATATTATATCTTACTATGAAACATAGAAATGAGATGCGATATCGCGTTTTAAGAAGCATTAGAACCCTATTGCTACGATACCTAGACATCTGCAGACGCTATTTCCTAGCAAGGAAGTGTCGCATTTACATTCATTTGAAGTGTAGACGAGGAATACATGACACTTCGCAAATCATATGATATATCACCATGAAACATAGAAATGAGATGCGATATCGCGATTTAAGAAGCATTAGAACTCTATTGCTACGATACCTAGACATCTGGAGACGCTATTTCCTAGCGAGGAAGTATCGCATTCACATTCATTTGAAGTGTAGACAAGGAATACATAACACTTCGCTAATCATGTTATATCTTACCATGAAACATAGAATTGAGATGCGATATCGCGTTTTAAGAAGCATTAGAACTCTATTGCTACGATACGTTGACATCTGCAAGCGCTATTTCCTTGCAAGGAAATGTCGCATTAACATTCATTTGAATCGTAAACGAGGAATGCATAACACTTCGCAATGAATATTATATCTTATCAGGAAACATAGATATGAGATGCAATATCTCGTTTTAAGAAGCATTTGAACTCTATTGCTTCGATACGTAGACATCTGCAAATGCTATTTCCATGCAAGGAAATGTCGCATTTACATTCATTTGAATCGTAGACGAGGAATGCATAACACGTCGCAATGAATATTATATCTTATCAGGAAACATAGATACGAGATGCAATATCTCGTTTTAAGAAGCATTTGAACTCTATTGCTTCGATACGTAGACATCTGCAAACGCTATTTCCTAGCAAGGAAGTGTCGCATTTACATTCATTTGAAGTGTAAGCGAGGAATACATGACACTTCGCAAATCATATTATATATCACCATGAAACATAGAAATGAGATGCGATATCGCGATTTAAGAAGCATTAGAACTCTATTGCTACGATACCTAGACATCTGCAGGCGCTATTTCCTAGCGAGGAAGTATCGCATTCACATTCATTTGAGGTGTAGACAAGGAATACATAACACTTCGCAAATCATGTTATATCTTACCATGAAACATAGAATTTAGATGCGATATCGCGTTTTAAGAACATATGAACTCTATTGCTACGAGACGTAGACATCTGCAATCGCTATTTCCTTGCAAGGAAGTGTCGCATTTACATTCATTTGAAGTGTAGACGAGGAATACATCACACTTCGCAAATCATATTATATCTTACCATGAAACATAGAAATGAGATGCGATATCGCGTTTTAAGAAGCATTAGAACTCTATTGCTACGATACGTTGACATCTGCAAACGCTATTTCCTTGCAAGGAAATGTCGCATTTACATTCATTTGAATCGTAGACGAGGAATGCATAACACGTCGCAATGAATATTATATCTTATCAGGAAACATAGATATGAGATGCAATATCTCGTTTTAAGAAGCATTTGAACTCTATTGCTTCGATACGTAGACATCTGCAAACGCTATTTCCTAGCAAGGAAGTGTCGCATTTACATTCATTTGAAGTGTAAGCGAGGAATACATGACACTCCGCAAATCATATTATATCTCACCATGAAACATAGATATGAGATTCGATATCGCGTTTGAAGAAGCATTAGAAAGCTATTGCTACGATACGTAGACATCTGCAAACGCTATTTCCTTGCAAGAAAGTGTCGCATTTACATTCATTTGTAGCGTAGACGAGGAATACATGACACTTCGCAAATTATATTATATCTTACCATGAAACATAGAAATGAGACTCGATATCGCGTTTTAAGTAGAATTAGAAAGCTATTGCTACGATACGTAGACATCTGCAAACGCTATTTCCTAGCGAGGAAGTATCGCATTCACATTCATTTGAAGTGTAGACGAGGAATACACAATACTTCGCAAATCATGTTATATCTTACCATAAAACATAGAAATGAGATGCGATGTCGCGTTTTAAGAAGCATTAGAACTCTATTGCTACGATACGTAGACATCTGCAAACGCTATTTCCTTGCAAGGAAGTGCACATTTACATTTAGTTGATGTGTAGACGAGGAATACATAACACTTCGCAAATCATATTATATCTTACCATGAAACATAGAAATGAGATGCGATATCGCGTTTTAAGAAGCATTAGAACTCTATTGCTACGATACGTAGACATCTGCAAACGCTATTTCTTTGCAAGGAAGTGTCGCATTTACATTCATTTGAATCGTAGACGAGGAATGCATAACACTTCGCAATGAATATTATATCTTAACAGGAAACATAGATATGAGATGCAATATCTCGTTCTAAGAAGCATTTGAACTCTATTGCATCGATACGTAGACATCTCCAAACGCTATTTTCTAGCAAGGAAGTGTCGCATTTACATTCATTTGAAGTGTAGGCGAGGAATACATGACACTTCGCAAATCATTTTATATATCACCATGAAACATAGAAATGAGATGCGATATCGCGTTTTAAGAAGCATTAGAACTCTATTGCTACGATACGTTGACATCTGCAAGCGCTATTTCCTTGCAAGGAAATGTCGCATTTACATTCATTTGAATCGTAGACGAGGAATGCATAACACTTCGCAATGAATATTATATCTTATCAGGAAACATAGATATGAGATGCAATATCTCGTTTTAAGAAGCATTTGAACTCTATTGCTTCGATACGTAGACATCTGCAAATGCTATTTCCATGCAAGGAAATGTCGCATTTACATTCATTTGAATCGTAGACGAGGAATGCATAACACGTCGCAATGAATATTATATCTTATCAGGAAACATAGATATGAGATGCAATACCTCGTTTTAAGAAGCATTTGAACTCTATTGCTTCGATACGTAGACATCTGCAAACGCTATTTCCTAGCAAGGAAGTGTCGCATTTACATTCGTTTGAAGTGTAGGCGAGGAATACATGACACTTCGCAAATCATATTATATCTCACCATGAAACATAGAAATGAGATTCGATATCGCGTTTTAAGAAGCATTAGAAAGCTATTGCTACGATACGTAGACATCTGCAAACGCTATTTCCTAGCGAGGAAGTATCGCATTCACATTCATTTGAAGTGTAGACAAGGAATACATAACACTTCGCAAATCATGTTATATCTTACCATGAAACATAGTATTGAGATGCGATATCGCGTTTTAAGAATCATATGAACTCTATTGCTACGAGACGTAGACATCTGCAATCGCTATTTCCTTGCAAGGAAGTGTCGCATTTACATTCATTTGAAGTGTAGACGGGGAATACATAACACTTCGCAAATCATATTATATCTTACCATGAAACATAGAAATGAGATGCGATATCGCGTTTTAGGAAGCATTAGAACTCTATTGCTACGATACGTAGACATCTGCAAACGCTATTTCCTAGCAAGGAAGTGTCGCATTTACATTCATTTGAAGTGTAGGCGAGGAATACATGACACTTCGCAAATCATATTATATCTCACCATGAAACATAGAAATGAGATGCGATATCGCGTTTTAAGGAGCATTAGAACTCTATTGCTACGATACCTAGACATCTGCAGACGCTATTTCCTTGCAAGGAAGTGCCGCATTTACATTCATTTGAAGTGTAGACGAGGAATACATAACACTTCGCAAATCATATTATATCTTACCATGAAACATAGAAATGAGATGCGATATCGCGTTTTAAGAAGCATTAGAACTCTATTGCTACGATACCTAGACATCTGCAGACGCTATTTCCTAGCAAGGAAGTGTCGCATTTACATTCATTTGAAGTGTAGACGAGGAATACATAACACTTCGCAAATCATATTATATCTTACCATGAAACATAGAAATGAGATGCGATATCGCGTTTTATGAATCATAAGAACTCTATTGCTGTATTGACAGACGCTATTTCCTAGCAAGGAAGTGTCGCATTTACATTCATTTGAAGTGTAGGCGAGGAATACGTGACACTTCGCAAGTCATATTATATATCACCATGCAACATAGAAATGAGATGCGATATCGCGTTTTAAGAAGCGTTAGAACTCTATTGCTACGATACCTAGACATCTGCAGACGCTATTTCCTAGCGAGGAAGTATCGCATTTACATTCATTTGAAGTGTAGACGAGGAATACATAACACTTCGCAAATCATATTATATCTTACCATGAAACATAGAAATGAGATGCGATATCGCGTTTTAAGAAGCATTAGAACTCTATTGCTAAGATACGTTGACATCTGCAAACGCTATTTCCTTGCAAGGAAATGTCGCATTTACATTCATTTGAATCGTAGACGAGGAATGCATAACACGTCGCAATGAATATTATATCTTATCAGGAAACATAGATATGAGATGCAATATCTCGTTTTAAGAAGCATTTGAACTCTATTGCTTCGATACGTAGACATCTGCAAACGCTATTTCCTAGCAAGGAAGTGTCGCATTTACAATCATTTGAAGTGTAGGCGAGGAATACATGACACTTCGCAAATCATATTATATTTCACCATGAAACATAGAAATGAGATTCGATATCGCGTTTTAAGAAGCATTAGAAAGCTATTGCTACGATACGTAAACATCTGCAAACGCTATTTCCTAGCGAGGAAGTATCGCATTCACATTCATTTGAAGTGTAGACAAGGAATACATAACACTTCGCAAATCATGTTATATCTTACCATAAAACATAGAATTGAGATGCGATATCGCGTTTTAAGCATCCTATGAACTCTATTGCTACGAGACGTAGACATCTGCAATCGCTATTTCCTTGCAAGGAAGTGTCGCATTTACATTCATTTGAAGTTTAGACGAGGAATACATAACACTTCGCAAATCATATTATATCTTACCATGAAACATAGAAATGAGATGCGATATCGCGTTTTAAGAAGCATTTGAACACTATTGCTTCAATACGTAGACATCTGCAAACGCTATTTCCTTGCAAGGAAGTGTCGCATTTACATTCATTTGTATTGTAGACGAGGAATACATGACACTTCGCAAATCATATTATATCTTACCATGAAACATAGAAATGAGATTCGATATCGCGTTTTAAGTAGCATTAGAAAGCTATTGCTACGATACGTAGACATCTGCAAACGCTATTTCCTAGCGAGGAAGTATCGCATTCACATTCATTTGAAGTGTAGACGAGGAATACACAATACTTCGCAAATCATGTTATATCTTACCATGAAACATAGAAATGAGATGCGATGTCGCGTTTTAAGAAGCATTAGAACTCTATTGCTACGATACGTAGACATCTGCAAACGCTATTTCCTTGCAAGGAAGTGCGCATTTACATTTAGTTGATGTGTAGACGAGGAACACACAACACTTCGCAAATCATATTACATCTTACCATGAAACATAGAAATGAGGTGCGATATCGCGTTTTAAGAAGCATTAGAACTCTATTGCTACGATACGTAGACATCTGCAAACGCTATTTCCTTGCAAGGAAGTGTCGCATTTACATTCATTTGATGTGTAGTCGAGGAATGCATAACACTTCGCAATGAATATTATATCTTATCAGGAAACATAGATATGAGATGCAATATCTCGTTTTAAGAAGCATTTGAACTCTATTGCTTCGATACGTAGACATCTGCAAACGCTATTTCCTTGCAAGGAAGTGTCGCATTTATATTCATTTGAATCGTAGACGAGGAATACATAACACTTCGCAATGAATATTACATCTTATCATGAAATATAGAATTGAGATGCGATATCTTGTTTTAAGAAGCATTTGAACTCTATTGCTTCGATACGTAGACATCTGCAAACGCTATTTCCTAGCAAGGAAGTGTCGCATTTACATCCATTTGAACCGTAGACGAGGAATGCATAACACCTCGCAAATCATATTATATCTTACCATGAAACATAGAGATGAGATGCGATATCGCGTTTTAAGAAGCATTAGAACTCTATTGCTACGATACGTAGACATCTGCAAACGCTATTTCCTTGCAAGGTAGTGTCGCATTTACATTCATTTGAAGTGTAGACGAGGAATACATGATACTTCGCAAATCATATTATATCTTACCATGAAACATAGAGATGAGATGCGATATCGCGTTTTAAGAAGCATTTGAACTCTATTGCTTCGATACGTAGACATCTGCAAACGCTATTTCCTAGCAAGGAAGTGTCGCATTTACATTCATTTGAAGTGTAGGCGAGGAATACATGACACTTCGCAAATCATATTATATCTCACCATGAAACATAGAAATGAGATGCGATATCGCGTTTTAAGAAGCATTTGAACTCTATTGCTTCGATACGTAGACATCTGCAAACGCTATTTCCTAGCAAGGAAGTGTCGCATTTACATCCATTTGAATCGTAGACGAGGAATGCATAACACTTCGCAAATCATATTATATCTTACCATGAAACATAGAGATGAGATGCGATATCGCGTTTTAAGAAGCATTAGAACTCTATTGCTACGATACGTAGACATCTGCAAACGCTATTTCCTACCAAGGAAGTGTCGCTTTTACATTCATTTGAAGTGTAGACGAGGAATACATCACACTTCGCAAATCATATTATATCTTACCATGAAACATAGAAATGAGATGCGATATCGCGTTTTAGGAAGCATTAGAACTCTATTGCTACGATACGTTGACATCTGCAAACGCTATTTCCTTGCAAGGAAATGTCGCATTTACATTCATTTGAATCGTAGACGAGGAATGCATAACACGTCGCAATGAATATTATATCTTATCAGGAAACATAGATATGAGATGCAATATCTCGTTTTAAGAAGCATTTGAACTCTATTGCTTCGATACGTAGACATCTGCAAACGCTATTTCCTAGCAAGGAAGTGTCGCATTTACAATCATTTGAAGTGTAGGCGAGGAATACATGACACTTCGCAAATCATATTATATCTCACCATGAAACATAGAAATGAGATTCGATATCGCGTTTTAAGAAGCATTAGAAAGCTATTGCTACGATACGTAGACATCTGCAAACGCTATTTCCTAGCGAGGAAGTATCGCATTCACATTCATTTGAAGTGTAGACAAGGAATACATAACACTTCGCAAATCATGTTATATCTTACCATAAAACATAGAATTGAGATGCGATATCGCGTTTTAAGCATCCTATGAACTCTATTGCTACGAGACGTAGACATCTGCAATCGCTATTTCCTTGCAAGGAAGTGTCGCATTTACATTCATTTGAAGTTTAGACGAGGAATACATAACACTTCGCAAATCATATTATATCTTACCATGAAACATAGAAATGAGATGCGATATCGCGTTTTAAGAAGCATTTGAACACTATTGCTTCAATACGTAGACATCTGCAAACGCTATTTCCTTGCAAGGAAGTGTCGCATTTACATTCATTTGTAGTGTAGACGAGGAATACATGACACTTCGCAAATCATATTATATCTTACCATGAAACATAGAAATGAGATTCGATATCGCGTTTTAAGTAGCATTAGAAAGCTATTGCTACGATACGTAGACATCTGCAAACGCTATTTCCTAGCGAGGAAGTATCGCATTCACATTCATTTGAAGTGTAGACGAGGAATACACAATACTTCGCAAATCATGTTATATCTTACCATGAAACATAGAAATGAGATGCGATGTCGCGTTTTAAGAAGCATTAGAACTCTATTGCTACGATACGTAGACATCTGCAAACGCTATTTCCTTGCAAGGAAGTGCGCATTTACATTTAGTTGATGTGTAGACGAGGAACACACAACACTTCGCAAATCATATTACATCTTACCATGAAACATAGAAATGAGGTGCGATATCGCGTTTTAAGAAGCATTAGAACTCTATTGCTACGATACGTAGACATCTGCAAACGCTATTTCCTTGCAAGGAAGTGTCGCATTTACATTCATTTGATGTGTAGTCGAGGAATGCATAACACTTCGCAATGAATATTATATCTTATCAGGAAACATAGATAAGAGATGCAATATCTCGTTTTAAGAAGCATTTGAACTCTATTGCTTCGATACGTAGACATCTGCAAACGCTATTTCCTTGCAAGGAAGTGTCGCATTTACATTCATTTGAATCGTAGACGAGGAATGCATAACACTTCGCAATGAATATTACATCTTATCATGAAATATAGAATTGAGATGCGATATCTTGTTTTAAGAAGCATTTGAACTCCATTGCTTCGATACGTAGACATCTGCAAACGCTATTTCCTAGCAAGGAAGTGTCGCATTTACGTCCATTTGAATCGTAGACGAGGAATGCATAACACTTCGCAAATCATATTATATCTTACCATGAAACATAGAGATGAGATGCGATATCGCGTTTTAAGAAGCATTAGAACTCTATTGCTACGATACGTAGACATCTGCAAACGCTATTTCCTTGCAAGGTAGTGTCGCATTTACATTCATTTGAAGTGTAGACGAGGAATACATGATACTTCGCAAATCATATTACATCTTACCATGAAACATAGAGATGAGATGCGATATCGCGTTTTAAGAATCATTTGAACTCTATTGCTTCGATACGTAGACATCTGCAAACGCTATTTCCTAGCAAGGAAGTGTCGCATTTACATTCATTTGAAGTGTAGGCGAGGAATACATGACACTTCGCAAATCATATTATATCTCACCATGAAACATAGAAATGAGATGCGATATCGCGTTTTAAGAAGCATTAGAACACTATTGCTACGATAGGTAGACATTTGCAAACGCTATTTCCTAGCAAAGAAGTCTCGCATTTACATTCATTTGAAGTATAGGCGAGGAATACATAACTCTTCGCAAATAATATTACATCTTACCATGAAACATAGAATTGAGATGCGATATCGCGTTTTAAGAATCATATGAACTCTATTGCTACGATACGTAGACTTCTGCAAACGCTATTTCCTACCAAGGAAGTGTCGCTTTTACATTCATTTGAAGTGTAGACGAGGAATACATCACACTTCGCAAATCATATTATATCTTACCATGAAACATAGAAATGAGATGCGATATCGCGTTTTAGGAAGCATTAGAACTCTATTGCTACGATACGTTGACATCTGCAAACGCTATTTCCTTGCAAGGAAATGTCGCATTTACATTCATTTGAATCGTAGACGAGGAATGCATAAAACTTCGCAATGAATATTATATCTTATCAGGAAACATAGATATGAGATGCAATATCTCGTTTTAAGAAGCATTTGAACACTATTGCTTCGATACGTAGACATCTGCAAACGCCATTTCCTAGCAAGGAAGTGTCGCATTTACATTCGTTTGAAGTGTAGGCTAGGAATACATGACACTTCGCAAATCATATTATATCTCACCATGACACATAGAAATGAGATTCGATATCGCGTTTTAAGAAGCATTAGAAAGCTATTGCTACGATACGTAGACATCTGCAAACGCTATTTCCTAGCGAGGAAGTATCGCATTCACATTCATTTGAAGTGTAGACAAGGAATACATAACACTTCGCAAATCATGTTATATCTTACCATGAAACATAGAATTGAGATGCGATATCGCGTTTTAAGAATCATATGAACTCTATTGCTACGAGACGTAGACATCTGCAATCGCTATTTCCTTGCAAGGAAGTGTCGCATTTACATTCATTTGAAGTGTAGACGGGGAATACATAACACTTCGCAAATCATATTATATCTTACCATGAAACATAGAAATGAGATGCGATATCGCGTTTTAAGAAGCATTAGAACTCTATTACTACGATACGTAGACATCTGCAAACGCTATTTCCTAGCAAGGAAGTGTCGCATTTACATTCATTTGAAGTGTAGGCGAGGAATACATGACACTTCGCAAATCATATTATATCTCACCATGAAACATATAAATGAGATGCGATATCGCGTTTTAAGAAGCATTAGAACTCTATTGCTACGATACCTAGACATCTGCAGACGCTATTTCCTAGCGAGGAAGTATAGCATTCACATTCATTTGAAGTGTAGACAAGGAATACATAACACTTCGCAAATCATGTTATATCTTACCATGAAACATAGAATTGTGATGCGATATCGCGTTTTAAGAACATATGAACTCTGTTGCTACGAGACGTAGACATCTGCAATCGCTATTTCTTTGCAAGGAAGTGTCGCATTTACATTCATTTGAAGTGTAGACGAGGAATACATCACACTTCGCAAATCATATTATATCTTACCATGAAACATAGAAATGAGATGCGATATCGCGTTTTAAGAAGCATTAGAACTCTATTGCTACGATACGTAGACATCTGCAAACGCTATTTCCTTGCAAGGAAGTGTCGCATTTACATTCATTTGAATCGTAGACAAGGAATGCATAACACTTCGCAATGAATATTATATCTTATCAGGAAACATAGATACGAGATGCGATATCGCGTTTTAAGAAGCATTAGAACTCTATTGCTACGATACCTAGACATCTGCAGACGCTATTTCCTAGCAAGGAAGTATCTCATTTACAATCATTTGTAGTGTAGACGAGGAATACATGACACTTCGCAAATCATATTATATCTTACCATGAAACATAGAAATGAGATGTGATATCGCGTTTTATGAAGCATTAGAACACTATTGCTACGGGACGTAGACATCTGCAAACGCTATTTCCTAGCAAGGAAGTGTCGCATTTACATTCATTTGAAGTGTAGGCGAAGAATACGTGACACTTCGCAAATCATATTATATCTTACCATGAAACATAGAAATGAGATGCGATATCGCGTTTTAAGAAGCATTAGAACTCTTTTGCTACGATACCTAGACATCTGCAGACGCTATTCCCTAGCAAGGAAGTATCGCATTTACATTCATTTGTAGTGTAGACGAGGAATACATGACACTTCGCAAATCATGTTATATCTTACCATGAAACATAGAAATGAGATGCGATATCGCGTTTTAAGAAGCATTAGAACACTATTGCTAAAATAGGTAGACATTTGCAAACGCTATTTCCTAGCAAGGAAGTGTCGCATTTACATTCATTTGAAGTGTAAACGAGGAATACATGATACTTCGCAAATAATATTACATCTTACCATGAAACATAGAAATGGGATGCGACATCGCGTTTTAAGAAGCATTAGAATTCTATTGCTACGATACGTAGACTTCTGCAAACGCTATTTCCTAGCAAGGAAGTGTCGTATTTACATTCATTTGAATCGTAGGCGAGGAATGCATAACACTTCGCAATGAATATTATATCTTATCATGAAACATAGATATGAGATGCAATATCTCGTTTTAAGAAGCATTTGAACTCTATTGCTTCGATACGTAGACATCTGCAAACGCTATTTCCTAGCAAGGAAGTGTCGCATTTACATCCATTTGAATCGTAGACGAGGAATGCATAACACTTCATAATGAATATTATATCTTATCATGAAACATAGATATGAGATGCAATATCTCGTTTTAGGAAGCATTTGAACTCTATTGCTTCGATACGTAGACATCTGCAAACGCTATTTCCTAGCGAGGAAGTATCGCATTCACATTCATTTGAAGTGTAGACGAGGAATACATAACACTTCGCAATGAATATTATATCTTATCAGGAAACATAGATATGAGATGCAATATCTCGTTTTAAGAATCATATGAACTCTATTGCTACGATACGTAGACATCTGCAGACGCTATTGCCTAGCAAGGAAGTGTCGCATTTACATTCATTTGAAGTGTAGACGAGGAATACATAACACTTCGCAATGAATATTATATCTTATCATGAAACATAGATATGAGATGCAATATCTCGTTTTAAGAAGCATTAGAAAGCTATTGCTACGATACGTAGACATCTGCTAACGCTATTTCCTAGCGAGGAACTATCGCATTCACATTCATTCGAAGTGTAGACGAGGAATACATAACACTTTGCAAATCATGCTATATCTTACCATGAAACATGGAAATGAGACGCGGTATCGCGTTTCAAGAATCATATGAACTCTATTGCTACGATACGTAGACATCTGCAATCGCTATTTCCTTGCAAGGAGGTGTCGCATTTACATTCATTTGAAGTGTAGACGAGGAATACATAACACTTCGCAAATCATATTATATCTTACCATGAAGCATAGAAATGACATGCGATATCGCGTTTTAAGAATCATATGAACTCTATTGCTACGATACGTAGAAATCTGCAATCGCTATTTCCTTGCAAGGAAGTGTCGCATTTACTTTCATTTGAAATGTAGACGAGGAATACATAACACCTCGCAAATCATATTATATCTTACCATGAAACATAGAAATGAGATGCGATATCGCGTTTTAAGAAGCATTAGAACTCTGTTGCTACGATACCTAGACATCTGCAGACGCTATTTCCTAGCAAGGAAGTGTCGCATTAACATTCATTTGAAGTGTAGACGAGGAATACATGATACTTCGCAAATCATATTATATCTAACCATGAAACATAGAAATGAGATGCGATATCGCGTTTTAAGAAGCATTAGAACACTATTGCTACGATATGTAGACATTTGCAAACGCTATTTCCTAGCAAAGAAGTGTCGCATTTACATTCATTTGAAGTGTAGACGAGGAATACATAAAACTTCGCAAATCATATTATATCTTACCATGAAACATAGAAATGAGATGCGATATCGCGTTTTAAGAAGCATTAGGAATCTATTGCTACGATACCTAGACATCTGCAGACGCTATTTCCTTGCAAGGAAGTGTCGCATTTACATTCATTTGAAGTGTAGACGAGGAATACATGACACTTCGCAAATCATATTATATCTTACCATGAAACATAGAAATGAGATGCGATATCGCGTTTTAAGAAGCATTAGAACACTATTGCTACGATAGGTAGACATTTGCAAACGCTATTTCCTAGCAAAGAAGTGACGCATTTACATTCATTTGAAGTGTAGACGAGGAATACATAACACTTCGCAAATCATATTATATCTTACCATGAAGCATAGAAACGATATGCGATATCGCGTTTTAAGAATCATAGGAACTCTATTGCTACGATACGTAGACATCTGCAATCGCTATTTCCTTGCAAGGAAGTGTCGCATTTACATTTATTTGAAGTGTAGACGAGGAATACATCACACTTCGCAAATCATATTATATCTTACCATGAAACATAGAAATGAGATGCGATAGCGCGTTTTAAGAAGCATTAGAACACTATTGCTACGATAGGTAGACATTTGCAAACGCTATTTCCTAGGAAAGAAGTCTCGCATTTACATTCATTTGAAGTATAGGCGAGGAATACATAACACTTCGCAAATAATATTACATCTTACCATGAAACATAGAAATGAGATGCGATATCGCGTTTTAAGAAGCATTAGAACACTATTGCTACGATAGGTAGACATTTGCAAACGCTATTTCCTAGGAAAGAAGTCTCGCATTTACATTCATTTGAAGTATAGGCGAGGAATACATAACACTTCGCAAATAATATTACATCTTACCATGAAACATAGAAATGAGTTGCGATATCGCGTTTTAAGAAGCATTAGAACACTATTGCTACGATAGGTAGACATTTGCAAACGCTATTTCCTAGCAAAGAAGTCTCGCATTTACATTCATTTGAAGTATAGGCGAGGAATACATAACACTTCGCAAATAATATTACATCTTACCATGAAACATAGAAATGAGATGCGATATCGCGTTTTAAGAAGCATTAGAACTCTATTGCTACGATACCTAGACATCTGCAGACGCTATTTCCTAGCAAGGAAGTGTCGCATTTACATTCATTTGAAGTGTAGACGAGGAATACATGATACTTCGCAAATAATATTACATCTTACCATGAAACATAGAAATGAGATGCGACATCGCGTTTCAAGAAGCATTAGAATTCTATTGCTACGATACGTAGACTTCTGCAAACGCTATTTCCTAGCAAGGAAGTGTCGCATTTACATTCATTTGAATCGTAGGCGAGGAATGCATAACACT